>NC_052166.1:47451687-48804187 GCF_902713615.1 Scyliorhinus canicula
CCCCCCCCCCCCCACCCCCCCCCCCCCCCCCCCACCCCCCCCCCCCCCCCCCCCCCCCCCCCCCCCCCCCCCCCCCCCCCCCCCCCCCCCCCCCCCCCCCCCCCCCCCCCCCCCCCCCCCCCCCCCCCCCACCCCCCCCCCCCCCCCCCCCGCACTCGATGTAGGTAACTGAACGGCGTCAACCATCATCAATGGTTGACGCCGTTATAAACCTACTGTGATTTTCGCCGACGTGACCCGTGGCCACGTCGGCTGGACTTCAGCCCATCCGGGCCGGAGATTTGTTGACAGTAAAAATTAAATGACATCCCGCCGGCGCCAGCTGTTCTCCGAGGCTGCCGGCGGGATTTGCACAACGCCGGTTTTTGGCCGTTCGGAAAATTCAAAACCTGGCGGGAGCGGGAATAACGCCGCCGCCGGCCGATTCTCCGACCCTGCGTGGGGTCGGACAATTTCACCCCTTTGAAACACATGACCTTACCTGTGTCCAATTAGGGATAAGCAGGAGAAAATAAAGATCGGTGGTTAGAGTGTAATTCTTTTAACTGCCACAAGGTTACAACACTTGTGCAGTCGTTTGATGGAGAGGATGGTGTTCTTGGATTTGACTTTGTGGTAGTATGGTTAGAGGTATTACGGTACCTAATAATGCAGAGACACCATTGGTGGATAATGCATGTTGTCTATTGGTCCATTGGTAGGTAATGCATGTTGTCTATTGGTCGAGACTGGATGGTAGCTCCGCCCTGCAAGGCGGGGTATAAGAGCCTGTGTAACCCCAGCAGCTCCCTTTATGTAACTGAGCTGCTGGGGGAAACATCTAGCTTATTAAAGCCTTCCGTTGGACTACAACCTCGCTTCTGTGGTCATTGATCGTGCATCAGACTTGAAGATCAATCCCGATCCAGAGAGGCCAATTCCTTTATGCGCAGCTGTAACTCAGGAAAGAAAGCTGATGATCTCTTTGAGAAACTGAAACTGAAGGAGGGTTGTGGTAAACCACTTTACACCTGTATTAGGTGATGTAAGGTGGGACCTGTACTACAGGTTCGCCGGTAGCCCCTGCCTGCTGGCTCCGCCCAGTAGGAGGAGTATAAATATGTGTGTCCTCTAATTAGCAACCATTTCGCCAGCTGCTGTGAGAGGCCACACATCACTGCAATAAAGCCACAGTTGTATCCAACCTTAGTCTTTGAAAAATGGATCGTGCATCAAGGGTGAAACACGTACAGATGAATCTTTTAAAGTAAGTTCAGGCTGGCTGGAGCATTTTAAGACATGCAAAAATTGACATAACCTAAAGCGTATTGATTATAAAGCAAATGGTGACTCAAGTGCTGTGGATGCATATCCTGAAACATTAAAAGCTATTGAGCAGGAGGTTATTTGCCCTGTCAAGTCTTTAATGTTGGTGAGACAGGACCCTATTGGAAAACAAATGCCCAACAGAATAGTAGCGATACAATGACACAGTGGTTAGCACTGCAGCCTAACAACGCCATGGACCCAGGTTCAATTCCGGCCTTGGGTGACTGTGCTGAGTTTACACTTTCTCCCGTTTCTGCATGGGTTGTCTCTGGTGCTCAGGTTTTCTCCCCCAGTCCAAAGTTGTGTAGGTTAGGTGGATTGACCATGCCAGCAGCAGCGCACCCCTCGTTGGTTCCCTTCACCTGGTTCTCATTGCCCCAGACCTGTTGTAAACCTCACCGGTGTGAAAATGCAGGTTGGGGGGGGGGGGGGGGGCATGGTCTGGATTGGTGATACTGATGGAGAGGATAAGTGAGATTTGGCAACATTTCAACATTGTGCATGCTACACGCCATTAAAAGCACATTGGTGAGTTTTGGGATGAAGTTCACCAATCAACATTAAATGTGGTTTGGCACAAGGTTGGGCCAGAATTTGTGCATGATTTTCATAAGTTCATCCCCAGCTGAGATTGTTAATCTTTTCTATATAATGTGTGTGTTGAAGACGACGCAGAGCTGTTGGAGTCCCACAACAAAGCTTTATCATATGAGGATCTGATGGAGATCAAAATAAGTTTGGGCTAATATGATGATTATCAAGATAGTGAAGAAACTGACCGAACTTGTCCAATTACAATGAAGCAACTGAGTAAGTGATGAGATGGAATGTATCATTCAAGATATGGCCCCTGTAATAAATCACAGTTCTGGTGTTTGCTCTGACTTGGATAAATCCAATTGAATATTCAGATATCTACAGGGAAAGGCAAAAGTTTACTGGAATAGACAAGTTTTGCAAAAAAAGTCAATCATCAACCACCGACCTCTCTCAATCAGCTCTCCCTCCATCAACTCCTTCAGTTACACCTATCGAGTCAAATAGCAATCTACAGACTCACTCAACTAATCTTCCATCTCTATCATAGGCATAGAAAAGAGATGCAGGAGTAGGCCATTTAGCCCTTCGAGGCTGCACCACCATTCAATATGATCATGGTGGATCATGCAAATTCAGTATACCACTTGCTTTCTTTCCATACCCCTTGATCCCTTTAGCCGCAAGGGCCACGTCCAGCTCCCTCTTGAATATATCCACCGAACTGGCCCCAACAGCTTTCTGTGGGAGAGAATTCCACAAGTTCACAACTCTCTGAGAGAAGAATTCTTCCTCATCTCAGTCCTGAATGGATTACCCTTTATTCTTGGACTGTGACTTCTTGTTCGGGCCGTCCCCAACTTCAGGAACATTCTTCCCGCAGCTAGCCTGTCCAGTCCCATCAGGATTTTATCTGTGTCTATGAGATCCCATCTCATTCTTCTAAACTCCAGTGAGTACAAGCCCAGTCGATCCAGTCTTTCTTCATATGTCAGTCCTCCCATCCTGGGAATTAGTCTGGTGAATCTTCACTGGACACCCTCAATAGCAAGAATGTCCTTCCTCAAGCTTGGAGACCACAAATGCACACAATACTCAAGGTGTGGCCTCACCAATGCCCTGTACAGGTGCAGCAAGACATCCCGACTCCTGTACTCAAATCCTCTCACTATGAAAGTCAGCATGCCATTAGCTTTCCTCACCGCCTCCTCTACCTGCACGTCAACCTTCGGCGACTGTTCCATCATGACACCCAAGTCTCGTTGCACTTCTTCTTTTCCTAAACTGCCACCATTCAGATAATAGTCTCCCTTCCTAATTTTGCCACCAAAGTGGATAATGTCATATTTACCCACATTATAATGCATTTTCCAAGTATTTGCCCACTCAGCCAGTCTGTCCAAGTCACCCTGCAGCCTCTTTGCATCCTCCTCACAGCACACACTGCCACCCAGCTTAGTGTCGTCTGGAGATATTGCAGGCACTTCCTTCATCTAAATCATTAATGTATATTGTGAACAACTGGAGCCCCAGCACTGAACCCTGTGGTACCTCACTAGTCACTGCCTGCCCTCTGAAAAGGACCCATTTACTCCCACTCTCTGCTTCCTGTCTGCCAATCTGTTCTCTATCCACGTCAATACATTATCCCCAATGCCATGAGCTTTCATTTTGCTCACTAATCTCTTGTGCGGGACCTTGTCAAAAGCATTTTGTAAGTCCAGGTACACAACATCCACTGGTTCACCTTTGTCCATTCTACTGGTCACACCTTCAAAATATTCCAGAAGATTTATCAAGCATGATTTCTCTTTAGTGAATACATGCTGACTTGGACCGATCCTGTCCCTACTTTCCAATTGCTCAGTTATTTCATCCTTAATAATTGACACCAGTGTTTTCCCCACCACCGATGTCAGGCTAACCAGTCTATAATTCCTCGTTTTCTCTCTCCCTCCTTTTTTAAAAAAAAAAGGTGAGGTTACATTAGCTACCCTCCAATCCATTGGAACTCTTCCAGAGTTTATAGAATGCTGGAAAATGATCACCAATGCATATACTATTTCTAGGGCCACTTCCTTAAGTTATCTGGGAGCATCAGGCCCTGGGGACTTATCAGGTTTTAATCCCATCAATTTCCCCAATACAATTTCCTGACTAATAAGCATTTCCTTCAGTTCTTCCTACATGCTAGACCCTCTGTCCCCTAGTATTTCCAGAAGGTTATTTGTGTCCTCCATAGTGAAGATAGATCCAAAGTAATTGTTCAACTGGTCTGCCATCTTGTTGTTGCCCATTATAAATTCACCTGATTCTAACAGTAAGGGACCTACATTTGTCTTCAGTCTTTTTCACATATCTATAGAAGCTTTTGCAGTCAGTTCTTATGTTTCCTGCAAGCCTACTCTCGTATTCTATTTTCCCCTTCTGAATTAAACCCTTTGTCCTCCTGCTGAATTTTAAATTTCTCCCAGTCCTCAAGCTTGCTGCTTTTTCTGGCCAATTTATATGCCTCCTCTTTGGCTTTATCACTATCCCTGATTTCCATTGTTAGCCATGTTAACCTTCCCCATCTTATTCTTATGCCAGATAGGGATGTACAATAGTTGAAATTCATCCATGTGTTCTTTAAATGTCTGCCATTGCCTATCCACCATCAATCCCTTAAGTATCCTTTGCCAACTTATCCTAGCCAATGCACATCTCATACCATCAAAGATAGTTTTCTTTAAGTTCAGGCTCTTCGTCTCAAACTTAATTATGTAATTCACCATCTTAATGAAGAATGTTATCATATTATGGTCACTCTTCCCTAAAGGATCTCACATCACAATGTTACTAATTAATCCTTTGTCATTGCACCCAGACTAGGATGGCCTGCTCTATAGTTGTTCCTCGACATATTGGTTGAGAAAACCATCCCTGACGCATTCCAGGAAATCCTCCTCCATCGCATTGCTACCAGTTTGATTAGCCCAATCAATATGTTAGATTGAAGTCACCCATAAATCACCCTTACTGCACACATCTTTAATTTCCTGTTTGATGCCATCCCCACCCTCACAACTACGGTTTGGTGGTCTGTACAAAACTCCCACTATTGTTTTTTGCCCTTTGGTGTTCCACAGCTCCACCCATACAGATTCCACATCGTCCAGGCTAATGTCCTTCCTTACTATTGTGTTAATTTCCTCTTTAACCAGCAACACCACCCCAATTGCCCACCCTTTCCTGCTATCTGTCCAGAACAGTGAATGCCCCTGGATGTTGAGTTCCCATCCTTGGTCACCCTGGAGCCAGGTCTCCGTGATCCCAATTACATCATATCCGTTAATGATTGTCAGCCCAGTTAATTCATCAACCTTATTGCAAATACTCCTCGCAGAGACACAGAGCCTTCAGGCTTGGTTTTCTTGACATTTATTGCCCTTTTAGGTTTATTGCCCTTTTAGGATTTTTTTTTTTTAATATATAAATTTAGAGTACCCAATTCATTTTTTCAAATTAAGGGGCAATTTAGCGTGGCCAGTCCACCTACCCTGCACATCTTTGGGTTGTGGGGGCGAAACCCACGCAAACACGGGGAGAATGTGCAAACTCCACACGGACAGTGACCCAAAGCCGGGATCGAACCTGGGACCTCGGCGCCATGAGGCAGCAGGGCTAACCCACTGCACCACCGTGCTGCCCTTCCCTTTTAGGATTATAATGTAACGTGGCCCTTTTTGCTTTTTGTCTTTGGTTTTTCTGCCCTACGCTTTTCCTTTTACTGCATTTTGTTTCTGTCCCCACCTTACTTCCCTCCAACCTCCTGCATCGGTTCCCATGCCCCTGCTATATTAATTTAAATTCTCCCCAACAGCACTATTTACCCTCGGACATTGGTTCCGGTCCTGCCCAGGTGCGCACACCATTTCTTGGGAACACACTAAGCACACTCAATGAGTTATGACTGCGATTATTAGTCCACAGATGACAAATCGTCTATTGTTTTGTGTTTTGTTTTTGTGAATTCCCTTCCTGAAGGCTCAATCTGATTGGTTACAGCGGTAACCCCAATGTGTTACCCAACAAGTCAAATTTGTCAATCTGTGTGGAGAGTGTGAAAGTTATTGTAACTGGTCCTGATCTCATTTCCACTGATATTTACGCAAACACATTCCAACATTGGCTATCAAATGTAGGAACTGAACTGACTTCCTTCCTTCATTAGCCCAATAGAGCTGAGGAAAACTGTAGAGCTTGCAGGGTCAGCCTGACTAAGATCAGGCAGCTTAACTTAGACCAGAGAACTGGGCTTGGATTTCTGTGGTAATTTTGACAGCAGACGTTCTGCTTTGGATGGCCTTGTGACATTATCATAAATGTAAGAACTGCAAGAGTTAATGAAATGTCTAAATCAACCACTAGAGGGAGCTAGATGTACAAGTATATAAGACATTAATACTAAGCCTTGTGGGGAGAGAAGTGAAGGAGATAGCTAGAGTACAGACTGAAGGAAAGGTAGTGTGAGTGAGAGCAGATCATAGTTAATATAATTGTGTAGATATTAATAGTAGATGAGTGTAGATTATATGTTAATTATCAACTGTGGATTATGTAGGAGTAAGTGTTGAATCCAATTAAGTAGTGTTAATAAATTTATAGCTTTGTTCAATTTAAAAGCTGTTTGTGGTCTTTGTGAACATTATGCCAGCCATCCTAAATTTATCAACACAAAAAAACACCACAGGCTTTATCCCTCTGAAACTAGCCATAACTTCAGGATCACGTGCAAGCACAGATTAACACATTATTCTACATTACACGCTAAGCTGACATTTGCCCTCCCCACCACCTCACTCAAGCCAGCAATCAATGAAATCAGAGCGAACCCCCTTTTCTATTTCCACATCACGTCAGAAAGCCCATAAAATGCTATGCCCTATTCAATAAGATATAACTGGGTTTTTAACAGTGATTTGAGTAATTATAATTGATGAACAAATATAACTCTATTATTTTTAAAAATAAATTTAGAGTACCCAATTCATTTGTTCCAATTAAGGGGCAATTTAGCGTGGCCAATCCACCTACCCTGCAGATCTTTTGGGTTGTGGGGGCAAAACCCACACAAACATGGGGACAATGTGCAAACTCCACACGGACAGTGACCCAGAGCTGGGATTGAACCTGGGACCTTAGCGCCATGGGGCTGCAGTGCTAACCACTGCGCCACAGTGCTGCCCACAAATATAACTTTATATTTGTGGTGCATTCTGAAATGTCTCCATTATGATCAATCACTAGATTTTCTGAACTAAGTTTTTTTCAAATGCTGCTTTTTTTTGAGTGATATTTTAGGTTCTACCATCAGCTCATGTGGACATCACAATCCATGTATTGCCCTGTTTGATAAATTAAGCGTTTGCTTGCTGCTTTTCATTTCCCAATTGGCTGTCAATGAGAATTCTTCAATATGATTGGCTATTTGGACAGCATGATGTCATCTCTGTTCTGGGAATTCCCATTGGAGAACGCTACAATCCACTGCATGACAGAGATGCAAGGATCTCACCAAAGACCTCTCTGTACGGCTTTATTCAAAGTCAGTATCGAGCTCCTTGCATTGGCACTGACTACAAAACCAAGGACTTAGTCCACATGGCTCAGTATTGCACCACAAATTGGATATAGCCGCTGAGCCAGTGACGGTGCCTGTGGTCATTTCCATTTTCCCATTTTCTAGTTCATTTCATCATTCAGCTTACCAGCATTCCGAATCTTGAAAAATTTACACAGCTCACATTGCCCGTGTGACCACGCAAAATTAATCTTCGTTTCACTTCTCGTAACCTCCACACCCTCACTGTATAATCCCAGGATCCAGTGGCCTGCACAAGAAGAATAACAGCTTTAGTAAACAATCACTGAGGTCCAGCACCAAGAAACAAAGTCTGGATAATCTTACAGGAACAGTTGTAGTCCGTACACAGGCTATTTGGAAATTACAATTATTATCAAAGAGATTCAACAGCTTCATCACAAATATTCCGTCTTTCCGTTGCACAATTGAATGCACTTTTCAATGTATCGTATTGTATCTTTTTCATGTTTCAATATATTTGCTTTTGTCTCCTGCCAGTTCTCTGCCCTGGATCTGGTTCCTGAGGTTCAGTCACCCTCCACTACCTCACCCTTCCTTCATGGGTGGGTAAAGACAGTGAATGTTGTTTGACCCGTTGATTGGGGTGAATTATGGCCAAGCACAATTCTGCCCATATTGGAAATCCTCACACTTTCCAGCTGTGGTCAGTGGAGAACATTGACAAGTGGGCAATCTGACTTGATAGCCAATAGCTTCAAATCCACTAATTAAATGGCACGGGTGGCACAGTGGTTAGCACTGCTGCCTCACCGCGTCAGGGACCCGGGTTCAACTCTGACCTCAGGCAACTGTCTGTGTGGAGCTTGTATGTTCTCCCCATGTGGGTGTGTAGATTAGATGGATTGGAAAAGCGAAATTGCCCCTTGGTGTGCAAAAAGTCACTTGGTTTGGGCCTTGGTAGGGCCCTCTTTCGGAGGATTGGCACAGACTTGATGGGCCGAAAGGCCTCCTTCTGCATTGTAGGGATTCTATGAATGTAAACCTTGACTTATCTCGCCATCTGTAATGACTTTGGAACTAATCTGCTTGGCAAGCTTTCATACTCCTTTCCTAATTCCCACATTATGGTTCAGAAACTACTCCTTCATTCCTGTATTAATCTTTCCCCACCTACCATCACTTTTTAAAATGCCTTTTCTTTGATTCATTATATGATGCATAAATGTCAGTATATTAAGGAATAATTGGAGATATCTTATAATTGCGAAGAAATTCAGATTACCAAAAATTCTCCAAGGAATGAAAACGCGCTGGTTTTGATGACATTCCGATGTCCGTGAAGAATCTTCAAAAGCAAGCCCGTCTAGTTAAATAAAAAGATGACGTTCAATGGCAGAGAGTTAACTGTGCATTGACTCTTGCAGGAATAATGAGATCATAAATCTTTTTGTCCTCCACTTAAATGGGAATGAGGCTAAGTTGTATTTTTCCAAGAAAGAAAATTGTGGAAACCTGGCCCAGGTTTTCCATTGACACCCTGTTGGTCTGAACCATCCACACACCTCACCAGCTTTCTGCAGAAAAGGCTGCTTAGCACATAGAAACATGGGACTTAGGAGCAAGTGTAGGCCATTCAGCCCTTCAAACATGTTCCGGCATGCAAACCGAGCATGGATGATCCGGGCCCCACACCCCACTCCAAATAACCCTTGACTGGAGAAGAGGGATCTTATTGGGAATTAAAGCAAAGGAAGATATCAAAAAAAATTTTTATTATAAAGTGGTCGGCCCCCAGCGGAGGTAAAGTACATCCAATGGGGAGACGGCACGTACTGATTTACAGGCAGACAGTGTTGATTTCTTAGTCGCTTGGTTTAGAACCTTTTAAATGTAATAATTCATTTCTGCACATTTCAGACCTTACACTAACTAATCAAAAGCTGTTCATCATGCAAATACAATTTTATCACCATCACCACATTTTTAGCAATGAATGTATCACTGAAATGCTATTCAGAAGAATAAGTGCTATTTCTCCATTGCCATTGGGCAATTTCAAGCATTTTGAAATTCACTGCAGTAACCAACAAACAGCAAGGCTTTATTCCATTTTTGTTCTGAACCAACTAGTGATTGTTATTGCATATTAAACTGTGAATATCTTCATAGGTGGCAGGCGCTCATCATCAACTGGTGGTGTCTAATACTGTAAAATGACTCCTGATGGAACCTGGCTTAATTACATGCTTAAAGCCATGATAATGTTGTTCAGTCTTGCACAGGTTTGCCAATAATTCCTGCTTTGTTCCTACAAGCCAAATTCACAAAGATGTTTTTGTATCTTTGTCATTACTCTTCACTGTATAGCTGTACAATAAACAGTTTCATGTTAGTACCTAACAGCCATGTGTTGCAAATCAATCAGTAAATATTAGACAGTAAAATTAATGCTATTTAATCAGTAATATATCAGTGCAATGAAATACTTCAGTTCATATTCTGGACAAGGGTAAGTCCTCAAGTCTCATGGATACCCAAAAAGTTGAAAATCCTAACATTATTTTTCAACTGCTGCTACCTGCGTTTTAAGGTAGATCGTATTTTAATGTAACATTTAATCAAAAGACAAATTTTCAAGCAGGCGACCGGCGTCCGGAAAGGAACCAAATGGTCAAAGTCCTGATTGGTAGCATTAAGAATTAGCACAAACCAGGAAGTGACAGGAACATGTTTGAGGGTGGCGGGGAGGCTGAGGTTCGACAAGACACACAAGAATACAATGATGCATAATAGAACTAAAACGTCTACAGCTAACCTTTGAATTCCACAGAATGGCTGTGTAGTCCCAGCCTCCAGATACGAGCAGCTTTGAATTATGGAAGAAGCATACCGTCTCCACACTCTTAGTGTGTCCTGAAAGTCACAAACAAGTTAGCTGAAACATGCTGAAGAACAATGTTGGGACATCACTAAGACAAGATCAATGGGAAAGGGCTCTGTGATGTGAGGTGGAGCGTATCAGAATCTGCCTTCATATGAAACAAAACTGAATGCTGAGGCTTAATTCATTGGCTAAAACCCCAAATGAGTAAATATTAATTAGCACCCTTCAAAAATTGGATTTTCCGTAAATTTTGTGTCTGACCGAAACTTCACAGCAGCCTTCCCTGATAATGATGAAAGATTCAGAGAACAGTATGATTATTTGCAGGGGAATGTTGAAGTTCTTTTCAGGGGACAATGATCTTCCATTATCCATAACTTACTGTCTGATGAATCTGATAACATCATGAAAGTGGAATGCTTAAGTGGCGATTGAATAAAGATGTTCAAAACAATGAAGAGGTTTGAAATCAGGAGGAATTGGGTTCAATTCCCAGGTTGGGTCAATGTCTGTGCACAGTCTGCACGTTCCCCCGTGTCTGCGCGGAGTTTTTCGGGCGCTCCTGTTTCCTCCAACAAGTCCTGAAAGACGTGCTTGTTAGGTGAATTGGACATTCTGAATTCTCCCTCTATGTAGCCGAACAGGTGACAGAGTGTTGTGACTAGGGGTTTTTCACAGTAACTTCACTGCAGTATTAATGTAAGCCTACTTGTGACATTAATAAAGATTATTATTATTATTATTATTATTATTAAGAGTTGTTTTTCCTGATATATGAGTCGCCAACCAAAGAACACAGTTAAAATAATTGGCAAAAGAACAAGAAGGGAGATTACAATTTATTTAATTCATTGGACAATTATTTCACACGGCTGGCACAAGAACACTGGACCAAATGCAGGACTATTATGATTCTTTCATCAATTTCATCCAAAAGAAAAGCTTTAATGTGAAATCCTGCAGTGTCCAATGTCTCATGGAAAAGGTGCCTGGGTGTTAATCATATTTTACTGAGGTCCAAAAAGTAATTGAGGATCGAATTTTCCTTTCCTGCCAGCGGTGGAAATTGTGCCAGCAGGAAACACAAACTTTCCCACATTTGGAGAAATCAATTTGGAATTTTGTTCTCCCCACTTTGATGATGAATCAAAGACAGGCTGAGTTTCCCACTGATCTGTGTCAAGAATCACTTTTGCATTCATTTGCATCTCATGTAGGCTCATTGAAAGGCTGCTGCTGACTCTTATCTGAGATCAGCTTCTAACCTCCCCCTATTACCTATCAAGTTCCCCCTTCCCCCTGTGTCTGCACCATTTCCTAATTTTACTTCTTCCTATCATGATTTAGTCTCAGCCTGTTACTCTTGAACCCATGCAGATTTATCCATGTGGATATATTCCTGTTCGCCACTGAACCCTTAAATGTCAACGTCCCCATGCCCTTTTTCTACTTGACCTCTTCCCTTCCGAGACAACATGCATCCTCGCTTCCTGGGACCTGCCTCCCCCATAAGACCACCCAATACCATCCCACCACCCATGACCTTTCAGTTACTGACTCACTGGATGCCCTCCTTGAACATTTTTTACAGTCATTCAAGGAATGCCGGGTGTCACTGGCAGCAGTTATTGCTCATCTCTAATTGCCATTTGCGCAGGTGGTGGTGAGCTGCCTTCTTGAGTCACTGCAGTCCATGTAGTGTAGGTAAACCCACAGTGCTGTTAGGGAGGGAGTTCCAGGGTTTTGACCCAGCGACAGTGAAGAGACGGTGATATATTTCCAAGTCGGGGTGGTGAGTGACTTGGAGGGGACCTCCAGGTGGTGGGGGTTCAGGTATCTGCTGCTCTTGTCCTTCCAGGTGACAGGCTTCCAGGGGCTAGTTTAGCACAACCAATGGAGAGTATTCCCCCGAATTCCCATTGACTCCAGTTTAGCTAGGGCTCCTTTATGCCATACTTGGTCAAATGCTGCCTTCATGTTAAGGACAGTCACTCTCACCTCACCTCTGGCATTCAGCTCTTTTGCCCATGTTTGTACCAAGACTGTAATGAGATCACAAGCAGTAACACTGACGGAACCCAAACTAAGCGTCCGTGAGCAGGTTATTGCTGAGTAAGTGCCACTTGATAGCACTGTTGATTACTCCTTCCATTATTTTGCTGATGTTGGCGAGTAGACTGATAGGGTGGTAATTAGCTGAGGGCAGTAATTAGCTGGGTTGGATTTGTCCAGTTTCTTGTGTACAGGACACACCTGGGCATTTTTCCACATTGTTGGGTAGATGTCAGTGTTGTAGCTGTACTGGAACAGCTTGGCTAGGGGTGCAGCAAGTTCTGGAGCACAAGTCTTCAGTACTATTGCTAGAAAATTGTCAGGGCCCATAGCCTTTGCAGTATCCAGTGCCTTCAGTAGTTCCTTGACACCATGTGGAGTGAATCGTATTGGCTGACGACTAATATCTGTGATGCTGGGAACCTCTGGATGAGACTGAGATGGGTCATCCACTCAGCACTTATGGCTGAAGATTGCTGCGAAGGCTTCAGCCTTGCCATTTGCACAGATGTGCTGGGATCCTCCATCATTGAGAATGGGGATATTTGTGGAGCCTCTTCCTCCAGTGAGTTGTTTAATTGTCCACCACCATTCATGTGGCAGGATGTGGCAGGACTGCAGAACTTAGATCTGATCCGTTGGTTGTGGGATCACTTAGCACTGACAATTACTTGCTGCTTATGCTGTTTGGCACACAAGTAGTCCTGTGTTGTAGCTTCACCAGGTTTACACCTCATTTCTAGGTATGCTTGGTGCTGTTCCTGGCCTTCTCTCCTGCACTCTTTATTGAACCAGGATTAATCCCCTGGCTTGGTGGTGAAGGTAGTATTGGGGATATGCCTGCCCATGAGGTTGCAGATTGTGGTTGAATACAATTCTGCTGCTGCTGATGGCCCACAGAGCCTTATGGTAGCTCAGTCTTGAGTTGCTAGATCTGTTTAAAGTCTATCCTATAAAGCATGGTGTAGTGCCACACAACATGATGAAGAGTATCCTCAATGTGAAGATAGGACTTTGTCTCCACAAGGACTGTGGTCACTTCTACTGATACTGTCATTGATAGATGCATCTGCAGCAGTAAGATTGGTGAGGATAGGGTCAAGTATGTTTGTGCCTCTTGTTTGCTCCATCACCTCCTGCTGCAGTCCCAATCTGGCAGCTATATCCTTTAGGACCCGGCCAACTTGGTCTGTGGTGGTATTACTGAGCCACTCTTGGTAATAGACATTGAAGTTCCAAGCCCAGACTATATTCTGGGCCCTGTCCACCCTCAGCTTCCTCCAAGTGGCATTCAACATGGAGGAGTACTGATTCATCGGCTGATGGTGGACAGTATGTGGTAATCAGCAGGAAGTGTTTCATGCCCATGTTTAACCTGAAGTCATGAGATTTCATGAGATTTCATGAGATCCAGAGGCGATGTTGAGGACTCCCAAGGCAATTCCCTCCTGACTGTATACCATTGCGCCACCACCTCTCCTGGGTCTGTCTTGAGTTGAGTTGAGGTGAGACAGGACATACCCAGGAATGGAGATAGTAGTTTCTGGGATATTGTAAGGTATGACTCTGTGAGTATGACTATGTCAGGCAGTTGCTTGACTAGTCTGTGAGGCAGCTCTCTCAACTTTGACCCCATGAGGTAATGGCAGGGCAGACAGATCACTGCCTGCCCTGTCATGCGATTCGACAAACTCGTCATTGCTGCATATTTAATGAGCTTAAAAGCAAAAAATAAGGCATGAAAATCCACTCTGTTTCCAGCCCAGCTCTTCCAGCCCCCACCACAACTTGTCTCCAGAATGGAATATTCTGTCATGGGGACTATCCAATTCATAAAATGGACATAGGTTTTATATTTAACTGCAATGACTGGATCAAGAGTTCTGGACACTGGAGTAAATAAGGAGTTAGTTTACGTTCTGCTCATTGCTTTGTCATAACATGGAGCCCTGAGGACCCAGATAAAAGTTTAAATTAATGTTTCCATTAATCAGTATACATGGCAAGTGGTGATTCAGGATTTATTTACTGCAGAAGTGACACATGGCACAGCCCCACCTAAACCTTCAGACTCAAAAGAATTTTGAACAGAAAATCCCATGGGGGTTGACAATTTTGAACTTTACAAACCAATTTCTGAAGTGGTAGCCCCATCATTTCAATATTAGAAAACTGGGTTTTTATCAGTTTTGTTTAATTCCTGTTTCACACATGCCTTGCTAATGCAGCAAACTCTAAACCCTGTTCCACACTGTGTCCAGTCCTCTGGCCGACCCCCTTTCCTGTTTTAGTCTGGGGGCATACTGGAACCGCCATGCTGGGAAAGTGTGTTTTCTGCCTCTGTTGTGGTCAGGATACCTTTTAGAACGTGCAGACACTGTCCAGTTTTCACATCCCACACTCTGACAGTACAATCACAGGACCCACTTGCGAAGAGAGTAGTATCGGTAGAGAACGCACATGCCTTCACTGGGCCTGTTGGAGTAGAAGCAATGTCCAGAATGTGTTCACACTATTATTACACATCATATAACATTACACTGCCAAGCAAACACAACTTTAAACAGCTCAGATACAATTGCAGCACGACAAAAATGGGACCGCTTCAGCCAGCAATGCATTTCTTTTGATGGGTACCACCTATTCGCTCCAAATGTAACTCCAGCAAACTGATTTTAAAAGGATTTTCTCAGTGAGACAATTATTAAAAATGTCATTCAGGAGATTGTTTCCACGTTCTAATTTGAAAAGCCCAACTTTGTCGATGTTACAAAGGATATTGAACTGAATGTGAATCTATTGGCATCTGAAATTAATTATGATCTGCACTGAGTGCTGGTTGGCTGAGTGAGAGTGCTCTCAGAGTTGGGTGAAAACATGGAGTTAGGTGGAACTGGGAGAAGATGCTACAAGAGAGAGAGGTAATTGATAAGTAGTGGGTAAGGTCGCTAAGTCTTTACAACTTTTATCACTTTTATCCGTTTTATGATTCATAATCTACAAGGGCTATAATTGGTAGTTAGGAGGACAAGAAAAGAAAGACCATAGAGAATTGGACATAATCTGATATTAAGCATCTTCTAAAGGTTTAATTTGAAGTGCTACGTCATGGCAGGAGATCTCAAAGCCTTGGTTGGCTCCTCTTGCTCCATGTGGGAGGCCGGGAACATTTCCGGTGCACGGGACCAACATTTGCAGGAAGTGTCTCCAGCTGCAGCTCCTGGAAGCCCGGGTTTCAGACCTGGAGTTGCGGCTGGGAACACTGTGGAACATCCGAGAAACGGAAAGTGTCAGCATCCGAGAAGCGGAGAGTGTCGTGGATAGCACGCATAGAGAGGTGGTCACACCGCAGGCTCAGACTCCACAGGCAGGAAGGGAATGGGTGACCACCAGTCAGAACAAGAGAGCTAGGCAGGCAGTGCAAGAATCTCCTGTGGCCATCCTCATGCAAAACAGATATTTGGATACTGTTCAGGAGAATGGCCTCTCAGGGGAAAGCAGCAGTAGCCAAATTTGTTGCCCCATGGTTGGTCTTGCTGCAGAAGGGAGGAATAAAAAGTGTGGCGATGCAATAGTTACAGGTGATTCAATTGTAAGGGCAATAGATAGGTGTTTCTGTGGCCACAAACGAGACTCCAGGATGGTATGTTGCCCTCCCTGGTGCTAGGATCAAGGATGTCTCGGAGGAGGTGCAGGACATTCTGGAGGGGGAGGGTGAACAGCCAGTGGTCGGGTACACATCGGTACCAACGACATAGGTGAAAAATCATAGCTCTGTGCGAACTCTGTCCATTCATGATGACTAAAACACGGGCCATTCTCGCTCATGGCAATTTGATGTATTCCAGGACGAGCACAAATATCTTTAGTATGAAAATGAAATGAAATGAAATGAAAATCGCTCATTGTCACAAGAAGACTTCAAATAAAGTTACTGTGAAAAGCCCCTAGTCGCCACATTCCGGCGCCTGTTCGGGGAGGCTGGTACGGGAATTGAACTTGCGCTGCTGGCCTGCCTTGGTCTGCTTTAAAAGCCAGCTATTTAGCCCTGTGCTAAACCAGCCCCTAGTATGCCTGATTACACACCTAGCCGATGAGTGTGTTAGCTGTACCACTTCTGCAAAGTTGGAGAAATAGTCGATCACTAACAGGTATTCTTTTCCTGCCAGATAGAAGAAATCAATTCCCTCTTTGCATTGGTTCTTTCCGCTGTTTGTACTGAAATGCCTGACAAGTTGCACAGTTTTCTATCATGATTTGAATGCCTTGATCGATGCCTGGCCAGTATACTGTTTCTCTGGCTCTTCACTTACATTTTTCTATGCCTAAGTGCCTTTCATGAATCTTCTTTAGAATCATGGATTGTAAAGATTGCGGTATGACAATCCTATTTTGCCAAAGCCAAAATCCATTGGCTGCACTCAGCTCTGCTCGAATGTTATAATATTTGGAACAGGATCCTTTTGGCTATCCCTCACTGAGATATTTTATTATCTTCTGTAAGATTTCAACTTTGATGGATTCATTCTGATTAATTTTGGCTTCTCATCAGACACTGGAAGGGATTCTGTCACAAGATTCACATGCATTTGCACTTCCTCATCCATACATTGTTCTTCTTTCATGTCCGTAGCACGAGATAGTGCATCAGCTACAACAAGATAATTACCTGGTGTGTAGATGAGATTGAAAATGTATCTTTTGAGGTGAATGTAATTCACACTGTAATATATATGATACCATATTATTGTAAGCGCAGTTGCGTTGCCCGACCACTAGGGGGAGTAGCACTGGGAACGCATAGGAGTTTGTACAGGGCTCCACCCTTGGCTCCGCCCACAGCTCCTCCCCCTGGACTGCTGTATAAAGATCGATGCCCAGAGCCAGCCGACCAGTTCATCCAGGGTTCATTGTGTTACAGGCTGGCTCTGTTGTAAGTAGATTAAAACCACTGTTCATATCTTAAAGCACGTGTCTCGTGAATTGATGGTCTCATCAATTTAATCTACTTAAGAAATGGTAAGGAACAATCATGGAATCAGCCCTCAAGCCTGAGCGATTGGAACTCGACCCACAGGATACAGAGGAAAAAGAAATCTTTTCGCATTGGCTCCGATGTTTTGAAGCCTACCTGGCAGTGGTGAATTGAGATTCACACGGCATTATAGTTACCAATGTCACTCTGTTCCAAGTAGATACATGTATCAATATTGTAAGTGCAGTTGCACTACCTGACCACCAGGGGAGTAGCTCTGGGAGTACTCGAGAGTTTGTACTGGGCTCCTCCCTTGGCTCCGCCCAGAACTCCTCCCCCTGGAGCTGCTGTATAAAGATCCGTGCCACAGAGTCAGCCAGCCAGTTCACCGAAAATTCAACGGCTAACAGGCTGGCTCTGTTGTAAGTATATTAAAACCGCTATTCTAATCCTACAAGCACGTGTCCGTGGAATTGTTGGTTCCAACAATTTAATATACTTACGAAACAGTCGAAGTAAATTATGGAAGCAGCCCTCAAGCCCGGACGCCTAGAACTCGACCCGCAGGATGCAGAGGCTAAGGAAATTTTTCCCCACTGGCTGAGATGTTTTAAGGCCTACCTGGCAGAAGCCAGCACCGCCGGAACAATGGAGGAACAAAAACCCAGCCTACTGCACGCGAGGGTAAGCCACAGAATCTCCACACAGCTAAATCCGGCCGTTTCTTACACCGCAACGCTGGCGATATTGGACAAAATGTACGTTAGGCCCATTAACGAGGTTTATGCACGCCACGTGTTTACGACTCGCCGTCAGCGGCCTACAGAAACACTAGCCGAGTTTGTAAGGGAATTGAACAATCTTTCAAATGACTGTAATTATCAAGCTTTTACCGCGGCGGAACATAGGGAGCTTGCTGTGCGGGACGTTTTCGTAGGGGGCCTTAGATCTAACTATGTGCGCCAAAGACTGCTAGAAAAGGGGGCCCAGGACTTAGATACTACTGTGGAGGCTGCTACCACTATGGAAGTCTCCTTCCGCAGCCTCACGTCGTTTCCCGCAGACCCCGCGACCTCATCGTGGACCCCCGACCAACAGTCCACCCAAGCCTGTGCCGCACGGCCCCCCCCAGCTACCGTGCTGCCAAAGCCAGTTACTCTGCTGCTCCAGCCAGCTACTCAGCTTCCCCAGCCTGCCATTTCTGTGGCCAAAGCCAGCACCCGCGGCAGCACTGCCCACCTCGATCCGCGACCTGCAGCAGCTGCGGGAAGAAAGGCCACTATGCCAGACTGTGCCTCGCGAAAAGGGCCCCAGTTTTTAACTCCCCAGTAGAGAGAACAAATCGCTCCCAACACCAGCGGGCCCGCGGGGCCCAAAACGCTGCGGCCTACGCCCTGACTCCGGCCCCTCCCGCCACGTGCGATCCATGGGGGCCGCCATCTTGGCAAACCCCCACCATGCAGCCGGCCACGTGCGACTCATGGGGGCCGCCATCTTGGACGCCACCTTCCTCACCGCTCACCACGTGCGATCCACGGGCCCCATCTGCATCTGCATGCTCAGAAAGCTCATCTGAAGACTACGACTTCCCCGGGCACTCATCACGCGGCCCGCAACTCAGCGCAGCGATCCGGCATCAAGATCGCCAGAATGTACCGGCATCTACTCGACCGGACGCCCACTCGGAAGACTACGACTCTCCCGAGCACTCATCACGCGGCCCGCAACTCAATGCGGTCACTCTAGATCAATCCCGCCCCAAGCACCTACGAAGTTCGATGGCGGAGGTCCAGATCAACAGGTACAGCACGCCATGCCTCTTTGACTCCGGGAGCACCGAGAGCTTTATACACCCAGAGCTGCTAAGATGCTGTTCACTTCCTATTTTTCCTGTGAGCCAAACTATCGCCCTCGCTTCGGGCTCCCACTCAGTCCAAATCCAATGACGCACCGTCGCTACGCTCACAATTCGAGGCGCTAATTATTCAAAATTTAACCTTTATGTCCTGCCTGACCTCTGCGCGCCACTCTTATTAGGCCTGGATTTCCAGTGCAACCTCAAGAGCCTCACCCTCAGCTTCGGCGGGCCCCTGCCCCCACTCACTATCTGCAGCCTAGCCACGCTGCGCATCTCCCCCCTCCTCTCTTCGCTAATCTCACTCCAGATTGCAAGCCAGTAGCTACTCGCAGCAGGCGATACAGCCTACAGGGTAGGGTCTTTATCCGATCGGAGGTCCGACGGCTACTCAGTGAGGGGATCATAGAGGCCAGTAATAGTCCCTGGAGAGCTCAGGTGGTGGTCGTCAAGACCGGGAAAAAATTTTGCATGGTCGTCGACTATAGCCAGACCATAAATCGCTTTACACTCCTAGACGCGTATCCCCTCCCCAGAATTGCAGACATGGTTAATCAGATCGCCCAATATCGGCTATTTTCCACTGTGGATCTGAAGTCTGCATTCCACCAGCTCCCAATCCGCCCAGAGGACCACCACTACACGGCATTCGAGGCCGATGGCCGCCTCTTCCATTTCCTCCGGGTTCCCTTCGGCGTCACTAACGGGGTTTCGGTGTTCCAATGAGCAATGGACCGAATGGTAGACCAGTACGGGCTGTGGGCCACGTTTCCGTATCTGGACAATGTTACCATCTGCGGCTATGACCAGCAGGACCACGACGCCAACCTCCACCGTTTTCTCCGGAAGGCACAGAAATTAAACCTCACTTATAACAAGGAGAAATGCGTTTTCCGCAAAAACAGACTGGCCATCCTTGGCTATGTCGTGGAGAACGGAGTCCTGGGCCCAGACCCGGACTGTATGCGCCCCCTCTTAGAACTCCCTCTCCCTCATTGTCCCAAGGCCCTCAAACGGTGCTTGGGGTTCTTTTCATACTACGCCCAGTGGGTCCCTCAATATGCGGACAAAGCCCACCCACTCTTTAGGGCCACACGATTTCCCCTGTCTGCTGAGGCGCGCCAGGCCTTCAACTGCATCAAGGAGAACATCGCCAAAGCGGCCATGCGGGCGGTGGATGAATCCACACCCTTTCAGGTTGAGAGCGATGCCTCAGAGGTAGCTCTAGCAGCCACGTTAAATTAGGCAGTCACATTTTTCTCCCGTACCCTCTTCGCTTCAGAACCCCCGACACTCGGCAGTCGAAAAGGAAGCACAAGCCATTGTGGAGGCTATTCGTCACTGGAGGCACTACCTCGCAGGTAGGAGGTTCACCCTCATCACCGACCAAAGATCGGTTGCCTTCATGTTCGACAACTCGCAAAGGGGCAAAATTAAAAACGATAAAATTCTGCAGTGGAGGATCGAACTCTCCACCTATAGCTACGATATTAAGTATCGACCCGGGAAGCTCAACGAGCCCCCAGATGACCTATCCCGCGGGGCGTGCGCCAGCGCACAGAGCGACCGCCTAAAAGTCATCCACAACGACCTCTACCACCCGGGGGTCACCCGGCTCGCCCATAACATCAAAGCCCGAAATCTGCCTTTCTCCACTGAGGAGGTAAAAGCTGTCACCAGAGTCTGCCCGATCTGTGCGGAGTGCAAACCGCACTTCTATAGACCAGACAGGGCCCACCTGGTCAAGGCTTCTAGGCCCTTTGAACGCCTCGCGATTGATTTCAAAGGGGCACTTCCCTCAACTAACAACGTTTACTTCCTAAACGTTATAGACGAGTTCTCCCGCTTCCCCTTTGCTATCCCGTGCCCCGACATGACCTCCCACACAGTCATTAGGGCCCTGCATAGTATCCTCACCCCGTTTGGTTTCCCCAGCTACGTACACAGCGACCGGAGTTCGTCCTTCGTGAGCGACGAGCATTGTCAGTACCTGCTCGAAAAGGGCATCGCCTCGATCAGGACTACCTGCTACAACCCCAGGGGGAACGGGCAGGTGGAGAGGGAGAATGCAACGGTCTGGAAGACCGTCCTACTGACCCTCCGGTCCAGGAACCTCCCAGTCCTCCATTGGCAGGATGTCCTCCCAGACGCGCTCCACGCTATTAGGTCCCTCTTATGCACCGCGACCAATCAGACCCCTCACGAGCGGCTCTTTAGTTTTTCCAGGGGCACTACCACGGAGGTCTCTCTCCCGGCATGGCTGAAGACACCGGGCCCTGTACTCCTCAGGAAGCACGTCAGGGCGCACAAAACCGACCCCTTTCTGGAGAAGGTGCGCCTGCTTCTCTCAAACCCCCAGTACACCTTCATAGAGTTCCCTGACGGCCGTCAGGACACCGTATCCCTCCGGGACCTAGCACCCGCTGGATCCAGCACCCCCACTATCACTGCAGAGGTACCCCTCACTCTACACCCCACCCGGCCACCCCCTCGCGCTCCTGAGCCCACTAGCTCGCTACAATTATTTCGCGCACCCACACCGGCTAGCTCCCAGCGCCCCCAGTCCCCAGTTGAACCAGACGGGTATGGAGCTCGGACGCAATTGCCCCCGGAGTCCGCCATCGTACCCCAACCCACAACACCCATCCAGCCACCACAACAGGCTGCAACCCCGGTGCTCCGCAGATCGCAGCGGATGACTCGACCACCGGACAGACTCAATTTGTGAACCACCACTCCCGCCGGACTTGATTTTTTTTGTAGGGGTTGAATGTGGTGAATGTAATTCACACTGTAATATATATGATACCATATTATTGTAAGCGCAGTTGCGTTGCCCGACCACTAGGGGGAGTAGAACTGGGAATGCATAGGAGTTTGTACAGGGCTCCACCTTTGGCTCCGCCCACAGCTTCTCCCCCTGGACTGCTGTATAAAGATCGATGCCCAGAGCCAGCCGACCAGTTCATCCAGGGTTCATCGTGTTACAGGCTGGCTCTGTTGTAAGTAGATTAACACCATTGTTCATATCTTAAAGCACGTGTCTCGTGAATTGATGGTCTCATCATCTTTTTTTTAAATTTAGAGCACCCAATTAATTTTTTCCAATTAAGGGGCAATTTAGAGTGGCCAATCCACCTAGCCTGCACATCTTTGGGTTGTGGGGGTGAAACCCATGCAAACACGGGGAGAATGTGCAAACTCCACATGGACAGTGACCCAGGGCCGGGATTGAACCTGGGACCTCAGCGCCGTGAGGGCACAGTGCTAACCCACTGCGCCACCGTGCTGCCCCAAAATCATATCTTTGTAACTCCATCAACATGCATTGTATTCTTGGTGACATCTCATTGAGGTTTTTCTTTACTATCGCCACAAGTGGTCTATGGTCAGTTTCCACTAAGAATATCAGTAGGGCATACAAATAATCATGGAATTTGTTTTATCCATTTAGCAAGCCCAAGCATTCTTTTTCTACTTGAGCATATCTGTGTCAGTCATTGACCTTGAAGCACAGGCAATTGGAAGCCAATTTTCATCATTCCCTTGCTGCAATAAAACTGCGCCCAACCCATCTTTTGACGCATCTGTCGATATTTTTGTCTTTCATAGAATTTGCAGTGGAGCAGGAGGCTATTTGACCCATCGAGCCTGCACCGGTTGTTGGAAAGAGCACCCTACCTAAACTCACACCTACACCCTATCCCCATAACCCAGTAACCCCACCTAACCTTTCTTTGACTCAGGGCAATTTAGCATGGCCAACCCACTTAACCTGCACATCATTGGACAGTGAGAGGAAACTGGATCACACGCACACACGGTGAGAATGTGCAGAGTCCACACAGACAGTGACCCAAGCTGGGAATCGAGCCTGGGACCCTGGAGCTATGAAGCAACTGTGCTAACCACTGTGCCAGGATGCCGCCCACTTTGTATGGTCAAAAAAAGTCAGCACTGGAGCTGTTGTCAAAGCTTCCTGTAACATTTGCCATACATGCTCATATCTGTTAGACCATTGGAAAACAGCGTCTTTCTTGATGGTTTCTCTCAAGCATGTAGGGGGCGATTCTCCGAGCCCCACGCCGGGCCAGAGAATCACCGCAACACGACGCTGGCGCGCAAATTCTCCGAGGTGCGGAGAATCGGCGCCATTTGCGCCAGCGCTTTTGGCGGGGCACCGGCTGCGGGCCAGTGGAACCAGCGGGGCCGCCGATTCTCCAGCCCAGATGGGCCAAGCGGCCACGCCAATACGACAGAGTCCTGCCAGCGCTATTCACCCCTGGTCATTGCCGGCGGGAATTCTGCACATATGGTCGGGGGGGAGGCGGCCTGTTGGGGGGGGCTCCTTCGCCGGTGGGGGCCTCCAAAGGGGTCTGGCCCATGATTGGGGCCCACCAATTGGTGGGCCGTCCTCTACCCCCTCCCCCCGGGTCTACTTTCTGCCGCAGCCGGCCCCTGAATTTAGTAGGGCAATTTAGTGTGGCCAATCCACCTAACCTGCACATCTTTGGTTTATGGGGGTGAAACCCATGCAGACACGGGGAGAATGTGCAAACTCCACACGGACATTGACCCAGGGCCGGAATTCTGTACCACAGTCCCAGTGCTAACCACTGCACCACGTGCCGCCCCTATGTCTGAGCATTTAACCACAAGCCTGTTAAAAAGCTGTTGAACGATTCACCTGCCTGCTGTGTGCGCGTGTGAAAAGCATAGCACTTATTTTGTTTTGGTGTGCAGTGCCAATCGAACTGTTTCACGACATCATCAAAGTTTTTTATCAATTTCATTATCGAAAACAAAGGTGTTAAAGATTTCTGTGGATCTGCTACAGTGAGCAGCAATGCTATTCTCCATTCATCAGGTGTTCAGACCTAGAGCTGCTATATAGAGGGTGATTTGCTGTTTAAATGTGCACCAATTCGCATCTGCATTACGAGTGACTCAAAGCTGGTGTGGTGTCTTCAGACCGTCCATCCTGTACTTTGATGCCCAGCAGCGCGTTGAGTGAGATTTGCCAGTGCTGTACGTGGTTAGTAGAAATTATTTTTCTTCCTTCTTCTCAGTTAAACTTGTCTTTTTGGTCTTCAAAACCAATCTTGGTATCTTGTTAGATCATCAAAGGCCATCCTGGTACCTTGTCACATTCTTGTGCTTGGCTCGAAGGAATCATGCACGAGAGAATGTCTAATTCTTGACTAGTTAAATGTTTATTATTAAATAATTAGGTGGGTTAGATAAACATGAGAGAATGATCAAAAACTAATAATTACTGTAAATTATCCAAAAGCTACTACAAATATGACTATCCACTATGACGACTATCTCCAGACTCCCCAGGTAACAGTGTCACGTGGTTGTTTTCTACTGCCACCAACGGTTGGAGGTCATATACATTACTATTTATATGATTGCTTATGCATATCATCACAATATTAGTCTAACTGGCTAAACTTTTCTGCTTCCTGCCTTTTTCTTCTCCAGAATAGAGAGAAATTCTGATGTTCTCAAGTGCTTCCGGCACTGACATGATCAGCCAACAATTCCTGTCAAAGCTTCTGATCCACGTTTCAGTTATTGCAATGCTTCACCAGAATAGGGAACAAGACGTCCCTCCGGTGTTGCACCTACTTCCACTCGCTTTCTATGACCTCCTGTTTGAGTTGTGGTGCCACACTTTCTCTCAGCTACTTTCCAGAGCTTACAGAAGCCTATCAGCAGCTAAATCCCCTGATAGACCTGCGTAAGTAATGCTCGCCGGTATTGTTCCACCAGTCAAAAGAAAGGAAGTTACAACAAGAATTGAATGGACAAAGCAGATCTGTGGCCCTTGTCATCCTCTCTTCCAGAAAGAGCGAGCAAAAAAGGGGGCTCAAGTCGAGAGGTAGTTTCTTACATACTGTCCAGCCCCGAGACTGTTACCCCACATCTTCCACCTTGCTGATTGTTCAACACATCTACAGACAACGGCACATAAATTGTCTCATATTCCAGAGGAATCCCTCCCACCAAAACATGGTGTTCTTGGCAGTGTCTCAATCACCTCTGAACACCAGGCACAGCCAAACAAATTCTGTCAACTGTGATTGTAGAGAGGCATCTCAAATTCTGAAACATCTCTTAGAAATCCCGATATTACCAGAGCCAAGCAGCCCACAAGATCTGAATGTCTTCACTGAATGTCTTCACTTCCAGGCCAGAACTTGCATGGGATATAAGATAGGGAGATATGACAAGAAGAAGGTTAAATTAATGCAAAAGGTTCCATCTTGTATGTTTCCTACAAGTGATAGAATTAATACTATTTTTAATACTAATTCTGCAATTAAAATAATAACAAAGTGTTTAATAACTTAGTCCTATTTCCAAAAATGTTGGGGAAAAAGGTCCCTGATTGCTTTGTAATAGTGACTCCTAAACAAACTGATTGAGAACTGATTTATGATTGCATTACAAATAGTATTGAATTTTTGAAAAAAACTAAAGGTCAGAAAATACATCAAGAATACCTGTATGCAAGTGAAAGATGTCACTGAAATCACGTACCTGTGTGACCTTTGACTTTAGATAGAAGTTTTTCGTCTTTAACATTCCACACACAAACGTTACAGTCATCTGACCCTGTTAGTAGGAGCTGAGCATCCTGAGAGAACGTGCAATGGTTCACCTACACAAGACAAACCATTTCATAACAGGCTCCGTCAATCAGTTCTGCTTAATTTAGTCTCAGTAGATTTCCAAACGCGTATATTTTTTGAGCGAGGCTTGTCATCAAACGAAACTCAGAGTTATTACATCGAGTTGCATAAAATGCACAGCACAGAAATAGACCAATCATCCAAACAGGTCTTTATGCTCCCCGAAGACTTCGTCCCATCACATAACTCTGTCGGAATAACATTTGTGGGAGAGAATGCAACTATTCAGCTATAGTGTATCTCACTCCCTCACTCACTTACTTGTGAACATACGGAGATCTTGGAGTTTTAAAACAAGGCCGTTACAACGAGCTATAGCAAGGGTTCCAACAGTCCAGCTAGTGACACATCAGAGACCCCTGATCCAAGGATTACACTGTTATATTCATGGGTTTGATTACAAGAAATTCCCATATAACAAACAAGTGTGTACGTTTGTATCAAAATAATTTATGTTTAAGGGCCACAACCAAGATAAAAAGTATTCAAAAGGCGACGTATATTAGCTGATAATTGACTGCCCTTCACAAAGCCTGCCTGGTCCTCTGAAATCATGCTTGGAAGGCAAGATACCAACCAGAGCGGCAGAACCTTAACAGATTTTCACAGTAACTTCATTGCAGTGTTAATGTAAGCCTACTTATGACACTAATAAAGATTATTATTATTATTATTATTAAAGTAGCTTAACACCTATTTTTGAGAGCGAGATGGATCAGTCTGAGCCATACTCGGTCAGGTCCTTGTGCTTCTTAAGGAAGAAGGAAATAGAGGCTTCAGTAAGGATAGGAAGCCAAGAACTAAGAGATAGGGAGTCATTAAACATATCTAACAGCAAAGGTGCAAGTTTTTCCAAGAATTTCTTATAAAAAACTCAATCGGAAAGCCATCCGGGCCAGAGGCCTTAACAGCCTGCATAAGACTAATGTATTTTAAAATCTCGTCAGAGCATAACGGGGAGTCCAACTCACCACTCTTGACAGATGGGATGGGCAGGCTGTCCAGAAAATCAGCCATGATTGATTATCTGCGGGAGGTTCAGATTTATACAGGTCGCAGTGGTGGAATGTAAAAGCCACATTGACCTGGAGAGGGGTGGGAATGAGGTTGCTGCCCGGGTTGAGTTTCTGGCGGATCTCACAGGAGGCTGATTGGTATTTAAGTTAATGTGTTATAAGATGGCTGGCCTTCTCCCCATATTTGCAGGAAGTAACCATGGAGCGATATAGCAGACGTACAGCCTTATTGGTGGTCAGTAGCTCAAACTGGGTCTGCAATTCTTGTCTGTTTGCATATAATTCCAGTGTGAGATCGAGTGAGTACTGATGATCTACCTCTAAAATGGAGTCCACCAGCCTCTGTTATTCTAATTTCTTCATCTTTAGCACAATTGTACTATAAGAAAAAATTTGCCCCTTGAGGCCCACCTTAAGAGTCTCCCTTAGCGTGGAAAGGGAGATGGAGTCGGACTTATTTAATTTTAATGTAGTCATCAATGGAGGTGGACAGGTGCTCACAAAATGTTGTATCGGCCAGCAAAGTAGTATCCAACCTCCAGGGCGGATGTTGGGTGGGGTTGGACTCCAGCAACAGATCAACAAAGTGTGGGGCGTGGTCAGAGATTACAATTGCAGAATACTCAGCTGCTAGAACCGATGGGAGAGGAGCCCTATCTAGAATGAAAAAACATCAATGCGAGAGTACACATGGTGAACATGACAGAAAAAAGATGTGAAAAATGTCAGATGTCCACCCCTCTCACCTGAGCCAGGAAGGAAGACAAAGCCCTGGCCACCCCCGATGGGACAAAACAAAAATTGATTTAACTTAGAGCGCCACGAGGGTGAGTAAAAGTCACGCCAAACAGTAATAACAAAAAGAAAGAAAATAGGTTATTGTAAGGAGCGAACAGCAGGAAGCTCTCAAACTAAGGTAATCTAGAATATACCCATACAGATGTGAAAAATGCCCATATGCTCCATGCGAGTCAAAAAGAAGTCTTTTCACGGAATGCTACACGAAGGTAGGCTGGATAAATTATCCCGATGTTGACTCCACTCCGATACAGGAAAGATTTTACTTTGTTAAAGGTAGCCAATTTCATGGCGAGGCCTGCACTCATGTCCTGATAGAGTCTTCCCACGTAAAATCCTGGTGCCCTCTTGCCCATCGAAGCACCAACTGCTTCTCCTTAAAGCTGTGATCTTGCAATTACAGCAGGAGGAGGATTTCCCGAGCGAGGCTTGGGTCGAGGCGAAAGGTGGGCCCGGTCTAATACTGCGGGGGGATGGAAGTACGGTCTTACCCACCATTATGTGGAACAGGTCAGAGAAATACTGAGTAGGGGTGTGGCCTTTGATCCCATCTGGTAACCCACAACATGAACATTTTGTCTCTGGATCTGTGCTCCAGGTCGTTCAGCTTCAATGTTAATGTTCTGTTATCCTTGATCACAGCGGCAAGGTCAGACTCCAAGGAGGTGATCCCATCACTATGGTCAGACAGTGGAGTCTACATGCCTTGATTGTGGCTCCTTTTGCTTCGGTCTGGCTGGTGATCTCAGGAACTGAAAGAATTGGGGCCAATGCTCCTCGGTTGATCTTTTAAGATCTGAAGTTAAGCATTGTCGGTATTTCTCGAACTCAAGCACCAAAAGTTTGCTGAGTGCTTTAGCTATTAGGGGAGTGCCTGGAGAAGCTGCCGTTGCCATCTTAACTCCAATGGCAGCTCCGTCGCCATCTTAACTCCAATGAAAGCTGCCGTCACCATCTTACCTCCAATAGAAGCTGCCATCGCCATCTTAACTCCAATGGAAGCTGCCGTTGCCATCTTACCTCCAATGGAAGCTGTCGTCACCATCTTAACTCCAATGGAAGCTCCGTCGCCATCTTAACTCCAATGGAAGCTCCGTCGCCACCTTACCTTCAATAGAAGCTGCTGTCGCCATCTTACCTCCATAGAAGCTGTCATTGCCATCTTACTTCCAATGGGTCCTTGGGAGGCTTAAGAGTCTGCAGTCAAAATTCAGGCCGATTTTGTCCCGACTTTGCCTCCCTTGGGCATTGCAGGGATGAGGAAATTCTATTCCGTTAATTTGCAGATTTTTTAGGAAAGTTAAAGACCCGTGGCACTGGGGGAAAAGTAGAAAGGTCAGGTTTCCAGTGGAAGCCACCTCGTGCGCGTCTTCCCCTCACATCGTGCCACCAGAAGCTGAGTATCAGTGTTACCGCTTCATTTTTGGCCATGATTTGGAAAAAATGCCAATGGCAAGGCGACTAATTCATGGTTAGTACAAGTTACACCAGCCAACAAATGCACAGTTAAACACAGAAATCCACAAATTGCTGTTAGAGATATCAGGGCGCTCCCACAGCCTGTGCAAGATAAACTCAATATTGAGTTAACATGAATTAAACAAAGATAGAGCATTTGTCCATTTGTTTCATGCTAAAATAGTTGATAAAAGTGGGCTAGTGCATTCAAGAGGAATGGAGTTCCTGACTATTTGGAGATATATTAAATGATAATTACAGTTGAACAAATTTTATGACCGATCCATGACCCTGAAGAAATAATTTTACACATATCGGGTTTCATATAAAAAATTATATTGCAGGTTTTTAACATTCTAAATATAATTTTGTTTTTTCCTCTTGTCTATCTCCATTCATTTCATACCTATATCCCAATCTTTATCTTGCTTCTTGTACAATGATTTCGACGTCATTTATATTTCTTTTTCTTTACACCTTGGTTTCCTGTCTGCATAATTAGAACATAGAACAGTAGAACAGTACAGCACAGAACAGGCCCTTCGGCCCTCGATGTTGTGCCGAGCAATGATCACCCTAATTAAACCCACGTAACCCAACAATCCCCCCATTAACCTTACACTACGGGCAATTTAGCATGGCCAATCCACCTAACCCGCACATCTTTGGACTGTGGGAGGAAACCGGAGCACCCGGAGGAAACCCACGCACACACGGGGAGGACGTGCAGACTCCACACAGACAGTGACCCAGCCGGGAATCGAACCTGGGACCCTGGAGCTGTGAAGCATTGATGCTAACCACCATGCTACCGTGAGGCCCCTCTTCAATTCTTCAAATCTGATTGATTGAAAAGCCGTGCTGTGTTCACAGGTGCCAGGAATCCACTGTAAGTGCATTTCAATCACCCCCTTCACCTTTGAATGATTTTGAAGTGCTGAGCTGGACATTGACAGCACTTAGCTCTCTTTCAAGTGGCTGATGTTTATAAACATTGTGGTTTGAGTTGCTCATTCATGAAGGAAGTTGAATGAAGCAAGGCTGACACATGTATTTGTTGAAGCTGTCAATCAGAGCCTGCTAAGAGAAATGAATGAATAGCTTGCAGCTGAAGCATCTATGTCAATGCTATTCTCTTTCCAGGTATGGATATATGGTGCTTCCTCCGTACGAAGCAGCAGAAGTAAATCCAGGTGAGTGTTATAAGTGATTTTTTTTCACTGCCCCTATCTAACTGCTCTCTAGCTTCTGGTCAGAGATCTGGGGGACCCCTTTCCAGGGGAGTCTCTGTGGGGAGTCCACTTATCCAGGGTGGGTCACTAGGGAGAAGGGGGTCCCCCTATCCAGGGGGTCTCTGGAGGGGGCTCCGCCTATCCAGGGGATCTCGGTGGCACCCCCTATCTCGGGAGGGTCCCTTGGGAGTCCCACTATCCAGGGTGTCTTGGGGGTTCACGCTATCAGGGTAGTCTCATGGGGGGGGTCCCCTATCCAGGGGGTCTCTTGGGGAGGGTCCCCTATCCAGGGAGGGTGGTCCCTTGGGGACTCCCCTTCTTCAAGGAGGGTCTCTTGGGGGGTTCACCAAAGGAGTCTCTTGGGGGGGTACCCTATCCAGGGAGGGTGGTTTTTTGGTGGGGTCCCCTATCTAGGGGGATACCCCTCTCCAGGGGGGTTCTCTTGGAGGCTATCCCTATCTGGGGAGTCTCTTGAGGGGTCCTATCTGGGGGGGGGGGTCTCTTGGGGAGGTCCCCCTATCCAGGGGTGTCCCTTGGGGAGGATCCCCCTATCCAGGTGGGTTTCTCTTGAGAGGGGCGTCCCCCTATTCAGGGGTTATTTTTTTTTCTTTATTCGTTCATGGGATGTGGGTGTCGCTGGCTGGGCCAATATTTCTTGCCCATCCATGAGGTCATTTGAGAGTCAACAACATTACTGTGGATCTGGAGTCACATGTAGGCAAGACCAGGTACAAATGTTCCTAAAGGACATTCGTGAACCGGATGTGTTTTTGCAAAAATGGAAAATGGTTTCATGGTCATTATTAGACTTTTAATTCCAAATTTGTATTCAATTCAAATTCCATCATCTACCCTGGTTGGTGGGGGGGGGGGGGGGGGGGGGGGGGGGGGGGGGGGGGGGGGGGGGGGGGTTCAAACCCATGTCCTCAGAGTATTATCCAGGGTCTCTGGATTAATAGTAAGTGACAATATCACTATGAAAAATGGCACTGCCTCCAATCCAGGGGAGGTCTCTGAGGGATTCCCCCTATCCAGCGGGGTCCCCTTAACCAGTGGAGTCTCTGTGGGGAGGGGTCCCGTATCCGGGGGGGGGGGGGGGGGGGGGACGAGGGGGTCCCCCTGTGGTGGGTCACCCTATCCAGTGGGGTCTCAGGGTGGGTCAATAAAATTAAATTTAATACAAGTAATTTACAATTAAAAACACACGTGTTTGTTAAGATGTGGAAGGCACATGGATTCAGATTCTAAGGAAACCTTCAAATCTTCAAAAGGCAATTAGCCATCAAGTTGAAAGAGGACTAATTGCAGGAAAATCTGAGCTGTGCAATTAAATTGGACAGTTATACCAAACGGCCAGAACAGGTGTAATGGTCCAAATCACCTCTTTCTGTACTCTCAGAGTGCATCATTTAAGTGTAATTTCCCATGTTCAAGATAAATTGAATAATCAGAACAATTATCTGATGGTAAATTGATTGATCTATCATCACCTGGATATCAGAGTACATTCATCACCATAAACAACCGCAAATAAATGATCATTTCAGGTAAAGGTGGAACAGAGCTAACCCTTGAAGAGTGCACAAATGGGCAAATTTACTTGCTGCCTGTGCAATAGAGAACAAAGAAAAATTACAGCACAGGAACAGGCCCTTCGGCCCTCCAAGCCTGTGCCGATCCAGATCCTCTATCTAAAACTGTCGCCTATTTTCTAAGTTCCTGGTGGCACCAGGGCAACCAACCCCTTATGGCAGGAAACTGTGGACTAAATACTCCAAATATACAATACATTTCCTACGATCTAAAGGTAAAAGACAATTGCTTTGACACTTACCTCTGCTTGATGTGAGGGAAAATACTTCACAAAAGTACCGTTGAAATACAAGTCCAGGTTCTTCCACATGATTAGTTGGTGCAGGTGATTTTTTTCTTAATATTCTCACCGTTGTCTGCAATCATATGACAAGAAAGATTTGGCAGATTCCTGGTCATTGTGTGCAATAGTTACATCCCTGAGGTAAATTATGAGGAGTAATTATTTTGTGGCGAATGGGCGGGGGTGGGGGTTGTCCATTCTGAGGGCTTAAATTATTTCTGGGAAGCCACAAGCTCGCTGCAAGATGTCTAAAGTAATTGATGTGACTGCAGATGATATTCACGTCCAATAATCTGCCTTCCTCACTTTGATATTATCAAATGATCATAAGGAAATGTCTCATTACTCATTAATCAACAGTTAGATCCAGTTTTCCAAATATATTACAATCTTAAACCATAAGACTAACAACTTTTATTTATATAGGCCTGGATTTTCCATCCCACCATGGGAGATTTGCAGCCTAGCCAAAGGTTCATTGACCTTCAGTGGGACTGGACACATCCATTGTGTCTTTAACTTTAAGAGACTATCCCAAGGCTTTCACAGGAACATTATAAGATACAGTACAACACTGACTCACTCAGGATGGGAGAGCAGATGATCAAAATCTCGGTCACAAAGAGGTACATTTTAAGTCATGTCTTGAAGGAGGAACATGAGGCTGGGAGATGGAGAGATGAGGACAGGGTATTCCAGAGCTTAAAATGAGGGATGTACCAAGGGGTCAGAGTTAGAGGATCTTGGAGAGATGTGGGGCTGGAGGAGATTACAGGGAAAGGGAGGGGATTTGAGAACAAACAATGAGAATTTTAAAATCAAGACTTTGCTTGATGAAGAGCCAGCATAGGTCAGCGAGCATGGGGCCAACAGAGGATCAGGACTTGCAGCAAGCTAGGCCACAAGCAGCAAAACTTTAAATAACAACAAGAATACATAAGGTAGAGTGTGCGAGACCAGCCAAGAATGCATTGGAATAGTCTAGCACTGAAGTAACAAAGGCACAAATGAGAGTTTCAGCAGCACATGACCTGAGACAAGGGCAAAGTTTGGGCAGTCTTAATGTTGGTGCCAATATGAGATTGGGAGCTCACCTTCAAGTTGAATGTAACACCAAGGTTGCAAACATACAGCTCAATCTCAGACTATTGCAAGGAAGAGGAATGGAATCAGTAGGAAATTGTGTTTGGAATTGGAATCTATAACGATGGATTCGGTCTTCCCAATATTTAATTGGATGAAATGTTTTCCTCCCCCAGTGCTGGATAATCAGTCAGAGAGAGAGGTGACGAGGTAGGTCGGGGTCAACAGCATACATATGAAAACAAATGCTTATAGAGATGATATTGCTGAGGGGCAGCATGTAGCTGGGAAATAGGAAGGGTTCAAGGATGGATCCGAGGGGAAATACCAGAGGCAACAAAACGGCAGGATATCAGGAACCCTCTCTCCACAAAGCACATTGCTGGACTGGGAGACCGTGCCTAATGTAGGTTAGTGACCAAACTGATGATAGGTGCATGATATTTGGTGTGAATAAGGATATGGACAGCAGACTTCTGGATGAGTTGAAGTTCACAGATAATGTAAGGCAGGAGGCTGGTCAGGACATCATTGGAATGGTTGAGTCGGGAGGTAACAAAGGCAAGAGTGAGGATCCCAGCAGTCAGTGGGCTGAGGCACAGATGGAGATGGGTAATAATAGAGTTGGAAGTTTAGGATGATGGAGAGAATAGAGGTCAGAAACTCAGTGATGCAACCATCAATTCACACGAGACGATTAGTAGAAGTGAACAGTGGTTTTAATAAGCTAGATCTGTGCCTGCCTGCGACTGCTCTGTACTGAGTGCCGCCTACAGGCTGCAGGTTTATATACCACCCCCGAGGGGGCGGAGCCACAGGCGGAGCCCACAAGGGCACCAACGTAATACAATACAATACAGTGGTGAATTGCAGTAGCAATACGTTCACCACACTCAATACAGGGTCAAAGAGGGCGCTGAGGTGACAAAGGTTCTGTTTCACAGGCGTGGACAGGGAAAGGAGTTTGTGACAAAATCAGGTCTCAGGTTGATTGTTGGTCTGCACCAGATTTTATCAAATAGGAGGAGTAGTTATTGCACAGTGAAACACTAATAAATCATTCCTTCTTCCTTATCAGCTGCTTTCAGCCAGGCCAACATTTCAGGTCTCGGTGACCATTTCATGACCATGCCCCGCATTGGGTGGACCTCGAGCTGGGGGAGGAGAGGGACCAGCGCCCGTTGTGGCGCTTGGAGGTGGGGCTGCTGGCGGACGAGGATGTGAGGGGGTGGGTTCGAGGATGCATTGAGAGGTACCTGGAGGCCAACGATAATGGGGAGGTCCGAGTGGGGACGGTCTGGGAGGCGCTGAAGGTGGTGGTTCAGGGGGAGTTGATCTCCATTCGGGCCCACAGGGAGAGGGGAGCAGAGAGAAAGGGAGAGATTGGTGGGGGAGATGGTGAGGGTGGACAGGAGGTACGCGGAGGCCCCTGAGGAGGGATTGCTGAGGGAGCGCCGCAGCCTTCGTGCTGAGTTCGACTTCTTGACCACCAGAAAGGCGGAGGCTCAATGGAGAAAGGCTCAGGGTGCGGTGTACGAGTATGGGGAGAAGGCGAGTAGGATGCTGGCACACCAGCTCCGTAAGCGGGATGCAGCTAGGGAGATCGGTGGAGTTAAGGACGGGGGAGGAAATGTGGTGCGGAGGGGGGTAGACATTAATGGGGTCTTCAGGGACTTTTATGAGAGACTATATCGGTCCGAACCACCGGCAGAGAATGGGGCGCTTTTTGGACCGGCTGAGATTCCCAAGGGTGGAGGAGGGACGGGTGGAGGGTCTGGGGGCGCCAGTTGAGCTTGAGGAGCTGGTTAAAGGGATAGGGAACATGCAGTCGGGGAAGGCGCCGGGGCCGGATGGGTTCCCGGTTGAAGTTTACAAGGCGTATGCAGACCTGCTGGGCCCCCTGTTGGCTAGGACCTTCAACGAGGCGGGTGGGGGGGGGGCGGGGGGGGGGGGGGCTTTGCACCTGACGATGTCTCGGGCGCTGATCTCCTTGATCCTTAAGCGAGACAAGGATCCCCTGCAGTGTGGGTCATACAGGCCGATCTCACTCCTGAATATGGACGCCAAGATCTTAGCCACGAGGATAGAAGATTGTGTGCTGCAGGTTATCCACGAGGATCAAACAGGGTTTGTGAAGGGGAGGCAGCTGAACACTAATATACGGAGGCTCTTGAACGTTATTATGATGCCGGCGGTGGAAGGGGAGGCGGAGATAGTGGTGGTGCTAGATGCGGAGAAGGTCTTTGATAGGGTGGAGTGGGGGAAATTGTGGGAGGTGCTGGAAAGGTTTGGGTTTGGGGAGGGGTTTGTCAGTTGGGTGAGGCTGTTGTATGAGGCCCCGATGGCGAGTGTGTCCACAAATAAGAGGAGGTCGGAGTATTTTCGACTATACCGAGGGAGGAGGCAGGGGTGTCCCCTGTCCCCCCTACTTTTTGCGCTGGCAATTGAACCCCTGGCTATGGCGCTGAGGGAGTCGGGGAGTTGGAGGGGGCTGGTCCGGGGTGGGGAGGAGCACCGAGTGTCGCTCTATGCGGATGACCTATTGTTGTATGTGGCGGACCCGGTGGGGGGAATGCCGGTGGTGATGGGGATTCTTCGGGAATTTGGGGATTTCTCAGGGTATAAGCTTAACTTTGGGAAAAGCGAGCTGTTTGTGGTACACCCGGGGGACCAGGAGGGGGGGATTGGGGCTCCCACTGAAAAGGGCGGAGAGAGGAGCTTTAGGTACTTGGGGGTTCAGGTGGCCAGGAGCTGGGGGGCCCTGCATAAGCTAAATCTCACAAGGCTGGTGGAGCAAATGGAGGAGGAGTTTATGAGGTGGGACATGCTGCCGCTGTCTTTGACGGGTAGGGTGCAGTCAGTCAAGATGACGGTGCTCCCGAGGTTTCTGTTCCTGTTCCAGTGCCTCCCCATCCTTATCCCGAAGGCCTTTTTCAGGCGGGTTAACAGAAGCATTACGGGGTTTGTGTGGGCACATGGGACTCCAAGGGTGAGACGGGTATTCTTGGAGCGGGGCAGGGATGGGGGGGGGGGGGGGGGGGGGTGCTGGCGTTGCCCAACCTCTGTGGGTATTATTCGGCTGCCAACTCAGCGATGGTGCGTAAGTGGGTAATGGACGGAGAGGGGGCAGCATGGAAGAGGCTGGAGATGGCATCCTGTGTGGGTACGAGCCTGGAAGCGCTTGCAATGGCGCCGCTGCCGCTCCCTCCGACGAGGTGTACCACGAGCCCGGTGGTGGCAGCTACCCTCAAGATTTGGGGGCAATGGAGGCGGCAAAGGGGGGGAGGTGGGGGGCCTCGATGGGGTCCCCGATACAGAGGAACCACCGGTTTGTTCCGGGGAGAATTGATGGCGGGTTCCTGAGTTGGCACAAGGCAGGTGTCAGGAGGCTGGGGGACCTGTTCATAGACGGGAAGTTTGCGAGCCTGGGTGAGCTGGAAGGGAAGTTAGGTACATGCAAGTAAGGGCGTTTGTCAGGCGGCAGGTGGCGGGGTTCCCCCTGCTGCCGCTGTGTGGGGTCCAGGACAGGGTGCTCTCGGGGGTATGGGTTGGAGAGGGGAGGATCTCGGAAGTGTACCAGGTGATGCAGGAGGTAGACGAGGCCTCGGTGGAGGAGCTGAAAGATAAATGGGAGGAGGAGCTGGGTGAGGAGATTGAGGAGGGGACGTGGGCGGATGCCCTAGAAAGGGTGAACTCCTCCTCTTCGTGTGCAAGGCTTAGCCTCATACAGTTTAAGGTACTGCATAGGGCTTATATGACCGGGTCAAGGATGAGCCGGCTTTTTGGGACCGAGAACAGGTGTATTAGGTGCTCAGGGAGCCCAGCAAACTATGTCCACATGTTCTGGGCATGCCCAGCGTTGGGGGAATTTTGGAAGGGTGTAGCAAGGAAGGTATCGAGGGTGGTAGGATCCAGGGTCAATCCAGGCTGGGGACTCGCAATATTTGGGGTTGCAGTGGAGCCGGGAGTGCAGGAGGCGAAAGAGGCCGGTGTTCTGGCCTTTGCGTCCCTAGTAGCCCAGCGGAGGATTCTTCTTCAGTGGAAGGATGCGAGGCCCCCAAGCGTGGAGGCCTGGGTCAACGATATTAAATTGGATGAAATTTGCCCTAAGGGGGTCAGTGCAGGGGTTTTTCAGGAGATGGCAACCATTCCTAGATCTCCTGGCAGAACGGTAAAAACAAAAGGTCAGCAGCAGCAACCCGGGGGGGGGGGGGGGGGGGGGGGGTTGTTTTGGGTTGAATATCTTTTTTGCCAATGACAGGTGTTAATTTATTGTTTCTCTTTTGTATGTACTGCATGGGGGGGGTTCTGTTTCTTTTTGTTCTTAGAATTTTTTGTTATTGTTTTCTTTTTTGTGAAAATTTGAATAAAAATTATTTTTTTTAAAAAGAAAGGTGACCTGGATAAGGCAATAGAGGAAATATAATCTGAGCCATTATCAGGGTCTTCAGAAGCAAGAATCAATTTAAGGGGAATGGTGGGGGAAGCAGGAGTTAAAGATCAACCATGATTGAATGGTGGAGTGGACTCGATGGGCCGAATGGCCTTACTTCCACTCCTATGTCTTATGGTCTTATGGTCTTATATTGTGGTTATGTGTGGAATAAAACTCACTCAATTGCTCAGCAACTCAGACCAGCAACCAGCCGTCCCTCTGATGGACCATCAAATCACACGAGTCGAGTTGTAGAAGAGAACAGTGGTTCACCACATTCACCCCCAGTTAAAAAAAAGTCCAGCTGGGGTGAAGTGGACTCACAGATTGAGTCTGACGGTAGCCTTGATCTTCCGCCATGATCGCCTCAGCCCCGGCTGCGGTGTGGGCACAGGTGGAGGGACCTTCGACTCCGGGAGCGTGTCGTCTGCAGCTTCGTCGCGATGTGTTGACGGAGAGGGAGACAGTGTAGGGGCAGGGGTGGTGTTAACGGCCCCAGGGAGGGCTGTCAGTGCCAAGTCCCGCCACATTCGAGTGGTGGTGATAGGCGGTGTAGGGGTGGTCGCGTTGGTGATGGTTGCTGGGAAACCTGCGGGTGCCAAATCGCGGAGGGAGACAGTCCTGCCGTCTGTCGTGGTGTGCCACGTATGCATACTGAGAGTTTGCATGGAGGAGCTGAACCTTCTCGACCAGGGGGTCGGACTTATGGCTCCTCACATTCTTCCTGAAGAGGGCAGGCCCTGGTGTTGTCAGCCAGGACGTAAGCGAGACCCCGGAGATGGGCTTGCTAGGGAAGAGAAACAAACATTCGTGAGGGGTCTCGTTATTGGCGGTGCAGAGAAGCGACCGGATGGAGTGGAGTGCATTGGGAAGGACCTCCTGCCAGCGGGAGACTGAGAGACTGCTAGACCTTAGGGCCAGGAGGACAGCCTTCCAGACCGTCGCATTCTCCCTCTCCACTTGCTCGTTTCCCCGGGGGTTTGTAGCTGGTTGTCCTGCGAGAGGTGATGCCCTTACTAAGCAGGAACTGACGCAGCTCATCGCTCATAAAAGGGGAGCCCCGGTCACTGTGGATGTAGGTGGGGAAACCGAACAAGATGAAGATGCTGTGCAGGGCCTTGATGACAGTGGCCGAGGTCATGTCGGGGGCAGGGAATGGCAAAGGGAAAATGGGAGTACTTGTCAACGATGTTGAGGAAGTACACGTTACAGTCAGTGGAGGGGAGGGGCCCTTTGAAATCGACGCTGAGGCGCTTAAAGGGGCGAGAGGCCTTTACCAGGAGAGCCTTGTCTGGCCGATAGAAGTGTGGCTTTCACTCCGCACAGACTTGGCAGTCCCTGGTCACGGTCCTTACCTCCTCGGTGGAGTAGGGCAGGTTGCGGGCCTTGATGAAATGGAGAAGCCGGGTGACCCCAGGGTGACAGAAGTCATTGTGGATGGCCCGAAGTTGGTCTTCTTGCACGCTGGCGCATTTACTGAGGGACAGGGCATCTGTGGGCTCATTGAGCTTCCCAGGACAATACAAGATATTGTAGTTATAGGTGGAGAATTCGATCCTCCACCTCAAGATCTTGTCATTCTTGATCTTGCCCCGCTGTGTGTTATTGAACATGAAGGCAACTGACCGTTGGTCAGTAAGGAGAGTGAATCTCCTGCCGGCCAGGTAATGCCTCCAATGTCGCACAGCTTCCACAATGGCTTGAGCTTCCTTTTCGACAGAGGAGTGCCGAATTTCGGAGGCATGGAGGGTACAGGAAAAGAAAGCCACGGGCCAGCCTGCCTGGTTGAGGGTAGCAACCAGGGCAAAGTCCGATGCATCGCTCTCCACCTGGAACGGAATGGACTCGTCCACAGCGTGCATCGTGACCTTGGCAATGTCTGTCTTGATGCAGTCGAAGGCAAGGCGGGCCTCAGCCGTCAGGGGAAAAATGGTGAATTTGATAAGTGGGCGGGCCTTGTCCACATAATTGGGGACCCACTAGGCATAGTAGGAAAAGAACCCCAGGGATCGCTTCAGGGCCTTGGGGCAGTGGTGGAGGGAAAATTGCAGGAGGGGGCGCATGCGATCGTGGTCGGGCCCTAGGACTCCGTTTTCCACGACATAGCCAAAGATGCCTAGTCGGGTTGTGCGGAAAACCCATTTCTCATTGTTATAGGTCAAATTAAGGAGTTGGGCGGTGTGGAAGAATTTCTTACGGTTAACGTCATGGTCCTGCTGATCATGGCCGCAGATGGTGATATTATCCAAATACGGGAACGTGGCCAGCAGACTGGTCAGCCATTCAGTCCATCGTTTGTTGGAAGACCGAGACCCCATTGATGACGCCGAAGGGATCCCTGAGGAAGTGGTAGAGGCGGCCGTCTGCCTTGAAGGCAGTGTAGTGGCGGTCCTCCGGGCGGATAGGGAGCTGATGATACGCGGACTTCAAGTCTACTGTGGAGAAGATTCGGTAGTGCGCAATCTGGTTGACCATGTCAGATATGCGGGGAAGAGGGTACGCACTGAGTTGCGTGTACCGGTTGATCGTCTGACTGTAGTCGACGACCAACTGGTTCTTCTCCCCGGTCCTGACGACCACCACTTGGGCTCTCCCGGGGCCTCAATGATCCCTTCCTGCAAGAGTCGCTGGACCTCCGACCTGATAAAGGCCTTGTCCTGAGCACTGTACCGTCTTCTCCCATTCTTCAGGTGTGGCTCAATGTCCACTCAGAGTTAGAGCTGCTCCAACTAGCAGGGAGAAGAGAGAGGTTGCTCTCCTTTGTCTGGACTAGATTTGGGAGCAGGTCTAGAGATTCTGTTGAAAAATATCAGCAACATGAAATGTTGACTTTCTCTCCTACAGATGCGACCTGTCCGGCTCAGTATTTTCAACATTTCCTATTTTTATCTCTGGGTTGAATGTTCTGAATCACTACACCACAATATTATCATCAATATTGATTTTTAGAAATGTTCTAAATCGGTGCAGTAAATTGGAATTACCTTGTTTCTTTGTTGAAACTCAGAGTCTCAAATGTTTCAAAATAGAATGATCAATGGGTGATTATGATGTCACAAGTGGTGGTTCATATGATAAAGGACATGTTCTCATTCGGAGTTGCTCATGTCACGGATGTGAACTCTAAAAGATTTTTGAAACTTATGGTGTAATTCCAAAACATTACCCGGTTGTAACTGCCCTTAACATCAACTCCAAAACATTACCCAGCTAGTGACTGCCCTTAATATCAACTCCAAAATATTACCCAGCTAGTGACTGCCCTTAATATCAACTCCAAAATATTACCCAGCTAGTGACTGCCCTTAACATCAACTCCAAAACATTACCCAGCTAGTGACTGCCCTTAATATCAACTCCAAAACATTACCCAGCTAGTAACTGCCCTTAATAGCAACTCTAAAACATTACCTAGCTAGTGACTGCCCTTAGTATCAACTCCAAAACATTACCCAGTTAGTGACTGCCCTTAATATCAACTCCAAAACATTACCCAGTTAGTGACTGCCCTTAATATCAACTCCAAAACATTACCCAGCTAGTGACTGCCCTTAATATCAACTCCAAAACATTACCCAGCTAGTGACTGCCCTTAATATCAACTCCAAAACATTATCCAGCTAGTGACTGCCCTTAGTATCAACTCCAAAACATTATCCAGCTAGTGACTGCCCTTAGTATCAACTCCAAAACATTACCCAGCTAGTGACTGCCCTTAATATCAACTCCAAAACATTACCCAGTTAGTGACTGCCCTTAATATCAACTCCAAAACATTACCCAGCTAGTGACTGCCCTTAATATCAACTCCAAAACATTACCCAGCTAGTGACTGCCCTTAGTATCAACTCCAAAACATTACCCAGCTAGTGACTGCCCTTAGTATCAACTTCAAAATATTACCCAGCTAGTCACTGCCCTTAATATCAACTCCAAAACATTACCCAGCTAGTGACTGCCCTTAATTTCAACTCCAGAATATTACCCAGCTAGTAACTGCCCTTAATATCAACTCCAAAACATTACCCAGCTAGTGACTGCCCTTAATATCAACTCCAAAACATTACCCAGCTAGTAACTGCCCTTAATATCAACTCGAAACATTACGCAGCTGGTGACTGCTCTTAATTTACTTTGGAGTGGTTGTTTTGAGGTTGTTCTTTCAGCATAATGGCCGAGAAGATGTTGCGGTGGTCAATGACCTCATGATTGTGAGGTTGTGCGGGATACAGCATACCACTGCAAATTGTGACACACACTCTGGGAAGTACTCACACCCCTCCAGGTTGTTCAGGCAGCAGGTATACTGCTTGATCACCCTAATACTCTGATCGATGATGCTTCATGTTGAGGTGTGGCTCCCCACATGTGATTGAATTGCACACTGGGATCGTGAGCCAGGTGATCCGTGGACAGCCCTGGTCACCCAACAATACTGATGGTGCAGCAGACTGACACAGAATAAAGGTGTCCTCAGTGTTCCGGATACTGGGCAATCCCCTGCATGATGTGCTGAGCACAGTCAACTCCACATTCGAGGAGTGGAAGCATTTGTGGCTTTTGTACATCTCAGCATTGAATGTGAATCCCACAAAGCCACATATGTGCTTAAAAGAACAAAGGTCAAAGAACAAAGAATAATACAGCACAGGAACAGGCTCTTCGGCCCTCCAAGCCTGTACCGGTCATGATATGGAACTCTAAACAAGGAGGAAGCCCACTACACAGATAAAACCAGATGCATGCTCTACCCATCTCTCAGAGAGAACATACTTCTCTCCCCCGGCATAATACGTATCATCATCTCCTTATATGGTAAAAAGATTAATTAGTGATGTCATCTGCATCAGCAGTGAAGGATTTCCGACACATAAAAGTTGATGACCATTGTCACATTAACAACACCATCTTTTCTTGGCCCAGAAGTTGAGGTCTGACTGCAAGCGGTGGCAGTATCCTTAATAAAATAAAGATGACACACACGCTATTCATGGCTTGGCTTGAGGTAAGAGAAATGCTCTTTAAGGAACATATATGGATAAGGCACCCTACTGAGAATTCCTCTCCCCCCCCCCCTGAGAATTCCTCGCTCCTCCCTGAGAGTTCCTCTCCCCCTGTTGCTCCTCCCTCTTCCAGAAACTTGTCCTCCTCTGTGTTACCTCTGCTCAATCTCCCAGGCATCCTGCAGTAATTTCAGCACATGTAACTGGGAGCAAGTGAGAACCAAGGCCTACATCATGTGTAGCATCCCTCCCTGTCAACTTCACCAGCTTTCAATCGGTCCCGAAAACTCTCAGCACTTCCAGAAACTCAGACAGAGTTCAGACGGTGAAATTGAATATTCTTTTGTTTTTGTTTCAGTGTCCTCAGCCTTTCTTTCTAAGGCGGTCTTTGGTAGGGTCAATAAGTTAATATCTACTTTTGTTAAGGTGGGCCAGACCCCTCGGGTGCATAGGGCTTTTTTGGAGGGGATAGACAGCCGGGGACTTGGCACGACCTGATCTGCTGTGTTATTACTGGGCAGCAAACATTGATAAGGTACAGCAGTGATGTAAGGACCCGGACTTATATGGGGGCGGATGGAGGCGGCTTCTTGTAGAGGATCAAGCTTGAGGGTTTTTGTTACCAGTCCTCTCCTGTTCTCTCCGGTAAGATTTTCAACAAGCTGAGTGGTGATACCCTCTTTGCGAATTTGGAACCAATTTAGGCAACATTTGAAATTAGGTTCCATTGTTGGCGCTGATCTGTAGGAATCATAGGTTTGTGCCATCTGGCCTAAATTCAACGTTCAGAGCACTAGAGAGGAAGGGGTTAGAGAGGTTGAGAGACTTGTTTTTGGAGGGTTTGCAGGGCTGGAAGAGATTTCAGAGAAGTTCCAACTGTATATGGGGGAGGTAGTGGCGTAGTGGGATTGTCATCCTGAGACCCAGAGTCGTTCTCTGGGGATCCAGGTTCAAATCCCACCATGGCAGATGGTGAAATTTGAATTCAATTTTTAAAAAAATGGAATTAAAAGTATCAAGTAAAAATAAATCATTGTTGATTGTCGTAAAAACCCATCTGGTTCACTATTATCCTTTAAGGAAGGAAATCTGTCATCCTCACCTGGTCTAGCCTAAAGGTAACTCTCGATCCGCAGCAATGTGGCTGACTCTTAAATTCACTCAGGGATGGGCAATAAACGCTCGCCCAGCCGGCGACTCCCACATCCAATGAATGAATTTTGAAAGAAATATCTAAAAGTGCAAAATTTTCTGTGTAAAGAGCTTTCTTTGTTTCCCCTGGTGCCAGCGCCTTTGCTACTGGATAGCGTCCGTCATTCAATTAGTTATGGGGGGGGGGGGGGGGGGGGGAAGGATCTCAGGTATATATGGGCAGATGTTGGTAATGGATTAGGTTTCATTGGAAGAAGTAAAGAGGAAATGAGAGGACGTATTGGGTGGTTTAGGAGTCGGGACTGTGGAGTGAAGCTCTGTATGGAGTCAACTCCACCTGCTCTTATGCGAGGTTCAGTTTGATACAGTATAAGGTGGTGCATAGGGCACACTTTTTTAAAAAACAATTTTAATGAGGTAGTTTTGGCATCACAAACAACAACAGTGTAAAAACAATGTACAAAGAACAATAAACATAGTGCAAACACCGACTCCCATCCCTCCAAGACCCGCCTATTTAACCCCCTATTCTACGCTACCCTAATCGCCACCTCTGGACTCATTGCCACCCTTGTTTTCAATACTCTCGACATGACGTCCGCAAATCCCTGCCAGTATCCCCTATGTTTTGGACACACCCAGGACATGTGGACATGGTTCGCTGGTCCACCCGCACAGTTTACACACCTGTCCACTAGCACAAAGAATCTACTCATCCAGGCCACTGTCATGTGGGCCTGGTGGACCATCTTGAATTGGATCAAGCTGAGCCTGGCCCATGTTGCAGTTGCGTTGATTCTGCTCAACATGTCTGCCCATAAGTCAACCTCCATCTCACCACCATGCTCCTCCCACTTACACTTCCGCTCCTTGGTCTGCATCTCCTCCGCCCCATGAGTTTTTGTAGATGTCTGAGATGCTCCCCTCTCCTACCCATCCCATAGACACTACCCTATCCTGGATCCCCCTTGGTGGTAGGATTGGGAAGGATAATACCTGCCTGTGCAGGAAGTCCCGCACCTGTAAATATCTAAATTTGTTCCCCCTTGCCAGCTCAAACTTCTCCTCCAATGCCCTCAAGCTAGGGAAGCTCCCTTCCAGGAACAGGTCCCCCATCCTCTCAATTCCTGCCCTTCGCCATACTCAAAACCCCCCATCCAGGCTCCCTGGGGCAAACCGTTGGTTGTCACATATTGGGGACCAAACCGATTCTCCCACTGCTCCAATGTACCTCCTCCACTGACCCCAGATCCTCAAGCCCGCCGCCACCATGGGGCTGGTGGAATATCTCGCCAGCGGGAACGGCAGAGGTGCCGTTATCCACGCCCCAGACTGGTGCCCCTACATGAAGCTGGCTCCATCCTCTCCCAAACCGACCCCACCCCCACCACCCACTTCCGTATCATAGCGATGTTGGCCGCCCAGTAATGATTACTGAAGTTTGGCAGGGCCAGCCCCCTTCCTCCCGATTCCGCTCAAGCATCACCTTCTTCATCCCCGGGGACTTACCCACCCAAACAAAGCCCAGAATTATTTTGTTAATCCTCTTAAAAAAGGACCGAGGGATGAAAATTGGGAGGCATTGGAATACAAATAGAAATCTCGGTAGGACCGTCATCTTAATCGTCTGCACCCTCCCAGCCAGCGACAGCGGCAGCGCATCCCATCTCTGAACCTCGCCCCCATCTGCTCGACGAACCAGGACAAGTTCAACTTGTGTAACCGGCCACAGTCACGCGCCACTTGTATCCCTAGGTACCTAAAACTGTCCCCACCAACCGAAAGGCAGCTCCCTCAGCCGACCCTCCTGACCTCTCGCCTGGACTACAAACATCTCCTTCCGTCATATTCAGTTTATATCCCGAAAACCATCCAAATTCCCCCAAAGTCGCCATGATTTCACCCATCCCTGCCCCTGGATCTGCTACATATAAGAGCAGGTCGTCTGCGTACAGCGAGACCCTATGTTCCCCCCCCCCCCCCCCCCCCCACCCCCCGAACCAGCCCCTTGAAGCTCTCCGAGCAATTGCCAGCAGCTCTATAGCTAACGCAAACAGCAGTGGGGAGAGGAGGCACTCCTGTCTTGCCCCCGGTGCAGTCTAAAATAGTCTGACGCCGTCCTATTCGTCCTTACACTAGTCTCCGGGGCCTGGTACAACAGCCTAACCCAGTCGATAAAGCCCCTACCGAATCCAAATTGTTCCAACACCTCCCAAAGATAGTCCCACACCACCACAACTACCTCAACCTCCCTATTCTCCAGGGGCATCATAATCACATTGAGCATCCTTCTTATATTGGCCAGAAACTGCCTGCCCTGACAAGCCCGGTTTGATTCTCACATCCGGCACACAATCTTCAACACTGGAGGCTAAAACTTTGGCCAGCAGCTTGGCATCGACATTAAGCAGTGAGATCGGCCTTTAAGGCCTGTGACATTGTCGTGGGCAGCACCCCTCTATCCCTTGCCTCATTGAAAACCTTGACCAGCAACAGCCCTAATATCCCCGGGAATTTCTTATAGAATTCCACCGGATACCCATCCGGCCCCAGAGCTTTACCTGACTGCATTGCCTTCAAGCCCTCAGCTATTTCTTCAGCCCTAATCGGGACTCCCAGCCCATCCACCAGCTCCCTGCCCACCCTTGGGAAGGTCAGTCCATCCAAAAAGCATCTCATCCCCTCGGGCCCCGTGGGAGGGCTCCGAACTACAGAGCCCACTGTAAAAGTCCCTGAACGCCCTGTTTAGCCCAGCTGAGTACCCTACCAAATTCCCATCCCCATCAACCACCCTCTCTATTTCCCTGGCCGCCTCCCTCTTTCTAAGCTGCTGTGCCAACATTCTGCTGGCCTTCTCCCCATGTTTGTAAAACGTCCCCCTCGCCTTCCTAAGCTGCTCCACTGCCTTGCCTGTGAACAACACCCCAAACTCAGCCTGCCGCCTCCGACGTTCCCTTAACAGCTCCACCCCCAGGGCCGCCGGATACCTCCTATCTCTCTGTAGGATCTCCTTAACCAGTTGGTCCGTCTCTGCCCTGTCCGTCCTGTCCCTATGAGCCCAGATCAAAATCAGCTCCCCTCTCACCACTGCCTTCAGCGTCTCCCAGACCACCGCTGCTGAGATTCCCCTGTGTCATTGATCTGCAGGTAGTTCTGCGTGCACTTCCTCAGCCTCTCGCAAACCGCCTCGTCCGCCAATAGGCCCACTTCCAATCTCCATTGCGGGCACTGGAAGCTCTCCTCACTAACCTGCAGTTCCACCTAGTGTGGGGCATGATCCGAAATAGTGATGGCCGAATACCCCGTGTCCACCATCCCTGCTCAAAATGAAAAAAATCAATCTGGGAATAAACCTTATGCACATGCGAATAAAAAGAAAACTCCTTCCCCGTCGGCTGCCTAAACCTCCATGGGTCCCCCCCCCCCCCCCCCCCGACCCCCCATCTGCTCCATGAACCCTATAAGGTCCTTTGCCATTGCTGGCACCCTCCCCGTTTTCAAACACGACCGGACCAGGGCAGGGTCGATGACTGTATTAAAATCCCCTCCCATCACCAACTTGTGCGAGTCCAGGTCAGGTATCTTCCCCAGTACCCTCTTTGTGAATTCTACATCGTCCCAGTTCGGCGCATACACGTTAACCAAGACTACCTTCCTCCCCTCCAGCTTGCCGCTCACCATGGCATAACAGCCCTCCGCCTTCGAGACTATACTGCCCACCTGGAATTGATTAAAATCACCACTCCTCTCGTCTTGGTGACTAGCCCCGAATGAAAGACCTGACTGACCCAACCCTTCTGTAGCCTGACTTGATTCGCTATTTTCAGGTGTGTCTCCTGCAACATCACCACGTCCGACTTCAGAGCCCTCAGATGCGCGAACACACGTGCTCTCTTGACTGGCCCATTCAACCCTCTAACATTCCAGGTGATCAGCCTGGTTGGGGGCGCCGCCTGCCCCCCCCCCCCCCCCCCCCCCCCCGCGGATCAGCCATCCCCTTTCCTGGGCCCGCTTGCAGCCCATGCACAGCGCCTCCTGCAGCCCCCATCCCCGACCTCCTCTCTGTCCCAAAACCTAAGTCCCTCCCTCGCTAGCAGAGTAACTCCCCCCTCCCACCCCTAGCAACACCACTTTGTAACTTAGCCCCTGCCAAATATTGACCATATGCACACCCCCCACTATGCTTCCGTAGGCTAGCTTGCCCAGCTAGCCTGGTGACCCATGCCTCCAGCGCCAAGAAGTCTCCCACCTATTGTTCCCTACTCCCCTCCCCCCACCCATCGAAACCACTTCACTCATCAAACCGACCTCGAACAACCTCCTAATTACCATAAGAGACAGCCCAAAACAGAAAAAAACTCACAAAGAACCCCCCAAAAGTGCAAATCAAAGTAGTAAAAAGTAAAAAGCCCCCACCAGCCACCCCCACCAAAACACCGAAAACCCATAGAACAGAATGACTTTTACTTCCCCAACTTCACCCAAACTTAACAGCAGAAGAAAAACGACAATCAAAATATATACAGATCGCCCAGAAAAGTTACATCTTAAAACAAAAAGTTCTCAGTTCTGCATGAGCCCTTTCTTCTTGGCAAAGTCCACCGTGGTCTTGGGCGACTCGAAATAATGGTGCTGGTCCTCGTGCGTAACCCTAAGACGTGCTGGGTACAGCAGCCCAAATTTCACTTTCTTCTTAAACAGGATCGCCTTCACTTGATTGAAGCCTGCCCTCCTGCTGGCCACCTCCAGGTCCTGATACACACACAATATGCTATTGTCCCATTTGCAGCCCCGTATACGCTTGGCCCGCTGAAGAACACACTCCTTATCCAGAAATCTGTGGAACTGGACCACTATCGCCCTTGGGGGGTCCCCCGGCCGTGGCTTCCTCGCAATCACCCTGTACGCCCAGTCGTGCATACGGCAAACTTGACTAAGGCGCTTATGAGTGGGTTCTTTTCAGGGGGGTGGATAGATGTAAGAGATGTTCTAGGGGGCCAGCTAACCATGCACACATGTTTTGGTCTTGCCCCAGGCTTGTGGATTTTTTGGGTCTCCTTTTTCGAAACAATATCAGAGATTCTAAGGGTTAGGGTGGAGACGTGCTCAGTGGTGGCTACCTTTGGAGTTTCAGACTTGCCAGAGCTGCAGGAGGGGGAGAAGACAGATGTCTTGGCCTTCACCTCCCTATTAGCCCCGAGGCGAGTCTTGCTCGGGTGGAGGTCCCCAGCACCTCCTAAGGCTTCGACTTAGTTGGGGGAACCTGGTGGATTTTCTGCACCCGGAGAAGATGGAGTACACTACGAGAGGGACTCAAGGTGGCAGCCATTTGTTACCTTTTTTTAGGCAGCTGTTAGGTGGGAAAGGAGGGGTTGGTTAGTTTGGGGGGGGTGGGGGGGGGGGATAGTCTTGGTACAGGACTGGGTTAGGTTAGATGGGGTTGTGTTGGGGATATTGTGTTTTTGGAAAAATATCAAATTTGTTTGAATGGTTGGAATATTTTGTTTATTGGAAATGGAAATATTTGTATAAAATGTATTTTTTTGAAAGAAATTAATCCATATCTGATCTGAATGAAACTGACAATCACATTAAATAGTACTGTTGAGGAGTCCTTCCTGATGCTGCAGATTCAGCTCTGCAAGATTGAGAGATCAGGAGCTGGAGGGGTGAGTTTGGAAATGACAGTGCTGTTGGCAGATCAGCGTTACGTACTGACTGACATCACGACTTGCCTACCCTGAATACTCCGGTGTTCGCTCTCAACACCCACACAGCCACCCTCAGCAAAATGCCATCTAGCATTGGCAACACAGCAAGTTTGTGTGACACAGATACTGTTTGGTGAAGACACAAAGGCTGAAAGGCCTCCTTCTGTACCGTAACGATTCTGTGATACACTCCAACCAAAATGGCACCCATAAATTGTCTTGCTCTTTCTTTCTTTTTTGCAAATGGTTTTTACTGAGTTTTCATATTTTGTATCCAACAAATTATAAATTATACATTATCAAAGAAAAAAACGTGTAAAAACCAACCCATATATTTACAAGCGACCATTTTCATAACAACAATTGTGGCCGTGGCCCCTCTTTAATGGGCTTACATATTTTACATTCCCCAATATGGCCAAGGCACATACTTACAGGTATTTATTGACAATTTTGTTTTGGCTTGCCATCGGACCGGTCACGTCAGGCTTTGTCCCTCCTGCTTGTACCTTGCGTTCCTTTTTTGCTTGCCGTCACAAAACAAACAACCAGATAAAAAGTTTCAGTGATGCTGATTGAGGGATATATATTGGTCAGGACACAAGGAGGATTCCTCTCCACCCTTTTTCGAATCGTGCCTGGGAAGTTTTACATAGATCTGAGAGGGTAGATGGTGCCTCAGTTTAACGTTGCACCCAAAACACGCACATCCAACTCGCTCAGTACTGCACTGAAATACTAGCCTTGAAAGTGGATTCAAGTGTCCAGAGCGGGATTGAAGCTCCAACCTTCTGACTCAAGGACAGCACATTGGGAAATAAAATTTCATCTTAAAAATCCACATGAAAGTATTGCCAAAAATCAAGACAACGTGAGGTAAGGTTTGTGATTTGAGAAGGTAACAGGCACGAGATTTGTCCCATGGGGGGATGTGAGAGATGTCAAAAATAATTATCTGATTCTCCTGGTATTTTTGCTTTTCCCCGTGGCATCAATGATGAAATCCCAAATTTCACCTGTAAGGTGTTAAGACTCCCTCCAAAGGTAAAGTAGCTTCTACATTTAAAAAATGAAATGAAATGAAAATCGCTTATTGTCACAAGTAGGCTTCAAATGAAGTTATTGTGAAAAGCCCCTAGTCACCACTTTCCGGCGCCTGTTCAGGGAGGCTGGTACGGGAATTGAACCCGTGTTTCTTGGCCCACTTGGTCTGCTTTAAAAGCCAGCGATTTAGCCCTGTGCTAAACCAGCCCCAGAACAATCACGTTACACAAATGTTATAGTCAACATATTTCATTGCATCTTTAAAATGATTTGCTTGAGTAACTATTATATTATTTAACTGATCAGATTTCCTTCTAAAACTCTTTATGTAGGTCCAGTTGTCAGTTCATAATCAGATGTTCCTGCAGTCAGAAGAGTATTGGTAGGAGAAAACTGGCAACTGAAGATTAAATCCAAATGACCCTGGGGAAAGAAAGAAAATCAGTCTTCAAGGAAGGTGATTTTATCATAACAATCTCAAATTAATGTGCAGGTTACATTTGAAATATTTTCTCAAAAATTGCGTTTGCCATGAGACTTTTGAGTATCTAGATCATGGCATTGCTCATATACAATAAAGATTTTTGGGTGTTTCACCTTCAGGATCTTCTTGCATTCCCCATCTTCACAATCCCACACACGAATCTAGGAGAACAGATGAGAATGAGTCGCCTGGCAGGCTATGGAAAACAAGAATTCCAATTTAAATGAATCCCTTCACATTCACCGTTTCATCTCCTGCCGCTGTCACCAGCAGAATTGCATCCAGAGAGAACGCAAGGGACATCACCCGACCGGTGTGCTCCTGCAGAAGGAAGATCAGGCGGCCATTCCTCGGATCCCACACACGTACAGTCTTATCCCAGGAACCCGAAGCCTGTGAAACAATCAAAGAAACTTGCATCAGACAGAAATGGTGTTATGAATACTAATTTGTTCGTCCATGTAAATGTATTGGGTTCCCAACTCACAGGCGACAAGTACTTAGAATAAAGAGTACTTTATTCACTAGTTTATCAGCTTGTACCCTGCCCATGGTCCCGGGTGTATCACATGACCTCTATTGGAGCCACATCATCATGTGACCACTCGGTCTACAGTCTGATGTGTTAGGCAGGTTGGTTCGATGTGGACTGCACTCGATGCAGGGAAGCTAGATACAGACGTCTAACACTGGAGAAGATCTAACACTGTTTTATTCAATGATAGAACTGATAAACATATTCAGCTGTGGGTTGACTCTATACTGAACTGACTGGAGACCTAGTAGTAGCCTGACCAGATTTACTAGCTACCGTATGGTGTTTGCACTGGCTAGCTCGTGGACTCTGACTGTCTCAGTGGCTGAGTCCAGAGAGAGCTGGAAACCTAGTGCCCTCTGGCTTTATGTCCTGTCTGGTGATTGGCTGCACTGTGTTGTATGCTTACTGGTCATCCTGTGTGTCAATCACTGCATGTCTGCACCTCATTATATACATGAGTGGATATTATGACATCTCCCCCCCTTTTGTTTAGATAAATAAATACGAAGGTGTGCGTGCATATATATATATATATATACATATGCCTGACTATATACAAAAGGTGTCTAAATGAACGTATATACATAGGAAGGTGTCAATAGTGCAGATACATGGCAAACAAAACAATATTTACAGAGGTTATTTTCGATGAAGTCACAAAATTTACAAAAGTTCAGTTTACAGATTCAGTCTTTGTGGTGGGCGACGAATTCTTGTCAATCGCCGCAGAGCTGGATCAGGAGCCGCCTGCACGTGTATAGGCGGGATTGCTTCCATCGCGGTGGTCGCGGGGGCCGGCAAGATTGCTGGTAGATCGGTGGCTTCATGGCAGGGTACGTCCGGAGGAAGCAGCGTAGGCAGCGGGGCACTTTGGTCAGGTAGCGGGTGTGGAACTCTTCGCAGTGCCCGTCTGTTGCGCTGTAGCAGGAAGCCATCAGCAATGCGGACAAGGAACGATCTTGGGGCCACTTGTTTGATCACAACAGCTGTGGCTGACCAGCCGCCCTCAGGCAACTAGACACGAACATGATCGGCTGGAGCCAGCTCGGGTAGATCCATGGCATTAGCATCGTATGTGGCCTTCTGTTGGGCCCGGGACTGCTGCATTTTCTTTTTTTTTTAAATAATTTTTATTAAGATTTTCAAAAACATATCAAAAACATAAAATAACAGCAAGAAAACCATAGTAACAACAACAAAAAGAAAAAAACACAATAACCCCCAAAACCAAACCCCCCCCACAGTAACTACAAAAAGAAGAAATAGATAAGCACCCGGCATATTCAATAAACATATATACACATTTCTCCCTTCACCCCGCAACAAACCCCCCCCCCTCCTCCCCCCCCCCCCTCCTCTCCCCCCCACCCCCCCTCCCCCCGCCGGGTTGCTGCTGCTGACGGCCCATTTTCCTACCGTTCCGCCAGGAAGTCCAGGAAAGGCTGCCACCGCCTAAAGAACCCCTGTACTGATCCCCTCAGGGCAAATTTCACCTTCTCCAATTTGATGAAACCCGCCATATCATTGATCCAGGCCTCCACGCTTGGGGGCCTCGCATCCTTCCATTGAAGCAAAATCCTCCGCCGGGCTACTAGGGATGCAAAGGCCAGAACACTCCCCGAACCCAAACCTTTCTAGCACCTCCCACAAGTACCCCCACTCAACCCTATCAAAGCCTTCTCCGCGTCTAATGCTACCACTATCTGCCTCCCCTTCTACCGCCGGCATCACGATAACATTCAGAAGCCTACATATATTGGTGTTCAGCTGCCTTCCCTTCACAAACCCCGTCTGATCCTCATGAATGACCCCCGGCACACAGTCCTCTATCCTTGTGGCCAAGATCTTCGCCAACAGCTTGGCATCCACATTTAACAACGAGATCGGCCTATATGATCCACACTGCAGGGGGTCCTTGTCCCATTTAAGGATCAAGGAAATCAGCGCCCGTGACATAGTCAGGGGCAAAGCCCCCCCCCTCCCTTGCCTCGTTAAAGGTCCTAACCAACAGGGGGCCCAGCAAGTCTGCATACATATTGTAAAATTCGACCGAAAACCCATCCGGCCCTGGCGCCTTCCCCGACTGCATGCTGCCTATCCCAGTGACCAGCTCCTCCAGCTCAATCGGCGCCCCCAGCCCCTCCACCTGTCCCTCCTCCACCTTCGGAAATCTCAGCCTGTCCAAAAAGCGCCCCATTCCCCCCCCCCCCCCCCCCCCTCCACCAGGGGCTCGGACCAGTACAATTCCCCATAAAAGTCCCTGAAGACCCCATTAATGTCCACCCCCCTTTGCACCACATTGCCTCCCCTATCCGTCACTCCACCAATCTCCCTGGCCGCGTCATGCTTACAAAGCTGTTGCGCCAGCGTCCTACTCATCTTCTCCCCATATTCGTACACCGGTCCCTGTGCCTTCCTCCACTGAGCTTCCGCCTTTCCGGTGGTCAACAAGTCGAACCTGGCCTGAAGGTTACGTCGCTCCCTCAACAGTCCCTCCTCCGGAGCCTCCGCGTATCTCCTGTCCACGCTCACCATCTCCCCCACCAACCTCTCCCTCTCTCTTTGCTCTCCCCTCTCTCTAAAAGCTCGGATGGAAATCAACTCCCCTCTAACCACCGCCTTCAATGCTTCCCAAACCGTGCCCACTCGGACCTCCCCATTATCATTGGCCTCTAAGTACCTCCTGATACACCCCCGAAACCGCCCGCCCACCTTCTCATCCGCCAGCAGTCCCACCTCCAGGAGCCAGAGCGGGCGCTGGTCTCTCTCCTCCCCCAGCTCAAGGTCTACCCAGTGCGGGGCGTGGTCCGAAATAACTATGGCCGAATACTTGGCATCCTCCACCCTCGAAATCAGCCCCCTGCGCCGGACAAAAAAATTGATCCGGGAATAGGCTTTATGCACGAGGGAAAAAAATGAATACTCCCTGGCCCTCGGCCTCGCGAAATTCCACGGATCCACCCCTCCCATCTGGTCCATAGATCCCCTCAACATCTTAGCCGCCGCGGGCCTCCTGCCCGTCCTGGACATGGATCGATCCAATGGGGGATCCAGCACCGTGTTAAAGTCCCCCCCCCATTATCAAGCCCCCGTCTCTAGATCCGGAATGCGGCCCAACATGCGCCGCATAAAACCCGCATCGTCCCAATTTGGGGCATAGACATTCACCAGTACCACCCGCTCCCCTTGCAACTTGCCGCTCACCATCACATACCTCCCTCCACTGTCAGCCACCACCTTTGACGCCTCAAATGACACCCTTTTTCCCACCAGAATCGCCACCCCCCCCGATTTTTTGCATCCAGCCCCGAATGAAACACCTGGCCTACCCAGCCCTTCCTCAGTCTAACCTGGTCCACAACCTTCAGGTGCGCCCCCTGCCCACCCCAGGCCAGCGCCCCTCGCTCGGCCCGTTCCCCACGGCGGTAAACCCCCACCCCGGCCCACCCCTGCAGACTCCAGCTCCTTCCTGGCCATTTCAGCAGCACCCCGCCCCCCCCCCCCCCCCCTCCCCCCGCCAGGCTAGGACCCTTCCCAGCCGTGTTGCTCCCTCCGTAGCACTCCCGTGAGCCAGCTAACTTCTGCTGACCCCGGCGACTCCCACCACACCTCCGACCCCTCCCAACATGGGGCTACTCCTCCTCCCCCAGACCCATCAGCAGACCCTCCTCCTCCCCCTCCCGCTCTTGTGCAGGAAAAAAGCCCGCGCTTCTCAGGTCCGACCCCGCCCCCATCCACCCTCAGCGCGGGAAACAGAAGAAAAGCCCACGCTTTCCCTCTGCCTGACACCACCCCCGCAAAAAAAAGACAGCACCCCACCCACCCTAGAAACAACACACAACCAGCTTAAAACAGCATGAAACACCATAAAACAGAGACCCTTCCCACCAAACGTTAACACAGTTACATACAAACCCCCGCCCCCGACCCTCAGTCAGAGTCCAACTTCTCGGCCTGCACAAAGGCCCACGCCTCCTCCGGGGACTCAAAATAAAAGTGCCGGTCCTTGTAGGTGACCCACAGACGCGCCGGCTGTAACATACCAAACTTCACACTCTTTCTGTGGAGCACCGCCTTCGTCCGGTTGTACCCGGCCCTCCGCTTGACCACCTCCGCATCTTGATTTTCTTCTCCCACTTTTTGTTAGGCGCTGCCACCGCTATTCTGCTGGCCCCGCTCCTGGTCAAGACCATAGACCACTGGGAATCCGCTGCAGACACCTTCCCACGTCAGGAACCGTCGAGCAAGTACCGCTGGCGGCCCTTAAAAGAGCCCAAATGTCCGTTCCTGGCGGGAGCCTTCGAACGTGCGGCTTAGCTCCGCATAGCCGCAACCGGAAGTCTTGACTGCTGCATTTTCTGTAAGACCGTGAGGTGGTCAAGGTCTGGAACATGGATGGCTGGAACTGTGGTCCTCAGAGTGCGATTCATGAGCATCTGCACTGGAGACAACTCAGTGGACAGTTGGGTTGCCCTCTATCCCAGCATTTCCAGGTTGAAGTCGGAGCCTGAGTCTGCAGCTTTGCACAGCAACCGCTTGACAATATGGACCCCTTTCTCGGCCTTCCCGTTTGACTGCGGGTAGTGGGGACTGGAGGTTACGTGACGGAAGTTGTAGCACTGTGCAAAATCAGACCATTCCTGGCTGCAAAAGCAAGGACCGTTGTCGCTCATTACCGTGAGCGGTATCCCATGCCTGGTGAGCGTTTCTTTGCAAGCTTTGATTACCGCCTTTAACGTGAGGTCGGACAGTTTCACCACTTCTGGGTAACTGAAGAAGTAGTCGACCAGGAGTACGTAGTCACGCCCCTTTGGCGTGGAAAAGGTCTACACCTACTATGGACCACGGAGTGGCCACGATCTCGTGCTGTTGCAGCGTTTCCTTGGATTGAACTGGTTGAAACTTCTGACAGGTGGGACAGTTGAGGACTGTGTCGGCAATGTCCAGGCTGATGCCCGGCCAATAGACCGCCTCCCGAGCTCTGCGTCGGCATTTCTCGACCCCAAGGTGACCCTCATGGAGTTGGCCCAGCACCATAGCCTGCATGCTCTGAGGAATTACAATCCTGTCCAGTTTCAGAAGGATTCCCTCCACCACTGTCAGGTTATCTTTTAGGTTATAGAATTGGGGACATTGTCCCTTCCGCCAGCCATTGGTAAGGTGCTGCATCACACGCTGCAGCAGAGGATCCTTGGCCGTCACCTCACGAATTTAGGCCACCCATTCGTCCGAGGCCGTAAGGTTGGTGGCACACAACTGCACTTGCGCTTCTATGTGGCAGGTGAAGTCACTTTGTTCACACGGTGTGGTAATGGACCTGGATAGGGCATCTGCAACGATCAGCTCTTTGCCTGGCGTGTAGACAAGTTCGAAGTCGTAGCGGCGTAGCTTAAGAAGAATTCACTGTAACCGAGGTGTCATGTCATTTAAATCTTCTGGATTATATGGACTAGAGGCCTGTGGTCCATTTCTACCGTGAATTTCGGCAGGCCATAAACGTAGTCGTGAAACTTGACTATCCCTGTCAGGAGGCCCAGACATTCCTTCTCAATCTGAGCGTAATGTTGCTCAGTGGGCGTCATGGCCCTGGAGGCATATGCCACTGGAGCCCAGGATGAGGAGTCATCTCGCTGGAGGAGCACCGCCCCAATGCCGTCCTGGCTTGCATCAGTTGATATCTTGGTTTCCTTGGTTGGGTCGAAGAACGCCAGAACCGGAGCTGTGGTGAGCTTCGCTTTCAGCTCACGCCATTCCTCATCCTGCGTGGGCAGCCACTGGAATTCCGTCGACTTTTGACGAGATGGCGGAGGGCCATGGTGTGGGATGACATATTGGGAATGAATTTCCCGAGGAAGTTGACCATCCCGAGGAAGCGGAGCCTTCTTGTCCTCCGGGGTCTTCATGGCGTTGATCGCCGAGACCTTGTCCACATCTGGCCGCATGCCCTGCTGCGAGATGTGGTCACCGGGGAACTTAATATCCGATTGACCAAATGAGCACTTGGCCCTGTTGAGCTGGAGACCACGTTCGTGAATTCTCTGGAATACCTGCTTGAGGTGAGCGATGTGTTCCTGGGGCGTTGTGGACCAGATAATTATGTCGTCCACGTATACTCACACCCCCTCGATGCCCTCCATCATCTGCTCCATGATGCGGTGAAACACTTCGGAGGCAGATATGATACCAAAAGGCATGCGGTTGTAGCAATAGTGACCGAACGGGATGTTGAACGTGCACAGCTTGCGACTGGACACATCCAGCTGTATTTGCCAAAAGCCCCGGGGGGCGTCCAGCTTAGTGAAGAATTTGGCATGAGCCATCTCACTGGTCAACTCTTCACGTTTTGGTATCGGGTAATAATCCCGCATGATGTTGCGGTTTAGATCTTTAGGGTCAATGCAAATGCGAAGCTCCCCTGACGGCTTCTTGACGCAGACCATGGAGCTGACCCAGTCTGTTGGCTCTGTGACCTTCGAAATGATGCCCTGGTCTTGGAGGTCCTGTAATTGCTTCTTCAGACGATCCTTGAGGGGCGCCGGCACCCGGGGTTGAATTACAGGGGTGGCGTTCGGCTTGAGCAAGATTTTATATCGGTATGGGAGCGTGTCCATTCCATCGAACACGCTGTGGTACTGCGTGATGATGTCATCTATGTCACCTTGCAAGTTTCCATCAGGCGAGGCCGTCGCCGGTGATTATGACATGGTGTGGACTCGCTGAACCAGGTTCAGGAGCTTGCAGGCTCGAGCACCGAGCAGGGACGCTCTGACAAGCCCGACGATTTCAAACCGCAGTGTTGCCTTGATCGCCTTATTGGATACCCCTAGTTGACACGAGCCACTGGCAGCTATGGCATTGCCATTGTAGTCAAGGAGCTGGCAGGCAGGTGAAGAATGCTTGGTCTGGCGCGGATGGTGTCGAGGTCGAAATTTGAGATGAGGTTCGCCAATGCGCCGGTGTCCAGTTTAAATCGGATGCGAGCCTTGTTAACTGTGAGGACAGCACACCACTCATCGTCGGGATCCACACTGAGGATCGAGAGGCGTTTCGCCGTTGTGGTGGAAGGCAGCACATGTGTAGTTATGATGCCCACCCGGTATGGGGATTTGAGGCACTCAGCATTAGGGTCTGTTGGGCTGTTGAGATCGGAATCTGGCATGCCTTGTTGTATTGAGCGGACAATTCTGCGCCGCAGCTGGGACCGCTGGCTGCTGAGCGGTGGAGCAGAACTGCAATGGGCTGCGTAGTGGCCAAGCTTGCCACACTGGAGACACCGGCGTCCTTTTGCCGGACATTGCTGCTTTATGTGGGCGGAGCCACAATTCGCGCACGTCATGACGCCGACGTCAGCGCGTTCCGTGCGCCATGGCACATGCGCAGTGCGGTCGGTCGACGTACGCATCTGCGCAGTCGGGTTGTGGGTCTCGTCGTCCACTCGGTCGTGGCGCACATGCGCAGGGACCCGGGAAAGGCGTGCGAAATGGCCACTCTCCTCGATGCTCAGGCCCTGCATCTGTGCGATGGCCTGCACCCTTTCCGCCTCATGGGAGGCCAGTTTTGTAGTCTCTGCCGCCCTGAAGTGGGAGTAACAATTCTTAGCATGCTCATGGGCAACGCACGTCTCGATAGCAACAGGGAGGGTCAACTATTTGACTTTCAGGAGCTGCTGCCGAAGGGAGTCGGAGTGGACCCTGAAAACGATCTGATCCCGGATCATGGAATCAGCCGTCCAGTCATAGTTACATGACTGCGCTAGGAGGCGGAGATGGGTCAAGAAGGACTGAAAAGATTCATCCTTACCCTGAAGCCTCTGCTGGAAAATGTATCGTTCAAAGCTCTCATTCACCTCAATGTCGCAGGGCTTGTCGAACTTCAGCAGGACTGTTTTGAATTTTGTTTTGTCTTCGCCTTCTGCGAACGTAAGGGAGTTGTCGATATGGATGGCGTGGTCCCCCGCTGTGGAGAGAAATAGCGCGATCTTCCTGGCATCCAATGCTGCTTTGAGGTCGGAGGCCTCGATGTACAAGGGGAACTTTTGCTTGAAGATCTTCCAACTGACACCGAGGTTGCCGGAGATGCGGAGCTGCGGAGGAGGCTGGATGTGTTCCATTTCACCGGATGGCTGCTTGCTGGTCAATGCTGATTCACTCGAGGTTGGTCCGTCAAGATCAGTATCACTCTGGTACCATGATGTGTTAGGCAGGTTGGTTCGATGTGGACTGCACTCGATGCAGGGAAGCTAGAAATAGACGTCTAACACTGGAGAAGATCTAACACTGTTTTATTCAACGATAGAACTGATAAACATATTCAGCTGTGGGTTGACACTATACTGAACTGACTGGAGACCTAGTACTAGCCTGACCAGACTTACTAGCTACCGCATGGTGTTTGCACTGGCTAGCTCGTGGACTCTGACTGTCTCAGTAGCTGAGTCCAGAGAGAGCTGGAAACCTAATGCCCTCTGGCTTTATACTGGTAGTGTCCTGTCTGGTGATTGGCTGCACTGTGTTGTGTGCTTACTGGTCATCCTGTGTGTCAATCACTGCCTGTCTGCATCTCATTATATACATGAGTGGATATTATGACACAGTCCATACAAATCTTTTACAGGATTTTATATTTTGATTTTCTAATTCCCCCCTCCTGATCGGGGCTCTGGCTCAATGTGGATTGGTTACCTAGGTAACTTCAGTGTGTTACCCTATTGATGACCTTTGAGATTCTATGATTCTATTAGAAATGAACCTGACTTGTTTTCACCTGGTGGTTACACATATACTTTCCTACATCAACCATTGAAAGTAAGAACCAAACTGACTTCCTTCCTTTACAAGCCCGTCACAGAGGGATCTTCCGGCCCTTCCCGCTGGTGGAACCCACCGCCGTGGGTTCCCTGGCGGCGAAGGGTAAAAACAACGGGAAAACCCCATTGTCAGCCTGGCTAAGATCAGGTAGCTTAGCTCAGGCCAGAGACTTCCTTAATCTGCTTGGTCCAGTGCCACACTATACAAATATATCCACCAGTTGAGCCAGTGACAGCACCGGTGGTTATTCCCATTTTCCCAGTTCCCACTTCATTTCACCATTCAGCTTACCAGCATTCCAATTCCAGAAAATGCTACACAGCTCACGTTGCCCGTGTGACCACGCAAAATTAGTTTTTGTTTCATTGCTTGTAAACTCCACACCCTCACTGTAAAATCCCAGGATCCAGTGGCCTATACAAGAAGAACAATAGCTTGTTCAAAACAATCTCTGAGGTCCAGCACTAGAAAATAAAGTCTGGATGATCTTAACAGGAACGGTTAGTTGGAGTCAGTACACAGGCAATTTGGAAATTACATTTATTACCAAAGAGATTCAAAAGTTTCACCACAAATATTACCATTCTGTCTTTCAGATACACTTTTCAATGTATCGAATCGTATTCTTTTTCATGTTTCAATATATTTGCTTTTGTCTCTGTCCTGGATCTGGTTCCTGAGGTTCAGTCACCCTCCACTACCTCACCCTTTCTTCAGGGGTGGGCAAAGACAGTGAGTGTTGTTTGATCCTTTGATTGGGGTGAATTATAGCCAAACACAATTCAGCCCGTATCGGAAATCCTTACACTTTCCAGCAGTGGTCAGTGGAGAACATTGATGGGTGGGCAATCTTTTTTAAAATAAACTTAGAATACGCAATTCATTTTTCCCACTTAGGGGGCAATTTAGCCTGACCAATCCACCTACCTTGCACATCTTTGGGTTGTGGGGGCGAATGGAGGGGGCTAAGGTGCGATATTAAGGCAAGTAGTAAATATATGTTGTGGCACATTTGGGGATAATTGGAGATACATTATACAAGTATAATCATGAAGAAAGACAGATTACCAAATATCCTCCCTTGAACGAAAAGGCGCAGGCTTTGATGACGTTCCGATGTTGAGAGAGAGACTTCACCAGGCGGCCTGACTGCATAAAAAAAACACACTCCAAATAGTTTAGAGTTAAGTTCTACACTGACACGTACAGGTAGATCCACAAAGGAATCTCTCTCCATTAGAAAGAGACAATTTATAAATAGATTGTAGGGTTCCACTCTGCCTCAGGCATGGGATAAGGCAAGAGGTAGGCTTCTTCTGCCTGTTCCAGATCATCCATTCCATTCCCTAAATGTGACCAGAACAAGAGTTCCCTGCATGCCCATGCTCACTGTGCCGATAGCTTTCACCATGTCTTCATCCTCCGACTGTCCAGGGAGTTGCAGCTCTTCATGACACCAATGGAACTCTGTCAATGGTCGCTAAGACACAAGGATATCCCTTGAGGTCATGGCAACTCACATTTTTACGTGGCTTGAATGGAGGCACGCAGGTGCCACAATCGAAGCCACCTGCTCACCAGGACATTCACTGAATAGGCCCATGAGGTTCTGAAGATATGGCTCTGGTGCCTGGAGCAGAAGGACATTTCTGCAAGGTTCCCGCACATTGATGTGTTCTACTGTGTTCTCCAGAGAGACAGGGACCTTGAAGTACCAAACAGACAGTTCATTGGAGGAGGACGGATTTAGCTGGAGCGGTCCCTGGACACCAAACATGTATTGAGATGGGGTGAACACTGGGGCATATCTGATAGAGGCATATTTCACCTGAGTGCAACTCAACCAGCAGCGTGACATGCTCTGGAATTCCGATTGTGAGAACATATCCATTAAAGACAATCTTACTGTCAATGCATGGTTCACACCTCTCCAGTACTCTCCATGTACCCCTCCCTCTCCAGCTCTCCGTGTACCGCTCCCCCTCCAGTACTCTCCGTGTAACCCTCCCCTCCAGTACTCTCCGTGTACCCCTCCCCCTCCAGTACTCTCCGTATAACCCTGCCCCTCCAGTACTCCCCGTGTATCCCTCCCCCTCCAGTATTCTCCATGTATCCCACCCTCTCCAGCTCTCTGTGTACCCCTCCCCCTCCAGCACTCTCCGTGTACCCCTCCCCCTCCAGTACTCTCCATGTACCCCTCCCCCTCCAGTACTCTCCGTGTACCCCTCCCCCTCCAGTACTCTCCATGTACCCCTCCCTCTCCAGCTCTCCGTGTACCCCTTCCCCTCCAGCTCTCTGTGTACCCCTCCCTCTCCAGTACACTCCTTGTACCCCTCCCCCTCCAGTACTCTCCGTGTACCTCTCCCCCTCCAGCTCTCCGTGCACCCCTCCCTCTCCAGTACTCTCCGTGTACCCCTCCCTCTCCAGTACTCTCCGTGTACCCCTCTCCCTCCAGTACTCTCTGTGTACCCCTCCCCCTCCAGCTCTCCGTGTACCCCTCCCCGTCCAGTACTCTCTGTGCACCCCTCCCCCTCCAGCTCTCTGTGTACCCCTCCCTCTCCAGTACTCTCCGTGTACCCCTATCCCTCCAGTGCTCTCCGTGTACCCCTCCCCCTCCAGCTCTCTCTCCGTGTACCCCTCCCCCTCCAGTACTCTCTGTTTACCCCTCCCCCAGTACTCTCCGTGTACCCCACCCCTCCAGTACTCTCCGTGTACCTCTCCCCCTCCAGCTCTCCGTGCACCCCTCCCTCTCCAGTACTCTCCGTCTACCCCTCCCTCTCCAGTACTCTCCGTGTACCCCTCCCCATCCAGTATTCTCCGTGTACCCCTCCCCCTCCAGCTCTCCGTGTACCCCTCCCTCTCCAGTACTCTCCGTGTACCCCTCCCCCTCCAGTATTCTCCGTGTACCCCTCCCCCTCCAGCTCTCCGTGTAACTCTCCCCCTCCAGTACTCTCCGTGTACCACTCCCCCTCCAGCTCTCCGTGTACCCCTCCCCCTCCAGTTCTCCGTGTACCCCTCCCCCTCCAGTACTCTCTGTTTACCCCTCCCCCCAGTACTCTCCGTATACCCCACCCCTCCAGTACTCTCCGTGTACCCCTCCCCTCCAGTACTCTCCGTGTACCCCTCCCCTCCAGCACTCTCCGTGTACTACTCCCCCTCCAGCTCTCCGTGTACCCTCCACCTCCAGTACTCTCCGTGGACCTCTCCCCCTCCAGCTCTCCGTGCACTCCTCCCTCTCCAGTACTCTCCATGTACCCCTCCCCCTCCAGTATTCTCCGTGTACCCCTCCCCCTCCAGCTCTCCGTGTACCCCTCCCCCTCCAGTATTCTCCGTGTACACCTCCCCCGCCAGCTCACCGTGTACCCCTCCCCCTCCAGTACTCTCCGTGTACCACTCCCCCTCCAGCTCTCCGTGTACCCCTCCCCCTCCAGTACTCTCCGTGTACCCCTCCAGCTCTCCATGTACCCCTCCCCCTCCAGCTCTCCGTGTACCCCTCCCCCTCCAGCTTTCCGTGTACCCCTCCCCCTCCAGTACTCTCCGTGTACCCCTCCCCCTCCAGCTCTCTGTGTACCCCTCCCCCTCCAGTACTCTCCGTGTACCCCTCCAGCTCTCCATGTACCCCTCCCCCTCCAGCTCTCCGTGTACCCCTCCCCCTCCAGCTTTCCGTGTACCCCTCCCCCTCCAGTACTCTCCGTGTACCCCTCCCCCTCCAGCTCTCCATGTACCCCTCCCCCTCCAGTACACTCTGTGTACAACTCCCCCTCCAGCACTCCATGTACCCCTCCCCCTCCAGCTCTGTGTACCCCTCCCCCTCCAGCTCTCCGTGTACCCCTCCCTCTCCAGTACTCTCCGTGTACCCTTCCCCGTCCAGTACACTCTGTGTCCCCCCCCCCCCTCCAGTTCTCCCGTGTACCCCTCCCCCTCCAGTACTCTCTGTTTACCCCTCCCCCCAGTACTCTCCGTGCACCCCTCCCTCTCCAGTACTCTCCGTGTACCCCTCCCTCTCCAGTACTCTCCGTGTACCCCTCCCCCTCCAGTATTCTCCGTGTACTCCTCCCCTCCAGCTCTCCGTGTACCCCTCCCCCTCCAGTACTCTCCGTGTACCACTCCCCCTCCAGCTCTCTGTGTACCCCTCCACCTCCAGTACTCTCTGTGTACCCCTCCCCCGCCAGTACTCTCCGTGTACCACTCCCCCTCCAGCTCTCTGTGTACCCCTCCCCCTCCAGTACTCTCCGTGTACCTATCCCCCTCCTGCTTTCCGTGTACCCCTCCCTCTCCAGTACTCTCCGTGTACCCCTCCCCCTCCAGCTCTCCGTGTACCCCTCCCTCTCCAGTACTCTCCGTGTACCCCTCCCTCTCCAGTACTCTCCGTGTACCCCTCCCCCTCCAGCTCTCCGTGTACCCCTCCACCTCCAGTACTCTCCGTGTACCTCTCCCCCTCCAGCTCTCCGTGCACCCCTCCCTTCCAGTACTCAACGTGTACCCCTCCCTCTCCAGTACTCTCCGTGTACCCCTCCCCCTCCAGTACTCTCCGTGTACTCCTCCCCCCATCTCTCCGTGTACCCCTCCCCCTCCAGCTCTCCTTGTACCCCTCCCCCTCCAGTACTCTCCGTGTACCTCTCCCCCTCCAGCTCTCCGTGCACCCCTCCCTCTCCAGTACTCTCCGTGTACCCCTCCCTCTCCAGTACTCTCCGTGTACCCCTCTCCCTCCAGTACTCTCTGTGTACCCCTCCCCCTCCAGCTCTCCGTGTACCCCTCCCCGTCCAGTACTCTCTGTGCACCCCTCCCCCTCCAGCTCTCTGTGTACCCCTCCCTCTCCAGTACTCTCCGTGTACCCCTATCCCTCCAGTGCTCTCCGTGTACCCCTCCCCCTCCAGCTCTCTCTCCGTGTACCCCTCCCCCTCCAGTACTCTCTGTTTACCCCTCCCCCAGTACTCTCCGTGTACCCCACCCCTCCAGTACTCTCCGTGTACCTCTCCCCCTCCAGCTCTCCGTGCACCCCTCCCTCTCCAGTACTCTCCGTCTACCCCTCCCTCTCCAGTACTCTCCGTGTACCCCTCCCCATCCAGTATTCTCCGTGTACCCCTCCCCCTCCAGCTCTCCGTGTACCCCTCCCTCTCCAGTACTCTCCGTGTACCCCTCCCCATCCAGTATTCTCCGTGTACCCCTCCCCCTCCAGCTCTCCGTGTAACTCTCCCCCTCCAGTACTCTCCGTGTACCACTCCCCCTCCAGCTCTCCGTGTACCCCTCCCCCTCCAGCTCTCCGTGTACCCCTCCCCCTCCAGCTCTCCGTGTACCCCTCCCCCTCCAGCTCTCCGTGTACCCCTCCCCCTCCAGCTCTCCGTGTACCCCTCCCTCTCCAGTACTCTCCGTGTACCCCTCCCCGTCCAGTACTCTCTGTGTTCCCCGTCCCCCTCCAGTGCTCTCCGTGTACCCCTCCCCCTCCAGCTCTCTCCGTGTACCCCTCCCCCTCCAGTTCTCCGTGTACCCCTCCCCCTCCAGTACTCTCTGTTTACCCCTCCCCCCAGTACTCTCCGTGTACCCCACCCCTCCAGTACTCTCCGTGTACCCCTCCCCTCCAGTACTCTCCGTGTACCCCTCCCCTCCAGAACTCTCCGTGTACTACTCCCCCTCCAGCTCTCCGTGTACCCTCCACCTCCAGTACTCTCCGTGGACCTCTCCCCCTCCAGCTCTCCGTGCACCCCTCCCTCTCCAGTACTCTCCATGTACCCCTCCCCCTCCAGTATTCTCCGTGTACCCCTCCCCCTCCAGCTCTCCGTGTACCCCTCCCCCTCCAGTATTCTCCGTGTACACCTCCCCCGCCAGCTCACCGTGTACCCCTCCCCCTCCAGTACTCTCCGTGTACCACTCCCCCTCCAGCTCTCCGTGTACCCCTCCCCCTCCAGTACTCTCCGTGTACCCCTCCAGCTCTCCATGTACCCCTCCCCCTCCAGCTCTCCGTGTACCCCTCCCCCTCCAGCTTTCCGTGTACCCCTCCCCCTCCAGTACTCTCCGTGTACCCCTCCCCCTCCAGCTCTCCATGTACCCCTCCCCCTCCAGTACACTCTGTGTACAACTCCCCCTCCAGCACTCCATGTACCCCTCCCCCTCCAGCTCTGTGTACCCCTCCCCCTCCAGCTCTCCGTGTACCCCTCCCTCTCCAGTACTCTCCGTGTACCCTTCCCCGTCCAGTACACTCTGTGTACCCCTCCCCCTCCAGTTCTCCGTGTACCCCTCCCCCTCCAGTACTCTCTGTTTACCCCTCCCCCCCAGTACTCTCCGTGCACCCCTCCCTCTCCAGTACTCTCCGTGTACCCCTCCCTCTCCAGTACTCTCCGTGTACCCCTCCCCCTCCAGTATTCTCCGTGTACTCCTCCCCTCCAGCTCTCCGTGTACCCCTCCCCCTCCAGTACTCTCCGTGTACCACTCCCCCTCCAGCTCTCTGTGTACCCCTCCACCTCCAGTACTCTCCGTGTACCCCTCCCCGCCAGTACTCTCCGTGTACCACTCCCCCTCCAGCTCTCTGTGTACCCCTCCCCCTCCAGTACTCTCCGTGTACCTATCCCCCTCCTGCTTTCCGTGTACCCCTCCCTCTCCAGTACTCTCCGTGTACCCCTCCCCTCCAGCTCTCCGTGTACCCCTCCCTCTCCAGTACTCTCCATGTACCCCTCCCTCTCCAGTACTCTCCGTGTACCCCTCCCCCTCCAGCTCTCCGTGTACCCCTCCCCCTCCAGTACTCTCCGTGTACCTATCCCCCTCCAGCTTTCTGTGTACCCCTCCCTCTCCAGTACTCTCCGTGTACCCCTCCCCCTCCAGCTCTCCGTGTACCCCTCCACCTCCAGTACTCTCCGTGTACCTCTCCCCCTCCAGCTCTCCGTGCACCCCTCCCTTCCAGTACTCAACGTGTACCCCTCCCTCTCCAGTACTCTCCGTGTACCCCTCCCCCTCCAGTACTCTCCGTGTACTCCTCCCCCCATCTCTCCGTGTACCCCTCCCCCTCCAGCTCTCCGTGTACCCCTCCCTCTCCAGTACTCTCCGTGTACCCCTCCCTCTCCAGTACTCTCCGTGTACTCCTCCCCCCATCTCTCCGTGTACCCCTCCCCCTCCAGCTCTCCGTGTACCCCTCCCTCTCCAGTACTCTCCGTGTACCTCTCCCCCTCCAGCTCTCCGTGTACCCCTCCCTCTCCAGTACTCTCCGTGTACCCCTCCCTCTCCAGTACTCTCCGTGTACCACTCCCCCTCCAGCTCTCCGTGTACCCCTCCCCCTCCAGTACTCTCCGTGTACCCCTCCCCCTCCAGTACTCTCCGTGTACCAATCCCCCTCCAGTTTTCCGTGTACCCCTCCCTCTCCAGTACTCTTCGTGTACCCCTCCCTCTCCAGTACTCTCTGTGTACCCCTCCCCCTCCAGTATTCTCCGTGTACTCCTCCCCTCCTGCTCTCCGTGTACCCCTCCCCCTCCAGTACTCTCCGTGTACCACTCCCCCTCCAGCTCTCCGTGTACCCCTCCCCCTCCAGTACTCCCCGTGTACCCCTCCCTCTCCAGCTCTCCATGTACCCTCCACCTCCAGTACTCTCCGTGTACCCCTCCCTCTCCAGTACTCTCTGTGTACCCCTCCCCCGCCAGTACTCTCCGTGTACCACTCCCCCTCCAGCTCTCCGTATACCCCTCCCCCTCCAGCTCTCCGTGTACCCTTCCCCCTCCAGTACTCTCCGTTAACCCATCCCCCTCCAGCTTTCCGTGTACCCCTCCCTCTCCGGTACTCTCCGTGTACCCCTCCCCCTCCAGCTCTCCGTGTACCCCCCTCTCCAGTACTCTCCGTGTACCCCTCCCCGTCCAGTACTCTCCGTGTACCCTCCCCCTCCAGTACTCTCCGTGTACCCCACCCCCTCCAGCTCTCCGTGTACCCCTCCCTCTCCAGTACTCTCCGTGTACCCCTCCCCCTCCAGCTCTCCGTGTACCCCTCCCCCTCCAGTACTCTCCGTGTACCTATCCCCCTCCTGCTTTCCGTGTACCCCTCCCTCTCCAGTACTCTCCGTGTACCCCTCCCCCTCCAGCTCTCCGTGTACCCCTCCCTCTCCAGTACTCTCCGTGTACCCCTCCCTCTCCAGTACTCTCCGTGTACCCCTCCACCTCCAGTACTCTCCGTGTACCTCTCCCCCACCAGCTCTCCGTGTACCCCTCCCTCTCCAGTACTCTCTGTGTACCCCTCCCCCTCCAGTACTCTCCGTGTACCCCTGCCTCTCCAGTACTCTCCGTGTACCCCTCCCCCTCCAGTACTCTCCGTGTACCTATCCCCCTCCAGCTTTCCGTGTACCCCTCCCTCTCCAGTACTCTCCGTGTACCCCTCCCTCTCCAGTACTCTCCGTGTACCACTCCCCCTCCAGCTCTCCGTATACCCCTCCCCCTCCAGCTCTCCGTGTACCCTTCCCCCTCCAGTACTCTCCGTGTACCCATCCCCCTCCAGCTTTCCGTGTACCCCTCCCTCTCCGGTACTCTCCGTGTACCCCTCCCCCTCCAGCTCTCCGTGTACCCCCCTCTCCAGTACTCTCCGTGTACCCCTCCCCGTCCAGTACTCTCCGTGTACCCTCCCCCTCCAGTACTCTCCGTGTACCCCTCCCCCTCCAGCTCTCCGTGTACCCCTCCCTCTCCAGTACTCTCCGTGTACCCCTCCCTCTCCAGTACTCTCCGTGTACCCCTCCCCCTCCAGTACTCTCCGTGTACCTATCCCCCTCCTGCTTTCCGTGTACCCCTCCCTCTCCAGTACTCTCCGTGTACCCCTCCCCCTCCAGCTCTCCGTGTACCCCTCCCTCTCCAGTACTCTCCGTGTACCCCTCCCTCTCCAGTACTCTCCGTGTACCCCTCCACCTCCAGTACTCTCCGTGTACCTCTCCCCCTCCAGCTCTCCGTGTACCCCTCCCTCTCCAGTACTCTCTGTGTACCCCTCCCCCTCCAGTACTCTCCGTGTACCCCTCCCTCTCCAGTACTCTCCGTGTACCCCTCCCCCTCCAGTACTCTCCGTGTACCTATCCCCCTCCAGCTTTCCGTGTACCCCTCCCTCTCCAGTACTCTCCGTGTACCCCTCCCTCTCCAGTACTCTCCGTGTACCCCTCCCCCACCTGTAAACTGGGGGGGGGGGGGGGGGGAAGCGACGTCGCTGAGTTCCTCAGGTTGGAAAAAAAATCAAGTTCACATCAAGAGGGACTGTGGAGAGGTTGCCTGGTGATGGAAACCGTTTATCGACTTCCTCCAGGATAGTAAAGTCAGCAAGGGGAGGGTGACTTTGGGGTTCAAAAAGGAGGCAGAATGGGTGGAGGGTAACAGCAGAGAGGGTGGGGGGCAGGGGTGTTGGTTATTTATCTTTTATTAGATATCCTGTTGTTCTCTTTTTGGTTTTGGTTGTGTTTGGTATATATATATGTGTAAATGCCTTCATAAAAACACTTAAAAAAACAAACTGATCTCATGGGCAGCATTGCAAGCTTTGGGGCAACCCTGCCATTGGGTGCTTGGTCTCCACCAGTCTGCCAGCTAACCTCCACCTGCCATGTAGAGTTGTAAAGACAGCTGCCAGAATATTAGCTGCTGCCGTGCCTTTAAATCAGTCCCGCAATTTCACAATCCCGCCCGCCACCACTAATTGGCCATCAAACCCACCTTCCAGCCAAATAGGGTCAACTTTGGAGAAAATCAGGATCCGGAACCACTTCCCCCTCGGAGTGAGGTAGGGACGGAGAAACGGTGCTGATGTCAGGGCCTCCACCCAAACAGAAAATCTTGCCCAGGGTAAACAATAAGACGACGACAGGAACAGTGTTGTTGTTGGAACGGTTAATGGTTAGGGCGACAGAGGAAGGGGCAGGATTGAGTTCCTGTCAGACACAGTAAACAGAATTTAATTAAAAGGCCTGCAACTAACCTTTGGATCCCACAGAATAGCTGTATAATCCCAACTTCCCGATACGAGTAGGTTCATATCATGGCTGAAGCACACGGTCTCCACCGTCTTACTGTGTCCTAAGAATAAGAACAATACAGCTCGTTGGACTCTGTTTAAGAATTATGTTAAGAAACCATAAATTTGATGGGAACTCTGTAGTTTGGGGTGATACAGAAGAGAATCAGTTTTGATACAAAGTAAAGCTGAATGTTGAAACTAAAATTCATTAACTAAAACCCAGAGCAATAAACATTATTGAATTTATTACCATCAAATTTGCGGAGCACTGGGTTTCCTTTCAATTTTCCATGTATTTGTGTCTGAGCTAAACTTCACATTAGCAACCTTGATACTGATAGAAGATTCAGAGAATGTACACCTACACACAGGGGAATCTTCAGGAAATAAGTTCCTTCCTTCAGCCATAACCATAGTCTAATGAATCTATATCACGAATATGGAAACATATTGCACAAAATGTTTTACATTTAGTGCTAATTTATGCATAAAACTGTTGTGCCGTGTTCTGGGGCCTCTTTCTCAAACTGCTCTTGTACTAACCCCGGATTCTGTCAGATTATATCTGATACATCACAATTGTTTTCTACTCTCTTTTAGCGTTTTGTCCACGAAATGGGCTTCTTCTAAATGTACAGCTGTATATTTTCCAGAGGAATGTTGTGGTCAGGATATTTTCTCACACAGATACCTTGTAGAACGTGCAGACACTGTCCAGTTTTCACATCCCACACTCTGACAGTACAATCGGAGGACCCACTTGCGAAGAGAGTAGAATCAGCAGAGAACGCACACGCCTTTACTGGGCCTGTTGGAGTAGAAGCCAGAATCTGTTCACACTCTATTATTGCACAACGTGTAACATTACACTGCCAAGCAAACACAACTTTAAACAATTCTGATGCAATTTTGCGCCAGCAAAACGGGTCCACTCTTGCTAGCAACCTATTAATGAATCAACCCAAATAATGAGCCAAAGCTGACCTGAGCATTTCCCTCGATGGCTGTGAGTGTGGCTACAACAAACCCCTTTAAAATGGATTCTATTATTTATAGATTTCTTGCCGCCTTTTGAAATACCCAAGCATGCTAAATTGCAACGGGCAATTGCGCTGAATGAGAACATTTTGGCATCCAGAATACATGCCGGTCTTCACTTGCTCAGCAAACCTAATACTCTATCAGTCGTCCTCTAAACTGGGCATGTACAAATATTCCTGAGCCATAGAACTGAAACTATGCAATTCAAGTGCTGCCATAGTTAAAGGATTTATCCGAGACACCGGGAAGGATTTTCCAGTCCACCACAATGTGTTTTCTGACGGCAGAGATAGCTCTCCATTGGCCGCCAGTACAATCTTCCAGCCTTGCCATTGTCTATGGTGTTTTGTGCAGCCCTCACATCCAGTCGCTGGGGAACCCATCGTGGAGATTCACCTTCAGTGGGATCGGAAGATCCCGTCTGTGGGATGGGCTGGAAAATCCCACCCAATACCTATAAATGAAGTAAGAAGTCTTACAACACCAGGTTAAAGTCCAACAGGTTTGTTTCAAACACGAGCTTTCGGAACGCAGCTGAGGAACTTCACCTGAGGAAGGAGCTGCGCTCCGAAAGCTCGTGTTTGAAACAAACCTGTTGGACTTTAACCTGGTGTTGTAAGACTTCTTACTGTGCTCACCCCAGTCCAACGCCGGCATCTCCACATCATATAAATGAAGAACGGTGTGCACAGAGTTGGGAGAATCTACTGAAAATAGAGAGGCAATGGGAATTCAGTGCAGAGTTGATCCCGGGAGATTTTAGGAGGAGGCGGAATGGCTGAAATTAGAAACCCTATACTTGCTAATGCATTATGACGTTAATAATTTAAACTGTACAAATTAATTAGTTTGACAAAGACCAAACATAAAGTGAGTAAATTACATTTTAAAATAGGAGAAGGGTAGTGGTTGCAGTGGAATGGTCCAATGTGTTGTCACTATGAGAGGCAACATCATCCATTGCTATTTCAATCCAGTCCCTACTTTTGGGTTCATTATTACTGTGCTTGTTCATATTATATCGAACAATAACACCAATGACATTATTGAAGTTCCCTGTGGTCAACTACTTCCTGCCAAGTCCTCGGACTTACATTTTAGCTGCCCCAATGCCTCAGTCGGATAAGAAACTGTGGTGATTGTCCCTTTAAGGGTCACAGAGCAGAGCATGGGTCGCCTGGCCTGGGTGTCCAATGTGGGACTCAGAGTGGGGAATCACCCCAGGGGGAGGAGTTCTCCTAGGTAGAGGTATTTTAGAGATAGCTGCAAACATGCAGATGCCCTACACGCATCTCGTTAATAAATCCCTTGTGTCTTTGAAAGTGAATCATTACAGAAACAGAACACCCCTTCCGTGTTAATCCTGCCAATGCCACTTTGCCACAATTTCCCTGCGTTGTGATGCCTCAACTGCTCACAAATACTTTCCAGATCTTGTAGAAGTCAATCAGCAGCTAAATTCCCTCAAAGACTTAGACTGAAATACAAATTCCCACAACTGACAGTCATTAAGATCACAAAACATACAGCCAACACAAATTGGTGCATTATTTGCTAGGCGGCCATTATGGGCTGTGAACAAATCAGAAAGATGTAAAGAATATCAACAAGGAAGTGAACGATGTCACTGAAATCGCGTACCTGTGTGACCTTTGAATTTAGATAGAAGTTTTTCATTTTCAACGTTCCACACACAAACGTTACAGTCGTCTGAACCTGTTAGCAGGAGCTGACCATCCCGAGAGAACGAGCAATGGTTCACCTACACAAAACAAACCATTTCATAACTGGCGCCCTCAATCAGTTCTCCTGCATTTAGTCTCAGTAGATTTCCAAACACTAATAGATTTTTTTAAATTGTGTTTTGTCATGAAACTAGTCTCAGTTTTAAATGGAATTATTTACAGGCACAAAGCCACTACATTTTTAAGCCACACAATAGGAAAATTACCAAGGGCAGAATCTTCTCACCTTCATTAATTTTCAGCTCATTCAATTAGCGGGAACCCTGACTGCGCTTTCAAAATATTCCAGGAGATGTCATCACATGACCTCCTACCACCCTTTCCCCAGACATCTGCCATTGGCCACCTAACATGTCAATCATGTCGGAGCCCCACTTTCCCAAAGCTTTTCAATTTCTTTTTGGTCTATCTTCACACCCACACACTTTTCTCCCTTTGGGGAATAGTAGGGGAAGTGGAATGATTTCTGAGCTGATTATCAGCCCATTGAACTACATTGAACATTCCTTCTGTGGCCAACAAGTCCTGTTGTTGGACTTGAATCCAGAGCTTCTAATCTATAGGTAGGGATGCTACCATGAGCCACGACCTCCTCCAATTGCTCTTTACCAGAGCAAATCAATTAACACCTGCCACTGGACTTCTTGACCAATTAGGAAGATTGGGTGACACTGCCATTCGGTCAGACGAAGGGTTCTTAATGGAAGGGACCACAACATGTTTCAGAAAATCTTACCAGCAGTTGGGATTGTTGAGGCTGTATCCCACACAGGAATGGTGAAGAGACCCTGCCCCCCCCCCCCCCCCCCCAATCACTGGTCACCCCCTCTTACCTGGTGGTCCAGCTAAGGGACAGGAGGAAAGGTACTTCCAACCATAGATGGAAATGACCGAGGAAGTCAGCAGAAGTGCGCCCCCTCTCCAGGTGGATCCTGGACTCTGAGGACTTGACATAAAAGTGTCAGGTGCCAAGCCCTACTCTGGAATTTTCCCCAGCATTCTACTGTGTAGCACCACCGCAAGGTCACACACCTTGCAGTTTATCTGACTCCTTTCTGCAGGTGCTTCACCTCCCCATTTAAGCAGCTGTCACTCACTCTCACTCTCAATGTATTGGCCCAGGCTTCATAGGCCCTACTTAGGCTCATTCCCCAACCTACCCCTCTAACCCCACCTAACCTGGTCATCTCTGGACACTGTATTTTAAAAAAAAAAAATCTAGAGTACCCAATCATTTTTTTTCCAATTAAGGGGCAATTTAACATGGCCAATCCACCCACACTTCATATCTTTGGGTTGTGGGGGTGAAACCCATGCAGACACGAGAAGAATGTTCGAACTCCACACGGACAGTGACCAGGGGATGGAATTGAACCCGGGTCTTCAGCATCGTAGGCAACAGTGCTAACCACTGTGCCACCATGCCGCCCTATCTCTGCACACTAAGGGGCAATTTAGCATGACCATCCACCTAACCTGCACATCTTTGGTCTGTGGGAGGAAACCGGAGCACCTGGAGGAAACCCACACAGACACGGGGAGAAAGCATAAACTCCACACAGACAGGGACTCAAGGCCGGAATTGAACCCCTGACCCTGTGAGGCAGCAGTGACTCAAGAAAGCCTGCTCCCACTGGTATGTGAATGGATAATTTCTTCAGTTCTCTGATGGAGAGCAAGTCAAACCTACCATAGGGTAGGGTAAGGTAAGGAGTGAGGTAGTCACCACTGATGTACTATACTGTATATATATGGGTATTACGGTAAGGCCCCTGTACTACAGATACAGGGGTAGATCCCTGCCTGCTAGTTCTGCCCAGTAGGCGGAGTATAAATATGTGTGCTCTCCCATTTTGTCAGCTGCTGCAGGAGGCCACACATCTCTGTGTAATAAAGCCTCGATTACATTCTATTCTTGTCTCACCGTAATTGATAGTGCATCAATTTATTACACAGAGACTTTCAGAGATGGAACTCCGCATCAAGCCGGATCGCCTGCAGCTGCATCCTCAAGCAGACAACACCAAAAAAGACTTTGAACATTGGCTAGCCTGTTTTGAAGCTTACATCGTGTCTGTGCCAGACCCAATCCCAGAAGCACAGAAGCTCCATATTCTGTACACGCGGCTGAGCTCCAACATTTTTCCCCCAGTCCAGGACGCGCCGACCTACGCAGAGGCCATGGCGCTACTGAAGAAAAGTTACCCTCAGCGGACCAACAAAATCTATGCCAGGCATCTCCTATCCACACGGCGCCAACTTCCCGGTGAGTCTGTGGAGGGTTTTGGGCGTGCCCTGCTCGCCCTAGTGAGAGACTGTGACGGCCAGGCCGTTTCGGCCACTGAACATTCGAGCCTGCTGATGAGACACGTTTGTTATGGGCATAGGGACTGACTACATTCGCCAGCACCTCTTAGAAGGGGCCAGGCTTGACCTCGCGGCGACCAAAACACTAGCGCTCTCACTTACGGTCGCCTCACGCAACGTTCAGGCCTATGCCCCCGACTGCGTGGCCCACCCCCCCGCCAACGGCCACCCATCAGCGACCGCCCCCCAGCCAACCCCGTGCGGCAGACAACCAACCCCGTGGGACAGTCAAAACACCCCCAGCAGCGCTGCCCGGCACGGAGCGCGCTCTGCAAGGCCTGTGGCAAGAAGGGACATTTCGCTGCAGTATGCCAGGCCCGCTCAATCGCCGCTAATATCCCTGCACCTCTCACGTGCGGCCCATGGGGGCCGCCATCTTACTTGCCTCAGAACCAATGGACGCCACCATCTAGCCCGCCCCAGGACACGTGCGGCCCGAGGGCACCACCATCTTGCCTCCCCAGGACACGTGCGGCCCGTGTGCGCCGCCGTCTTACCCGCCTCAGGACCCCTGTCCGTCGGGTACCTCATCAGGCTGCTCATCGTCTGCAACCGCCGATGACTAGCTATGTCTCGCCTCGGTCACGATTGACCAGTCTCAACCGCACAACCTCGCGACCGCTTCAACAAAGGTGAAGGTCGACGGGCATGAGATCTCCTGCCTTCTGGACTCTGGGAGCACTTACAGCTTCATCCACCCCGATACGGTAAGGCGCTGCTCCCTCGCGGTACACCCCGCTAACCAGAGAATCTCCCTGGCCTCCGGGTCCCACTCCATCACCACCCTCACCGTCCAGGGCGTAGAGTTCAGCGGCTTCCGCCTCTACGTCCTCCCCGACCTCTGCGCTGCCTTGCTACTTGGCCTGGACTTCCAGTGCAACCTCCAGAGCCTAACCCTGAAATTTGGCGGACCCCTATCACCCCTTACCGTTTGTGGCCTCGCGACCCTTAAGGTCGACCCGCCTTCCCTTTTTGCAAACCTAACCCCGGATTGCAAACCCGTCGCCACCAGGAGCAGATGGTACAGTGCCCAGGACAGGACCTTCATCAGGTCTGAAGTCCAGCGGCTGCTTCGGGAAGGTATCATCGAGGCCAGCAACAGCCCCTGGAGAGCCCAAGTGGTTGTGGTGAAAACCGGGGAGAAAAACAAGATGGTCGTTGACTACAGTCAGACCATCAATCGGTACACGCAGCTCGACGCGTACCCCCTCCCACGCATATCTGATATGGTCAATCAGATTGCACAATAAATGAAATGAAAATTGCTTATTGTCACAAGTAGGCTTCAAATTAAGTTACTGTGAAAAGCCCCTAGTCGCCACATTCCGACGCCTGTTCGGGGAGGCTGTTACGGGAATACGGCAATACCGGGTCTTCTCGACAGTGGACCTGAAATCTGCCTACCACCAGCTCCCCATCCGTAAGGTGGACCGCCCATACACTGCATTCGAAGCAGACGGCCGCCTTTACCACTTTCTTAGGGTTCACTTCAGCATCACCAGCGGGGTCTCGGTCTTCCAAAGGGAGATGGACCGAATGATTGGCCGGTACGGGCTGCGGGCCACTTTCCCGTACCAGGATAACATCACCATCTACGGCCACGACCAGCAGGACCACGACGCTAATCTTTCCAAATTTCTCCACGCCGCCACTCTCCTCAACCTCACTTACAACAAGGAGAAGTGTGTGTTCAGCACAAACCGATTAGCTATCCTCGGCTATGTGATCCAGAACGGAGTTCTGGAGCCCGACCCCAATCGCATGCGCCCCCTCATCGAATTCCCCCTCCCCCATTGCCCCAAGGCCCTCAAACGATGCCTGGGGTTCTTTTCGTATTATGCCCAGTGGGTCCCAAACTATGCGGACAAGGCCCGCCCACTCATTCAATCCACCGCTTTCCCATTGACAGCTGAGGCTCACCAGGCCTTCAACCGTATCAAGGCCGACATCGCCACGGCTGCGATGCACGCGGTCGACGAGACGCTCCCCTTCCAAGTCGAGAGCGATGCATTAGACGTCGCTCTGGCCGCCACCCTCAACCAGGCAGCCAGGCCCGTGGCATTCTTTTCCCGCACCCTCCATGTCTCCGAAATTCGGCACTCCTCCGTCGAAAAGGAGGCCCAAGCTATCGTTGAAGCTGTGGGACATTGGAGGTATTACCTGGCCGGCAGGAGATTCACTCTCCTCACTGTCCAACGGTCGGTTGCCTTCATGTTTAACTTCCCACAGCGAGGCAAAATCAAAACGATAAAATCTTGAGGTGAATGATCGAGCTCTCCACCTACAACTACGAGATTTTGTATCGCCCCGGTAAGCTCAATGAGCCCCCTGATGCCCTATCCCGAGGTACATGTGCCAGCACATAAGTGGACCGACTCTGGCCCTGCACGACAATCTCTGTCACCCGGGAGTCACCCGCTTTTACCACTTCATTAAGGCCTGCAATCTGCCCTACTCCATCGAGGAAGTCAGGGCGATCACCAGAGACTGCCAGACCTGTGCGGAGTGTAAACCGCACTTCTACCGGCCAGACCGTGCGCGCCTGGTGAAGGCCTCTCGTCCCTTTGAACGCTTCAGTGTGGACTTCAAAGGGCCCCTTCCCTCCACCGACCGCAACACATACTTCCTCAGTGTGGTCGACGAATATTCCAGATTCCCCTTCGCCATCCCATGCCCTGATATGACATCTGCCATCGTCATCAAAGCCCTCAACACCATCTTCGCTCTGATCGGTTTTCCCGCCTACGTCCACAGCGACCCGGGATCCTCATTTATGAGCGATGAGCTGCGCCAGTTCCTGCTCAACAGGGCATTGCCTCGAGCAGGACGACCAGCTACAACCCCAGGGGCAACGGGCAGGTGGAGCGGGAGAATGGGATGGTCTGGAGGGCCGTCCAGCTGGCCCTACGGGCCAGAAATCTCCCGGCCTCCCACTGGCAGGAAGTCCTCCCCGACACACTCCACTCCATTCGGTCGCTCCAGTGCACTGCGACTAACGAAACCCCTCATGAACGTCTCTTTGCCTTCCCCAGGAAGTCCAACTCTGTGGTTTCATTCCCAACGTGGCTGGCAGCTCCAAGACATGTTCTCCTCTGTAGACGCGTGCGACTCCACAAGGCGGACCCATTGGCTGAGAGGGTACAGCTACTCCACGCCAACCCACAGTACGCTTACGTAGCGTACCCCGACGGCCGCCAAGACACAGTCTCCCTCAGGGACCTGGCACCAGATGGTTCCACCCCCCCCCCCCCCGCCCCAATGCCACCCTCCCTTCCCCCGACGCATCCCACCACAGCCCCCACTCCAGGACAATCCATCCTCCCCTTGCCCCCACCCGGTGATGAAGAGGATTCCAACACGCTCCCGTAGTCACTGAAGACCAAGCCGATGCCTGAGTCGCTGCCAGCACTGCGGCGCTCTCGACGACAGATCAAGGCGCCGGATCATCTAAATTTGTAACATTCTCTGTGATTTGTAAAACAACTTGTCTGTATATAGTTCTCCACCACCCCCGCTGGACTCATTTTTAACAGGGGGTGAATGTGGTAGTCACCACTGATGTATACACTGTATATATATGGGTTTTACGGTAAGGCCCCTGTACTACAGGTAGGGGGGTAGACCCCTGCCTGCTGGCTCCGCCTAGTAGGCGGAGCATAAATATGTGTGCTGTCCGTACAGCAGCCATTGCGTCAGCTGCTATAGGAGGCCACACATCTCTGTGTAATAAAGCCTCGATTACATTCTACTCTCGTCTCGTCATAATTGATAGTGCATCAAGGAGGCAGGTCTTATATCCACTCGGTCAGAACAGGGATCAAACCCCATGCTGTTGGCATCATCCACGACAGCCAACCACACCCCTTTCCCTCCCCGCCACGTTACTGCAGCAATGTACACTTGTGTGGCAGCTTGGAGCTATTAACAGTAACAGGAGAGGCTCCAATTTTGTTCCATAGCATGGCTGACCATGGATTTATCCCAGTCTTATTGCCTGCTGATGGTGTACATTGGAAGGATTCACAAGTTGATACTCAGCTTGTTTGGCTGCGTTATAAACGTGCCCTCTTTGGCCAACAAGGCCCGGGGGGCCTGAACATAGAGCTGGCTCAGAGGCAGGGACTGTGCAATGAGAGCTACAGGAGGTCACTGCAGAGCATAAATCACCAAAGGACACAATATGTGGGGAAAACTTAGTTTCACAAATGTTGTTAGATGGGAAGCAAAACTCATAATAGCTTTTAAAGGGGAGTGGATATATATTTTTTAACTAATTTATTTAAACGTTTCGGAATAAGTTTAAGTACATATCTCAGAGATCTGGCTCCTCCTGTGGTGGCACAGTGGTTAGCACTGCTGCCTCACAGCGCCAGGGACCTGGGTTCGATTCTGGCCCCGGGTAACTGTCTGTGTGGAGTTTGCACTTTCTCCCCTGCGTGGGTTTCCTCCGGGCGCTCCGGTTTCCTCCCACAGTTCAAAGATGGGCAGGTTAAGTGGATTGGCCACGCTAAATTGCCTCCTTAGTGTCCAACGGTGACGGTGGGGTTACAGAGGAGTGGGCCTAAGTAGGAAGCTCTTTGAGAGGGTCGGTGTAGACACAGTGGGCCAAATGGCCTCCTTCTGCACTGTAGGAATTCTATGATTTCTATGAATAATATGATTCAATGAGAGTTTCTTCTTAAGTGTATACAATAAATATTTGAAATGTACAATCAATCTCTCAAAGTCTAAAGTTAGAAGACATTGCGATTGCTGCTTACCTCTGACTGATGTGAGGAAAAGTATTTCACAGATAGGCTGTTGAAATGTGAGGCCAATCTCTTCCACATGGTTAATTGATACAGCTGTTTTTTTTCTTTTTGTTAAATAATATCACCATTGCCGTCGATCAGATCCTGTCGATTCCTGGCCAGTTGTGTGGTATTTGTATTTCCACTGTGAACTATGAGAAGAAATTCTTTAGCGGAAAATGGGGTGACACAGGTTCTGAGTGGCTGAAGTTGTTTGTGGGCAAAGAGGTGTGACTGCAGACAACATTTACATTCAATAAATTCTCCCTCCCTCTGTTTTATATTTTCAAAAGAACACAAGGAAATGTCAAATTACTCATTAATCACCGGTTGGACCTAATTTGTCAAATATATTACTTTCACTGCCGTTCATAAGAATGAGAGGCGATCTGACTGGAATGCATAAGATCCCTGAGGGGGCTCGATGCAGTGAATCGACCGGGAAGGTATTTCCTCCTGTGGGAGACATTTGAACTCAGGGAAACAGTTCTAAGAACAATAGCTCTTCTCCCTTTGAAGGCAGAGATGAAGAGAATCTTTTTCTCTGAGGGTTGTTAGTCTATGGAATTATTTTCGCCAGAGAGCAGTGGAGGCGGCATCATTGTGTATATTCAAGGTTGAGTTGTATAGATCTTTGACAAATAAGAGAGTCAAAGGTTATGGCGGGAGGGGTCGGTTGGGGGATGGGGGGGGGGGGGGGGGGGGGTGGGGGAGTGGGGGATGTCCAGGGGCTGACAGAAATGTGGAGTTGAGACCATAACCACATCAGCCATGATCCTATTGAATGGTAGAGCAAGCTTGAAGGGCCGAATGGACTACTCCTGCTCCTTAGTCCTATGTTCCGATGCTGGGGGAATCCACTGGGAGTTGCATAAATTTAAAATTCTACTAGGTTTCTCAGGAGTGAAGTAAGCAAACAACGACACTGCTGAAATGTGAACCACTGAGTGTCATGAGCACAGGAGTGATGAGTGAACAGGACTTGGAGCAAGTATGAGTGATGAGTGAACAGAACTTGGAGTAAGTATGGTAATGGACGTTTACAGAGGATGCAAAGGTGACAGGCCACCCAGGAGAGGATTGGAAAAGTTTGAGTCTGGAGGTGACAAAGACAAGGTTAAAGGTAAGCAGCTGATTGAGGTGGAGATTGACAACATTAGAGTTGGAAATCTATGGCCTGAATTTTATCTGTCGGGGCCAGGCACGGCACAACCCAGAAATGCATTAAAATCTTTCCAGAAGATGTTGGTAGCATTTCCCGAAGTCATCGCGCACACACACAATGTCGTGGTCGGCCAGTGCGTGTGTGAGTGAAGTATTTTGGGACCAATCAACTTAATACACTAAAAGAAACAAAATCAAAGAATTAAAAGGAGCCGCTCCTTGTCGGGATACTACCCAGCAAAACAAAGAGGAACGGAAACTTGACAAACATCAAATCAAAGTGTGGTTAAGAGGGCCGATAAAGCACTCCAACCAACCCTTGCGGTGCCCACTGGGCACAGAAGGCCTTGATGGTGCACGTGGACACCGCATGCTCCCTCTCTAGGGTCACCCGACCACGAACATAGCTGCGGAAGAGGGGCAGACAGTCCGATTGGACGACCCCCTCAGTCACCCACCGCCTGGACGTGTTAATGGCAAGTTGTGCCATGATCAGGAGTAGGTTCACAAGGAGGTCCTTCACCATCCCCGCCCCTTTCGCACGGGGTGCTTATAGATCATGAGCGTGAGACTGAAGTGCAAACAAAACTTCAACAAAAGATTGGTTAAGAACCTAAAAAGGGAGTGCTGCCCGCAACATTCAACAAAAAAATGATACACAGACTCCACAAAACCGCAAAAATGGCAGAGTTCTTCAGAGTCTGTGAAGCAGGGCAATTGGTATTGTGTGCATCACCCTCCATCCAACGTCCCAAGATTGAGGTGGAGGACAGGTCTGTAGAGAGACCTCCAATGTGGAGTTCTGCCACAGGTCGACAACAAGGCATGCCAAGGCGTGTCCGGGTGGTGGGTAAGGACAAGGAGATAATGGGTGTGCAGCAGCAGCCTTACAGGAAACCCCGCCATGCAGTGCGGAAAGGCACCGAGGGCATTTTGGTGAGGCAGCTTGGATTGTAGGGCACTGGCTCCCGAGGGAGGGTTCGAGGCCTGGGCGTGCATGAATCGGATGCATGCCTGCCAACTATTAAAGGGCCAATTAAGGCCATTAAAAATCCAAATCGACAGTGATTTCACACTGCCTGTGAGACTTTTAGTTCATCAAACAGCCAAAACCAATGGTCGCTCATCACGTTTTCATTTCCTCATCCGAGAGCAGGATAAAAGCCCCCAGAGCAGTAGCAGTTACTTTTTGGTAGAGTTTGTAGCTGTGTGAGTAAAGAGTTTTCCTTGAGTTTCAGAGTTATTGTTTAACATTTGAAGCATTTCAGCATTTTAGAAATCCCCTGGAAGGTTTTTCTGAGGATTGGGGACAGCGATCCATCATTTGCCAGGTACTGGTTTATAGCATCTGCTCCAGTGGGGACAGTGTACTCTGCTGGTGGGACCTCCTCTAAAGAGGAAGAGATGGGCAGGAGGGAGAGGAGGAAAGGTGATTGCAGGCAGCGGCGTGTAAGAGGAGAGGCACGGGCTCAGTTGGTGCAGGGCCAGCAGGGAGTCCAAGGTGGGAACATAACATAAGAACATAAGAACAGGAGCAGGAATAGGCCATCTGGCCCCTCGAGCCTGCTCCATCATTCAGTGAGATCATGGCTGATCTTTTGTGGACTCAGCTCCACTTTCCGGCCCGAACACCATAACCCTTAATCCCTTTATTCTTCAAAAAACTATCTATCTTTACCTTAAAAACATTTAATGAAGGAGCCTCAACTGCTTCCACTGGGCAAGGAATTCCATAGATTCACAACCCTTTGGGTGAAGAAGTTCCTCCTAAGCTCAGTCCTAAATCTACTTCCCCTTATTTTGAGGCTATGCCCCCTAGTTCTGCTTTCACCCGCCAGTGGAAACAACTTGTCCGCATCTATCCTATCTATTCCCGTCATCATTTTATATGTTTCTATAAGATCCCCCCCGCATCCTCCTAAATTCCAATGAGTACAGTCCCAGTCTACTCAACCTTTCCTCATAATCCAACCCCTTCAGCTCTGGGATTAACCTAATGAATCTCCTTTGCACACCCTCCAGCGCCAGTACGTCCTTTCTCAGGTAAGGAGATCAAACCTGAACACAATACTCCAGGTGTGGCCTCACTAACACCTTATACAATTGCAGCATAACGTCCCTAGTCTTAAACTCCATCCCTCTAGCAATGAAGGGCAAAACTCCATTTGCCTTCTTAACCATCTGTTGCACCTGTAAACCAACTTTTTGCAACTCATGCACTAGCACACCCAGGTCTCTCTGCACAGCAGCATGTTTTAAGATTTTATCATTTAAATAATAATCCCTTTTGCTGTTATTCCTACCAAAATGAATAACCTCACATTTGTCAACATTGTATTCCATCTGCCAGAACATAGCCCATTCACTTAACCTATCCAAATCCCTCCGCAGACTTCCAGTATCCTCTGCACTTTTTGCTTTACCACTCATTTTAGTGTCATCTGCAAACTATAATAATCGCTTATTGTCACAAGTAGGCTTCAATGAAGTTACTGTGAAAAGCCCCTCGTCGCCACATTCCGGTGCCTGTTCGGGGAGACCGGTACGGGTATTGAACCCACACTGCTGCCTTGTTCTGCATTACAAGCCAGCTATTTAGCCCAGTGTGCTAAATCAGCCCCCTAAAGAAGAGACGCCAAAGACCCCACTATCCAGTGGCTGGAGCGTACAGCTCAGCAACTACCTGCAAATGTCTGAGGTCTAGTGCTTCGGGAGGCTACACAGGGACATCCCATGCCAGTGGCTTTGAAGGACATAGTTGCCCTCAGCTTCTACACTTCCAGTTCATTTCAGTACTCAGTGGGGTATTTGTGCAGCATCCTCTCATAGAATTTACAGTGCAGAAGGAGGCCATTCGGCCCGTTGAGTCTGAACCGGCTCTTTGAAAGAGCACCCTACCCAAGCCCACACCTCCACCCTATCCCCATAACCCAGTAACCCGACACTAAGGGCAATTTTGGACACTAAGGGTAATTTAACATGACTAATCCATCTAACTTGCACATCTTTGGACTGTGGGAGGAAACCGGAGCACCCGGAGGAAACCCACGCAGACACGGGGAGAACGTGCAAACTCCACACAGACAGTGAACCAAGCTGGGAATCGAACCTAGGACCCTGGAGCTGTGAAGCAATTGTGCTAACCACCATGCTACCATGCTACCAGCTCTCAATCAGCTGCACGGAGTTCTGTCACTGTCATAACTTCACCAATGTCAGTCTTCCAGCACAAAACCCTTTTGTTAAGGTAACAGAAAAGGCCAGTGCAGTGGCTAACAGCACTCTAGTCCAAGCCCAGGGACCTATGGGACACCAGCCTGGGTTGGATCAGCGGGATTTAAGCTCCCGCTTTACATTTCCCATTGGGCGAGCCACCACCCGCTCAATAGGGGAATTTGTATTCTATTAACACACTCCCCTGTCCTTCGTGGCCACCGTAACATCCCCCCCCCCACCGTCCCCCCAAAGTCTGTTTCTCCCTCAGTGCTCCTGCAGTGAGGAAATCTCTTCCGCCGCTTAACAATTGGTGAGATCTGTCAAGGGTGGAACAGGATCTGGAGATGTGAACCAAATTGGAGACCTTTGCTTCTCGAGAGAGCGTCGAAGAGTAACTGGCGCAGAGTCCCCTTGGCGTCTGCTTCAGGCAGCAAACCAGCTTCCCCTGCCTCCATCTCGGAATCAGTGCCTTCGCTATCAAGGGAGATGGAGGCAGGATTTGTTTTGGGCTGTTGCCCCGTATTAGTGACGGCCAGCTACCTGGTCGGTAATGAGACTTTCTTGGGGACAGGCTCCCTATTTCTGAGATGTTCTGGGTGTTTCCTCGCGACCCTATCCTGCACCTTCACTTTAGAATAGAATAGAACAGTACAGCACAGAACAGGCCCTTCGGCCCTCAATGTTGTGCCGAGCCATGACCACCCTATTCAAACCCACGTATCCACCCTATACCCGTAACCCAACAACCCCCCCCTTAACCTTACTTTTATTAGGACACTACGGGCAATTTAGCATGGCCAATCCACCTAACCCGCACATCTTTGGACTGTGGGAGGAAACCGGAGCACCCGGAGGAAACCCACGCACACAGGGGGAGGACGTGCAGACTCCACACAGACAGTGACCCAGCCGGGAATCGAACCTGGGACCCTGGAGCTGTGAAGCATTTATGCTAACCACCATGCTATCCTGCTGCCCCTTTGTAGGACACTGTAGGACCTGCTGCCACTTTGTAGGACACCAGTCATCATAGAATCCCTACAGTGCAGAAGGAGGCCATTCAGCCCATTGAGTATGCACCAACCCTCCAAAAATGCACCCTACCAAAGTCCACTCCCCTGCCCTATCTCCATAACCCCACCTAATCGTTGGACACTATGGGCCAACCCACCTAACCTGCACATCTTTGGACTGTGAGACGAAAACGAAGCATCCGGAGGAAACCCACGCAGTCACGCGGAGAAAGTGCAAACTGCAGGCCAAGGTCAGTACTGAACCCGGGTCCCTGGTGCGGTGAGGCAGCAGTGCTAACCATTGTGCCACCATGTCACCCTATTTTTGACATTATGATTCCAGGGACCCAGCTGGAACAATCTCCGAAGTTCCTCAGATAAACCAGAACACCTGTCTTGAATGTTCCTTCAGTTCTCACAGAGTTGTAATTTCTTTTCTGGTTCCCTTGTTGGGACTCCGCCCTCCCCGTCAGGTTTGGGAACAGTCGGTTTAGTCTCGGACAAACCGCTGTCCCATTAACAGTTCTGTTGGGGGAGTTCCTGTTGTTGTTGGTCCTATAGCCGAATAGAAATTGTGCCGATTTGGTCTCTGTGGATGCCGCAGGTTGTTTCTTTACGCCAGTTTTAAACGTCTGCACTGCCCGTTCCACCAGCCCGTTTGTCGATGGGAGATTAGGTGCCGTTCTGATGTGTCTGCTGCCATTGGATAGCACGTACCTTTGGAACTCGCCGCTGGTGAAGGCAGTACCGCTGTCGGAAACAAGGACTTCTGGTATTCCCTGCGTGCAGACACTGTCCGAATTTCTCCACTGTAATGTGGGAGGTCGTGGAGACCGTGTGGTTTATCTCCAACCATTTGGAGTGTGCGTCTAGCAGGATCAAACACATTTAACCCATACAAATCCCAACAAAGTCCGCCTGCACTCGCACCCATGGCCAGCCTGGCCACTCCCACGAATGTAGGGAGGCCGAAGCAGATGGCTTTTGATTCTCCTGGCATGAATCACACTGCTTCACCGAGTCCATTGTGTCCTGAGTTGAGACTGGGCCGCCAGACATAGCTCCATTTTAGGTAGCTCCATTAGTATCGGGCACTATCTTCAGCGAGGGATAACTACTCCGTCTTCAGTCACCCAGACAGAGAGCAGTCTTCAGTCACACAGCTCCCACACAGAGCAGTCTTCAGTCACACAGCTCCCAGAGAGCAGTCTTCAGTCACACAGCTCCCTCAGAGAGCAGTCTTCAGTCACACAGCTCACTCAGAGAGCAGTCTTCAGTCGCACAGCTCCCACACAGAGCAGTCTTCAGTCGCACAGCTCCCACTCAGAGAGCAGTCTTCAGTCACACAGCTCCCACACAGGGCAGTCTTCAGTCACACAGCTCCCACACAGAGCAGTCTTCAGTCACACAGCTCCCTCAGAGAGCAGTCTTCAGTCACACAGCTCCCACTCAGAGAGCAGTCTTCAGTCACACAGCTCCCACACAGAGCAGTCTTCAGTCACACAGCTCCCACTCAGAGAGCAGTCTTCAGTCACACAGTTCCCACAGAGAGCAGTCTTCAGTCACACAGTTCCCACAGAGAGCAGTCTTCAGTCACACAGCTCCCACTCAGAGAGCAGTCTTTAGTCACACAGCTCCCACACAGAGCAGTCTTCAGTCACACAGCTCCCACACAGAGCAGTCTTCAGTCACACAGCTCCCACAGAGAGCAGTCTTCAGTCACACAGCTCCCACAGAGAGCAGTCTTCAGTCGCACAGCTCCCAGAGAGCAGTCTTCAGTCACACAGCTCCCACAGAGAGCAGTCTTCAGTCACACAGCTCCCACACAGAGCAGTCTTCAGTCACCCAGACAGAGAGCAGTCTTCAGTCACACAGCTCACTCAGAGAGCAGTCTTCAGTCGCACAGCTCCCACACAGAGCAGTCTTCAGTCACACAGCTCCCACAGAGAGCAGTCTTCAGTCGCACAGCTCCCAGAGAGCAGTCTTCAGTCACACAGCTCCCTCAGAGAGCAGTCTTCAGTCACCCAGACAGAGAGCAGTCTTCAGTCACACAGCTCCCACTCAGAGAGCAGTCTTCAGTCACACAGCTCCCACACAGAGCAGTCTTCAGTCACACAGCTCCCACACAGAGCAGTCTTCAGTCACACAGCTCCCACAGAGAGCAGTCTTCAGTCACACAGCTCCCACAGAGAGCAGTCTTCAGTCGCACAGCTCCCAGAGAGCAGTCTTCAGTCACACAGCTCCCACAGAGAGCAGTCTTCAGTCACACAGCTCCCACACAGAGCAGTCTTCAGTCACCCAGACAGAGAGCAGTCTTCAGTCACACAGCTCACTCAGAGAGCAGTCTTCAGTCGCACAGCTCCCACACGGAGCAGTCTTCAGTCACACAGCTCCCACAGAGAGCAGTCTTCAGTCGCACAGCTCCCAGAGAGCAGTCTTCAGTCACACAGCTCCCTCAGAGAGCAGTCTTCAGTCACCCAGACAGAGAGCAGTCTTCAGTCACACAGCTCCCACAGAGAGCAGTCTTCAGTCACACAGCTCCCACAGAGAGCAGTCTTCAGTCACACAGCTCACTCAGAGACCAGTCTTCAGTCACACAGCTCCCGCACAGAGCAGTCTTCAGTCACACAGCTCCCTGAGAGCAGTCTTCAGTCACACAGCTCCCACACAGAGCAGTCTTCAGTCACATAGCTCCCGCACAGAGCAGTCTTCAGTCACACAGCTCCCAGAGAGCAGTCTTCAGTCACACAGCTCTCACACAGAGCAGTCTTCAGTCACACAGCTCCCTCCCAGAGCAGTCTTCAGTCACATAGCTCCCACACAGAGCAATCTTCAGTCACACAGCTCCCTCACAGAGCAGTCTTCAGTCACACAGCTCCCAGAGAGCAGTCTTCAGTCACACAGCTCTCACACAGAGCAGTCTTCAGTCACACAGCTCCCTCCCAGAGCAGTCTTCAGTCACATAGCTCCCACACAGAGCAACCTTCAGTCACACAGCTCCCTCACAGAGCAGTCTTCAGTCACACAGCTCCCAGAGAGCAGTCTTCAGTCACACAGCTCCCGCACAGAGCAGTCTTCAGTCACACAGCTCCCACAGAGAGCAGTCTTCAGTCACACAGCTCCCTCACAGAGCAGTCTTCAGTCACACAGCTCCCAGAGAGCAGTCTTCAGTCACACAGCTCCCACACAGAGCAGTCTTCAGTCGCACAGCTCCCAGAGAGCAGTCTTCAGTCACACAGCTCCCTCACAGAGCAGTCTTCAGTCACACCGCTCCCACACAGAGCAGTCTTCAGTCACACCGCTCCCAGAGAGCAATCTTCAGTCACACAGCTCCCTGAGAGCAGTCTTCAGTCACACCGCTCCCACACAGAGCAGTCTTCAGTCACACAGCTCACTCAGAGAGCAGTCTTCAGTCACACAGCTCACTCAGAGCAGTCTTCAGTCACACAGCTCCCACACAGAGCAGTCTTCAGTCACACAGCTCCCTCAGAGCAGTCTTCAGTCACACAGCTCCCACACAGAGCAGTCTTCAGTCACACAGCTCCCAGAGAGCAGTCTTCAGTCACACAGCTCCCACACAGAGCAGTCTTCAGTCACACCGCTCCCACACAGAGCAGTCTTCAGTCACACAGCTCCCACACAGAGCAGTCTTCAGTCACACAGCTCCCAGAGAGCAGTCTTCAGTCACACAGCTCCCACACAGAGCAGTCTTCAGTCACACCGCTCCCACACAGAGCAGTCTTCAGCCACACAGCTCCCACACAGAGCAGTCTTCAGTCACACAGCTCCCTCAGAGAGCAGTCTTCAGTCGCACAGCTCCCACACAGAGCAGTCTTCAGTCACACCGCTCCCACACAGAGCAGTCTTCAGTCACACAGCTCCCACACAGAGCAGTCTTCAGTCACACAGCTCCCACACAGAGCAGTCTTCAGTCACACAGCTCCCAGAGAGCAGTCTTCAGTCACACAGCTCCCAGAGAGCAGTCTTCAGTCACACAGCTCCCTCAGAGAGCAGTCTTCAGTCACACAGCTCCCACTCAGAGAGCAGTCTTCAGTCACACAGCTCCCACACAGAGCAGTCTTCAGTCACACAGCTCCCACTCAGAGAGCAGTCTTCAGTCACACAGTTCCCACAGAGAGCAGTCTTCAGTCACACAGTTCCCACAGAGAGCAGTCTTCAGTCACACAGCTCCCACTCAGAGAGCAGTCTTTAGTCACACAGCTCCCACACAGAGCAGTCTTCAGTCACACAGCTCCCACACAGAGCAGTCTTCAGTCACACAGCTCCCACAGAGAGCAGTCTTCAGTCACACAGCTCCCACAGAGAGCAGTCTTCAGTCGCACAGCTCCCAGAGAGCAGTCTTCAGTCACACAGCTCCCACAGAGAGCAGTCTTCAGTCACACAGCTCCCACACAGAGCAGTCTTCAGTCACCCAGACAGAGAGCAGTCTTCAGTCACACAGCTCACTCAGAGAGCAGTCTTCAGTCGCACAGCTCCCACACAGAGCAGTCTTCAGTCACACAGCTCCCACAGAGAGCAGTCTTCAGTCGCACAGCTCCCAGAGAGCAGTCTTCAGTCACACAGCTCCCTCAGAGAGCAGTCTTCAGTCACCCAGACAGAGAGCAGTCTTCAGTCACACAGCTCCCACTCAGAGAGCAGTCTTCAGTCACACAGCTCCCACACAGAGCAGTCTTCAGTCACACAGCTCCCACACAGAGCAGTCTTCAGTCACACAGCTCCCACAGAGAGCAGTCTTCAGTCACACAGCTCCCACAGAGAGCAGTCTTCAGTCGCACAGCTCCCAGAGAGCAGTCTTCAGTCACACAGCTCCCACAGAGAGCAGTCTTCAGTCACACAGCTCCCACACAGAGCAGTCTTCAGTCACCCAGACAGAGAGCAGTCTTCAGTCACACAGCTCACTCAGAGAGCAGTCTTCAGTCGCACAGCTCCCACACAGAGCAGTCTTCAGTCACACAGCTCCCACAGAGAGCAGTCTTCAGTCGCACAGCTCCCAGAGAGCAGTCTTCAGTCACACAGCTCCCTCAGAGAGCAGTCTTCAGTCACCCAGACAGAGAGCAGTCTTCAGTCACACAGCTCCCACAGAGAGCAGTCTTCAGTCACACAGCTCCCACAGAGAGCAGTCTTCAGTCACACAGCTCACTCAGAGACCAGTCTTCAGTCACACAGCTCCCGCACAGAGCAGTCTTCAGTCACACAGCTCCCTGAGAGCAGTCTTCAGTCACACAGCTCCCACACAGAGCAGTCTTCAGTCACATAGCTCCCGCACAGAGCAGTCTTCAGTCACACAGCTCCCAGAGAGCAGTCTTCAGTCACACAGCTCTCACACAGAGCAGTCTTCAGTCACACAGCTCCCTCCCAGAGCAGTCTTCAGTCACATAGCTCCCACACAGAGCAATCTTCAGTCACACAGCTCCCTCACAGAGCAGTCTTCAGTCACACAGCTCCCAGAGAGCAGTCTTCAGTCACACAGCTCTCACACAGAGCAGTCTTCAGTCACACAGCTCCCTCCCAGAGCAGTCTTCAGTCACATAGCTCCCACACAGAGCAACCTTCAGTCACACAGCTCCCTCACAGAGCAGTCTTCAGTCACACAGCTCCCAGAGAGCAGTCTTCAGTCACACAGCTCCCGCACAGAGCAGTCTTCAGTCACACAGCTCCCACAGAGAGCAGTCTTCAGTCACACAGCTCCCTCACAGAGCAGTCTTCAGTCACACAGCTCCCAGAGAGCAGTCTTCAGTCACACAGCTCCCACACAGAGCAGTCTTCAGTCGCACAGCTCCCAGAGAGCAGTCTTCAGTCACACAGCTCCCTCACAGAGCAGTCTTCAGTCACACCGCTCCCACACAGAGCAGTCTTCAGTCACACCGCTCCCAGAGAGCAATCTTCAGTCACACAGCTCCCTGAGAGCAGTCTTCAGTCACACCGCTCCCACACAGAGCAGTCTTCAGTCACACAGCTCACTCAGAGAGCAGTCTTCAGTCACACAGCTCACTCAGAGCAGTCTTCAGTCACACAGCTCCCACACAGAGCAGTCTTCAGTCACACAGCTCCCTCAGAGCAGTCTTCAGTCACACAGCTCCCACACAGAGCAGTCTTCAGTCACACAGCTCCCAGAGAGCAGTCTTCAGTCACACAGCTCCCACACAGAGCAGTCTTCAGTCACACCGCTCCCACACAGAGCAGTCTTCAGTCACACAGCTCCCACACAGAGCAGTCTTCAGTCACACAGCTCCCAGAGAGCAGTCTTCAGTCACACAGCTCCCACACAGAGCAGTCTTCAGTCACACCGCTCCCACACAGAGCAGTCTTCAGCCACACAGCTCCCACACAGAGCAGTCTTCAGTCACACAGCTCCCTCAGAGAGCAGTCTTCAGTCGCACAGCTCCCACACAGAGCAGTCTTCAGTCACACCGCTCCCACACAGAGCAGTCTTCAGTCACACAGCTCCCACACAGAGCAGTCTTCAGTCACACAGCTCCCACAAAGAGCAGTCTTCAGTCACACAGCTCCCAGAGAGCAGTCTTCAGTCACACAGCTCCCAGAGAGCAGTCTTCAGTCACACAGCTCCCACACAGAGCAGTCTTCAGTCACACAGCTCCCACACAGAGCAGTCTTCAGTCACACAGCTCCCTCAGAGCAGTCTTCAGTCACACAGCTCCCAGAGAGCAGTCTTCAGTCACACAGCTCCCACACAGAGCAGTCTTCAGTCACACAGCTCCCACACAGAGCAGTCTTCAGTCACACAGCTCCCTCAGAGAGCAGTCTTCAGCCACACAGCTCCCACACAGAGCATTCTTCAGTCACACAGCTCCCACACAGAGCAGTCTTCAGTCACACAGCTCCCAGAGAGCAGTCTACAGTCACACAGCTCCCACACAGAGCAGTCTTCAGTCACACAGCTCCCAGAGAGCAGTCTTCAGTCACACAGCTCCCAGAGAGCAGTCTTCAGCCACACAGCTCCCACACAGAGCAGTCTTCAGTCACACAGCTCCCACACAGAGCAGTCTTCAGTCACACAGCTCCCACACAGAGCTGTCTTCAGTCGCACAGCTCCCAGAGAGCAGTCTTCAGTCACACAGCTCCCACACAGAGCAGTCTTCAGCCACACAGCTCCCACACAGAGCAGTCTTCAGTCACACAGCTCCCAGAGAGCAGTCTTCAGTCACACAGCTCCCACACAGAGCAGTCTTCAGTCACACAGCTCCCACACAGAGCAGTCTTCAGCCACACAGCTCCCACACAGAGCAGTCTTCAGTCACACAGCTCCCACACAGAGCAGTCTTCAGTCACAAAGCTCCCAGAGAGCAGTCTACAGTCACACAGCTCCCACACAGAGCAGTCTTCAGTCACACCGCTCCCACACAGGGCAGTCTTCAGCCACACAGCTCCCACACAGAGCAGTCTTCAGTCACACAGCTCCCAGAGAGCAGTCTTCAGTCACACAGCTCCCACACAGAGCAGTCTTCAGTCACACAACTCCCACGCAGAGCAGTCTTCAGTCACACAGCTCCCTCAGAGAGCAGTCTTCAGCCACACAGCTCCCACACAGAGCAGTCTTCAGTCACACAGCTCCCACACAGAGCAGTCTTCAGTCACACAGTTCCCACAGAGAGCAGTCTTCAGTCACACAGCTCCCACACAGAGCTGTCTTCAGTCGCACAGCTCCCAGAGAGCAGTCTTCAGTCACACAGCTCCCACACAGAGCAGTCTTCAGCCACACAGCTCCCACACAGAGCAGTCTTCAGTCACACAGCTCCCAGAGAGCAGTCTACAGTCACACAGCTCCCACACAGAGCAGTCTTCAGTCACACAGCTCCCACACAGAGCAGTCTTCAGTCACACAGCTCCCAGAGAGCAGTCTTCAGTCACACAGTTCCCACAGAGAGCAGTCTTCAGCCACACAGCTCCCTCAGAGAGCAGTCTTCAGTCGCACAGCTCCCAGAGAGCAGTCTTCAGTCACACAGTTCCCACACAGAGCAGTCTTCAGTCACACAGCTCCCAGAGAGCAGTCTTCAGTCACACAGCTCCCACACAGAGCAGTCTTCAGTCACACAGCTCCCTCAAAGCATTCTTCAGTCACACAGCTCCCACACAGAGCAGTCTTCAGTCACACAGCTCCCACACAGAGCAGTCTTCAGTCACACAGCTCCCACACAGAGCAGTCTTCAGTCACACAGCTCCCTCAAAGCATTCTTCAGTCACACAGCTCCCACAGAGAGCAGTCTTCAGTCACACAGCTCCCTCAGAGCAGTCTTCAGTCACACAGCTCCCACAGAGAGCAGTCTTCAGTCACACAGCTCCCACACAGAGCAGTCTTCAGTCACATAGCTCCCACACAGAGCAGTCTTCAGTCACACAGCTCCCTCAAGCTCCCGCAAAATTCCTGGCAGGCTTCAGCGAAAAGCCTCTTCCCCTTTCGAAACCCCGGCCCCTGACACATTCCCACCCCTTCCCGCACAGAGACCCACCTGATAGGTATGTTACATGCTGGTCGTGCCTTAATTTGCTGTCCGGTGCATTAACACCTTATCAACATTATCTTGTGGCGGCACGGTGGCGCAGTGGTTAGCACTGCTGCCTTTCAATGCCGAGGACCCAGGTACGATTCCTGCCCTGGGTCACTGTCCGTGTGGAGTTTGCACATTCTCCCCATGTCTGTGTGTATCTTACTCCCACAACCTAAACATGTGCAGGGTAGGTTGATTGACTCGCTAAATTGCCCCTTCATTGGAAGAAAAATTGGATACTCTAAATTTAAATAAATAAATAATAAAACCCGCTATCTTGCTTGGGTTACATCACCAATTTAAAATTCAGGCCAAGGTGATGGAGAAAACATGGGGTCAGCTCGGGGTCAGTTTGGATGTAAAGTTTGTGAACATTCTCTTTCACCTCAGGTCAGAACAAGAGGGGAAGATGGAGCTGGTGGCAATGGAATGGAATTGGTTACTAAATCTGAAAATCCCACGTTCATTGTTGGTCTCCACCAGCTTTTGCCAAATAGCAGTTGCGGCACATCAGAGAAATTCACTGCATGTGAAACACTTTGAGATATAATCAGGCGATACATACATCAACGCAAATCATTCTTCCTTCTCAGCTGATCTCAGCTTGAGGACAATATTTAGGGCTCTGATTAGGCGTGGAATAAAACCCTCTCCATTATTCCCAACCTTAGGTGAGCACCGTTTTCTCCATTGCCGAGACCTCTCTCTCAAGTGGGTTTGCCAATTTGCAAACCATTTTGTGGTGTGGTTCAATGTCCACTCAGAACGAGAATTGCACCAACCAGGAAAGGGAGATTGCTCTCATTTTACTGCACTGGATTCAAGCCTTGGGCTTGGAGTGGAGTATACAATGTCCTAACTCAATGCATCTTATTCTTAATAATAGTTATAAAAACTCCATAATTTACATCAATATTACCTGTCCCTTTATTGTATCTCTGAGAGACTAAGTTTAAAAGTGAAGTGATTGCTGATGATTATGATATCACAACTTGTGTCACTGGCAGTCACTCATGCCACAGGGTTATGGTCATTTGAAGGTTGTAAACTGTGAAAGATATTATCACCTGATGATTTAAATACAAAACGTCAGGTGGCATAAAACATTGGGCAACTAATGAGAAAGGGAATCAGCCATGCTGAATAAAAGCAGAATCAGGACAGATGGAACCTAAACAACAACCTGCATTTCTATAGCACCTTAATGTTGTACAATGTTCCAAGGCGCTTCACACAAAAGTTATCAAACCAAATTTGGCACCGAAACATGTAAGAATTTTTCCAACACCTGAACAAAAGCTTGCTGAAAGAGGCATCTTTTAAAAGTGTCTTAAAGGAGGAGAGGGGGAGGGGGGCAAGATTCAGGGAGGAGAGGTAGCGAGATGGAGAGAGATTCAGGGAGGAGGGGGAAGGGAGGTGGTGGGATTCAGTGAGGTGAGGGAGGTATTGAGAGAAATTCAGGGAGGAGACAGAGAGCTGGTGAGATGGAGAGATTAAGGGGAGAGAGAGAGATGTAACGAGATGGAAAGATTCAGGAAGGAGGTGGAGAGATGGAGAGTCAGGGATGCGAGAAAGAGGTGGAGAGATTCAGGGATGAGAGAGGGCAGTAACAAAATGGAGAGATTGAGGGAGGAGAGACAGGGGTGATGATATGGAGAGATTCAGGGCGGGGAAGGAGGTGGAGAGATGAAGAGATTTAGGGAGGAGTGAAGGAGGTGGAGAGATAGTGAGGGTCAGGGTGGCGAGATGGAAGAGATTCAGGGAGAAGGGAGGTAGAGAGATTCAGGGAGGAGAGAAGGAGCTGGGGAGATGGAGAGGTCTCAGGGAGGAGAGAGGTCTAGAGATGGAGAGATTCAGGGAGGAGAGATGGAGGTCTCGAGATGAAGAGATTCAGGGAGGAAGGAGGTCTAGAAATGGAGAAATTCAGGGAGGAGGTGGAGAGATTCAGGGAGGAGAAGGAGGTTGTGAGATGGAGAGATTCAGGGAAGGAACTTAAGAGGGAGTTGTAAACATGGTCATCAATGGTGGCACAATTAAAAAAAAGGATTAATCGGCAGTCAGAACTGGAGGATTGCAGTGAAATAGGATTGCCAGGCTGGAGAAAGTTGCAAAGATCGGGAGGGGAAGAGGTTCCCGAGGGATTTGGGCAAGAATGTTCAAGCTGAGGGGCTGCAGGATCAGGACCAATATGTGTTAGTGAGCTCAGGCTGATGAGTGAACAGGTTTGGGGCTAGTCAGGATATGGATGCAGCATTTGGGATGAGCTCAGGTTTATGGAGTTATGTGGTGACACGTCGGGTGACGGCTTCTCGGCCTTTTGGCTAAGATGAGCGTGAGGTCAGGTGTAATGCCTGGATCTGGTATGTCTCTTCTGTGGGGATCGTGAGTTGGATTCAGTTTGGGTTGGATTTTGGAGCGCGTAAGGAGCTGGATTGGGTGTTTGCCCCTGTCCACACTCTGCTCTGGCTTTGTAACTCCGATCAAGTAATTTTTTAAAAAAGGATGAGTCGGGTGTTTGAGGGGATAGAGGATAAGTCCGAGGGGTGTGGGAGGGACCCAGTGAATCACGTACATATTGGTCTGGCCATGTCCTAAGCTAGTGAACGTTTAGGCTCTTTCTTCAGCACCGTGTCAGTAATCGTAAGCAGGGAGCTGGAATGGGGTCAGATGTTTTAACCCAGGGGTGGGCAAACTACGGCCCGCGGGCCGCATGCGGCCCGCCAAAGGTCTTTATGCGGCCCACCAAGATTTTTTTTTTTTAATTTTAAGGTTAATGGGGGGGGCTGTTGGATTACTGGTATAGGGTTGACTTGAGTAGGGTGATCATTGCTCGGCACAACATGTGTTTCATGTGAAGTTTCTACTTTAAAATATTAATTAATAAAAATTAATTGCTTTTTTTTTCTTTAAAAACCTTTTATTTTGGCTATTTTAAATATTAATTATTTTACTTAATATACTATGCGGCCCTTTAAAATTGTGAATTTCTGAATGTGGCCCTTGCACGGAAAAGTTTGCCCACCCCTGTTTTAACCTTTGCCTCGCTGATTGCTCGTAGGCGGGTTCTGTTGAAGTGGAGGTCAGCTTCTCCACCCAGTGCCTCGGTGTGGCTGGGGGAGTTTTTGTATTTGGAGAAAGTTAAACACACGCTGAGGGGGTCGATTGGGAGCTTCTCTATAAGAAGGCAACCTTTTGTTATGTATCTTAAAGAGCTGATCACTGTCAGCTGTTAGGAGGGGTAGGGGGTTTGGGGGGCTGTTCTTGATTATGTTTTTGTATATAAATTTAAAAATGTTTTTTACCATATTTTTATATTAGAAATATTTACCAAAAAAAGGCTGCACTTGTAGGGTTCAAGAAATGGGCTCCAAATCTTTCCCCTGAAGGAGCACATTAGCCCCCTCATTCTCTCTGGTTACAATTCTACTGGTGACAGCAGCAGAAGATGGAACGCTGAATGTGAAGGGATTCACTTAAATTGGAATTCTTACATTCAATAGTCAGCAAGGCGACTTATTGGTTCACCTATCCGGGCAGTAAATGTAACATTTCCAGTCTGTTGTGTATCTATTGGTGCGAACTGTTATACTAACTAATATTCGACGGTCAGTTCAATGTGATTACAAATATTTTTGTACAAGCTTTAATGTGATCCCAGTGGTTAGCACAGCTGCCTCACGGCACCGAGGTCCCAGGTTCGATCCCGGCTCTGGGTCACTGTCCGTGTGGAGATTGCACATTCTCCCCATGTCTGCGTGGGTTTCGCCCCCACAATCCAAAGATGTGCAGGTTAGGTGGATTGGCCACGATAAATTGCCCCTCAATTGGAAAAAATGAATTGGGTACTCTAAATTTATTTTTAAAAAAGTTTTAATGTGATCCATACTTTAATGTGAGCTCATGACAGAATCGGCAATACTATAAAACACATGTTGCAGGTTTTAAATATTTTGTGCAGTGATTCAGCTGCGAGTGTAAGGCCCAGACTATGTTGGGATTTATATCTTCTCCCTCACAAGTGAAATGAGCGATTGCATCAGTGTTGGGGTGAGCAATTGCAGAGTGGAGGCTATGAAAATTGGAACATTTATGCGGGTATCCTTCGCATGAGTAAAACTTTGGCTGTGGCATCCTCAAACCACAAATTCCGAGCCATTTTATAATGACTTTGGTTCTAGATTCATGCCAACGTTTCTGATACAATTTTTTAAAGTCTCCCAGCTGAGTCAGACAGGGTGGATTTAGGTCCTATTCCATCAGATCTGTAGCTTTGGTGATGTTGGCTGTTAATGTTCAACATTAGGGGACCACGTGATGTGAGCACGGGAGCAGCTGCGTTTTTGAGAACTCCAGCTCCGCTCACTTTCAATCTTTATTTTTCTCCTCATTCACATCTCTTTTTTTTTAAATAAACAATTTTATTGAGGTAGTTTTTGGCTTTATAAACAGTTACAGACATCATCAGAAAGAAAGCAAAAAAGGCAAAAATGTGCAAACATCCATGTACTTTCAATACTTCCATCGTAACATACTGCACAAGCCCGCTCCTCTCCCACCGGTACTACCCGCCATATTTTCCCTCCTACTCTACTCTACACCCCCTCTACCCCCACCCCCTGCTGACGCTCACTCTCCCGCAAAGAAGTCAATAAATGGTTGCCACCTCCGGGCGAACCCCTCCACAGATCCCCTCAAGGCGAACTTAATTTTTTCCATCCCCAGGAAACTCGACATGTCCGCAAGCCACAACTCCGTCTTCGGGGGCTTTGAGTCCCTCCACGCCAATAGTATTGGTCGCCGGGCTATCAGGGAAGCAAAGGTCAAAACATCGGCCTCTTTCTCCCCCTGGACCCCCGGGTCTTCCGAAACCCCAAAAATTGTCACCCCTGGACTCATCACCACCCTTGTTTTTAGCACCCGGGACATGACCCCCGCAAAACCCTCCCAGTACCCCCTCAGCTTAGGGCATGCCCAAAACATGTGAATGTGGTTCGCTGGTCCTCCCGCGCACCTAGCGCATTTGTCCTCTATCCCGAAGAATTTGCTCATCCGAGCCACCGTCATATGGGCCCGGTGAACGACCTTAAACTGAATCAGCCCGAGCCTAGCACATGTCGCGGTCGAATTTACCCTACTCAGGGCCTCTGCCCACAGCCCATCCTCCATTTCCCCACCTAGCTCCTCCTCCCATTTAAGTTTCAGTTCCTCTGTCTGGGACCCTTCCTCCCTCATGAGCACCTTATAAATACCCGAGACTCTACCCTCCCCTTCTTCCCTCCTAGAGACTATTCTGTCTAGGATCCCCATTGGCGGGAGGCGTGGGAAAGATGGGACCTGTCTACGAACAAAGTCCCGCAACTGTAGGTATCTAAAGTCATTTCCCCTTACCAACCCAAATTTCACCTCCAAGTTCCTCAAACTCGCAAAGCTCCCTTCCAGGAACATATCACCCACCCTTCCCACCCCCGTCCGCCACCATACTCGGAACCCCCCATCCATACTGCCGGGGGCAAACCGATGGTTGTCGCAGATTGGCGCCCAGACAGACGCCCCCATCTCCCCTACATGCCTCCTCCACTGGCCCCATATCTGCAGGGTCGCCACCACTACCGAGCTGGTGGTGTACTTGGCCGGCGGCAGCAGTAGAGGAGCCGTGACCAGGGCTGCCAAGCTGGAGCCCCTGCACGAAGCCGCCTCCACCCGCTCCCAGATAGACCCCGTACCCACCATCCACTTCCTTATCATAGCGATGTTGGCCGCCCAGTAATAATTAATCAGACTCGGCAAAGCCAGCCCTCCCTCGCTGCGGTTCCTCTCCAACATCGCCTTCTTCACCTGCGGGGATTTTCCCGCCCAGACAAAGCTCATGATCATCCCATTAACTCTTTTGAAGAAGGACTGTGGGATAAAGATCGGGAGGCACTGAAAAATAAACAGAAATCGAGGGAGGATTGTCATCTTTACAGTCTGCACCCTCCCTGCCAACGACAGCGGGAGTGCATCCCATCTCCGAAACTCTCCCTTCATTTGCTCCACCACCCTGGCCAAATTTAACTTATGCAGCCGGCCCCAGTCTCGTACCACCTGGATTCCCAAATACCGGAAATCTTCCTCAACCAGCCTAAACGGTAGCCCTCTCGATCTGTTCTCCTAGCCCCTTGCCTGGACCACAAACATTTCACTCTTGACCGTATTTAATTTTTATCCTGAGAACTGGCTGAACTTCCTCAACATTCCCAGTATACTTCCCATCCCGGCCACTGGGTCCGACACATACAGGAGCAGGTCGTCTGCATAAAGAGAGACCCTATGTTCTATCCCGCCCCTCACCATTCCCTTCCATCCCTCTGCGGCTCTCAGCGCAATCGCCAGCAGCTCTATGGCCAGCGCAAACAGCAGCGGGGAGAGCGGGCAGCCCTGTCTGGTCCCTCGGTACAACCTAAAGTACTCTGACACTTCTCTGTTAGTCCTGACGCTGGCCCTCGGGGCCTGATATAATAATTTGATCCAATCCACCAATCCCTCCCCGAACCCAAACCGTCCGAGCACCTCCCATAGATAGTCCCACTCCACCCAGTCAAAGGCCTTCTCGGCGTCCATTGCCACCACTACCTCCAGCTCCCTACCCACTGGGGGCATCATTATCACATTAAGTAATCTTCTCAGGTTGGCTGCCAGCTGCCTACCTTTCACGAACCCAGTTTGATCCTTCCCAATCACCTCCGGTACGCAGTCCTCCATTCTACCCGCCAGTACCTTTGCCAGGAGCTTGGCGTCTACATTAATCAGGGAGATTGGCCTGTAGGACCTGCACGCCTCCGGGTCTTTACCCCGCTTCAATATCAGAGATATGGTGGCTTGTGACATTGTCGGCGGCAGGGTCCCTCTGTCCCTTGCCTCATTGAAAACCCTCGCCAAGACCGGGCCCACCAGCTCAGAGAACTTCCTATAGAACTCTAATTCACTTCTCTTTTATGCCTTTTATCGGCTTGCATGGCTTTTATATGTATTGAGATTTGTTGGTCAATGTTTCAGCACTTTTGAGTCAAAACAATGTGGTTTACTCCTCGGTGATTCATGGCAACTGAGGGAGTTGGGGTGGGGCCTGGTTTTTGGTGGAGCTGCTGCCTTTGAGATGTTTCCCACTCTGATGACATGAATGAAGGCTGCTGGTGATCCGTCTGATAGTCTTGTCTCTGCGGTGCGGGATGTTAAAGCCCAATTTTAAGAGTTGCAAGGCATCTTCATGGAGGTGAAAGCAGTGCAGGAGGAAGTTCTTGTAGCAGAGAGAGCACTGTCTCTGGTGGAGGTCAACTTCACATGGTTGGGTTCCTGTTGCATGGCCTGTCATCCATTCTGAAGAATTCGGGTGAGGATAAAGGGGAGCCGGTTAGGAGCCCGATTATGCCTGGTGTCCCCGGTGAGGTGAGAGGTGTTCCCAGCTGAGTTTGAAAACTGGCTACTATTTCTTGGGAGTCTCTATCTGGAGAATGGGCAGCTTGGATTCAATGGAACACATATAATCCTATCTTCAGGCCTGGGTTGGCCTCCCAACCTCTGGTTCTTTGTGGTCCTGTTGTCGGTTGAGAGACATTGGGGTTGACTGAGTCAGCCGGTCTGTTCCTCCACTTGCTGAAGCCTACGTAGTTGACCATCTGAGCTAGGTTGTGTCGGCAAGTTGGAACTAATGAGATGCCTGCTCCATTGATTGGAATCTTTGGAAGATCCTGAAGTATGCTCTCCATCTCAGATCTTGCTTCATCTTGGATGCCAACGTTCTTTGTGCGCCAGTGGAGTGGTCTTTGTTCTGATGAATGGTTCATTTCTCAGTTTTTATCCTGGATTTTACTCCTTGTTAAAGCTGCCTATCATTTGCATGCAAGGAAGTAAATATTTCAGGCGTGATGTCCTGCACCGTTGGTTATCCTGATTTAATAAGGTTTTAACATGTTAGACTGAATATTGTGTTCAGGAGTTATGCAGTTTCTTTATCCAAATAAAAGTAAAAGGTAAAATCACCATCGTCCCAATGACCATAGGACAGCTGACTGGTGGTGATTTAACATGAGGATCACCACACCTCAGACGAGGGGTAAGATTGAGAAGGCTTCATGAATAGCCTCAGCCGGTAGAGGAATCGAATCCACACTGTTGGCCTTGCTCTGCATCACAAGCCAACTGAGAGCTAGGGCAAGGGACAAAGGTGAGGAAATGTAAACTATTCCCCAATGGCTACTTCAGCCATTATCACAGCGGTCTACATCCCACCCCAGGCAGAAGTGAGCAAGGCGCTGGATGAACTGTACACAGTCATAAACAACTACGAAACAGATCACCCGGAGGCCTTGTTCATCGTGGCCGGAGACTTCAACAAGGCCAACCTCAAGAGTGTACTGCCAAAATTCCACCAACACATCTCCTGTCCCACCAGGGGCGACAACACTCTTGACCACTGCTACTCAAAAATCAAAGGCGCCTACCGTTCCATCCCCCGACCGCATTTTGGGAAATCAGACCATAAGACTGTGCTCCATCTCCCGGCTTACAAGCAGAAACTGAAGCAGGAGAATCCAGCTAAGACGGTTGTGCAGTGCTGTTCCGAGGAGACAGAAGAGCTCTTACATGACTGCTTAGAGACAGTGGACTGGTCCATATTTAAGAACTCAGCGACTAACTTAAATGAGTATGCCACCACCGTCACAGACTTCCATCAGCAAATGTCTGGACGACTGCGTGCCAAAGAAAGCAGTACGTACGTTCCCCAATCGGAAACCATGGCTGAACCGCGAGATTGACTCCCTACTGAAGGACAGATCTGAGGCGTTCAAGGCAGACGACCCTGTCCTATACAAGAAATCCAGGTACGACCTCCGCAAAGCCACCTGAGATGCCAAGAGAGAATATCAAACTAAGCTAGAGTCACAGACAGACTCTCGGCGGTTGTGGCAAGGACTAAACACCAAAACGGGCTACAAAGCGAAGCCGAGCAGTATCTCTGGCAGCAGCGCACCCCTCCCCGATGAACTTAATGCATTCTATGCTCGGTTCGATCAGGTAACCAACAATCCGCTGTCGAGTGCCCCAGCAGCCCATAATTCACCCATACCCACCTTCACAGTTTCCGAAGTCAGATCGGTCTTCCTGAAAATGAACCCGCGGAAGGAGATGGGCCCGGACGGGATCCCTGGTCGAGCACTCAGAGCCTGCGCAGACCAGCTGGCAGAGGTATTCACAGACATCTTGAACCTGTCCCTACTCCACTCCGAGGTCCCCACCTGCTTCAAGAAGACCACCATCATACCGGTACCAAAGAAGAACCAGGCAACATGCCTCAATGACTACTGCCCGGTGGCCCTGACGTCAGTTGTAATGAAGTGCTACGAGAGGCTGATCATGAAGCGCATCACCTCCATACTCCCGGAACGCCTTGACCCACTTCAATTGGCATACCGTCGCAACCGGTCCACATCTGAGGCCATTTCCCTGGCCCTACACTCATCCCGAGAGCATTTCGAAAACAAGGACTCCTACATCAGACTCCTATTTATTGACTACAGCTCTGCCTTCAACACCATAATCCCAGCCCAGCTCATATCAAAGCTCCAAAACCTAAGACTTGGCTCTCCACTCTGCAACTGGATCCTCGATTTTCTGACCAACAGACCACAATCAGTAAGAATGAACACCAACACCTCCTCCACAATAGTCCTCAATACCGGTGCCCCCGGTGCAGCAAGGCTGCATACTTAGCCCCCTACTCTACTCCCTGTATACACACGACTGCGTGTCAAAACTTGGTTTAACTCCATCTACAAGTTTGCTGACGATACAACCATAGTGTGCCGGATCTCGAATAACGACGAGTCAGAATACAGGAAGGAGATAGAGAACCTAGTGGAGTGGTGTAATGACAACAATCTCTCCCTCAATGCCAGCAAAACTAAAGAGCTGGTCATTGACTTCAGGAAGCAAAGTACTGTACACACCCCTGTCAGCATCAACAGGGCCGAAGTGGAGATGGTTAGCAGTTTCAAATTCCTCGTGGTGCACATCACCAAAAATCTGTCCTGGTCCACTCACGTCGACGCTATCACCAAGAAAGCACAACAGCGCCTATACTTCCTCAGGAAACTAAGGAAATTCGGCATGTCCACATTAACCCTTACCAACTTTTACAGATGCACTATAGAAAACATCCTATCGGGCTGCATCACAGCCTGGTATGGCAACTGCTCGGCCCAGGACCGCAAGGAACTTCAGAGTCGTGAATACCGCCCAGTCCATCACACAAACCTGCCTCCCATCCATGGACTCCATCTACATCTCCCGCTGCGGGGGGAAAGCAGGCAGCATAATTAAGGATCCCTCCCACCCGGCTTATTCACTTTTCCAACTTCTTCCATCGGGCAGGAGATACAGAAGTCTGAGAACACGCACGAACAGACTCAAAAACAGCTTCTTCCCCACTCACCAGACTCCTAAATGACCCTCTTATTGACTGACCTCATTAACACTACACCCTGTATGCTTCATCCGATGCCAATGCTTTACTGAATGATCTGTTGAGCTGCTTGCAGAAAAATACTTTTCACTGTACCTCGGTACATGTGACAATAAAAAAATCCAATCCAATCTAATCCAAACCCAACATTGAAAAATTTCTCGTACAGCAAAAGGAAAGGAGAATGAAACACAAAAATGAAAGTAAGAAAAAGCAGGGCAAATGGCTTTCCTCTGTGCTGCGACAATTTTGTGCATTGCAAATGGGCAAGTGAAATGATCTCCTAATTAACACAAATTTTCCTATTAAGTAAAGAAATAAATACATCACAAAATCAAGCCATCTTAAAACTTACTTTCCATGATATAGCTCATGGTGGTCATCTGTCTTTTCACTGTGATGAATTTAGACAGCTTGGAGTAAATTTTACAGTACCATCTTCCTACTTTCTTTGAATACTCCTTTGATAGCAATGATCCAGTACCACCTACATTACTTTGATTCATTTGGCAACCACCGCTTGGTAAAAAGCATTGCACCTTGATGCATTTCTGCATGAACTACATCGACACTCCCCCTTAGATACCTCATGGTTCTCGCTTTTCATTTACTTTTTGAATATTTCACAACCAGCCCTTGGATTTTATGGGAACACAGCCCTAATTGCATTGCTTTCATAGCTCCTACTTAACATCCCTATTAAATCTTAAATTAGTGGAATGGGGGGAGGGGCTGCGTCTCATTGGATCAGTTTTGGAGGCACAATGGGTCCAATGGTTTGGTGTGTGGGGGATGACGATGGGGTTATCTGAGGTGGTTAACACGGGGGTGTTAGGGTGATGTGGAGACCCGGGGTCCACCTGTCTCTACTTTAAATATATGGAGACAACTCATGCAACATTTCAAGCTGGGCCCCTTTTGTATGAACCACTTGTTTAAACTGGCGAAGTTGGGGGCCACATTTGAGTGGAAGAGGCTGGAGAGAGAGAGGGGCATTTATTTTTGGAGGGGCGGTTTGCCAGCCTGGAGCAGCTGAAAGTCGGGCTATTGTACTCAGATGCTATTAGGCGCCTCCAGCTTCAAAATCTTGTTTGACAGACGTTCCCGACGTGTCTGATGGCACCGCCTTCAATCTTATTGGACAGGATTCTTTCCTTTTCAGGGTTAGAAGATGCCTGGCATCTAGGGACTGATTTTGGGTGAAGAGTTGCCTCGGTGGAGGGGGTGAAGACTGAATGGGAGAAACTGAGACCTATGCTGGACGAGATGTGAAGCGAGTCCCTCTGCAGGGTGATCATTATGTCATCCTGTGCGATGCTGAGTCTGGGTCTCCTGAATATTGAGCTGGAGCCCTATCCTTTAGTGGTTATATTCAAGGTATTGTACCTGTCAGAGTTGCAGGGGCAGATGCCCTGGCATTCCCCTCACTGATTGCTCAGAGGTAAATCCTCCCCGAGTTGGAGACTGGACTTGGCTAGGTGACTTAATGGAGTTTTTGCACCTCTATATAAAGTCAAATATACAAAGATCAATTGAAGGGTTCCACCAACCATTCATATTGTTGGAATTGGTCAGTTAGCTGTTGGGGGAGGGGGTGGGGCTTGCTCTTGTTTGTCATTTTTGTACTTCGTATCTTTTGGGTATAAAATTTGTAAATACTTTTCCCCCAGAAAAGCTGACGTTTTTTTTCCTAAGCCCTGTTAATTCGAAGAGCCCACATTACAGATGTGATCTAACCATATTTCTGCTCATCTTTACTGTCTCAATATTTCAGCCCCAAATCCCATTTGCTTTCTTAATGCTTTTTTAAAATAAATAGCCCCATCTAAACTTATGCAACTATAAACTTGAATTATGTGACTCCCTCGCTCCAATGTGCAATTTAATGCTATTTTAATTCCTAAAATGTATAACCATTTTTCTATTAAATACATTAGCTCGTTACTCAACTATTCATAGAACTCTCCATTCTTCTTGACAGCATATGGGCGGCACTGTGGTCAGCACGGTTGCTTCACAGCACCAGGTTTTGATCACTATCTGTGCAGTCTGCACGTTCTCCCAGTGTCTGTGTGAGTTTCCTCCGGGCGCTCCAGTTTCCTCCCACAAGTCCCGAAAGATGTGCCGTTAGGTAATTTGGACATTCTGAATTCTCTGTGTACCCGAACAGGTGCCGGAGTGTGGCAACTAAGGGCTTTTCACAGTAACTTCACTGCGGTGTTAATGTAAGCCTACTTGTGACACTAATAAAGATATTATATCCAGTTTGGATATTGGTTAGTAGAACTTGACAAGTCCAGATACTTATATTCTTATAACAACAGTGGTCCAATACTAACCCCCGTCTCCTCAGTCCTCATACCCATCTCAAGGGTACATGGCCTTTCAAGCTCATTTTTTGTCTATACAAAATTTTTCCTTTTGATGCTATTGGCTGTGATTTCTTGCCAACCACCTTAAGTCCTGAATCAAATGCTTTGTGGAATTACAGCCCAGATCATCTTTGTTATTCTTCCTAAAAAATACTCCAGCACGTTTCAATTATCAGTCTGATAATCCAGTCACCACTCATCCTTTTCCACAACTCAACTGACTTTTGCTACCTAACCACCGACCCCTGCACCCCATTGAAACATTCTTCCGCAAATATGCTGTGTCTGCATTGGGTCCGAGTACTCCCTTTATTTCTAGAATTTTAGCAAATGAAAACATTGGAGGTCAACCAAAAATCTTCCCTGGAAGCAAATTTCACCATGTGTTTCCAACAGCAAAGTTCTTGGCCTGTTACTTTTATTCATGTTGTGGATGCAATGAGCTCTCAGCCAGGGAACACGAGTCAACAATGCACTTATGCCATAACTGAGCAGCAGTTTCGACCAAACTTTGATCTGATCTTTTTGTTCAGATTTTGACAAACCAAAGACAAGTCACAGCAAAAGCTATCAGCTTAGTTTGTCATTTTAAATGATTTAAACATGCTGCTAAATCACTACTGAGTCAAAGCAGATGTGCAACACAACCAACTTGTTATTGTTTCAATCAAAACAAGCCAATACTGAAGTTGGAATAGATTTCAGTGACTATATGGATTTTCGGTTCTATAACGGCCGATGTCAGCATTTCACTCCTGTCCAGATGCCATCAACTGAACTTGTGATGTTGTAGTAAAAATGTTAATCAAATTTGCACCATTGCCAGTTCTAGTGCCTATGTTAGGACATGTCGCTCTAAATAGATCACTGTAAACCTATGATATACCATCTCACTCAGCCCGATCCAAACTAGATTTGTCTCGAGGCTTTTATGTGACATTTTACATGGAATCCAAATATGCCACTTAGGCCAGTTTCTAAAAAGACAATCAAGACTTTATTTCACTGGGAATTCGCTTACGCTCTTTAGAGAATTCAATGTTTGTGGAGACATAAAATTATGAAGAAAGGTCACTTCGGTTGACAAGAAGATCCAAGATACTAGGATTATTTCTTACATTTCCTCCAATTTGCTCAGATTCCTTTTATTGGGAAAATGCACAAAACATTCTGAACACGGCAATAAAACCAAAAACACAAGTCTTTTCTTAAATTTAATATCTTGTATGGCAGAACATTTATGCTTTTACAGCAAATTTGCGCATGGGATACAGACGCTCTTTCCGTTGCTGTTTCTTGGTCTTCAAACTCGCTTCATATTTGTTTAGTCGACGACGCATGGCGCGGGTCTTCTTTGGTCGCAGGTCCAAAGGCTTGTACTTCTTGCCCTAAGAAGTTTATAAAGAAACTAAGATCAGCAGCCATCTAAACATCACCGATTTTATCAAACAGTGGCTTTTCATAACTGACTTAATATTTAACAGCAATAAGAGCCACAACCATCAATACATTCTTATCAACCAGGAGCTAGAATAGGGGCACACGTACTATGATTGACCTGACTCCCAGGTTTCACATATTTTCAACCACTGACTGCAACTTTAAAATAGTTTGAAACTTATTCATGTTCCTGACATGAACATCCAAGGGAGATGACCACAAACCAAAATCACCATACTCAAAATCAAAGAAAACCGACCAACACCTAACTGGCCACATGCACACACACAATTCTATTGTAGTTGAATTCCGATAGTGGGGTATATTGAGAATTAAGATCAAGTCAAAGTTTTCAGATGAAATAAAATTAGAAACGAGATGATTGGGTCAGGGTTTACAGAACTGAATTTCCGCATCCATTTTAAAGCTGTGACTTCTTTAATGTAGTGTTTCTCTACAGTATGGAGATGTACACAGGCAAAGCCACAAAAGGATCTATACATAAGGGTGAGCATTTTAAAGTGGGAGGTATTAGGGAACTGGGGACAAGGTATCATCGAGGACATGAGTAAATGGAACTTAGTTTGCCATCAGTATGCTGATGAGCGGAACTTTTAGGTTTCAGAAGTCTATCCCATTTTTCTTTGCAGCTTGGCATGGACAGGGATCTGATACAGGACAGGCCTGTGAGGACAGATAGTTTCCATCTCCAAAAAGGACATTAATGAACCAGTTGGATTTTTAAAATGTCATTCATGCTCACTTTTACCAGAATCAAATTTTTCCTTCCAGCTTTTTAAAAACAGAATTCAAATTCTCAAACTGACACGGTGGAATTCAAACTCATTTTCTCGGTTCATCAGTCCAGGATTACAGCTTCAGTAACAAAACCATTACCTGTAGCTTAACATTGCAAAATTATGAAATGTTATGCTCAAGGCAGAGGTTTAAGAAAACCCAAACTCATTACTGGTTTTTAAAAGTTGAGAACTGGTTCAAATATATACTCGCGAGGTGAAAGAGCAATCCAGTAATCCAATGCCTCTGACAAAACCCGTTAGCACCCATTCATCAAACCATTGATAATGTTCTACAACATTGATACAATCATAAATGAGGACGAGTTTGAGGGAATCCCCCAACTCCCCATCTATGACCACCTTGGACGCCCAAACATGGACAACCATGAAGCATGTGAAGAATGGAAAAGCCACGGGAGTGGAAAAGATCCCAGTGGAAATGTTCAAACTTGGAGGAGCTGGGAAAATCATCACTTGAATCCTTGCTAGCCCCCTTCTCTCAGTCTCTGAAGCCAGTGGCTTCCGACCAAACTGTAGACATGATTTTCACTGTTCGGCAACTTAAAGAGAAATGCCAGGAGCAACATCAACCACTCTAATGTCCTTTAGCGATCTGACCAGAGTGTTTGACTCATTCAATCAGGAAGTTCTATGGAAGACCCGGTCAAAGGCCGGCCTGTGAAATTCATCAACATCCTTCAACTCCTCCATGACAAGAAAGGTGTTTGCGACAGTCCTGACCGAAGGAAAGACCAAGACTGGAACGCGTGAAGACAGGAGTCAAGCAGGGATCGTGTGTCATCGCCCCCACCCTTTTCTCCATCACCACCATTCTTCACCTCATCAAGAACAAGTTTCTTGGGGCGGCACGGTAGTGCAGTGGTTAGCACTGTTGCTTCACAGCTCCAGGATCCCAGGTTCAATTCCCGGCGTGTCACTGTCTGTGCGGAGTCTGCATGTTCTCATGAGCATGAATGGCAAATGTTACAGGAAGCTTTGACAACAGCTCCAATGCTGACATATTTTTGATCATACAAAGTGGGCAGCACAGTTGCTTCATAGCTCCAGGTTCGATTCCCAGTTCGGGTCACTGTCTGTGCGGAGTCTGCATGTTCTCTTCATGACTGCTTGGGCTTCCTCTGGGTGCTCCGGTTTCCTCCCACAGTCCAAAGATATGCAGGTTAGGTGGATTGGCTATGCTAAATTGTCCTTAGTGTCCAAAAAGATTGGGTGGGGTTATGGCAGTGTTCTTCAAAGGCGGGGGCGCGACCCGCGGGTGGGTGTCGGGAGGGTCGCGGAGTCATTGTCCGCTACCGCGCATTGTCCGATCGCGCAAATCCCCGCGCAGTAGCCGGCTTTTCATAACATCGGCTGCAAGCAGCCGCGAACATGTTAAAAAAAAAATTTGCCCACATTGCACACGTGATCAGCACGCACATGCAAATGCGCGGATAATCGGGCACACATGCATAGTGTGGCCGCTATTTTTTTTAAAAAAACGGTTGCAGCTTTTTGTTTTACAAGTTCTGTCGTGGTTTTTATTGATTTATTTTATTCATTTAATTTCTATTTTTTTCATTTAATTTTTTGTACAAGTTCGGGGGGGGGGGGGGGGGGGGGGGGGGGGTTTATTCATTTTTTTCATTTATTTTACTCATACAGGAAAAAAATTCAGAACTTTGGACAGATGGAGACTCCATACTTTCCGACACCAGAAGGCTTCACCTTCATCCAACAGGTTCCATTGGAGGAGCGTGTACGAGGGCCAAAGGGACTCAAAACCATTTCCTCCATTTTTGTTAGCAGCAAACAAGGTAAGAGAAAATGGTGGGTCACGCAGGTCGGCCGGTGTGGGTCGCGAATTTCGGCCGGGTTGGGTCCCGAAGGTTGGCCGGTTGGTAAAAATGGGTCCCCGGAAAAAAAGTTTGAAGAACACTGGGTTATGGGGATAGGGTGGAGGTGTGGGCTTGGATGGGGTAGTCTTTCCGAGGGACGGTGTAGATTCGTTGGGCCGAATGGCCTTCTCTTGCACTGTAAATTCTATGATTCTACAGGCAGGATAGGTGGATTGGCCATGCTAAATTGCCCCTTAATTGGCATACTCTAAATTATTTTTCTAGAAAAGTTTGACACCTTTGCAGAAGCATACCAAAGAATCGATCTCAGCCTGAAGAGGGGTCAAAGTCCTTTCACAACCCACCCCAGGGCAAGATCCAGTCTCTCCCTCCATCAAGATCAATAGAGAACCCTATCAAACGTGGAACATTTCCCCCGCCCGGGGAGCCACCTCTCACCAACAACGTGGAGCTCCACCATATCCAATCCACAAATGCCTCCTTTGGAAGCCTAAGGATGAGAGCCTTTGACAACCACAACATCAAGATCCTCGTGTACAAGTCAGCTGCCCTCCCAAGTTTTGTGTATGGCTCAGAAACTGGGACTAAATACAGACACCCCACCTCAAGGACCTGGAGAGGTACCATCAATGCTTCCCAAGAGACTGATTCTCCACATCAACTGGGAGGACATGTGTACTAACATCAGCGTCCTTGGAAGAGCCAAGAGCACCAGCATCGAGGCCATGATCATCCGAAACCCCAGTTGGCCAGTCATGTGCTTAGGATGTCAGAGTCCCGACTGCGAAAGAAAATAATCTTTGAGCAGCTCAAGGAAGGCTCCCAAACAAGAGGATGACAAAAGAAATGCTTCAATGACATCCTGAAAGCCTACCTCAAGAAGTGCAACACAGACATCGACGCCTGGGAGACCTTTGCTCAGAAGAGAAACCTCTTGACTGAAGGGACACAATTCCTCGAGGACACCAGGCGGCAAGAGGAATCCCAGAAAAGAGCCAGGGAAAGAAATACAGTGATCTAGAGGCCAAGAACCGATCGCACTGCCTGGAAACATCAAGTGTGTGGTCGAAGATGCGGCTCTAGGATCAGGCTCATCAGCTATGCAAGGACCCACAGAACCCATGATCAGTAACAGTTTCTTAGGCGGACAATCATACTCGTTAGTGAGTGATCGCCGAAGATGAAGACAACCCACCAATCTTCCTTCTGGCCAAAGCAGAGAATGTCAATTCAGCATCAAATTGGGGCAGCTGTATGTTGTGGACTTATACCGATTAACTGTTCAGAATGCTCACCCAATAAAAAGCAAAAATTCATTGAATGATGAACCAAGTGCGACCAAACATTTGTATACACAACAGACAAAGATTTGCACATGACACCCTCAAATCGAGATGAAAATCACACCCATGTCTTGTTTATTGCAGAACTCAATACATGAAAAGGACTCTTAATGCAAACAGGAAATGAAACTCCTGTCTTTGACCTCAACGCTCCTCACTGTCCAAGGTTCCAAACACTCCTTCCTGGTGAAGCACTGATTTACGTGCACTTCTTTCATTCTCAACCTCTGGATTTGTTGCTTAAAGTGGTCTTCACTACACTGGGGAGATCAAACTCAGACTGGGTGACTGCATTGCAGAACACCTCCATTTTGTCTGTGAGCATGACCGAGCTTCTGGTGGCCTGACATTTTAATTCTCCATCTTGCACTGTCCTCTGCCTGCCGCACCATGAAGCTCAAGCTTGAATAACGGCACCTCAATTCTTCCATTTACAGTCCCCTGGACTCAGCACGAGTTTCAACAAGTTCAGACTGTAAACTTTATACTCCATTTTGTTTCCTTCGGTTTTGTTTTCTTTCAGTCAGCCGAATACCTGCTCTAGGCATATCTTTTGTCTCCTTTCTTTCCCCAAGGCCTCGGAGGACTAATGTTTGTCTCATTCATTCTCTGGTCGTCCACCCCGTTACATGTCTTCCTTTTTTGTCCTCGCCCCACCCACACGTTTCTCCAAAACCCATTATATCTTCAACTTTTCCCAGTTTTGCTGAAAGGTCAGGCCTGAAAGTTTCTCTTGAACAGATGCTGCCTAACCTGCTGCGTTTTGCCCAGTACTTTGCTTTTGTTTTAGATTTTCAACACCTGCAGTATTCTGCTGAGAACAGCTTGGCAGAAGTGATATTAGCAGAAGACAACAGGAGGAACAATGATAGAAAACACAAATAAATGGCATATGCGATAAGCTGGAGGGGTGAGAGATGAGCAGGTAGAAAATAGGCAGAAATGGAAAAAAGTCTGAAAAATATCGAATCTCAGGAAACCATGGGACAATCACTAAATTCCACAGCTGAATTAAGTGCTATAACAGCTTACTATATGAAATATGCACCGAGTCCTGTTGGTACGGAATCTTTCTGCAAAGTTTACTGGGATCCACTTGTGGTGGACACAGTTCATCCCAATGAACATGTATACAACAACTACCAAGTCATGCAAATCAAAAACACTAATAGTACTGTAAGCATGGCTGATCCTCCTCTACTGCTTCCTGACTCCATATTTCGATGTGTATGCAGGAGTGTATTATAAACAAACAGCATGTACCATGTACTACAGAAGTTTCATATTACCAGCATGTGTCATTCTCAGTTATTACAAATGCCATCCCAGTATCTGCTGAATTGTAAACTGCATTGCATTAACACTTGAACTTGCCTTGTAGAATTTTCTCAAGTTCTCTTTTTGTGTTTGATTGATGACAGTCAGGACTCTTGCAATAGACTTGCGCACGACACGGCTAATGGAGGAGAAAAAAAAATCATATCAGCCAATCACAAATCCTGCCAAACTTTGAGGTTAAAGGCAGCAGTCAATAGAAATGATGTACCACTTCAGCTCACATGGAGCTCGAACATTCACATGGACTGGCTAGGCTGAATTGCATGGTTCCGTGTTGCAATTCTGATGCATTTCTAAGTCCCTTAGGAAGCAGTGGTCCCATAAGGGCATGTACGTCACGCCAGTAAAGCAGAGCAGCAAAATCATTTAAAGGCTGGTACACTGTCACTCACTTTGAGCAAGGCTCCATAGCCCGTGCTTTGTACAGAGGGTAACTTTAATCACTAGTTTGTTCAAAAAAATTTACTGCACACTTACATTTTGGATAGCTTGGATGCAGCTCCTCCAGTTACCTTAGCAACACGGAGCTGGGAGAGTTCGACCTTAAGGTCATCCAGCTGTTTCAGTAGCTCCTCCTTTTTCTTGCCGCGCAGATCACGTGCCTTGATTTTTGCCTACATTTAATAAGAGTCACCACGTTAGTGTCACAAACAAAACCTCTAATCGGAGACAACACTCTACATTACAAACAAAATTCCAAACGTTTCAAATGCTATACAGAGTAAGGAGGCCCTTTGTTCCATCAAGTCAGTCAGTTAGATCATTGCCAATCTGTACCTCAACTCCAACCCATTTTTAAATCCATACACAATATAGATAACTTTCCCTAACAAAAATAGTCAATCTCAGTTCTGAGAATATCGATTGACCCAGCATTCAGAGCCTTTGAAGCAGTGAGTTCCAGATTTCAATTACTAGCAATTAGGGCATAATAACTTGCATTTATATGGCAAGTTAACAAGTCAAACATCTTAAGACGCTGCCCAGCTTTACCAGGAAGGATCTAACATTGAGCCACATAAACGATAAGATGAGATGGTCAAAAGCTTATTCAAAAATGAGTCGCAAAGGAGGAAGTGATAAGACAAACGGAGAGGTTTAGGGGAGGAATTACAGAGCTGAAGGCCAAGGAAGACTGCTAAAGGGATGGCACCAATTGAATTTTAAAATCAAGATTTTGCTCAAGGGGAGCCACTGCAAGCACAGGTAAATTCGATATGGGCATGAAGTTTTGGATTATTTCAAACTTTATGAGGGTCCTGCAGGAGTGTTGGAATGCTCAAGTCTAGAGGTAACAGATAGGTACGGACAGAATCAAGTGATGTTAGGCAGATAGAAAGGGTGGTCTTAGTGAAATGAAAAAAAAATGAAATGAAATGAAAATCACTTATTGTCACAAGTAGGCTTCAAATTAAGTTACTGTGAAAAGCCCCTAGTCGGCACATTCCGGCACCTGTTCGTGGAGGCTGGTACGGGAATTGAACTGTGCTGCTGGCCTGCCTTAAAAGCCAGCGATTTAGCCCTGTGCTAAACCAGCCCCTAGTGAAGACATGGATGTGGTGGGAACCTCATCTTGGGGCCAAATATGATACCAAAACTCTTGGACCACCCCTCAACTACCTAAACACTCGGAACGGAAGACAAGTTTTCAGAGCATGTCCTCCATTTAATTCTTTAATCTTAGTATTATTCTGATGGATAACACGGTTTCCCTTCCAACTTCAATAGATCCTTTCCACGATAGTAGTTCCTAACATTGAACGCAGTACTCGAGATAGGTCCAATCACAGCTTCCCTCTTTTAGGAGATAATAGCAACCAGCAATATTAAAGTTATCACTGTCACCAATGATCAGGAAGCTTATCCAAATCAACTGCATTAACATCAAGGCTATAAGAGCACATACAATGCACTGCCACTGTACTCTACACCCACTGGCAGCAAAAGGGACCAGCTTAGCTTAGTTGGCTGTAAAGCTGTATTCAGAGCAAGGCCAACAGCATGGTTTCAATTCCTGTACCAGCTGATTATTCATGAGAGACCCCACCTTCTCAACTTTGCCCCTCGCTTGAGGTGTGGTGACCCTCAGGTTAAATCACCACCATCTGTTAGAACATAGAACAGTACAGCACAGAACAGGCCCTTCGGCCCTCGATGTTGTGCCGAGCAATGATCACCCTACTCAACCCCATGTATCCACCCTATACCCGTAACCCAACAACCCCCCCCCCCCCCTAACCTTACTTTTAAGGACACTACGGGCAATTTAGCACGGCCAATCCACCTAACCCGCATATCTTTGGACCGTGGGAGGAAACCGGAGCACCCGGAGGAAACCCACACACACACGGGGAGGACGTGCAGACTCCGCACAGACAGCGACCCAGCCGGGAACCGAACCTGGGACCCTGGAGCTGTGAAGCATTTATGCTAACCACCATGCTACCATGCTGCCCCTTCAAACGTAAGTTCTCCCCATCAAAGGGGAAAGGCAGCCGGTGATGCTCTGACTTTACTCTGCACCCACTGGCAATTCTGTGTGGCTAAACAGTAGTTTAGATTCAATCTAACAATTTTCCCAACTTACTTTAACAATGCCTCTGTGGCCCTTTAATCTCTGCCAAGAGGTCTGGGAAAGGGACATTAACAACCTCCCCTCCCATATCACACACAATGTTGGGTATGTTGAACATACCCAACAGCATCTTGGGAGTGCACTGAGGCAGCAAACCCATCAGCTGCCCAGGATGGCAAGAGATGGGCACTAAAATAAAACACATCGCTGGCCACGATGGTACAATCATTTGAAATGAATAGAAATGGGGGCGGATGGAGGGGGATTGAGCAAAGCCGCGGGAAGAGCCGCAAACCCCTCCGGCCGGCCTATGAAGCCGAGCAGCAGAGGCTCACTGGGCGCAGGGAGAACCGTCCCAGCAGCACAGTCGCTCTCTTTCCAGAAAACCGGCCGCGGGGCCGCTGAGCCTCGACCGCCATCTTCAGAGGCCGGCAGCGGCCTGTTGTCACCGAGACATCACCGCTTCCAACAGAACAAAAAAACCCACAAAGCATCACAAATAACCGCCTCGGCCGAGGGGATGGGGTCCGAGGGTCCACAAGAGGCGATTATGGCGGCCCTGCGGCAGATGGTTTGTTAGGATTGATCGGGATTGTCCCCGGCGCTGGGAACTCAGAAACGCCATCACTCTCACCATTGTCAGCGCAAGCGCAGGAAAGGACAGGCCCGGGGGCGGGGCCTGTATTTCCACGTGACCCGCGCTACCACTTCCCCTTAATGGAGGGGGGCTGCAGAAGCATGGGCAAGTCTAAATTCATGTTCAACCACACGTCATTGCTTTTGGAAAAGCTAATAGTAAAATTTACATCTCCTGACAGAGTGAGGATATTCACGCTGTCTTGGGGCTTGTTGATTTTTGATGTCCCCCCCCCCCCCCCCCTCTCAGGTTGTACATTCCGGGGGTTGTTTCCGGTTCCGGGACAAGGTTCAGCAAGCCCTCCTCCCCCGGCTCGGAGATCGGCATTAGCCCATGTCCTGGATGCTGCTGCCGCCGCCGCCGGTTCAGTAGGTGCGGCCGTGGGGAAAGGGACCGCTTTACAACAGAAAAAAAAAAGACATAAACAGGGCCAATGGCGAAGAACACGCTCTCCAACCGGTTCCGGAAAGTCGATGTTGACGAATACGACGAGAACAAGTTTGTGGACGAGCAGGAGGAGGCAGCGGAGCAGCAGGGACCCGACTCGCTGGAGGTGGACACCCTCATCAGGCAATATCCTTCCAGCAGCGGGAGGCCGGGACTGGGGCAGCACGGCACCACCCCTCCCCCCTACCCCCCCTCCTCCCCCCTACCCCCCCTCCTCCCCCCTCTCCTCCCCCCTACCCCCCCTCCCCCCCCCCCACACCCCTACCCCCCCCACACACCCCTACCCCCCCCACACACCCCTACCCCCCCCCCCACACACCCCTACCCCCCCCCACACACACCCCTACCCCCCCCCCACACACCCCTACCCCCCCACACACCCCTACCCCCCCACACACCCCTACCCCCCCCACACACCCCTACCCCCCCCACACACACCTACCCCCCCACACCCCCCTACCCCCCCCACACCCCCCTACCCCCCCCACACCCCCCTACCCCCCCCACACCCCCCTACCCCCCCCCACACCCCCCTACCCCCCCCACACCCCCCTACCCCCCCCACACCCCCCTACCCCCCCACCCTCACTGTACCCCCCATACCCTCACTGCACTCACCCTTAATGCACCCCCACACCCTTACCACCCCCTCACCCTTACCACCCCATCACACCCCCCCTTACCCTCACTGCACTCACCCTTCATGCACCCCCTCACCCTTACCACCCCCATCACACCCCCCCTACCCTCACTGCACCTCCCCTGCACTCACCCTTAATGCACCCCGCCATCACACCCCCTCACCCTTACCGCACCCCCCTCACCCTTACTGCACCCCCCTCACCCTTACTGCACCCCCCTCACCCTTACTGCACCCCCCTCACCCTTACTGCACCCCCCTCACCCTTACCACCCCCATCACACCCCCCCTACCCTCACTGCACCTCCCCTGCACTCACCCTTAATGCACCCCGCCATCACACCCCCTCACCCTTACCGCACCCCCCTCACCCTTACTGCACCCCCCTCACCCTTACTGCACCCCCCCTCACCCTTACTGCACCCCCCTCACCCTTACTGCACCCCCCTCACCCTTACTGCACCCCCCTCACCCTTACTGCACCCCCCTCACCCTTACTGCACCCCCCTCACCCTTACTGCACCCCCCTCACCCTTACTGCACCCCCCTCACCCTTACTGCACCCCCCTCACCCTTACTGCACCCCCCTCACCCTTACTGCACCCCCCTCACCCTTACTGCACCCCCCTCACCCTTACTGCACCCCCCTCACCCTTACTGCACCCCCTCACCCTTACTGCACCCCCCTCACCCTTACTGCACCCCCCTCACCCTTACTGCACCCCCCTCACCCTTACTGCACCCCCCTCACCCTTACTGCACCCCCCTCACCCTTACTGCACCCCCCTCACCCTTACTGCACCCCCCTCACCCTTACTGCACCCCCCTCGCCTCACCCCCACCGCACCCCCCTCGCCTCACCCCCACCACACCCCCCTCGCCTCACCCCCACCACACCCCCCTCGCCTCACCCCCACCACACCCCCCTCGCCTCACCCCCCTCACCTCACCCCCACCGCACCCCCTTAACTCATCCTCCTCTCACCCCCACCGCACCCCCCCTCACTGAACTCACCCGTACCTCACCCCCACCACACCCTCTCCCCACCCTTACTGCACCCCCCTCACCCCACCCTCCGCAACCCCCTCACCCCCACCGCAACCCCCCCCCTTACCTGCCCCCCCCCCCCTTACCGCACCCCCGTCACCCTCGCAAGCAGACTCACATTAACACTGCAGGGAAGTTACTGTGAAAAGCCCCTAGTTGCCACATTCCGGTGCCTGTTCGGGTTCACTGAGGGAGAATTCAGAATGTCCAATTCACCTAACAAGCATGTCATTCGGTACTTGTTCGAAGAAACCGGAGGAAACCCACGCAGACACGGGGAGAATGTGCAGACTTTGCACAGATAGTGACCCAAGCCGGGAATAGAATCAGGATCCTTGCCGCTGTATCTGTCCCCTCGCCCCTCTCTGCCTCCCTGTGGTGTAGGTACGACCACTGATCGCCGATACATGTACATGGCGCAGCCATTTTAAATTCGTGCATCTATGCTATGGGTTCCAATTCTCAATAAGTTGCCGGCTGATTCGATCTATAATTGGATTAAAAATCCCCCCCATCCGAGCAAAAAAATGATCATCTCACTGTCAGCTTCCACAGTGAAGTTCAGGGTTTTCAAAGTTTTGGATTTGTGCCATTAAAATAAATTAATCTCATCACAGAGATCAGTAATTTGTCATAAAGACCTGACCTGCCACTCGACCCTTGGTGGCAAAAATCTGGAGTCTTGCTCGAGTAAGTAAGTTGTTCCGGTGATTTTTTTAAAAAAAATTACTTTTTCCCACTCAAATCTTTCTTTCTTTCCCTTTCTAATTTGGTCTAATTCCCTTTATTTAATTGGTCGAGATACGCCATTGTACATGAACTCAGAGAGGCGGAATTGCTATCACTACATCAGTATCAATTCCTATTTCCAGCAATTTGTAGCTCGGGCAAAAGGGCAAGGTTAAAAAGTCAGTTCCCATTGCTTGCTGCGGGATAACGAGCAGAGATTCACCACCTCTCCTTTGTATCCATTTCCACTTTCTTGCCTCTGAACCGATATGAATGTTGACTTACGGAATTTTTCTCAGTGAACAAAAGCGCTTTCTTTTCTGGAAATTTGTTATCATGAAGGATTAATCTTCCATATGTAACTGGCATAGATTTGGATCACGTCACAAGTGTATTGCTAGTGTATGGGGTAGGTTTAGCACAGTGAGCTAAACAGCTGGCTTGTAATGCAGACCAAGGTCAGCAGCACGGGTTCAATTCCCGTATCGGCCTCCCCGAACAAGTGCCGGAAGGTGGCGACTAGGGGCTTTTCACAGTAACTTCATTGAAGCCTACTTGTGACAAAAAGCTATTATTGTTATTGCTTATTGTAACAACTTGGGAATCAAAGATTTGTGTATATTGGTATTTGAATACTTAAGATAATAGAGGTATTGTAATTTCTAATTCTTACGGTTAAACACCATATATAATGACTTCATGGCTTTCCTTGTGATGTAACTAACTTGATCAACTTTTTCGAGGAAGTGACAAAGATGATTTATGAATGGAGGGCAGTGGCTGTTGTCTATATGGATTTCAGTAAAGCCTTTGACAAGGTCCCTCATGGTAGGCTGCTACAGAAGGTGAAGTCACGGGATCAGAGGTGAGCTGGCAAGATGGATACACAACTGGCTCAGTCATATAAGACAGAAGGTAGCAGTAGAAGGATGCTTTTCTGAATGGAGTGCTGTGACTAGTGGTCTTCCGCAGGGATCAGTACTGGGATCATTGCTATTTGTAGTATATACAAATAATTTGGAGGAAAATGCAACCGGTCTGATTAGTAAATTTAGATGACAAAGGGTGGTGGAATTGTGGATAGTGATGATGATTGTCAATACAGCAGGGTATAGATCAATTGGAGACTTGGGCTGAGAGATGGAGTTTAATCCGGACAAATGTGAGGTAATGCATTTTTGGAAGGTCTAATACAAGTGGGAAATGTTGACAGGCAGAGGGATCTAGGTATACAGGTCCACAGGTCACTGAAAGTAGCAACACAGGTGGGTAAGGTAGTCAATGAAGACACTGCATGCTTTCCTTCATCGGCCGGGGCATTGAGTATAAAAATTGCCAAGTCATGCTGCAGCTGTATAGAATCTTAGTTAGGCCACACTTGGAATATAGTGTTCAAATCTGGTCACCACTCTACCAGAAGGATGTCAAGGCTTTGGAGAGGATACAAAAGAGATTTACCAGGATGCTGCCTGGTCTGGAAGGCATTAGCTATGAGAAGTTGGATAAACTTGGTTTGTTCTTACTGGAACGACGGGAGGTTGAGAGGCGACCTGATAGAGGTTTACAAAGTTATGAGGGGCATGGACAGAGTGGATAATCTGAAGCGTTTTCCCAGGGTGGAAGAGTCAATTACTAGGATACATAGGTTTAAGGAGCGAGGGCAAAGTTTAGAGGAGATGTGAGAGGGAAGTCTTTTACACAGAGGGCAGTGGGTGCCTGGAACTCGCTGTTTGCTGTCGGAAGAGGTGGTTGAAGCAGGTACGATAGTGATGTTTAAGGGGAGTCTTGACAAATACATGAATCGGATGAGAATAAAGGGATACGGACCCTGAAAGTGTAGAAGGGTTTGGGTTAGATGGGCAACATGGTCGGTACAGGCTTGGAGGACCAAGGGCCTGTTCCTTTGTTGTACTTTGTGTTTGTTCTTTGTAAAGGGATTAGGGAGTAAATTCCCTTCAAAGCTAATCATCAGTGTCTAACTGAAATAACAACATTGTCAAATTATTTACCTGCATAGAAACCAGTAACTACAGAACATAGAATCCCTACAGTGCAGAAGGGGCCATTCCGCCCATATAGAGTCTGCACCAACCTCCGAAAGAGCATTTTACCTAGCCCCCCCAAAAAAAACAATGTCCAAATGTCCTAACCTGTGCATCTTTGGACACGGGCACAATATCGCCTGGCCAATCCACCTAACTTGCATATCTCTGGACTGTGGGATGAAACTTGAGCACACAGGATGAAACTCATGCAGACATGGGGAGCAAGTGCAAACTTCACACAAGGTCGGAATCAAACCCGGGTTCTTGGTGCTGTGAGGCAATAGTGCGAACCACTGGGCCACCTGAGTTTGAATGCTTGAAATGAAACATTTTATTCCTTGACCTGTAATAATGTACAGGTGACATGCTTAGTGCGTTCCATGCAGCATTAAGGAACCCTCCAGTCAACATGAAGAATCAAGCAACTAAGGTATTTAATTGAATTAAGTTTGTTGGTTTTAAAGGTTTTGAAATATGTGAATTGTGATGGTACATGCAAATGTGCGTAAAAATGTAGTGATTTGTCTCCAAGAATGTATCGGAATATCTTGAGCGAAAACATCTCTTCCGTCTGCATTGACCCTTGGAGCGAGCACATTATCTCGGCCCACCCCTGCCCTATTTCAGTGACCTCGCCTAACCTGCACATCTTTGGACTTTGGGAGGAAACCCATGCAGACACAGGGAGAACATGTAAACTCCACACAGTCACCCAAAGCTAGAATCAAAGCAGGGTCCCTGGTGCTGTGAGGCAGCAGTGTTAACCACTGTGCCACATCTTCTGCAGCTTTTTGACAGAAACAATACGATATTTCTGGTCTTGCTGCATTAAGGGGTAACATCAACTCCTGGTTCAGAACTTTTTGCCAGATTTCTGTTCGGGTCTTTCAATGACAATTTTAAATGATGGTAACCTTTCATAATCTCCCTATGGGCTATTCATGAAAGCCTCACCCGAGGTGTGGTGGCTCTCGGGTTGAATCCCAAACGGGAGAGCCTATGGTCGTCTGGGAAGATGGCAACATTTAAGTGTCCTTAATGTTTTTCCTATTATTTATTTTTAAAAATCTATTGCTGGATGTGGTAGGAAGTGTCAAAGCATAGACCCAACTACTTGTTCTCTTTTTAGCATCTTCAGGGATAATTACCTAAGTTTGTTCTATTGTGAAAAGTTCTACTGTCCAGGAATGATACCACTTGGATAGACAAACAATAAGTTTGGGGGAAATGGGAGGTGTTCTTTTAAAATAATTGTTAATAACACTTTTCAAATTTCCTTTTGTCTGGTACAATAGTCATGACCTATCATATTCAATCTTTAAATATTGGAGCTAAAAATGGTTTCATTGCTTTGCAGTTCAGTGTCTGGAGTATAATAAAGCAAGTAAAACGCTAACTTAAACATTTTTTTTCCTCCACAGGAGCGTGCACAGGGAATAGTTCTGAAAGTCCTTACATCCTTTAAAAGTAGTGAGATAGAACAGGCTGTTAAGTCATTAGATAGAAATGGTGTTGACCTTTTAATGAAGTACATTTATAAAGGTTTTGAAAAACCCACAGAAAACAGCAGTGCAATATTACTGCAGTGGCATGAAAAGGTAAGTTTCTTTTTGTCTTTTAATTATTTCATGGCTTTTGCTATGGACTGGTTAAGGAGGAAGGCAGGTGGATGACCTACATTCATATGGGCAGCACGGTAGCATTGTGGATAGCACAATCGCTTCACAGCTCCAGGGTCCCAGGTTCGATTCCGGTTTGGGTCACTGTCTGTGCGGAGTCTGCACATCCTCCCCGTGTGTGCGTGGGTTTCCTCCCACAGTCCAAAGATGTGCAGGTTAGGTGGATTGGCCATGATAAATTGCCCTTAGTGTCCAAAATTGCCCTTAGTGTTGGGTGGGGTTGCTTGGTTATGGGGATAGGGTGGAGGTGTTAACCTTGCTCTTTCCGGGAGCCGGTGCAGACTCGATGGGCCGAATGGCCTCCTGCACTGTAAATTCTATGTAATCTATGGACCGATAAGTTGAAAATGGCTGCTAGGATGTTGATGGGCACTGAAGATGCTTGCTCTTGTAAAATCTGGTGGCAATGGGCTGCACACTGATCATCAATTGTTGGATAACATGGATATGTAAAAGGTAGACCATGGTAAAATTAAGTGTCAGCTTTGCTTGGACTGTAACTCTTGCCTGAGTCAGAAGACTTCAGTGCAGCATTGACAGAGCTTATGATCCCACTGTGAAGAGAGGGAACTAATCTGGCCACCATTCCTCCTTACGCAGGCACAAGCCGAGTTTAATTGCTGTATTTTGGACTTTGATGTGGACAAATTGGCTGCTCTATGGTTGTGAAGTATTTTTGGACTTACTGAGAATGTGCTATATAGATACAGATTTAACATATATGTATTTAACAGTTCACTAATTGATATTTTGCACTGCTAAATATAGTGAGCAAAATTGTAAGATTCCTACCATAGACCACCTATTTCCACTTTAATATCGTCCCACTCCACTTGCCTCAGCTTATCCATGACTTTACCGTATACATTACTATTCCTGGCTGACCTCCCTATTTTACCCTCAGCCCTGATTTGACCATGTCATGCTCCCCCATCTCCTGTGGTCACTGATTTACAATGAGTCCAGTTTTAAAAAAGATCCTTCCATGTTTTAGCCCCCTCCCTATCTCTGATCTCCTGCAGCCCACAGAGATCTTCACAATTTGCTCCCAAAATTGCTTTGAGTTTTCCTGATTTTTGTTCTATTATTGGCTTTCTGTTGCCAAGGCCCTAAGCTCTGGCATTCCCTCTTAAGATACTTTGACCAGGTTTTGGGCCGTGTCAAGTTTTGTTTAACATTTCAAGGTGCTTTACCATGCAAGTTGTGACAGAATTTAAAAAGAAAAAAATGATGAGAACATTTTTCTTCTGTATCCCTCGCAGGCATTAGCAGTGGGTGGAGTAGGTTGCATAGTACGAGTTCTCACTGCAAGAAAAATGGTTTAAAAAGTTACATGACACTTTGACTTGATGTGGACTGAAAGCTGTCAGAAAATGCGAGGAACAAACAGCAAAAGGGAAATATTTGAACCCATCCTTTGAAGATTAATCCATATTAAATGAAATTATTTTGAAAACCATGTTGGAATGCTCTTTTTATCTTACTAGGTTGTGGTGGAAAGTTATTACTGTATGTTTTGGCTAAATATGACATGCAAGGTCTTGCATATTCTCAGTTCCCTTATCATTTTTCTTTTTCCCTTTTTGAAATCTATTGAGAAACCAAATAGTCTGACTAATAAAGACACGTTCACACATTGAAAAAGCAATGATATGGCATTGTGCATTTTACTCAGAATTGTTTTGCCACATGGTGCGGTGGTGGACTATAAGATTCGTCAGTACATGCAGTATTAATTTTTTTATTTCTTTGGGTCACTTTCACATTCTTTTGTAAAATTAGTGGGATATATACTTAGTATGATACATATGGCAATAGTATCAGTTGAACTACCAGGGATGAATTTATTGTAAAGTGCCTGCTGCAAAATAAAGCTCTTGGATCATCTTTAGCTGACAGCTTTTTGTTGTATTATATAAAAAGTTAAAGTTGGATTTCCAACGTGTTACGAAAAGCAGCAAGGGAATTCCTACTCGATGCAAACTAGTGTAATTTCAATTTAATGAATCTTGTACAAAAGCAAAATTATTATTGCAGTATCACCACAGAAACCTTGTGTGGTGATAAGGTTAAGATGCACAAAGTCATAGCTTTAGTTTGGCTTGCATCTATTTTAAACATAATTCATAATGGGTGCCAGTTCAGCTTTTCCTCAGAACCCTGGCCGCGATGAGAAATGGAAATATTACCACTGACCTTGATCAGAAGTAATTTTAAGACAGCTGATTTCCATTCCCATTTGGACAAGAACACTGATCAGAAGTGTGTTTTAATGAGTTTATTTCTGAATATCTGCTTTAGCAGAATGTGACATTGTATGTATATTATGTGCAGACATTACCTTGCTGTTTCAAAGATATATTAAAGCTGAAATGGCTGAAACGTGTAACGTGAAAAATTATGAAGTCTATATTAAAGGACACGGGTCCTTCCAGTTTTATTCAGTTGGGACAATCCTATTTAAATTCTATATTTCAACAGCTCTTTTCAGCTACTCTGTTTACATTACAAATTTGCTAAAGAGAGAATATGGCTATATTGTATAGTAGACATTGCCAGTGGGAGTTTAATATTAGACAGGAATGGTGCCAATCTGCTTCTCTCAAAACTCTGCAAACCAGCTGGACTGGTTGCAAGACCATCCACAGACAAGATTCTAATTTACATTCTTTAATAATTTTTTTGTAACGTTACTTCTGAAGCATTAGTGGTGGCTCAGGATATTTATTTCAGCCAAATGCCAGTCAGTTGCTCTGCCCATATTCATCCCACGAGCAATACCATCAGTTGTCAAGACTTAACACTCAATTTCCTTTTTATATCTGTGCCTTCTTATAATCTACGTTTTGATCATTTCTATCTGTTTTTGCTTGGTGTTTTGTTGTCAGGTTACACCTGAGATGACTTGGGCTTTCTACATTAAAGGCACTATACAAATGAAAATTGTTGTCACAGTTGAAACTTGTGCTCAGGTTTGTTTGTGTGAATGTATGTATGTATGAGAGATGTTGGCAGTCAATGTAGACTGTACATGGTTCACCTCAAAAGAACTTTTGCATTTTTCCGATCAAACTGTTCTTCAAAGAAAGTAACCTAAAACACTGGATTAGAAGAATATATCTCGAGAAATGCAGTTAGGCCTGATTTATATTGGTTAATACATAAAATGTTGGCTATTAATTTCTACCTGCAATATCAAATGAAACTAAACCCTAATAAGTAGAGGGTTATAATGGGGACTTTATTTTGGATGCACACTTCATGAACCATATAAACCTAAATTAGTAAAACCAAATTGTGGCTCTGGGATTAAACCTAATTCATAACAGTTCTTCAGATGACAATCTTACTCATTGCTAAGATGCTTCGAGATGTCCCAAGGTAGTGAAAAAGCACTAAATGACAACATACAATTACTAATGTAGCCCATTTTAAATTCTAGTATTAAGCATGTTATTTGAAAACATTGGTAAGAAACTCAAATTTGACAATTGCTAAAGAAAAATAAGTCTTAGTTGGTCACTCAAGTCCAGGCTGGCTTAATCACATACTAAAATATTGTTACAAACAGCTGTTAATGGTTGTACGGGGATATTTTTAGAATTGCACAAATGCCAAATCCTTACAACTGCCCACGGTCAGTCAACCGCAGCACGAACCAACTTCTGGCTGTTGTTTTGTTCAATATTTTAATCTTGATTCTTATGCCTATTCCCTTCAATTTATAGGGTGCTCTGAAATACGGCATTTGTGAAAGAATAGGTAATAATTAGGAACAGAATCTCCACCCAATCTTTGTAAATGTTAACTTGTATAAATGACAGCTAACCTGGTTTCCACTCTTGTCAATAGGTGACCTACTTCAAGCAGGATGACTGCATTTTTTACAGTGATAAAGTGGTCCAAGGGAATGACTGACTAAGTTTATTACCCCTAAGCTGACCATTGCACTGACCCCACAAACTATAAGCTGATAATTACATTGAGTTATACCACACTGACTACAATTTGGTGCATCAGCTTTTTCAGATTTTGAAATGAAATGAAAATCGGTTATTGTCACGAGTGGGCTTCAATGAAGTTACTGTGAAAAGCCCCTAGTCGCCACATTCTGCCGCCTGTCCAGGGAGGCTGGTACGGGAATCGAACCGTTCTGCTTTAAAAGCCAGCGATTTAGCTAAGTGAGCTAAACCAGCCCCTAATTTTCCATTAGGGCTTTCAAAAAAAATACCAGGTGGCAGCTGCAACAATAATCTTTATTAGTGTCACAAGTAGTCTTACATTAACACGCCAATGAAGTTACTGTGAAAATCCCCTAGTCAGCACCTGTTTGGGTACACTTGAAGGAGAATTCAGAATGTCCAATTAACCTAACAAGCATGTTTTGTGGGAGGAAACCGGATGCCCGGAGAAAACCCACGCAGACACTAAGAACGTTCAGACTCCGCACAGACAGTGACTCAAGCTGGGATTAGAACTCAAAATGGGTCCCAGGCACTGCCACTGAAGCAACAGTGCTAACCACTGTGCTACATGCCGCCCATCAGAAAGACATCATCAATTTTCATGGGCCAGAATGAATTTCAAAAGAAAGACTACAGGTGGGAAGTTAGGCGATAAAATGGTGAATGGCTATTTGGTTGAAATAAAGATATGATCATTTAAAAAAAAAACAATCAACCAAATCATTACATGTTTTAAAAATATGCCATCTGCTGGCGATCTGTGAAATTGTTCCTTTAGTTTCAACAGAATGATGGCAGAAGCAAAGATGGTCTCGCTTGGATCCATTTTAACATCTATTGGAAAGAAGCTTGAATTAGTTCAGACTATCTTCATGTTTAATTTTAAACAAATCCAAAACTGGAAGATTCCAATTTGTCCACCAAATGTTTTATATCAGTGGAACTCTAGGTATGATTTTTCCTATGACGTTATTCATTCTTGCAACAAAAACATCTAAAGCTTCAATTGGATACAATTGCCACATTTTAGACCAGTCCATGTTAATTGACAGTGATGGGTGCCAATCCCAACAAGTAGCAACATAAACACTCTGAATTGCTAGTTATGCTGTCCAGTCTTCAGTTTTTCAAGCTAGCCTAACTCAAGAGGCTGAAATTTTATTGCAAACCTTAACGCCCTATATGCTTTCCATAAATGAGAGCAAAGGTTGTTGCATCCGCAAATCGCAACTGCTAGTCAAAGAATTCAACCACAATTTCATTAAGTCTAAAGGAATTTTAATTGGAAAGTATTGCACCTACAAATTATTCTCAAGCAAACACTGGTCAGATGATCCAATCCAGGTTTACTACACCAAGTTTTGGAAATTAGTTGCAAAGGCCAATCAATGCATGTACAAAGATTACACGCCACAGCAGTTTTGATACAAATAAAAGTGCATTAGTTCATATATAACATACAATATATTTTATATATATATATATATATATATATACACACGCACACACACACGTTGCCCTTGCTTTCAACAAGAATTCCTGATTTCACAATGGCAGGGTAAAGAAAATACTGAGGAAACATTATTACAATAGCAACATTTTCTGCCTCCAAAAGGCTGTAAATAATTTATGCATCCATTTTTACATCTTGTGTTACAATCTTTTCCAATTTCTATACACAATACAGGGTTCCCTTTATAAAGGCTCCATTGGAATGTTTATTTTTTTTCTCTTTTGCATTAACCCAGGTAAATGAGAACTAATTACTGTACCCTTGCCCTACTTATTATATCTAGCATCAAATTCCTTGTTTCTGGTTGTTCCGACACCGTTTCCACGCAACACTATTCTTAAACTGCAATAAAACCACATGATAATCGTTAAACAGCAATACATGGAAGGGATCTAAACTGTGTAATGAATCAATAACAGCATGTTTTACAATTATTAAAATACTTGAGAGAAACCTGAAAAGAGCTATTACAGTGGTATTTTTGGATTAATAAGCAGAAAACCAATTACGATATTTAAGTTGGTCTCTTGTTTTCTGATATCTTTTATTGGTGTAATTAGTCTTGAAGGTTTTATTAATCCAAATTACACCAAAATGATTCAATTGTAAAAATGTAAATGCAATAAAAAAAAGAAATAAATTCTATTTGGAGCATGATACAGAGTCAAAAGCAGTTACAGATAGCACTTGCTGGTGTTCTCATAGAATCTACAATGCAGAAGGAGGCCATTCGGCCCATTGAGTCTGCACCAGCTTTTGGAAAGAGCACCCTACTTAAGCCCACATCACCCTATCCCCGTAACCCCACCTAACCTTTGTTTTTCGGGCACGAAGGGCAATTTAGCACGACCAATCCACCTAACCTGCACATGTTTGGACTCTGCAACAGTGAGGATGGGTGAGGGAAGGAGCATGACCAAACAAATTGTACTCCCATCTCGTGTTAACCGTAAGAAAGAAAATTACAATTAAAAAAAAAAAATGCTTGTAAGCATTTGTTAATGCCTGTCCATGAGGGAGCAAAGGTTTATGAGTATGACAGCATGTCACTTCAAACAGTGTTTCATTCAAATCAGTTCAGGACTGCAATAAAGCTACAGGACCAAAAATAATTATTCCCCTTGCACGTGTAGAAATGGCAGAATTTCAAACCCATAATATCTGCTTTTTCTCAATGAATTTCATTCCCCATAGGAGAACAACTTCATTTGCATTTAAAAGATGTATTAATATAAAGTACCAGTACTATTAAATACTTGTAAACAGCTGAAAAACTTGAAGTCCTGTAATAAAAACACTGTCATAACAGTGACTGAAAACACTAATAAGGATATCTTATCAGTAACTGTAATGTTCATCAAATGAGTTATGTTGTTAGTTCTCTGAATGTGCACGTTCCAGACATTGCACTTGGTTCATTGCCAGTGAGGGGGAGGCAGGCCGGTTATTGATGGAAGTACAATACCTTTAGGAGAAGGTTTTGATCCAAACCAAGACATCTACAATGTAAGAAGGAAGATTTAGTAAGCCACTCAACAGCATTCATTAAAAGAATGGATGTAGGCAAGACTCAGTAAAGTGATTAGGAACAGATCCTGCCTTACCTTATATTCTAAGGATTCCTTGAGCAAGTTCTCTTCTTCACGTGTAAAGTTAAGTAGCATGGATACTGCTTTCACCAGCTGATAGGCCTGCAACAAAGCACATTGTAATCTGATATTTCCCCCCATTTATTAGACCATTGACAACTTTCATGCAAGTTTCTACAAGTAAAATACTACCCATTAGCAAGGAAATACACTGAAAGGTTCCCATAATTCACAAATCATTTTGAATATAAAGTTTCAAATTGAAAACTTATTTTTAAAATAACAATAATCTTTATTGTCACAAGTAGACTTGCATTAACACTAGTTATTGGGAAAATCCCCTAGTCGCCACACTCCGGCGCCAAGAAATCCTGTCTAAATTTCTCAAGTTAAAATTCATTAAAGGAGTGTTCCGGGGTACATTCTGGCACATCATGGAGTATTTTTCTGAAAATTGTATTCCATTGTGTACATTTTTAAAAAATTACTTGCCACACAGCACCTGGCTTCCTGATCCTAGCCACCATCTTCTTTACATTACTGAAGCTGGCCACCAGAAAACAGCATCCATGTGCCTAGCCTTTGCTTCTACTGGTGGAACCCAATTGGAATTTGGGGTCTGGATGTTTTTCTGAGGCCATGATGGATGCAAAAGGCAGTTTTCGAAATTGAAAAAAAAAGAGATGACAGAAAGGCAAGCTCTTTCCCAATAGCACTTTGAAAGGCAGTACAGCAAGTCATCTCAAGCTTTATGTTTTACGTTTTGTATGTCTATAACTGCAGTTAAGGGCCCTGCTTGTGATGTCAGATCTTCTCTGTCTCAGTCTTGCTAGGGATTAAACTATTGATAGGAGAAACTGTAAGTTGGCTGCTGTGCAAATGATCATGCTGTGTCAATGCCAAGCATGTTTTCCACTCCACGCAATCCTTTCCTTTGACAAGCTTGTAATAAGCTGTGGTTAGGGTCTGTACTTGTTGGATATTGCTGGGTATGGAGTCACTGAAAACTCTCAAAAGGAGTTGGTCAAGTCATTGGAGGTAGGTGAGCTAAAAAGGGCCAGTAGAGCTTGTGGTGTGACCTTGAGGTGTCGGAGGAATTTCCCAGGGTTTTATCTGAAAGATTTTTCTTTGTTTTTCCTAGAAAGTTGTATGGCTATTGGGGAGAATAGTGTGATGAGGCCGAAAGTGTATGTAGGTTGCAGCATTTCAGCATAGGGCCAGCTTTCTTTCTCGTCATTTTCCATAAATTCCATTTCTGATTCTCAGCCTATATCACAGGTAATGCAGAATCGCATCTCTGAATTATACATCTGTCAGCTTAATTGCCAAACCATTATTTTGCTTCATCATTTGAAACCATTAACAGTTCTGCATTTTAACATGTAAAACATAAATCAAGGCTTTCTATTGATTACTGTAGATTACTGCAATGATCAGTAACTCACCTCGGATTCTCTGACAGACATGAACTTGAGAAGAACGTGTTTAAGATATTCAAAATTTATCTCCCTGGAGTCATTAAGATCGGAATTGTTTACAACTGTGGTGGAATTATTGAAGCTGGCTGGTGGTTCAAAGTAAGATTTCTCTCGAACTTCGGCAGGCTCCAATTCTGGTTTCATTTTCTTTAATTGAAAAGATTTCGTATGCATCAATTAGAATGCCATTTTAAAGAAAAAAAAAGAGCTTTCCCGAGCTGCCAATAAAATATTGCTATTTCCTTTGTTTGCTGTGTCATGTTCAGAAACCCATTATTGTGTTTATGAGTTTTCAGTTACAGTTATTGGAGGAATCTAATTATGTAGAATTTCCCTTAGTAAAATTCAAACTGCACAGGCATGCTACAAAGGCTGAGACCTCCGTGTGTGTGTGTGTGTGTGTTTATTTGTTTGTACAGGGCTAACGCTGGAGTTTAACCAATTAAAACAGCACAGCATAATACAGAGCAGTCACTGCCCAGGTTCTCATGTGAAGAATGCGGACAAAGTAGTTAGTGCTAGGGCAGCACGGTGGCACAGTGGTTAGCATTGCTGCCTACGGCGCTGAGGACCCGGGTTCGAATCCCGGCCCCGGGTCACTGTCCATGTGGAGTTTGCACATTCTCCCCGTGTGTGCGTGGGTTTCGCCCCCACAACCCAAAAGATATGCAGGATAGGTGGATTGGCCATGCTAAATTGCCCCTTAATTGGAAAAAATAATTGGGTACTCTAAATTTAAAAAGTAGTTAGTGCTTAAACAAATACAATTGTTTTATAAAATTTCTCAAATAAATTTAGAACAAGATATGCTTGATCTGATCCCATTAATGCATTGCCAACATTGCCACACTGGTAGTAAAGGGCAACATGGTAGCACATTGGTTAGCACAGTTTCTTCACAGCTCCAGGGTCCCAGGTTCAATTCCCGGCTTGGGTCACTGTCTGTGCGGAGTCTGCACATTCTCCCCGTGTCTGCATGGGTTTCCTCCGGGTGCTCTGGTTTCCTCCCACAGTCCAAAGATGTGCAGGTTAAGTGGATTGGCCGTGATAAATTGCCCTTAAGTGTCCAAAAAAGTTAAGTGAGGTTACGGGGAAAGGGTGGAAGCATGGGCTTAAGTAGGGTGCTCTTTCCAAGAGCCAGTGCAGACTCGATGGGCCGAATGGCCTCCTCATGCACTGCAAATTCTATGAATATGAAAATTTCTATGAAAAGTATAAAATTCATTTCACCTAAAAAAAACCTTCATTTGTATGAACAGATGAAAAATGAAAACAAAGCAAGTTAGTTCGAATTCATCAGATTCAGCGAACAGTTTACAATGGGTAAACATTAGTCCCATCAATTTGAACCATATGTGAAAGAAATTAAAAATAAGGAGTAAAAAAAGAAATTACAATGGCAAAGACTGCAGATGCTGGAAATATGAAATAAGAACAGAAAATACAGTATCTGTGGAGAGGGTTTCAGGTCCTGAAATTGAATTGATCTGAAACGTTGCTCTCTTTCTCTCTCCACTGACATTGCCTCAACAGAAACTAAATTGGGGTCGTTAAACACCAACGATGAGCTTCTTCTTATTAGCAGAATTGAAACTAGGTCATGAAAAGCATTAGGAAAGTATTCTGGGAACAATTCTCCAGACAATGCTATTTCAGTCTCAGGTTAAGCTGCAGGCATCTGCCAACCAGTTTAAGATGGTGCATGTGTAAAATGTGTGCGTGTGCTTCTGACCCATTTTCTGGTTTAATCTATTGAAAAGAAAAATCCTAATGAATTTATTTTTTAAAAAATAATTTAAAGCAAAATCTTTACCAGTTCTTTCTGTAGTGTCTTTTTCAATTCCGTTAGCCTCTGCAGTAGTTGTTTAATAGTCTGAGGGAGGAAATAATATAAAATCTAAAATCTGCAGTGATGATCACTTCATCATTTTAAAATAATTTTGATTTAAGATTCTAACAAAGCAACAAAATACCAAGGAAATCATCAGCATATATCCTAAATTTGTTGGGTCACTGACTGAAGTAGATTGTGTTCATAAACCCACAGAATGAGAGAAGAGAGAGTTTAATGAATCCTCACCCTAACCAAGACGTGTTGGCACAATAAGCGGCGAAGAGGTGGCAAACTAATAACTCTCTGGGTGAGATTTTCCAAGGAATCAGCAAAGGCTGATGGCGGGTGGAAAGAACGGTGTTGAAGCTGCCAATAAGAAGGGCGACTTTCTCCGTCATATAGTTCCAGACTTTGAAGAAAAAACTTAAAGGGGTGTGTCCCACAACATAGTGCTGTCACAGCAGCCTCTGATACACCCACCTTGCCAGAAACTTAATCAATCAAGGATCGGGGCGTCAGTTTAAAGGCCACCCAACGCAAAGGTGTTTATCCTGGAACACTCCCAGGGCTCCCAGAGCGGTCTGCTCGCCAGGTGCATGCTCTGGGAGACCTAGTCGGGTTTGATGTTGTTACTGCCATCACACTGACACGGTGCATTTTCTGATGTTGGGGGGGGGGGGGGGGGGGAGAGAGAAGAGAGACTGAATACCCTACGTTCAACTGGGGGGGACGGTCATGCACTTAGCAATGTAAATAAACTGCCAGATGCAAGTTGGAGAGGAAAATCCCAATCTCTGTCATTACCACAGGAAAGCACTATAATACAATTATCTTTATTAGTGTCACAAGTGGGCACATGAACACTGCAATGAGGTTACTGTGACAAGCCCCTAGTCGCTCCGGCGCCTGTTAGGGAACACGGGAGCGAGAATATGGAATGTCCAATTCACCTAACAGCCCATCTTTCGGGATTTGTGGGAGGAAACCGGAGCGCCCGGAGGAAACCCAAGCAGACATGGGGAGAACGTGCAGACTCCATGTGACAGTGACCTAAGCCTGGAATCGATTCCTGTCGCTGGAATAAACTGCTGTATAATAAATTTTAAAAATGAGTATGTGTCCCATCATAGGTAGGTTATTTAAGTAATGGCAAAGCTGGTAAATCCTGCTCAAGCACTTCCTAGAGAAGAAGTCAGAGCCAGTAATCCTCGGCTGCACTCAGACACTTTATATAGAATCTACTGGGATGAGTAACATTATAGTGATATTGCAGGGCTAGTAAAGGTTCAGAGACACGAGTTTAGTGGAATTTAAAGCAATTCTCAGTAATGGTGACCACGAGTATTGTAAAAAACAATCTGGTTCACTTGTGCCCTTTAGGGGAGGAAATTTGCCACTTTTACTTAGTCTGCCATGCACGTGATTTCAACCCATAATGTGGTTGATTCTTAACTGGCCTTAAATGACCTAGCAAATCATTCAGCTACATCAAACCACTACACCTTTATTCAAAAGGAGTGATCGGCCAGTTAGCCTAGCATTTGTCAGAGGAAAAATGTTAGAAGCTATTATTAAAGATGTTATAGCAAAGCATGTGGAAAAATCCAAGGTAATCAGGCAGAGTGAATGTGGTTTTGTGATAGGGAAATCATGTTTAACCAATTTATTGGAGTGTAAAGGAGTCTCCTGTGCTGTGGATAAAGTGGAACCAGTGGATGTTCTGCACTTAGATTTCCACAAGGCATAAAGTGCCACATCAAAGGTTATTGCAGAAAATAAAAGCTCATGGTAGAGAGGGCAACATATTGGCATGGTTTGGCTGGTCAGGATGTAACAAGTGGTGTGCCACAGGGATCAGTCCTGGGGCCTTTATATAAATGACTAGAGTGGCACGGTGGCACAACTGTTAGCACAGCGGCCTCACAGCACTAAGGACCTGGGGTTTGATTCTAAGATTGCACATTCTCCCAGTGTCTGCGTGGGTTTCCTCTGGGTACTCTTGCTTCCTCCTACAATCCAAAGATGTGTAGGTTAGATGGGGTTACAAGGATAGGCTGGGGAGTGGGTCTAGGTAGGGTGCTCTTTCGGATGGTTGGTGCAAATGCAATGGGTCGAATGACCTTCTTCTGCACAGCAGGGATTCTAAGATTCTATGAATTGGATGTAGGGACCAAAGTTATTGTTGCAAAATTTGCTGAACACAATGATAGGCAGGAAAGTAAATTGTGAAGAGGACATAAGAAGGCAACAAAGGGATACAAATAGGTTAAGCGAGTGGGAAAAGATCTGGCAAATGGAGTATAATATGGGAAAATGTGAAATGGTCCATTTTGGCAGGAAGAATAAAAAATAAACTTATCTAAGCGGTGAGAGATTGTAAAGCTCAGATTCTGGGTGTCCTAGTGCATGAATCACAGAAGACTAGCATGCAGGTAATTAGAAAAGCTAATAAAATGTTATAGTTTGAGGGGAATTGATTTAAAAAGCAGGGAGGTTATGCTATTGTTGGACAGGGCACTGGTCATACCACATCTATGTACAGTCTCATTATTTAAGGAAAAATGTAAAAGCATTAGCAGCAGTTCAGAGAACGTTTACAAGACTAATACCCAAATTGGGCAGGTTACATTATGGGCAAAGGTTAGTCTTGTATCGTCTGGAGTTTAGAAGAGTAAGAGGTGACTTGATTGAAACTTTTAAGATTCCAAGGGGACTTGACAGAGTGAAGGTGAAAAGGATGTTTTTTTTCTTGTTGGAAAATCTAGAACTAGGGTCATGGTTTAAAAATAAGAGGTCCGGGGTCTGAACGGTGTCTCTGATTTGGCTGGGAGGAGTGAGATCTGTTGGGTAGTGTATCGTGGCATGAATTAAGTATCCTTGGTTCACTGGCTCCTCTATACGAGAATATACACTGCCAAGCCATGCCTTGTACCAATGGCGACATCCTGTTGTCTCCCTTCTCCCATTGCTTGGAGGTATTGGAAGGCTGAGTTAGGTTTTTTTCTTACCCCATAAGGGTGGCATATTGTGTAGCTTTCTCTTTTTGGCCTTATGGCGGAGGGTGTGCACCATAGGGCCATGTGCCCATGGCTTTATCTTGGTGCCCTCTACTCTTTTTGGCAACCTTTCATTTTTTGAATGAAGGGAGACACTGCCTATAACGTTTGACAATGTAAACCAATTGTATGACTATTTGCTGATCTTGTGATATATATAATGTGTCTCTTTAGAATTTTTTTTCTATAAATTTATCCAAATCTCTTTTTTTCCCCCAGTTAAGGGGCAATTTAGCGTGGCCAATCCACCTATCCTGCACATCTTTGGGTTTGTGGGGGGCGAGACCCACGCAGACACGGGGAAAATGTGCAAACCCACATGGACAGTGACCCGGGACCGGGATCAAGGCCGGGTCCTCAGGGCCGTGAGGCAGCAGTGCTAATCGCAGATTTATTTTTGTATTTCTTTGTCTTTACCTTGGGGTTAAAGAAATACTGACTGGATCCTGCAGATGAACAGGCAGATCTCATATCTGAGAAAAAAAAAAGTTATAATATGTGATTGGTGCCTCTGGTATAATTGGAGTTGGGCAGGTCACTATCTGTGTCGAGTTTGTACATTCACCCCGTGTCTACGTGGGTCTCACCCCCGCAATTCAAAGATGTGCAGGGTAGATTGGCCAAGGTAAATTGCCCCTTAATTGGAAAAAATTGAAAAAGTAATAATTGGAGTTGGGGGAGGTATGTTTTGGTGCACGCCCAAATGGGGCACGAAAATCATTTCCTAGATTTTCTTTGGCTGTATGGGTAATCGCTAGGCGTGAATGTGTACCATTTTAACATGGCTTTATCCTCTTTTTACAGGTACTGCGTGTCTTTGATATGTATGTCCCTGTCAGGCAGGGAAGAGATGGTCGAGTGAGGGAACCATGGTTGACAAGAGAGGTTGAATGTCTTGTTAAGAGGAAGAAGGAGACTTATGTAAGGCTGAAGAAACAAGGTTCAGACAGGGCGCTGGAGGGATACAAGATAGCCAGGAGGGAACTGAAGAAAGGGATTAGGAGAGCTAAAAGAGGGCATGAAAAATCTTTGGCAGGTAGGATCAAGGAAAACCCCAAGGCCTTTTACACATATGTGAGAAATATGAGAATGACTAGAGCGAGGGTAGGTCCGATCAAGGACAGTAGCGGGAGATTGTGTATCGAGTCTGAAGAGATAGGAGAGGTCTTGAACAAGTATTTTTCTTCAGTATTTACAAACGAGAGGGGCCATATTGTTGGAGAGGACAGTGTGAAACAGACTGATAAGCTCGAGGAGATACTTGTCAGGAAGGAAGATGTGTTGCGCGTTTTGAAAAACTTGAGGATAGACAAGTCCCCCGGGCCTGACGGGATATATCCAAGGATTCTATGGGAAGCAAGATATGAAATTGCAGAGCGTTGGCAATGATCTTTTCGTCCTCACTGTCAACAGGGGTGGTACCAGAGGATTGGAGAGTGGCGAATGTCGTGCCCCTGTTCAAAAAAGCGAATAGGGATAACCCTGGGAATTACAGGCCAGTTAGTCTTACTTCGGTGGTAGGCAAAGTAATGGAAAGGGTACTGAGGGATAGGATTTCTGAGCATCTGGAAAGACACTGCTTGATTAGGGATAGTCAGCACGGATTTGTGAGGGGTAGGTCTTGCCTTACAAGTCTTATTGACTTCTTTGAGGAGGTGGCCAAGCATGTGGATGAAGGTAAAGCAGTGGATGCAGTGTACATGGATTTTAGTAAGGCATTTGATAAGGTTCCCCATTGTAGGCTTGTGCAGAAAGTAAGGAGGCATGGGATAGTGGGAAATTTGGCCAGTTGGATAACAAACTGGCTAACCGATGGAAGACAGAGAGTGGTGGTGGATGGCAAATATTCAGCCTGGAGCCCAGTTATCAGTGGCGTACCGCAGGGATCAGTTCTGGGTCCTCTGCTGTTTGTGATTTTCATTAACGACTTGGATGAGGGAGTTGAAGGGTGGGTCAGTAAATTTGCAGATGATACGAAGATTCGTGGAGTTGTGGATAGTGAGGAGGGCTGTTGTCGGCTTCAAAGAGACATAGATAGGATGCAGAGCTGGGCTGAGAAGTGGCAGATGGAGTTTAACCCTGACAAGCGTGAGGGTGTCCATTTTGGAAGGACAAATCTGAATGCGGAATGCAGGGTTAACGGTAGGGTTCTTGGCAATGTGGAGGAGCAGAAAGATCTTGGGGTCTATGTTCATAGATCTTTGAAAGTTGCCACTCAAGTGGATAGAGCTGTGAAGAAGGCCTATGGTGTGCTAGCGTTCATTAGCAGAGGAATTGAATTTAAGAGCCGTGAGGTGATGATGCAGCTGTACAAAACCTTGGTCAGGCCACATTTGGAGTACTGTGTGCAGTTCTGGTCGCCTCATTTTAGGAAGGATGTGGAAGCTTTGGAAAAGGTGCAAAGGAGATTGACCAGGATGTTGCCTGGAATGGAGAGTAGGTTATACGAGGAAAGGTTGAGGGTGCTAGGCCTTTTCTCATTAGAACGGAGAAGGATGAGGGGCGACTTGCTAGAGGTTTATAAGATGATCAGGGGAATAGATAGAGTAGACAGTCAGAGACTTTTTCCCCGGGTGGAACACACCATTACAAGGGGTCATAAATTTAAGATAAATGGTGGAAGATATAGAGGGGATGTCAGAGGTAGGTTCTTTACCCAGAGAGTAGTGGGGGCATGGAATGCACTGTCTGTGGAAGTAGCTGAGTCGGAAACGTTAGGGACATTCAAGCGGCTATTGGATAGGTACATGGATTAGGGTAGAATAATGGAGTGTAGATTAACTTCTTCTTAAGGGCAGCACGGTAGCATTGTGGATAGCACAATTGCTTCACAGCTCCAGGGTCCCAAGTTCGATTTCGACTTGGGTCACTGTCTGTGTGGAGTCTGCACATCCTCCCCGTGTGTGCGTGGGTTTCCTCCGGGTACTCCGGTTTCCTCCCACAGTCCAAAGATGTGCAGGTTGGGTGGATTGGCCATGAAAAAGTGCCCTTAGTGTCCAAAATTCTATGATTAACCTAGGACAAAAGTTCGGCACAACATAGTGGGACGAAGGGCCTGTTCTGTGCTGTATTTCTCTATCTATCTATCTATCTCTTTTTGAAGGCTTGTTGAGTTATTTGTAAAAATGGAAAAACTAATAAAAATATGTATTAAAAAAGGATCACTCATAAAACAGATGAGGAGATTTTTCTCTCTGAGGGGCATGAATTTTTGGAACTAAAAGTCAGTAGAAGTAAAGTCTTTGAATATTTTAAGGCAAAGCTAGATAGATTCTTGATCAACATGAAAGGTTAACTGGGGCTAGGCAGGAAGGTGGGGTTGAGGTTACAATCAAATCGGCCACAATCTTATAGAATGGTGGAGCGGAGTCGAGGAGGGTTCCGCGAGTGCCTATTCCTGCTCCTAATTCATATGTTCGCTAGAGAAGTTAAATAAGAATAAAACCAGACAGACTACCCTGCATCGGCCGATGCATCTGAAATAACAAAGACACATCCAGTCCAGCTGACCCTGCAAATCATCCGCACTAACATCTGGTGACTTGTGCCAAAATTGGGACTGCTGCCCTACAAACTAGTCAAGCAACAGCCTGACATAATCATACCTACTGAATCGTACCTTATAACCAATGTCCCAGATGCTTTCATCACCATCCCAGAGTATGCCTGGTCACATGGGCAGGGCATACTGGCCAGAGGTGGTGGACAGTTTGGAGGGAGTGGCCCTGGGAAACTTCAGACCCCATGAATCACATGACATCAGGTCAAATGCACAAACCTCATCTTGATTGCCACCTAACTCCCAATCCTCAACTAATGAATCAATGGTCCTTCATGTCGAACACTACTTGAAAATAATAACTGAGAATGTGCTCTGGGTGGGGACTTCAATCACAGCACCTGTCAAATTTATCCTTCCAGGTGGTAGAAGTTGTAAAGGCAGCAAATCCATTGTGATCACCACCACATGCAAGTTCCCCTCCAAACCACAGGCCATCCTGATTTGGAACGATATTGCTGTTCTACTCATATGTCTTAGCTTTTCCAAACAACAGTTGCATCCTGTCCAACTATCATGGAAGGCAGAGGCCTTTTCCATCTGTGAAAAGTAAATAGCACGTGGACACTTCCCAAGAGGAAAAGAAAAGATCGGGCAAAAACTTGGAAGATGGAGAACAATGTTGGAAACTGCGAATTTGTCAGGAAGAATAGAACAACAAAAAATGGCCCACTCCTGCTCCTATGTCCTGTGCTCCTATTCGTAATAATGAAACCTACAAACTGTAGTAATCCAAAGAATAGATTGTAAACAGAAAAACGTGTATATTTTAACTGGCTAATGACAAGAATATAATTTGTAAGTTAAATGGTTATAACGTTAAAGAACGGTAAACTGTTCCAACATTTTTAAAAAACCTAAGTAATCCTCTGCATATGAGCCTTCTAACATGTGGAGAGGTTGTCACAGAGTGATGCAACTTACAAACTACGTGATGTATACATTTGTTGTGTAGCTAACCTTGTTTTTCTCTATCAACTGCTGCTCCAAATCTTGGTTGACATGCTGAAGTTGCAAGGTATATGCGACCGTCACCTCTCCATTCTGTCCTTTCTCATCATTTTCCGAGGGATGTAACTGTCCATTGAGGGCAGCCACTTCTGCTTCTAGATCTTGCACCTGTCAGGAGGAACTTGCATTTCTTTAATGGTTCACAGGTACAAAGTTATGTATCCTGATGGCCAGGACAGAAAATACACAAAAGACGACAATAAATATTTGAATAAATACTTTCTTACAGGAGGGAAAAACAACCTCCTCTTTCCACATTACAAAAGCACATTACTTCAAATCTAATTCCCGAAAGGAAAGTGAGCACCAGGTCTTTATTTTCCAAGTCAAAAATAATACCAGCCTATCCTGGGCTATCCTATCCTTGGCTTCAACATTGCTTGGTTAAGGAATCTGCCAGTGTTCTTGACCACTCCTGTGAGATGTCTGTGCTCACTTTTGAAGAATGGCCACTAAGGCAAAGTATCATTGGATGACAAGGCTATCGGACCATATTAGTTAGTCAAACTCCTTCTGGTGAAATAAGGAGCTAGAAATGGTTAGGAAAACTGCCAAGTTTTAAAAGCTCACCAAACTGTAACTGACCCTTGATCAAAGCCACTGCCTTCAATGTTTTTCATACCATGTAAAATGACCTTCAGATAACAGCGCTCCACATTGCTCCCCTTATACCAGCCCATTTAGTTTTAGAGAAATCTGCCATTGGTAAGAAGTCTTTCTGGACAACCCTGGCTGCTGCCCATATTGTGAATAGTGGAGAAAGGTTTAGACAGAGGATAAATGGATAAATCTAGCAGATTCTAGATAAAGGCTGGGCTGTGACCACTGGGACTCATAACTGGAAAGTATTGCAAAACAAATTTCATGAAGTAAAATATGTTAGATGAGTTCTAATAGCCTGTGTTACCTGTTGATGCCTTATGACCTTCAAGGAATAGCAATACTGTCTTACTTTCATTGATTTCCCCACTTCCAAGGGGACATATCTGCTTGCAAAATCAGAGTCTTTGGCTACAATAATGGCATTGGGGTCAGCCAACGCATTGAAACAGGTCAACGTGCTTGTTAAAAGGTATCGATATAATCTTATAGTGTCCCGGTTAACCAGATAAAGTAAAGTCCTGCCATTCGCAGGGCTTACGTTCCCGCAAAATCTCACAAATGGCAAAATTGTGAACGATAAACATGGTTTTCAATGATAGTCAATTTTTCTTCGGTAATCACTCGCTAAAGAGTATGATTTCCCACCTAAGAAATGTCACGTTACTGGTTATGGGTTCTGTGGGTCCTCACATGCCTGATGAGCCATAACCTAGAGCTGCATCTTTGTCCACACACTTGGCAGGTGATTCCAGGAGGTGGGATCGGTCCTTAGACTTTGCTGGTATTCCTGTCTCAGGGTTCTTTCCGGGCCTCCTCTTGCTGTCAGGTGCCCTCAAAGAATTGTGTTCCTTCAATCAGGAGGTTCCGCTAAGTAGGTCTCCCAGGCATTGATGACTATGTTGCATTTCCTGAGGTAAACCTTCAGGGTGTCTTGAAGTGCTTCCTTTGTCCTCCTCTTGTTCAGAAGCCTTCCTTGGGCAGTTCGGACACTGGCATCCTAAGCACATGGCTGACCCAGTAGAGTTGGTTTTGGATGAACATAGCCTCGATGCTGGTACTCTTGGCTCCTTCACGGACACCAATGTCAGTATGCCTGCCCTCCCATCTGATGCAGAGAATCCTCATGCAGCGTTGATGGTATCTCTCCAGGACCTTAAGATGGCATCTGTATATCGCCCAGGTTTCCGAGCCCTATAGAGTGGAGAGGATGACTGCCTTATATTCGAGGATCTTGGGGTCAGCACGATGTCGTAGTCAACAAAGGCTCTCATCCTTAGGCGTCTGAATGAGTTGGTTGCAGATTTGATACAATGTTGGATCTCAACATTGATGTCAGCCTTAGAGGAGAGGTGGCTCCAGATATGGGTAATGTTCCACTTTTGCGAGGGTTTCTCTGTTGGAGAGAGGGACTGGATCTTTCCCTGGGGCAGGTTGGTAAAAGGTTAAGTTTTTTAAGTTTTCCGTCGACCTTGTAGATGATGTCCACTCCATTGGGAAGCTTGCTCTTGACAAGGTGATGGATGGTGGTAATGAAGATGAAGAGGGTGGGGGCGGTGACACATCCCCGCTTGACTCCAGTCTTGACCTCAAAGGTTTCTGTCTTATTTCCGTCAGTGAGGACTGTCGCCGACATCTTGACATGGAGAAGTTGGAGGATGCTGATGAATTTCTCAGGACAGCCGGCCTTTGACAAGATCTTCCATAGCAGTTCCCGATTGACTGCTTGCTCAGTTCGTTGAAAGCCATGTAGAGTAGTTGATGTTGCTCCTGGCATTTCTGTTGAAGTAGTTAAGCAGTGAAAATCATGTCCGCTGTTCCACAATTTGGTCAGAAGCCACACTGGCTTTCCAGAAGGATTTCTTTAAAGACTGGGAGAAGGCGGCTGGCGAGGATTTGGATGATGAGCTTCCTGGTAATGAAGAATAGGAAGATTCCTTGGTAATTCCTACAGTCTGCTTTGTCTCCTTTCTTGAAGATGATGGCGATGACAGCATCCTTGTGGTTGCAAGGGATTTCTTCCCAGTCCAGATTTTTAGCAACAGCTGGAGATAGTGGGTGATCTCTTCTCCTCCATGTTTGAAAATCTCTGCTGGCATCCCGTCCATTCCTGCGGCGTTACCATTCTTCATGCATTTAAAGACAGCTTCGGCTTTGTCCATGTTTGGTGGGGGTCCAAGATCATGTTTGATGGGGAGTTGCAGCATTTCCTCAAACATGATTGTAACATGGTTTAGGAGTTCTTTGAAGTGGACCTTCCATCGAAGATCAATGTTATCTCTGTCTCACAAGAGGGTCCTTACTCCGCACTGGTTTGAGGCCACATATTGGATCCATATATTGCCTTGGTGACACTGAAGAGGCCCCAGGTCTCATGCTAGCCAGCGATGAGTTGCAGCTCCTAGATTTCTCAGTCCATTTCCCTTGTTGTTCTTTGTTACCTCCACCGTGGATAATTGATGAGCTCTCCTCTTTGCCTTGCTGGTTATGTGATGTTGTCAGACGCGGAGAGCTTACCTCTTCTTGTTGATGTCTCCTGGTCTTGCAGTCAATATTTTCTTCACAGCCCTGAGAGGATCAGTTCAAGAGTTCTATAAACGGTGGCAGCCTTTTCTGGACTTCCTGGCTCAAAGATAGGTATCTTGGTCAATAGCAGCAGCAACCCGGGCAGGGGGGCGGGGGGCGGGGTGGGGTGGTGGTGTGTTCCTTATTATAGTTTCTAGATTTTTTCGCTACGGTTATGTAACTTAACATTGTGTTAACTTAAGTTGTTGTCAATATGTTGGGTTGTTCATTGAGGAGGGGCGAAGGTTCATGATTGTTGTCATTACTGTTATCGTTGATATTTTAGTATGGTTTGATATTGTTGTATAAATTCTAAATTTTTCAATAAAAATTATTTAATAAAAAAAAAAAATATTTTCTTCACAGCTTGAGAAGATGGCTGTCTTCAGCTCTTCCCAGTTTTCCCCATGCCATTAGAATAGACATCGGAGATTTTGGAGAAGACTTGTTGGAAGTTCACTAGCATGCTTGGCTCCTGAAATCGCTCAACGTTGATCTTTTTTCTGAGCTGCTTCTTCATCTTTGGCTACTTCTGGTGGAGTTTGATGGGCATGGTGGATCTCATGAGGCGGTGGTCTGTCCAGCATCCATTTGCACTGGTCATCGCTTTGGTGAAAAGGGCATCCTTTTGGTCTCAAGATCAGACAATGACAAAGTCAATTATATGCCTGTGCTTTAGAGTGTGAATGTCCCCAGGAAGTCTTGAAAGTGGCTTTTTGGCAGAACAGTAGGTTAGTGATCGCAAGCTGGTGTTCCGCACATATGGTGAGAAGGAGAACCCTGTCGTAGTTGCAACCAACTCCTTCCTTTCCAGATTTGGAAGTCCTTACCAACCCTGGTGAAGATCTTATCCTCCTTAGGAATGTTGGGTGTCCAGAGTGGAGTAGAATCCTTATTTGGACTCATAATTGGCAAAAGTTGGGGTTGGGGCATAGGGACAGACGACCGGTGCCTGCTGATTCTTCGCAAGTTGTAGATGGAGGGTCATGAGGTGCTTGTTGACCATAGAATTTACAATGCAGAAGGAGGCCATTCGGCCCATCGAGTCTGCACCGGCTCTTGGAAAGAGCACTCTACCCAAGGTCAACACCTCCACCCTATCCCCATAACCCCACCCAACACTAAGGGCAATATTTGGCACTAAGGGCCAATCCACCTAACCAGCACATCTTTGGACTGTGGAAGGAAACCGGAGCACCCGGAGGAAACCCACGTACACACGGGGAGGATGTGCAGACTCCGCACAGACAGTGACCCAAGCCGGAATCGAACCTGGGACCCTGGAGCTGTGAAGCAATTGTGTTATCCACAATGCTACCGTGATGCCGCCAGGGAGCTCAGAGTCGGCTGACGAGTTTGTTCTTAATGGTGTTACCAATTATATCTGTCCCAGGCGGATCCTGTGTTTTCCTCTCCAGAAGGTGGTGTAACCTCATCTTCAACTTCATCTTCTCGCAACTGCCTTTCTCGCATCTCTCTTTTGCAGGGCAGCAATGTCAATGTTGAAGTGCGTACGTTCACAGGCAACATGGGCAGTTCTCCATTCCGGACGATTGATTTGCTCATTATCCACGAGGGTTTGTACATTCCAGGTTCAGAAATTCAGTTCAACTTTGATTTTCTGACCATAGATAGATGAGCGTGCTGGATGCGGTCAGGTTAGGACAGAACAATATTTTTTTTACAGCACCTTTTCTAACCCTTTCCCCATATGAAGTGAGCAAAGTAGATCCCAAAGAGGGCCGCTCAATCGTGAAAAAAGCTGTTGAAACGCTCGTCTGTCCCTATTCGGAGAGCAAGATGATGGAATCAAATTCAACTGCCTTTGCGCAAGTCCAAGCTAGGGACTTCCAGATCTCATGATCCTTTCCTCGTCACCTCTCGCCGATCACTGCAGGACTAGAGTCTGTACAGGGGTTGCACTGATTTCCTTGTGGTAGACGCTTGATGTGATATATCTTTTAACGTGGGTATGCCGTTGCACATGAGACACATGGTCCTTGATAGAGGATAGGTCCAGTTCCAGTGGCAAGGGAACCTAGACAACTTGGGATCTCCTTACTGTTGCACCCTTCATCCACCATCGCAGCCATTGATTGTTATGAGTATCTCCCACCTGATCTGCCACTGAGGCCTTGTTCGGGATTGCGCTTTGTCTGGTTCTTACCTCCAACCGTACCATTATGGGTGACCCTGCCAGGAGCAAATTCTCCCGATGGCATTGCTCTCAGAATCAATGGAATGTTCAAGGCTCCCCACCACGGCAAGGTGGCAATCCAAGGAAATGCCAATTAGATAGGTTTCAGCAATGCAAAGGCAATATTGGTTTGTGCAGTAACTTGTGATCTTGTATGTACTGAAAACCTTAAAAAGAGACAATCCTCATTTAAGAAAAAACAAATCACGTCAAAACCGTCAAAACCGGCAAACTAAATCGGTGAACATTTCCAAATTAAACAGAGCCACTATTGCAGCTCTGGACCATGAGATTCGGACATTTTCAGGTTAATCTCTCACTTCAGCTACAATGATTTCAGGCACCGCTTCTCATCCCTGTTAGAAAGGCGCTTAACAAAGAGAATTAGATGTCTATGACCAGGACGAATGGAAGGAATCTGCTTCCAGAGACTGCCAAAGAAAACACTGCCCACGTAATGGCCGATGCAGTATACAAAGCGTGGGTAAATGAATATGTGAACACGGAAGTCCCAAAAGGTGGGACTTTACTGCATGCAGGATTGTTATTTGTGTAATCTCTCCTTCAACATATTCTTTGTAATGTATATGAATGTATATAGATATGGAACTTTCAAAATGCTCCTAAAATATCTATACCTGTGAGATTGCTCCTTTCTCACAAAGAGGCTGAATATCAATTCAGAAACAATGACAAGTTGACTTCACACATTAGCAAGAAAAAAAAAATCCTGCTCCATAGTTGTATTGAAGTATAGCAAATCCAACCAGTTGCAGTAACATGCTGTACAGAAATTGACATGTTTAAGTTGTACACATGGTTGAGAAAGAAGACAGCCTACCTTCCTCTGGCTGGCTTCCAGGAGTTCCTGTCTCTCAGCCAACTGCAACTGAAGATCACTCAACTGGCTCTGAACTGCCTCCTCTCTTGCTGTTGATGAACCATTAGCAGTTTCAGTTTCCATTTGCAGCTGATGCATCTGTGTTACCAAAGATTCATGGTCTAGAGGAATGTAAAAAAGATTTTCTAAGACATGCTGGGCAGCACGGTAGCATGGTGGTTAGCATAAATGCTTCACAGCTCCAGGGTCCCAGGTTCGATTCCCGGCTGGGTCACTGTCTGTGCGGAGTCTGCACATCCTCCCCGTGTGTGCGTGGGTTTCCTCCGGGTGCTCCGGTTTCCTCCCACAGTCCAAAGATGTGTGGGTTAGGTGGATTGGCCAGGCTAAATTGCCCTTAGTTCCTAAAAAAAAGATAAGGTTAATGGGGGTTGTTGGGTTACTGGTATAGGTATATGTGGGCTTGAGTAGGGTGATCATTGCTCGGCACAACATCGAGGGCCGAAGGGCCTGTTCTGTGCTGTACTGTTCTAATTCTAACATGGGATGTAATTAAACATGTAATTAAGAACCATTCAACCTTTCAAGAATAAAGCATTACTCAATCAATGCACAGAAACAGCCACAAAACAGATCTACAAAGATTTATATTTCTTGTATGTTTTATAGAACATGGACATAGAACAGTACAGCACAGAACAGGCCCTTCGGCCCTCAATGTTGTGCCGAGCAATGATCACCCTACTCAAACCCCAAGTATCCACCCTATACCCGTAACCCAACAACCCCCCCCCCTTAACCTTACCCTTTTTAGGACACTACGGGCAATTTAGCATGGCCAATCCACCTAACCCGCACATCTTTGGACTGTGGGAGGAAACCGGAGCAACCGGAGGAAACCCACGCACACACAGGGAGGACGTGCAGACTCCGCACAGACAGTGACCCAGCCGGGAACCGAACCTGGGACCCTGGAGCTATGAAGCATTTATGCTAACCACCATGCTACTAAAGTATTTTCTTCAGTATTCTTTGCTACAGGCATAAATGTAGCAAATATATACAGTGTGCCTCTGAAAATCAAAACTTGGAACCACAGTGAATCGCTGCATTTTATAATCTTTTTTAGTATCCCATTTCATACTGCTTGTTCCATAACCATCCCCACATGGCAAACAGGCCTAAGCGTTTGCTGTGTTATAATCAGCTGCTAAGGGTGTACAAGAGCAAATCAAGGAAAACTACAAAATAAAAGCAAGATACTGAAAATGCCGAAATTCTGAAATAAACACAGAAAGTGCTGGAAAAACGTTACCGGTCTGACAGCATGTGGAGACAGAAACATAGTTAATTATTTGCATCCCATATGGCTCTTGGTTAGAACTGAAGAGAGGTAGAAATGTGGTGGGTTTCATGCTGTGGAAAAAGGGGAAGGGTCAGGTGGAACAAAAAGGAAGGTCAGGGATAAGTAACGCTGTAACTTTTCTGTGGGCAAGCACCTAACATTGCCCAACACCTCCTCCAAAAATCATGGTTCTGGTCATGCGTTCACCCAGAAAGCAGCAGAACATGCTGCTTTAAAAGGGGAAAAACTTTGGAGCTGTACTTGATTTAGTGCAAAACTGAGAACAACAAAAGCTGTCTACAACCAAATAGTTATTTTAATAATTGTGCGAAATGCATTCACCTAGTACACTCTGCATTAATACTTGGATTTCATTTTTCTCTTGTTCAAATGAAATTATCCATGTTTTTCAGAGGCCACAGCTAAAGGTCAAGCTAAACTTGTTCCCATATTTACAGCTTAAAATGCAGTTGAAGTCTTATAGGTTTCATAAGAACTAGTAGCAGGAGTAGGCCATCTGGCCCCTCGAGCCTGCTCCGCCATTAATTTTTCCTACCATTTTCCCTCAAACATTTTCATCTTAAATAATTAAACATTTTCAAACCTTGCTCAAGTTTCTTGAAATCTTCTTGCATTTTGATTAATTCTTTGTCTTTCTGGAAGACTGAAGCATTTTTTTCATCCAGCGTTTCTGTCAATTTTAACACCTATCATTGAAAAAATAATTAGTGTTACATTTTTCAGCACACCTTTACCAGCACCTTAATATTGGTAACCTAACCCAAAAGTACACCCGTTTCTGGTTTATGCAGTCCCGTGTTTTATTACTCCATCAGTAGCAGCTTTCAGTTGGTACATATTAGACATCAAAGTTTACTCAACCTAGGAGGTTTGAAATGGATTAGGTTTAATTATTATGCAAGGAAATTTTAAGTGTATATATAAAATATATCGTAAATTTACAATTAGAAATACCAAACCTTCTTCCTTACACAAGATATCTAAAATTCTTCACATGGCACCAACTGAAGATACAATCCTTGGATCAGTCTTACATGTATAGACAATGTGAGATAGTGGAAAGGCAGACATGATTAAACTCTATTACACAATTAGGATACATTTTAGGGTGATATATACCTAAAAATATCACTGAAGGTGTTTCTTTTTTTAAGGTAAGTTTAGAGTACCCAATTCATTTTTTTCCAAATAAGGGGCACATCTTTGGGTTATGGGAGCGAAACCCATGCAAACACGGGGAGAATGTGCAAACCCCACACGGACAGTGGCCCAGAGCTGGGAACCTGGGACCTCAGCGCCTTGAAGCAGCAGTGCTAACCACTGTGCCACCATGCTGTCCTATCACTACAGGTGTTTCAAACAGTAAAAAGACAACAAAGATTATTTATTTGAATTAGAGAGAAGAATAAGAAAATACATTTGCCATTAAAGTTAAGGACTGATGTCATTTTGGAGTCACTTAGCTTCAACAATTAAATTTAAAAACTTTTGTCTGATTTGAAAACGAAAGCGACCATATGGCACAAGTTTGCGTCTTCGCACTTTAAAAAAAACAAAAATTTAAGAGTACCTAATTTCTTTCTCCAATTCAGGGGCAACTTAGTGTGGCCAATCCACCTACCCTGCAATATTTGGGTTGTGGGGATTAGATCCACGCAGACACGGGAAGAATGTGCAAACTCCACACCGACAGTGACCCAGGGCTGGGATCGAACCCGGACTTCGACGGCGTGAGGCAGCAGTACTAACCACTGTGCCACCGTGCCTCCCCAAGTCTCTTTGCAATCTTTGCACAAGGAGACTGATCCTCCAGAAAACTTGTTCATATTGAGATTTGATATATTAGTTTCAATTTTCTTGGATTCCCTTAAGAGTTTAGAAGAAAGACCACTCTTACCATGAAACCAAAACCACATGATTTTTGGCATACAAGAGAATACCAAAGTCTTAATTTGCTTAACATGAATGATGGAGGACAATTAAACAACTCAATGGAGGCTCCACAAATATTCTCAATAATCTTCAATGATGGGGGAGCCCAGCACATCAGCACAAGATAAGGCTGAAGCACTTGCAATAATCTTCAGCCAGAAGTGCCGAGTGGATGATCCAATTTGGCTTCCTCTGGAGGTCCCCAGTATCATGGATGGGGTCTTCAGCCAATTTGATTTCCTCCACGTGATATCAAGAAACGGCTGAAGACACTGGATGCTGCAAAGTCGATAGGCATTGACAATATTCTAGCATGTGCTCCAGAACTTGCCGCACCCGAGTGATCACTAGCCGAGTGATTCCAGTACAGTTACAACACTGGCATCTTCCTGACAACGTGAAACATTGGCCAAGTATGTCCTCTGCACAAAATGCAGGATAAATCCAACCTGGCCGATTGACACCCTATCAGTTTACTCTCAATCATTGGTAAAGTGATGGAAGAGGTCATCAATGGATCAATGGCACTTGCTCAGCAATAATCAGCTCACTGACACTAGGTTTGCGTCCTGCCAGGGTCACTCAGCTCCTGACCTCATTACAGCTTTGGTTCAAAAATGGACAAAGGGTTGGATTCCAGAGTTGAGGCAAGAATGACTGCCCTTGACATTAAGGCAGCATTTGACCGAGTGTTGAACCAAAGAGCCTAAGGCAAAGCTAGAGTCAACTGGAATCGCGCATGCAGGGGGGGGGGGGGGGGGAAGAGAGAGAGAGAGAGAGAGAGAGAGAGAGAGAGAGAACAGGACTTGCTGGTTGGAGTCAAACCTAGCACAAAGGAAGATGGTTTGATTGTTGGAGGCTCATCATCTCAGTTCCAAGGATATCACCTCAGTAGTTTCTCAGGGTAGTGTCCTCGACCTAACCATTGTCAGCTATTCCACAGGATCCCTAAAGTGCCATTCAGCCCATCAAATCTGCACTGCCTCCGAAAGGGCACCCTACCTAACCCGTAACCCCACCTAACTTGTGTATTATTGGACATTAAGGGGCAATTTACCATGGCCAATCCACCTAACTTGCACACCGTTGGACTGTGGGAGGAAACCGGAGCACCCGGAGGAAACTCACGCAGACACGGGAGAAGGTGCAAACACCATACTGACAGGTACCCCAAGGCCAGAACCTGGGACCCTGGCACTGTAAGACAGCAGAGCTAACCACTGCTTCATCAGTGACCTCGCTTCATCAAAAAGGTCAGAAGAGAAGTTCGCTGATGATTGTTCAGCACTATTTGCGACTCCCCAGATACAGAAGCAGCCCATGTCAAAATGCAGCAAGACCTGGACAATATCTAGGCTTGGGTTGACAAGTGCCACGCAAGTGCCAAGCAATGACCACCTCCATCAAGAAAGGATCACCCCATCGTCCCTTGACATTCAATGACATTACCATCATTGAATTCCCCACAATCAACATCCTGGGGGTTACCATACAAACTGAACTGGACGAGCCGGATAAATACTGTGACTACAAGAGTTTGTCAGAAGTTAGGAATCCTCTGGTGTGTAACTCACCTCCTGACTTCCCAAAGCCTGTCCATCACCTACAAGGCACAACTCAGGAGTGTGATGGAATACTCTCCACTTCCTTGGATGAGTGCAGCTCCAACTACACTCAAGAAGCCCAACACCATCCAGGGACAAAGCAGCCAGTTTGATTAGCACCGCATCTACCACCTTAAATATTCATTCCCTCCACCACCGAAGCATAGTAATAGCAGTATGTACAAGATGCACTGCAGGAACTTATCAAGGTTCCTTTGGCAGCACCATCTAAACCCATGACCACTACCATCTAGAAGGACAAGGGCAGCAGATATATAGGAACACCACCATCTGGAATTTGCCCTTTAAGTCACTCACCACCCTGACTTGGAAATATATGGTTATTCCCTCGCTGTCACTGGGCCAAAATTTGCAACTCCCTCCCAATTAGCACTGAGGGTGTACCTGTACCACATGGACTGCAGCGGTTCAATAAGGCAGTTCATCACACCTTCTCAAGGGCAATCAGGGATGGGCAATAAATGCTGGTCTAGCCAGTGATGCTCACATCCCATAAATGAATTTAAAAAAAATTAAACATTGCAGTGGTATAGAATGAAAGCTATTTGCTACAAAAAAAAGTAAAAATCTTGTTCGAAATGGTCTTTAAATTGTGAAATTAATTTTAAGTTAAATTGTATCATCCTTTTCAATATTATTTTGATGTTATTGATGCATGACTCTATCAAACATAAGTTACCATATTGTAAGAAACAGCATGAAATAAGGAGGGGGGAGTTTGCATTATTGGGGCCCATTACTACCAGAAATTATGTGATTTATTCTACTGTAGATGTTACCCAACTCACTCAGTTCTGTGAAAAGATTACATTTTATACCCTTCTCACTTCTATCCTTTTAATCCATATGTCTAACCGTAAACCTACAATACACATCCTATAGCTTTCTGCATCATTGACAATAGATGCGATCTAACGGAAAAAGTTTAAAAGTGACATTTCAGACGGATTTGGCTGGGAGTTGCTCCCCGGCTCTGTCGGCAAGTTCCCCACCACCATCAGATTATACAGTCAATTGGGCCCTGGGGAGTTCCTCTCCGGGCTAGCCCACACATCTGGCTCCTCAGAGATCGGGCCATCATTTTGAAAGGGTGCCCCAATATTTAAGTGAGGGTCCTCCACAAGCCCACCCATGGGCAATGCCACCCCTCCATTACTCCCCCCCCCCCCCCCCCCCCCCATTTCCCCACACACCCCTTTACCCCCCCCCCCCCCCATCCAAGTGAAGACACCCGCTGGGGGAGGGGGTCACTGAAGGCCCCCCCTTTTCAGGCCTTTTCCCCCCCTTCCGCCGTACAGGATCCCCAGCAGTGCCAGGGTGATAATGCTGTGCCAACCTGGTAGTGCCAAGGTGCCAGGAGAGTCAGGGTGCCACTCTGCATTGTCCCTGACCACCGAGGGGCCTGCAATGGCCTGGGAGACCTCCCCCCAGGTTCGTGATGCCTGGTCCACATCGTGTGGACCGTAACTAATTGGCACCCATGCAACCTCTCACAGGGGAGCGGGTTAGATCACGGGAGGCTGTTAGATCGGGCCTCCGTCTCGCTTCAGGGCAGCACGGTAGCATTGTGGATAGCACAATTGCTTCACAGCTCCAGGGTCCCAGGTTCGATTCCGGCTTGGGTCACTGTCTGTGCGGAGTCTGCACATCCTCCCCGTGTGTGCACGGGTTTCCTCCGGGTGCTCCGGTTTCCTCCCACAGTCCAAAGATGTGCAGGTTAAGTAGATTGCCCATGATAAATTGCCCTTCGTGTCCAAAATTGCCCTTAGTGTCCAAAATTGCCCTTAGTGTTGGGTGGGGTTACTGGGTTATGGGGATAGGGTGGAGGTGTTGACCTTGGGTAGGGTGCTCTTTCCAAGAGCCAGTGCAGACTCGATGGGCCGAATGGCCTCCTTCTGCACTGTAAATTCTATGATAATGAAATGGAGATTCATAATTGGCCATAAATAACTTCGCGCCGTGCCGAGGCAGGATTCGGATCTTGCCAGCAGGAGTGGGCCGGTTAGATCGCGAACTACTTTGGTCCAGCGCAGTTCCCAATTTGGGCCTCACCCAGGATGTAATTGGCCTGCACAGATCCTCGCTGGGCACAACGCAGCCGTTAAATCTCACCCAATAGGTTTCCAAGATATGTGTAGCAAGTATTTGGTCCTCTTCATCTCAACTATAATTACAACTATCCTTCTGTTCCCAACTAAATATTTATCCAGTTCTTGTATTAATCAAGTAGTTGATTTTTTAAGTAACATATTTAACCTTTTCTAATTTTCTTGTGCTGAATTATTTTACTTTTCACATGTTAAACAGAGCTTATGGGATTGTACCCACACACGCTACCTCAAGAACTTCTTTCCTTGAATTCTGGGCACGTTTTCTCCAACAAGTGTGGAAAATTAACTACACGCTCTATGTGGTAATTTCTTTAGCTATTGGACTTAGCTTTTGCCTCAAAGATCTCACTCCAGTTGTTGAATATACTAGAACAGGGTTTTTGAAAGTGCAGACTGTGACCCGCGAGGTGGGTGTCAGAAGCGTCGCAGGGCCTGTGGCTGGTAACAATTCTGAAATTCATAGGGAGAAGCCACTCCCCTGTAAAAACAAGAATTTCACAAGACTCAATTGGAATACTGGCCCACCTGACCGCACTATCTATACTGTACGTCGAGGACAGAACTGTTTTTAATTTGCTCCAACTTTGTGTGGATAAGACAGGGAAACTGGAACTTCCCCACTCCAGGCTCAAGAACAAACTGGGATTGAATCTCAAATTTAAACACAAAACCATGAGTAAGATTTAGTTTGTCTGAATTGTAAAAAGAACTTGCAGAAGTTTCAAATAAAACTGCTCTATAGTTTTTGATAGAAAAGGGACTCAATACTCTGCGTGTTTGCCAATCTTCAAATACCGACAACATCTTTGTACTGAGTCAAATATTAATGACTTGACTGTTAAGTACGGTGCACACAATCCTGTCTTATGGATTTACAAAACCCAGAACTCCCCCAGTATAATGCCCTACTAGGACGAGAGATATTGTACTGATACACATGCAATGTATTTAAAGGTTGAAGGTCGGCGGACGTGTTTGAATTTGGACTGGTTATCGATGCCTTGGCAACTTGATAAACTTCCACCTTTCCCAAGATCTGAGCTACTACTGGAAGCCTTTACTGACAGCCATTTAAATATTCCCTGATATACCAGCAATTGTGCTTATTGCCTGTATGCATAATTAGTGTTTCTGGATCTTCCTTCATAGCAGTTTTTGCACTAGTGATAAATAAGGCTGTGAAATGTCCTGTGGTGTGCTGTTACTTAGCTACTGTTAATTTCCATGCCCTTTAATCTCTTAAAATAATCAGATTCTCAGCCATCACACATTGTACAGTGCAGGCAACACTTTATAAAGCTGGTACTGCTGTCTACGACTTTTGACTGATAACAGAAAGCAGAACATGTCTCATGCTGTGAAATATCGATTGTTCCTGCTCTCCTTCAACACTCAGAGCAAGTGTAATTGGTCTATGATCTTCACACTCTGTCGTTGAAATTCTATTCCAAGCAGTTTTCCGTAATTCTGTCTCATTGTAATCAAAGCACAAGAACTTCAACTGAGTATTCTAATTGGAAATATCAATAGTGCAGTGAGTTTACGAACTCAGATGCCCGCTTCTGTAACTTCACCGTGTCACCGTGAATTTTCCTGGGTGGATTGGGGAGCTGGAAGAGGTGGCAGGAGACATTGGAAGCACTCTTTCAGATGTGACTAATTAAAAAGCCACCTCTGGAAGCCATGTCCAAATGGGGACAGCGTCCAGGTTTCAACGTCAGAGGGTCCATTTTGCGCACCATGTGAAAAGGACCACTGCTACCCTTGCAGTGTAGTTGCTGCTGAGGGCACCTTCAATGGGAGGGAATCAACTGCCTTTGCAGCAAGAACTACATTATTGGAGACACCAATCTCCATGAAGTGACTGCAATGGCATGTCTTCTGGTTGGGGAGACATGAGCACATCACGGTGCCACAATTAAATATGAGAAAACAATTAACTTCTGTAAAAACTTTGTTCAATATCCATCTATCTGATTAATGACAATCAGAATAGTTAGGTTACCAGTTGGCTGTGGAGCAATATTAATGTCAGCATTCATCAATATTGATTAACTTGTTTCGAATAGTGTACTTTAAAGTTGAATAAACTTGCATCAAGGAAATGCATTTCATCCAATTATAAATCAAGATTTTAATATCACCATCTTCAAATTTATGGCTGCTTTATTTACAAGTATGACGTATGGTTCTCTCAGTGATATCTGGGGTGGGATTTACCGGCTGTTCACGTTGGCTGAAAATTCCGATTCCATGCCGCCGCATGGATTTCCTCAAAGAGCGTGAGGGAAGCCGGGAGTTTACAAAGAGTGCTGCTGACTGGGAGCAGAGTCGGAGGGTAGAGTTCCAGCTGGTTCACAGGACAGAATCTCAGTTACATTCTGTAAGTTAAGAGTTGTTTTTTTTTTTTGGAGAGGGCAATAAGCTATATATATTTATCTCATTCAGCAGAATCACCAATTTTAGAGGGTTCACAGGAGAGAGAGTAGCAGTATATATATTTTTTTATGGGCCAAACGGATGTTTAATCTTATACATTTCTTATTTATTTATTTCTTATAAATCTCTTTGCGAATTCAGATCAGAGGGGATGGAGGCTAGGGCAGTTGCATGCTCCTCCTGTAGGACATGGGTGGTGAAGGACACCACTGGTGTCCCCGCTGACTACACCTGCAGGAAGTGCACCCAACTCCAGTTCCTCGGAGACCGCATGAGGGAACTGGAGCAACTTCGGATCATCCGGGAGGCAGAGGGGGTGATAGAGAAGAGTTACAGGGAGGTAGCCACACCCAAGGTTCAGGAGTAGCTAGATTACAGTCAGGGGAAGGAAAGGGAATGGGCAGACAGTGCGGGTATCCCCATGGCCGTTCCCCTTCAAAACAAATATACCGTTTTGGATGCTGTTGGGGGGAGGGACCTACCAGGGGAACGCCATAACGGCCAGGTCTCTGACACTGAGCCTGGCTCTGTGGCTCAGAAGGGAAGGGGGAGGAAGAATAGAATAGAAAAGTGATAGTGTTAGGAGACTCAATAGTTAGGGGAATGGATAGGAGATTCTGTGGTCCCGAACAAGACTCCGGGAAGGTATGTTCACTCCCGGGTGCCAGGGTCAGGGATGTCTCGGATCGAGCCTACAGGATTCTTAAGGGCATGGGAAAGCAATCAGAAGCTGTAGTGCACATAGGCATCAACGACACAGCTAAGAAAACGGATGAGGATCAAAAGAGTGATTTTAGGGAGTTAGGTTGGAAGGTAAAGAGCAGGATGAGCAGAGTAGTGATCTCAGGATTGCTACCGGTGCCACGTGCAAGTGAGGAAACGAACAGAGAGTGAGTGCAGCTGAACATGTGGCTGCAGGGCTGGTGCAGGAGATATGTAGATCATTGGGAAAACTTCTGGAGAAGGTGGGACCTGTACATGAAGGACGGGTTGCACCTAAACTGGAGGGGCACCAATATCCTGGGCTGGAGATTTGCTAGAGCACTTCAGGAGGGTTTAACCTAGTTTGGCAGGGGGATGCATACCAGAGCTACGGATCAGAGGATAGGGTAGCTGTTGAACGGGCAGAAATAGTATGTCGCAAGTCTGTGAGGAAGGATAGACAGTTGATAGGGCAAAGTTGCATTCAGTGGAATGGGTTAAAGTGTGTCTGTTTCAATGCAAGGAATGTCAGAGAATACTTGGAACTACGATGTTGTGGCCATTACGGAGACATGGATTTCACAGGGGGATAAATGGTTGTCAGATGTTCCTCGGTTTGGATGTTTTAAGAAGAATAGGGAGGGAGGTAAAAGAGGAGGGGGAGTGGCACTGTTAATTAGAGAGTGCATCACAGCTGCAGAAAAGGAGGTAGTTGAGGAGGGTTTGTCTACTGAGACAGTATGGGTGGAAGTCAGAAACAAGAAAGGAGCAGTCACTTTATTGGGAGTTTTCTATAAATCCCCCAATAGCAGCAGAGAGATGGAGGAACAGATTGGGTAGCAGATGTTGTCATGGATGACTTCAACTTCCCTAATATTGACTGGACCTCCTTAGTGCAAATGGATTGGATGGAGCAGATTTTGTCATGTGTTCCAGGAAGAATTCCTCACTCAATATGTAGATAGGCCGACTAGGGGGAAAGGCCATATTGGATTTGGTGCTTGGCAACGAACCAGGCCAGGTGTCAGATGTCTCGGTGGGAGATCATTTCGGTGACAGTGACTATAACTCATTGACCTTTACCGTAGTCATGGAGAGGGATAGGAACAGACAGTATGGGAAGGTATTTAATTGGGTGAGGGGAAATTATACTGCTATTAGACAGGAGAGACGGAGCATAAATTGGGAACAGTTGTTCTCAGGGAAATGCACAACAGTAAAGTGGGGGTTGTTTAAGGAGCACTTGCTGCGAGTGCTGAATAGTTTTGTCCCGCTGAGACAAGAAAGGAATGGTAAGGTGAAGGAGCCTTGGATGACAAGAGAGGTGGAGCTTCTAGTCAAGAGGAAGAAGGAAGCTTACATAAGGTTGAGGAAGCAAGGATCTGGCACGGCTCTAGAGGGTTACAAGGTAGCCAGGAAGGAACTCAAAAATAGATTAAGAGAGCTAGTAAGGGGCAGAAAAAGTGCTGGCGGGAAGGATTAGGGAAAACCCCAAGGCGCTCTACACTTATGTGGGAAGAGGATGGAGAGTGAGAGGAGGGCCGATCAGGGATAGTGGAGGCAACTTGTGCCCAGAGTCTGAGGAGGTAGGGGAGGCTCTAAATGGATATTTTGCTTCAGTATTCACTAGAGCGAGGGACCTTGTTGCTCATGAGAACAGCGTGAACCAGATTAATAGACTCAAACAGGTTGATATTAAGAATTTTTGCGGGAAATTTTGAAAAGCATCAGGATAGACAGATAAGTCCCCTGGGCCAGACGGGATATACCAGAGGTTGTTAACATGTACTAGATGCTGTGGTATGAAGAGGCAAGAGTTCAGCTCCTTTTTCACCAACACACCTTTAATGGTTCAAACTCACTCTGCACTGAACTCTACAGATCATCACAAGCTCCAGAGTCCACCTGAAGCCACTTTACATATCAGTGTCAATCATTGAACACTTAACATAAATGAGACAACTAATTGCAATGTCTCTTAACCCATTACTTAACAGTCTCCCCTTCCTTGGAGAAAAAAAAACAATTAGGTAAAAATAAAATTTCAAGAAACTAAAACACACACCTGATTCCCCCCCCTTTTTTTTTTTAAGTAGAAGAAAAAAAACATTCACAGAAACAGGCGCCCTTCATTCATGATATCTAAAAGTTTCTGTGAACTAGCCCCTCTTTTCGTGAAACAGTCTGACAGTTGATAGCTACTGTCAACCCATTTAATTTTTGTTATTTCCCCTCTGTCCAACATCTGCTTTAAACTTGTAATGCCTATCCGTAACCTCTTTTCATTGACACTTTTTGTAGAGTGCACATTTTCCCACAGAGATTTATTGTCAATGTGACAGTCAATAGGAATATTACCTAAATCCTCTAATCCCAAAATTTCTGTCAATATCTGACTTATATAAAAGGCCATATCCACCACTTCCACTAAGCTTAATGTCTCAGCAGCCAAAGTGCTTTGACCACTCTCTTTATTTTCTTTGTTTCCCACACAAGAGGGTAACATTTACCATTGTTCCCCAAAATAAAAATTATAAAACCTCCTGCGCTTGAAACTACATCACATAAATTTGCATAGGACTCCATCACTATAAACTATGAGTTTCAAATGCCTAGGATCACCTAAAACAGGGAACTTCAAAACACACTCCTGCATTTTTAGTTTGGCCAACACTTTATTTGCTCTTATTATGTCTTTCACTTTGGGATCATTCATCTTTGTACTCAACTCTAAAACATCAAAACTCACGTCCGGTCTAGTCTGTCTTCCTAACCAGTTCAGTTGCCCAATTAAACTTTGCAGTTGCTCTTTTTCTATCTTTGAAACCATTGCGTCTTTTTGTGAAACCTGGCCACGACTAATTGCTATTGGACTGATGCTTTCCAAGTAAGATTGCTGACGTAAAGTTGCCCCTAACCGAGTCTGTCCGATTTCCAAACCAATATATTTAAATGCACCGGAAGCCTGACTTCCAACCCTGAATTCTTTCCTCAAACCAGAGATTACAATAGCTTCAAAATCACTAGTCCCACCCCACAAAAAATCATCGACATGCATCATGAAGATGCCAGCAAGATTTCCTTTATAGTGCCAGTAAAACACTGCAGGATCTGCTTTCAACTGGCAACAGCCTAACTTTAATAAGACTGACCTTACCGAAAAGTACCACACTCTAGATGCATCATTTAATCCATATACACATTTGTTCAATTTCCACAGTACCTCTTCTGTGTTAACTGCTTCTTTAGGAGGATGGAGAAAAATGTCTCTCTAGAGCTGATGCCCCTGCATCCTTTAATACATTTTTCAGCCTCCGAGGAGACGGATGTGCAAATTGCCTATGCAGCTTTACTACAATAAGCTTTTTACCAGCTAAAGTCGCATTATCAACTGTCATTAATACATCCTTAACCACTCTACTTGAAACATTATTTGTCAATAATGGAATACAATAATGTCCCGACTGTGTAAATTGTAAGTCCACCGTCTTTCCAAAAACTGTTGCCTTATCCTGTTCCATATCCAGCTTCATGTGTGCTTTCTTCATCAACGGTCTGCTCAGAAGCAAAAGTATCTCACTTGATACAACATCCGTGCTAATAAAATTATTCACTCCGGCAATATTGCAAAGGATCACCACTCTTTTCAGCGAGTTCAGAGTATTATCATACCCAAACCTGAAACTTGTGGAACTTTTAAATTCCTTAACCTTGTTACGATTTTCAGCATCCAATGAGTCCAGATAACATTTTAACCAGTCAATCCCACACACAGTAGATGTGCAGCCACTGTCCAATACAGCACAGTTAAAAGATTCTGCAACCAACACCCTCATTACCGGCGTAAAACAGCTTGTTTATAGGACAATGCCTTCTTTCTGGTCACTATCTTTTTCCTCTTCTGACTCTTCCGTGTCATGTGTCGCTTCAAATACTCTATTATAACGAGTTGGACAGTTGAAAGCATAATGATATTGAGACTCACATTGAAAACATCGATTTATCATGCCCCATGCATTTTTGGGTTCATCCTCCTATTGTAGGTTATAACTGGGTTTCTGTCTTCATAATTTCCTTGTCTCAGTCTTCTTTTATAGTCTTGAGGCCTGTTTGTAGCCATACGATTTTGCCATCCTGTTAGTAGTGTATCTCCCATATTCTGCCTTATAGCAGGCTGACCTATTTGGGTCATCAGAGCCATTGGAATCAAATGTTTCCCCAAAATTTTTTTTAATGCTGCTGTCATCTGTTCGAATAAGGTATCGTTATCCATAAACTGAACTCCTGTCAAAACCAGGAGCTTATCCATGTTGCTCACTCTAGCACAGTCAAGTAATTTAAAGGCCAACACAGACGGTGAAAATTCCAGCCTGTGTTTCTGCAGCTTTTTATATAGTCTGCCAAATTCCATTATATAGTCTTCCATAGATAAATCCTCCATTTTCCGGAACTTATCAAAATCCGACCATGCTTCATACGCACTTAACAAGTCATCTTTCTTATAAATTTTGTCCATATAAAGTAATAAAGTCGCCAGACCTTCTTCTGAGTCTAACTCTTCCAACTCCAGCTCAGAAAGCACTTTGTTTCGGATTTTACTGCCATATGGTAAAGAAAGAGCCAATGCCATACCTTGTTTTCTCTTTCCTAAAGCAGTCACCTTAGTCCACATAACTACTGCACTTCTTCATTGGTCGTATGATTCTATTTCAGAAAATAGGGGAGGATAATCATAACCAGCCATCTTTGTCCTGGTTCAGCCATGTTTCCCTTTTTTTTTCACTCCTTGGTTTCATCTGGAAAAATTGTATCTTTCAAGCCTTCACATTTACACAGCACCCATCCTCTGCTACCATTGCTAACATGTACTAGATGCTGTGGTATGAAGAGGCAAGAGTTCAGCTCCTTTTTCACCAACACACCTTTAATGGTTCAAACTCACTCTGCACAGAACTCTACAGATCATCACAAGCTCAAGAGTCCACCTGAAGCCACTTTACATATCAGTGTCAATCATTGAACACTTAACATAAATGAGACAACTAATTGCAATGTCTCTTAACCCATTACTTAACAGAGGTTACTACAAGTGAGGGAGGAGATTGCTGCGCCGTTGGCGTACTCACTCTCCAGTGGAGTCGGAACTGATAATTGGAGGGAGGCAAATGTTGTTCCCCTGTTCAGGAAAGGGAATAGGGAAACCCCTGGGAATTACAGACCAGTCAGCCTTATGTCTGTGGTGAGCAAAATACTGGAAAAGATTCAGAGAGAAAGGATTTATGATTCTTTAGAAAAACATAGTTTGATTAAAGCATGGCTTTGTGAGGGGCAGATCATGCCTCACAAGCTCATTGCATTCTTTGAGGATGCGACAAGACACATTGATGAAGGTCGGGCAGTGGATGTGGTGTATATGGATTTTAGTAAGACTTTTTAGTTAGATAAGGTTCCCCATGGTAGGCTCATTCAGAAAGTCAGGGGGCATAGGATACAGGAAAATGCGGCTGTCTGGCTACAGAATTGGCTGGCCAAGAGAGCGAGTGGTAGTGGATGAAAAATATTCCACCTGGAAGTCGGTGACCAGTGGTGTCCCGTAGGGATCTGTTCTGGGACCTCTGCTCTTTGTGGTTTTTATAATTAACTTGGATGAGGAAGTAGAAGGGTGGGTTAGTAAGTTTAACAATGACATAAAGGTTGGTGGAGTTGTAGATAGTGTTGAGGGCTGTTGCAGGTTTCAACAGGTCTTTGACAGGATGCAGAGCCGGGCTGAGGAGTGGCAGATGGAGTTCAACCTAGATAATTGTGAAGTGATTCATTTTGGAACGTCAAATTTGAATGCTGAATACAGGGTTAAAGGCAGGATTCTTGGAAGTGTGGAAGAACAGCTGGATCTTGGGGTCCACGTACATAGATCCTTTAAAGTTGCCACGTAGGCTGATAGGCCTGTTAAGAAGGCGTATGGTGTGTTGGCTTTCATTAACAGGGGGATTGAGTTTAAGAGCCACGAGGTTTTGCTGCAGCTTTATAAAACCCTGGTTAGACCATACTTGGAATATTGTGTCCAGTTCTGGTCGCCTCATTATTGGAAGGAATTGGATGCTTTGGAGAGGGTGCAGAGATTTACCAGAATGCTGCCTTGACTGGAGGGCATGTCTTACGAAGAAAGGTTGAGAGAGCTAGGGCTTTTTTCACTGGAGCGAAGAAGGAAGAGAGGTGACATGATAGAGGTGTACATGGTGATGAGAGGCGTGGATAGCCAGAGACTTTTCCTCGGGGCGGAAATGGCTGTCACGAGGGGACATAATTTTAAGGTGATTGGAGGAAGGTATAGGGGAGATGTCTGGGGTAGGTTCTGTACACAGAGAGTGGTGGGTGCGTGGTATGCACTGCCAATGGAGGTGGTGGAGTCAGAGTCATTAGGGACATTTAAAAAAAAAAATTTAGAGTACCCAATTATTTTTTCCAATTAAGGGGCAATTTAGCATGGCCAATCCACCTATCCGGCACATCTTTTTGGGTTGTGGGGGTGAAACCCACGCAGACACGGGGAGAATGTGCAAACTCCTCATGGACAGTGACCCAGAACTGGGATTCGAACCCGGGTCCTCAGCGCCGTAGGCAGCAATGCTAACCACTGTGCTGCCCATCATTAGGGACATTTAAGCGACTCTTGGACAGGCACATGGACAACAGTAAATTGAAGGGGTGTAGGTGAGGTTGATCTTAGATTATGATAACTGGTCAGCACAACATTGTGGGCCGAAGGGCCTGTACTATGCTATACTGTTCTATGTTCTATGAAGGATGCGGTCTTGGGAAATCCTATCGACAAAGACGGGGTCAGTAGATCCCGCTGGCGGGCTGCCTACGCCGCTGAAAAACATGCGGCGGGGTGGCCGTTAATTCCACCCCTGTTCTTTGTTCTCCTCTCCTTAGTCTTCTTTGCTTCCTCAAGGCAGTGTCCCACGATGAATGCAGGTTCACAATTGTTGTCTGCCCTCCAATATTTCTCATGAGTAATTACTCTTCATGTGTGACCCTGGACAATGAACTTTTATAGATAGGAGGGTATCACAGGTATGTCTGATCCTATCCGCATTCGATATTGACAGAAATTCAATGCATCAGGGGCTACCAGATAGTGATTAATAACAGGAAAACTTGATGATTTTGTTTGCCTCCCTTGCAAGAAAACTTTAGTTTCCTAAACACTGCCTTGACTCAGAATAGGCTGGGTAAGCAAACATAGTGTGGGTCCTGAAGATCAGCCAGTTAGCAAATGTGGGTCCCGGGAAAAAAAGTTTGAAAAACACTTCACTAGACGATCACATCAATTATAGATATTTATAGAATTTACAGTGCAGAAGGAGGCCTTTTGGCCCATCGAGTCTGCACCGGCTCTTGGAAAGAGCACCCTACTTAAGCCCATACCTCCACCCTATCCCCATAACCCTGCAACCTCATCTAACCTAAGGGCAATTTGGCATGGCCAATCCACCTAACCTGCACATCTTTGGACAGTGGGAGGAAACCGGAGCACCCGTGCTGCCCACTAATTATGTAATACCATGTGTTATAATATGGTTAGAATTGTACAGTATACATCCTTTCACTTAATTATTCTAATAGACAAAATATGAAGACCTTATTCCAATAGGCAAAATATGAAGACCTTAATGCCAAGAACTGAGCCCATATTTTCAAGTGACTTTTACTGCCACAGTGTTTCATTTCCTGGAGCCTATTAGCACTGTGGGCGTCCAAATAATGGAAAATCTTCTTTGGCAATTCAAATTTTTCTGCCTAAATTCCAGGAATTTAAAACTGATCAGTAGTTTCCCCGTGATTTTCAAACAGACCCTTTTGAATAAAATAGCTGTTTTTGCATCCTTGAAAAAATGCTACTAGGATATCCTGAATTTGAAATATCCCACTCAACTTTAAACTGGAAGGTCAGTCATATATAAACTGACCAGTTACAGAGCATTATTTTGTGTCATTATTTTCTTTGACCTAAAACTGACTAAACTTGTAGCACTGTCAAAATAAACTTGATACAGAGATCTAAACTACAGAGCTTTTTAAACATATTTCCATATTTGAACAATTCTAGGGACAGTAAAAATGCATTTTACCAGGATGTTTGAAGGGATGAGGAACTTCAGTTATTAGGAGAAATTGAAAAGGTTTGGACTATTCTCTTTTGATCAGAGAAAATCAAGAAGTGACTTAAAAGAAGTTTTGAAGATAATGAGAGGTTTTGATAGAGTGGGAAGAGTAAAAATATTCTATCTAATATGGATCAATAATCAGAGTTCTCAGGTTTAAAATCGTTGCCAAAAGATCTCGAAGGGAGATGGGCAGAAATTTTTCCACTCAGATTTGTCCGAAAAGCTTAATCCAAAAAAAGGAGCTAGAGGCTGATTCCATTAAAAATGGAGTTGGACAGGTAGTTCAGAATGAGGAACTTACAGGGTTATGGACAAAAAAAGTTGAGTCTAAGCATGGCTGCTCTTTCAAGAACGAGCACAGGCATAATAGGCCGGAAGGCATTCTTCTGTGCTGTAAGACTGTGATGCATGACTGGTATTATGTTCCCAGACCAGACCCCAATAGTGGCTAGGATATTGGTCAGAAACCCCAATATTTTATTTTAATTTTGCAAGACTATGAGGAAAGGACAACTCCGCTCCAGGAGTGATTTCACACAAAATAGGGGCATGGTATATTAAAACAAACTTTATTATTCACAGTATTCAAATATCTTTAACATCACACAAGAAAATAACTTACAATTACCCTTTAAACAATGCTAATCAATAATGACACAACAACCCTTAACTGCTATCTTTATTTCCACTCAAACAACAAAGCCATCTCAGATCCCAATCCACCTCTAAATACAGTTAGCACTCGGGAATGCTTGCTCTAGAGATAAGTCTTGAATAATCCACTTTGAGAAAGAAGAGATCTTTTGACTGTTTGAAAGAAAGAGACCCGACACCCTGTCAGAATAATGCAGAATCTCTGGCTGTTATTTCTTCAGTAACCTTCTCAGCTTCTCTTCCAGCCAAAATTAACTCTGTAAAAACCAACCCCTGACTGCTTCAACCCTTGGCTCCTCCGATTAACTGCATCATCTTACTAAACTAAACACAATGTCTCTAATTAACTACTCTGCAGGGAACCCTCAATATAAATCACTCACCCGAGCTGATAGGATGCTTTAATTGCACCTCTGGCTCCAAAAACCCCAGCTGTCTTGCAAACCAGGATTTTTAAAAACATTACTGCAGCAATCATACACACACTAACCCAGGCTTTTTGTCCTTGCTACACCAAATATATACAATACAATATATCTGAAATGCCTACATTCATCAGACTGGATTAAAGGGATGATTTCTAAATCACAACTAGACAAACAAAGAAATTCCTCAAACATGAAATTCAGGATGTTTGTCAATTTTAGTTCTGTAAAACTCATATGATATTTATAATGTGTTACATTTGTTATGTAACTTGCACATTCTTTAATTAGGTATTCACATTTTGTGACAGATGAATACTTCCACCACACAATGGAGATTCACAAGACTCGGATTACTAATAGCATTACTAATGCACTCTGAAGAAAGTGTGCTTTGTCCTTATTTTCTGTGGGCAGTCACAAAAAAAAAATTCAGCTGGCATGATGTTAAAAACAAAACAGTATCCTGGTGTCTATTTACCATTTTATGTCACATACCGCAGCTTTAACATTATTGATTGGAACAAACCTTATCCTGCAATTCCTCCCTCTGTTTCCTCGCCTCTTCTAATGCTTTGGCAGTTTCAACACTTACAGTTTCTCTGCTGTTTAATTCTTCCTGCATCCAAACATTTGATTGTTGTTAGTAAGATTACAGCATTAAAAATTCACAAGGATCACATTCAAAATATGTTTACACAATGCCTAATACTGTGTAAACTAATACACAATTGCACAAAAAAAATGGTCCTATTAATTATGGCTGAGTAAATTAATTTGTGCTAGAGAATGAGCAGGCTACTAAATGTTGCTATGATTCACTGAAAGGTCAACATGAGTATTCAAGTTCTGGGCTGTGAAGGAATAATGAATGAGAAGGGCTCTTTCATGTACTTTAGTTTCAAACACTGGCAGAATATTGCTTACCTGCATACTACTGCATCTCTCTGGACACTGTAGATAAATGGAGGCCCTCAAATCTGCTCAATGTTCAAATATTGATACCCAATGAGAGAACAGATGTCCTCATTTCACAGCTGGCTTGTACACTTCCAATCAATATCAAAATACTAGGTGAATGTGGATCCTACTGAATAAATAAACTTTTAGCTGAAAGGTGTGTTGATGACTCCAGTTAAATATTTTGAAGAGCTCCTATCCATGCTAAGCTTTGGGATTTTGTGCTGGGATCGTGAAGTTAATAAATAACATTTTTATTAATATAAAATATTAAGTGCACAAAGAATACTTTGGATACATGTACATCCCAAACATATTATGTTACAGAGTTTTGCAAAATAATTGGTTAAAATTATGTTAATGAAATTATTGAAAATAGAAACCTTTCACAAAGTGGAACTTTCCAATCATAATGTATGTTTTGTTATTCTATGCTTGCTCTCTACACCAGATAGCATTATTATTCCTGGGCTTCAATAAATGTATCACACAGCAGACCATGCTGCTTTACAGTGAGAAAACTATTTCAGCTACTCCCATTCTATAGGACTACAGGTGTTTGCTGTGCAAGCTGCTCATTGTCCCAGCTATAGGACATGTGGCAGTATTAGAGAAGGGACGACAAATATGGGAAATGCACTAATATCACATCATGCTTAACTTTTAGCAGAATGTAAAATCTTGAGATTACAAAATCATGGAAGTAGAAAAGAAATTGCAACAGTTGTGACTAGAACAGTCTTAAATATATGCTTTTCATACAGCACGGAACCTTTTGCACCATGAAAGATTTTTACATCACTCCTTTTCAAATAGACTTTTCGCATAAAGTTAGTGTCATAGAAGGGGTCTATTGTAAGTGAAAAGAAAGGGACAACGAAGATAGCACAACTGAAATGAGAAATAAAGCAAGCTGAAAAAAATAAAAATTGTTTTCTGGAATGGGGGTGTTTTGCACACGTTCCAGAAACTGGTCACCCAGCAAAGGTCATGTAGGAAGTCTTTGATCTGCCTTCTCAATCTGAAATTTTTCAGTAAGGGATAAAAAAAAAATCATTAGTTTAAAAATAACCATTCTAGAGTATAATTTTACAATGTGTTACTAACCTTTGACCTTTCAAGTTCACACTCCACTTTCCTCAACGCATTTTCTGTTTCATTAAGCTTGTCACTTAGATCTTCATTTTTCTGTTGGTATTGGCTCTGTGCACAAATGAACACAAATAGATGTATACAGATGCTGTACAATTAGGCTACAACAAGGGGCGGGATTCTCCGTTGTCCAATGACGATATCGTAATCGGCGATTGGGCGGAGAATCGACTCGGATGCCCAAATCGGGGGCGGCGTCGGTCAGCCATGCTCCGCCCCTTGGAAATGGCGTAATCGTGTTGTATGCCGTTGCAATGGCATTGGCGTGTCATCGGTCGGCCCTCCCGTGAATGCTCCTCCCCCAATAGGCTTAAAATGCTTAAAAAGCTCATTGGAAACTTTGTCATGCCTAATCAAGTCTATAGTGTTACGATCCCAGTTGATGTTTTAACTGGACGGGAAGATTCCAGAATGGAACCTTGGCTCAAAAGACTGTAACCGTTACTTTTTTTAAAATGTGGAGGAACAGAGTCACAGGACCGCTAATTAATTTTTTTTTAAATAAATATAAATTTAGATTACCCAATTATTTTTTCTATTAAGGGGCAATTTAGCGTGGCCAATCCACCTACTGTGCACATTTTTGGGTTGTGGGGGCGAAACCCACGCAGACACGGGGAGAATGTGCAAACTCCACACGGACAGTGACCCAGAGCCGGGATTGAACCTGGGACCTCAGCGCCATGAGGCGGTTGTGCTAACCACTAGGCCACCGTGCTGCCCTTGCTAATTAATTTTAACAAGAAATAAAATGTATTAAACATGAAAAATTGGATGATGATACAATAATCTTTTTGCACACAAATTTTAAGATTAACACAGATTACAAAGTATATCTTAAGAATAACCTCCTTCTCTTCTGCATTATAGAGATTCTGTGGATTTGGTCCTCATCCAGCAACAGAGATAGATAGGTTCTTGATTAACAGGGGGATCAGGGTTATGGGTCCTCATCCAGCAACACAGAGATAGATAGGTTCTTGATTAATAGGGGGATCAGGGTTATGGGAAGAAGGCAAGAGAATGGAGGATGAGAAACATATCGGCCATGATAGAATGGTGGTGCAGACCCGAGAGGCCGAATGGCCCAATTCTGTTCCTATGTCTTATGGACTGGCTGTGTCAAAATATACACTCCACTCTGAACACAAATTAGTGTCTGATTTCTCCTCAGAAACCACCAGATGTTTGTCATAGAATTTACAGTGCAGAAGGAGGCCATTCGGCCCATCGAATCTACACCGACCATTGGAAAGAGCACCCTACCCAAGCCCACACCTCCACCCTATCCCCATCCAACCTTTTTGAACACGAAGGGCAATTTAGCATGACCAATCCACCTAACCTGCACATCTTCCTTTGGACTGCGGGAAGAAACCCACGAGTGCATGGGGAGAACATGCAGACTCCGCACAGTGATCCAAGCTGGGAATCGAACCTGGGACCCAGGAGCTGCAAAGCAACTGTGCTAACCACTGTGCTGCCCACAAAAGAGAATCCCACCGGGACCTTTTCCGCCCCACTTTTAACACCAAATCCAACATCTAGGACTTTTAATATCCCCTCCAGGATTTTTTTTTATCTTGACTGTTGTACAAATTGTTTGCAACTGCTTTCACTGTCAATTCTCAAGACTCTATTAAAATGTATCAAATATTACCTCTGAAGTCTGCTGACCCACTTTAAATCCATTTACTGCAACTGTTTCTTTAACTTGGAACACTTCGTTATTTTTCCCCTGAATTCTCCTCAACAATACCTTAGTCTCTGTTACCTTAACTTCAGTCTTCTGAAGACATTCTTTTCGTGGACATTAAATTAAACCCACTTAAAACTATACCTTATTTCTAATGTTTACCAATACAAATCCCTTATAACTACCTTTGTTTTCCCAACAACAGACCGCACAAAAAAATGCATACACATTTATACTATATGCAAATAGAAATCAAATGTGTTTTCATTTTATACCATATTTTTCATAGCTTATGAAAGTATTTAAAATGCTGCAATGCGAAAAGGTCAATTTTTTTAAACATCTTCTCTGTTAGGCATCTTGCAAAACCCTTTCATGTAGAAGCAGAATACTTTCCATTTCCGTTTGTATGAAGCACTTACAGGTCATATATATCCCAAGAATATACGGAATAGTGTTTGCTCTGTTCTAATAACATACCTCTGTCCCAAAATACTTCTGTAGCAGTAAGCAATCAAAAGTCTCTTTGTTTAAGGTGGCCAAATTAGAGACAGTTTTGTGCAAACTGCTTTCACCAACTAAGAATTATGTTGAACTTTCCTAAACTCCTTTCAAGTAAAACCCTCCCAAACAACCTATTTCATCAATTTAGGCCGAATTCAAACCAACATGTTTGAGGTAAACAGACATTTAAAAAAAATAAATAATTTACGGGATATGGACATTGCCAACTAGGCAAGCATATATTGCCCATCCCCAATTGCCCTCAAGATGGTGAGCTGCCGTCTTGAACCACTGCTGCTCATGTGGTGTAGGTACATCCACAGTGCTGTTAGAGAGGGAGTTCCAGGATTCTGACCCAGCGACAGTGAAGGACTGGCTTGGAGGGGAACATCTAAGTGGTGGTGTTCCCAGATACCTGCTGCCCTTCCCCTTCTAGATCGTGGCAGTCATGGATTTGGAAAGTGCTGTCTAAGAAGCCTCGGTGAGTTTCCGCATTGCATCTATAGAATTGCATTGCAATCTGTGAAATTCACTACCCCAGAGTGTGATGCATGCTGGGACAGTAAGTAAATTTGAGTTAGACATATTCTTAATTAGTAAAGGGTTATGTCGAATGGGCAGGGGAGTGGAGTTGAGGCCATGATGAGATTAGTCATGATCACATTGAACGGTGGAGCAGGTTCGAGAAGCTAAATTACCCACTCCTGCTCCTGGTTCTTATGTTCGAAGAAATAATTATTCTGTCTAATTCCACCTTCCAGCTCTTGGTCTGTAGCCCTGTAGGTAACAGCACCACAAGCACAAATATGGCATTCTTGATTAATAAGGGGATTTCTTGATCAGTGTTATGGGGAGAAGGCAGGAGAATGGGGATGAGGCGGAGCAGACACGATGGGCCAAATGGCCTAATTCTGCTCCTATTTGTTATGTAGCTAGTATACACACTGCTGCCATTATTCATTGGTAATGGAGGAAGTGAATGAAGGGGTACCAATCAAGTGGGCTGCTGTCAAGCTTCTCAATTCACTGATGGCGAAGAGTGTAAAGATATCAGCTAGGAGACATTATGCACAGGCAGATAAATGTTTTTCAGATGCTCCCTTTTTGTTGATGTTGGGATATAAAACTTCACCCAATCTTGGGGATTGCAGTGGAGCACTAGAACTTAGGCTCACTGAATAGCAAGCATAGATTTCACCATCAGTCCCCCCACCCCCCCAATCCCATTTCTAGTACCATCCATTCCCCCAAGCTGGCGAAAGGAAGCAAATGATCTTGTCACTTCTCCATTTGGAGGGAGAATCGTCATCGAGTTTTTTTTTGCACTAGTGAAGCGCTCAAAGCAACTTACAAACCTGAGATCCAAAGATAAAAAGCAAAGTAATTTCAGACCCTCATTTAAAAATAACACACTGCTAGTACATTACTTACGATCTTATGCTGTGAGGCTGTTTTGTCAAACTCACGGGCAGTTTCAAGGGCAGCTATTTGAGCATCTACTCGGTTAGTCCTTTCTGTGTGCTGATGTTTTAAAGCAGAAATTTGATGCTGCAATCTGTCATTTTCGGCTTCACTTTCTTCTTGCTATGAAAATGTAATGCTCATCAATAAAATCTTAGTTAAACTTGCTGCAAATACAATTACCTACATCAGATTTGAAAGTGATTATTCCAAAATTTATAGTTGATTATATTTTTAGATTCACAATAAATATATTTTAAATTTTTCTTACCAACATTTTTATTTGAACTTCTTTTTCATTCACTTCACTCTCTTTTAGCGTTAGCGTTTCTTTGGCAAAATGTAACCGTTGCTCCAATTCACGGACCTGGAAAGGAATCATAATTTTAGAACTAGTTGGACTAGTTAAAAATTCCAACAATCAGTCAGAATCAACCAATGAGCATGGCTATAATTCATTCACCCAGCACTGTCGTTTGTGTTCTGCAATCGTCCATGACAAAAAATAAAGAAAAACACACAAACTTTCAGGCCATGTTAAAAATGAAAACCATTCCACAAGCTGCTAACAAATGGTCAAGTAATTGAACTCGTTGCTATTCGAAGTACACTAATAAATAGCAGTTACCTGTCTAGCATTCTCATCTTTGACGGCCTGAATCTCATGATCTTTTTGTTTCATCGAAGTCTGGATTTCTAATACTTCGTTGTTTAATTTAGCTATCTAAAACAAATGAGGAAAACTATTTTAAAAGCAAAAGTACAAACATTCTGTAAATTGTAACATATAACATCATCCGCATTTTTCCAGCCCCAAAAATCATGCTTTTGGATTCACTCAGCATAAAAGTTGACCCTTTTCAGCCACAATACATTATATTCACATTAGCCAGTCTCAATTTTTCACCCCATATTTTACTTACCAGTACCTCATAACTGTGCATAAGGGATCAAGCTGAAAGTACAGGCTGTATAGAGAAGTTAAGATATGTCTGCTCTTTGCATCGGATGCTACCCGTAACCACAATGGTGATTCACTTTTATACTTGGTGTACAGGTCAACCCCATATTTGGAGGATTTGAGGCTTCAAAAGTTGATGTCAACTTATATTTTGCTCTATGGCTCTATTGCTTAAATATATTATTTTACAAAATTAAACTTTCTACCCTTGGTAGGTATGTGTGTACCTGTGTTTCGAAAATGCTGACAGCTTCAGTATGGCTAGTCTTAGCTTCCAACAAAAGATGCCCTGCTTCTTCCAGTTTCTGCTCCAGATACGATTTCTGCAGAACACAATAACTGGTTAGCAACATAAAACAATCATGATTCAAACTCAATTTTAATGGCTATTGAATATATTAAATATAGAACATAAACTTTTAAAAGACTGAATCATTCATGGTGCATGCAAATTAAGCACTTTTCATTATGTTAATCATACCTCCTTTAGCAGCTCCTGTACATGCTCATCTTCTGAATAATTTCCCTCTAACTGTTTTTCTAGGGAAAATACTTTTGCCTGCAAATGTTTTATAGTCTTTCCCTTCTCCTCAACCTCTGCAGATGTCTATTTCAGAAAAACAACATAAATATATTGAGAAGCCAAGTTGACTAGTGACAGCTTGAAAATGTTAACTCATTATAAATAAAATAAATAATCTTTATTGTCACAAGTAGGCTTACATTAACACTGCAATGAAGTTACTGTAAAAAACCTTAGTCGCCACATTCTGTTCGGGTACACAGAGGGAGAATTCAGAATTCTCAGCTGGTACAGGAATTCAACCCGCGCTGCTGGCAACCCAAACCAGCTGTCTAGTCCAGTGAGCTATGTGAGAATCACATTGTATTTTTAGAAATAGTGGAAAGAATGAGAATGATGATGTTTATCTCAGGATGTTGCAGAAATTTATCGTTTGGCCTCTGTATTCCTAGGCCAATGAGGGAAATATCAGCAGACTTAAAAAGCCAATTGCAATCCATTAACCCAGGTTGGAAAATGTGAACCTGGAGGACTGTAAAATCTCCAAATTAAATAACCTGGCAAAACATACTGTTCAACGTATAAAGTAGCTTCGTCAGAGTAATTTAACATGAGGCTTCTGTGAATTCATATTATAGCTTCAGGAGAAGAGAGAGGATTATACAATAAACATTATTGCGTGTGAATAACTTTTTTCACAGCCAAAGAAAGAAAAACATACTTTTTTGGTATTAAGCTTCTTAAAATCAGAACTTCCATTAGAAACATCCATAGCCTGTCAGAACGTCTGTGCTAGCAGCCATCCAAGTTAAAATGATTAAGTAGTTCATACAGGTAATTATGTAAAATACATTAACAAGTCACCAAGCTCTCATTAGCTTGATGGTGTTGTATCAGGAACCAAAACTTTAAAAGTCACTTTATTCATGAGAAAAAAATGTAAAAGGCTCAGGGTGTATTTTAAGACCCAAATCTTTCACTTCCAAGTGATCCCTTCTTTCTACTCCTCTTCTAAGTCATGTTTGAAGATACTGAATGCAGAAAACTTCAATTGATTGGATTATTTCAGCAACTTAAAAATAAAAGGAATGGTTTTCAACTAAAATGCCTCTCTGTGGGTGTCCTGTGATTTTTATAAAAATGTGATAATACTCATTAACATGCCAGGACCTCGTCAGAATCCAACTAAAGTTACTGATGTACTGCAAAGCACAAAGCTAATTTTTGGAGTTCAGTTTGTTCCTTTGCCACCTTTGTCAAGATGTTAAATATTTGGTTTAAAAATGAGAGAGCAGATTGATGTTATTTTAACTGTTAAATAGGTTAATACTAAGTGTAGCATTTATTTTCTAATTAAGGTGGCCCTACACATAATTATTCCCCGAATATGTCATTAGGATATGGAATTGCTGCATAGACTGAACTCTGAAAATTAAGAAAAACTTTAAAGCAACAAGATATATTTTAGTAATAGCTACCAAAAGGCAACTGCTACCTTTTGTAGCTTTTAAGCATGCAAAATAATAACTTTACATCTAATCCAAGGTTCTAGTCAGCAAGAGGTGAACAGCTGTGGTTTTATGGTAACCGAGTCCCACAACTGGAAACCAACTCCAGAATGAATTCTGTTCAGAATAACAAAACAGCCAAAAAGTGATCAAAGAAGTGGGTTGCCGGTAATTACTGAACCCTTTCACATTTGAAATGAAGCACTAAATATTGGTACCTTATGCAAATCAGCTGAGAGTCTTTGAATCACATTCTGCAATTCCTGTGCCCTGTTTTCTAACACAGTTATTTTTTCTTCTGCACTTCTTTTGGTAGCCACAAATTCCTCTCTGTGCATTAAGGTAAATTTAACAGAATTTAAGAAAAATGTAATACACAGAACAACAAGCAGCAAACAGATGAAGTGACCAGCAATTGTTATCGGTCATTCAGACAAACAGCAGTTATAAAACACACCATTATCTCAACATACAATAACACAAAAACCACAAGCATAACCTTGTTACATGAACTCTACTGCTGAATGTCCACATTGTCTACACTGAAGTTTGTTTAAATAAAATTTTGATTGTACAATAGAACCAGAATCTGGAGTCCATAATCTAGACTGACAATTCAGTGCAGTACCAAAGGAGTGCTGTACTTAGAGGTGCCATTTATTTTTAAGACTAAGTAATATAGTCCCTTTCGTTCTATGAGGTTTACGTACAAGATCTCAGCGCATGAATTGAAGAGTAACACTGGAATTTTCTCAGTCGTGATTAATATTTGCTTCTCTGCTAACACTACCAAAACGTGTGACCCAGTCATTTGTCTCATTATCCTCATTATGTAATGTTATATAAATGCAACTTCTGTCTTTCTTTACAGTATTTGCTGAATTCATTTAATAAGGATATATTACATATAGACTCATAGGATCATACAGCACAGAAAAGGCCCTTTGGCCCATCGTGTCTGCGCCTGTCAAAACAACCACCTAACCATTATAATCTAGTGTTTTACAAAGATGTAAAATTCTGGTGAAGATATAACATGTCTTTAGAAATAATATAATAAAATATCCCAATGTGCTTCACAGGAGCATTACAAAGCCAAATATGACAATTTTAGGTCAGAAGGTTGGTTAAAGAGGTAGGTTTTAAGAGTGCCTTCAAAGGGGGAAGGAGAGGTAATCATTTTTGGATGGAGGCAGATCTCCTTTGGTCATAGTTACATTCTTCTAACTTGTCATACCACTATAACTTGGTTGAGCATAGGAACTGCCATTGCCAATGTGTGCTAAGTCAGTCCCTCATATGCTATTCTAACACAGGTATTTAATAGCAGAGGAAGTAATTCATATAAATGGATAAGCATTTATCTAATTACTGAACACAATGCCTACATTTTGGTCTCAAAAATGAAATATTGATCAAAGACTGAATAAGTTTGCTCATTACTTTTACTGTTAGAAGTGTTACAATCTGTATTGGAGGATTGCTACTGGTTTTGCATTTATTTCTGCCATTAGTCATCTTGTGGTTTTGGAGTCAGAGCTAATGCATTTCTTTGTCTATACATAATATTTTTCCTATTAAATGTACTAAGTATAATATGTATATGCAGGTGGAGTACATGTTGATCAGTTCTAAGCATAACACACTACAGGGATGATGGTACAAATTTGTACCTCGGAGCACCTACCAGAAATTGGAGCTTGGAATCATGAATTTGTAAATTTTATCTTTATAATGTATCCTCATTCATACCTTAACCACTGAAATACTCAATATACCCTAAAAGACCCGGTAATACACTTTGGCTGTATGCTCTACTAAACATCATTAAACTTACCATTCTGCTTGACCTGTCTTTTGCTGGAACGTTTAGCTTTAAAAGAAGAACATTTTGCTTGTCTTGTTAAATGCCTGAATTAATTCAATTTCAGTATGCATCCAACCAGAGTGAGCTTGACTGTTAGAACAAATCAGTTCATTTTGAATCAACACCAAATTGTAAAGACCATGAGAAGAAATGATTCAGGACACTACCACTGACTTTTCATTCCAAACATGCTGTACCTTTCTTTGTCAATATCTTCATTTAGTGTCTGTAGCTGCTCAAGCCTTTTGTCTTGATTTAACAGTTTCTGATTGGAGACCTTCAGCTCCTCTTTGGTTTGATCTAGCTCTGTTTTCCTTTCCTCAAGTTCTATTTCAAAGTTGGACAACATCTCTTCTTTCCTCAGGAGCTGTAAAACAGGCAAAGGATAAATTCTTACAGATTAGCTTTAGCTCAAAAACCTTAAGTTAAAATTTTGAGTTAAGTTTCAAACATTCCAACAGATTTCAGTTCGATTACTCTCTTTTACTAACCAGGATATTAACTTTAGTCAAAGAGAAAGTTTGGGTGGGACAAGATGAAGATGAAGGTTTGGTTGCGTCCCAAGCGACAGGAAGCAGAATCATGCCCCTGTCTGAATACATGCAAAGTAGCAGAGAGATGCGGAATAAAAAGAGTATGCAGTAAATTTATATTCAAACAGTGTAGTAATATTTTCATAAAGTGCAATGTGACTGAATTGAATTTTGGATATTGCATACATTTTACAGTCTAAATCACTTCCCATTCAGTTACATTTATTGAAAATTTGATTCATTACTGTGTAGGAGCAGCGGGGTTTATTTATAGCTCCATCATAGGAAGGCATGAGGCAGGTTCATTTGCATAATTCCTCATATGGAAGGATCATATCTCATTTAGGTCATCAAGGCTAAAGCAAATCAGCTGAAAACAGTTACCCCCTGGGGAGAGAAAGAAAACTCATGTGTCTCTCATAGCTCTTAGTGTGTGGATATGGTGTGGCAGTGGCAGACAGTAGACTGTCTGCCTGAACTCTCAGGTTCAGGAACACAGAACAATTTCTAACATGGAGGGTGGAAGCTAAAAATGGGGAAAACCCCAAAGACGGAAAGCATTAATTTCAATCAAGTCTAGGGTTAAAACGCACCTCTCAAGCCGCAAGTTTAGTGCCTCATGAAAAGTTATGTTAGAAAGATTAAATTATACTTTTTGTTTATCTAAACTAGATAGACGCCTGTAGTTAACGATTGCGAAACATGCATGATAAATTGCATACTTAATTTTAAACTGGATATTGACAACAGGATTCCTCCTTTCAAGGAGGAAAACAAAATATGGTTAAAAATAGCAGCTTACAAAGTTTAACAACTCTTGTGAATGGATGTCTCCTGTATGACAGGCTGTGTAACTAGTGATAGTAATCAACTATTTCCTGATAGATGAAAAGGCTATTTCAATATAATTATTAAGACCCAGTTTTAATACCCATTTTAAAATGAGGATTTCAGCACTATAACCTCAGGTCATGACAAAACACATAGCTTCAACAGAGACACAATAAGCCTGACACATGCATCAACTAATTGGAGATAAAAACAACATTTTCACTAAGCAAGATGAAAAAGCTATTGTTCTGATAAACATATTTTCAAAGTCAGTTTGACATTAAGAAATGAGCTGTACCAGTAATCAGATAAAGGCCAAGTAAGCACCATAGCAATATGAAGGCACCAATGTCCAGAATGTGGATAAAGCAAAGTCAGCAGAAAACCAGTAGAAACCAGTCTTGATAAAAGCACAGAATCGCATTCCATAACATACATAAATATTCAAACATGAAACATTCATAACTTGCGTTGCACATTAAGGATTGACAGTTAATCATCAAATCAAATGTATTTGATTCCCACCCAAACCAATTAGGACGACAGTGGGGTGTAGGCAAATGGCTACAGACTGATAAAATTCTCTTTAAACATGATGGTCCGTACGGCCATCTTTATCCAGGATCATCCTATACTTTGATCTAACTACTCGCTATCCTTATTTTCATATTATCACTTTTCCACTCTAACGCTTGAAGTAAATTCAAGCTGTTTTGCCGTAAGCAAGAAACCATTTCTGTATTATTTTGAAAGTTAAATTGTTTATAAGTCACTTCTCTTTAAGTCGTTTTGCTAGCCGGACTTTATTGAGAATAGATTTAAGTTTCTCTCAATTGTAATCAAATGGAGGCAATAAAGATTCTTGTTTGCATCCGAGAAGTTTAACTCCAATTTCTACTGAGTTTTAGTGTCGCGAGACTTCACTAATTCCGCATGGTAGATCTCATCACTAGTGTGATTTAGGCATGTAATAAATCAAAGTATTGGCCTGTGACTATCATCTCAATCTAGATACCAAATTGTAGCTTCAAATTCAATGATAATATTAATCGCATTAGCAATAAATTCAACAATTTGTTTGAGATGATATACACAAACTGAGATCTCCATATATTACAATGTAAAATATATACTTGAGTTTACAAGTTCCTAAACATTGTCCATTCTGAGCCTGGGAAATCATAAAATCCCTACAGTGCATATTTTACATTGTAATATATGGAGATCTCAGTTTGTGTATGTCATCTCAAAGAAATTATTGAATTTATCCCTACAGTGCATTGAATCTGCACTGACCCTCCAAAAGAGCACCCTACCTAGGCCCATTCCATCCCGTCACCTGTACATCATTGGACACTAAGGGACAATTTAGCATGGCCAATCCACCTAACCTGCACATCTTTGGGACTGTGGAAGGAAACCGGAGCACCTGGAGGAAACCCACGCAGATATGGGAAGAATATGCGAACTCCACACAGTCACCCAAGGCTGATATTGAACCCAGGGCCCTGTGAGGCAGCAATGCTAAGCACTGTGCCACCATACCACCCCTTGCATTACGACAGGTACTGTGGCATCAAAAAAGGTCACTCAAGTGCTCATGATAGCAGCAAGTACGAACGTCCAAGTGCTTTGTCTTTGGAATCATATAGATTGCATAGGACATCTAGTTTAAATCCATGTTCTGATTAATTTGCATAAACTTCAAGTTACTTATACCAGGCATTTTCAAAGTCGCGTCTCACGGGTGGGTCATGGGTTGGTGTTGGGAGGGTCGTGGAGCCGTCCGTTGCTCCAGATTGTGCAAATTCATGCGCAACAGCCGCAGCAGCTGGCTTTTAACAATGCGGGCTGTGAGCAGCCTTCAAAATGACGGCCGTGACCAAATAAAAAAATGCGGGCACATTGCGCTTGCATGCCCGCTCATCGGTGCTCATACGCAGAACTGCGTGGTTCTGTAAACTTCAATAAGGAAACTGATCAGCTAAAGGCAAGATTTCACCCAAAATGTGAAGGTACTTTTTTCGAATTCTGTTATGAATTTATTTTCCATTTCTGATCCCAAAACCGACTGAGCTACTAGCACCTAAGAAGCCAAATCCTGTGTTACACTGAATTACATTGAATATATCACCACATTCGGCCAACCAGCCCATGTCCACATTTTTGCTTCATTTGGAACACAACTGAGCAAAAGGCACTATTCGTACGCGAGAGAAAACAAGCGGAGAAACAAAAGAACATTCTGGCCAGCCAACCAGCCCACACCTCGGAATTGAATGCAATGCATGTCTTTCAAAATATGAAGCAGCTACTGGTCTAGCCAGGTGGACAGAAAAGCAGCAAATGGAATACAACCCAGGGAAGGGTGAGGTGATGCATTTGGGGAGGTCGAACAAGGCAAAGAGTTACACAATAAATGGGAGGATACTGAGGAGTGTAGAGGTAGGGAGGGACCTTGGAGTGAATATCCACAGATCCCTGAAGGTAGCAGGACAGGTTGCTAAGGTGGTTAAGATGGCATCTGGAACCCTCACATTTATTAGCCAAGGTAGGTTTGCACAATCAGAGAAGCATAAGATTTTTTTATACATGTTATTTAATCTTCCTGCTTGAAGTTGGCAAAGAGCAGGTCACACCCCCAAACGACAACATCACGTGCTTTGGGCACGATTGCGATTCCTCCATTTCGTCAGCAATAAGTAAGGCAAGAGAAAATGATGGGTCGCGAAGGTCAGCCGGCATAGGTCGCGAAGGTCGGCCAGCATAGGTCGCGAAGTTGGCCCTGTTGGTAAAAATGGGTCCCCGGAAAAAAAGTTTGAATAACACTGACTTATATGGATGGATCTCAATGTTCCGATTAGAGATTAAACCACCAATGAGGCAACTGTGATAAGAAGAGTTCTTTCAACATTTTCAGGTACACAAAATTCAAACAGAACAACCACCAAAGAAATTTAAGTGCAAATGGTTTGAGTTACTCAGTTTTACTGCAAGTGTTTAGGCCGATGGTGAGGCCACACCTCGAGTATTTTGTGTAGTTATGGTGTCCTTATCTGACGAAGGATCTTCTTGGTATGGAGGGTGTACAGCAAAGGTTTACCAGGCTGATTCCTGGGATGGCAGACTGTCATATGGTTAGGATTATATTCACTGGAGTTTATAATAGTGAGAGGGGATCTCATAGAAACGTATAAAATTCTAACAGGATTAGGCAGAGTAGATGAGAAAGAATGTTACTGATGGTGGGGAGTCCAGAACTAGAGGTCATAGTTTGAGGATAAGGGGTAAATCTTTTAGGACTGAGGGGAGTAGAAATTTCTTCACCCAGAAAGTGGTGAATCTGTGGAATTCGCTACCACAGAAAGTAGTTGAGGCCAAAACATTGTGTCATTTCAAGAAGGGATTAGATATAGCTCTTGGGGCTAAAGGGATATGGGTGGGGTGGTGGGGAGAAAGGCAGGATCAGGGTATTGAATTTGATAATCAGCCATGATCATAATGAATGGCCGAGCAGGCTTGAGGGGCCAAATGGCCCCCTCGTGCTTCTATTTTCTATGTTTCAAGAGATTGATTGCCAGTGGGCCAAGAATTGTAGTTTGGACATCCTTAACTTGGTAACAATCTAAAAGGCTTGTGGTTTGAGAATTAAATACATTCATTCTAAAAGATACACCAGTTCTAAATCCTGTTGGGGAAAAATATGCCCACTACAAACTGTACAGCCTGAAGTAATGCAATTAAGTCTTCTAGATACTGAAAGAATGTAATAATGTTTCTTGTACCATATGTTTGACTTTGGCAAGTTCCTGTTGCTGAAACCCATCCAGTTCATCCTGCTCGTCTCGTTTCTGGAACAGATTCAAACTCTGATCCTTCATTTTTTTCAGCTGGGTCTCAAACACTGCTTTCTCCTGAGAAATTTAATGAATCAAAAGACGAGCAAAATTTATAAATGCATTTTTCACCCACACAATTGTATCTCAAAAATCAATGCCTTCAAGCAATTATGAAAATAATTTTTCATATAAATCTCTGTATACAACCTGGGAACACCTAGCTAGGGGATTTTATTTACAAGCCTGTAACACAATTGAGAAGTTCAAGTGATCGGATTTATAAAATATATCAAAAAGAAAATCCGTGCTACAGTCTTGGCAAACCATTGACAATATGTATGCATGTGAGCAATATAAAATATTTAAAGTTGTCTGCATGCATATGTGTCTGAATGTTTGCCATTCCGTATGGGCCGTGGAAATGCATACTGGAAACTTCTTCTGTAAACATGTCACCTGCAACTACTTGCTGCTCTCAGTAGTAATGCTGCAGTGCCGTCACTAATGTACCCATTCCACAATAAAGTACAACAAATATATTTTCCTCTGAGGCACAAAAAACATCAACAGAAAAAGTGATCCAACCATGGCGAGTTAAAGATTGTAATAGATCAAAGGAAAAGGTTGATAAAGTTGCCAAAAAAAGTAAGCCTGAGGCTTGAGTTATTTTTGAATTCTGCAAAGGAGGACCAAGAAACTGATAAAGAGAAAATAAAGTAGGAGTGTCAATTAGCAAGGAACATAAAAACTGACAGTAAACACTTTTTTAGGTATGTAAAATGCAAGAGATTAGCAAAGACAAATATAGGCCCATTACAGGAGAATCTACAATAGAGAATAAGGAAATGGCTGAAAAACTAAACAAATGCACTATGACAGTCTTCACAGAGGAAGGAATAAAAAACTCCCAGAAGTATAAAGGAATCAAGGAAACAATGGGAAAGAGGAACTGAAATAAATTATTAGTGAAAGGGTAGTACTGGAGAAATTGATGGGATTGAAAGTTGTTAAATCCCCTGGACCTCATGATCTACAGCGCAGTGTTGAAAGAGGTGGCTGTAGTGGATGGTGGTCATCTTCCAAAATTCTGTAGATTCTGGAATGGCTCTTGCAGATTGGAAGGTAGCAAATACAACCCCATTATTTAAGAAAAAAGAGAGAGTGAAAACAGGGAACTACAGTTCTATTAGCTTGACATTTTGTTCAGGAAAAATGCAAAAAATCCATTGTAAAGGATGTGATAACTGAACACTTAGAAGATAATGGTAGGATTGGGCAGAGTCAATACGGATCTATGAAAGGGAAATCATGTTTGACAAACCTATTGTAGTTTTAAAAAATGTAACTAACAGAATAGATATAGGTGGAAAACAAAGGAAGTGGTCTATTTAGATTTTCAGAAGGCGTTTGATAAAGTCCCACACAAGAGGTTAGTAAACAAATGAATGCACATGGGATTGAGGTAATAAACTGGCATACAATCAGAATTAGTTAATGGATAGAAAACAGAGGAGGAATAAACAGGTCACTCTCAGGTTGGCAGGCTGTGGCTGGTGAGGTATTGCGAGAATTGGGCCCCAGCTAGTAATAATCTATATCAATGATTTGGATGTGGGGATTAAAAGTAATCTTTCCAAGTCTATTGATGGCACAGAATAAGGTAGGAATGTGAATTGTGAGGAGGATACAAAGAGGTTTCAAGGCAATTTTGACAAGTTGAGTGAGTGGGCAAGAAAATGGCACATGGAATATATTGTGGAAAAGTGTAAAGTTATCCACTTTGGAAGAAAAAACAAATATACAGAGTATTTTTTTTTTTTAATTGGTAGAGACTAGTGAGTACTAATGTTCAAAGGGACCCTGGTGTGTGTCATAGAATCTATATAGTGCAGGAGGCCATGCGCCCATTAAGTCTACACCTACCCTTGGGAAAGAGTATCCTACTTAGGCCTTCACCCCGACCCTATCCCCATAACCCAGTAACCCCACCTAACCTTTTGGACACTAAGGGGCAATTTAGCGTGGCCAATCCACCTAACCTGCACATCTTTGGACTGTGGGAGGAAACCGGAGCACCCAGAAGAAACCCAAGCAAACACAGGGAGATAGTGCAAACTCCACACAAACACCTGAGGCCGGACTTGAATCAGGGTCCCTGGCTCTGTGAGGCAGCAATACTAACCATTGTGCCACCTTGCCATTCTTTTTTATGTGCCCTTTTTCATGAGTCAATGAAAGTTGCATATAGTTGTAGCAAGAAGGCAAATGGTATATTGGCCTTTACTGCAAGTGGATTTGAGTACAGAAGAAAAGATTTCTTGCTGCAATTGTACAGAAGGAAGGATATAGTTGACAAGAAAGAGTGCAACAAGGTTCACTGGATTGATTCCCAGGATAGTTGGGTTGAGGAGTCTGGGCCTGTATGTATAGAGTTTAGAAGAGTGAGAGGGGCAACTGGGGGTGTGAGACAAGGGATACAGTCTTAGAATAATAACTAACCCATTGAAGACTGAAATTAGGACTTTCTTCACTGAGTTGGGAATCTTTGGATTTCTCTACCCCAGAGGGTTGTATAGACTCAGTCATTGAGAATGTTCAGGAGACATCAATAGATTTCTAGATAGTAAAGGATATGGGGATAGTGCAGTAAAATGTGTTGAGATAGATCGGCCATAATCTGAACAGAGCAAATGGCCTACTCCAACGCCTAGTTCCTATGTCCCTTACAGTAGATGAGGTTATGGCCCAGATTGTGCAATCAGAAAATCAAACCCTTAAATATCACCATTCTTATTTCTCTTCAATAGCCAGTTTATCATTATTTAATTGAGCAATTCAAAATAGACAATATCAAATACCTTTTCAAGAATGGAAACTTTCAGCATCCAATCCTGAAAATAAAAATGGCAATTATTTTTCTTTCCAAATTACAAATGCAGAAACTCTTCAAAAACAAAAAAAACTTAAAACTAATGCATATAACATGATACAATTTATTGTATCTTTTGATTGATCCAAAAGAGATACTTCTTGGACAGATTTGCTGTTCTGAGACCATGAACCTGTCAGGTGTAGACACTTTGTCAATTTTAGTGTCTATCATCAGAAGGATGGAGTGTTCAATGGGGCACAAAAAAATCCCTAGTTTTAGGGTGCATGTCAAACAGTGTAATTTGTCTAGGTTTCTTACTGTAAAGCTAAAAGCAGTGTCCTGCATTTTCACCTGAGGAATGAGGAGTTGCTCGAAGAAATTACAGTGAGGAATTTAAAACAAATCCTTTCGTAACTTAAGAAAGCAGAATGTATTTTTATGGTATCAAAAAAATCGGCAATTTTTATCTGCAAGGATTTCTAAGATGATTATTGCAGCTTTCAAAATCAATCATAAATGTTCATTGTAGCAAAGCAAGGAATAGTGTTAACTTAATTCTGCGACTTGATTAAGGATACCTGATCCTTCTTTTCCAAGGCTAGTGCCATTCCTTCTGCCATTTTTGCTCGGTTGGCTTGATATGCTTCATTCTGTTCCTGAATTTTCCTCATTGAGGCTGGTCAAAATTTAAAAAAAAATTGCATGTTACCAACCTGTAGTAAATGAAATTGCATCAAGTATCAATTAGGTAATTTTATTTGAATTAAAACAATACATAACATTTATCAATACTTTCTATTGGTTACATTAATATACTTGGGTTATTTTAGAAAAGTTTATTTTCCAAATGTTCTTCCAAAATTTTCAACAATGGAATTATAATGTTATCTAAATCTTTGAAGACACCAGAAGCAAATAACAATTATGAAAGGATTTTAGCTTAAATTTTCTTTTACATGTAATTAAAGAAAGAAATGGATTACCATAAAAAAACTCAATAAAATTGATTTCGCAATAAGAAACAATAAAAATACGTACAATCCTGATGTTTTTCTAATGCAATCTCAAGCTTCTCTTTTGTCTTCTGCAAATTTCGCAGCTGTTCAGCATAATCTTGAATAAGGGGAGAGGGAACGCAGGCCAGGAGTTCAAAACAGGCAAAAAAAGAAAACAAAACACAGGAATAATCATGAGTGAAGGATGTAAATGATTTTCCCCAACAGAAAATCATTGCTGTTAAGGAGAGTATGTGATGATGAAATCCCCTTAACATGTTAATGGTAAAAAGAAAAAAATTACTCTGGGACTAACAAACATAGCATATTTGGGAAAACAATGTTGGAATACATGCTGGTGCATGTGGAGATTAAACATAGAATTAAAATGAAACATCTCTTTGAATTACTGAAGAAACGCTGACTATAATCCATGTGTAACCCATCTTTCTTCAGTCTTTTCAATCAGTTGTCATTTGAACTCATAAATTAAGCTTTCAGAAAACATGCTAAATTTAATAGATTTAATTTGTGCTCACTTACTAAAGAGAGATTTCTTGGGAGCTTTGAACAGTTTAAAAGCCAACAAACAATATCTAACTAACCACTCACTATTAGAGAAACATTGAATTGAATAGTACGTGCAAGAAATGAAATGAAATGAAAATCGCTTATTGTCACAAGTAGGCTTCAAATGAAGTTACTGTGAAAAGCCCCGAGTCGCCACATTCCGGCTTCTGTTCGGGGAGGCTGGTACGGGAATTGAACCGTGCTGCTGGCCTGCCTTGGTCTGCTTTCAGAGCCAGCGATTTAGCCCTGTGCCAAAAAGTGTGAAAACAAACCCAATTCTGAAATTAAATCTATTAGCTTTAAACAATTGCAGCTTTACCGTAGTAATACAATGTCAAACTTAGTTACCAAATTCATTGCACTCTGCACTAAAACAAAAACTGGTATTTACCAAGAATTAGAGTTAATTAGTCAGCTTGGATTTAAACACAAACTCAATCATTCAAGCTGGCTGACTGATTAGGATCTTTCGCATACTTCAGTAATTTAACATGCCTCTAGTCAGGGCTTTCACACATGAGGTCTCAAGGCTAGTCAGGGTTATAAAATAATGATAGATTGTTTTCACTGATTGGTGAGGTTGTAACAATAGAGCAAAAACTTAAGATAACCACAGAATGCATAAAAGGGCATGTTACTAAAACATTAATTCTAAACACAGAAGGTTGTGTTACAGTTATAAAGTTTAAAAGATTATATTTTCAGACTATGAATGAAGTGTAAATGAAAGGGTGTCATGTGACTTGTTTTGCAGTCTGCCTGATAGTAAGCCTAGGTGATTTGATTGTTAGCGATCAAAGGAAGGTCTAGATCAGGGGTGGGCAAACTACGGCCCGTCTTTATGCGGCCCACCAAGTCATTAAAAAAAAACAAATTTTTAAAAAAAATTTTTAATTATTTTTTTTAAGGTTAATGGGGGGGGGGCTGTTGGGTTACTTACTGGTATAGGGTGGATACGTGACTTGAGTAGGGTGATCATTGCTCGGCACAACGTCGAGGGCCGAAGGGCCTGTTCTGTGCTGTACTGTTCTATGTTCTATATGAGGCGCCCAGAATCATAACCGGGTGAAGTAATTATTTTACTTAATATACTATGCGGCCCTTTAAAATTGTGAATTTCTGAATGTGGCCCTTGCACGGAAAAGTTTGCCCACCCCTGGTCTAGATGGTTTCAAAGAGAAGAAGGTGCAAGATATTTATGCTTAGAGACAATGGCAGCAGTCTTGGAGTTACACCATGAGTATACCCTGAGTCTCCCAAAGTCCCAGAAAGGTGCTGAAGTTACTGGTTGTAGATAGTGGTGCTGTAAACTGTTTATTTACTTCTAATATAAAAGGAAGTTGGAATCCAAGGAAGCTAATTAGTTTCCTACCTTGATACAATTTTAATGTGTTTCACAATGCCATGGGTAAGAGGATGCCACTTTTGAGATGCACCTAAAGGCTTCCCTACAAATGTGTGAATATTGCAGACAAGCAGGCAGCGTTCTATTTGGTCAGCAGAAAGAAATGGCCGCTTGACTTTGTGAGCTGCCACAGCCCGATGCAGGAGTCTCAGTCTAGTTGAAGAGATGCATCCTGCAGTCTTCTATAGATTCTGGGAGACTTGTTCTGGCGTGGCAGGAGAGAAGAGTCATTGGAACAGGCTTTATAGTCGGTGGCGAATACAAGAATGCTCTGAAAAACGAGGTAAGCATATGGACACAAGCCACTCAAATTTACCACTCGGTGAAGTAGGGATATGGGAACCCATTGGAAGCAAATATGGTCTGTTTGCTATAAAGGATTTTAATTCCGTGGAGAGTGTAATAAGTATAAAAGGGGAATGTTCCATTCTATAGTTTAAAGTATAAATTGTCTCCAGAAAGAAAATGGTCAGTAGTGCTTTTAGACATTTGTTGCCCAAAGTTTCACTGCATGAATTCTTGTTGAGTCACTCTTTCAGCTATTATCTGGAAATTTGTGCCTCTTTTTAAAAGTTACAGGTCTCGTAAAGGAATTAGAACGATTGTTAAAATGTGAAATTCTCTGCCATTTGTTGCTGAAACTAGGAAATTAGGAGAGTGCTCAAAAATAGAGTATAGGGATCCAATAATGAAAAATGAAATGAAAATCGCTTATTGTCACAAGTAGGCTTCAAATGAAATTACTGTGAAAAGCCCCTAGTTGCCACATTCCGGCGTCTGTTCGGGGAGGCTGGTACGGGAATTGAACCGTGCTGCTGGCCTGCCTTGGTCCGCTTTAAAAGCCAGCTCTTTAGTCCTGTGCTAAACCAGCCCCAGAGAAGAGTGAAACAAACACAGTGAAATAAAGGGTGATGAAAGGTCATCAAGCGGTAAATAACATTATCTTGTTTCCACTAATTGTCAAGATGATAAACGGAGGGCACAAATTTTAAATAATCAGAGTTAAAGGCAAAATTAGAAAATATCTACAGACAGGGTAATTAGAATTCATTACTAAAGACCCCTTGTTGAAGCAGAGTGCATAAATTCTTTTAAAAAGGAGAAATATATATAGTTACATGTAAAAAAAGAAAAAGTTTAAAGGAGATGGGCAATGAAAGAATTAAGTTGATGCCGAAAAAGACAGGCAAAATTGGATGAACCAAATGGCCTGTTCCTGGACTGGAATATTTAGTAATGCTTGCTACAGAAAAAATGTAGCTTCAAAAATAAAACAAAATCTGATTAACATGCTGAATTGACATAAAAATGGCAGGAGAGGGATATTTATGATTTGAAAGCAATTAGAATATACTACATTTAAGATTGAGAATTCTGACATAAATTTTTTAAAACTGTAAAATTGGAACCAAGTGCTACTTTAACCCATCATACATATCATATGAAGGAAGGACAAAATTGGGAATATGGCAGTCCTCTCGATGACATAACTCTCAAGTATGTTTGTTGGCACTCTCATCAAGCAGATACGAATTTGCCGGCTTGGGCACATTTGCAAGATGGAAAATGGTCGCATCCCCAAGCATTTTCTGTATGGCAAAGTATTCGGAGCCAGTCAGACAATCAGTTCCGCTTCAGGAATACTTCCAACCTTGGCATGAAGGCTCTAAACATTGGGTTCACTAGCCGATAACAAGAGAAAAATGGTGACACCATCTGGACCAGCATGCAGCACCCATGACAATCAGTGGTTGCAACAGCTGGGCAACAGGTGCGAACACTGAAAAACAACAACCCAATAACCACTAAATATGTGGCACTTATGTCAGAACCTGCCTCTCACGGATTGGTCTCTTCAGCTATCAAAAGTGCACCATCTGAAATTACCTCATCTCCAATGGATGTGATTTTTTGTTGCTCAAGGGTTGATAGTATTTAATCTACATACTGCATGGTTTGGAACTACAATTAGTATAAAATCTGCAATTGTTGTGTTTTTAAAAAAATATATGCACTGTACCACAGCAACATGCATAGAGATTTGCTAAATAACCTAGAGAAAATGGCTTGTCAGTTGGTTTCCACTTTTCTGTTAAGCTCTAAATATTTTCCACAGACTCCAAGAAGCTCATGTCACCTCAGTCAACTAAGTAGTTCCCCTTTACCAAGACTACTATTGGACTGCAAGGCTGACTGGGAGCACACAAAAACAAACAGGGATGACTCTTCATAATATTACAAGAAGTTTAATATCCCATGCAACTGTGTTTCAGTAAGTGAAAAAAAATCCTTCCTACAATTCGATAACAATCTGACTGTTTCCTCCAACAGTTAACAAGCCCATATGTCCGGCCTTGGCCTGCTGCAGTGCTCCAGTGAAACCTAGTTTAAGCTGGAGGAGCAGCATCTCATCTTCCAGTTGGGCACGTTACAGCCCTCGTCTCGGGACTCAACATTATGACCTTTCTCCTCCATCTTAAACCCCTTAAAAAAAAATCCCGTACAGGTATTGCCTCAATGCAAACCCCTTCCCCTGCCACAGCAAGTGATGTGTTTTGTTCTTAAAGCCGCAACATTTTGTTGCAATCTCTCACAGCTACAATTTAAAATCTTACGCGTTCTCCTGTGTTCTGACAAAAAATGCGTAAAAGGACTTGAAACGTTAACTCTGATTCTCTCCTTACAGATGCAGTTAGAACTGCTGCGTTTTTCCAGCATCCTCTGTTCTAACCTCTAAAGTTAAAGGTGTCAGGGCTGCAGCACATTCAGTAAATGCTAACAGTCACGTGTTCTCTCAGCAAATATTAAGGGAAGCCACATCAATGCAAAACATACTCCCCTCTTGAAAATGTTATTAAAAATGGATCTGTATTCCATGTAATTAATGTTTTTTTTAATTTAGTGTACCCAATTCATTTTTTCCAATTAAGGGGCAATTTAGCATGGCCAATCCACCTAGCCTGCACATCTTTGGGTTGTGGGGGTGAGACTCACGCAAACACGGGGAGGATGTGCAAACTCAGCATGGACAGTGACCCAGAGCTGGGATCGAACCTGGGACCTCAGCGCCATGAGGCAGCAAGGCTAACCCACTGTGCCACCATGCTGCCCTATTCCATGTAATTAATAATGCAGCATCTAAAGCTGAAGTTTCAAAATAGCATATGCAAATTTGATACCAGACTGGATTGGTTTGTCAACAGCTTTCCTGATCTCCAGTAATGCTAATAATTATAACTCACAGTGGAGACACACACAGACCCTCACATTTTTCACAGAACAATCCAATAGATTTGCCACAGGCATTCAAATAAAGAGTTTTGGGGTCCACATACAGAAATTGCTAAATGGCAGCGTACAGATTCACTCAATTACTGAAAAGCTAATGGAACATTTACATTCTAGCCCTGTTGAGATAAAGGCCAAGGATGGAGGTTGCTAGCGTATCTGCCTCAACCACCTCACTTGGCAGTGCATTCCAGGCCTCCACCACCCTCTGTAAAAAAACTTGCCCCGCACATCTCCACTGAACCTTTCCCCCCTCACCTTGAACTTGTGCCCCCTTGTAATTGTCATTTCCGCCCTGGGAAAAAGCCTCCAACTGTTCACCCTATTTATACCCCTAATAATTTTATAAACTTTTATCAGGTCGCCTCTCAGCATCCATCTCTCTAGGGTGAACAATCCCAGTTTATTCAATCTCTCCTCATAGCTAATACCCTCCATACCAGACAACATCCTGGTAAACCTTTTCTGTACTCTCTCTAAAGCCTCCACATCCTTCTGGTAGTGCGGTGACCAGAATTGGACACAGTATTCCAAATATGGCCTAACCAACGATCTATAGAACTGTAACATAATTTTCGAGCTTTTATACTCGTTACCCCATCCTATGAATGTAAGCATGCCATAAGCTTTCTTTACCACCATTTCCACCAGCTGCCACTTTTAAGGATCTGTGGACCGGTACACCCAGATCTCTCTGTGTCTTTATGTTCCTGATGGTTCTGCCATTTATTTTATAGCTCCCAACCTGAACTGGATTTACCAAAATGCATCATCTTGTATTTGTCCGGATTAAATTCCAGCTGACATTTCTCTGCCCAATTTTGCAGCCTATCTATATCCTGTTGTATTCTCGGACAATCTTCATCACTATCCGCAACTCCTGCAATCTTACTATCATCCGGAAACTTGCTAATCAGACCTGCTACGTTTTCTTCCAGATATATGGGGATTGTCAGTCAAAACGAACACCAATAGGGCAGCACGGTGGCGCAGTGGTTAGCATTGCAGCCTCACGGCACCGAAGTCCCAGGTTCGATCCGGCTCTGGGTCACTGTCCGTGTAGAGTTTGCACATTCTCTCGGTGTTTGCGTGGGTTTCGCCCCCCCCCCCCACAACCCAAAGATGTGCAGGGGAGGTGGATTGGCCACACTAAATTGCCCCTTAATTGGAAAAAATGAATTGGGTACTCTACATTTATTTTTAAAAAAAGAAAATAAACAAATGAATTGCCAGGTAGGCAAACTGAGACTCAAACATAACCTGCTGTGTGATCAAAAATGCAATCTGAGATGATCAAAAAATAAAAACGACTGGCTTTTTGCTTCAGGTGGTAAACTTGTGTGCACAGTATGTCATGACATTTCCAATTTGAAGCTGCATTCTACTAGACAAGTTAATATCTCTCTAAATTGGGTCTCTTGCGAAATATCTCACAAGGAATAAAGAGTCAGAGCTGTCCTCCCTTCAGCTCTATAGAGGTCAGTTTTATGGGCCATTGTCGGAGTTTCTAGAAGGTTAGTTCAGGCTTTTATTCCAAATTCAAAGTTTTATTTGAGAGTAGTAGCTTTAAGCATCAAAGTCAATTGAAGGGATCCATGAAGTGTCTAGGAATGGAGTTGGGAAAGTGGGGTTGCGATACAACCATACCGGTAAGAAATATAAGTTACTTTCACCGCTGGCAGGAGGTAGTCCACCATATAAAGTTGCCATGTTGACAAGCCCCAGTGAGGAGGGTTTGGCGGGTGGGGAGCAAAACTGTGGGTAGGGGGTTTATGATTGACATGGGGGTGGGCAAGAGGCACCCTCCTCCCCCACCCTCCTTTAACTGGTCATCAGCCTACAGGGTTAAACTTACCGAGCTACATGTTGAGTGCCGGCCTCTCCTAATGCTGCTTAAATCAGGTGGCAGGAGGAGGCCCTTAACTGGACATTATACAAAATATATTTTTCAAAATTGTTTCTGGATCAAGATACTTTAAGCTGAAATAGATGCTTGATGAATATTCACCATATGTCTCTAAAATATCTTGCAAGAAAAATAAACTATTACAAGCTAAGAAATAGCATTCTACTTATCACACTGGAAATCATATCAGGGGCAGCACGGTAGCATTGTGGATAGCACAATCGCTTCACAGCTCCAGGGTCCCAGGTTCGATTCCGGCTTGTGTCACTGTCTGTGCAGAGTCTGCACATCCTCCCCATGTGTGCATGGGTTTCCTCCGGGTGCTCCGGTTTCCTCCCACAGTCCAAAGATGTGCAGGTTAGGTGGATTGGCCATGATAAATTGCCCTTAGTGTCCAAAATTTCCCTTAGTGTTGGGTGGGGTTACTGGGTTATGGGGTTACTGGGTTATGGGGATAGGGTGGAGTTGTTGACCTTGGGTAGGGTGCTCTTTCCAAGAGCCGGTGCAGATTCGATGGGCTGATTGGCCTACTTCTGCACTGTAAATTCTATAGGTCTTCATTGAAAAATGCACACACTACAGCTATAGCTACAGCACAATGTTGTGAAATATGCAGTATTCTATGTGCATGACAGTGATTCTAGTGACCAAAGATGGCAATATTATACCTGTGAGGAATCGATCATGTACGTATTAATAAAAGGAAAAATTGAAAATAGTCTTTTACCCTATCCAACATTATGAACAGGACAGAATATTGTATTGAAACGAAATACAGGTTTTAAGTCACTCACCACCATCAGATACGTTACAAAAAATGGGAAAAGATCAAAAATAATTTGGAATAATTATAGATTTGATTCATATATTTCTCCTATTCAGACAATAAGTTACAAGAGATAGCATCATAAATTATTTTCAAAATTCTGTCAGAACTCACACTCTTGAGGTATTCCTCATGAATGATGCTTTACAAACAAATCAACCATTTTAACCAGCAAATCATTCTAACCAGTAGCATCAAATTTATACAAAATTATCACTAACTTCTTAAAAATGTAAATTTTGTGAAGTGGTTTCAATGTAAAATACTTGCGTTTTTAAATTCTTACAAGAAATTTTAATGCAGAAATAAAATGTAACGGTGAACGCAACATGTCAACTCAAACTTGCAGATTAAAGCAGGTACCTGAGAGTTTCACTTCCAACTTTCGAACTTGGTCATTTCGCCGCAGCAGCTGAGACAACAGATCCTCACGAGAACAGCTACTGTCAGAGGCCTTACAAAAGATTGGGGGGGGGGGGGAGAGAGAGAGAGAAAGATTTTTAAAATTAGGACAATCATTGATTATTTGACTCTTATTTCTCCGAATTAAACTATGTTATAAAGAAATACAGATGGCCTTGATTTACTTCAACAAAATTAGAAGTGTGCTCACTTCCAATACTGTGATTTAAAACCCCTCATCTTTTTTTAAAAAGGCATTTTATTACAAACATACATCAAAACAGGTTACAGCAAATAAATGCCCCGGAAAACATACTTTCAAATCCCTTATCTAATCACTTCCTATAGCCCTACTGATTAAGTACAATGACTATTGGATACAATGCTCTATTTACTGAATGTCAACATTACTTGCTTGGACTTTGGTCTGCCCAACACACCTCAACATACAGTTTGACATGCAGTGATTGACGGCCCCTCCATTGAAGGCATCAGCCGTTGTTTTCGGGTCTTTTCCTGATCCACCTTACTGCGCAATTAAGCACCAGGTTGCTGCTAGTTGTTAATTCAAAAGCAATAGTTCCCATTTTGGCATCAAAAACTGTCAATCAGGGAGAAAAGTTTGGATTCAAAACCCACACGGTAAATTTGGGGTGGGGAATTCAATAAAAAGAAACAAGTGTACAACCCACAACTATTTTCACAGCTAACAAACCTTTTTTAAGGGATCACTGATATTTATGCCAGGCTTGCTTTCATAGTTAGACCTACAGACAAAGGCAACATCAAGACCATAACCACCCTATATGGTAGCCTTCTCCTCCTCATTTTTGGAGAAGGTGCTGTCGGTGGTGGGGGAGGGCTGGAAGTGGGGTCGATTCAGCGATCTACAATAGGATCATGAAGGAGGATAAGGAGTTTGAGGAAGGGATTAAGGCCAAGTGGGAGATAAGGTTGGGATGATTTTGGAGGAAGGATTATGGTGCAGAATGCTGCGAAAGTTCAATACCTTGACCTTATATGTGAGGCTGAGGTTGATTCTATTAAAAGTGGAGTATAGGGCATACTTAATGAAGGCTAGGATGAGCCAGCTGTTTGAGGGGGTGGAGGATAGCCATAAACAGTGTGGGATGGGCACAACAAATCATAATCATATCCATATGTTCTGATCCTGCCTGAAGTTGGAAAAATTTTGGGTGTTATTTATCAGCACCATGTCTGCGGTTCTACACATGGAATTGGAGCCAGGTCCTCTGGAGGCCATATTTGGGGTGTCAGACCTGCCTGAGGTGCAGATGGGTGCGGATGAAGATGTTTTACCTTTCGTCTCATTGATCGCTCGCAGGCGGGTCCTGTTGGTATGGAGGTCAGTATCTGGGCAATCTTTTTTAATTTTTAGAGTGCCCAATTCATTTTTTCCAATTAAGGGGCAATTTAGTGTGGCCAATTCACCTACCCTGCACATTTTTTGGTTGCGGGGGGTCAAATCCCTGCAGACACGGGGAGAATGTGCAAACTCCACACGGACAGTGACCTAGAGCCGGGATCACACCTGGGACCTCAGCGCCGTGAGGCAGCACTGCTAAGTGTCTGGGGAATCTAATGGAGTTCCTGTATTTGGAGAAGGTGAAATTTGTACTGAGAAGGGACAGATGAGAGGTTCCACCAGAGATGGGGTTAGTTTGTCTGACATTAATATTTTCTTTATCAGACAGAGTAAACAAACAAAAGAATGCATCCAAATGGCGCTGTTCAATCAGAATACTGAAATTAGAAGTAGGCTTAGATTTTTCTTACTTGTGGCATGCATTTAACAACACAGGACCTCTATTTCAGGAGTGAAAAGAAAAAAACTCCTTGAAGAATTAATTGCAAAATAATAACATATACTCCAGATTAACCGATAAAGCACAGTAAAACAAACCAACTTTCTTCAGCTGCATGCATAAAGTACTTAGAGGGTACTAAGATGTCCATAAGAACTTTACATTTCAAGACTAGTTGTGATTCTGTTTCTGCCATTAGTTACTTTTGGTGTGATTCAAGACCAGGAATTAATGTATGCACAAAATACTTATAGTATTTAGAAATAAAAACTGGAATGGCTCATTAACAACCTGCTGCTACAAGTTTTAATTTATGCCCTTAAATCACACCCAATGCAGCCAGCCACCGTTTTCCAACCAGCAGAATTCTATTAGTCCTGAGAGCATTTCCAGACTTCTGATTGCTTATACTCCATGGGCAAGTGTCCTTCTTTTTCAATTGAGCACGGAATGGTTATTAATTATCTAACAACCATGAATTATTATAACCTGCTTGTGACTCTACTCTTAAATATTTTTGAGAAATGGTATCTGAGGAGTCAGAGTACAGGAGGGAGATAGAGAACCTAGTGGCATGGTGCAATGACAACAATCTCTCCCTCAATGTTAGAGCTGGTCATTGACTTCAGGAAGTGTTGTACATACCCCTGTCTGCATCAATGGTGCCAAGGTGAAGGTGGTTGACGTCTTCAAATTCCTAGGTGTACATATCACCAACAATCTATCCTAGTCCATCCATGTCAACGCTATGAACAAGAAAGCACAACGCCTATACTTCCTCAGGAAACTATGGAAATTTGGCATGTGCACATTGACTTACCAATTTTTACAGATGCACCATAGAATGCATCCTACCTGGCTGCATCACAGCCTGGTATGGCAGCTGCTCGGCCCAAGACCGTAAGAAACTACAGAGATTCGTGAACACAGCCCAGTCCATCACGTGAAACCGTCTCCCATCCATTGACTCTACACTTCCCGCTGCCTTGGGAAAGCAGGCAGCATAATCAAAAATCCCTCCCATCCAGGTTATTCTCTCTTTCATCGGGCAGAAGATACAAAAGTCGGGCAGCATGGTGGTGCAGTAGTTAGCACTGCTGCCGCACGGCGCCGAGGACCCGGGCATGATCATGGCCCCTGGTCACTGTCCTTGTGGATTTTGAACATTCTTCCCCCAAAAGACGGGCAGGCTAGGTGAATTGGCCACGCTAAATTGCCCCTTTATTGAAAAATAAGAATTGGGTACTCTAAATTTATTTTAAAAACACAAACATCTGAGAACACGTATGAAAAGATTCAAAAACAGCTTCTTCCCCATTGTTACCAGACTCCTGAATGACCCTCTAATGGACTGAACTGATCTCTCCACGCATCACCTTCTCTGCTTTGTAGCACTACCCTCGATGTCTATGGGCACAATCCTGCAGCCACGTTGTGCCCGAAAAGCAGCTCACCGCAGCGCAGTGCAGCCGCTGAAAACCAGGAGACCCCGCTCCCAGCATCTACCCGGCTTGTAACACCCCGCGAGATTCAACACAATCTCGCGAGATGTTGCAAGGTGAATCCCGCCCACAATGGGCGGGATCACTTTTTGGCAAATCTGCATAAAAGAATGAAGCAGTAAACCTTACTCTAATGTGCAGATTCCGAAGGTTCTTGAGGCTTTGGGATTCAATCCCTTCACCTTGGGGACCTCTGGCGAGTACCGTTCAGCACTGGTCCCCAAATGGGGACCAGACGGAGCAACACTCATGGGGGTCTCCTTGGGGATCAGAGGCCTCCAGCTGCATGCCCTTTGGGCAGGGTGGTACCCTGGTACTGCTGGCACCACCTGGGTACCATGGCAGTGCTGAGGTGGCACTGCCAAGGTGCCAAACTGGCATTTTGTGCGTATACGACTGTGCCAACACCACTTCTGGGTCTGTCCTGTTGGTGGCAAAGCATATACCCAGGAATGGTGATTGCAGTGTTTGGGACATTATTTGTAAGGTATGATTCTGTGAGCATGACTATGCCAGGCAGTTGCTTGATTAGTCTCAAGACAGCACTCCCAATTTTGGCACAAGCACCCAGGTGTTGGTAAGGAGGATTTTGCAGGGTCAACAGGGCTGTGTTTGCCATTATAGTTTCTGGTGTCTTGGTCATTATAGGGTGGTCTGTCAGGTTTTATTGTTCCATTCGCAATGGATGAAAAGAACGGAGTGGCTTGCTAGGCCGTTTAAGAATCAACCACATTGCTGTGGGTCTAGAGTCACAAGAAGGTCAGACCAGATTTCCTGGGCATTAATGAACCAGATGGGTTTTTACAATAACCGACAATGGTTTCATGGTCATAATTGAACTTTTAATTTCAGATATTTATTGAAATTTTTAAATTCCACCATCTGCAGTAGTGGGATTCGAACCCAGGTCCCCAGACTATTACCCTGGGTCTCTGGTCAATCAACAATACCACTGTACCACTGCTTCGAAGCAGGATAAAAAGCCAATTGCTAGGAAGGAAAATGCATGGAACTATTCAGTTTTAAATTAAAATTTCATAGAAAGCAAAATAAATGAGATATGCACATGGGATTGGGGTGGAAGTTGAAATATCATAAACTGAAGGTGAAATGTTATCATAATGGTATATTTGGCATTTCAAAAACATAAAATTAGTTTTCCAGGGCCAGTGAGGCTGTTCTGCAGCAATTATAAGCTGAGCACACTGTTAAAACTCAGTTACACCTCATTCAATAAGATGGAACCCTTTAAAGGGTTTTTACAATATAATTAAAAGCGTAAGAGTGTGGGTTTTGTCAGTTTAGTGATTTCTACTTGACTGCAGTCTGGGGAAACTTCAATTGCTCACCCTATGGAGTAGTGCAGAATCACTGACAGCAACTTTTCCACATTTAACTGCGCATGTGAGGACTCCGAGATTGTTACCCGTTTCAGAGGAGCAATGACATCTGATTCTGGCAATTTTAGCAATGTTACGACTTCAAAATCCAGATCATAGAATCATAAAAATCGTACCACAGAATGAAGCTCGTCAGCCTGTACTGATGCTTGATTTTTCTAACATGCTTTTATATTTCTCCTTCCAGAAAGCATGTGAAAGCACGCTGATTCACAGAATTTCTTTGATTGTTTGTTGTCATTCGTTTTCTACAAATTTACATAAAGACAGGCAGCCTTCTAAACCCAAAGACAAGAACCTCTACTGTACAACAGATTTACAAACAGAATCAATAAAAGTAGATTCTTACTTTGTGATCTCCAACCCCAGAAAGCTACATAGATGCAAAATGAATGCCTCACAAAGCATGTTAAAAATGTTACCATGATATACTTGAACAGCAATGAGAGACTGCAAGCAGCTGTTACTGATGATGAAACCTGGTGAAATCACATTGCATGTCCATAAAGTCCCTTCCAGGTGATATCACATCCTTAGACATACTAAATAAGCTACTGAATTAAAGAAATCACCATACGTACTATATCATCTCCAGAGTCGGCTCCGACTGAGGTAATGGAATCTCTGCTGACCGATCTTGGAATCCGTACCATGCCAGGCCGTGAGGTGCTGCCTGCCTCATCAGCGATCTTCTTTTTCAGCTTTGCAAACATGGTTCAACAGCTATCCTTTTTGAGGGGAGTTCTGAATCATCTAATAACAAGTTTGCCTCAAATACCAAGTGCTTTAAGTTTATATGGAGCCTCAGCGATGGACTCGGAAGAGCGTGACTGCACTGGAAAAAACAATGCACTCCCGTTTGGCTCTTAGTTGCTCCTTAAATCTCACTTTTATCGCCCACTGCAAAAAATTCCATTGTATCAGTAATAAGCACCTGTCAGACAAAAATAAATAAATTAGATTATTAAAAAAACATTTCCACAGATTTTAAAGTGCAATTGCAATAGTACAGAAATAACATCGAAAACTTTTATTCTGCATAGCTGGAAATTCATAACCAGTTACAAAGTACATGACAATTGGACAGAAAGACAGGTTTCTTTTTCTGTTCCCCAACAGCTTTAGAAAAAACTGGGAAGCTGAAGACAATATGAATGTATATAAACAGCAGGAAATAGGAATGGAAAGGAAATGAAGGAAACATTTCAAAATTATTAAGCTATCTGACGCCAAGTTGAGCCCCCGACCCACACAACAGGCAGAAGGAGCCTTGGTAAAAGAGGGCACTTCTGACAATGTAGTTCTCTCTCTGTGTTGTACTGAAGTATTAACCTGGAGTACACAAAATCTCTGAAATGGGGATTTAAATCACAACTCTCAAGCTCAATCTTGAAAAGAGCTATACAGTAACTATATGCAGCCTTTGAAAAACACCAGCAGATTGGAAGGTGCTGGGAGCTTGTACCTGAACAAGATTTCCGAAAGGCATTTGACAAGGTGTTGAATAAGAGGCTGCGCATAAAGTAAAAGCCGTGGAATTGGAGGAAGTTTGTGAGCATGGATTGAAAACTGGCTGTCACATAAAAAAAAAGAATTGGAACCAATGGGTCCTGTTCAGAGTGAAAAGGTGTAATTAGTGGAGTACCACAGGGATCAGTTCTTGGCCCACAATTGTTCACTATTTACATTAATGACCTGGAGGAAGGAAGAGAATGTTAGGTTTCCAAATTTGTCGATGATTCAAAAATAGGTGGAAGAGCATGTTATGATGAGGATATTGTGATTGTGTAGTGGAATATAGATAGATTGGGTGAGTGGACGAAAACCTGGCAAATGGAGTTTAATATGAGGAAGTGTGAGGTCATGTATTTCGGCGGAAGGAATCGAAAGGCAGTTTATCGAAATGGAGAGAGACTGCAGGTGAGTGAAGTACAGAGGGATCTAGGTCTTCTAGTGTATGAATCACAAAAAGCTAGCAGGCACGTCCAACAAATAGTTTAGGCGGCAAACGGCATTTTGGCCTTTATTGCAAAAGGGTTGGAGTTTAAAAATAGGGAGATTTTGTTGCTATTGGATTGGATTTGTTTATTGTCACGTGTACCGAGGTACAGTGAAAAGTATTTTTCAGCAAGCAGCTCAACAGATCATTCAGTACATGGGAAGAAAAGGGAATTAAACAAAATTCAAGAAAATACATAATAGGGAAACACAAGATATACATAAGCACTGGCATCGGATGAAGCATACAGGGTGTAGTGTTAATGAGGTCAGTCAATAAGAGGCTCATTTAGGAGTCTGGTGACAGTGGGGAAGAAGCTGTTTTTGAGTCTGTTCATGCGTGTTCTCAGACTTCTGTATCTCCTGCCCGATGGAAGAAGTTGGAAAAGTGAGTAAGCCGGGTGGGAGGGATCCTTGATTATGCTGCCCGCTTCCCCCAGGCAGCGGGAGGTGTAGATGGAGTCCATGGATGGGAGGCAGGATTGTGTGATGGACTGGGCGGTATTCACGACTCTCTCAAGTTCCTTGCGGTCCTGGGCCGAGCAGTTGCCATACCAGGCTGTGATGCAGCCCAATAGGATGCTTTCTATGGTGCATCTGTAAAAGTTGGTAAGGGTTAATGTGGACATATCGAATTTCCTTAGTTTCCTGAGGACGTATAGGCGCTGTTGTGCTTTCTTGGTGATAGCGTCGACATGAGTGGACCAGGACAGATTTTTGGTGATGTGCACCCCTAGGAATTTGAAACTGCTAACCATCTCCACCTCGGCCCCGTTGATGCTGACAGGGGTGTGTACAGTACTTTGCTTCCTGAAGTCAATGACCAGCTCTTTAGTTTTGCTGGCATTGAGGGAGAGATTGTTGTTGTTACACCACTCCACTAGGTTCTCTATCTCCCTCCTGTATTCTGACTCGTCGTTATGCGAAATCCGGCCCACTATGGTCGTATCGTCAGCAAACTTGTAGATGGAGTTGGAACCAGGTTTTGCCACGCAGTCGTGTGTGTACAGGGAGTAGAGCAAAAGGCTAAGTATGCAGCCTTGCGGGGCACCGGTATTGAGGACTATTGTGGAGGAGGTGTTGGTGTTCATTCTTACTGATTGTGGTCTGTTGGTCAGAAAATTGAGGATCCAGTTGCAGAGTGGAGAGCCAAGTCCTAGGTTTTGGAGCTTTGATATGAGCTTGGCCGGGATTATGGTGTTGAAGGCGGAGCTGTAGTCAATAAATAGGAGTTTGATGTAGGAGTCCTTGTTTTCGAGATGCTCTAGGGATGAGTGTAGGGCCAGGGAAATGGCCTCAGATGTGGACCGGTTGCGATGGTATGCGAATTGAAGTGGGTCAAGGCGTTCCGGGAGTATGGAGGTGATGCGCTTCATGATCAGCCTCTCGAAGCACTTCATTACAACTGACGTCAGGGCCACCGGACGGTAGTCATTGAGGCACGTTGCCTGGTTCTTCATCATACCGGTATGATGGTGGTCTTCTTGAAGCAGGTGGGGACCTCGGAGTGGAGTAGGGACAGGTTAAAGATGTCTGTTAATACCTCTGCCAGCTGGTCTGCGCAGGCTCCGAGTGCACGACTAGGGATCCCGTCCGGGCCCATCGCCTTCCGTGGGTTCACTTTCAGGAAGACCGATCTGACTTCGGAAGCTGTGATGGTGGGTATGGGTGAATTATGGGCTGCTGGGGCACTCGACAGCGGATTGTTGGTTACCTGTTCGAACCGAGCATAGAATGCATTAAGTTCATCGGGGAGGGGTGCGCTGCTGCCAGAGATACTGCTCGACTTCGCTTTGTAGCCCGTTATGTTGTTTAGTCCTTGCCACAACCGCCGAGAGTCTGTCTGTGACTCTAGCTTAGTTTGATATTCTCTCTTGGCATCTCGGATGGCTTTGCGGAGGTCGTACCTGGATTTCTTATAATAGGACAGGGTCGTCTGCCATGAACGCCTCAGATCTGTCCTTCAGTAGGGAGTCAATCTCGCGGTTGAGCCATGGTTTCCGGTTGGGGAAAGTACGTACTGCTTTCTTTGGCACGCAGTCGTCCACACATTTGCTGATGAAGTCTGTGACGGTGGTGGCATACTCATTTAAGTTAGTCGCTGAGTTCTTAAATATGGACCAGTCCACTGTCTCTAAGCAGTCACGTAAGAGCTCTTCTGTCTCCTCGGACCAGCACTGCACAACCTTCTTAGCTGGATTGTACAGGGTGTTGGTGAGGCTTCACCTGGAATATTGTGTGCAGTTTTGGTCCCATTACCTAAAAAAGGAGTCAGTCCAAAGGAGACTCACCAGGCTAATTCCTGGGATGAGAGAATCTTTATCTATCAAGAGAGACTAAATAATCTGGGTTTTTATGCCTTGGAATTTAGAAGAGCGAGGGGTGACCTTATTCAAACATATAAGATCCTGAGGGGACTTGACAGGGTAGATGGTGGGAGGTTTCCACTAGTGGAGAAGTCTTGAAAAAAAGAGACAACTACAAGATAAAGTGCTGGTCATTTAAAGCTGAGATGCGTAGAAATTCCTCCTTGCAGAGGATGGTGAATCTCTGGAATTCTCTGCCCAGAGGGTGATGGAGGCTGGATCATTAGAAGTATTTAAAGCGAAGGTGGATAAATATTTGATAAATCGAGGAATAGAGGACTATGGGGAAACGGCACAGAAAAGGAGTTGAGACCGGCATAGATCAGTCATGGTCATGTTGAATGGTGGAGCATGCTGGAGGGGCCTGGTGGCCTACTCCTGCTTCCATTTGTTTCATTGTGTATTTCTCAGTGTCAGTACCAAGAATTAAGTGGTACTTTTCATTTCAATTACATTGCACCAAAGTACAGACAAGATAAATTTGTATTGTCGTTTTGGTGTTGGATTCTCACATTACATTCCCCAATAAAGATTGCTGACATATGCCCTGCTCCAAGCACTCTGCCAACACCGTACTTTGCTACTGAGCATGGCTGTTGTTTGTGCTCTTCCATTTGTCTTCCCTTGTGAGAAAATCACTTTGTCTCTGCTATTCCCCTTCAATGGAAATCATTAGCCATCCAATCATTTAGTAGAAACTACATCTAACCATTCTACATCACAGTACTATTCACGTTATCTTTACTAAAACAAAACATGTGACTGAAGAGGAGGTAAATAAATGGACTCAAGGTAGATTAGTTAAGAAAATTGCAAATGGATAAGTCAGATTTTACAAAGCACTCAAGTGCCTTTGGGTTATATTCCCATTATTCAAGGCAAAAGAAAACAGGCATAGATCTGTGAGTTTGGCCCGTAATTTCCTCGGGGTGGCAATCACTGGCAGGTTGCCACTCCAGAGGGACTTAGCTTCGCTTAAATTACAAAGTCCCTGTCTCAGCTGACCTTTCCCACTCAGAACAGATGAGACAGGAGTGCGCCACCCCTGGCTGCAGCAGTATGGTGAAAATGGAGCGCAGTGAGGGGTGTCCCATGCTGGGATTATTCTGGGTCTATAAAATAGTGACTCTGAAGTTTGAAGTGCTTTTCTTCCTCGTAACTTTTTCAGACTAACTATTAGCAGAATACTGGCAGAACCATATTAAATTAGCTATTTAAATCGCTTTTTCAGATGGTTCACAGCAAAGAGCAATTGTGCAGGGGAAGGTAGCCCTTCTGGACATTTGGGAACTAGCCCTGACCTGGGAACTTCCAAGAGAGATCCCCTAGCACAATGCTGGGGAGGCAGGAAATTATGGCTCTTTAACTTCAATTGTGGGAACTTCCTGGGATATATCATGATACAGAAAGACTGAGCCCTTCAAAGTGGATCAAAGACTAACCTATGAAATTTTGAGGAAAACCAGTTGCATGGCGGATACAGGACTTCCAAGGGCATTTGATGAAGTTCCACACAAGACATTATTGGCAAAATCAGAGAGAAACTTGCAACACGCATTCACAATTAGTTAGGAAGCAAGAAAAGAGACGGGATAAAAGGTTTGATATTTGTTTAGCAACTGGTATTCCTCGGTTATGTGCTGGGGCCTCAGCTTTACAATATGAAAGATTAAAGACTTGGATGAGGGAACAGGAAGTGTCTAAGAAACAGTCATCTAAATATTTTCTTATTTTTTGTGCACCCGGACGGAGCCCTCTGCGAATGTCTCGTACACGGAGCTCAGGGTTGCAGGCTTAGGCTAGATACATGATACCTGGATACTCACCCAGAATTGTTACGTGGTTTAATCTCTGATGTAACTCAATGATTTAAAGCTACCTTATCTTGATGCCACTATTAGTCTTTAACACTACCATTGTGTTATGTCTGTGACATCTTTGGCAAATTTCTCATGAGCTCCCAACTGTTCCTGACCTTCCATTTTGCTCCACCCCCTCTTCAACAATATCAAATCTATAATTTTTCTACCTTTCTTCAGCTCTGAAGAAGTCATACAGACTCCAAACGTTAACTCTGTTTCTCTCCATAGATGCTACCAGGCCGTCTGCGTTTTTCCAACATTTTCTGTTTTTAAATCTGCAGTATGACCGGGGATGAAAGGGTTGACGTATGATGAGAGATTGAAAAGTTTGAGCTTATAATCGCTAGAGTTTAGAAGAATGAATTAGAAAAATACTAAACGGGATTGATAAAATAAACGTAGGGTAATTTTGAACGAGAGGTCACAGATATAAGTTGAGAGGGGGTAGACTTAAAACTGAGATGATGAGGACTACTTCTTGACGAGGGTGGGAAATTTGTGGAACTCGCTGCCCCATAGTGCGGTGGAGTCTGAATCATCAAATGGTTTCAAGAAGGAAATAGATAGGTTAAAGGGATGTGGGAAACATACAGGGAGGTGGTTTTGAGACCAGGAAGAGATCAGCCATGATCGGATTGAATGGTGGAGCAGACTCGGAGAGCAGAATTGCCTATTTCTGCTCCTAATTTCTTTGACTGGACGACCTGGGACATTTTAACGGTGGCTACAATTCAAAAGTACTCTTTTTGGCTGCAAAGCACATTGCGGTTTTCTGATATTGTGAGAATGTATAAAAAAAGGTTTTTGTGAAATCTCAAAATACTTGAGCAGACATTATCTTTGTTTTCTCATCATTACCATATATTTTCAAAAAGATAAAGGAAATCTGTTTAATCAGGAGATTCAACAGGATGCTGCCTGGGCTGGAGAATTTCACCTGTGAAGAAAGATTGGGGTTATTTTCCTTAGAGCAGAAAAGGCAGAAGGGGATCGGATTGAGGTGTATAAAATTATGAGGGGCATAGGCTAGATGCAAAGAAACCTTTCCTCTTAGTGGAGGGGTCAGTACCAGGGGACATAGATTTAAAGTAAAGGGCAGGAGGTTTAGAGGGGATTAGAGAATAATTTCACTCAGCAGGTGGTGGGAATATGGAGACCGCTGCCTGAAAGGATGGCTGAGGCAGGAACCCTCACAACATTTAAGAAGCATTTAGATGACCTCTTGAAATGCTGTAACATACAAGGCTATGGACCATGTGCTGGAAAATGGGATTAGGATAGATAGATAGATATATGGGCAGCACGGTGGTGCAGAGGTCAGCACATTCTCCCAGTATCTGCTTGAGCCTCACCCCAACAACCCAAATTTTTGCAGGGTAGGTGGATTGCCCACGCTAACATTTCTCCTTAATTGGAAGAAAAAAGGATCAGGTTAGGTGCAAGGGTGAGCAAAAAGAAAATCAGGAAGGGGGAGAATGACAGAGGTGGCAGCAGTGTTAATTTTTTAAAAAAGTAATCTTTATTGTCACAAGTAGGTTTACATTAACACTGCAATTAAGTTACTGTGAAAAGCCCCTAGTCGCCACATTCCAGCACCTGTTTGGGTACACGGAGGGAGAATTCAGAATGTCCAAATTACCTAATTGCACATCTTTCAGGACTTGCGGGAGGAAACCCATGCAGACGCAGGAAGAACGTGCAAACTCCGCACAGACAGTGACCCAAGGCGGGAATCGAGCCTGGGACCCTGGCGCTCTGAAGCCTTGGTGCTAACCACTGTGCTACTGTGCTGCCTTCTACTAAAACCATAAATAACAAACTGTGTGCATACATCCATTGTACTGATTCCCACGAGCTGTTTGGTTGTTCTGACAATTTTTGATTAAAAGCATATTTAGAAATAAGTAAGGTGAGGGCCCATGGTGTTCGAGGTGAGCTACTGGCATGGGTTGAGGATTGGCTGTCTGACAGAAGGCAGAGAGTTGGGATAAAAGGTTCTTTTTCGGAATGGCAGCCGGTGACCAGCGGTGTCCCACAGGGTTCAGTGTTGGGGCCGCAGCTGTTCACCATATATATTAATGATCTGGATGAAGGGACTGGGGGCATTCTAGCGAAGTTTGCCGATGATACGAAGTTAGGTGGTGAGGCAGGTAGTGCTGAGGAAGTGGGGAGGCTGCAGAAGGATCTAGACAGTTTGGGAGAGTGGTGCAGAAAATGGCTGATACAATTCAACGGGAGAAAATGTGAGGTCTTGCACTTTGGAAAAAAGAATCCAAGCATAGACTACTTTCTAAACGGTGAGAAAATTCATAATGCCAAAGTACAAAGGGATCTGGGAGTGCTAGTCGAGGATTCCCTAAAGGTAAACATGCAGGTTGAATCTGTGATTAAGAAAGCGAATGCAATGTTGTCATTTATCTCAAGAGGGTTGGAATATAAAAGCAGCGATGTGCTACTGAGCCTTTATAAGGCTCTGGTTAGGTCCCATTTGGAGTACTGTGTCCAGTTTTGGGCCCCACATCTCAGGAAGGACATACTGGCACTGGAGCGTGTCCAGCGGAGATTCACACGGATGATCCCTGGAATGGCGGGTCTAACATATGAGGAACGGCTGAGGATCCTGGGATTGTATTCATTGGAGTTTAGAAGGTTAAGGGGAGATCTAATAGAAACTTACAAGATAATACATGGCTTAGAAAGGGTGGACGCAAAGAAACTGTTTCCGTTAGGCGAGGAGACGAGGACCCGTGGGCACAGCCTTAGAATTAGAGGGGGTAAATTCAGAACAGAAATGCGGAGACATTTCTTCAGCCAGAGAGTGGTGGGCCTGTGGAATTCATTGCCGCGGAGTGCAGTGGAGGCCGGGACGCTAAATGGCTTCAAGGCAGAGATAGATAAATTCCTGATGTCGCGAGGAATTAAGGGCTACGGGGAGAATGCTGGTAGGTGGAGTTGAAATGCCCATCAGCCATGATTGAATGGCGGAGTGGACTCGATGGGCCGAATGGCCTTACTTCCACTCCTATGTCTTATGGTCTTATAGAAATGAAAGCTAGGTGCTTGCTGGCCAGCACAGACATGATGGGCCGAAGGGCCTCTCTAAAACTCTATGACTCTAATTAAAAATAAATTCAACTCTGAACATCAGAGGAGGCAATACAAAGTGGGACTTTAGGCAAAGTGACGAACTGTGCAATTCCAGTGTATTTATGCAAATTACAATGGCTTGAACAATTTCTGCAGCTGCCCAAAGCAGAAGCGACATCAGCTGACAGCTGCTTGAGTGACAGGCCACGAAGCCAATCAGTAAAGCATGTCGGTCCAGGCAACGATGTTATTGGACGGTGGCCAGATCTCCAGACCAATCGGCAGGCGGTAAGTGGGGCGGAGAAACAGGGCAGTCTGGAGTTGGGCAAAATAAAGCGGAGCGGCCTAGTCGGCGCTGAAAGGGATCCCCCTGAGCAGTGAGCCGCCCGCTCCCCTCGCCCCGGGGCGCTGCTGGTCAACAACAAAAAGCAGGCCACCGCTGCAAAGTCCGGCGCCAACGGCCGGTTTAATACCAACCGTAAACTGTATGGAGCGCCCCCGGAGCCTCATCATGACCGGGTACCTGAGTCTGCGTTACAGCAGCGAAACTCCAAGTGTCGGCACCCGGCCGCTGCTGCCCTCCATCCCGGTCCTCCTCACCTCACTCCAGCCGATGTGGCCGCGACGTCATCCGGCTCCCAGCAGCTTTGGATGGCGGCCGTGCCGCAGCCCGACCCAATCAGATCCACCCTTGCATTTGCCGCCGGCGGCGTTCCTGCCGGCTCGCCAATGCAACCAGACCGCTGATTGGCGGCTGGCGAAGCCAACCAAAACAAAGACAGTCGTCAGCTGAGGCTGGGCACCGCCAACAACCGCAACCAAGGGATCAAGAGTAGACCGCAAGATCCTGCAGCGCCTAAGAGTTTAGGAGGACTGAAGTCGAATTTGGATCACACATTAATCGGTGTCATTTCTCCAGGCATTAATCGTCTTTGTCACCGCTGCAAGGAATCTGGTGGGGCGGAACCATAAGGGAATGTAAAAACAACGCCCAGCACAAGAACACTGGAGGCACAGGAACAGATCAAAGACCGTCGAGCCTGCACCACCATCATGGCTGATCTTGAGAGAATCGGAGGTTTGAGTGATTCCAGGGGTGAGAAACTTTAGTTATCAAGAATAGATTGGGGAAGTTGGATGGCTTTCCCTGAAGATGGAGAGGAAATTTGAGAAAAGTATTCAAAATCATAAGGGGCCTAGGCAGGGAAAAATGAAATGAAAATGGCTTGTCACAAGTAGGCTTCAAATTAAGTTAGTGAAAAGCCCTTAGTCACCACATTCCAGCACCTGTTCAGGGAGGCTGGTTTTGGAATTGAACCCACGCTGCCTTGGTCTGCTTTACAAGCCAGCTATTTAACCCACTGTGCTAAAACAGCCTGAGAAATGGGAGAAACGGATCCCTATGGTGGAAGATTAGAGAACCAGAGGGCACAGGTTAATTGGTATAAGACTCAAAAGCGATAAGCAAAACACATTTTCAGTGAGTAGTTAGGGTCTGGAATACACTAAGACTCTGATGGAGGCAGGGTCAGTCCAGGCATTCCAGAGGAAATCAGATGATTGTGAAAATAATCAATATCTATTAAAAAATATAAGCTGTTTGTCAAATACTCGAGGTCCTGCCTTCAAGTTGTTCCAAGAGTAGTTTTAAAAATACGTTTAGACATAGCTTCACACAGGCTCAGATAAATTGTGGGTATTTTTAATTAATTCATGGGATGAATGTGTTGCTGGGAATGCTAGCATTTATTGATCATCCCTAATTGCCCTTGAAGGTAGTTATGAGCCACTTGCTCGAATGTCTTCTACATACACCCACAGTGCCGTTACAGAGGGAGTTCGGGATTGTGATTCGCTGATAATGAAGTAATGACGAATCCGGGAGCTCTGCTGGCTTTGTCCTTTGGTCATGGATTTGGAAGGATCTGTTGAAAGAGCTTTGACTAGTTGCTGTAGTGCATCTTGTAAATGGTACTTACTGCTCACAGGCAACCAAATAAAGAGCAGGAAATGAGGTTGGATGTGTAAGTGTTATTTTTATCAAGGGTGACAAACGAGTGGAGCTGCATTCCAGAGATCACAATGAACATCAATTCATTGTCCTTCAAGGTGGCACATTATGTACATTTCTAACAAACTCTTCATCAGAAGGCAAGATTATAATCTTGAATGGTTGCCTCGGAAGAACCAGAAGTCCCGAATTGGGTAAGAGGCTCGGTTTCATTCCCTTTCCTGGAATATATTGCTACAAATAAACATGGAACAGAACTATTGATAAGTTGGCATTAACTAAAAAGGAGAAAATAAAACTAATGTGGTTAAACTAATGTTTCAGTTTTGCAGTTATTTGCAATTGGGACACTTATGAAGCATCAGATTATTAACAAGATGATATAGCTTAAATATTGTTTAAATAAAGAGTGTAACATTTTTAATTCAATTCAAATTTGATTTTCATAGACTATGTTTTAGGGACAGTGACTTCCACTAAAGTGGTATTGACCACTATACAGAAGAAATCAACATTGCTTTAGGTTTTTTTTATTGAGTCTCATTGATAAATTATAGGGCAATACACAATACGAACACACAGTAAAATAAAAATGTACATACAACAGTTAAGTTAGGTTAATCACAAGACGCATTATAATGTGCAGACAATGAGAACATTTTCTTGTGTGCGCCATTTGTTTATCTTTTAATATAACTAAAAGTATAGAATTCTGTTTTCATCTTTGCATTTTTTTTTGCTTCAAGATAGTAGCAAAAGATCACATTTAAATCTAAACATGCTTAACAACCTTTTGAAAAGTTACAGCACAGGAGTTGGGCTGCGTCAAGTGAATACAATGTGATTCACAAAAATTTCATTAAAAAATCTTTAAACGTCTTTGTAGTTGCAATTATTTACATATTAATTATTGGCCATTTTTAGAACTTTGGAAGCAAAATTGTCAACTCTCTGTCCTCTTACACCATCTGGCCAATAAGCATTTTACTAATTAAGCTGCCTTCTTGTTTTACATATCTTTAAAATGTATTTTAGCCAAAACACATTCAGATTTTAACAACAGGACACAAGTTTAAGTGACAGAATATTAGATCAATAACATAAGTAAAATCAGATCTACATGATTTGATAGTAGCTAAATATTCGTAAAGAGAATTTTCACACAATACAAGTCAAAAAGCTCTCCCAAACCATCTAGGAGGTAATATCAACTATGAATGGAGTCAACACTATGCAAATAGATGTGGTAATAGGCATAAAAAGCATCTTCAATAGTCTTGATACTTGTCATAGATGGATCAAAATCTATTAAAGGAAAGATAGTTTCCTTTACATAACATTAATGTACAAAGTATATTTGGCAAAGGTACGAATACCAAAGCTTTTCACAAAAAACTTGCTTATTTCAAGTATCCATGTATAAAAATGTAGCAGCGTCTTATGGCTGAACTAAAATTAGTTGTGCAGCACAATACTAGTACCATGAGATGTGTGACCTGTCATGGTAAATGTGTTGAGAATACAGAACACATCTTTCAGCCTCTAATTTCTACCAGTCTTTCAGGAACAAAGCAACATTAAATTATAGCTACTAGCAATTTTACCAATAAAATAGTTCCTCTTTCAAAGAGGAAAGATGAGCAGGTGGAGTCTAATTAAGGGTATCTTTTATTTCCCTAAAATGAGGCTCAACTGCAAAATAACCTCAATTATATTATGCACATATATACCATCAGATATCATGCTACAGTGTTTTGTAGCAATTCCAATAATGTAATGCAACATCAGACTTGCATACATAAACCTACCTTGATCGACTGGACTTTGCCTCGAATGTCTCCTGTTCTGATTCTCATTTATCAACAGAGCATGCTCATCTGTCACAGTGCATTATGGGAGTGTCAGACAACACCACTGTATACAGTGTTTTCCAGGTCGTCATATTTAATTGCAGTACTGTTACACTAACGGGTATTGGTTTCCCTCATGTATACCAAAGGTTACCATTAAAGGGTTTACTGATGAGACCACAACTAGCACATATGGTTAACTATAACTCTTAAAATGAAACAGATTATGGGAAATAGTTAATTTTTTCTCTATATATTGCTGCCAAGAGATACTTAATTACAAAACACTCAAAATGACAATCTTAACATCTAGTGTTTTACTGTAACACAGGGTGGATAAACGAACCATGTCAAAAAGCTTCTATTGCTTTTGTAGTAAATGCCCTTTTCAGCTAATCGTTGTTTATAAATCATCTTTACATTGTATCCTGCCATGTTAATGTTTTCTTCACAATACATTTAACACCCGGTGACTATGAAATACGTAACTACAGAAACATAATTGTGCCAGGTACATCAGTCTTTGAGAAATTATCTGATCAAAAAGACTTCTGTTTAAAAAAGTACTTCAGTAATCCAATAGGTAAATGCAAGGAAAAATGTCTTCTTTAGAATCAGTGGCTTCAAATAAATGGTTACATTTTTCGGCCTTTCTCTTAATATTCAGAAGTGGTCTTTTCCAGGAAGAGGCTTCGAACATCCAACATGGAAGCCAGTTCTAGAATGTGATTCTGGAGGACAGGATTCTCCACACTATCTTCTTTCTGCAACTGTGGGTATGTTTCCGGGTAATTCCGAGTTTCCTTTTATTGGACGTGGAACCAGAGGAAGAAAGTAAACAGTTGTACAAAAAATGAAGTTAATTTGCAGTTATGGTCAAGACAGCCCTAAGTTGATTGATATGCAACATATTTAATTGCAAAAAAATCAAAAATGTAGGTGAACAGACAAGACTGATATTGCAGAAAACAATCACATTAATCATGGAGAGAAACAATAATAAATCAAGGCGGAGGGTCAACACAGAGATGGATGCAACAGAAGAAAATAAATTGGTGGGGTACATATCAATTGGCACAGCATCCCAAGCAACATTGGCAGCAGAAATAGTGTGTTATTCTATTCATGGGATAAGATTTATTGACATGCACCTGCTGCACTTGGCTTTCTGGGCAGTATAGGTTGCAGGTTTGAAAGGTGCAATTAAATCTTGTCAAGTTGCTGCAGTACATCTTGTCGATGATACAAAAATTATGTATATACTCCCATAATAAATAGAAGTAGAGTGTTATATTAACACTGATTGAGGCACTAACCTATACGTTTAAATGGCAGTAAAACTTTTAAAGTTGTGAAGAAGTTTTATTTACAGTAGAAAAAAATGACTTCTCATGTGCGAAACTGGGTTTCCTCCGGGTGCTCCGGTTTCCTCCCACTAGTCCCGAAAGACATGCTGTCAGGTAATTTGGACATTCTGAATTCTCCCTCTGTGTACCCAAACAGGTGCCGGAATGTGGTGACTAGGGGCTTTTCACAGTAACTTCATTGCAATATAAGCCTACTTGTGACAATAAAGCCATGATGTGGAGATGCCGGCTTTGGACTGGGGGGAGCACAGTAAGAAGTCTTACAACATCACGTTAAAGTCCAACAGGTTTGTTTCAAACACTAGCTTTCGGAGCACTGCTCCTTCCTCAGGTGAAGGAGGACGGAGCAGTGCTCCGAAAACTAGTGATTGAAACAAACCTGTTGGACTTTAACCTGGTGTTGTAAGACTTCTTACTGTGACAATAAAGATTATTATTATAACATCGGGGGGGACAGACACGATTTACACACCCACTGAAAACGCTCAGGGAGTAGTCACCCTCAAACTTGTTGCCATGCAGAAATCTTCAGCACCTATGTAGAACGTTGCCATCGTACAGCCAGCTTTCCCAGTGGTCACGGAACAGTCTCTCGAAACCAAGGCCATAGTCAGAACCCAGACGACAGTCCAAGGGGGTGGCGGCAAACTCACGAATGGACACCCCGGTGGACCCACTGCCACAGCAAGCCAGCAGCCCAATAGGACGACAGATGAAGACAAATGAAAATATCGTGCGACCTCCACTAGAAGTTGCCTTCAACTACGCCACTTCTGGTACTACCGGATATATCGGACTCCTGAACATACACAGCATACACACACCACAAGCCGGCACCAGAAACCTCGGCCCAGCGCACACCTTCCGTCTCAACACAGGATCCAAAGGGAACGAAATCAGTGCGTACCGGAGTCCACAAAGTCGTTAAAAAAACAAATTTCAGGGAGCTGGCCGACAGTTCCAACCCCTCTCATAGTCAACCAGAGAAGTCGAGCAGGTTCACAGGGAGACGTTTATTCAGCTTTACAGCGGCACATACATAGGTCCCGGATAGACATTACCCGGTCCTTACTCCTTTCTCTTGGCTATTACAGAGGCCAACCTATTATACAAATGCTGGCTAATTGCCGGTCCAATCAGGACAAGGGAACCACCGTCCCCAGTTGGATGAACCTTAAGCATATCCCGTGCAGGTTATTACAGGTCATTTAGTTTAATTCTTATACTGTATATGCTTTTCCCTCTTTCCCTTTGGTCTGTTCCATGTTAAATACTGATCATCAGTAATATCTTCAAGGCTCCACACAAAATGTTAAGTTGTCTCTTTTTTCCCATTTTGCTGAATGTTTATTGAATTTTTGTTTTGCTTCTTATTTCCAACATCTGAAATTCTTGCACTATTTCAACTTGATTAAATGTTTGCCGTGGGTGGGCGCGCAGGGCGGCCGCAGCGTGAACAGTTCCCGCCGGTGGCCGTGAGTCGCGGCGATTTGGGGAAATCCTCGAGTTTCGACGCACCCCCCCCGACTACCGTCGACCTTTGGGGCCGTCGCGAGCAGCCAGCGGGGCCGGTTTAAAAACCGGTGAAGAACCCCGCGTGGGTGTTGGGGCGGCGGGGGCTGAGGTCCTGGGCCCAGCGCGGCGTCGGGGCCAGAGCTGCGGGGCGGAGCTGCGAGGAGGCAGGCCTGAGTCCAGGACACCATGTAAGTGCGGTGTCCCACAACGGATGGCTCCCACCTAGGAGGAAGAAAGAAGGCTGGAACCTGGTCCCAGGGGAGTTCTGGATGAGTACAGAGGGGAAAGGAAGAGAGCTGGAAGATTTAAAGAAGTTTGGTGAAGTTTTTTTTTCCCTCCCCTTTGTCTTTAAAAAAAAGAGAATAATTCAGATTGATGAAGGACAGAAGGGTGGAGGGAGAGAGAGGAGAAGAGAAAGAAAGTGAAAAACAATAAGCTGCTAAAGGATGCGAAAAGCAGCGATGAAAAAAGGAGGAAACGCGGGGTCGCCGCTGAAGGAGAAGACGAATAAAAGTGGTGATAGGATGGCAGAAGCCGAACTGCAAAGCGGGGTCGTAATATTTACGGTGGAGAATATTTACGAGGTGATGGTGGGGGAGCTGGAAAAACAGTTTACGAGGCACTGGAAAAAGGAGACAGCAGCCGCATTGAAATTACTGGTGGAGGTGGCAATCGCCCCGATAATTGCCCCATTGAAGGTGGCGGTGGCAAAGGCATTGGCCGAGGTGAGAGAGCAGGGCGAGAAGATGAAAGAAGTGGAGGAAGCCATGTCACAACACAGCAACCAGGTCACCTCGATGGGAGATGAGTTGCGGAGGGCTGTGGAGATTAATAGAGGTCTCCGAGCAAAGCTGGAAGACTTGGAAAACCACTCAAGATGGCATAATTTGAGAATTGTGGGCTTGCCCGAAGGGACAGAGGGCCCAAGGCCAATACAATACTTCGCTAAGAAGTTGGCGGAGCTGATGGGGGAGAGTGAGAGCCCCTCCCAGTACGAGCTAGACCGAGCCCATCAGTCATTAAGGCCAAAGCCCAAAGTGAACGAGCCGCCAAGGGCAGTAATTATCTGCTTCCATAAGTTTTGCATGAAGGAGGTGTTAAACTGGGTGAAGCAGAAGCGGGAGATACTATGGGTGGTATTACGGTCCGGATCTACCAGGACTTGACGGTGGAGTTGGCAAAAAGACGAGCAGCGTTTGGGCGGGTGAAGGCGACGTTGTATAAGAAGGGGGTACGGTTTGGTATGGTGTACCCAGCGAGGTTGAGGGTAACGTATTACGGCAAAGACTTTTATTTTGAGACAGCGGATGCGGCTGAGGCGTTCGTGAAGGCAGAAGGCTTGGGACAGACATGAAGAGCGGAGCTGGAAGAGAGACTGTGGACTGTGTTTGAACAGCTGGAAAATGTATAAATGTTATAACTTTCTTTTTACGGATTTGTATTGTAATTTACTTCTCTTTGTATTGGTATAGAGTTTAAATTAATGGTGGGTTGATGGGCGCTCTGTGTTGCGACGGTTAAATGTTATGTTAGTGAATTGTCTGGGTTGGATTGTTGGTTTTGGTTTTTTTTTCTCTGGGACTGGGTGGAAGGGGATGATATGCCTTGGCGGGGGGGGAGCCACCTGCACTAGCTAGCTAAAGTCAGTCAGCTACTGAACGGAGGTGAGAGGAGAGGAGATGCTGCGGACATTGGAGCCTGAACAGCAGGCGTCAATGGGCCTACGAGGCGAGCGGGAGGGGGGGGGGGGGGAGGAAGGTTTGGATGCTGGGGGATGTTGTTTCTGGGGGAAAGGTAGGGGGGGTTTTCGGGAGGGGGGGGGGAAAGGGTTCGATGTTAACAATGGACAGGGGTGGGTCATGCTTATGGGGCAAGGCCCGACGGTATGTTGATGGTGAGAGACCCCCAGTAAGGATAGTTACGTGGAACGCGAGAGGGCTAGGAGGTCCGGTCAAGAGTGCTTGCGCATCTTAAAAGTCTGAAAACCGATGTGGCAATGCTGCAGGAGACTCACTTGAGGGTGAAGGACCAGGTGAGACTTAAAAAGGGTTGGGTTAGCCAAGTGTTTCACTCTGGATTTGATGGAAGGGCTCGAGGGGAAGCAGTGTTGGTCAGCAAAAGGGTACACTTCCAGATGGAGACGGTAGTGGCAGATCAGGGGGGTAGATATGTGATTGTGGCCGGGTAGCTGGATGGGAGATTAGTGGCACTGGTAAGTGCATACGGTCCCAACTGGGACGATGCGGGATTTGCGAGGAAGGTGTTTGGAGCCATTCCTGACTTGGGGACACACGAGCGGATTGTGGGGGAGGGGACTGGAACCTGGTGCAGGAGCCAAGGTTGGACAGATCACAGCCGCACTCGCTGGTCCCATCAGGGGGGGGGGGGGGGGCACAAAGGCACTAGCTGGGCTAATGGTGGAAATGGGAGGGGTGGACCCTTGGAGGTTCCTGCACCCAGGGGAACGGAAGTACTCGTTTTTCTCAGCAGTCCATAGGGTATTCTCGCGGATTGACTTTTTTGTGGTGGGAAAGGCTTTGCTGGCTGGGGTCAAGGGGTCGGAATACTCTGCAATTGCTGTGTCAGATCACGCGCCACATTGGGTGGATATGGTGCTGGAGAAGGGGGTAGTGCAGAGGGCGGTGTGGAAACTGGATGTGGGGCTTTTGGGGAACCAAGTATTCTGTGAAAAAATTGAAAAGGTAATTAAGGAATATGTAAGATTCAACTGTACGGGTGAGGTGTCAATGGCAGTCGTCTGGGAGGCTCTAAAGGTGGTAGTGAGGGGTGAGGTAATTTTGTTTAAGGCCAGGGTGGACAAAGAGGAGGATGGAGCGGCAGAGGCTAATAGATGAGATGTTGGAGGCAGATAGGAGTTATGCGGAGGATGGGGACCCAGCGATGCTGGGAAAGAGGAAGGAACTACAGGCGAGCTTTGACCGACTATCCACCAGGAAGGCGGTGCGCCAACTGAGGCGAGCGAGGGGTGCAGTTTATGAACATGGAGACAAGGTATGTTAGCAGGTCAGCTCCGGAGGGAGGCAGCAGCAAGGGAAATTCTTCAGGTAAGGGATAGGGCCGGGAAGTTGGTGGTGGCTCCGGAGCTGATTAACAAGGTTTTTGAGGAATTCTATGAGAGGTTGCACAGGTCAGAGCCACCCGGGGGAGATAGTGAGATGCTGGAATTTCTGGATGGGTTGGAGTGCCTGAGGCTAGGGGAGGGAGACAAGGCTACATTAGAAGGAGCAATACTGGAGCAGGAGATAAAAGACACGATTGGGAGGATGCAGACGGGGAAGGTGGCAGGGCCGGATGGGTTTCCGGTGGAATATTGTAAAAAATTTAAGGATAAGTTGGCACCCCTGATGGTAGGGCTGTTTGAAGAGGCGATAGGGAAGGGAGTACTGCCGCAAACCTTGGGGCAGGCATCGATTTCACTGTTGCTTAAAAAGGATAAGGATCCGACGGAGTGTGGGTCGTAGGGGTGCCTCCCGAAGATGATAGGTGAGCATCAGACAGAGTTCGTGAAAGAGAGGCAGCTGTTTTCGAATATTAGAAGGGTCTTGAACGTCGTTGTGGCACCGGCGGAAGGGAAGGAAACAGAGGTGGTGGTGGCACTGGACGCCGAGAAGGCGTTTGATCGGGTGGAATGGGGGTACCTGATGGCAGTGCTGGAACGGTTTGGACCAAGATTTGTGAACTGGGTAAAGTTATTGTATAAGGAGCCGAAGGCTAGTGTCCGCACGAACAATATCAGTTCGAGATACTTCTTTCTCCACCGTGGGACGAGGCAGGGATGTCCTATGTCCCCCCCTGCTGTTTGCGCTTGCGATTGAGCCGTTGGCCATCGCATTAAGAGGTTCGGGAGCATGGAAAGGAATAGTGAGGGGGGGGGGGAATAGAGCATAGGGTGTCCTATGCCGACAACTTGCTGCTGTATGTGTCGGAGCTGAGTGCGTCGATAGGAAGAATATTGGAGTTGCTGCAGGTATTTGGGTCTTTCTCTGGGTACAAGCTGAACTTGGACAAGAGTGAGTATTTCGTGGTGTCTCAACTGGGGGTGGGGGCAGGGGTGGTGGGGCTGCAGGTTTCCCGGGAGTGGGAAAGGCTTCGCAGATACAACATCACTAGTTTGGTGGGGAGAGTGAAAGCCGACCTGGCGAGGTGGGATGGTCTCCCTCTGTCACTGGCGGGTCGGGTGCAGGCGGTTAAAATGAATGTGTTGCCGCGATTTCTGTTTATTTTTCAATGCCTACCGATTTTACTGCCAAAGTCTTTTTTTCAGGGAGATTGAGGGGAGGATTACCTCGTTTATATGGGGAGGGAAGGTGGCCAGAGTGAGGAAGGTGTTGCTACAGAGGGAATGCAGGCAGGGGGTTTGGGTCTCCCGAACCTGATGTACTACTACTGGGCGGCGAATGTGGAGAAGGTGCGGAGGTGGGTCAGAGGGGTTGATTCCCAGTGGGTCAGAATGGAGGAAAGGTCGTGCAGGGGGTCGGGGCTGAAGGCGCTAGCAACGGCCCCGCTCCCGATAGCTCCTGGGAAATACTCAGGGAGTCCGGTCGTAATAGTTTCATTGAAAATCTGGAGGCAGTTTCGCTAACACTTCAGGTTGGGGCAGGGTCAAGGGAAATGCCGATCCGGGAGAACCACAGATTTGAGGCAGGGAGGTAGGACGGAAGCTTTCGGAAATAGGAAGAGAAGAGAATTAAGACTCTAAAAGATTTGTTTCCTCGGGGTCGATTTGCAGGATTGAGGGAGCTGGAAGCGAAGTATGGGCTGGAGCAGGGAGAAATGTTTAGGTATATGCAGGTTCGGGACTTTGCCAGGAAGGAAATACAGAGCTTCCTGGAGGAACCGGCCTCCACGTTGTTGGAGGAGGTGCTGGTGGCAAGTGGACTGGAGAAGGGGACAGTGTCAGCGGTATACGGAGCTATGTTGGAAAAGGATAAGGCACCACTGGAGGGGATCAAAGCGAAGGGGGAGGAAGAATTGGGAGCGGTTATAGAGGAGGGGGTCTGGTGTGAGGTGCTCCGGAGAGTGAATGCCTCCACCTCATGTGCGAGGTTGGGGCTGATAAAAGCTGAAGGTGGTGTACAGGGCACAGCTCACGAGGGCGAGGATGAGCCGATTCTTTGAAGGGGTAGAAGACGTGTGTGAACGTTGCGCGGGGGGGGGGGGGGGGGCGCTAATCACGTTCATATGTTTTGGTCCTGTCCAAAGCTTGGGGAGTACCGGAAGGAGGTGTTTAGGGTAATTTCCAAGGTGGTGCATGTGAAGCTGGACCCGGGTCCCCGGGAGGCCTTATTTGGGGTGTCGGATCAGCCAGGGTTGGAAACGGGTGCAGAGGCAGATATCATAGCCTTCGCCTCGTTGATCGCCCGAAGGCGGATCCTGCTGGGATGGAGAGCAGCCTCTCCACCCTGTGCCCTGGCGTGGCGAGGGGACCTGTTGGAATACTTGACCCTTGAGAAGGTTAAGTTCGAACTGAGGGGAAGCTCGGAGGGGTTCTACAAGTCATGGGCACTATTTATTATGCACTTTCAAGAACTGGATAACATCGAACATTAGTTTTGGGGGGGGGGGGGGGGGGGGGGGGCTGTGTATGTTGAAGATGGCTATGGGTAATCCCTGATTCCTTTTTTTTCCTTTGTCATTTGTTTATGTTAAGATGCGGGCTGATGTCTGGGCATGGTGGGAGGATGGGATCGTTGTTACTGTTATGGGGTTTGAGATATTTGTTGTTCGTTATTGATTGTTGTTGGGTGTAAATTCGGAGAAAAATTGTGAAAAAGGAGAATAAAAATACTTTAAAATTTTTTTTTTTGCTGTGATCAGTCATATTCAAAACATAAAAATCTAAAATCTTTGCAGATCTTGTTTTGATGGTTTATTTACAGATCCCTAAAGTAGCATGCTAATGGGAATCCTGTGTACTTTTTACACCTATCCCATGTAGACATTGTTTGTTTAAAAATTAACATTGAATATTAGTAGGCTGCACGATGATGAAGAACATCACTGCCATTCCCAATTCTGCTTTCATTAATGGCAAACAAAGACTTTCCTACAGGGGAATTTTGAAAATAATTAATCCATGGGACGTAGGCACCACTGGCTGGGTCAGCATTTATTGCTCATCCCTGATTGCCCTTGAACCGAGTGGCTTGCCAGGCCATTTCAGAGAGCATTTAAAGGTCAACCACATTGCCATGGATCCGGAGTCACATGTAGCCAGACCAGATAAGGAGATTTCCTTCTCCAAATAACATTGTAAAAACCCATCTGGCTTACTATTGATCAACAATGGTTTCATGGTCATTAGACTTGAAATTCCAGATTTTTATTGAATTCAAATTTCACCATCTGCTGTGGTGGGATTCAAACCTAGATCATTATCCTTGGTCTCTGGGGTTCTACTCTAGTGAAAACATCACCTCCACTCTGGTATACATCTTAATAGAATCTAAGGCTGGAATTTTCCGTCCAGCTTTTCTTGAGTCGTGTTTGGTGATGAGTGGAAAATCTCATGAGAGGCCAAGTCACGTTTTACATCAGCAGGAAGTTTCAGGAGGTTTCCCCACCAGTAACGTAATGGGAATCCTGACATTGAACATCGGGAAACCGTCATATTAAATTTTGTAGGTCATTATCATGACATCCCCCATCAGATAATCCATTCACATAGGCGTGAGGGCACACATGAATTACGACTGGTCTCCCATGACGTGCACCTGGTGGGCAGACCTGCCGGAGGAGCTCAGGTGGGTGCATTGCTATGGGGGGGGGGGGGGGGGGCTCATGTCAAGGACAGGAGATTGGGAGGGGGTGGGGTTCCATTTTAAATATTGAGCATCGGGGCAGCCTTTAAAAATGTCACCCTGATCTTAAAAAAACTAAACTGCTGGCAGAACGGGCTCTCAATCAGAGCCCGACCCACCATCATGGCATTGTGGGACATGTCACTTCAATTTTTATGCACCAAGTTCCTAGCAATACGACAGAGAAAACCACATCAGCGCCGGGGCTTCAACGCCAGTTTTCTCTCCCACTGCCACACTCAGCAAAAAAGGTAAAATTGCACCCTAAACTTTTGAGATTTTTATGTTAACTGTTGCTGTATTGCTGAATTAAAATCAAAATGTACAAATCTTACCCTGAACATTTTGTGCAATCGCATGGTTGCAGAACAGAAGACAAACCGGGTCAACAATAATCGAAGGAAATCATCACCAAAAAACTGAAGGAATGCTTGATCTGTAACAAAAAAAAATAAACAGGGATATGCTTTGTGATTTAAGTGCCAGTCTCACGACAATTGGTGCCAGTCAGTCAGGTTGAAAACATTTATTTAATGATCAGTGTGGTTATGTATTTTATTAAGATTTTGTAAAGCTCATGAAACAGGCTTTATTTTACAACGGCAAAAACTCTCAAGGAGTTCAACCTCTGAAACAACTCTAACTTCAGTCTTGTATGAAGGAATACTTATGGAACAAAAAGCATGGCGTTAAGATGAACATTGCAACACAGGAGGGTTTAAACTAGTATGGCAGGGGGGTGGGTACCGGAGAAATAGGTCAGAAGGTGAAAAATTGAGGGAGAACTAGGAAATAGGGCCACTATGACTCTGAGGAAGAGCAGACAGGGAGATGTTGCTGATAACAGGACTGGTGGCCTGAAGTGCATATGTTTTGATGCAAGAAGTATAACAGGTAAGGCTTAGGTGAACTTAGAGCTTGGATTTGTACTTGGAACTATGATGTTTTTGCCATTACAGAGACCTGGTTGAGGAAAGGACAGGATTGGCAGCTAAACGTTCCAGGATTTAGATGTTTCAGGCGGGATAAAGGGGGATGTAAAAGGGGTGGAGGAGTTGCGCTACTGGTTAGGGAGAATATCACAGCTGTACTGCGGAGGACACCTCAGAAGGCAGCGAGGCTATACGGGTAGAGATCAGGAATAAGAAGGGTGCAGTCGCAATGTTGGGGATTTACTACAGGCCACCAAACAGCCAGCGAGAGATAGAGGGGCAGATAGATAGACAGATTTTGGAAAAGAGTAAAAGCAACAGGGTTGTTGTAATAGGAGACTTTAACTTCCCCAATATTGACTGGGACTTACTTAGTGCGAGGGGCTTGGACGGGGCAGAGTTTGTAAGGAGCGTCCAGAAAGGCTTCTTAAAACAATATGTAGATAGTCCAACTAGGGAAGGGGCTATACCGGACCTGGTATTAGGGAATGAGCCCGGCCAGGTGGTAGAAGTTTCAGTAGGGGAGCATTTCAGGAACAGTGACCACAATTCAGTAAGTTTTAAAGTGCTGGTGGACAAGGATAAGAGTGGTCCTAGGGTGAATGTGCTAAATTGGGGGAAGGCTAATTATAAACAATATTAGGCAGGAACTGAAGAACCTAGATTGGGGGTGGATGTTTGAGGGTAAATCAACATCTGACATGTGGGAGGCTTTCAAATGTCAGTTGAAAGGAATTCAGGACCTGCATGTTCCTGTGCAGAAGGATAAATACGGCAAATTTCGGGAACTTTCGATAACGAGATATTGTAGGCCTCGTCAAAAAGAAAATGGAGGCATTTGTCAGGGCTAGAAGGCTGAGAACAGACAAAGCCTGTGTGGAATATAAGGAAATTAGGAAGGAACTTCAGCAAGGAGTCAGGAGGGCTAAACGGGGTCACAAAAAGTAATTAGCAAATAGGGTTAAGGAAAATCCCAAGGCTTTTTACACCTACATCAAAAGCAAGAGGGTAGCCAGGGAAAGGGTGGGCCCACTGAAGGACAGGCGAGGGAATCTATGTCTGGAGCCAGAGGAAATGGGCGAGGGACTAAATGAATACTTTGCATCAGTATTCACCAAAGAGAAGGAATTGATGGATATCGAGTCTGGAGAAGGGTGTGTAGATATCCTGGGTCACATTGAGATCCAAAAAGACGAGGTGTTGGGCACCTTGAAAAATATTATGGTAGATAAGTCCCCAGGGCCTGATGGGATCTACCCCAGAATACTGAAGGAGGCTAGAGAGGAAATTGCTGAGGCCTTGACAGAAATCTTTGGATCCTCACTGTCTTCAGGTGATGTCCCGGATGACTGGAGAATAGCCAATGTTGTTCCTTTGTTTAAGAAGGGTAGCAAGGATAATCCAGGGAACTACAGGCCGGTGAGCCTTACGTCAGTGGTAGGGAAATTACTGGAGAGAATTCTTCGAGACAGGATCTACTCCCATTTGGAAGCAAATGGACGTATTAGCGAGAGGCAGCACGGTTTTGTGAAGGGGAGGTTGTGACTCACTAACTTGATAGTTTTTCGAGGAGGTCACAAAGATGATTGATGCAGGTAGGGCAGTGGATGTCGTCTATATAGACTTCAGTAAAGGCCTTTAACAAGGTCCCTCATGGCAGACTGGTACAAAAGGTGAAGTCACACGGGATCAGGGGTGAGCTGGCAAGATGGATACAGAACTGGCTAGGTCACAGAAGGCAGAGAGTAGCAATGAAAGGGTGCTTTTCTAATTGGAGGGCTGTGACGAGTGGTGTTCCGCAGGGATCAGTGCTGGGACCGTTGCTGTTGGTAGAATATATATATATATGATTTGGAGGAAAATGTAACTGGTCTGATTAGTAAGTTTGCAGACGACACAAAGGTTGGTGGAATTGCTGATAGCGATGAGGACTGTCAGAGAATACAGCAGGATTTAGATCGTTTGGAGACTTGGACGGAAAGATGACAGATGGAGGTTAATTCGGACAAATGTGAGGTAATGCATTTTGGAAGGTCTAATGCAGGTAGGGAATATAGAGTGAATGGTAGAACCCTCAAGAGTATTGACAGTCAGAGGGATCCAGGTGTACAGGTCCACAGGTCACTGAAAGGGGCAACACAGGTGGAGAAGGTAGTCAAGAAGGCATATGGCATGCTTGCCTTCATTGGCTGGGGCACGGAGTATAAAAATTGGCAAATCATGTTGCAGCTGTATATAACCTTAGTTCGGCCACACTTGGAGTATAGTGTTCAATTCTGGTCGCCACACTACCAGTAGGATGTGGAGGCTTTAGAGAGGGTGCAGAAGAGATTTACCAGGATGTTGCCTGGTATGGAGGGCATTAGCTACGAGGAGAGGGTGAATAAACTTGGTTTGTTCTCACTGGAACAACGGAGGTTGAAGGGCAACCTGTTGGAGGGCTACAAAATTATGAGGAGTATAGACAGAGTGGATAGTCAGAGGCTTTTTCCCAGGGTAGAGGGGTCAATTACTAGGGGGCATAGGTTTAAGGTTCGAGGGGCAAGGTTAAGAGATGCATGAGGCAAGTTGTTTTTTTTTTTACACAAGAGGGTAGTGGGTGTCTGGAACTCGCTGCCGGAGGTGGTGGAAGCAGGGCCAATAGTGACGTTAAAGGGACATCTTGACAAATACATGAATAGGATGGGAATAGTGGGATACGGACCCTGGAAGTGCAGAAGATTTTAGTTTCGACGGGCAGCATGGTCGGCACAGGCCTGGAGGGCCGAAGGGCCTGTTCCTGTGCTGTACTTTTCTTTGTTCTTTGAGAGTAAAGTTGTAGACAATCAGAGACAGGTTAGCAGTCTTGTGCTTTATTTTTAAACTTCTGAAAGCTTAAAGGTGTGGTGAATAATCTAACAGCTTTCATATTGCTCTGGAGAATGACATCTTTTTGGCTCACTAAGAACACCAGTTTCTTGATACTTTAAAAAGTTTACGACTGCAGGATTGTTTTCAATCTGAAAATTAAATACATCTGCTGCAGATTGGAGATTTTTACACTCCAAAATGTTAAAAAGCACCAAAACCTGTTTGGGAATGGCATTTTTTAAAAACAGAAACTGAATAGAAACTAATTTGAAAACCTCATGTTTGAGGAGATTATTGTATGCGATCACACTGCAAAGGCTGCATATTAAAGAATGAAGACCCTACAAGGTAGGCAATCAAACTTTCTTATCCATTTACATGCTTTCCACACACAGCAAATAAAGTTGCCATTGTCCCAGATGACCATCAGCTGCTTTCCCCTTTGAGGGCGAGAGCTGACTGGTGGTGATTTAACCAGAGGATAACCATACCTCAGGCGAGGGGCAATGTTGAGAAGATGGGCCTTCATGAATAATGTCAGGTATGAAAATTGAACCTGTGCTGTTGGCCTCACTCTGCATCATGAACCAGCTGGCCAGACAACTGAACTAAAACAACAAAATATATCAAGAAATACAATGCTATAAAGGAAGGGCATTACATCAGCCATCAGATTTTCCCAAAATATTCAGCCATAATATGATATAGGAGTGAATCTAATGGTATTTGCCATTAGTAAGATTTGCCTTTGCAAACTTGAATTTTTAAAATTTTTTGTATGGTGAGTTGCTGAAAGTGAGCTGATAATGCTGCAGCTAGGGTAACAGGGCATCTGTGACTTGAACGAACAGGACAAGTAATTATGTATATTCTTAACCAATCATATTAATGGATTAAGAAATTAACAGTGCAAGGTTGGGGATTGGTATACTTGTTTTTTTTTTAAATTTAGAGTACCCAATTTTTTCCCCCCAATTAATGGGCAATTTAGCATAGCCAATCCACCTACCAGGCACATCTTTGGATTGTGGGGGTGAGACCCACACAGACACTGGGAGAATGTGCAAACTCCATACGGACAGTGACCCGGGGCTGGGATCGAATCTGGGTCCTCAGTACGGTGAGGCAGCAGTGCTAACCACTGTGCCACCGTGCCACTCGGAGATGGTTATGTTTGAATGGTGAATTCAATGTCACATCAGCTACAGAAAGAGAGAGAAGGACTTAAAGATTGGGATGTGATAAGAAGGAAAACAAAACATTAAATATTAAAAAAGCAATAAAAAGTGTGGAATCTCATTCCTTCAGGTTCCATTAATTTTCAGTCCCAGAGTGTTTTTTGGTCATAATTATCACTTTCACAATGTTAAATGGGCACCTATACAGAAATGGACAAAACTTCCCTTTGTGGCAAGTTTAGTTCAACCCACTGCAAAAATACAGCAGCTTCAGACATTCAATACATTTCAATGATGAGCCTGACAGCAAGTGGACCACTTTGCAGAGCTAATGCAGGGCATCATAACTCTGGCATAAACTTCTGGATTTACCACATATCTTCCAATGCCTGAAGCTGCTGTACCGCTTCTACATAAATAAGCAGACATCATTAGCCTCACCAATATTTTGGGAGAACATTATGGCCGATTCTGTGATTCCATTGTGGTTTGCATGGTAACTGCAAATACTAATCTTTTATACATGATTGAGACATGTACAGGAAGTATTCAGAAACTGAATTGCAACATTCAGACTGCAGGGATAAATGGAGTATTCTCAAGTGGTAGGCTGTGACTAGTGGTGTACCACAAGTATCAGTGCTGGGACCTCTTACTATTTACAAACTTAAGAACATAAAAATTAGTAGTAGGAGTAGGCCACTCAGCTCTTCGAGCCAGCTCTGCCATACAATGAGATCCAAGCTGATCTGATTGTAACCTCAACATCACCGTACCACCTACTTCCAATAACCTGTCACCCCCTTGCTCATCAAGAATCTATCTAGCTCTGCCTTAAAAATATTCAGACTCTGATTCCACTGCCTTTTGAGGAAGTGTTCCAAAGACGCACGACCCTCGGGGAAAATATTTCTCCTAATTTCTGACGTCAATGAGGGACCCTTTATTTTAAACAGTGACTCCTGTTCTAGATTTTCCCTCAAGAGGAAACATCCTCTCCACACCCACCCTGTCAAGACCCCTCAGGACATGTATGTTCCAGTCAATTCGCCTCTTACTCTTCTAAACTCCAGTGGATACAAGCCCAGCCTGTTCAACCTTTCCTCTCCCATTTCAGGTATTAGTCTCGTAAAATTACTTCCAACATGATTACAACCTTCCTTAAATAAGGAAATCAAGGTGGCGCAGTGGGTTAGCCCTGATGCCTCACAGCACCGAGGTCCCAGGTTTGATCCTAGCTCTGGGTCACTGTCCGTGTGGATTTTGCACATTCTCCCCGTGTTTGCGTGGGTTTCGCCCCCCACAACCCAAAAATGTGCAGTCTGGGTGGATTGGCCACGCTAAATTGCCCCTTAATTGGAAAGAAAATAATTGGGTACTCTAAATTTCTTTTTTAAAAATAAGGAAATCAATACTGTACACAGTACTCCAGATGAGTCTCACCAATGCCCTGAATAATGTTTGTATAAAATTCCCCTCACATTAAACAAAAACATTCTATTAGCTTTCCTGATTACTTGCTGCATACTAACCTTTTGCAATTCATGCACGAGGACACTCAGATCCCTCTGCATCTCAGAGCTCTGCAATCTCTTACCATTTTGATAACTTTTTAAAATCTTCTTGCCAAAATGGACCATCACATTTTCCCACATTATACTTCTTTTGCTAAATCTTTCCCCACACTTAACCTATCTATATATCTTTGTAGCTTCCTTAATACTTCTCCACAACTACTTTCCTACCCGTCTTTGTGCTATCAGAAAAAAGCAACCATGGGCTGGATTCTCCGATTTTCAAACTATGTCCTGACGCTGGTGTGGAAATGGTGGCGATTTACAACTGAAAATTTGGTGCAAAACGGCCACTGATCCTCTGTTTGGCTGGGGGCTAGTATGCAAGCAGTGTCGAACACCTGGCTCTAGCTGCCGTTATGGCCGCAGAATTACCGGGTCCGTAGCCGCGCATGGGCACGGCGGTGGCCTGCAGCGGCCGCGCCGTGCAACATGGCGCCGGCTGTGCGCACCCCCGGCCTGCTAAATAGAGGCCGGCTTGCGACCGCCGGACCACCCCCCAACAGCTGCAAAAGTCCCCCATGCCTGCGGATCGGCCCTCCCCAGACTGTGGCGGCGCTGGACTGAGTTCCCAGCCGCCACACCGAGTTCCCGACAAGTAATAACATGAGAGACGCACACCATCAGGAACGCGGCCGGTCGGGGTCGGAGCATCGGGGAGTGGGCCTCAGGCAATGTCATGAGGCCGTCGATACGGCGCACTCCTAGAGTATGCCATTTTGGAGATGATGGAGCATTGCGAAAGCGGCACCGCCCGACTTCAGCGCAAACTTTAATTCTCCGGCCGATTGCCAAACGCAATTACGGCAACCGGAGAATCCCGCCCCATATCTCTGGTCTCTTCATCCAAGTCATTTATATACATTGTAAAAAGTTGAGGCCCCAGTATTCATCCCTATAGCACATCACTAGTTACATCTTTCCAACCAGTAAATGAAGCAGTTCTGCCTATTCTTTTTTCCGTTATGTAGACAATCAGCTATCCATGACAATATGTTACCTTCTACACTATGAACTTTTGTTTTCCACAATAACCTTTGTGGCACCTTCAGTACATCCACTGGTTCTCCTTTATCCACAGCATATGCTTACTTCTTCAAAGAACTCCAAACAATTGGTCAAACCTGAATTCATGTTTCTATTTTCATGTTAAACATGATTTAAACAATTTATATCAATGACTTATGCAAGATCCCAGCCAATGTTAATATTGGACAAGTCAGATCTCAGAGCGAAACCTGGCTTGATAGATCCTAACTTTTGTTTTGAAACAATGGAGGAAAGTTACTGAACCAATTCACAGGAGTCTGTTGATGAGCTTTTAATACAAAGAATAAAATATTTATTAAACATGAACTACATTATATTAGATAAAAAGGTTGGAAAGATCTCAATACAAACTTAAGATGCTGCTTTAAATTCACACTATTAATTCACCCTGGCAATATTAGATACATAAACCAGTTGAAAAGTTACCACTAGCTGGATACAAAGGCTGCTGGCTTGGCTCTGGCACAGTGGCAAACCGTTTTCTTCCGGTGAATTCACTTGATGCTTTTCACCCATCTTGTATCTCTCCCCGAGACACCAAAACTGTGCTGTTTCTTCAACTGCAGAGCAAACAAATTAGTTCCCTAAACTGTCTTCCAGGAGCACCTCTGCTAAACTGATCATTTTGTTGAGTTCTATAACTGACTCTTCAGTCAACAACTGTCCCAAATAACTGTAGTTTTTGTCATCAGAAAGCTTAAAATTCCTGTCCCCTCATCTAGACTCAGTCCCCTGTTTTTCTTCTGTGTCACTTGACTATTGTTGGGGAACATTTTAATGAAGAATCACTAAACTTTAATACATTGCTTTACTTTCAAGGATTGTAAAACCTTATTAAAAATGTTTATGTAAAAACAAACCCAAAAGGCCTGGGACTGGATTCTCCGCTCCCTGACGCCGAAATCGCATTCGGCGACGGGGCAGAGAACAGTTTTGGTGCCAAAAATCAGGAGCGACGCCGGTTTTTGAATTCTCCGCCACCTGAAAAGCAGGGTACTCTAGGAGTATGCCGTGCCAATTATCCACTGCCTCAGGCCATTGCCCGAGGCCCACGCCATGATGCTCCGTCCCCGACTGGCCGAATTCCCGATGACGTTGGTTACGCGTGTTCACACCGTTCGTGAATGTGGCGTGGCGGCTGCGGAATCAGTCCAGGGCCGCCACAGTCGGGGGAGGGCTGATCACCAGGCAGGAGGCACTGTAGGCGGGCGGTCCAGGGCGTGCGAGCAGCCGATGGGGAGCACTACTTTGGCGGTTCAGGTCCGCGGGCTGAGTCCGCCATGGAGCATGGCGCGGCTGCTGCAGGCCACCGCTATGCGCATGCGCGGCTTCTGATCCAGAAGTACTGGAGGCCGTATCTGCAGGTAGAGCTGCGAGCTCTACGCTGCCTCCTTGCTAGCTCCCAGCAAAACAGGGAATCGGTAGCCGTTTTACGCCAGTTTTCCTGTTGTGGGGGTGAAACCAACTCAGACACGGGGAGAATGTGCAAACTCCACACTGACAGTGACCCTGGGCCGAGATTGGAACCTGGGTCCTCAGCGCCGTAGGCAGCTGTGCTAACCACTGTTCCATGTGCCGCCTCCACACACATATATATATTACACTTACATTAAATTGTCCATTTGGCTATGTGCTGTACGGTCACCAGGTTGTTTTTGATCATGCATTATATTAAACAAATAGTCCTTCCCCACCCATATGGGGGTTTCTTTTGAGGACAATAGGTGTGTGAGTACTCAGGGAAGGTAATACTCCACTCATGAGGCTGGTGTATGGATCAATGGACGAGAAGTACCATGAGAAAGAGAGAGCATCTGGAGCAAGAAGATTTTCATGGTGCGCCACAGGTGAAGATGGCAGAGGGCAAGGGGGCAGTACTGCCCAGCCAGTGGTCGAAGGAGCAGCTGGTGGAGTTTTTGAACAACAAATTCCAGTAGCAGCGGAAAGAAGCTTTGGAGGATGTGGCCAAGGTGGTGGAGCCGCTCAGAGCTGCGATTGAGAGAGTGCACCAGAGGCTGGAGGCTCAGGACTTGGTGATTCAGAAGGTGGAGGAGGCGGTGGGGGAGCATGAGGAGCGGCTGGCCTCGCTGAAGATGGAGTTAGAGATGGTGCTAGACAGACAGAAAAGGCTAAGAGAGAAATTGGAGGATCTTGAGAACCGCTCCAGGAGGCAGAATCTGAGGATCGTTGGGATACCTGAGGGTATCAAGGGAGTGGAGGCCGCCAAGTATATGATGAGCATGTTGGAGAGGTTGATAGGGGAGGGGGCCCTCACCTTGAGGTGGATTGGGTGCACAGGGCACTAATAATAATTTTTATTGTTGTCACAAGTAGGTTTACATCAACATGGCAATTAAGTCACTATGGAAAGCCCTTAGTCACCACATTGCGGCGCCTGTTCGGGTACACAGGGAGAATTCAGAATGTCTAATTCATGTAACAAGCACGTCTTTCAGGATTTGTGGGAGGAAACGCACACAAACACAGGGAAGGAGAAGGTTGCAGGTGGGGGTGCCGCCAAGGGCAATGGGGGTGCCCTTGTTGCACGATTTCTGGACAAGAAGAAAATTCTGAAATGGACGAGGCAGACCAAAAAATGCACCTGGGAAGGGAGTGAGCTGAGGGTCTACCAGGACCTGGGTGCGGAGCTGGTAAAGCGGAGGGCCAGGTTCAACCGGATAAAGGCTACCCTCTTTGAGGTGAAGTTTGGGGTTTTGTACCCTGCCCGCTTGTGGCAGACACAACAGAAGAGTTTTGTTTTGACTTGCCAGAGGAGGCGATGGACGTTATGAAGGACCATGGACTGGGAGGAGTGTGAGGACATTGAACTTTGGGGAGGAACTTTGTGTTCATTGTAAAGTGCTTGGGTGGGGTGTGCGATTTGTGGTGGAGTTCGACGGACGAGCAGCGATGGTGAGAATGCGTTTTGTTTCTCTTCGTGTTTTGGGGGTTGGGGGGGGGGGGGAATCGGTAGGAATGGACTGGAGGGGGAGGGGAAGTCAGAGGTCTTGGGTGGAGGCCACCATGCTAGTAGCTGGGGGGGCTAGTTAAGTAGAGTTTTCCAGGAGTAAGGGGTGGGGGTGGGGGAGAGAGAAAGAGAGAATGGGGTGGGGGTTTTTTTGTTTGAGGGTGGGGGATTGCTGCCATTGGTGTGGTGCAGTTGGGAAGGGAGCGATGGCGGCAGACACACATGGACAGGCCTGGAAGGGTACGTAACGCGGGCCGGCTCAAAAAGTGTGGCTGATTCGCAGGGGAGGGATGCAGTGAGGCCCCCGACCAAGCTACTCATCACGTGGTGCATGCGAGGGTTGAATGGGCCAGTTCAACGGTCGCATGTGTACAAGCATTAGAGGAGTCTGAAGGTGGCCGTTGCGTTTTTGCTGAAGACGCACCAGAGGTTGGTGGATCAGACGAGGCTGAGGTAGGGATGTGTGGGGCAGGTGTTTCATTCAGGGCTGGGTATGAAGATGAGGGGGGGTCAGGGTGTTGGCTAGCAAGACGGTGTCGTTTGAGCGGGGGAGCACTGCGATCCAGGGGTAGGTATGTGATGATCAGTGGGAAGTATGCCAATAGTCCTGATAAACGTTTATGCTGCGAATTGGAACGACGTTAACTTTATGAGGCAGGTGTTGGGGATGATCCAGACCTGGACATGCATCAGCTGATCTGGAGGGCGGGGGATTTCCATACGGTCCTGGATCCGGTCGAGCGTTTAGTCGTCGAGGGTGTCGTCGGTGGCTAGGGAGTGGAGGGGGTTCATGAAGCACATGGTGGGGGGGGGGTTGGACCCATGGGGGCCGAGGGCGAAGGCGTTTTCATCTTCTCCTATGTGCACAAGGTGTACTCCCGGATTGATTTTTTCGTGATGGGCAAGGCACTGCTAGCGTGGGTGGCTGACTCAGAGTATTCGGCAATTGTGGTCTCGGACCACGCACCTCATTGGGTGGATTTGCGGGTGATTCAAGGGGAGGCCCAACAGCCGCAGTGGAGATTAGATGTGGGGTTACTGACAGATGAGAGGGTGTGCGAACCAGTGGGAAGTGCCATCCGGGGCTACGTGGAGTTGAATGATCTGGGGGAGGTCACTGCCGCCACGCTGTGGGAGGCACTCAAGAGGGCGGATTTATTTTCATTCGGGCACACAGGGAGAGCGTGGAGCTGGAGGAGGGATTCTGAGGGTGGGCCGGAGGTACTCGGTGGCTTCGGAGGAGGGGTTGTTAAGGGAGAGACAGAGGCTCCAGATGGAATTTGGATTAGTGTCCATGGGGAAGGCAGTGGGGCAGTTGTGGAAGGCCAGAGGGGCAATGTATGAGTATGGGGAGGAAAGTAGGGTGCTGGTCCACCAGTTGAGGCAGCAGACAGCGGCGAGGGAGATCGGTAGGGTAAGGGACGAGAGGGTAGGTGCTGACGGACCCAATGGGGCTTTTGAGGTCTTTTATAGGAGGCTGTATAAGTCAGAGCCCCCGGCGGGGGAAGACGGGATCCTGGATGGGTTGAAGTTCCCAAGGTGGAGGAGGAGTGGGTTCAGGGCCTGTTTGCCTCGATTAGGCTGAGGGAGATGGTGGATGGCATAGGGACGATTCAGGCAGCGAAGGCCCTGGGGCTGGACGGGTTCCCAGTAGAGTTTATTAAAAAAAGTTTGGGGTGGAGCTGGGGCCATTGTTGGTGAGGATGTATAATGAGGCAAGGGAGGGGGATCTTTCCCCCACACTGTCACAGGCTTCTATCTTCCTGATTTCAAAGAAGGATAAGGACTGGGAGCAGTGTGGATCGTACCGCTCGATATCGCTGATGATTGTTGATGCTAAGATGTTGGCGAGTGTGCTTGCATCGCAAATTGAGGACTGTGTACCGGGGTGATGGAGGTGGACCAGATGGGATTTGTGAAGGTAAGGCAGAGGTTACTTAATGTGATTATGATACCCTCGGTGGGGCAGGAATTGGAGGTGGTGGGGGTGATGGATGCAAAGAAGGCTTTGGATAGGGTGGAGTGGGAGTATTTGTTTTAGGTGCTGGGACCGGTCTGGTTGTTGTACAAGGCACTTGTGGCAAGAGTGCGGACGAACCAAGTGAATTCAGGGTAATTTGGGTTACATTGTGGGATGAGACAGGGGTGCCCACTCTCCCCGTTGCTTTTTGTCTTGGCAATAGAGCCATTGGCAATGGTGCTTAAGGCATCAAGGTATTGGAGGGGGATTGGGTGGAGGGGTTGCCAGGCATAGCTTTTTGTTGTCCGTGGATGATTTATCATATATCTCGGACCCAGTAGGCAGCATTGTAGAGATTTGGGGGAAATTTGTTCGGTTTTTGGGATATAAATTGAACATGGGAAAGAGGTGTTCCCGATCCATGCCAGAGGGCAAGAATGGAGATTAGGGGAGTTTTAGTTTAGGGTGGTGGGGATGAGCTTCAGGGACTTGGGTATCCGGATGACGTGGAGCTGGGCCCAGGTACATAGATTGAATTTGGCTTCATTGGTGGAGGGAATGAAGTCCGATTTTAAGAGGTGGAACGTGTTGCCGCTATCGTTGGCTGGCTGTGTGTAGACAGTGAAAACGATGGTGCTGCCTAGGTTTCTGTTCATGTTCCAAAACCTCCCTATCTTTGTCCCCAAGTCTTTTTTCAGGAAGCTCAATGGGATAATTTCAGTGTTTGCGTGGGCGGGGAAGGCCCCGCGGGAGAGGCTGGTAATTTTGGAAGGGGTGGGGGGGCTGGCATTGTTGAATTTGATACATTATTATTGAGTGGTAAATATTGTGATGGTGAGGAAATGGGCTATGGCGGAGAGGTCGGTCTGGGGGCAGGTGGAGGCGGTGTTGTCATGTTGGGGACCGTGTTTGGGAGCTCTGTTGTTGGCACCTGTGCTATTCCTGTCGGCCAGGTACTCCGTGAGTCCAGTGGTGGTGTCGGCATTAAAAGGTGTAGGGGAAGTGCTGGCAACATGTCGCTGTGGGAGACAACCATATGTTTGTGCTGGCGGGGCTGGACGTGTGGTTTCAGGGGTGGTGGCAGGTGAGGGTTGAGTATTTCAGGGACTTGTTTATAGGGGCAAATTCGCAGGCTGGAGGAATTGTATGAGTTGCCCAAGGGGAATGGTTTTAGGTACCTGCAGGTATAGGATTTTGTGAGGAGAGAGGTGCCGTCCTTTCTGGAGCTGCCGCCCCAGGTGTTGCAAGATGAGCTGTTATCGGAGGACAAAATATGGGACCGGAAGGTGTCAGATATTTACATGGAACTGATGGAGAGGGCGGGCACCCTGATGGAGGATATTAAGTGCATGTGGGAAGAGGAGCTGTGTGGGTAGGTGGGGGCCGGGACATGGGCAGAGGCCTTGCGGAGGGTGAATGCAACCTCTTCGTGTGCGAGTTAAGCCTCATCCAGGGGGTGGAGGATAGGTGTGGGTGATGTGCACATATGCTGGGCGTGTCCAAGACAGAGGGGGTTCTGGCAGGGGTTCTTGCACGTGATGTCCTCGGCGTGGGGGTGGTTCAGAGTCCGAAGGTGACAATATTTGGTGTGTCGGAAGTCCCGGGAGTGGGTGAGAGGCTATTGCATTAGCCTTTGCCTCCTTGATAGCATGGAGACTGATTTTGTTGGGTTGGCGGGACTTGGAGCTGCCAAAGGCAGGGGTGTGGGTGAGCGACCTGGCAGAACACCTGAGGTTGGAGAAGGTCAAGTTCACTCTGCAGGGGCTGGGGGGTATCGGTAGAGGGGTTCATCCGAAGTGGAAACATGTTCATTGATTTCTTCAAGGAGGATTGAGTCAGCAAGGGGGGGGGGGGGGGGGGGTTTAAAATGGAGAAGGCGGGATGTGGTGGGGTGTTGGAAACAGGGGGGGGGGGGGTTGGACATCTATGGTTGTTTGTTTGGTTGATGTGTTGTTCTTCTGATATTCTGTGTATATATGTAAAAAGCTTTGAATAAAAATACTTGCAAAAAAAAAAAAAAAAAATCCTATAGGCACCCAATTCTTCCCTCATACATTGTGCAGCATTATTGCTTAGTCATGACATTTTGCAACTGTCTCATAATCCCAAGTTGCAGAGGCAAACTTTTAAAAAATACCAACAACCCCACTGCTGAGCACTTTACAATTATGGCAGGTGGAAAGTGTGTTAAGTGAGGTTGCTGGGAAAAGACAAAAATGACCCGAGTTCTCAATCAAAGAATCTAAACTCACCATTTAGTTTCATATTAAAAATGGATTGTAAACTACCATAACAGAATAGTACAGGTTACAGTGGAATTTTCAAAACGTCTGTCACTGCCTTCAGAAGAAAAGTGCAATTTTTCTTTTAAAACACTGCAGGGTGGAGAGCTTGATTGTTTGGATAGAATCACAGCGTTTACAGTGCAGAAAGAGGCCTTTGGCCCAGAGTCTGCATCGGCCTTTTGCGAGAGCACCTACTTAATCCCACGCCTCCATGCTATCCCTGTAACCCCACCTAACCGTTTGGACACTAAGGGGCAATTTAACATGACCAATCCACCTAACCTGCACATCTTTAGACTGTGGGAGGACACCGGAGCACCCAGAGGAAACCCACGCAGACATGGGGAGACAGTCACCCGAGGCTGGAATTGAACTTGGGTCCCTGGAGCTGTGAGGCAGCAGTGCTAACCACCATGCCACCCCTTACGGAAACTAATTTAGTTACTTGTTCATGCATTCATTTGTTCATAAAACAACACTCTGGTGTGTGGCGCATAACTTACCCACAGTCCGTGATTTAGTCAGCAGGTGAGCTATGTCCCTGTAAATCTTATGAAGATATTCTTGACATTTATCCCACATTCCTTTTCTCATACTTGTGAGGCGACACATAAAGAGAAAGGCCATCAGAGGATTATACAGAAAGAGGGTGAAAAGGCTGCCACGTTGAGTCTGATCTGCAAAGAGAGGCACATAATTTAACAAGATTTTGGGAAGGGCAATCCTTCCACCAATAGTTATCATGAACTCTTAGCACAATGGTAGCAGTGCAAAATGGCTTTAAATGCTTGCAAGAAGCTTTGATTAAGGTACCATAATTCTGAGTTGGCTTTATTATGATTATTGGCTGTTCACCAAAATAGTACGACAAAATTTGAATTCAACTGTGAATTACATTGCAACAAATTTTAGGCAGAAGACATCCAAAGCAAACTCCACAGTATTCCAGAAGTGCATTTCTAACATCTCGAATCCCAGTGTTAACAAGAACCTTTCAAACTCACTGTGCTTTCTTGTTCCACCATGCATGGCAATCTGCGCCACATATTTACCATCCTACATATAGAACAAAATCATGGGCTGGATTCTCCATTTTTGGAACAAAGTCTGCACGCTGTCTTGAAAACTGTGGTCTTTTACGGCAGGAGATCTGGCGTCAACAAGCCACAGATTCACCGTCTTGCTGGGGGCTAGCAGGCAACAGTTGTAGAGCCGATACAGCCCCCAGCACTTCCGGATCAGAGGTCGCGCATGCGCACGGCGGTGGCCTCCAGTGGCCACGTCGTGCTCCATGGCGGACTCAGCCCACGGACCTGGACCGGCAAAATAGTGCCCCACATCGGCCGCTCGCGCACCCCGGACCGCCCGCACAGATTGCTTCCCTGCCCGCTGATCATCCCTCCTCCGACTGTGTTGGCCCTGGGCTGAGCCTGCAGCCGCCACGCGAGGCTCCTGGATGGTGGGACCAGAGGTCCACGCCGTTGGGAATTCGGCCGGTCGGAGACGAAGCATCGCGGGGTGGGCCTCAGGCAATGGCCTGAGGCGGTGGATACTCGGCGCAGCGTACTCCATGTATACGTGATTTTCGGGGGGGGGGGGGGTTGCGTAGAATTGAAGATCCGGCGGCGCTCCAGGGTTTGTGCGCCAGAACGGATTCTTCGCCCCGTCGGCGAACACTATTTCGCCGTCGGGGAGCGGAGAACCGAGCCCCATATTTCTCCAATTTCTCTAAAGTTGTCATTGAATTGCATCAAAATACTGTTCATAATATTGATATAATCACACTGCATTCTAGGATAATTTAGAAAATAATGGTAATATTATGTTGCGCAATCACCTCTAACCGTGGAATAGTGAGTGGTATAATATTTAAGTAATTTTCTCCAAACAGTATTTAAAAATGTCCATACCTTGTAAACCTTTGGGATATGCTGTTGGTGAAAGCAGGCAGACTAAGGGCTGGCCAAATAAGTTGATAAAGTTCTGCAACAAAGAAAAATTATAATTCAAACACGCATCGCTTGATGTTCTTAAGAAACAATACATCATAGCAATAAAGAATAATACATTGCACAAGAAAAGTGTGGCGATCATGCGTTACACACACCAACATTTTTATTTTAGCCGTTTGCATTTATTATTTGCATGTTATGTTATGCATAAATCAGTATCCAGTACATGAAAGGGTGCAAACTTCACATCTTTGTTTTTCGCAGAAACCATTTGCTAAAAAATTGACATTGATATTTAAACGAGATTATATAATACTCCAGCATCAATATATAAAATCCTGATATCACTGTTTACCATTTCACAACCAATGTGAGAGCTGAATAGATGCGTCAGTTCAGATATTGACATTGGAGTAACAGGGTGGCTATAACACCTCATTGTTAAGGAGTAAATTGGACATTTACACATTTCGAAATCAAGACGTTGCTGCTCTTCAATAGGCTTCCAGACATTGAGACATCTCAGTGAGAGACTTGACATTTAAATACATTGTAACGGTGTGAAGTTGTGGCACTTAGCCACTAGACAGTCACTAAATATGGCAGCAAAAGTTATTGCTTGTCCATTCAAGTGTGTGAATTCTTGAAGGGTAGGGTAAGATTTAATTCCTGCCAGTTTCTCAGGCACTGAAAATTATTTTTTGTAAGTGTGTGGAGTGGCATCTCTTTGAAGTTAATTACTGATGGAGATTTAAAACTATTTTAAAATGTTTTCTTTTGCTCTAACTCATCTTCACAATCCATTTATTTTCTCCCCCTTCACTGTACTTTTGTCCATGGTTTACATCGAATTAAACATTCAAATTTATATTTCCTAGATTACACTCTGCATATTTCACTACGGATTGGTTAAAAAGATATGCAATCGCTTGCCCAGTTCCAACAGGTCCTCGATCCTCCCTGTGGAGGGTACTATGCTACTTTGGTAATCTGTTATACACAAAAAAAAGTGTAAAATTCTACAGAAATTCCGTGACTAAGTGTACGTGAAACAAACGGCATTCGTTTACCAGTGACCACAAAGTCTGAGTTGATATTACTTCAATTATTATCATCTACTAACACAGTGTAGATCTCATTTTAGAAGCTCTGGATACAGGTAAAATTGTCATAGTCCCAGATGACCATAGGCTGCTTTTCCCTTTGAGGGAGAGAATTGACTGATGGTGATTTAACCCGAGGATCACTGCACCTCAGGCGACGAACAAGATTGCGAAGGCCTCGATCAATAACCTCAGCCGGTACTGGAATTGAACAGGAAGGCGCTGCTGGCCTTGCTCTGCATCACAAACCAGCTGGCTAGCCATCACTTGGCTAAACTGACACCCAAAACACCACCAAGCAGAGCTGCACAATACAGTAGTGACCAGCATTCAACATGTACATTCACAGATAAAGGAGTATTCCTCACACCAATCAAAAAAGTAGGGAAGTCACTTTTGGTTTGTGGTTTAATTTCTGGATTCCAAACTTCATCTATAAAGAATGAAAACTGTTAAATCTGCTGCAAGTCAGTTTAACAGTTACAAATTACTGCGGAGTTGGGTCTCCTGATTACAGCGACACAAAGTTTATTAGTCCAAATCTATTAGCTTAATCAGGTAGTCACAAATATAGAAACAAAAAAAAGAGATTAACCAATATAAAGGTGGTCAAAATGAATATTCGCAAAAAAGTGTATAGCTACTCATTCTGAATAGGAATCATTTCATTCTCTAACTCTGAATGCCTGGATTATAGAAAAACTTAAGATATGACTGAAAAATTAAATGCCTGTGGCTTTGTTCAAAGTACTTTACTACTTCTCGTTTAAAAGATTACACTAATTCCCTTCAAGCACATTATATCGAAGGCTGCTCTATAACCAAACAATGTAATCCTTGAAATCCTCAACTATAATTGCCTTCATACCTGTACTTGGTTACGTTGGGCCACGGTAATAAGTTTCAACAGATCGTTTTTTGATGTAGGTCATGAAATAACAAGAATCACATCCTTTCCAGGTTGAAGACCCCAAGATTTATTTCTGTCTCTTTTCAGAATGAGTATTCATGTCAAAACTTTTCCTAATTTTAATAGCGTCCATTAACTCTCCTTTTTGGCCTTTTCTACTCCCGCAGAACAAAAAACAGATCAAGCCCTCCTCATCAATTTCTTTGAAATTCAGTAGCATCAGACAGTGGATGTGTGAGCTGCTGGACAAATTGTGGCATATAACCCAGAGACCAGAATAAGTTTTGACAAACTTGCTTCAATTGTAATTCTTATCAACCAACACTTGAATGCCTGCACCGTTCTCCCAAAAGATACAACAGGGGTAAATTTGAAAACCTCCTCATTTCCTGCTCCCCACCTATTTTTTGTGGCTAATGAAACAAAATTTTGATAATTTCTTTATTGAAATAAGGGTATCCAGGACTTCATGGCAAAGCATTCACAAAAGTTGCATATAACCATGCTTCTGCAATCACAGAAACTCCAGTCAACACATTTCACTTTGGGGAACTGGATGGCACAATGAGTTAGCACACGGTTTTTACTTCTAGGATTAAGACTTGGACGGCACGGTAGCACAGTGGTTAGCACTGTTGCTTCAGAGCGCTAGGGTCCAGGTTCGATTTCCACTTGGGTCACTGTCTGCCCATGTCTTTTATTTTGGAAATCTTTCTATTGGCATGTCTGCCCGCGTTTCCTCCAAGTGCTCCGGTTTCCTCCCACAAGTCGTGCTTGTTAGGTGAATTGGGCATTCTGAATTCTCCCTGTGTACCCGAACAGGCACTGGAGTGTGGTGACTAGGGGATTTTCACAGTAACTTCATTGCAGTGTTAACGTGTCTATTGTGACAATAATAAAGATTATAGATTATTAAGACTTTGTACCAATTAAGACGAATAGCTTAAAAGTCTTCAGAATTGTCATACAGATAGTAACATTTATTCTGTCTCAACTAGTGGTCACTTCCGAGAGAATAAAATGATTCAGAGGTCAGCATTAAATGGACAATCTGGCTCATAGTATATAATCTGTTCTTGTGCATGCAATGCAAGCTCCTTTTTTCAGGCTAGGATTGAGCACATTTAGGAGTTTTACTCTGTATCTCACTGAACAACTATATTGTCTTGTAAGATATTCAGTCTTGTAAGACAATAGGTCTTGAGAGTCTTGAAGTCTTCTAAGAGGGCAGCATGGTAGCATTGTGGATAGCACAATTGCTTCACAGCTCCATGGTCCCAGGTTCGATTCCGGCTTGGGTCACTGTCTGTGCGGAGTCTGCACATCCTCCCCGTGTGTGCGTGGGTTTCCTCCGGGTGCTCCGGTTTTCTCCCACAGTCTAAAGATGTGCAGGTTAGGTCGATTGGCCATGCTAAATTTCCCTTAATGTCCAAAATTGCCCTTCGTGTTGGGTGGGGTTACTGGGTTATGGGGATAGGGTGGAGGTGTGGAACTTGGGTGGGATGCTCTTTCCAAGAGCCGGTGCAGACACGATGGGCCAAATGGCCTCCTTCTCCACTGTAAATTCTATGTCTATGTCTAATACTTTACACCATGGTGGTCGACTCCGGCATGGACTCAGGCACCCCATGCTGTGGTGATAGTCTCTCCTACATTTGCTGCAGAGGAAGACAGTGGATTGAGAAGGTGCACAACTCACTGGCCTTCAGGCTTTTTCTGAGCCTTCTTCTCATTCTCAGCCAGCTGAGCTTTTCGTTTCTGCTCAACTCTTCCAATGCCCTTTTAAATAATCAATCTCCAGAGGACACAACTGTCAGCAATTGTCTCCCAGTTGTCAGTATCAATGTCTGCCATCTTCATTTCTTGCTTGTGTTAGGAAAACAAAGGTAGTTTTAAGGGATTTATATTTGTATTGGTAAACATTATAAATAAGGTATAGTTTTAAGTGTATTTAATTATTTGATGTTTGTGCCTGAAAGGGTAAAACCTACAGTTGTAGATGGAGGCAAAGACTCCACAAGAGGCCAGGCTGACCAGACAACATTCTGGTAAACCTCTTCTGGTAGTATGGCGACCAGAATTGTCCCAATATTTCAAATGTGGCCTAACTAAGGTTCTGTACAGCTGCAGCATGACTTACCAATATTTATACTCAATGCCTCGACTGATGAACACAAGCATGCTGCAAGTCTTTTTGACTACCGTATCCACCTGGGTTGCCACTTTCAGTGATCTGTAGACCTGTACGCCCAGATCGCTCTGCCTGTCAATACTCCCAAGGGTTCTGTCATTTATTGTATAATTCCCACATGCATTACTTCACATTTGTCCGGATTAAACTCCATCTGCCGTGTTTCTAAGTCTCCAACCGATCTATATCCTGCTGTATCCTCTGACAATCCTATTTACTATCCGCAACTACACCATCTCCACCAATCTTTATGTCGTCCGCAAACCTACTAATCAGCCCAGCTACATTTTCCTCCAAATCATTTATATATACCACGAACAAAGGTCCCAGCAATGATCCCTGCAGAACACCACTAGTCCAGCCTTCCATTCATAAAGCATCCTTCCACCACTATCCTCTGTCTTCTATGACCCAGCCAGTTCTGTATCCAGCTCACTTCTGATCCCATATGACTTCACCTTTTGCACCAGTCTGCCAGGAGGGATCTTGTCAAAGAATTTGCTGAAGTCCATGTAGACACCATCCACTGCCCTTCCTTCATTAACCATCTTTGTCAATTCCTCAAAAAACTAGATCAAGTTTGTGAGACACGACCTCCCTTTCACAAAACTATGCTGCCAATTGTCAAAAGTCCATTTGTTTCCAAACATGAGTAAATCCTGTCCCTTAGAATCTTTACCGATAACTTCCCTACCACTGAAGTGAGGCTCACCAGCCTATAATTTCCTGGATTATCCGTGCTCTTCTTAAACAAAGGAACAACATTGGCTATTCTCCAGTCCTCTGGAACCTCACCTGCAGACAATGAGGATACAAATATTTCTGTCAAGGCCCCAGCAAATTTCTCCTTTGCCCCCCTCAGTATTCTGGGGTAGATCCCATCAGGCCGTGGGGACTTATCTACCTTAATGCTTTTTTAAGACTCCCAACACCTCCTCCTCCTTTTTGATATCTACATGATCCAGAATATTAACACACCCTTCCCTAGACTCAACATCCATCAAGTCCTTCTCTTTGGTGAATACTGATGCAAAGGCTCATTTAGTACCTCACCATTTCCTCTGGCTCCACGCATAGATTCCCTCATCTGTCCTCGAGTGGGCCAACCATTTCACTGGCTACCCTCTTGCCTTTTATATACATATTAAATGCCTTGGGATTCGCCTTCATCCTGTTTGCCAAGAACTTTTCATGACCTGTTTTAGCCCTGCTAACTCCTTGCTACTTTCTAGCTGGGTTCCTTCCTACTTTAGTGATATTCTTCAGCAGTTTAGTCTGTTCTCAGCCTTCTAGACCTTGCGAATGCTTCCTTTTTCTTTTTGACTAGGCTCACAATATCCCTCGTTATCCAAGGTTCCCAAAACTTGCTATACTTATCCTTCATCCGCACAGGAACATGCCGGTCCTGAATTCTAATCAACTGACATTTGAAAGACTCGGACATGTCAGGTGTTGATTTACCGTCAAACAGCCGACCCCAATCCAAATTCTTCAGTTCCTGCCTAATATTGATGTAATTAGCCTTCCCCCAATTTAGCAGCTTCACCCGAGGATTACTCTTATCCTTATCCACGAATACCTTAAAACGTACGGAATTATGGTCACTGTTCCCGAAATGCCTCCCTACAGAAACTTCGATCACCTGGCAGGACTCATTCCCCAATACCAGGGCCAGTATGGCCCCTTCCCGAATTGAACTATTTACATATTATTTCAAGAAACCCACCTGGACACGCCTTACAAATTCTGCCCTACTCAAGCCTCTAGCATTAAGCGAGTCCCAGTTAATATAGGGGAAGTTAAAATCAGTCACCACAACAACCTTGTTGCTTTTACATCTTTTCAAAATATGACTACATATCTGCCCCGCTATCTCCTGCTGGCTGTTGGGAAGCCTGTAAGTAAACCCCAACATTGTGATTGCACCCTTTCTATTCCCGAGCTCAACCAATATTGCCTTGCTGCATGAGCCCTCAGAGGTGTCCTCCCTCAGTACAGCTGTGATATTCTCTTTAACCAGTAATGCAACTCCTCCCCCACCCCTTTTACATCCCCCTCTAATCCTGGAACGTTTAGCTGCCAATCCTGCCCCTCCCTCAACCAAGACTCTGTAATAGCAAAAACATCACAGTTCCAAGTACTAATCCTAGCTCTTAAGTTCATCTGCCTTACCTATTATAGTAAGAAGTCTTACAACACCAGGTTAAAGTCCAACAGGTTTGTTTCAAACACGAGCTTTCGGAGCACGGCTCCTTCTTCAGGTGAATGGAAAGGCTTGTTCCAGAAATGTTTATATAGACACAGTCAGAGATGCCCCGGAATGCGAGCACCTGCAGGCAATCAAATCATCAAAGATGCAGAGAGAGAGGTAACTCCAGGTTAAAGAGGTGTGAATTGTCCCAAGCCAGTTCAGTCGGTAGGCCTCTGCAAGTCCAGGCTTGTTGGTGGGGGCCGAATGTAATGCGACATGAATCCCAGATCCCGGTTGAGTCCGGGGTTGAGTCTGGCTTGGGACAATTCACACCTCTTTAACCTGGAGTTACCTCTCTCTCTGCATCTTTGATGATTTGATTGCCTGCAGGTGCTCGCATTCCGGGGCATCTCTGACTGTGTCTATATAAACATTTCTGGAACAAGCCTTTCCATTCACCTGAAGAAGGAGCCGTGCTCCGAAAGCTCGTGTTTGAAACAAACCTGTTGGACTTTAACCTGGTGTTGTAAGACTTCTTACTGTGCTCACCCCAGTCCAACGCCGGCATCTCCACATCATGGCTACCATTGACACCGCAAACTGCCGGCTCAAAGTGGAGAGGATCTCCAGGAAGATCGCGCATATAGACACTGACATTCAGTTTCTACAAAGATGCAAAAAAGCAGACAAGATCCCGAAAGGACTACAGATCAAAAACCCACTCAAGTCGACTTACAACACAGACTACGCTGAAAGACTCTGCCACCGCACCTCTGTCACACTCCTCAAACACCTCGTACACCAACTCTACAGCAGTCGACGCAACCTGGAAACCAAGAGAGAGGCCATATTCTCAACTTGCGCTCAGGACACAGCAGACCAGCTGCGGAACACCGCCAAACAGATGAGACAGCAATACTATGCCACCTACATGCACACCAAGAACAGGAAGCTTGAGAAACTTGGCATCACCACCAGCAGCAATCAAGCTTCTCCCGGTACAACAGTCGAAAACAATACAGGGAAATCCATTGTCAACTTGTCAGACTACACCCTTCAACCAGACGAAATCGAAGTCCTCAGCAGAGGGCTCAATTTCTGCACCACCACCAAAATGGACCCCATCAGTCTCGCGGCAGATACGGAGGAATTCATCAGGCGAATGAGGCTCCGGGAATTCTTCCACAGACCCCAAGAGGCCGACAGCGAACCCAGGGACACGACCAATGAACCGGAACAGCAGACCGCGAGATCTGCAGTGCAGCAACCGAAAAGGAAAGAGTCAAATTGGACCCCTCCGGAAGGCCGCTGCCCTAGACTCGACATGTATGCTCAAGCCGTCAGAAGTCGTGTCAATGCCAGATTCATCACTCGCAATCACAAGGCAGCCTCAAACGTCACCCAAGCACAACGCAACGCCATCCGCACTCTCAAGACCAACCGCAACATCGTCATCAAACCAGCAGACAAAGGAGGGGCCACCGTCATACTGAACAGAACAGACTACTGCAAAGAAGTATACCGACAACTCGACAACCAGGAACACTACAGGCAGTTACCCGCAGATCCAACCAAGGAACACATCCGCCAACTCAGCAGACTGATCAAGACCTTAGATCCAGACCTTCAGAACACCCTACGTGCTCTCATCCCACGTAATCCCCGCATTGGAGATCTCTACTGCCTCCCGAAAATACACAAGGCCAACACACCAGGCCGTCCTATCGTTTCAGGCAATGGGACCCTGTGTGAGAACCTCTCTGGCCACATCGAGGGCATCTTGAAACCCATCGTACAAGCAGGGCCGGCTCAAGGCACCGGCAACTCGGGCAGTCGCCCGGGGCGCCATGTGCTAGGGGGCGCCAGACTCGGGTCCCGCGCATGCGCAGTTGGGCCGGTGCCAACCAGCGCATGCGCGGTGGCCGCCCTCCCCCGCTGTGGCCGCCCTCCCCCGCTGTGGCCGCCCTCCCCCGCTGTGGCCGCCCTCCCCCGCTGTGGCCGCCCTCCCCCGCTGTGGCCGCCCTCCCCCGCTGTGGCCGCCCTCCCCTCGCTGTGGCCGCCCTCCCCCCGCTGTGGCCGCCCTCCCCCGCTGTGGCCGCCCTCCCCCAGGGGAATGGGACAGTTCAGCGCTGCCGTTTCAGCGCTGCCGTTTCAGCGCCTGGACGTTCAGCGTCAAAAATTTCAGCGCTGCCGTTTCAGCGCCAAAAATTCAGCTGGCCAGCGCTCATTCATTCACAGGTCACTTTACAAGTGCAACGAGATTAACAGGGGAGCCAAAAAGCTGCAGTGCAAAGGTGGTGACACAGGTATACTTAGTTATAACACTTAGTTATTTGGCCTTTTTTGGAGTTTTATTACTGTGTGCTAAGTGGTGTGCAGAACCCAGATACAGAAGCCTCACCCCCAAGGTCTGCTTAAATGTCATGTCTCAAGCTTTTAAAATTTGCTTATCTTTAAACATGGGGATAAAAATCCCATGCTCTTTAAACATAGGGGAGAAAAAGCTGAAACTGTCAGTGAGAGTTTTGAAAAACCCTCCGTTGAACTACATGTCATCTGGTGTAGGTTAGAAAACAATTTACCATCTGCTCATGCGGTTTCAATAATCAATAATCAATTATCACTCCCCCCCGGTCCGCTCCCCCCCACCCCCGGTCCGCCCCCCCCCCCCCCCCCCCCCCCCCCCCCCCGGTCCGCTCCCCCCCCCCCCCCCTTGCGGGTCGCTCCCCCCCCCCCCCCCCCCTTGCGGGTCTCCCCCCCCCCCCCCCCCTTGCGGGTCTCCCCCCCCCCCCCCCCCTTGCGGGTCTCCCCCCCCCCCCCCCTTGCGGGTCTCCCCCCCCCCCCCCTTGCGGGTCTCCCCCCCCCCCCCCTTGCGGGTCTCCCCCCCCTCCCCTCTGCGGGCCCCCCTCCCCTCTGCGGGCCCCCCCCTCCCAGGCCCCGCCCCGCCCCCCCTCCCCTCCCAGGCCCCGCCCCCCCTCCCCTCCCAGGCCCCGCCCCCCCCTCCCCTCCCAGGCCCCGCCCCCCCTCCCCTCCCAGGCCCCGCCCCCCCTCCCCTCCCAGGCCCCGCCCCCCCTCCCCTCCCCTCCCAGGCCCCGCCCCCCCTCCCCTCCCAGGCCCCGCCCCCCCTCCCCTCCCAGGCCCCACCCCCCTCCCCTCCCAGGCCCCGCCCCCCCTCCCCAAGGGCGCCGAAGTTCAGCTTGCCCGGGGCGCCAGCAACCCTAGGGCCGGCGCTGCGTACAAGGTACACCCAGCTTCTGTCGCGACACGACGGACTTCCTACAGAAACTGAGCACCCATGGACCAGTTGAACCAGGAACATTCCTCGTCACAATGGATGTCTCGGCACTCTACACCAGCATCCCCCATGACGACGGCATTGCTGCAACAGCCTCAGTCCTCAACACCGACAACTGCCAATCTCCAGACGCAATTCTGCAACTCATCCGTTTCATTCTAGACCACAACGTCTTCACCTTCGACAACAAATTCTTCATCCAGACGCACGGAACAGCCATGGGGACCAAATTTGCACCTCAATATGCCAACATCTTCATGCACAAGTTTGAACAGGACTTCCTCACCACACAGGACTTTCAACCGATGCTATACACCAGATACATCGATGACATTTTTTTCCTTTGGACCCACGGCGAGACATCACTGAAACGACTACACGATGACATCAATAAGTTCCATCCCACCATCAAACTCACCATGGACTATTCTCCAAATTCAGTTCCATTCTTGGACACACTCGTCTCCATCAAGGACGGTCACCTCAGCACCTCGCTTTACCGCAAGCCCACAGATAATCTCACGATGCTCCACTTCTCCAGCTTTCACCCGAAACACATTAAAGAAGCCATCCCCTATGGACAAGCCCTCCGTATACACAGGATCTGCTCAGACAAGGAGGAGCGCAACAGACACCTACAGATGCTGAAAGATGCCCTCGTACGAACGGGATATGGCGCTCGACTCATTGATCGACAGTTCCACCGCGCCACAGCAAAAACCCGCACCGACCTCCTCAGAAGACAAACACGGGACACCACTGACAGAGTACCCTTCGTCGTCCAGTACTTTCCTGGGGCGGAGAAACTACGACATCTTCTTCGCAGCCTCCAACACATCATCAGCGAGGATGGACATCTTGCCAAGGTCATCCCCACACCCCCACTACTGGCCTTCAAACAACCGCGCAACCTCAAACAAACCATTGTTTGCAGCAAATTACCCAGCCTTCAGAACAGCAACCACAACACCACAAAACCCTGCCAGGGTAATCTCTGCAAGACATGCCAGATCATCGACATGGACACCACCATTACACGTGGAAACACCACCCACCAGGTACGCGGCGCATACTCGTGCGACTCGACCAATGTAGTCTACCTCATACGCTGCAGGAAAGGATGTCCCGAAGCGTGGTACATTGGCGAGACCATGCAGACACTGCGACAACGAATAAACGGGCATCGTGCGACTATCAACAGGCAGGACTGTTCCCTTCCAGTTGGGGAACACTTCAGCAGTCAAGGACATTCAGCCTCTGATCTCCGGGTCAGCATTCTACAAGGAGGCCTTCAGGAGACGCGACAACGCAAAATTGCTGAGCAAAAACTTATAGCTAAGTTCCGCACGCATGAATGCGGACTCAACCGGGATCTGGGATTCATGTCGCATTACATTCGGCCCCCACCAACAAGCCTGGACTTGCAGAGGCCTACCGACTGAACTGGCTTGGGACAATTCACACCTCTTTAACCTGGAGTTACCTCTCTCTCTGCATCTTTGATGATTTGATTGCCTGCAGGTGCTCGCATTCCGGGGCATCTCTGACTGTGTCTATATAAACATTTCTGGAACAAGCCTTTCCATTCACCTGAAGAAGGAGCCGTGCTCCGAAAGCTCGTGTTTGAAACAAACCTGTTGGACTTTAACCTGGTGTTGTAAGACTTCTTACTGTGCTCACCCCAGTCCAACGCCGGCATCTCCCATCATGGTTACCTATTATACTTCTTGCGTTGAAAGAAATGCACTTCATACCACCAGTCCCATTGTGTTTAGCAACTTCTCCCTCAGTTACTTCACCTGCTCTGGTCCCCCCCCTACCCCGTTTTCCCCACCGCCCCACCTTCCCCAATTGCATAGAACTGATATACTCCTTAAACCATTCCAGCCCCAATGGTGCCTCCAACCCCTACCTCTTCACGCTCTAAGCCAGCAGGAAGTCCAACCCATCCAAAAACTGTTCCATCCCCTGCCCCTCCCCCAGGGGCTTAGACTTATACAGCGCCCAGTAGAAAACCTCAAAGGCACCATTAATCTTATCAGGAGCCATCACCAGCCCTCCCTCTTCGTCCTTAACCTGGGCTATCTCTCGTGTGGTAACCTGCTGCCTTCTCACTATACTCAAAAAATGCATCTCGTGAGCGATGGAGTTGGTTCACCGCCTTCCCAATTTAAATTCCATTTGTAACCTCTTTCTCTTCGCTAATAGCTCCGTTGTCGGGCCATAGATTACTATCGGTCCACCTCTAGAATTGAGTTGACCAACCTCTGCCTGGCCAGTTTCCCTACCTTCTCTCTTTGTGGGCTTTGTACGAGATTGTGTCCCCTCTGATCACCGCCTTTAGCACTTCCCAGAATGTAGAGAGCAAAACTTCCCCGTTCTGATTGAAACCTACATAGTTCTCTATGGCCAAGGCTATCTTCTCACAGAACCCCTGTCTGCAAGGAGTACTGTATCTAACCTCCAGGGGTGGCGCTGGGCTCAGTTCACCTCCAGCCTCATGTTTCCCCCCCTCCGCCCCAACCCGCATTCTGCTCCATGAACACTGCTAACTCTTTCGTCATGCCCAAAGTTATGAAAGACTTGGGACTTGACCTGTCCATCCTCGGGTCCAATGCACACTGCTGATGTTTCCCCCCGAAGGTCCGGGATGGCCAAGGTCCAATTAAGACCTTGTTTACGAAAACCACCGGTTCATCTGCCAAAAGCTCATTCACCATCACATATCCCGCCGCCCAGGGTTCGTCAAAACACTGGCTGCTGTAATAGCCACTCTCCTGATAACAGGATTGCCACCCCTCTCAATCTCATATCAAAATTTGAATGGGACGCCTGCCCCACCCATTCCTACCTTTGACCCATCTGGTCCCTAACCCTCAAATGCATCTCCTGCAAGAAGGTTACATCGGCTTTCAACCTCTTCAAGTGAGCAAAGACTCAGAGATCTTTTAACCGGGCCATTTAATCACCCCCAGGTGCCACATTGTCATCCTGTCATCCTCTGAACGCACCCCCCCTAACATCAGGATCTGCTATATTCACCTCATGAGGAGATCCAGCGGTTCCAGGCCTCCTCGGTTCCAGATCCACCGAAGATGATCGCCCTCGCCCAAATCCCTCAATGAAGAAACCTGAGTCACCAGCATTCTACCCTCCCCACTCCACATACCTGCTCACCTTCTGCTTCCTATCCACTTCCCCTTTCCATCAGTCAACCAACCCACCCAACTCCAGATAACGCCATTCCTTCCCCTCCCCTCCCACACCCCAAACAAAGAAAACCCAGCCAACCTAGGTATGCTACCTCACCTCACCAACATGATAAAACCCCCTCCCACACCCAGGCTACCAGCTGCAGCCCCTTCTCTGACATTGCTTCCGTTAACTAGCATAACTGCTAGAATGGTGACCCCCACTTGGAAAACAATGAAAACCAACCAGAACAATCCTAAACAACCCCTTACCCTACTCCACCTTCCAAAATGGTACGTAACAAACCCAAACATCCCTGGACAAGACAAACTAACCCAAACTCAGAGAAAAAAATGAAACCCAGAAAACAAAAACATCAAAAATGGTAGAAATAAATACATTAACCTGTATTGGGGACTCAATAGTCAGGGGCACAGATAGGAGATTTTGTGGGAGCGAGAGAGACTCACGTTTGGTATGATCCCTCTCAAGTGCAAGGGTACGTGATGTCTCGGATCGTGTTTTCCGGGTCCTTAAGGGGGAGGGGGAGCAGCCCCAAGTCGTAGTCCACATTGGCACTAACGACATAGGTAGGAAAGGGGACAAGGATGTCAGGCAGGCCTTCAGGGAGCTAGGATGGAAGCTCAGAGCGAGAACAAGCAGAGTTGTTATCTCTGGGTTGTTGCCCGTGCCACGTGATAGTGAGATGAGGAATAGGGAGAGAGAGCAATTAAACACGTGGCTACAGGGATGGTGCAGGCGGGAGGGATTCAGATTTCTGGATAACTGGGGCTCTTTCTGGGGAAGGTGGGACCTCTATAGACAGGATGGTCTACATCTGAACCTGAGGGGCACCAATATCCTGGGGGGGGGGGGGGAGATTTGTTAGTGCTCTTTGGGGGGGGGGGTTTAAACTAATTCAGCAGGGGCATGGGAACCTGGATTGTAGTTTTGGGGTACGGGAGATTGAGTATCTGGTCAGGAGCACAGATTTGACTTCACAGGAGGGTGCCAGTGTTCAGGTAGGTGGTTTGAAGTGTGTCTACTTCAATGCCAGGAGTATACGAAATAAGGTAGGGGAACTGGCAGCATGGGTTGGTACCTGGGACTTCGATGTTGTGGCCATTTCAGAGACATGGATAGAGCAGGGACAGGAATGGTTGTTGCAGGTTCCGGGGTTTAGGTGTTTTAGTAAGCTCAGAAAAGGGGGCAAAAGAGGGGGAGGTGTGGCGCTGCTAGTCAAGGATGGGGACTCTTCTTTCCGAGGTAGTATGGGCTGAGGTTAGAAACAGGAAAGGAGGTCACCCTGTTGGGAGTTTTCTATAGGCCACCTAATAGTTCTAGGGATGTAGAGGAAAGGATGGCGAAGATGATTCTGGTAGTTGTTATGGGAGACCTTAACTTTCCAAATATTGACTGGAAAATATATAGTTCGAGTACATTAGATGGGTCGTTCTTTGTACAGTGTGTGCAGGAGGGTTTCCTGACACAATATGTTGACAGGCCAACAAGAGGCGAGGCCACATTGGATTTGGTTTTGGGTAATGAACCAGGCCAGGTGTTAGATCTGGAGGTAGGTGAGCACTTTGGAAACAGTGACCACAATTCGGTGACCTTTACGTTAAGTCAGGGGTGGGCAAACTACGGCCCGCGGGCCGCATGCGGCCCGCCAAAGGTATTTCTGCGGCCCACCAAGTCATTAAAAAAAAAAAAAAAAAAATTTTTAAAAAAAAATTTTTTTTTTTTTTAATTTTTTTTTAAGGTTAATGGGGGGGGGGGGCTGTTGGGTTACTTACTGGTATAGGGTGGATACGTTGACTTGAGTAGGGTGATCATTGCTCAGCACAACGTCGAGGGCCGAAGGGCCTGTTCTGTGCTGTACTGTTCTATGTTCTATATGAGGCGCCCAGAATCATAACCGGGTGAAGTAATTATTTTACTTAATATACTATGCGGCCCTTTGTGAATTGTGAATTTCTGAAAGTGGCCCTTGCACGGAAAAGTTTGCCCACCCCTGCGTTAAGTGATGGAAAGGGATAAGTATACCCCGCAGGGCAAGAGTTATAGCTGGGGGAAGGGCAATTATGATGCCATTAGACACGACTTAGGATGTGTAGGTTGGAGAAGTAGGCTGCAAGGGTTGGGCATACTGGATATGTGGAGCTTGTTCAAGGAACAGCTATTGCATTTTCTTGAAAAGTACGTACCAGTCAGGCAGGGAGGAAGGGGTCGAGCGAGGGAACAGTGGTTTACCAAAGAAGTGGAATCTCTTGTTAAGAGGAAGAAGGAGGCCTATGTGAAGATGAGGCGTGAAGTTTCAGTTGGGGCGCTTGATAGTTACAAGGAAGCGAGGAAGGATCTAAAGGGAGAGCTAAGACAAGCAAGAAGGGGACATGAGAAGTCTTTGGCAGGTAGGATCAAGGAAAACCCAAAAGCTTTCTATAGGTATGTCAGGAATAAAAGAATGACTAGGGTAAGAGTAGGGCCAGTCAAGGACAGTGGTGGGAAGTTGTGTGTGGAGGCTGAGGAGATAAGCAAGATACTAAATGAATACTTTTCGTCAGTATTCACTCAGGAAAAAGATAATATTGTGGAGGAGAATGCTGAGACCCAGGCTATTAGAATAGATGGCATGGAGGTGCATAGGGAAGAAGTGTTGGCAATTCTGGACAAGGTGAAAATAGATAAGTCCCCGGGGCCTGATGGGATTTATCCTAAGATTCTCTGGGAAGCCAGGGAAGAGATTGCTGAGCCTTTGGCTTTGATTTTTAGGTCATCATTGGCTACAGGAATAGTGCCAGAGGACTGGAGGATAGCAAATGTGGTCCCTTTGTTCAAGAAGGGGAGTAGAGATAACCCCGGTAACTATAGGCCGGTGAGCCTAACGTATGTGGTGGGTAAAGTCTTGGAGAGGATTATAAAAGATACGATTTATAATCATCTAGATAGGAATAATATGATTAGGGATAGTCAGCATGGTTTTGTGAAGGGTAGGTCATGCCTCACAAACCTTATCGAGTTCTTTGAGAAGATGACTGAACAGGTAGACGAGGGTAGAGCAGTTGATGTGGTGTATATGGATTTCAGTAAAGCGTTTGATAAGGTTCCCCATGGTCGGCTATTGCAGAAAATACGGAGAAAATACGGAGGCTGGGGATTGAGGGTGATTTAGAGATGTGGATCAGAAATTGGCTAGTTGAAAGAAGACAGAGTGGTAGTTGATGGGAAATGTTCAGAATGGAGTTCAGTTACGAGTGGCGTACCACAAGGATCTGTTCTGGGGCCGTTGCTGTTTGTCATTTTTATAAATGACCTAGAGGAGGGCGCAGAAGGATGGGTGAGTAAATTTGCAGACGACACTAAAGTCGGTGGAGTTGTAGACAGTGTGGAAGGATGTTGCAGGTTACAGAGGGACATAGATAAGCTGCAGAGCTGGGCTGAGAGGTGGCAAATGGAGTTTAATGTGGAGAAGTGCGAGGTGATTCACTTTGGAAAGAATAACAGGAATGCGGAATATTTGGCTAATGGTAAAATTCTTGGTAGTGTGGATGAGCAGAGGGATCTCGGTGTCCATGTACATAGATCCCTGAAAGTTGCCACCCAGGTTGATAGGGTTGTGAAGAAGGCCTATGGTGTGTTGGCCTTTATTGGTAGAGGGATTGAGTTCCGGAGCCATGAGGTCATGTTGCAGTTGTACAAAACTCTAGTACGGCCGCATTTGGAGTATTGCGTACAGTTCTGGTCGCCTCATTATAGGAAGGACGTGGAAGCTTTGGAACGGGTGCAGAGGAGATTTACCAGGATGTTGCCTGGTATGGAGGGAAAATCTTATGAGGAAAGGCTGATGGACTTGAGGTTGTTTTCGTTAGAGAGAAGAAGGTTAAGAGGTGACTTAATAGAGGCATACAAAATGATCAGAGGGTTAGATAGGGTGGACAGCGAGAGCCTTCTCCCGCGGATGGAGGTGGCTAGCACGAGGGGACATAGCCTTAAATTGAGGGGTAATAGATATAGGACAGAGGTCAGAGGTGGGTTTTTTACGCAAAGAGTGGTGAGGCCGTGGAATGCCCTACCTGCAACAGTAATGAACTCGCCAACATTGAGGGCATTTAAAAGTTTATTGGATAAGCATATGGATGATAAGGGCATAGTGTAGGTTAGATGGCCTTTAGTTTTTTTTCATGTCGGTGCAACATCGAGGGCCGAAGGGCCTGTACTGCGCTGTATCGTTCTATGTAAACATTCAAAAAACTCCATAACTGCTCATAATCACAAAGTTCTCCCCCAGACCATCCTTCCTCACAAAGTTATTTGCCTCCTCTGGCGTACTGAAATAATGGTCTCTGTCCCTAAACATGACAAACCGTATTTTGCAGTCTTGGCCTTGTTAAATCCAGCTCGACTTTTCGCCAGATCAGCCCTGACATCAGGGAGTGGAGAGTGCAAGTGTGTGCATGCCCCCCAACCCCCCTCCCCTTGTGCTACTCTCGCATGGCCTTCGCCCACTTTAAAATTCGCTCCTTGTCCAAATGGATGATTACCACACGTGGCGAGTCCCCAGATCACCGTTTCAGGCACATCAATTGGTGGGCCCGGTCCACCTAGAGGACTTTAGCAAAGACTCCCTTCCTGACCAACTTTCCAAACATCTTTGCCGCATACTCAATGGAATGCGGACCTTTAATTCTCTCCGATAACCCAACTATCCAGTGGTTGACGCCTGGAGTCCTGATCATCCACCCTGGCCGTCATGATTTTATGGGCCTCAGCCAACATTGATATTTGCGATTCTAAAGAGCAAATCCGGTCACTGTATTTCAAGACCGCCCTCTCCACTTCCCGAATCGACACTCCCTGTGGCTTCAATCACTGCTCCATCTTTTCCATCGGCACACGAAAGGGAGCTACTGCCACCTCAATCGCCTTAGACAGGTATTCCCACATCACCTGCCTATGCCTCTGGAATTCTCCAGCTATGAATTCCATTAGATTCTCGGTTGGCAATTGGGAAGGCGTCAACGACAGTGAGTTCCATCATGTTCTCTTTCTCTCCACCACGGAGGCCTTTTAAATCTTGAGTGGAGCTTTATTCAATTTTTGCCTCGTGCTGTATCCCGCAGACATTTCACACCAGAGGATAAACCGACAAACCTCAATTATTTCGGTTTTCTTCCCACCACCACGCCCGTTTTCCGGGTAAAAAGGGCCTAAAACCAAGTCTCCAAGCGGGAACCACCTTGTGCACGACCACTCACCTCATGGCTGCCACCGGAAGTCTTCCCGTCCAATTACAAATCAACTGGGATCATAACGCTTGCATGTGTCTTTACAGTCAAGGTATGAATGTCCATGAGGTCATGACCCAGTGGCCAGTTCACTGTATATCGAAGATGTTTTGACTATATGGTTATCATCCATCTAATGAACATGGTCGAGCCAGGACAGACGTCGTTCACTAAGTAATGAATGTATCGCGCTACACCCATAACTGCTCAACACACACACACAAAACAAAAGCGTTCCACTTACAAGCTCTAATATTTGCAGATTGCTTATGAAAATTTGTCAAAGATTTAAAAATTCAGGAATAATTCTAATGATAGAAAATTAACACCTAAACAAAGTAGGCCACAGTAAGATTATGACAACAATCAAGCACCAGAGGGAGCTCATGTGCTTTACCACCTGACCACAGGCATAAGAAACATAAAATGAACAATGGATAATCTTTTAAATGTACCTGGAATTTACAAGTGCAACTCTTGGACAAAATCTTTTTGAAAAAATTAAGCTTCGAAATACACAACACTCAATGTATGATCAGACACTAATCTTTCCTTTTAAAAATATGTTTCTACACATATCCATTAAGTGCACCCTTCTGTGGTCTAACGAATCAGTATTAATTGAATGATGTTTATGACAAGACAGAGTACATTTGTTGGTTTTGTTTTATTTTAAATGAGCAAATATTTAAAATTTTTGTTCAGAAGTTTGGTTAAAATAGAATGGCACCAGGCACTCAATTATTTATTTTACTTACCTGCGGTAATATAGATATGCTGCCAAGCAAAAAAAGGGTCGTCATAGTTTACTTTAATTCAGAAAATTACACAAAATACAAGCCCGCTCTACACATGATTCAATCCTGTACACAGTATTTTATTGGCCAGAATAAATTTACTCCCATGCAACCGGGGAGGTGGTGGCGTAGTCGTAATATCGCTGGACTAGTAATACAGAGACCCAGGGTAATGCTCTGGGGACCCGAGTACAAATCCCACCTTGGCAGATGGTGAAATTTGAATTCAATAAAAATCTGGAATTAAAAGTCAAATGACCATGAAATTGTCGATTTGTTGTCAAAACCCATCTGGTTCGTTAATATCCTTTAAGAAAGGAAATCTGTTGGCTGTACCTGGTCTGGCCTACATGTTGACTCTAAAAATGCCCTCAGGGATGGGCAATAATCATAAAATAAAATTATAGAATTTCAGTGCAGAAGACAGTGCAGTGCTCATCGAGTCTCCACCGGTCAATATTTAGCATGGTCAATCCACCTAACTTGCACATCTTTGGACTGTGGGAGGAAACAGAGTACCCGGAGGAAACGCACGCAGAGAGAGAACGTACAAACTCCACATAGACAGTGACCCACGGATAGAATTGAACCCAGGTGTCTGGAGCTGTGAGACAGCAGTGCTAACCACTGTATCACCGTACCTTCCTGCGTGTGAAATAGTCATACGGTAAAAAGGTAAAATTAAATAGCCCGCCATGTATCACCTGAGAAAATATCAAAATAAAAGTGGACAAAGAAAATACAGGAAATTCACACGTGGAAATTTGGGAAACATGAGAAAAACAACTAAGACTTTGGCACGTCCCCAAACACCAACTATGTGACAATGACTATATTAATAAGAAGATCCTGTACAAAAGAAGATTAAACTCATCATTCAGATCAAGCCACCATAGACATTAGTCCCTATAAAATAAGACAAACAATAACCACCATATAGACATTTATTTGAAAAAATATGCATCAATATAGAACATAGAACAGTACAGCACAGAACAGGCCCTTCGGCCCTCGATGTTATGCCGAGCAATGATCACCCTACTTAAACCCACGTAACCCGTATACCCGTAACCCAACAATCCCCCCATTAACCTTACACTACGGGCAATTTAGCACGGCCAATCCACCTAACCCGCACATCTTTGGACTGTGGGAGGAAACCGGAGCACCCGGAGGAAACCCACGCACACACGGGGAGGACGTGCAGACTCCACACAGACAGTGACCCAGCCGGGAATCGAACCTGGGACCCTGGAGCTGTGAAGCATTGATGCTAACCACCATGCTACCGTGAGGCCCCTCACTAATAATGACACTAATAATCACAATAATGAATACATCATTTGAGAACGCGCAACACAAGGTGGCAACAGGCTTTTGAACTGCACTTTGGATTGCAAGAAACATCACAGATTTGCATGTAATGTCCGGAGTTAAACACACTTTTAGATTATTAAGTAACTCAGAGGGGCAGCACGGTGGCACAGTGGTTCACACTGCTGCATCACAGCGCCAGGGACCCGGGTTCAATACCGACCTCAGGTAACTTTGTGTGTGGAGCTTGTACTTTCTCCCAGTGTCTTCGTGGGTTTCCTTCGGGTTCCTCCCAGTCCAGAAATGTGCAGGTTAAGTGGATTGGCACGATAAATTGCCCCTTAGTATCCAGGGATTTCCAGGTTAGGTTATGAGGATAGGGTGTGGGCGTAGGTGGGGTGCTCTTTCCAAGGGTTGGTGCAGACTCGATGGGCTGAATAGCCTCCGTCTGCACTATAGGGATTCTATGAAATACAAGTGGTAGAGCTGGTCCTTAGCTGGACAGGGAATAGTTGAATACCAAAGCATCCTGGAGCACATCCACTAAATTTGTATGCTGCATTTTCAAATTGCATAAAGTTCTGAAGAACTTATTAACCTTTGTTACAAGTCATGTGCGAAAAAGAATAGTTCATTGTTTTTCATATAAAAGGTTACCAATATTCCTACTGCAGGAAGCTGCAGAAGCAGGCACGTGTGTAGAAAATCGGAATAGATACACAAAGTTTGGACAGGTTTTGTGGGTGAGTGGCAATAATTTTGCAAATCAAGAGGGGCAACTTTTTAAAAAAATTAATTCAAGGGACGTGGCTTTGTTGGCTAAGGCAGCATTTATTGTCCATCCGTAATTGCCCTTGAAAAGGTGAGTTGTTGTCTTGAGCCGATGTAATTCATGTAGTGTAGGTACACCCTGGGGAGGGAGTTCCAGGATTTTCACCCAGCAACAGCGAAGGAGTGGCGATATATTTCCAAGTCAGGATAGTATGGCTTGGAGGGGAACTTCCAGGTGATGTGTGTCTGTTGCAATGTCAATCAGATGGTAGTGGTCATGGATTTGGAAGGTGCTGTCTAAGGAGCCTTGGTGAGTTATTGCAGTGCATCTGATGGTACAAACTGGTGCCACTGTGCAACTATGGTGGAGGGAATGAATGTTTGTGGATGGGGTGCCAATCAAGCTGGTCGCTTTGTCCTGGATGGTGCAAAAGCTTCTAGAGTGTTGTTGGAGCTGCACTCATTTAGCTAACTGGAGAGTATTGCATCACACTCCTGACTTGGGCCTTGCAGATGATAGACAGTCTTTGGAGAGTCAGGTGGTGTGTTACTTAAGGCTGAATTCCTAGCCTCTGACCGGTTTTTGCAGCCACAGTCCAGTTCAGTTAAATGGTAACCCTCAGGATGTTGATAGTGGGGGGGTTGAGCGATGACATAGAATGTCACGGGCAATGGTTAGATTTTCTCTTGTTGGAGATGGTCATTGCCTGGCACTTGCGTGGTACAAATGTTACTTGCCACTTGTCAGCCCACATCTGGATATTATCCAGGTCTTGTTGCATTTGGAAATGGACTGCTTCAGTTTCTGGGGAGTGGCGAATGATGCTGAACATTGTGCAATCATCAGAGAACATCCTAACTTCTTACGAGAGAAGGAAGGTAATTGATGAAGCAGCTGAAGATGGTTGAGCTTAGGACACTACCCTGAGGCATCCCTGCAGTGATGTCCTGGAGCGGAAATGACTTCCCTCAAACAACTACAACCATCTTCCTTTGTGTGAGGTATGACTTCCTTTGTGTGAGGTTTGTGTGAGCAGGCACTTTCTGCTGGTTTTTATAACCTTAACAAGCCTGGGGCTGCATTCTCCGCTTTTTCATCTTCCTTTGTGTGAGTTGCCCCCGAATCCTTTGACACCTTAAGGCCACACATATCAAATGAAGCCTTAATGCCAAGGGCAGTCACTCTCATCTCGCCTCTGAGTTAAGCTCTTCTGTCCAGGTTTGAACAAAGGCGATAATGAGGTCAGGGGCAGAGTGGCCCTGGCGAAACACAAACTGAACGTCAACGAGCAGGTTATTGTTAAACAAGCGGCACTTGATAACACTGTTTATGATCCCTTCCACCACTTTACTGATGATCCAAGAGTAGTCTGATGGAGCAGTAATTGGCCAAATTGGATTTGTCCTGTTTTTTGTGTACAGGGCATTGCTGGGCAATTGTCCACATTGCTGGGTACATGCCAGTGTTGTAGCTGTACTGAAACAGTTTAGCTAAGGATGTGGCAAGTTCTGGGGCACAATTCTTAGTACTATTGCCAGAATATTGTCAGGGTCCATAGCCTTTGCCGTATCAATGCCTTCAGCAGTTTCTTGGTAACACGTGGAGTGAATCGAATAGACTTACATCTATGATACTGGAGACCTCCGATGGAGGCTGAGATGGATCATACATTCAATATTTCTGGCTGGAGATTGTAGCAAACACTTCAACCGCATCTTTTGTACTGATATGCTGGGCTCCTCCATCAGTGAGGATGGGGATCTTTATGGAGCCTCCTCCAATGAGATGTCTAACTGCCCAGCATCATTCACAGCTGGATCTGGTAGGACTGTAGAGTTTAGACTTGGTTTGTTGGGTTATGGAAATGTTTAGCTGCTCGTGCTGTTTGGCACGATTAGTTCTGTGTTGTAGCATCACCAGGTTGACACCTCATTTTTCGGTATGCCTGGTACTGCTCCTAGCATGCCCTCCTGCACTCTTCATTGAGCCAGGGTTGATCCCCTGGCTTGATGGTAATGGTAGAGTGGGGAATATGTCAGGCCATGAAGATACAGATTTGGGTCGAGCACAATTCTGCTGCTGCTGATGGCCCACAGCGCCACATGGTTGACTTGTCTTGAGTTGCTAGATTTGTTTAAAATCTAACCCATTTAGCACCGTGGTAGTGCCACACAATACAATGGAGGTTATCTTCCATGTGAAGACCGGTCACGCAAAATGTCACAAAATTGTTATTATTTATGGATTTAAAATACTAGATTGGTTAAACAACCATGCAAATGTTTCATTCTGGATTTTATGATATTCAAAGCACATTATAGACAAGGAATTCAACAAAGGATGGAGATTCCCAGCCAACAAGGTTTCTATTCAAGTAAAAAAGATTTAAAAAATAAATTAAGTGTATGTTATTTTCTCCTGTAAAGATGCTATGAAAATTCAATAAATAATTCACCTGATTTGCCTTCCGCTTTCAGTAAACCTGACTGATTTAAGAGAATTACTTACATTAAGATAAAAGCTTTTCTTCAACAAAAAATTGCTGGCCACTTAAACAGAACACAGTCTTCACTTTATTTTCATGGTTCAGGATGAATCTTGTACACTTAAATTCAGCGATCTCGGCTCTAAAATGAGGCACCAATCAAGTTGTGGGTTTTTTTGCCAATTTTCTTTGCTCCACTCCTGGTGGTTTTGACTACTCTTGGAGTATGAATCCATCGATGCCAAAAATAATCTAGAACCTCACCCAAATTGACTTTTTTTTAACCCTAAGCTCTTTTTCTATAACATACATCAGAGCTGAGCCTATTCTGGCTTTACTCACTACATATGGTTCATACCAGGGGTCAGTAGAGTACGATCAGAAATAGCAATGGTCTTTGGTTGCTTTTCCGATCCCTCTCCCACAATCAATGAGGCCACTTGTAATTCCTGGCTCAGACCAGCTAATTTAGCACCAAGTGAAGATTATGCCTATGAACTTCTTGAAGGTGTATTTAACACATCAACTAAGCTATAAAGTGAACATTATCAACTTAACTTCTGAAACATAATTGTCTTTGAAAAAATATTTGGATATTTATCTTTTAAGTCATCAAGGATTAAAGCTCATCCTGCAATATATATATTAAGATATTACTCAGCATAATTTTACAAACACATTGAGCCAGATTTTGTTGTAGAAATAATCATTAAAGAATAAATCGGACAGCAACATCCAGTGGTCGCACTTGTGCTGTTGAACAAGCAAATCAGGAAGTTGCTGTCTAAATTATCCAGCTCATCCAGTAACCACATTATTCTGGCATCTCACAGAGACTCTGCATTATGAAAAGCATGAAGCTGCAGCTAAACAAAACAGCAGTAACCATTTGGCCCTTTGAATCTATTCCAGCATTTCCAGTGCAGTGAGATTGTGGGTGATTTATACTCCCCTTTGCCCCATGTCACTTAATACTTTTGGATAACAAAAACCTATCAATCTCAAATTCAAAATTTACAAATGATCCAGCATTAATTGCCACTTGTGGGAGAAAGTTCCAAACTTCTACCACCGCATTTTTAAGGAACATTTCCTAACTTCACTCTGGAAATCTCTGGCTGCAATCTCTAAATTATGTCCCCTAATCCTAGGCTCCCCATCCAGCAAAAAATGTTTCTATTTACCCTTAATTCCTTGAAAATTTCAAGGGAACAACTGTTGACACAGACAGAGAAAAATCAACCTGATTTAGTGCCAGAGAGAGGAAAAAAAACAGTGGATCATGCAAAAAATGAAATGACAGCCACTGAACAATAAACATACAGCTACAGCTCATAATAAATTAGGATGATGTCACGGAGGGATCAGAGAAGTTTAAACAGAAGTGCAGACTGACATTCAGCAGGTTTCTAAAGGGCAATGGCGAAAAGGAAAGGGACAGCTCCATTATTTTGTGGGAAGAGAGACAGGATTAAGTTTGTTTAATAGCTGGGAGATCATCGAGGATGAGAGTAAAAAAACTGAACAAAATATTTGAAAATTTCAGCGCACAGGCAAAATTCAGTCAAATTCAAATCATCGGATTCACCAATATAAGTTTCAAAGCCTAACAAAGGAACCAGGTGAGCCTGTTGATAACAGTTTAACAAAAATGAAAAATTCAGCCAGAAAATAATAAAATCAAGGAAACGGATGAAAGGCTAATAAATCAGCTCATTTGATGTACCGCACATCCTGAAATACAAAAGGATTGATTGGAAAAGACCTAGCTCACAATATTTCTGGCACTATACACTGCCAGAGCTTATTAAACAACAAATAGACCGATGAAGATGTTGACCAAAACAGCTAGCCTTCAGTTAAATCTATGTGGAGTTTGCACTTTCTCCCTGTGATTGTGTGGGTCCTCTGGTTTCCTCCCACAGTCCAAAGATGTGCAGGTTAGGTGAATTGGCCATGATCAATTGCGCCTTGGTGTCCAAAAGGATAGGTGGAGTTACTTGGGCTTAAGTAGGGTGCTCTTTTTAATGGCTGGTGCAGACTTGAAGAGTTGAATAGCCTCCTTTTGCACTATAAATTCTATTCTAAGTCAAGAGAAAGGAAGCAGGGGTGATGCAGTGAAACAGCAACAAAATAATGCACAACAGACAGAAAGAAAGATGTGTAAGAGCTTTGGACGACCACATGTGGTCACAGGTGGAAAGGAATATCCCACATATGGATCAAACTGCAGAGCTTGTAGAAAACCAAATTACTGGAAAAAGATGTGGAGAACAAAGAAGGTAAATTAGACATCAGAGGCAGAGGAACAAGGCTATTGAGAAGGAAAAGAAAGGTAAAGAAATCAAAATTTAATACCGTGGAAAATATTTGAGAAGGTAATAGACATAGGAACAATGCATGTAATGGCCAGATGTGCCAGTTCCCAAGGAAAATAAATTCATACATCCACGCAGATCAGGAAGAGGGTGAGAAATAAGCCCACAATCATAAATAAATATCAATCATCAGTGAACTTTATGATGGAAGAAAGGTCAGCGATTAAGCAGCTGAACGTGGTTGGGCCTAGGACACTATCCTGAGGAACTCCTACAGCAACGTCTTGCGACTGAGATGATTGGTCTCCAACAACCATGATCATTATCTTTGTGCTCGGTATGACTCTGACCAGTAAAGAGTTTTCCCTGATTTCCACTGACTTCAATATTCCTAGGGCTCCTTAATGCCATACTCAGTCAACTGCTGCTTTGATGTCAAGGTGGTCACTTTAATCTCACTTCTCGAGTTCAGGTCTTTTGTCAATGTTTGGACCATAGCTGTAATGAGGTCAGGAGACGAATGGCCCTGGCAAAACCCAATTGTGCATTTTTGAACAGATTATTGCTGTGTTAATGCCGCTTGATAAAATTGTTGATGACATCCTCCATCACTTAGTTGATGATTGAGAGGAGGCTGATGTGGCGATAATTGGATTGATTTGTCCTGCTTTTTGTGGACAAAACATACCTGGGCAATTTTCCACATTGTCAAGTGGATGCGGGTGTAGTATCCATACTGAGAAAGCTTGGCTAGGGAAGTTAGAAGTTCTGGAGCACAAGACTTCAGAGATGGGATGTTGTCAGGGGCCATTACTTTTGCAGTATCCAAATGCAGATGCTGGGAATCTTAGGAGGAGATCAAGATGGATCAACCACTTAGCATTCTGCCTGAAGATGGCTACAAATGCTTCAGCCTTATCTTTTGCACTTATGAGATGGGGATATTTGTCGAGCATCGTTCTCCAGTTAGTTGTTTAATTGTCCATCGCCATTTAAGACTGGATCGGATAGGGGTGCAAAGCTTTGATTTTCTGTTGGTTGTACCAATCAAGAAACTTCCTCCAAGTGACCAGGAGGAAGTAAGATAATGACTCACTGATGCAGGGAGAACGAGGTCAGCAAATCAACAAATTCCTGCCCAAATTGTTGAATGGACAAACAGTACAGGTACAGGATCCAATCATCGAAACCTGGAATTCGTGGTCTCTTTACTCTCTCGGAACCCAATCCTTGTTTCCTTCTCTATTCGACACAGAAAGAAAACGTTAGAACTGACATTCTTGGTTCAGACACTGTGGTGCTCATTGTAATCATTCAATCTGATTGGTTAAGGAGACATAGCTGTTTGCTTATGCAAAAGGTCCCTAATCTCTTATAGATGGCATAGTGCCAAAACAGCACTAAAACACATTAAGGTCCTGTGCAAATATTCCTTTGAAGCTCTGTGGTCCATGCAAGTGTAATGAATGACTAGCACCATTTGATCATCTCCGATAAGTCCAGTCCATTCTTTTGTCCTAAACTGTATGTTTTAGAATGGAATTCATCACTCTGCAGGTAAACATCAAAATTATCATTACCATCTGTTCCTCCTTTGAACTTTTTTATAATAATTAGTCCACTGAATGTGTTCACAATTCCCATGCCTCCTTAACAGTGCATATTTTGGAAAGGTCCGATATGAAAGGAGCATTTACAACATATGAGAAATCTAAGCTATAAACAATTTATGAAATTTTGATAACATCTGGGAAATTAAGCCAATGCTCTACCCTTTTCTATTTAACATGTGCGATTCATTTCCTAATCCAGATGGCTCCAAAAATGGGGTAGACTTCATTTTAAAGAAGCCCAGTTGGAAATGTAAAGTAAATAAGTGTGACAATAGAATGCTGCAAGAGAAAAATCAAAGATAAGGAATACCTATGCAGGCACTTTCTGCTGGTTTTTATAACCTTAGCAAGCCTGGGGCTGAATTCTCCACTCTGCGACCCCGGAAATGCAAATCAAGGTTTGTGTCCGGCACCAATTCTCCAACATGTTCCGTACTGGCGGCAATATCGATGTTTGCACCCCACCGGCAGATCCCTGCAAAACCGTCATTTGCATGGATTTCAATATCATTAGCACTTGGACACGTCATGCTTCGCCTTTCTGTGATGCTCCACTCCTCTTAGACCGAAGTCTTGCAGGCGCGAATTAGTGCAAGTATTGACAAGCGGGCCTAAACACCATGGTTGCGGAGGGAGAGCGGGAGGCTAAAAAAAACACTGAAAAACCCTCGAACATTGGCGGACGTGTTTGGGGTTGGCTGCTCAAGCTGGGGGCAGTAGAAGGGATCAATGTGGTGCCAAGTCCATGGACTTGGATCAAATTGGCCTGGCACAGACCTCCATTACTGCGTGTCTTCTAAATGCGCCCCTTTGATGCTTCTTTCAGGCCCCTGGCTGTTTACTCTGTGGAGTGCTGACTGTGTCCTTTGAATGCTCAGAGAGCCTCTGGTCATCTGGGAGCCCACCCAGACTACCCCTCTGGACACCCTCATATCCCAGCTGTTTCATCCAGGGGATGGGTGGGATTAAGCTCAATCAGGGGTCAACCAGGTGGTGGCACTGCTCAGAAGTGCTGCCCCACTGCAAAGAAAGCAGATTAACAGAGCTCAACCCAACCAGAGGACCCCTGCTCTGTGGCCTTTGGAGCCCTCCTGGTTCTTTGCCCCTCTCAGAACAGAGGCCTCACCAGTGAGACTCACCAGCTGTCTCCTCCTGGTGAGGTTGGCATTGCTGACTGCCACTGCCACATCACCCAGGCGGTGTTCAGGAGGGCAGGTTTGAATTTGCAGCCCATCCAGGGGAAGAGCGTGTCCCTCCGCTCCTCACTGGCATGGAGCCGTGGGTCCACCTCAGACTCCTGACCTTTAGCTCAGTGAGCTAGACAGCTGGTTTGTGATGCTGAACAAGGCCAGCAGCGTGGGTTCAATTCTCGTACCATCTTACCCGAACAGGCGTCAGAATGTGCCGACTAGGGGCTTTTCACAGTAACTTCATACTTGTGACAATAAAAGGTTAGTATTAATATTGTTAGCCATTTTCATGCCTACAGTGATTGTGTGGTTAGTGGAGTGCTTACAAACAGCTTCAGCTGCCAGGCTCTTTAGGACCACCTCCGGCACGCCCGCTCGGCCGGATATTGCTCTGAATATGCCTCAACAGAATGCTAGCCCATTTGTATGTCGTGACTCGCTTTCCGAATAGCGGCCCCAACGGGAATGCAAATCGCACACAATTCAGTCTCAGCAGCAAGACTAAGGGCAGGATTCTCTGCTTTCCGACGCCGAAATCATATTTGGCGATCGGGTGGAGAATCCCTTTTGACACCAAAATCAGGGGCGGTGCCTGTTTTTGGATGCTCCGCCCCCTCCTGGGCGCAGGTGGTAGAGGCTGAGACTGCCGTGGGCACCACTGTCCGGATGGGCCAGCAGTGCCGGAAAAAGCTGCACGACCTCCTCAGGCGGCCAGGGTGAGTATGCAGCACTGTGCCACTGGTACTAATCCCCGTTCTATACACCCGTAACCCGACCCCCTCATGAGCCGAGCAGCGACGAGGAGAGCCGCTCGGACATCAGCCCTCCTCCCGAGACTCAGGAGACCCCGGAGCTCGAGTTCGATGATGGCACCGATTTCCTGTCACAACTTTCTCTAACACCCTCCACCATTCCAGAGACACTCACCTCGGTTGTGCACTTTTTAGTGAAGAAGCTCCTGGGACACTATCTGGTGCTCACCACACCGTTGACCCGGTACAGCAGGTGGAGGTAGGAGCAACCAAAGGGTATGGACGGTCGGAGGGCAGTCCGATCCCAGGGACTAGTTGCACTTCTATAGATGTGCCATAGGGAGCATCCTATCCGGCTGCCTCACAGCTTGGTATGGTTACTGCTCAGCCCAAGATCGCAAGATACTGCAGAGTTGGTGAACTCAGTCCAACACATCACACAAGCTTGCCACCCTCCCATTGATTCTGTCTACACCTCCCGCTGCCTCAGGAAGACAGACAGCACTGTCAGAGACCCCTCACACCAAGGCTTTGCCCTCTTCCAGACCCTTCCATCAGCCAGTAGATACAGATTCACGACGCCCTATGATGCTCTTGCTCATGTATTTGTTTTGTTTGGCCCTTGTTCCACACTGTACCAATCACTATTTGTTGATGTACTATTTGTCAATGTACTTTGTCGATTATTCTTTTTGCCTACTAACTATGTATAGTGCACGTTCCCTTGGCCGCAGAAAATTATTTTTCACTGTACTTCGGTACATGAGACAATAAATCAATCAATCAATCCAGCTGGGTCTTGTCCAATGAGAGATGCAGTTGCAGAGCCAGGGCTGTATGAAGGGTTGTCGGCGAGCATCCAGCACCTGCAGGTGTAGTTGGAGGAGTCCAACTGAGTGCAGCAGCAGGAGGTGGTGCCGACCATGCGTGCCACCCAGGCCAAAACTACATGGGTGGCGTCCTCGGTGGAGGCATTGGGGGCGACTGTTTCTGCTATGGATCAGCATGTTTAAGGCCTGGGACATTCTGTGCAGGCCCTGTCCGAGGGTCAGGACAGGGTTGCCGCCTCACAGGCAGCCATGTGCCAGAGCCACCTGGCAATCGCAACGGCGCTCCTGAGTGTGGCCCAGTCACAGCAGGCCATGGCTAGGAACATCGGCAGCATTGCCCAGGCGCTGGTCGATGTGGCGCAGGCACAGACGGAGGTGGCCCAGTTCTAGAAGGTGATGGCAGAATCACAGTTTGATATGGCGCAATACCAGATGGAGATGGTCCACTCCCTGTGCTCCCTGCGATCGTGCGGACTCTGGTCAAGATCAGTGCGTGCCTCCAGGACTGGAAGTGCCAGGTGGCGGGGGAACCTCAAGGGATAGCTCCTTGTACCCCATCCCAGGGAGTAGCCCGGGGGCCATCAGACACCCGGAGAGAGGAGGAGGTGATGGAGCCGGTGTTAGACACCAGTTAAGTTGGCACGGGTGTAGGGCACAGTTTAGTTATAGGGGCTAGGGCACAAATCTGCATATATTCGTTCACATTAAACAACTATTGCCACCGTTAAAACCTGCCTCGGTGCTCTGTCTGATGATTTTTTGATTTTGATTTGATTTATTGTCACATATACCGAAGTACAGTGAAAAGTATTTTTCTGCGGCCGAGGGAACACAACGTACATGGTAGACAAAACAATAATCAACAGAGAACATTGACAAATGGTACATCGACAAACAGTGATTGGTTACAGTGCGGAACAAGGGGCCAAACAAAGCAAATAAATGAGCAAGAGCAGCACAGGACATCGTGAATAGTGTTTTTACAGGGAACAGATCAGTCTGAGGGGGAGACGTTGAGGAGTCTTGTAGCTGTGGGGAAGAAGCTGTTCCTATGTCTGGATGTGCGAGTCTTCAGACCTCTGTATTGTGGCAATGCCTAGGTGGGAGGGGTGTCTGATAATGCTATTTGCCTTCCTGAGGTAGCGGGAGATGTATGCAGAATCAATGTGGGGTTGGCAAGCTTGTGTGATGCATTGGGCTGAGTTCACTACACTCTGCAGTTTCTTGCGATCTTGGACTGAGTAGTTGCCATACCAAGCTGTGATGCAGCCGGATAGGATGCTCTCTATCGCACATCTTGTAGAAGTTTGAGAGAGTCGATGGATGCAGACATGCCAAAATTCTTTAGCTTCCGTAGGAAATAGAGACGTTGTTGGGCTTTCTTGACTGTTGTATCAACGTGAGTGGACCAGGACAGACTGTTGGTGATGGTGACCCCCAGGAACTTAAAGCTATCAACCATCTTCACTTGGAGCCATTGATGCAGCTGGGAGTGCGTGTCGTGCCCCCCACTTACCAATTTTCCGCCCAATCACGTTTCCTGATTCCGGCGTCGGCTTACGGAGAATCCCGCCCAGTGAATTCAAAAACTTGAAATATTACAAATCAAGCTTGTTCCAGGTATTCTTTATAATACTGAAAACAAAAATTCAACTTTTTAAAAATGCTTTCTATGATATTTTGTATGACCCTGTGCAAAACAATGAAACTTTTTCAAAAGAATTATCAAGATAGGCACTGAAAATAGTCCAGGATCCTTCCTGATCGCCCACTGACATGCAAATAATATGCTGGATGACTATATATTTCAGGCTACAACTATGAATCAGGTTGAACAAGGAAGGTAACTAGCAGATGCAATAATAAAACCAACAGCAGTAAATCATGGTGCTGCTTACTTAGCTAGTTATGAACAATAACTAGTTCCGGCCATCCTCTGTAACATTACACTATTACTTTAGACACGTCAATGAGGCAAATTTTATTGATCCAACAATAGGAAAAGCAGGTTTAACAGCCCAAAACTATGCCACTGATGCAAAATCCAGTATGATTTTTTTTCTCTCTTCCAACTTTTTCTGGATTAAAAACAAAAGCATTTATACATTGCCGTTAACGCATAAAGATATCCCAAGGTGCTTCACAGGAGTGTAAGCAACAAATAAAGACTACAGGAACTCAGTACTGCAAAGCGCTGAAGAGATATTCAGAATATGGAAGACAATTAACTTCTGTTGCTGAAGAGAAGCTGTCCAACAAGTGGTTGTGTTATGATTAACTGGTTTATTTGCAACGTGGAATGGCTAATTTTGGGGTACACTATGCACTGCGAGTTCTGCTACTCTGACTCAATGTCTTTAATAAATTGAAAACTAAACTGAAAACCAGCAGTTTTTATTTTCAGTTCAGATTTACCCATAATTTGAAAAACAAAAAAGAGTAATATCTTTATTGTGAATCATTTCTTTCTAGTTTTGCGTGTTGCATGTATCGTCCCCAGAATTGTGGGAGGATGAGTGGGAGGGTATGAGTGCCCCAGTGTTTGTTTTATTGTTAGAATGTGACAGAACTGCACAACAAAGTCACAACTGACAAAAGGGAATATATATATTATGTAGAAAATATATATATATATATATATATATATATTATATATATTATATATATATATATATTTGGCAATTTTGTTCTCAAATATACGAGTTTGCATACATTTGAAAGGGTTTGAAAGATTAGACCACAGAATTGTTAAATCTTCTACTCATAAGCAAAAAAAAAGATATTACAGCACAAACGCAGGTCCCCGAGTACAAGTCACTGATTTTGCTCCATATGGTTTCTAGTCTAATATTACTCTTCAATTCACTCTGCGAGACATTGGAGAGGCTTAAACGGTGTGAGAAAGAGAAAGTGAGACAGCGGCAACACTTGAGAAGCTTAAACAGTGCAAGAATGGGATAGAGTGGGGCAACAGTTCGGAGAGGCTTAAACAGTGCGAGAATGAGAGAGAGCGGCGACACTATGGAGAGGCTTTAACATTGCGAAAAGGGGAGAGAGAGTACGGTGACATTTTGAAGAGGCTTAAACAGTCCGAGAAAGGGAGAGAGAGCAGCGACACTTCGGAGAGGTTTAAACAGTGCGAGAATGGGGGAGAGAGTGGCAACTCTTTGGAGAGGTTTAAATAGTATGAGAATGGGAGAGAGAACGGTGACACTTGAGAAATTTTAAACAGTGCAAGAAGAGAAAGCATGGCAACACTTTGGAGAGGCTTAAACAGTGCGAGAAGGGGAGAGAGAGTTGTGAAATTTCAGAGAGGCTTAAACAGTGCGAGAAAGGGAATGAGAGTGGCAGCACACCAGAGAGGTTTAAACAGTGCGCGACTGGGAGAGAGTGCAGCGACACCGGAGATGTTAAACAGTCCGAGAATGGACTTCCGGTGTGCACCATGGAGTGAATGGTCACACACACGGCAGCTCCTGCTAAGATCACAGAAAAGAGCTCTTTTTTAAACAATAGGGAGTGGAATTTTTATGAAAAAGTATAGGTGAAATGTTGGAGGAGTATTTTCCCCCAGGAATAATATGTTTCTTGGTTTCCAGTCCCGCAGAAACAGTGTAGGATTTGGCTGGGGCTGCAGCAGAGAGACAAAGCCTATTCAGCAGGCAGGCGGGAGGAAGGGCTGTGTTAGAAAGCTTCAAGCTGACCTGAGGACCCTTTGAGGTCCTTATGAAAGCTGGATTCTAGCAGCAAAAGGAACAACTGGAAAAGATCTCACCAAGGGCTCTTTTAAGGGCCCGCAACGGCGCTGATTTGATTTACCCCCAGGTGGGAACGCAGCCTCGGCACTTGGCAGCCGGTGGATGGGCTGGACTAGAAGTGGAGCGACCAGAAAATCAACTTTGCAGCAGAAGGTGTGAGGCAAAAAGGACAAGATGGCAGCGGGCGGGGAACCGGCAGCGTGGCAGCAGTGGGCGAGGGAGCAGCAGGAGCTGCAGCTGCACTGCTTCCAGGAACTAAAAGCTGAGATCCTGGAGCTGTTGAGGGCATCGCTGGACAGGCTCGGGGAGACTCAGACGGCTCAGGCTGTGGAGATTCAGGAGCTGCAGCAAAAGGCTTCGGAGAACAAGGACAAACTCCTCGGCCTGGCAGTGAAGGTGGTGTTGCACGAGGCGCTTCATAAGAAATGGTTGGAAGGATGGAGGAGATGGAGAACCGCTCCTGCCGGAAGAATCTGCGGATTTTGGGTCTCCCGGAGGGCCTGGAAGGTTTAGATTTGGGGGCCTACGTGGTCCTGAGGCTGAACTCGCTTATTGGCGCGGGGTCGTTCCGGGGACCCCTGGAGCTGCAGAGTGCCCATCGGGTGCGGCTGCGGATGTCCGGGCCGAACGACCAACCCAGGGCGGTGCTGGTCCGATTTCAACGCTTGGTCGACCATGAGTGTGTGCTTCGTTGGGCGAAGAGGGAGAGGAGTAGTAAGTGGGAGAATACGGAGATCAGGATTTACCAGGACTGGAGTGCGGAGGTGGCGAAGAGAAGGGCTGGGTTTGACCGGGCGAAGGCAGTGCTCCACAAGAAGGGGGTCAAGTTTGGCCTGTTACAGCCGGCACGCCTGTGGGTCACGTATAAAGACCACCAAGTTTATTTTGTCCAGGCAGAGAAGCTGAACTTGAACTGAGGACTGGGGAACATTTAACGCAGCCCGGAGGCTTTGTCCTCCTTGTTATTCATTCGCTCTTTTTGGTTCTATTGGACGATGTTTTTTTTTTGCTGTCTTGCCTTTTCTTTTCTGCTTTTCGGGACTGTTATCTGTTTACTTGGGTGTTTTATCATATCATGTTGGGATTTTTATTATTTCACTGGTTACGGGTTTGGGTGGGGTTCGCGGCCCTGTTGGGTCATGTGCCTGTCTTCCCGTGTTTTGGGTCGGGGGGCGGGGGCCTCTCTCCCGCGCTGGAGAAGCAGGGAGCAGGGTCGGCAATGGGGGAATGGTTGGGGGACACTGGGGAGGGTAATTGAGGTGGCGGGAGCAGCCGGGGTCAGCTGACATACGGAAGTACAATGACCGGAGTTACACAGCTAGGGGGGCCCTAGCTGGGGGGGGGGGAGGGAGGGGGGGGGATACCGGGTTGCTGCTGGAATGGCCAAGAAGGAGCTGGAGCGTGCAGAGGGGATCAGGATGGCGGTCTGTTGCTGTGAGGAATGGGCTGAGCGGGGGGCGCGGACACACGGCGGACTACGGAAGGGTGATGGCTAGTGGACGGGGGAGGGGGGCAGGTGGCCCTCCGATCCGGCTGATCACCTGGAATGTGAGGGGACTGAATGGGCCAGTCAAATGGTCCCACGTGTTCGCGCACCTGAGAGGGCTGAAGGCGGACGTGGCTATGCTTCAGGAGACGCACCTGAAGGTGGCGGATCAGGTCAGGTTGAGGAAGGTGTGGGTGGGCCAAGTGTTTCATTCGGGGCTGGATGCAAAAAAAACTGGGGGGGGGGGGGGGGGGGGGGGGGGGGGGGTGGCGATCCTGGTGTGGAAGAAGGAGTCATTTGTGGTGTTGAGTGTGGTGGCAGACAGCGGCGTGAGGTACGTGATGGTGAGTGGCAAGCTGCAAGGGGAGCGGTTGGTGGTGGTCAATGTATATGCCCCGAATTGGGATGATGCGGGTTTCATGTGGCGCATGTTGGGCCGGATTCCAGATTTGGAGGTGGGGGGCCTGATAATGGGGGGGGATTTCAACACGATGCTGGATCCGCCTCTGGATCGATCCAGTTCCAGGACGGGTAAGAGGCCTGCGGCGGCTAAGGTGCTGAGGGGGTTTATGGACCAGATGGGAGGAGTGGACCCTTGGAGGTTCGCGAGGCCGAGGGTCAGGGAATTTTCATACTTCTCCCATGTGCATAAGGCCTACTCCCAGATCAACTTCTTTGTTTTGAGTAGGGCGCTGATTGCGGGGGTAGTAGACGCTGAGTACTCGGCGATAGCCATTTCTGACCATGCCCCGCACTGGGTGGACCTCGAGCTGCGGGAGGAGAGGGACCAGCGCCCGTTGTTTCGCTTGCAGGTGGGGCTGCTGGCGGACGAGGATGTGAGGGGGCAGGTTCGAGGATGCATCGAGAGGTACCTGGAGGCCAACGATAATGGGGAGGTCCGAGTGGGGACGGTCTGGGAGGCGCTGAAGGCGGTGGTTCGGGAGGAGTTGATCTCCATTCGGGCCCACAGGGACAGAGGGGAGCAGAGGAAAGGGAGAGATTGGTGGGGAGATGGTGAGGGTGGACAGGAGGTATGCGGAGGCCCCGGAGGAGGGATTGCTGAGGAAGCGGCGCAGCCTTCGTGCTGAGTTCGACTTGTTGACCATCAGAAAGGCGGAGGCTCAATGGAGAAAGGCTCAGGGTGCGGTTTAGGAGTATGGGGAGAAGGCGAGTAGGATGCTGGCACACCAGCTCCATAAGCGGGATGCGGCTAGGGAGATTGGTGGAGTTAAGGACCGGGGAGGAAATGTGGTGCGGAGGGGAGTAGACATTAATGGGGTCTTCAGGGACTTTTGAGAGACTATATCGGTTCGAACCTACGACGGAGAAGGGGGAGATGGGGCGCTTTTTGGACCGGCTGAGATTCCAGAGGGTGGAGGAGGGACGGGAGGAGGGTCTGGGGGCGCCTGTTGAGCTTGAGGAGCTGGTTAAAGGGATAGGGAACATGCAGTCGGGGAAGGCGCCGGGGCCGGATGGGTTCCCGGTTGAATTTTACAAGGCGTATGCAGACCTGCTGGGCCCCCTGTTGGTTAGGACCTTCAACAAGGTGAGGGGGGGGGGGGCTTTGCCCCTGACGATGTCTCGGACGCTGATCTCCTTGATCCTTAAGCGAGACAAGGATCCCCTGCAGTATGGGTCATACAGGCCGATCTCAATCCTGAATGTGGACGCCAAGCTGTTGGCAAAGATCTTAGCCACGAGGATAGAGGATTGTGTGCCGCAGGTCATCCACGAGGATCAAACGGGGTTTGTGAAGGGGAGGCAGCTGAACACTAATATACGGAGGCTCTTGAACGCTATTATGATGCCGGCGGTGGAAGGGGAGGCGGAGATAGTGGTGGCGCTAGATGCAGAGGAGGCCTTTGATAGGGTCGAGTGGGGGTACTTGTGGGAGGTGATGGAAAGGTTTGGGTTTGGGGAGGGGTTTGTCAGTTGGGTGAGGCTGTTGTATGAGGCCCCGATGGCGAGTGTGGCCACGAATAAGAGGAGGTCGGAGTATTTTCGACTATACCGAGGGACGAGGCAGGGGTGTCCCCTGTCGCCCCTACTTTTTGCGCTGGCAATTGAACCCCTGGCTATGGCACTGAGAGAGTTGGGGGATTGGAGGGGGCTGGTCCGGGGTGGGGAGGAGCACCGAGTGTCGCTCTATGCGGATGACCTATTGTTGTATGTGGTGGACCCGGTGGGGGGAATGCCGGTGGTGATGGGAATTCTCCGGGAATTTGGGGATTTCTCAGGGTATAAGCTTAACTTTGGGAAAAGCGAGCTGTTTGTGGTACACCTGGGGGACCAGGAGGGGAGGATCCCACTGAATAGGGCGGAGAGGAGCTTCAGGTACTTGGGGGTTCAGGTGGCCAGGAGCTAGGGGGCCTTGCATAAGCTAAACCACACAAGGCTGGTGGAGCAAATGGAGGAGGAGTTTATGAGGTGGGACATGCTGCCGCTGTCTTTGGCAGGTAGGGTGCAGTCAGTCAAGATGACGGTGCTCCTGAGGTTTGTGTTCCTGTTCCAGTGCCTCCCCATCCTTATCCCGAAGGCCTTTTTCAGGCGGGTTAACAGGAGAATTACAGGATTTGTGTGGGCACACGGGACTCCAAGGGTGAGACGGGTGTTCTTGGAGCGGGACAGGGATGGGGGGGGGCTGGTGTTGCCCAACCTCTGTGGGTATTATTGGGCTGCCAACGCAGCGATGGTGCGTAAGTGGGTAATGGACAGGGAGGGGGCGGCATGGAAGAGGCTGGAGATGGCATCCTGTGTGGGTACGAGCCTGGAAGCGCTGGCAACGGCACCGCTGCCACTCCCTCCAACGAGGTATACCACGAGCCCGGTGGTGGCAGCTACCCTCAAGATTTGGGGGCAATGGAGGCGGCACAGGGGAGAGGTGGGGGCCTCGATGGGGTCCCCGATACGGGGGAACCACCAGTTTGTTCCGGGGAGAATTGATGGTGGGTTCCTGAGTTGGCACTGGGCTGGTGTCAGGAGGCTGGGGGACCTGTTCATAAACGGGAAGTTCGCGAGCCTGGCTGAGCTGGAAGGGAAGTTCAGGCTTCCCCGGGGAACACCTTTCGGTACATGCAAGTAAGGGAGTTTGTCAGCTGGCAGGTTGCGGGGTTCCCCCTGCTGCCGCCGCGTGGGGTCCAGGACAGGGTGCTCTCGGGGGTATGGGTTGGAGAGGGGAGGATCTCGGAAGTGTACCAGGTGATGCAGGAGGTAGACAAGGCCTCGGTGGAGGAGCTGAAAGATAAATGGCAGGAGGAGCTGGGTGAGGAGATTGAAGAGGGGACGTGGGCGGATGCCCTAGAAAGAGTGAACTCCTCCTCTTCGTGTGCGAGGCTTAGCCTCATACAGTTTAACGTACTGCATAGGGCGCATATGACCGGGACAAGGATGAGCCGTTTTTTTGGGACCGAGGACAGGTGTATTAGGTGCTCAGGGAGCCCAGCAAACCATGTCCACATGTTCTGGGCATGCCCAGCGCTGGGGGAATTTTGGAAGGGTGTAGCAAGGACGGTATCGAGGGTGGTAGGTCAATCCAGGCTGGGGACTCGCAATATTTGGGGTTGCAGTGGAGCCGGGAGTGCAGGAGGCGAAAGAGGCCGGTGTTCTGGCCTTTGCGTCCCTAGTAGCCCGGCGGAGGATTCTTCTTCAGACCCTTTGGGGCAGCAGGGTAGCATGGTGGTTAGCATAAATGCTTCACAGCTCCAGGGTCCCAGGTTCGATTCCCGGCTGGGTCACTGTCTGTGTGGAGTCTGCACGTCCTCCCCCTGTGTGCGTGGGTTTCCTCCGGGTGCTCCGGTTTCCTTCCACAGTCCAAAGATGTGCGGGTTAGGTGGATTGGCCATGCTAAATTGCCCGTAGTGTCCTAATAAAAGTAAGGTTAAGGGGGGGTTGTTGGTTACGGGGATAGGGTGGATACGTGGGTTTGAGTAGGGTGATCATGGCTCGGCACAACATTGAGGGCCGAAGGGCCTGTTCTGTGCTGTACTGTTCTATGTTCTATGATGCGAGGCCCCCAAGCATGGAGGCCTGGGTCAACGATATGGCGGGGTTTATTAAATTGGAGAGGGTGAAATTTGCCCTAAGGGGGGGTCAGTGCAGGGGTTTTACAGGAGATGGCAACCATTCCTAGATCTCCTGGCAGAACGGTAAAAACAAAAGGTCAGCAGCAACCGGGGGGGGGGGGGGGGGGTGTCTCTGTTTTTGTTTTGGGTTGAATATCTGTTTGTTGCCAATGACGGGCATTAATTTATTGTTTCTCTTTTGTATTTACAGGGGGGGGGGGGGGTGTGTGTCTCTGTTTTTGTTTTGGGTTGAATATCTGTTTGTTGCCAATGACGGGCATTAATTTATTGTTTCTCTTTTGTATTTACGGGGGGGGGGGGGTCTGTTTTTTTTTGTTCTTAGAATTTTCTGTTATTGTTTTCTTTTTTGTGAAAATTTGAATTAATTGTTTTTTTTTTTTAAACAGTCCGAGAATGGGAGTGGGAGCGACGGTACTTTGGTGAGGCTTTTTTAAAAGAAAATATCTTTATTCAAAAAAAAAGATTTCAAATATACAACCAGATGTTGCAATATGCAAAAATATTCCCGCTACCAACCCATCCCAGTTTAAAGAAAAATACTGTTAACAATTTTGCAGAATAAACCGTTAGTACCCTCTATGTACAACAGTTAGCAATATTTCAGCCTTTTCATCCACCCCACAAATCCAAAAGAAACAACAACCAATCCCCAATGCCCTCCCTCTTACCCCACCTCCCAGCATCTGACGGTGGCCAACTAAATGAATGTCACCCGAGGTAGAACTTCTCAGCCGACCCGCATTAGATATTTGGGGGTTGATTCTGCAGAGATTCTGCGGCTATATCCAGAGGATGCGTCTGGTCTTACGACCAGGAAGTCAGTGCCGCCCCCACATCGATGCTCCGTCCGGTGGGGGGATAGCAGTTGCACCACGTAAAGCCCCCGGCTTTACCTGCCGACCCAGCATGGTCATGAATGAGCACGCCGGCAGCCGCACCGTACAACATGGCAGCGGCCGCGTGTGGACCCGGCCTGCCAAAAACTGCCCCACTGTACACCCTCTCGTCATCCCCGGACCATCCCCCAGCAGTCCCACCAGCCCCTGCCGAAGCCTCCTTGGCAGCGGAACTGTCCAATGTTTCACACCTGAAAATATCGAAACCGATTAGCTCCTGAGAGTTTATACTTCTCTAGCCACTCCTCAAAACTCTGGAACTTGCCATCAACAAACAGATCACCAAGCTTTTCCAGCCCCTCCACCGTCCAAGCCCTGAAGGATGAATCCAAAACCGCTGGTACAAAACGATGGTTTCCACAGATTGGGGCCAACATCGACATAGCACCCAGTTTAAAGTGCCATCTAAATTGTCCCCATATTTTCAAAGTGGCCACCACAATCGGATTGACAGTCCATTTCATTTGGGAAAACGGAAGGCGAGCCATGCCAATGCCCTCGAGCTGGTGCCTTTACAGTTATTCCTCTCCATTCACCTCTACATAGACTCCGTCCCTCGATACAATCGCTGCTCCGTTTCAATATTCTCCGCCCAATACTAATGGGCACGTTTCTAAGGAAAGATTTCGAAGTGTGATAGCGAGCGGGAACTGCCACGAGCTTCACGGCGCTCGTCCCGGCGAGGCCTGCAACGCTATTCAATGTTAATTGGTCCACTTAACGAGGCCCCACCGGCTTCTCATTACAAATGAAGGCTCACCAGCCAATTTCGCTGGGACCGCGTTTGCCAGCCTCCCGCTAACAAGGTCGAGCGGCACTTAAACAGAACTTGCACAGCCAACCGCAATCGGCTCGCAGCCATGGCGCCGAGAAGACCGGTCCCAAGATTTGGAGACAAGTTCCTGGGGAGGCTCCTAGATGCAGTGGAGGCCAGCAGGGATGTCCTGTTCCCCTCAGGGGCCTGAAGGGTGAGCCACAGGGCAGCCAGTACTGCCTGGGATGAATGGCGTTGACCGTGAGCTCGAACGTGTGACCAGGAGGACTGGCCTCCAGTGTCGCAAGAAGGTCAATGACCTACATCGGGCAGCACGAGTGAGTGAACACCAGTGAAACCTTCCCGCCCCTCGTGAGCCCCTCAACCCCCCCCAAACCTCCATGCGGTCCCCAACCCTCCCTTCACTCCCCTTAATCTTCATCCCTCCCTTCACCCCCCTCTGCCTTCAACCCCACTCCATGTAAAGATGTTTTACTAAGTTTTTTAATTATTTTCGTTAATCTTAAATTTGTGCCCTCTTGTTGCCATCTTGCAAACCAATGGAAACAGTTCATTGTTACTTACTTTTGTAGCTTACGTCTCTAGATATAAAACCAAGAAAAGGAGAGGAGCAAAAAGGAGCAGACGAAGGGGCAGCAGGGTAGCATGGTGGTTAGCATAAATGCTTCACAGCTCCAGGGTCCCCGGTTCGATTCCCAGCTGGGTCACTGTCTGTGTGGAGTCTGCACGTCCTCCCCCCTGTGTGCGTGGGTTTCCTCCGGGTGCTCCGGTTTCCTCCCACAGTCCAAAGATGTGCGGGTTAGGTGGATTGGCCATGCTAAATTGCCCGTAGTGTCCTAATAAAAGTAAGGTTAAGGGGGGGGGTTGTTGGGTTACGGGTATAGGGTGGACACGTGGGTTTGAGTAGGGTGATCATGGCTCGGCACAACATTGAGGGTCGAAGGGCCTGTTCTGTGCTGTACTGTTCTATGTTCTAAGCCAGAATAGGATTTGCGTTGGTTTGTGTGTACATTTTAAAAGCTCCATTTTAACTTAACTAGCAGAAGTGCATCATTAAAAGTTTTGAAAGAAAACCACTCAGCCAAGGTGGTAAATCAGTTCAAAAACAGAGGTTTAACAAGATTACACTTGCGACAATGAAAATAATGTCATTCAGCAGTTGCAGAACACTTGGGGCGGGCGGGCGACACCCAGCAACAGTGATCCCTATTGGTACCAATGATAGCGGTAGAAAGAAGGATATAGTCCAGCAGGCAGAATTCTAGGAGGCACTAAAGAAATTAACAAGCAGGACCTCAAAAAGTAATGATGCTCAGTTTACACCCAGTACCATGTGTTACTGAGTATAGAAATAGAAGGATAAAGCAGATGAATCCGTGGCTAGAGATACAGTGCAGGAGGGAGGGCTTTAGATTCCTGGGATATTGGGAGCTGTTCTGGGGAAAATAGGACCAATAAAGGCTGGATAAATTACATCTGAACAGAGCTAGAGCCATCTTAATACAGTCTGAGAATTGATAGTTAGAACAATTGTAAAGAGTTTGTGTATCAGTCAAGACAAAAGGGATCCTTAAGGCAGAGGTGTAAAACCTGGAAGCGAATTGATGGAAGCAGCTGACGGAAAGGATTGTTTAAAAGAAGATATGAAACGGTGTCTTTTTGAAATCACACTTGTGGAAGCCAGAGTTCAGTGAGTCAAGGTGGCTCAGTGTAAGAATCATCTGGGGAGATTTTGAGGAGAAATCCACAGAAATTTACTCTGGTTCAGAGTGGAGTATATCTGATCACAGCCAGTCTATGTGGAGAATGGGACAATTATAGCCTATGACATACTTGTAACTTGTGTTAACCTTAAAATCGGTGTATATTTGTGAAGCTAAGGGGGAGTAAAGAAGTATTGTACCATAATCAAACTTTTTATGTTTAATAACAAATCTCTTTATTATTAAAATTAGTTTGTGGTCCTGTTGCTCCATTCCTCCACGTTTTCTAAAGAAAAATAAAAGTTACCGTCTTTTAAGTCAAGGTTCCATTCTGCTATCTTCCCATCCAGTTATAATACCAACTAAGCTTGTAACACCAGCGCTGTTGGGGAAGGAACAGTAATGTGGGAACCAGGGGGTAACATTAGAATGGAAAGCCAAGGTGCATAGACAATTGGAAAATACAGATACCACTACAGTAGAAAATGATATCTGTAGGTATTAGGTGAGATCAGGGTAAAAGGGAATGTAATAAGATCTAAATTAGCTTTACTGTCTCTGTACGCGAATGAACGGAGTGTGGCACATATGGTTGGTGAGCTGCAGCATGAGAAAACCATGTGGAAATATCATATTGCAGCAATAACCTCAAAAAAGGGTAAGATTCCACACGGACAGGATAGGCAAAACTCTAACATAACAATGGGTTGCCTTCAAAGAGGGAATAGGCCAAGTATACTGAAGTGTATCGCACGATGGGAAAGGATAGGGAATCAAATTCAGATCCCTAAAGACAAAAAAGGTAGAGAGTAAGACAAAGCAGCAAAAGGGTGCATATGACATTTGTCAGATGGATAATCCAGGCTGAATATAGAAGGTCCAGAGGGGAAGTGAAAAATCAAAGAAGGGAAGCAAGGAATGGGCACAAAGCGAGACTGGCAGCTACATGAAAGAGAATCCAGACGTTTTCTATAGGCAAATAAATAGTATAACGCTAAAAGGAAAAGTCGCATCAATCAGGTATGACAGAGGATTTATGCTTGGAGGTCATGACGGGGGCATGACGGAGTTACTAAATGAGTATTTTTCATCTGTTCTCATCAGGGAAGATGTTGATGCCCAAGTCATAGTAAAACAGGAAGTAATTGAGAGACTGTATGGGCTGAAGATTGATAAAGACGAGGCATTAGATAGTCTGGCTGTACTTAAAGTTGATTCGTCACCAGGACTGCATGAGATGCACCCATGATACAGGGAATAATAAGAGTTCAAACTGCAGAGGTACTTGCCAATATCTCTAGCAGGGGGCTGCTAGAGAATTACAAATGTTATTCAGGAAAGAGTATAAGAGTGAACCCAGCAACTATAGGCCAATCAGTTTAACCTCGGTGGTGGAAAAGTTTTTAGAAATGATAATTTGGGACAAAGTTAACTTTCACTTTGGAGAAATCTGGCGTAATTAAGGAAAGCCAGCAAGGATGTGTGAAGGGCAAATTGTGTTTAACCAATCTTGGCATTTGGGTGAAGTAACAAAGGGTTGATGTGGTGTACATCGATTTCGAAAATGACAAGCTCATCAGCAGTATTAATGCCCTGGGAATTAAAAGGATGAATATAAAGTTGGCTGAATGACAGGAAACAGAATAGTAGTGAATGATTGTTTTTCAGACTGGAGGAAGGTTTCTAGTGAATTTCCCCAGAGGTCAGTATTAAGCCCCCTGCTTTTCCTGATGTATTTTAATGACCTAAACCTGGGTACACAGGACACAATTTCTAAATTTGAAAATGACATAAAACAGTGATATAGACTGGAGGAGGATTTATACTGGCGGATTGGGTAGGCAAGTGGCAGATGATCTTTAATGCAGAGAAATGGGAAGGGAGTTATTTTGGTGGGAAGTACAAGGAAAGGCAATTTAAAATAAAGCATACATATAAAGGCGTGGGGAGGTGAGCAGGTGCAGGAGTTAATTGACCCGAGGTATACGTGTACAAATCACTGAAGGTGGCAAGGCAGATTGAGAGAGGTTAATAATAAGTAAGGGCCTACACTGATTCGGCCTTAACTGGATTATTGCATCCAGTTCTGGACACCACATTTTAGGAAGGATTTGAAGGCATTAGGCAGGGTGCAGGCAAGATTCACAAGCATCGTTCCTCAGCAAGAAGTTTCAGTTTTGTGGATAGGTAGAATCATGAGGGTTTTGGATAGAATAGATAGAGATACTGTTCCATTGGCAGAAGGATCAACAACCAGAGACCACTAATTGAAGCTGATTGACAAAAGAAGCAATAAGAGAAAAAGTTTTTTTTTTTTAAAACACAGCAGGTGTTTAAGATCTGGAACATACTGTCTCAGAGTGTGATGGAAGCAGATTCAATCGTGGCTTTCAAAAGGGAATTAGATAACTTTCTGAAGAGAAACAAATTGCAAGAAAAAGAGAGGAGTGGGACTAGGTAAACTGTCTAACAGAGAACAGGCACGGAACCGATGGGAATGAATGGCCTCCTTCTGTGCTGTCACCATTTTATGATTCTATGATAATTACAGTAAAAGGAAAGTGGATTTGATACTGGTTTTAAATTACAGCTGAACCACATTAACATTTTAATGCAGAATTTTAGCTTACCTTATATGCTATACTATTTGATGAGTCCACAATTAGAAATAATGGTTTCCGTGTAAAAGGGAAAAAATCACCAGGGTGAAGACTAAAGAGAAAGGAAAATACAGAAGAATTACAGCTCTATGTAGTTGCGATTTTACCAAGAAATCATGCCTTACATACCATATCCATATCTGCCAGTCGAAGTACAAACCTGGCAAAAATATTCAAAATAAATTTCATTCACTGTAAAGGATTTGCTATGAAAATTAAACTGTAATCACTGTATCATGTAAATCCAGCTTACGGGTAACTCTGAAATTAAAGGGATAACACAGCATAAGGCAAATGTAATATGGTAAACAGATTCCTGCAATTTGTGTAAATGTTAAATCTACAAAGCACCAGCTCTCCCAGCAAGAGATTATCAGAAAATTTATATAGTATTTGAGTGCAGGGGGATAAAGAGAACTATGGGAATCATCATAAAACTATTGAAACATGGATGATGCTTCTATAAAAACATGCTGTAACAATTGTCGAGCACTGACAGCCACTTTAAGGAAATATAAGTGAAAGATAAAGTTGGGGAAGACAGGGAGGTGTGAAAGTTAATATTCAGCATCACTTAAAATATGGTGGTACACCAATATGAAAATCTAATTTGTTTTTGCCAATCGTGGACGGCACTGGTCTATTTCCATGCACCCCTGTTATGGAGAACTTAGCAATCATAGTGAACATATCTGTCATAAAATGTTCAAAGCTTCCTCAATACCTGTACTGAATCTGGACTGACATACCTACCAGTGCATTTCTTTAAATGAATTGTTGCGTTTTTGTATTACTTCCATGCTTCCTGCATCACGATTATTGTTGGTGAGCACCCCACCAAAATCATATGGACCTAAACAGGAAAACAAACATCATTTTATATCATCCAAGTTTGTTACTAACTTAGTTGGGTTTGGTATAGCCACTCTGCTCATACATAGGTTGTTTCTTTACAAGCATGCTTTCACTATACATAAAATTAAAAATTAATAATTGTGGAAGTATTCATTAATTGCTGGAACATGTGTGGACTACAAATTCAACAATTTTCTCTCCAACACTGCAACCGTCCTACAGCCCTCCAAGATCCCCGATTTTAATCAGTCCATTACTCCAGTTGTCTTCAGTTGCCAAAGTCCTAAACTCTGAATTCTGTCCATAAACATTTCCGGCTCTCTCCTTTCTCTCCTCCTTTAAGGCACTCCTTAAAATGCCTTTCGCTGACTAAAGCTTTAGTTTACCTGCCCTAATATCTCTTTATGCATGTCAGTGTCAAAGTTTGATAATGCTCCTATGAAACAACACAGAGAGGGGGAGTCTGTTAATTAGGAGTGGGGAAATTACACTGGGAATTTCAATCAAATGTCTTTGGAGTAATATTGACAAAGTGTACAATGTATTCTGCATTTTCAATATCAAAAATTGGACATGAATACTTTTTATTAAAAAAAATATTTAAATTAAATTTTTAACATTTGAAAATTAAAAACATGCAATCAAGTACCTTTAACCAAAAACCAACCCAATACAAATTCCCCCCACATGCTGTTGTGGCCACCAAAAATGGCCACCTGCAAAGGGTAATGGGAATTGTGGTCAAGCTTGGACACAGACAGCGCACAGTCCGTGTACTGTGCAAAGGAAAAACCTGCACCTGTTAAAGATCAATCACCGATTTCCCCAGGATAATCGACTCAAATCAAGGAATAGTAACAGTAGCAGACTCCCCAGTGCCACCTCCCCTTATTTGGAAAGGCATACGCACTTGGAACAATAACGACTAGGACCCGCCCAGCCGTCAAGGTACCCCGCCCCTAATTGGCCAGTATCGATCAGAGTGATTGAGACTCTATCAATCCATTGGACCCCGAGTTAACTCCGCCCAAAAAGGAGCGAAAAAGAAGGATAAGAAGCCCTGCGCAGTAGGGATCGATCTCTTTTGGAATCGGCCTGTGCCGACACCAATTGCAGCATAACAACCAGTCAAGTTCAAGACCACAATCGCTACCTGAGAGAGACGAGCCGCAGCCGAGACGAACCCGACGTTCCAGCAGACACACGCGAGGACTCAGATAAAGGCCTTATCTACCCGCACAGAGCCAGTCATCCAGAAGTTAAGTAAAGATTATCTTAGTAGATAAGTATAGTTTAATACATAGCCGGTGTATCATTGCACAGAATAAGTCTCGTGTTCAATAATAAACTGTCCTTTGAACTAACATAATGTTGTGTGGTCATTTGGTGAATACAAGAAACATACTCGCGGCTTGTGGTTTGATAATAAAGTGGCAACACTGTCCAACCCGGAAACAACAAAAAACAAAAAATAAATACCCGCCCCCCCCCCCCCCCCCCCCCCCCCCCCCCCCAAACAACCAACAGTGACCTAGTCATAGGAACATAGGAATTAGGAGAAGTAGAGTTAGGCTGCTCTGCCAATCAGATCATGGCTGATCTCCTCCTGGTATGAAATCCACCCCCCTGCCTGTTCCCCATATCCCTTTAACCCATTTTAAATCACAAATATATCTATCGCCTTCTTGAAGCAATTTAATGATTTAGATTCCATCCACCGCACTATGGGCCAATGAGTTTCACAAATTCACCATCCTCTGCGAGTAGTTCCTCCCCATCTGTTTTAAATCTACCGCCTCTCAACCTATATCTGTGGCCTCTCATTCTAGATTGCCCCACAAGGGGGAACATTTGATCTATGTATACTTTAGTATCTTATATACCTCAATCAGATCCCCTCTCCTTCTTCTGAAATCAAAGCAATTTATAAGCCCGAACTATTTAATTTCTCCTCATACGTCAACCCTTTCATCCCCGGAATCAATCCGGTGAACCTCCTCTGAACTGCCTCCAATTCCACCACATCCTTTCTCAAATAAGGAGACCAAAACTGGACACAATACTCCAGATGTGATCTCACCAACATCCTATACAATGCAACACTTCTCTACTTTTACAATCCTTTCGCAATAAATGCGGAAACCCACCAGATTAGAATAGGACTAGATGTATGTGTATGTGTATGTGTGTGTGTGTGTGTGTTGTGCAAAATCCCTCAAGCAACACTTGTATCTATCCTTCACCCCCTCAAAAATAAAACTCACCCTAACCTTAGTGAGGTGCGCTTGAAACACCACCTTTAGCTGGATAATGCTCAGTCTTGCACACAATAACGTAGCACTCACCCTCCACAGCCCCTCACTCCACACCTCCTCCACTTAATTAACTTTCACCCCCTCCACCGAACTCAAACTCTTCCCCTACAATCCGCGCATACATGCTGGAGGTACTGCTCTCATCCGGCTCCGAACAGGAGAGAATACTTTCCAATAAGGAAGATGGTGGCACCACCGGGAAATTTGAAAAAAAACCTCTTAACAAAACTCCGCATCTGGAAGTATCTAAACATGTCCGAGCCTAACAGCCCAAATTGCGTCCACAGCTCTTCCAGGCTGGCAAACCTTCCCTCCAAAAATAAATTCCTACTCTCTGTAGGCCTTTCTCCCTCCATGCACCAAATGTGGAATCTAACCGTGCTGGCTCAAACAGGTGGTTAGCAAAAATGAGAGTCAGTCTTGAAGCTGCCCCCCACTTAAAATGCTGGAGGAATTGCCTCAATATTTTTAGTGTTGAAACCATCGCTGGGTTCACAGAGTACTTTTCTGGCACCAACGGAAGTGGTGCTGTTATCAATGTTCCCAACTTTCTCCCTCTACATGGCCTCGACTCCATCTGAACCCAGAGAGTCCCCGGGTCCCCGCACCACCCCAACACCTTCTCAGCCCTGGCCAACCAATAATGGTACAGCAAATTTGGCAGCACTAGACCCCCGCCTGTTTCTGCATCTGTTTTCCTCCAATTACCATATCAAACCCCCACTTTACCATCCCCCATGACCCTAGACTCCAGGAAAAAAAATCCCACCTTCACCCTCCAAGAAAAAGAGCAAAAACATAACACACTATATTGCAATATTTATAAGAAACCACAACCCAACTTTCACATACAGAAAAAATCCCACCATCCCTCCTCACACCAGTCCCAGTCCTTTGTCCTTGATGAATGCTGATCCCTTGAGTCCAGCATAAGTCTCACCCAAACTGCACACCCTTATTGTACAGAACCGTCTTCGCCTTATTGAAGGCCGCCCAGCTCGGTTCCAATGTCCTGGTAGATGCCACACAATGTGCCTGTCCCAATCGATGTTACAACTCTTCCTGGCCCTTACCAGGACCCGCTCCTTTCTCTGGGAACTGTGAAATTGGACGATCGCCACCCACGGCGGCTCATTCGGCCACGATATCTGCCGCAGGGCCCAATGTGCCCTGTCCAATTCTGGAGCGGAGAACACTTCATCTCCACCCACCAATCAAGAGAACATTTTAGAAAAATATTCTGTTGGTCTCGGGGCCCTCCACCCACTCTGAGGCTCATGTACCTGTTCTCCAGATCTTCAACTTTGGCCTTCAGGCCCTTATTCCTGTCTGCCATGAGCAGCACCTCAGCTTCCAATGAGGCAAGCTGATCCACATTCCTTGACAAGGCCTCCTCCATACCCTTCAGCCTCTCCCCTTGTTCCTTCACAGCTTCGGCAGTCTTGCCCAGCATCTCCTACATTTGGCCCGACGTCTCCTCGATGGTGGCTTTAAACGACTCTTCATTCTCCTTCCCTTTTCGTTCAAATTGGCCATCCATCTGACTGCCAAATTTCTCCAACTCCTGCACTATTACCCCAGCCAATGTTTCTAACGTGATGGGTGTGGCCGCCTCCACCATCATTTCTCTCCCAGATTCTTTTGTCGGGTTACCAGCTGTGGGTTTCTTTCTCGTGGCCATTTTTAAACGAGGCTTTTGACATTCCTCAGTCGCCTTTCCACAGCAACTTACTCGTTAGAACCCCAAATCTCCCGAACAAAATAGACAAAGATAAAAATACTGGGACCCTGGCAGGAGCCACCTTTTGTGCGACCTGCTTTCACATGCCATCACGGACGTCTATCGATGTGAATACTTAAAACTACTTATTTTTTGATTTGATGAAGTGATCAGTGCAAAATTATACATTCTGGTTTATCAAAAGAATCATACAAAACAGAAGGAGACTATTCATCCTGAAAGGGTGTAGCTTTAGTCAAGTGCTGAAGGGGTTAAAATTGGTCTGCATCGATCGGTGTCACTTAAGCTGCTTAGCGGAAATGATTAGCTATAGGAAACCATCCCAAGGACACATCCTTCTGGTGATGGGACCCCAGGGAAAGGATGCCACAGATGGTCATTCTCAAGAATGGCAATGACAATGTGGGATTGTTCACCATTTTGTTCTGGTGCCAAATTGCCTGAAAGTAGACATAAAGGGAGGCATAATCACAAAGAACTGTTTATTGCTGAAACATTTTTTACGTTGGGAAATGGGCGACACAAGTCAGGGGAGTCAGAGAAGGAGGAGATTGACTCCACGGGCCTGATAACGAGAAACTAGTGATAAATATTAGAGGATTGCATGTACGCGTCTTTGTAATGATTAAATATTATAATTAAGTAGACACGCCTATGTTCTAATTGGTTAACTGTTCTCATATGCAATGCCTGATATAAACCTGATCAATACTTGTGACTGGACATGGATAACTATAACAACTTGGAATCAAATCTGGAGTATAACAGTCTGTGTTATTCTTGAATCAGGGCTCTCTGAGGTACCTACTTGGAACATCATCAGCCCGTTCTATACCTCGATTAAAGGCCTCATTTATAACTCCAAGAGTCTTAATTTTGTTTCTCATGAGCGGGAGAGTGAAGTACACTCTAGCCAAATAGCTGTACTTTTCTCCGCATGCTGGGAAGTCCATGCTGATTCTTTGAGAAAGCTAGCAAATTTAATTCTACACCCCCAGATTTTTCCCCATTGATCTACAAATTAATCATCTTCAAGTTCATGTCAAAATGCCTTTTAACCGTTCCTCAGAGATCTGGGCCGGGATTCTCCCCTACCCGGCTGGGCGGGGGGGTCCCGGTGTGTTGGAGTGGCGTGAACCACTCCGGCGTCGGGCTGCCCCAAAGGTGCGGACGTCTCCGCACCTTTAGGGGCCAAGCCCTCACATTGAGGGGCTAGGCCCGCGCCGGAGTGGTTACCACTCCGCCGGCTGGCGTGAACGGCCTTTGGTGCCACGCCAGCTGGGGCCGAAAGGACTTCGCCGGCTGGCGCAAGTCCGCACATGCGCCGGAGCGTCAGCGGCTGCTGACGTCATCCCGGCGCATGCGCAGGGGAGGGGGTCTCTTCCGCCTCCGCCATGGTGAAGAAAAAGAGTGCCCCCACGGCACAGGCCCGCCCGCCGATCGGTGGGCCCCGATCGCGGGCCAGGCCACCGTGGGGGCACCCCCAGGATCAGATCGCCCCACGCTCCCCCCAGGACCCCGCGCCTCCAATCCCGCCAGTCAGGTAGGTGTTTTGATTCCTGCTGGCGGGAGACGCTTGTCAGCAGCGGGACTTCAGCCCATCGCGGGCCGGAGAATCGCCACAGGGGGCCCGCCGACCGGCGCAGCGCGATTCCCGCCCCTGCCGAATCTCAGGTGGTGGAAAATTCAGGACACGGCCGGGGCTGGATTGACGCCGGCCCCGAGCGATTCTCCAACCCGGCAGGGGGTCGGAGAATCCCGCCCCTGATTGCAGATCGTAACAACACATTTGATAATCAGCAGTGAGATTATTTTAAAGTCCTTGAGAGTTGTTAACTTTCTTTAAATTAATTTTGAATTAAAAACTTCTCAAAATCTTTTTTGAACAATTTGTTTTATGTTTCTAACAATTCATTTCGATAAAGAATTCCAGTGTGTAAATCTATGTATACTAATTTGATAGGGCAACACAGTATGTAGTTTTTGATTTTTACCAACCTTGGTTCCAGTGTGTGGATGAAAGTATTATTTCATAAGGACAAATCAACATATTCTTTTAATGAAATGAAATGAAAATCGCTTATTGTCACGAGTAGGCTTCAATGAAGTTACTGTGAAAAGCCCCTAGTCGCCACATTCCGGCGCCTGTCCGGAATGTATAATTGCCTTCAATTGCTTTTTGATTTATTATCCTACTGCATTGAAATTCAGAGGACTCTAGGTTTTTCAAAACTCTTTAAGGAATGCCTCAATAAGAAGGAAGAAATGATTTTGCTATACAACACTTATCTGTTTAATGCCTGTGAATATAAGACATCTTGAAAAATTACCTCTGCACCATCAGATACCCCCTACTGTAAAATCCAAAATCCAAGGATCACTTTTGTGCAAGTTTTCATAACTTGCAAACAGTCACTTAATGTGAACACCAGGATAAGCTTTGTTTTCAATCGCTTCGTAAAATGCTAATGAATATGGCTTTCACTCCAAGTGTCAGATGGAGACACACAAGGGCCGACTTTAAAATGCATGAGTGAACGGGTTTTGAATGAGTTACAATTAGGCTCATTAAATCTTCCTCTTTATATGCCCACTCCACAGCATAAAACACTATGACACACTAAGAATATTTGTCCAAATTAATCATTTTAAATACATGGAAGTAGGGTTTGTAATAATCTATTGTAGATTTCTAGTCAGCCTGGATGCCCACTTGGAATCTTGTACAGCCCAGTTTAAGTTCAAACACCACAATAGCGGAGGTTTCACTTCAGATTATGAGAGCATAGAAAGAATTATTATTTTGTATCTTTGTTTCTAGTTTTTTGCAAATGTTCATAATTTTTGACAGTTTTACATGAGCATAATATATTCTGAAACCGACAATTCAAAAGCAATCCTTGCCACAAAATTAGTTCAGCCAAAGATCCCCTTTAGTGAATTAGAACACTTCTGAAACCCTTCCATCCATTCAAATGTCAGAAGTGTGATGGAGGATTTTAGGAATACTGAATATTGACTTCTAAATATTGGGGCAATTTAAATATTAAAAGTCTGGGGTTATAGTGTGTTTGACTATAACACATAACACATAATGTGGTTTTTCAGTCTGAGCTAATGCACTATGGTTTGACTGGGGAAAGTCCCTGGTGAGTTTCAGTCTGCAGAGCTAATTTGTTTTTTCAGCTTGGGGAGTTTATGTCATTGCTGGATAGAGCTAAGGAATTCAGAGAGACGTTTTGAAAAAAAGCTTAGAGAGACAATTTTTGGAGAAGGCTTTGGAGAAAGAAGAGATTAAGTCTGATCTTTCTGACACATAGTCCACAATTCTCTCACAGTAGGATAGTTATCAAAGATAAATAATATTTAAAGCAATCTTGTCTAGGGACAAGGAAGAAGCTGAAACTTGCCAAGTGAACCAGCTTTTTGAAGATATTCAGCCAGATTCTGAAGGGGTTCTAAGAAGAACCAAATCTGTTTTCTAAAGCAAGCATGCTGATTTTAAAATAGATTGAGAGCTGTATGTTTCTTTAGGGCTGGTTTAACTCAGTGGGCTAGACAGCTGGTTTGTGATGCAGAACAAGGCCAGCAGCGAGGGTTCAATTCCCGTACCAGCTGAGAATTCGGAATTCTCCCTCTGTGTACCCAAACAGGCGCTGGAATGTGGCGACTAGGGGCTTTTCACAGTAACTTCATTGCACTGTTAAAGTAACCTTACTTGTGACAATAAAAGTTATTTATTTATTTTCGTGTTGATTAATGAAAAATTGAGTAGTGTTTAAGGGGTTTCATTGTAGTGTTTAATTGCAAGCGATTCTTTTTGGGTATGAAATTAAAACGTTTGATATTTATTCAGAATAAAGTTTTATTTCAAAAACACAAAATCGCTATTTCTTCATGCAATCACTCCTGGAGCGAATCATTCTTTCTGCACAAACTAAAATTTTGGGGTTTCGGTCCAGTATCCTAGCCACTGTTGGGGTCTGGTCTGGGATCGTAATAGAAGCTAGACCACGTAGCTAGAAAATATCATATACTATAATTTCTACCATTCTAATTCTTTCAAAGAAAAAGGATACTGCAAACTGTAAAAAGGGAAATATTCTGAATGCCAAAGATAACATAACCAACAATATCCCACTACAAAACTAGGAATCTTTCTTTATTTCCTCCAGAAAGCAATTTAGTGTGAAGCTTATATCTAAACTGAACTAACAAAGAACAGGTATTTGTAGTGACATTTAAAGGCAAGCCTGTCAAGATTTAGACTTCCAATTCGGTATATGTAATAAATAAAAGCCACAAAAGAATAGAGTTGTGTGTGTGCATCAAAAAGGAGTGCGAAGGGCAGCACGGTGGCGCAGTGGGTTAGCCCCGCTGCCTCAGGGCGCCGAGGTCCCAGGTTTGATCCCGGCTCTGGGTCACTGTTCATGTGGAGTTTGCACATTCTCCCCATGTTTGCATGGGTTTCGCTCCCATAACCCAAAAGATGTGCAGGCTAGCTGGATTGGCTACGCTACATTGCCCCTTAATTGCAAAAACTTAATTGGGTACTCTAAATTTTTTAAAAATAGAGTGCAAAAATCACAACAACTTCACACCTCCACAAATTTTTTGAAGTACGTTAATACTATGTAAAATTTTAAGTGAACATCCCTGTATTTCTTCCGTTTTTTTTGTTGATATATCTCCTCCTCTTTTCCCCACTCATTTTTCATCACATCACGTTTGAAGATAGCAATACTCGGTAGAATACACTGGCACGTCACTCAAGTGGCCAGTCTTCTTGCTTTAGAATGAACTATGCATCACAGCTAAACTTAATTATATCCACACACATAGCTCACACATGCTGCTTTCTACCTGAAGTCATTCAAAATAGTCTACCCTGGCTAGTTCTTCCACTCCCTCAATATTGCCAAGTTTATTGTAATGACCTTAGCACTGCTGCCTATGGCCCGAGGATCCGGGATCAATCCCAGCCCCGGGTCACTGTCTGTGTTGAGTTTGCACATTTTCCCGTGTGTGCATGGGTTTCACCCCCACAAACCAATGATGTGCAGGTTCGGGCCCCTTAATTGGAAAAAAATAAATAATTGGGCACTCTAAATTTATATTTTGTTTTTAAATTGTAAGGCCCCGACTGAGATCTCAGTCCAGACCAGGCATCAAACCAAGGATCTTACTAATCCATACAGCCCAGTACTACAGCAAACAGTGCAGTTACCCAGAAAGTCATTTAAAGTATACATTCTAGTTTTTAAATAGAGAGTGTTTATGAGAAATTGCATATCTTAGCATTGAGAGATAGTGAAACTGAAGTAACTGTTGATGTTAAAACTGTTAGACTTGGCAACTCCTCCCACACAAGCAGGAAAGATTGCTAAAAAAAATAATGGTTAGCTGGCAGTGTCGATCTAAAACCCACTGCAAGGACATAAAATCACATTTCAAGGCTGCTACTGTAATGCTTGGCATCTCATTTCTCATGAAGACCATTCACCTACAAACACATCAATTCTTTCTGATGGCTTAACTTTCATTAAACATTAATAATAGTGACACGAGTGGCTAGAAATGTTAAGCATGCTGCAAAAATTTAATTTGCTAGATAGATATTTCAATGAAGTATATTTTCATTCATCAGCCAGAACCCATCTTTAAAATGTAACCCTATTTATTTTTTAGGACTATCAATCAAATAAGAGCTCACCAGATTTCCTTTGGTGAAATATAACAAAATTGAAGGATTATAGGTTCTTTCAAAAATTTGAACAGAAAATCTAGGCTTGCATTTCAGTGCAATACTGAGGGACTGCTACCACGCTGGAGGTGCCATTGCTTGGATGAGACACTTTTCAAGAGTCCCATCTGCCCTCAGGTGTCCTGGAAAATATTCCTCATCCAACATCACCAAAACAGATTATCTGACCTCACTGCTATTTGTGGAACATTGCAGTGTACAAATTGGCTGCAGTAAGTCCAACTCTATTTAACCGGCTGTGAAGCACTTCAGAGCATACGCGAGAGTGGGTTGATAGGCATCCTGGTTATACACTATTAAGAGTAAACAAGGTTAGGGCAGAACGGTGGCGCAGTGGGTAGCACTGTAGTCTCACGACGCCGAAGCCCCAGGTTCAATCCCGGCTCTGGGTCACTGTCCGTGTGAAGTTTGTGTCAGTGTGGAGTTTGAGCACTTTCCCCCGTGTTTGCGTGGGTTTTGCCCCCACCCAAAGATGTGTACGAGAGGTGGATTGGCCACGCTAAATTGCCCCATAATTGGAAAAATGAATTGTGTACTCTAAATTTATTTTTAAAAAGAAAGAAAAGAGTAAACAATGTCAAATCTATAGACAAATTTATAAAGATGTAATAAAAATAATACTTATTGTCACAAGTAGGCTTACATTAACACTGCAATGAAGTTACTGTGAAAAGCCCCTAGTCGCCACATTCTGGTGCCTGATCGGGTACAAGGAGGGAGAATTCAGAATGTCCAAATTATCTAACAGCACATCTTTCGGGACTTGTGGGAGGAAGCCGGAGCACCCGGAGGAAACCCAAGCAAACACAGGGAGAACGTGCAGACTCTGCACAGACAATAACCTAAGCCGGGAATCAACCTGGGACCCTGACGCTGTGAAGTAACAGTGCTAACCACTGTGCTACCATGTCGCCCATGTATGAAGAGTCAATGCTGCAGAGAAAATTTGCAAACAACTAAAAGAAAAAAAACTCAACTTTTGGATCATAAGGCTTAAATTCAGACAATCAATTTGGTCATCAGCAGTTATCACCATTTAATCTATTAAGAGACACGTTGTAGAATAAAGCAACAATCCTGCATTCTCTTGCATTTTACTGTTCACCTTTTCTCTTCCAAACTCCCATCCTTCCTTTCCTGGCTTTTTATCCAAGCAAATGTATGCCCAAGACAATGGGCGGGATTCTCCGACCTCCCGCCGGGTTGGAGAATCCCCGGGGGGGGCGGTGCGAATCCCACCCCGACGCTGGCTGCTGTATTCTCCACCGCCGTTTTTCTGGCGCCGACGGGATTCCCAATACGACAATTGGGGGCCATTGACAGCAGCCCCCCCCAGCGATAATCCGGGCCTCGACGGACCAAGTGGCCGTCCATTTTTGGCCAGTCTCACCGGCATGAATCACTCAACTCACGCACCGGCGGGACCTGGCAGGTGAGTATGCGTGGGCGGTCCTCGGGGGAGGCAGGGTGGGGCCTCTACGGTGGCCTGGCCCGCGATCGGGGCCCACCGATTTGCGTACAGGCTTGTTCCGTGGGGACACTTCTTTCTTCCGCGCCGGGCCCCTGCAGGGTTCCCCCATACTGTCCGGGGGCCGGCACGGAGAAGAGAACCCCGTGCATGCGCCAAAATACGCTGGCAGATTTGCACATGCGCAGAATCAAGCCAGCTGTTCAGCGCATGTGCAAACTTATAGCATCCCTTCGGCGCCAACCCCTCCGGCATCCCCCTAGCCCCCAAAAATGCGGAGAATTACGCACTTTCAAGGGCTGTTGACCCCGGAGTGGTTGGCGCCGGTTTTCCCGCCGGCGTGGGGATTTAGTCCCCAGGAGGAGAATCATTTTATCCAATTAAGGGGCAATTTAGCTTGGCCAATTCACCTACCCTGCACCTCTTTGGGCTGTGAGGCCGAAACCCACACAGACACGGGAGAATGTGAAAACTCCACACAGACAGTGACCCAGAGCCGAGATCGAACCTGGGACCTCGGCGCCGTAAGGCAGCAATGCTAATAACTGCACCACTGTGCTTCCCGAGACAATAGAACATAGAACAGTACAGCACAGAACAGGCCCTTCGGCCCTCGATGTTGTGCCGAGCAATGATCACCCTACTCAACCCCACGTATCCACCCTACACCCGTAACCCAACAAACCCCCCACCCCCTTAACCTTACTTTTAAGGACACTACGGGCAATTTAGCATGGCCAATCCACCTAACCCGCACATCTTTGGACTGTGGGAGGAAACCGGAGCACCCGGAGGAAACCCACGCACACACAGGGAGGACGTGCAGACTCCGCACAGACAGTGACCCAGCCGGGAACCGAACGTGGGACCCTGGAGCTGTGAAGCATTTATGCTAACCACCATGCTACCGTGCTGCCCCAAATATATTTCTGATGCTAGCATTACTTCAACAGTTGGACAACTGATCGTTGCATCTTCAGAAGCCGTTAGAAGATTACAGACAAGAAAATCTCTTCTGACCAGTAGGTCTGTAGGGACTATGCCAACCAATATCTTTTTTTTTTAAAAGAGCCTCTTGTTTTTTCTTAAAACCAAAAGCAGTAACATGACTGATGTATTCATGTGCACTGAATCCGATCCAATGTTTTGCACTCCCTAATGTAGGCTGTGTTAATAAATGACAGCTTAGTAACGACAAAGTTGAAGTACTGGTCTCTGAATGACAAGATTCAAAAATCAAATCTCACTTCTGGTACTTGCACTCAAGATTCCCGTGAGCAAGTCATTCCTGAATTACATAAATTCAAATGTTTCTCTAAATGGACCAGTTGCAAATTACTGTTTGTCATTTGTTACTCCATCATCCCGAACTGGGATGATGGAACTTGTGGGAAAGAGGAATCAAATATCAACGGTGTTGAAAGGTTGCCTGGTAACGGTGATACCACAACACTGCAGGACCAAATAGTTAGTGGGCCAGTCCCAACAAACAAAAATTGCGCTGAAGCTGATCGCCCTGGTGAGCCATGAAAAATAAACTTGAAGTTAGAATTTCAAAAGCATGACTAACTGTAAAGTTAATAATTAAAAGCACTGTAAACGGACCCATGGATTAACAAAGAGACATGACACCAAAATTCCTATTCCTAATTACGATCTAATGACCACTGTTGGAAGTAGACACATGCAGATGTTTGTGAGGATAGGATCTGGCTATGTTCTCCATGGGTGAACAGCATGGTACCTACCCTCAGTCAAAGTTTAGATACAAAGAACAACTATTTGGGCATCATACCAGTGTTCAATCCACAAGAGTCAAGGAAAGAAAATGTAATTTAAATTCCCATTCTAATGTTCAAATCCTTCAATGGCTTTCCCCCTCTCTGTAACTTTCACCAGCCCTACAAACTTCTGAAATCTGTGCATGCCTCTTATTCTGCCTTTTCCACATAGCCAATTACTATCACCTCACAACTGCAGGCCATTACTTCAGTTTCCTAGGCTTCAAGGGTCTTGATTTTCCTTTTGAATTCTGTCTGACTTGCTATCATTCTCTCCTCCTTTAAGACACACCTTAAACCCACCTGTGTGACTCAGCTTTTGGTCACCTGTCCTAACATACCTTTATGCGGTTTGATGTCAAATTCTGTATGAAATTATTTCGGTGAAGCACCTTGGGACATTTTACTAAATTTATGGCGCTACATAAATGCAAGTTGTGGTTGCTCATATATTCAGTATCTTGTTGGAATACATTTGATCCTGATGACTGTGTGACAACTGGAGGATTTTTGGAATATTGGCATCTAAATATTGGGACAAGTTAATAATTAAAAGCCTGGGAGTATAGTGCGTTTGGCTGCAGTGGTCAGGATTTTAAAAAGGGTTTTATTTTGTTTCTAGGAAATAGCAGGTGAAATTGACTGGAGGAATATGGCTTGACTGGCAAGGTCCTGCTTTTGCAGCCTGCAGAGATAATTTGTTTTCAGTTTGGGGAGATTAGGTCATTGCTGGGAGGAGCCCAGGAAAACAGAGAGGTAGTGAGTTTGAGTTTGGAGAAACTTAGAGAAAGAGGAGCTGAATTCTGATCTGCCTGACCCTCAGTCGACAATTCTTTCCAAGTAGGAAAGTTTAAAAATATATATTTTAAAGCAGAGCAGTCTTTCCTAAAGACTGAAGAGGCTGAAACCACCGAGTTGAAGCAGCTAAGATATTCAGCCAGAGTCTGAGTTGTTCTAACCGGAGCCAAATTTGTTTTATAAACCAAGTATTAATCTATGCTCTGGTAATTTTAAGTTGGATTGAGTTGTATGATTCTTTTCTTGTTGTTGTTTAATGGGAAATTGTTTTGTTGTGTTAAAAGGTAATTGTAAGCTGTTCTTTGCGGGTGTGAATTTAATATTGTATTCATAATAAAGTTTGGTTTTAGAAATACCAAAGCCCTATTTTTCATGCAGTCACACCTGGAGCGAATCATTCTTTCTGTACGGTCTTAAAATAAACTAAAATATTGGACTTTTGGTCCACTATCCTAACCACTGTTGGGGTCTGGTCTGGGATCGTAATAACTGAAAAGGAAACTCATGTTATACCAAGATTTAAAAATAAGTTAGAAATGGAAAATGACACGCCGATGAACTTGGTGATAAAAGTAGCCAGAAGGATTAATAATAAAAGGAAAAGAAACCAGGAAGTTATACTCAGCCTTGATAAAAATTTGGTTATGTCCCAGTTACTGTACAGTGGCGAATTCTGGGAACTACACTTTAGGAAGCACATCAAGGTCTTTGAGAGTGTGAGAGAGAAGATTATTAGAATACTTCCAAAGACAAATGTTTCAGTTACTTTGAGAGAGGGTTAGATCAGAGAGGGTTATGGGAAATTTGATAGAGGAACTAAAATTTTGAAGTGTTTTAGTACAGTAATTAATGAGAAACTGCTTCCACTGGTAAAAGGGTCTGTATAACCATGACACCACTGGGAGAGGTTCAGAAACAATACAAAGAAAAAACATTTGCACAGTGAGTTTAATCATCTGAAATACACTACCTAAAAAGGGTGGTGGAAGCAGACTCGATCACAACTTTACAAGGAAATTAGAAAAATGCTTTGAGGGAGAAAAACAAAATTTGAGAAAAGAATAGGGGAGTGGGACTACCTAGCTCTTTAAAGAGCTAACAGGTGCATGATGAACTGAGTGGTTTCCTTCTGTGTATGAATCTAGAAAGGATATTTTGAGATACTCTGTACAACCAACTTGATGGAGAACAAATTAGCAACATGGCTAAATTCCTCAAAGGAGATTATTAGGTTGATGGATGAAGGTAGCTCAAAAGTCATTGTATATTTTGACTTTAAAAGCTTTTGACAAGGTGTCACACGCCATATTGCAGTTCATATTAGCTTCCTTGGGAATTGGAGTACAGAATTTGGGTTGGATGGAGAATCCACTGCGCTCTCATATACAGAGAGTGGCTATGGGTTCAAGCGTTTCTGCACGGAGATTAGTTACAAATGGAATTCTACAATGACAATTTTACAGCTGCTTCTCTTCATGATTTATATCAATGATCGAGATGAAGATGTTAGAGGAGCTCAGTCAACAGATGACATGCACATTGGTGTCAGAGCACTTTTCAGAAAAAAGATAATAATCTAATCTAGCATTGGAGAATGAGTCTACATCTGGCAGGTGACAGTTGATGTAGATAAATGTAACATGTATATATCTGCTCAAATGTAAAGAAGCCAGTGTGTACGAGATCCACAAACTGTGTTGAGGGATGATCACAAACACAAATACAGATTTAGCATGTATAGCTAGAATTATCGAAAGTTTCCTTGAACATGATGCTGTTCAGGCCCCCCGCGAAACACCACTCACATTTGAAGACAGAGACCTGAAAAGAGGTTCAAAGACCCTAAATTGAACTTATATCACACAAGACTATGATTTCCACCATGCTGCTCAACTCTGTGTTAAGTATAGCCTGGTGTGGCTCAGGAGCCCCACTCTGGAATGGCAGTCTCTGCTGCATGGAAGACATTGGGATGAGAAGGCACACAATTTGCTGGTCCCTATTCTCTCTATGCCCTCTTCTCAGTTGGTTGAGCTTTTTTTTCTGCTCACCTCTGCCAATGCCCTTCCTAACAGTCAGCCTCCAGAGGTTATGACCATCAATGCCCATCATCAGTGAACTTTACGCACGAGCAATTGGAGAGGACACAGTCACAGTGAATATGGTTATTGGGAATTTGAAACAGAGTGGGAATTCGGTGCAGAGGAGGAAGAGATGCTTTTTCTCCTTGTTTGGTAACCGTTTAAATCTTCAGAGAGTAGGCCTGTCCTGCTGCAGCTGTTGAGACTACAAGGGTGAGAGCTGATTGGTTAGTGGCAGGTAACGTCAGGTTTATCACTTATAGTTTGAAAATACATTGTGATTTATAATCTGTATCATTGATAGTAAAGGCGACGAAAAAAGAAGGGCCCTAGAGAATTGGATATAATCTGAAATAAAGCATTGTCTAAAGATTTAATTTAAAGGTGTAAGTCATGGCAGGAGAGTTCAAAGCCGTGGTTTGCTCCGCTGGCTCCATGTGGGAAACTGGAACATTTCCAGAGCCTGGAGTCAGTATGTGTGCAGGAAGTGTCTCCAGCTTCTGTAAGCCCGGGTTTTGGAGCAGGAGCGAAGACTGGGGACACTGTGGAGCATCCACAAGGTGGAGAGTGTCCTGGACATCATGTACAGAGAGATCACACCGCAGGCTCAGACTCCACAGGCAGGAAGGGAATGGGTATCCACCAGGCAGAGCGAGAGAGCTAGGCAGGCAGTGCAGGAATCTCCTATGGCCATTCCCTTGCAAAATAGATATACTACTTTGGATACTGCTGAGGGAAATGACCGCTCAGGGGAAGGCAGCAACAACCAAATTTGTTGCACCATGGTGGTTCTCCTGCAGATGGGAGGAGTAAAAAGTGCGGTACGGCAATAGAACATAGAACATTCAGTGCAGAAGGCCATTCGGCCCATCGAGTCTGCACCGACCTATATAAGCCCTCACTTCCATCCAATCCCCGTAACCCAATAACCCCATCTAACCTTTTTGGTCACTAAGGGCAATTTATCATGGCCAATCCACCTAACCTGCACGTCTTTGGACTGTGGCCGCTGTGAAGCCACAGTGCTAACCACTTGTGCTACCGTGCTGTCATAGGGAATTCAATTGTAAGGGGAATAGATAGGCGTTTCTGAGGCCGAGACTCCAGGATGGTATGTTGTATCCCTGGTGCTAGCGTCAAGGATGTCTCGGAGCGGTTACAAATTATTCTAGAGGGGGAGGGTGAACAGCCAGTGCTCGTGGTACACATGACATAGGGAAAAATAGGGATGAGGTCTTAAAGCAGAATATAGGGAGTTAGGATGAAAGTTGAGAAGTTTCACCTCAACGGTAGTGATCTCACATTAGTATCAGTGCCACATGCGAGTCAGAGTAGAAATAGCAGGATAAATCGGATGAATACATGGCTGAAGAGATGGTGTGAGGGGGAGGGTTTCAGATTCCTGGGGCATTTGGGAGAGGTTCAGGGAGAGGTGGGACCAGTCCAAACTAGACGGGTTACACCTGGGCAGGACCGGAATTGATGCATTGGCTAGAGTGACTGGGGAGGGTTAAAACTAAAAAGGCAGGGATTGGAACCTATGCAAGGAGTCAGAGGAGGAGGAAACAACAACAAAAACAAATGACAAAAAGTGGGAATTTAAAAAGTGTTGGGCAGAGAAACCAAGGGCCAGATTCAAACAGGGCCACAGTGAAAAATATTGGGAGCGGGACAAGTAATGTTAAAAAGACAAGCTGAAAGGCTTTGATGTTCAACACCTATAAAGCATGCATTATCAAGCTGCAAGTTGTCGGTCAGTCCTGTGCATATGGTCCTGTCAATCAGCTTGTCAATCAAAGGGTTGGCATCTTTCTTTCAGTTTCTTTTGTTTGTTGCCTGGTACGATTCTGTCCACTCCAAGTATCCAAAGAAATAGATGGACTGCGGTGGGTCTGCACCTTACTAGGAGGGCTGCCCAGTTTGAGGTGACCAGTCGTTGACCAGGCGGACATGCTGGTCCCTCCCATCATCGAAGACAGCCTGCAGCACCTATTATCTATACCAATTGAGTTGGACTGCTCATTTATAACTTCCGAGCCCTGTGTAGTGAATGATCTGTAGAAAAACTGGAGTGTGCTCTTTCGGGTGCAAACTTGAGAAAAATTTACAGAGACTCTGGCTGTCCAAACATCAGGATCCTGAATAGGAGCTATTCCCCCTTGCTGAGAGTTTAGTTCATGAGTGCCAGAATGTGTCCACATGCCAGTGGCCTGTGAACTCTCCTCAAAGTTCCTCTGAAGCTGTCGCCTGGGGCCATAAGGGACCAAGTTTCCATGTGTCACCAAGAGGAGGCATAACTGAGGATTTGCCACTGGAGAGACGGTGTACTGACAGGAAGCAACTTCTACATTTGGCTCCCTTTTTCACATTGCTGCTAGCCAGCAATGTGGACTGAAAATGAGAAGCAAACAAGCACACAAAAGGCAGAAAACATGCCAATTTTCTTCACCATGCATTAGTTGCATCACATTGATCTATTGACCACCAAATTAATACTCGGTATAAAAATGCTCAGCTGCAAAATTAGACTCAGGAAGCTCTTAATTTTGCAAACAAAACAGACTCAGGGAATACTTAATCAAAGTATTTAAAATCTGTGGCACTCATTGCCGCAGAAGGCTGTGGAGGCCAAGTCACTGAATGCCTTTAAGACTGAGATAGATAGGTTCTTGATTAATAAGGGGATCAGGGGTTATGGGGAGAAGGCAGAAGAATGGAGATGAGAAACATATCAGCCATGATTGAATGGCAGAGCACATTCAATGGGCTGAATGGCCTAATTCTGCTCCTATGTCTTATGGAACACCACCGTCTGTAAATTTTGTTCAAAGTCACATACCATCTTGTTTTGGACCGATAGAGAAATTCCTTCACTGTCATTTAGCCAAAATCCCTCCCCAACAGCACTGCGGGTAGACTTGCAGCACACGAATTGCAGTGGTTAAAAAGATGGTTCACCACCACCTTCTCAAAAACAATTAGGGATGGATGGGCAATAAATGCAAACCTTGCCATTGAAGCAGAGGTCCCATAAATGAATAACAAAAATCGCTGAAATTGAAAAATTCTCCTGTTTTCAATCAAATTTCCCATAGACCCCTTCCCTGCAAATTAAGTCTAATTGCTTTGAACTCAATTCATATCCAGCAAATGACTGGAGGTGTTTCTTTATTATACCTTCATAATCACAACGACCTGTAGGAAACACACCAGTAGCTGACAGATAGACCAGGAGGACACTATTTCCAGGCAGCTCCTGAAAATGAAAGTACAAATATTCATCACTGAAAGTGCGTGTAGTAGTCTTTAAAACACTAGTGGTTAGCACTGTTGCCTCACAGCGCCAGAGATCCGGTTTCGATTCCGATCTTGGGTGACTGCGGAGTTTGTACATTCTCCCAGTGTCTGCGTGGGTTTCTTCCGGGTGCTCCGGTTTCCTCCCACAGTCCAACGACGTGCAGATTAGGTGGATTGGCCACGATAAATTGCCCCTTAGTGTCCAAAAGGTTAGGTGGGGTAACTGAGATGGGGTGGCGTCTTGAGCCTGGTAGGGTCATCTTTCTTAGGGTCGATGCAGACTCAATGGGCCGAAGGCACTGTAGTGATTCTTTATTTTTTTTTTATAAATTTAGAGTATCCATTTATTTTGTTCCAATGAAGGAGCAATTTAGCGTGGCCAATCCACCTACCCTGCACATATTTTTGGGTTGTGGGGGTAGGATCCACGCAGAAACGGGAAGAATGTGGAAACTCCACACGGACAGTGAACCGGGGGCTGGGATCGAACCCAGGTCCTCAGCGCCATGAGGCAGTAGTGCTAACCACTGCGCCACCGGGCCATCCACAACCTGTAGTGATTCTATGAGATCATTAACCTTATTGTTGCTCTTCAGTTTTAAATTCAAAGCAGAAAAATAATAGATTAGTATTCAGTGCTGTTCTGATGTATTATAAACCAGTTCACTGATTAAATCCTTGCATTTTGGACAAGAAATATTAGTTTTCACTAAATGCTTTTTAGGCTACTTAAAGATGATTTAGATCAGTCTTCATTTTCATATTCTAGCACATGCTCCAGTGTCTCTATGTCCTTTTTATAAACTGCGCACCAGGACTGTTCACAGAAAAGTGTGGTCTAACCAATGTTCTATACAAGTTGAACTATTTATCTTTTTCAGTTCCAATCCTCTGGAAATAAACCCGAGGGCTTTATTTGCTTTTTTAAAATGGCCTCATTAACTTGTGTCACCACTTTTATATATATTTATTTATAACCCCAGATCCTTCTGTTCCTCTCCCATTTCTAGCTTACTTGTATCTATTTTGATTTCTTTTTGATGTTTTTCCCATCATATTAGGGCCCCTTGTAAATAACAAGTAATTATTTAATAATTCTGTCATTTCTTTGTCATTACCTGTAAATTAATTGTGTGTAAACTTAGTGATCCTATCTTTACCTGGATTTTATTTTGTCGGTTATGAGCCAGAGAATACTTTACCTTTTGTTTTCATGCTTCTTGGTAATTTAATTTTGTGGTTTCTCTTTACCTTTTTAATGGTCCAATTAACTTCTTTCCAAACCGTTTCATATTCCCTTTCGGCATCATTTCCTTTCTGTCTATGTTCTTAATGCAATTCCTCATCCCCTTAATCAGTTCTTTAACCAATTTACTTCTTCAGTCTTTGTCTTACTTACATCCTTTTTAATATTTATCCTCATCCTTACTTACATTGCCTAAATGTTCCTTTATACTCACATCTCTTATCCGTTCTGCTTCATTTCCCATTAGATTCAACAGGATTTGCTCTCTTATTGTGCTTTTTACAAATCGATAAGAAAAAGGTTCGGCACACATTAGAAGAACTCCATTCCTTTTTGCTACCTATTCTCGACAGTTTATTTGGGGTAGATAGAATAATAATCTTGGGAGATTTTATCTCTTTCACTCATGTCTCTTAGATAAACAGCAACATCGGTACAATTGTGGGATCCAGTTGATGTGTGACCCTCGCCATCACCCAATAAGGAATTTATTTTTCAAATGCACTTACAGTTTATCACAAACTAAGAAAACTGGTCAAGGAAGGTATTTTTGAAAATTTATCCAACTTTTAACTGTTTTAACATTTCAGTTAATAATTGAGATTTGACCATGTATTTTAGTCAATGGTGCAAGAATTAACATTAGAATTAGATTGTAATTTCATAGAATCCCTACAGTGGCCCATCGAGTCTGCACCGACTCTGTGAAAGAGCACCCTACCTAGGTTTACTCCCCCGCCCTATTCCCGTAACCCCACCTAACCTGCACACCCTTGGACTGTGGGAGGAAACCGGAGCGCCCGGAGGAAACTCATGCAGACACGGGGGGAAAGTGCAAACTACACACCCACGGCCAGAATTGAACCCGGGTCTTTGAAGCTGTGAGGCAGCAGTACTAACCACTGTGCCACCATGACGCCCCTTTGAAAAGACAAGATCATTTACAGATGAATAAAATTTTCATTATCACTTGACATTCTTCTCAGTTACCAGAAGTTACAAAAAGAACAAAAAATCCTTGTAAACTTCCGTTAATGACAATTCAAATTTCTTAAACTTAAGCTATTGGGAACAATTGCAACAGCATGAAAGGTATCTTCTTAACTGAAACTAGAGCTCATCAAAGTCTTTACATTAATTTTAAAATCACCGTGGCACATTTCAGTTTCTTTAGCAACTTGGCATTCACTAAATGTATTTGATATTTGGATTTTCTACACATTTTAATTAGCTTTCAGTCTTAATTTTGTGCATGAGATGGATTCTTCAGTGTGAAGACGACTTGGTCTCCATGAGGAACCATAGAATCCCTACAGTGCAGAAGGAGGCCATTCGGCTCATCAAGTCTACACCGACCCTCTGAAAGAACAATTTACCTAGGCTCACCCCCTCCCGCCCTATCCCCTTAAGCCTGCACATTGATCATGGCCAATTCACCTAACCTGCACATCTTTGAACTGTGGGAGGAAACCGGAGCACCTGGACGAAATCCACACAGACAGGAGTAGAACTACAGTCAGCTTTTAGCCTCATTAATTTTAACAGCCCTTTTGCTTTGCTAATATAATTCCATAGTTCCTTATTCAATTTAGACCCTGGGTTCCCTAATCCACTATGTTATTTGCGTCTTCCACTGTGAAGGCAGATACAAAGGGATGGATTCTCCACCCCGCCACATTTCCGTTCCCCCCCCCCCGGTGGGATGCTCCAGTATGCCAGCCGGTCAATGGAGTTTCCCATTGTGGGGCTGCCTCACGCCGTCAGGAAACCCCCGGGCTGTCGGCAAAACGGAGCATCCCGCTGGCAGAGAATCGAACCAAATATTTGTCTTTGCCATTTCCTCATTCACAAGTATAATTTCTTCTGTTTCTGCCTGAGAAACTGAGAGATTGTTCTCCCTTGTAGGAGAGTCTAGAACCAAGGGCATAATATCAGAGTAAGAGGTCATCCATTTAAAACAGTAATAAGAAGGAATTTCTTCTGAGGGTAGTGGATCTATGGAATTCTTTATCGCAGAGGACTGTAGAGGCTGGGTAGTTAAGTATGTTCAAGGCCAAGATAGGCAGATTTTTAATCAGTAAGGGAATCAAAATTAAGAGTTATGGGGATACAGTGGGAAGGTGGATTTGAAGATTATATCATATCGGATCATTCATGATCTCATTGAATTGCGGAGCAGGCTCAAGCTGAATAGTCTACTTCTGCTCCTACGTCTTATGCTTAATAGACTCTTGTTTACTTTCACTAAATTCTCTCCTTTAACATACTTGTAAAACGTCTTATATATTTTAATGTTCTTTTGCAAGTTTCATATCCTGTCCCTGCTTCATCAATTTCTTTGTTATTCATCATTGATTTTTAAAACCCTCCAATCCTGAAGTTGACTATTTTTTTGGTAACATGCTGAGTCCGTTCTTTTAATCTTAGCATCTCTAGTTAACATGGATCGACCAACTTTCCAGTTGAATTTTTCTGCAAAAAGAATGTATATTCTTTGAGAATTGTAGCTTATTTCGTAAGATGTTTACCAATGCTTATCTATGGTTATATTTTTTAATCCAATTCTCACTCTACCAACCCTCCCCTCATAACTCCATAATTGGCCATGATGTGGAGATGCCGGCGTTGGACTGGGGTGAGCACAGTAAGAAGTCTTACAACACCAGGTTAAAGTCCAACAGGTTTGTTTCAAACACGAGCTTTCGGAGTGCAGCTCCTTCCTCAGGTGAGGAAGGAGCTGCACTCCGAAAGCTCGTGTTTGAAACAAACCTGTTGGACTTTAACCTGGCGTTGTAAGACTTCTTACTGTCCATAATTGGCATAATTTCCTAGGTTGTACTTAACCACATCACTCTCAAACTCATTGTGAAACATTATGATCACTCCTACAGAATATTTTAGTACAAGATTAGTGATCAAAACCGCCTTGTTGGTCAATACTAGATCTAAAATAGCCTGTTCACTGTTTCAAATGTATTCTGTGATCGTCCTATCGAACTACTGATCATCAGCATTGGAATGTTAGCAAACCTTAAAAGATGCAGAAAGAAATGTGTACAGTTGACTGAATGTTGGTTTGTACAGCAAATATTTGTGAGGATTCTCTCGTTTTGATGGTTTTTCTGTCGGCTCCTGGAGAGAAAAATAAATACGTAATGCAAACCATATATTTTACGGAGTTACTGGCTCCCTTTTGCAGCGCGGGAGTTTCCACAATAGGCTATATACCATTCCCTATAAGTTAAGATATACCATTCCCTGATTCAAGTATATCAGCCCATTCAAACTGTTCAACATTACCTTAATAAAGAAGCACTTCTAACAGGCTTGAAAATTATTTTAAAGTCTAACTCAAAAAAGCAAAACACATTTTTCTTAAACCACAACAGGATCGATAAAGGTAAAAATGCCATATAATTGCTCATGTGACTCATGGATACGTAGAATCATGATTCTTAGACTCATTGAGGAAGCCTTGACCAACGAAACTGAACAAATGCACCATTAGATTTGATGCAGCCACACTGAAACTTTTCCTGGTAAATCTTCTTTCCCTCCATTTCTGCCAGCTTGAGACTTTTAAAACTATTTTTCCCCTTCTACATTTCTCCCTTTTTGCACACTTCCACAGCAATAAGTGAAATAGCTTTAGTTCTTGCACAACCTTTGGTTGTGTGCACTATTCACTGTGGAAGACAGCGCAACCGGTCTCGATTTGGCACTCATATACTTGGTGAATTACTTTTGCCTTTTTATTCCAGGAAAGCTGCACATAATTATGATCATCAACAAATACCTCAGCAAAAAATTGGGAGCAAACTTGGGATCCCTAAGTTTCTACGACTTATTAATGGTTATTACTTCTGAATCATCAGGGAAACCTGTAAAGTTTTATCTATGCAGTGGGCCAGAAGTATGGAAATTCGCACCTGAAGATATTAAAATTTTACTGCTGGGCAACTGTACTGGAAGAGGGCAAGAGTGAAATTAGAACAAGATCTACCCAACCACAAATATTCATCCTGTTGGTCAAAAGTAAGTGTAATTAATAGTTTTGGTGGAGAAATCCAGTGTTCCTTTATACTGTCAACTTATTTCAGATTGACTGACCTGTGGACCCCCATTCGAACGAAGAAAAGAAAAACACCAAATGGCATAAACAGGTTTTCTGTTCCAATAGATCAGCAGTAATAATTTTATACCAATGAAGTTTTTAATTGTTAATTAATAGGAAATTCTGACAGGATATCTTCAAATGGAAGATGGTGAAATAACAAAGCATTATCTGCCATTTGTATGGAACACCAAACTGCAAATGAAAACCTTTAAAATTATTCAAAAAGCAAAAAAGTTGCAGATGCCAGAGATCTTAAACAAAAATATAAAATACTGGAAACAAAGCAGGTCAGTCAACATGCGATGCGAAACGAACAAGTTAGAGCTTTGCATACAAACCTTTTTTCTGTTTTGAAAGATTCGCACCCAAAATGTTAAACTTATCAGATCCCTTCACAATTCCCGACTGGTCTGTTGCGTTTCCAGCATTTTCTGTTTTGTTTCCCTAATTATGCCATACTATTTTTTTTCCCTGACCCCAACTTGGGTCTTGAATTCTTTCCACAGAGAAGCCATAGTACACAATCACATTTAAATAGTTCAAGACCTATTTAGATTATTTCCCCTGTTTGGTACGTCAGCATTACCTTAAAAGGTTAGCAGCAAAACATTATAATCAAGTTGCACATCAAAACATGCATAAGCAAAATCAGGTAAAAAATCAATTAGTGTTATATACGTTGTACATCAGACTGACGATATAAAATCCGCCCCCCCCCCCCCAAATACAACTTATAGATTAACACAAATTCCAATTGTTTGCAAGTTTGATTCTCAGTCTGTGCTAGTTGTTCATCTTATATTTCATCTGGTTCTGGTTTAATTTATTGCACAAATTAGAATTTGCTTCCATGTTCAAAAAAATCATCGATAAACTCAGCAATCTTCACTCACCTGTGATCCAGTCTTGTTTAATTGTGAAGCCAAATTAATAGGTTCCCGTTCCAGAGCTTGCAGCATTCTGAACATGTCAATAGTTAACTCACTGAACTTAACCTAAAATTTTAAAAAGAGACTCAAGTAAATGTACAGAACAACAAAAACTGACATTGTACATTACCAGCATATCTAATGATACAGAAAATAACTCAAACTTTTTTTTTATAAAAAAAGAGTTTATATTCAATTTCTACTTGGCTCAAAAACAGGACATGTCAGATCTGTGCTCATACTTTTTCTGGAAATGAATGAAGTAGATGTGACAGTGCACAAACTGCTACCACATGTTTGCTACTACAGGAATTCCTGGCCCAAGTCCACCCAAAGCGGAGGAAGAGCATCTGGGAATGAGCTGAAAACCTCAGGTTTCATCACCGAGCTGAAGCCAAGCATTAAAAGCAAAAGGAGTGTGTGGAAACCCGGACACCCCATCCACCCGCTCCTTCAATCACCATCTTCCCCATCTGTGACAGAGACTGTAGGTCACGCTCTGGACTCGTCAGTCACCTGAGAACTCATTTTTAGTATGGAAGCGAGTCATCCTCGACTTTGAGGGTGTACCTACGACAACATTCGATTTGTTATTGAATGACTATAATCTATGTTAATTCCACTTCAAAGGGGTTTGTCCTTCAATAGTCCATTAACATATAAATTCCAATTGGTTGCAAGTTTGATTCTCAGTCTGTGCTAGTTGTTCATCTCATATGTGGCAATTAGAGCTCTTATATATTCACATACACATTTATTTTCTTTGCGCGGTACACCCGTTGAGATGCAAATGCTACTTTTACTTTCAAGTTTTTTGTTCGTTCAGAAGGGTTTGACTACCTGATCCACTGACATTTCCTGATTTGTTAAAAAGATGTGTACTTCTGCGAAGCATGGTTTGTCCTGCAGGGAGTTTTCTCGTTAACCTTCACTCCAGTTGGGGAAAACGGTTATTGCACTGTTGTCTTATACCATATGGTATTCTGTTCAACAAAAATTGGTAAATGTTCCCAGCAAGAATTAAAGGCCAGATTTTTCTGACCACCGCAGTTCCCACAGACTTCCCAGCTAAAAGGTCACGGGGAGCCTGTCCATGATCTTGATGGCTACCCATTGCAATTTAACCTTGGGACTAGCATTAATTTCATTAAGGCAAGTCTGCCTCCCCTTTTTCAGGAGGAAGTGCCGCCTTAGAGAGCTCTTGGCCAATCGGATGGCCAACAAATTTGTAGTCTGCAGTGTAGCCATCTGGGGTGGCCACGTCCCGATTACAAAATGGACACTTGCAAGGAGTGCAGGGAAAAACGGACAGCACTAGAGAAAACAAGCAGGTGCAAGGTTTCCTGTGTATTAAGATTTGCAAAACACAGACAGAACTGAAACCAATAGCCATTAGCATATTAATGAGCTATCTCCAGGGACAAAAAGAAACATTGAAACAATCGAGACCAGAACAGACTCCCCGGCGCCAGTGGGAGCTAAAACAAAGGCAGGCCAACGGTCACATAGGCCCACCCAACGATCAGCTACCTTTTCAAAAGGTTGAGTCCATCTGGTGCAGGCACACCCACAGTGCTGCTGAGAAGGAGGTTCGGGGTTTTGATCCCGCAACAATAAAGGAACAGCAATACAGTTCCAGGTCAGTGTGGCTTAGAGAGGAACGTGCAGGTAGTGGTGATACCATGTGTCTGCTGCCCTGGTCTTTCTTGGTGGCAGAGGTCATGCATTTGGAAGATGCTGGCAGAGGAACCTGGTGAATTTTGTTGCAGTGCATCTTGTATATAGTATACACTGCTGACATTGTGCATTAGAGTTGTATGTTGATGGATAGGTTGCCAGTTAAGCAGCCTGTTTTGTTATGGATGGGTGCTGAGGTTAAGGTTAGGGGGGGGGGGGTTGTTGGGTTACGGGTATAGGGTGGATACGTGGGTTTGAGTAGGGTGATCCATTGCTCTGCACAACATCGAGGGCCGAAGGGCCTGTTCTGTGCTGTACTGTTCTATGTTCTAGAGGATCCATACTCATCTGACTTGTGCCTTACAGATGGTGAACAGGCTTTGGAAGTTGAGTTACTCACCTTAGAAGTCCCAGTCTCTGACCTGCTCTTGCAACCACAATATTTATATGGCTAGTCCAGTTTAATCTACAGTCAATGGTAACACCCAAGATGTTGATAGTGAGGGATTGAACAATGGTAAAGCCATTAAATATCATGGAGAGAGGCAGCACGGTGGCGCAGTGGGTTAGCACTGCTGCCTCACGTCGCCAAGGTCCCAGGTTCGATCCAGGCCCTGGGTCTCTGTCCGTTTGGAGTTTGCACATTCTCACTGTGTTTATGTGGGTTTCGCCCCCACAACCCAAAGATGTGCAGGGTAGTTGGATTGGCCATGCTAAATTGTCCCTTATTTGAAAAAAATGAATTGGGTACTCTAAATTTATAATTTTTAAAAAGTATCATGGAGAGATGGTCAGATTCTCTCTTGTTGCAGATGTCAGGAAATTTGAATCCAATAAAAATCTGGAATTAAACGTATGCTTGGGTTCTAGACACCGGGGCAGGATTACAAGGGGAGGATATGACCTTGGAGAAATGGGAGGGAGGCATCGCCAATGGGCCCACGGTGCCCAAATAGGTCGCCTAAACAAGGCTCTCCAAATAGCATGGGAATTTCCTTTTCTGCAGGTAAAATATCAACGGTATTTCTAAGTAGGTTGAAGCTCTCACATGGCCAATAATTGGACACTTAAGAGCTTCAATAGGCCCAAAGACGAGCAGGTAGCCTGATGCCTCCCCAGACCCTGTAAAATTTCAGACAGGTTGGGTACGGGCAGATATGCAGTGGGAAAGCAACCCGCTGAATTTTACATGCATTCTTCCCCTTCAAACGTGCTGGCAGGAGAGAAACCCTTCAAACCTGCTGGCAGGAGGTGGATTGGCCATGCTAAATTGCCCGTAGTGTCCTACAAAAAGTAAGGTTAAGGGGGGGTTGTTGGGTTACGGGTATAGGGTGGATACGTGGGTTTGAGTAGGGTGATCATGGCTCGGCACAACATTGAGGGCCGAAGGGCCTGTTCTGTGCTGTACTGTTCTATGTTCTATGTTCTAAAGTGTAAAATCCAGCCCAAGGTTGGAATTTGATTGATAAAACAAACCCCAAAGTACAGTCTAATACTTAAAGATAAGCCACACAGGGTATTGTGTAATGGTAAAAACTAAAAAGAGAGAAAGATAATGTATTTGCTGTAGCAGTAAAAAGATAGAGAAATACACACCTGACTGCTGCAGTTTCCAATGATTAACGCATCTGCTAATGCCAGCTGGCCTGCTACCATTCCTTGTTCCAGTGGTGGGACCACTCCCTCCGCCAGACGATTTGATGTTACCACAATGCTGTTGTCATCATTTAACACAATTGCAGGATCCGCCTGGAAACAATAGGTCAAAACAATATTTGAACCTGGTTAAGGTACCACCAACACTAAACACTCAAATTTCTCATTCCTGGTATAATTCTAGTAAATCTCCTCTGCACTCCCTCCAGGGTTTTAACATCCTCCTTAATGTAGGTGTCCAGAATTAATCACAATGTGGGGGGAAATCTCTGGTTACCGACGTCAAAATCGCGATTGGCTAGAATCAGGGGCGGCACCACTTTTGCAATGCACCGCCTCCTCGAAAACACCATACTCAGGGAGTACGCCACATGCCGCATGGACAGCCTCAGGACGTCACCCGAGGCCCTCCCCGATGCTCCACCCCGACGGGCCGAGTTCCCGACGGCTTAGGATACGTGTGCTGTTAATGGTTATTATTACTTCATGGTGGAGGGCAGCCTGGTGGCGCAGTGGTTAGCACTGCCTCCTCACAACACCGAGGGCCCAGGTTCGATCCCGGCCCCAGTGCACATTTGATAAGAGCGAAATACATTGTAAATGCCACGCTCAAGCTTGTAGAGATTAGTACATCAATAAAGTAATATAAATAGAAGATAGATTGGTACAACATATTAAAACACTGAACAATGCAAGAACCAAAAAGGAAATACTGAACAATCAAGGTTGTTCTTCTACCATTTCCAAAATATTTTATTATAAAATATTCAAGATAGCTGTAGCTTTCTCTAATATATGATTCTATTTATTATTCACTTTGTCACAAATTTGATAAGACAAACTTAGTGGAATATGAAGATGGCTCCTTGCTCCACTGGACTTTTTAATTTTGTACTTCAGGCTTGCAATGGTGCATGAATCTAGTACTGTCTGACACCATGCACTTCAGGCAACAGAATGGGCAGTTCAAATACAAACTGTTAATACATGACCAATTTCTCGTCAGTTACCTTCATGTTTCGTAAAAACTTCATGGCTTTGGAATTAACTTCAAGCGTTCCATACATAATCAAACCAAGGCTGGAAATTGGTATATGCTAACTTAATGAGATAATGTTTTTGCACATTCTGTTTTACATGCACCATTTAGTCTCTATCTACCATCACTTAATTAATATATTTCTTCATATAACAAATCAGGAGAAAATAACAATATTACTTGATAGCCACCAAGTAAATTTCAAATATTGGCGTTCAGTCTATTTCTTTCCTCCTTGCCATTAAGTTGACAAATCTTCCAACTGCCTGACTAAGAACAGGCAAAACTCTAATTTCAACCGATGAGTTTTAGTGAATCTTGGAAAGATTTAAAACTCTTCCAATTGGGTTGTACCACACATAAGGAGTTAAATTAAGCTATTCGCAAATGGCATCAACTGCATTAAATTAGTCATCAAAGCATACCCATCAGCATTAACTGAAAAAGGTTCATTTGAAGTTAGTTAACTAGCAATACAAGTAACTTTAAACACATAGATATGACATGGCGACCGAATAACTTATTTTCATATTCTCATATTTTCCATAACTCCAGTTTACTATTAAACAGACCTCAACAAATGCTGCCACCTCCTGTAGCACAAGATTCCATTCTAGCTGATCTTCAGTGTTGAACCGATGTGTATAATCTTCAATTTCATCTGACAGTTCCTATTAAAATTAGATTTTACTTTTAGTGTGTAATATGGATCTACAACTAGCTCACCATTTAAAAAATTACAACTCCAACAATAACAGCAGGCACAGGGGTGAATTATCCGCCAGCTGGACTCTCCGTTCTGCTGGCAGCGCACCCCGGTCTGCAGGTTTCCTGGCGGAGTGGGGTGCCTACAATGGGAAATCCCATTGGCCGGTGGCGTGAAGGGAGAATCCTGCTGGCAGCAACGGCCTGCCGCCAAGGAACACGTGGCTGGGGAGGCGGAGACTTCATCCCAAGAATGTTAAGTATAGATGAAGCCGTATTTAAGCTATGCTACAGTTAAACTAAAATATAACAGTGGTTTAAACATGAAAGGCATCTTCTAAATTCAGTTCAGGTTGAAAGTTCTTCATGCTGGCACACATTGATTTTCGAGGTTTAATGAAAAATTGCCACTTGGGCAAGATACCAGAGAGTTCCAAATGTTGATGGACTCGTATCCCACGGGTCAGTGCCTTCTTGAGAGACAGGAAGAAAATGGGGAGGGGCGGGGGGATAGTTAAAATACAATGTGAAACTTTTTTCAACATTCTTTTCCATCAATTTCATGTACTTTCTTCTTAAAGGTTGTAGACAACAATAGTGTTCAGTGTCAGTCACAACTTTCTCTGATGTTGAAGCAGTCCGTGTCCATATACAAGATCTGGACAACATTCAGGCTTGGGCTAATAAGTGGCACGTAATTCTTCACCATATAAGTGCCAGACGATGACCATCTCCAATGAGAGAATCTAACCATATTTCCTTGACATTCAACTGCATGACCATTGCAGAATCCTCCACCAACATAGGAACAGGAGTAGGCCATTCAGCCCCACGAGCCTGTTCCGCCATTCACAGATCATGACAGATCTGTGACCCAACTCCTAGGGCAGGATTCTCTGAAATCGCGCTCGGCGCGGGGATCGGGTCTGACGCCTTCTCGCAATTCTCTGCAGACCGGAGAATCACAGCTGGTTGTGCACGCGGTCGCCACGGCGCCAGTCGGGGGCCATTGAAAGAGGCCCCTGTGGCGATTCTCAGCTGGCAGCTGCCAGAGTTCCCACTGGCGTGGTTCCCTCATGGTACCACCCGGCCGGAGCTCGAGTGGCGGATGCGGACCCAGGCTCACGATCGGGGGTCACCTATCGGCGGCGGCCGCCTTGCTGTGTGGGTCCGCCATGTTGTGCAAGGCACTGCCGCAGGCAGGCCGCCGCGCGCATGCGTGGACCCGCGGCCGGAATTGCAGGGTCCCATATCGGCAGTCGGAGCTGTGGGGACTACTCTGGGGCCCTGCTAGTCCCCTTCAAAATGGAGAATCACTCTGGACTTTCTAGAAAAAAGTCCAGAGTGATTCGTGACAGTTCTCTCGCGGGCATGGGGACATAGCCCCATTTTCAGAGAATTCCGCCCCATGTTTTTGGCTTTTGGCCCATATCATTTCATATTTTTGCTTGACAAAAATCGATCTCTCAGATTTAAAATTACAACTGATCTAACTTCAACTGCTGTTGAGGGAGAGTTCAAAGCCTCTACCACTCTGAGTGAAGACATTCTTCCTAACATCTCCCTTGAATAGTCTACCCATAATTTTTAAACTATGCCCCCTAGTTTTAGAATCTCCAAACTAGAAATAGTTTATTTCTATCTACACTGCCTTTCCCTGCTAATGTCTTGAATACTTCAATCAGATCACCCCCTTAACCTTCTCAATTCAATTGAAAACGTATTTAATTTGAGTAATCTCTCCTTGTAACTCAAATCCTGTAATCCAGGAATAATTTTTGTAAACCTACATTACACTCCCTCCAAGGCCAAAATATCCTTCCTATGGTGTGGTGTCCAGAACCAAATGGGGGGGATTCTCAGTGTCAGAGACAAAGTGCTGACACCAGGACTGAATTCCGTAAGTTCTACGGCCCAGATTTGGCACCAGTCCCGGAGTGATTCAGGGCACACTAACTGGCTAGCACAGGTGCCAAAGTGGAACTAAAGCAATTCCAACGAACTCTGGCATGTGATTCGCCGGGGTCGGGATCGGTACTGGACAACCTGACAACCAGCAACTGTGTATAGGCTCTCCATTCCTCACACACCCACATCCCAGCCAAGAAAATGGCGCTGCGTTGTTGGGGTGCCTAAGGGGGGTGACCTGGGGAGGCACCCATATGACCCGTGATGCTAAATTCACAGTTGAGAGTGAGCTGTGTGCGTTTGGCTGCCTTGCAGGTTGCGGAAATGATGGTCTGTGTCTGTCCACCCCGAACGACCTCCTAGCCACCCCGCCCCGCTATTCTCCCTGCCCTAGCAGAAGCCACCCGGCCAGCCACACATCTGTCAGCAAACTATAGCAATATTGGACACCTTTCGTACCCCCTCTCTCTCCATCAATAACCACGGTCCTGTTTCCCGACTTTAAATACAACAAGTGAACCTCGCCGTCAGTAATTCACTCTGGTGGAGGCAGAGCATCGTGGGGGGGGCCCAGAAATTCGCAGTTGGGCCCGTTAATGATGTGCCAACAGCACAATAGCATTGTGGATAGCACAATTGCTTCACAACTCCAGGGTCTCAGGTTCGATTCTGGCTTGGGTCACTGTCTGTGCGGAGTCTACACATCCTCCCCGTGTGTGTGGGTTTCCTCCAGGTGCTCCAGTTTCCTCCCACAGTCCAAAGATGTGCAGGTTAGGTGGATTGGCCATGCTAAATTGCCCTTAGGGTCCAAAATTGCCCTTAAGTGTTGGGTGGGGCTACTGGGTTATGGGGATAGGGTGGAGGTGTGGACCTTGGGTGGGGTGCTCTTTCCAAGAGCCGGTGCAGACTCGATGGGCCAAATGGCCTCCTTCTGCATTGTAAATTCTATGTCTCACAGCATTTTACTGTTAGATTTGCATGCCCACACCAGTGTTGAATGCAATCACACCGCTGTAGAGGCATCGGCGCATGGCATTCCAGTTGCTGAGATACCGGCACATGACATTCCATCGGGTGCCTGGCGCCAGCCTCGATTTTCAGTTGACATGCGATTCTCCGCCTGATCACGTTTCCGGATTCTGGAGTCGCTGAATGGAGAATCCAGCCCAGGCTCTAACCAGGGTCTTGTAAAGCTGCAGCATAACCCCAATATTCCAATCCTCTAGATATTATCCTTTTTAATTATTTTCTGCACTTGTTCCTAGCATTTCAAGGACCTATGCACTTGATCCCCAAGTCTCTTTGGACATCCACTGTACCTAACCTCTTTCCATTTAGAAAGTACTCTGCTCTATCCTTTTTTGGTCCAAAATGGATAACCTCACACTTGCTTACATTAAATTCCACCTACCACACTTTTGCTCATTCACTTAGTCTGGCAATATCTCCTTGCAATTTTATGCTATCGTCTAGGCTGTCTCCAATGCCACTGAACCTTGTGTCATCCACAAATTTGGATATATTACTTTCAATGCCATCATCCAAGTCATTAATGAGGCCCCAACACAGATCCCTGTGGTACACCACTAATCACCTCCTACCAATTAGAGTAATTACTCATGATCTCAACTGTTGCCTGCCACTCATTTCCTAACTATGTCAATAATTTACCCTCAACTCCACGGGCTTCCACCTTAGTTGACAGTCTTGTGTGGGACTTTATCAAATGCCTTCTGGAAGTACATATAAATGACATCCGTAGACATTTTCATCTTATTCACCTCTCCAGAAAAATCAACATCTGGGGAACATTTAATGTTGACCACAAACTTAACTGGACCTGTAAATACTGTAGTTAAAACAGGTCAGGGGCTAGGAATTTTGTGGCCAAGTAATTCACCTCCTGACTCCCTAAAGCCTCTCCATCATTTACAAGGTGCAAATCAGGAGTGTCATTAAATTCTCTCTGCATACCTGGAGGAGTGCAGCTCCAACAGCATTCAAGAAGCTTGACACCATCCAGGACAAAACATCCCACCTGATTGGTACCCATCCACCAGTTTAAACATTCACTCCCTCCATTACCACATAGTGACAGCAGTGTGTGTCACATACAAGATTCACTGCAGCAACTCATCCCACCTCCTTCCAGAAGAAAAAGAATAGCAGTTGCATTGGAACACCACCAAGCCACACAAAATCCTGACTCAAAACTACATCACCATTCCTCCACAGTTTCTGGGTCAAAAATCCGAGCTCCCTTTCTAACAGCATTGTGTGTGTATTGACACCAGATGGACTGCGGTGGTTCAGGAAGGCAGTGGCTCACCACTATCTTCTCAAGGGCAATTATGGATGGACAACAAATACTGTACTTGCCAGCAACACTTGCATCCCATGAAAGAATAAGTGAAATAAAATAGTGAAAAGTGTAGAGTCTGTAAATTGGAGAATGGCTAATAAGGGAAATACAACATCTTCAAGAACAAACTGGAAAAAAATCGGATCAGTGGCAACTCTGCTCACGTAATTATTTTTTGTACATGTGTCGAGACAATAACCATCTATCCACGCATGGTTGAAATTCTTGTATGCACATTCCATTAAATAATTAAGAAGGCCAATGCCAAGGCCCAAGCCCAAATGATTGAATAGGCATTTTAAAATTTAAATATTTTTAAAATAAGTTTTTAAATAGCAGAAGTAGATTTCTGTTGAATTAGAATTTCCGAAAAGTAATTTGATGTGCTGAGAATTAATTAAATAACAAGATAAATTATTGGAAATTAGGAAATAGTCTGATAAAATTATTGTATTAGTTACTAGAATAGCTACCATTATTCCTCAAGCAAGGACAGGAAATGAACTAGGCAGTGAGAAAAAATTATTTTCATTACTTTGAAACGCACTCGTTCCCTCAATCTCCTATCAATCTATTCATATTCCCTGTTTCATTACAAGGTCAACTGGAATAACATATGCAATAGTAAATGGATCACACACTCCCTAGCAAACAGCATCAGATAGTAACATGCAGCTATATTGTACCCAGCCTAAACATGTGCAAAATTGAATTTGGAGTAGTTTAATAAATGTACTCATGTATAATGTCAAATTCACAACTAGAAAGACTTTCAATGTCACATCTGCTCTAAAATTCAACAACTGCTACAATGATTTTAGAAGAAAACACATCCCAAGGTGTTTACAGAAAGAATGTGAAAGAAAAGAAACAACACTGTTAACTAAATTACAGATCCATGTGCAAAACCACAGGGAGAGAGTTGGGAATGCTGATAGAGAGCTTAATCAAAACAAGGTTGTGCTTTTTGAGGCTTTTTCTTTAAAAAATGTGCGGACGCCCAAAGCTGGAGGACTGTTGGAGAGTAGTGCAAGGCCACAAAAGTGACTTGAAGATGAGGGGAAGGATTTTAAATTCAGCTGTGTTGGGGAAGAAGGAAATAGTGTACATCATCAAGAACAAGGTGATGGGATAGCTGGTCAGAAGGACGAGTGTATGACAAGTTGTAGGATAGGAGGCATTAGGAAATAAATTGGGGAAAACAGTGTGCGGCAAACAACATGGCTACGGTTTTCAGCAGGTGTAGAGTGGAGGCAGGGATAGAAGCAGGAAATGTTTCAGAGATGGAAATTATAAACTCTTGATGATGAATAATACGGGTTTGAAGCGCAGTTAAGGATCAAACAGAATGTCAGGACCTTGCAATTCTGTTTCACTCTCCCCAAGGTGGAGTAGGGTTGGAGAAACGCAGTCAGTGGCAAAGTAATCCTTAATGGATGGAGCTAAAAAGAAATATTTCTTTAAAAAACTGTAGGCATCTATAAAAAAGTATCAGGAACCTGAAACTTCATAAAAAAGACTCATACCTTAACTAGCTCTCCAACAAGGTCCATTTTGTTAAGCAGCAGACAAACCACTATGTATCGTGCATAATACCGTAACTTTTTGACCACAAGCTCAGGCCTACAAAAAGTGAGCACACCAAACAGATTCAAAGGAAAGAAACATTGAGTGATGCATCCAACCAAGAAATAAGTGAAAAATGTTTACCATTACAATTTAAATTGAACACAGTTTGAATTTTCCACACCTAATTTAGGCATATTTCCCAACTTTGCTGCTTTAATTTAGGGGCATTTTTTGAAAACATGAAAATTGTTGCCCATAACAGAAAATAAGAACAAATCCTGTACACAGGTATTTCAGCAGTCAAGGCTTGTATGTAACCATTTCTGTAACATGTTATGCCTGCAGCAGTTTGTAGTTATAAACACACAAAAGATATTTATGAAACTATATAGATTAGCATACCTATCCTCCTTAGTGACCTGGGAATAGTAGGCCCTTTGTCTTATTGCAGAGTAGAAAGAAAATGCTTCATTCAGATAACTGGTCTCAGAAGTACGCAAGCTAAAGAATGGGGTGGGAGGGAAACAAAACAAAAAAGAAAAATAAGGCAGCATTATATTGGCATGAGTTGGGGAGAAACAGGCCAAAATGGTGCAAAAAGGGAAATAAAAGTTTTGAGAAACAACGGGTGACATTTTATCCATGGTACACCATTCCTGACTGTGGAAAGTAAGTGGCACTCCTGCTGTCTTGTTTTTTTGCTCGTTCTCACAAGTAAAATGTAAAGTGCCAGTGGAGTGCATGCATGACACATGTAATTGCGTGAGAGGGAAGCTTTTCATTCTCTCTCTCCTCCCCCCCCCCCCCCCCCCGCTATCAATCATCTTGTCCTGGCCCCCAAACCCTCATGCCCTCCTTAAAGATGTTAGATGCACCCCACGGTTCAGGGATGCCTCCTGCAGGATCTCCTCCAGGCCATCAGGAAAGGCAAGTGGTGTTCATTCTTGCAGATGCCATTAGGAGACCCTCCCGCCTTATCAAGGTGGCCTGGAACGGGGTAGCAGAGGAAGTGAACAACTGGCGAATCCATAGCAGGACACGGGTGCAGAGCAGTAACTAGTTGAATGACTTGCCTATTCTTTGTGCTTAGATGCAATGTGAGAATGACAGGCCAGGATGTGATGGGGATTCATACAGACAAGGGAGTTGGATTCCAGCTGACAAGTCACCAACTCTGAACATTGTCATGCAGGAGAAACAGACACATAATGCCAGGGAGAGAGCCAAAACAGGGGTAGAGTGGCCGATCTGAGAATCCTACCCTGACAGAGGAAGTAGACGCCTAGATCGCAGGAGAGGAGGTAGGTTGGCCATTAGCACAGTAGGAACGGCTGCTCACACTGTGCAGGTACTTAATGTGTTCTCCACCACAGGCCATTTCCATGCACGGTTTAGGCCGCAACCAAGGAGTCAGAAGGCTTCTCCTGTGTGGATGCTGAGAGTACACCAGCACCTGCCTCATCAACAACCTCCGTCAGTGCAGAGATCATGCGTAGAATCAGGGTCACTATCTGGTGGACATATTACACACATGTCCCTGAAGCTGAGAGAGGCTAGAATAGCCGGGTCCTCTGACACTGGGAGGACTGCTGGAGACCAGGCCCTTGCCGTGCCCAAGGCAGATGGCAGGCCTCTGGCTGAGGCCACAAGGAGCCCACTGGACATGCAGAAAAGGTTACGGGAAAATGTGCTGGAGATGCAAGAGGTCACGTGCAGCTTTGCACATGCAATTGAGGAGTGCATTCAATCCATGGGTTCTGCCCTGTCCCAAGTCCGTGAGCAGATGGCTTCCGCCATGGAGAGGGTAGCAAGTGCCATGATGAGCCAGGTTGAGCATTCAAAGCATACACGCTCTGACCTGCATTCCATCGCTCTAGCCTTGGGCTCAGGGGAAAGGGAAACATACAATCATAAACTTTACAGTGCAGGAGGCCATTCGGCCCATCGAGTCTGCACTGGCCCTTGGAAAGAGCACCCTACTTAAGCCCACACCTCCAACCTATCCCTGTAACCCAGTAACCCCACCTATCCTTTTTTGGACACGAAGGGCAATTTAACATGGCCAATCCACCTAACCTGCACATCTTTGGACTGTGGTAGGAAACCGTAGCACCCGGAGGAAACCCACGCAGACACGGGGAGAATATGCAGACTCCGCACAGACAGTGACCCAAACCGGGAATCAAACCTGGGACATTGGAGCTATTAAGCGACAGTGCTAATCACTGTGCTACTGTGCAGCTCACCAAGGCATTTCAATCTTCCTTCAGGTGCCCCTCCTCCCCAGGGAGGTGGGGAGATGCCAAGGAGCACCCAAATGGAGAGGAGCATGTGATACTCCCAGAGTGAGGAGTCATTCCCCATCCACTCCAGCACTGACCCATTAGCTTCAGCAATCATGGCCAAAAATGGGATGCCCGTGGCCCAATGCAGGCTGGAACCCTCAGAGCTGCATGCCTCCAGTTATCCATCACCATGTGGAACAACACTGAGCCTCCACCTCAGCGGAATGGGAGCGAGCGCACGAGCACGAGGGGCAGACCGAAAGCAGAAAGCTGAAGAGTGAGAGACAGTGGAAAAGGGGATGGAGAGAGACTGAGCAAGAGGGAGAGCGTGCGAGAGAGATAAAGAGCAGGAAAGGAGCGAGGACAGAAAGACAGAGTGAGAGAGGCGAAAGGTTGAGACATACAAACAGTGCTACTCAGGCCTGGAGTGATTTTGTGTTAATTGTTAATTAATTTGTTTTAAACATTTCCAAAATCAAACTTACTAATAATGGTAGTAGAGTTGTCCTATTTTTGAAGCAATTTCTCCAATCTGCCACCGCTTCAGACCATATCTATTGTCCAGAATTTGCCTAGGGTGAAAGATGCACAAATAACACAAAATACGTACAGTATGTATAAAGATGCATGAGACAATTTACATATATTGTAAGGGCCATTCCTGTTGATTCCCCTAGTTTCTATTTCTTTTATTTTGTCTTTATTGTTTATGGTCCATGGATCGTTAATGGAGACCTACTGTTACCACTCTCTGGGCTGCATTTTTTGCCTATTTAATTATAGTTACTGTTAATGAGATAATTGTGTTTAAATTTACAAATCTAGTGGCTATAGTTGTTGGGAAACCTAACACCCTGGATATTTTAAAATAAAAGTCATTTCACCCATGTTGTGACTCCGGGTCAAGTGGGGCTGGAATTGACCACACACTGACCCAGGATGTCGCAACAGTGTGACTAAACTTTCAAAATAACTGTACAGATCAATTCTAACTTGGCACTTGTATATTCAGCGAACACTAGTTTTATGGTGCCAATTAAGTGCAACATGCAATAACTTTAAAGCCACGACTAAAAATGTGTTGCAATGTAGAGCGAAATACTACCAATTTTTAATATGTGCAAAAGAAATTTTAAATAAATTTCGAGTACCCAATTATTTTTTTCCAATTAAGGGGCAATTTAGCGTGGCCTATCCACCTAGCCTGCACATCTGTGGATTGTGAGGGTGATAACCACACAGACACGGGGAGAATGTTCAAACTCCACACGGACTGTGACCCGGGGCCGGGATCGAACATGGGTCCTTGGCACTATGAGGCAGAAGTGCTATCCACTGTGCCACCGCGCCACCCTAATATGTGCAAAATTGATCACGTGGCAATACCTCGGACACAATTGTTACATCACAACGGCTCTTGTTTTATCCACGTAACAGAATGTGACCCTTATCCATTTCCTCCAGCAAGTTGGAGACACAATTTAGAGAACAAAAGAGCTCTTTATCTGACCAATTCAAAATACAATGCTTCACCTCCAGTTTAATCAAGGTAAGCAAGATTAATTGGATTTTTGGAAGTATATTTTCCTCTTTCCACCCTGATATCAGCAAGCAGTCTGAAACAAAGTTGGACTCAACATTGTACTACATAGAATTTACAAAGCAGAAACAGGCCATACAGCCCAACTTAACCATGCTCCACACAGACCCACTGTTACTTTACTTAATCTATTAACATTCAATAAATCTTTCTATTCTTTTTATCCCTCACGTGGTTATCTAGTTATCCCATCAATGCACCAATGCTTTTTGCAAGAACCTCATTCTAATCACTCCTGTATAGAGAAATCAAGTTATTTATATACATACTCTGCTATACTTTCCCACCAAAATCTGACTAAAACTGTATGATTGGCAGATTGTAAAGATGTAAAAATTTAAATACTGTGAGCACTGTCAACCCTGCTCCAGTTAAAGCCATTCACCTGGTGGTTAGAATATCATTATCAAACATGAACAAGTGCGGCATGTTGAACCACTCTCCTCAACACTGGAAATCCATGCATGGGCACAACTGCACTTTCAACCATCCACTATGTAGGCCGTACTCAAACTCTTAATTCAGTTATAAACAGGTTAAATGTAAATTTTAAACGTGTAGTTAATCTAACTCTTTTTAAAATAAATTTAGAGTACCCAATTCTTTTACAGTTAAGGGGCAATTTAGCGTGGCCCAATCCACCTACCAGGCACATCTTTGGGTTGTGGGAGTGAGACCCACGCAGACATGGGGAGAATGTACACATTCCACACGGACAGTGACCCGGGGCCGGAATCGAACCCAGGTCCTCAGGGCCATGATGCAACAGTGGTAATTAACCTAACTCTTAAGAGAAACACAATGGTAGTAATTTCACCGAGCCAAGTATACTGTACTAATAATAATCTTTATTGTCACAAGATGCTTACATTAACACTCCAATGAAGTTACTGTGAAAAGCCCCCGAGTCGCCACATTCTGGCGCCTGTTCGAGTACACAGAGGGAGAATTCAGAATGTCCAAATTATCTAACAGCACGTCATTCGGGACTTGCGGGAGGAAACCGGAGCACCCGGAAGAAACCCACGTAAACACAGGAAGAACATGCAGACTCCGCACAGACAAGTGACCCAAACCGGGAATCGAACTTGGGACCCTGGCGCTGTGAAACAAGCTAACCTGGAGACCACGGGCGGGATTCTCCGAGCCTCTGTGCCGAAATCGCACTTGGCGTGGGGGCGGAACATGGGCGTCAGACCCACGATCGGATCCGACACCGCTCCCGCGGTTCTCCAGGGAATCGCCGCCAATCGGGCACGCGCAGTTGATGAGGCGCCAGATCAGGGGCCACTGATCCACGGGCGCACGCGATCTGGGGGGGTGCCTATCTCCTTGCTGTCGCTTCGCAGTGTGGGTCCGCCATGTTGCACGGTCAGCCGACACAGGCCGCCATCATGCGCGGACCCCTGACTGTAAGTGCAGGGGCCCCTATCGGCAGCCGGAGCTGCGAGGAGCACTCTGGGGCCCTGTTAGCTCCCTGCAAATGGCAGAACCACCCTGAACTTACTCCAGGTAAGTCCAGAATGATTTGCAAATTTTTTTACACGTGCATGGGGACATAGCCCCATTATTGGAGAATCCCACCCACTTCCTGTGACTAAACCCAAATGAAAATCACTGCAGCTGGTAGGATCATCCGCCACTTATCTGTTTTCCTCATTTTGGAATAACCTGCTGAAAATAAAGTATTATTTAATTGAATAGTCTGTCAAGCAAAATTTCTCCCAACCTGTGCTGCTGTTGGAACTTCCAGAGCTTCGTGTAAACATCAAACGTACGTCCAAAATATGACTGCCATTGTTTTTGTCCATACTGAGGTAAATCCCTGTAAGAAAAGAATAATCTGTATTTATTTTAGAGTCATGGGTTAAACTTGAGGTGGGTGGGAGGCGAGAATGGTGGGGATTGAGGTCTGGTGAGAGGGGAGAAAAAGGTGGGGATTGAGGTGGGTGTGAGGGGAGAGAAAGGTGGATGTGAGAATGTGAAGCAAGGGTTAACAGCTAGAACAATACAAACTTAATGGGACACATTAGTGGAAAGTTACAAATAAGGGAGTTATTATTGAATTCGTGATCCTACTCATGACAGTAAGCCAAATAGCCTTGAGAAACAAGGAAGATGGCTGGATGACGGAATATGAAATGTGGGAGTCATTGATAAAGTGGCTGAACACCACTTCAGCCACTTTGGGAGGGGGGGGGGAAGAGAGAAAGGTGGGTATTGAGGTGGGTCAGACAAAGAGGCAGAAGACAAGGGATGGGAATTAGGTGAATAAAGACAGCAGAAAGACAAACATGGACTAGATATTCATATATTAACTTTATAATTCAACAAATATTGCTAATTCAATAATTAATTTGGAACTATTACTCAAAGGGCCCACAATGCCTACATCAGAATTCTTTCAGGCTTATCACAGATCAATTGCAACAACTTGAATTAATATAGCATCTTTAACGTGGTTAAGCATTCCAAGGTGCATCAGAGCAGTGTTGTCAATCAAAATTCAACACTGAGCCAGAGAGAGAGGTTAGGGCTGATGATCAAAAGCAGGGGCAGAAACAGGTACTCAGATGGTTGTCGGCAATCTTAGTGACAGAGCAGGTACATGGTCAAAGTTCATCTTGTTCCACAAGTCAGTGTCACCTTTAATATTTTTACAGTTGCTAAAGAAAATGGATAGAAGGATTGAAGGGAGATGAAAGAGTCTTCCCTGGAAAGGAAAGGCAAAGGTAAAGAGGGGAAAAATTGACTTGAAAATTGAGGTAAATGGGCAGTAGTACAACTATTTGCAAGCTGACATTCACCTTCTTCCCAACAAAATAATATGGGCCCAATTTAATCTCTAATGATCAAGTCATCGAAGCTTGCTGTCAGGCAGACTTCTGAATAAGTAACATGACCCGTTTCATTTTACCTTACAGAAACAGCTCAAAATATAATCTTCCAAATCTCACAATAACTTATCCTTCAAATTCGACAATCTATATCTTTGCCACATATTGTTGGCCTATAAAATACACTTAAAAAAAAAATAAATTTAGAGTACCCAATTCATTTTTTCCAATTAAGGGGTAATTTAGCATGGCCAATCCACCTAGCCTGCACATCTTTGGATTGTGGGGGTGAAACCCACGCAAACACGGGGAGAATTTGCAAACACCACACGGACAGTGACCCAGAGCCGGGATCAAACCTGGGACCTCGGCGCTGTGAGGCTGCAGGGCTAACCACTGTGCCACCGTGCTGCCCTGGCCTAATAAAATACACTTAATAGTATAGCAGCATCTCTATTGTTTAACCAAAGGTTCTGTCCTTGGATCCTCCATAACATCCTCTAGTTCCTGCACAGTGATATTCTTCTTCATCAATTAATTTAACCCTCCACCTTTTCTTACTTCGCTAGCTTTCCTGTACATGTTGCTGGGATCTTCTGCTCCCGATCAAGTGCGGTGGATTTGGCGACGGGAGCGGAACATATCGCAAGAACAGCCACATTGTGTTTTATGTCGACATAAATGTGTGACATGATTGTCTTCACACACACATCCCCATCAGTGACGGGATACATTTCCTGACACTCAACGTCAGGAATATCCACCCTAAAAATGATATGGTGGCCGCTCTGCAAATAAAATGGCGTGAAGCATGCCCCTAGACCGCCACTGCCCCCTCCAATCCCCATCTATCTCTCGCTGCCACTACTCACCTCTGATCCCCAGCTATCTCCTCTCCCCCGATCCCTGCCTATCAGTCCTCCCCACCCCACCCACTTCCGATTCCCCCCTATCAACCCCCATCCACCCACTTCAGTCCCCACCACCTTTCTCTCCAGCCCCCACCCACCTCAATCCCCACCTTTCTCTCCCCGCCCACCCACCTCAATCCCCACCATTCTTGCCCCACCCCCACCTCACCTCAATCCCCACCATTCTCGCCCCCCACCCACCCACCTCAATTCCCACCTTTGTCTCCCCCCACACCCACCTCAATCCCCACCTTTCTCTCCAGCCCCCACCGACATCCCCCCCACCTCAATTCCTACCTTTGTCTCCCCGCCCACCCACCTCAATCCCCACCTTTCTCTCCAGCCCCCACCGACATCCCCCCCATCACCCCCATCCACCCACTTCAATCCCCACCTTTCTTTGCAGCCCCCACCCACCTTAATCCCTACCTTTCTCTCCCCTCCCACCCACCTCAATCCCCACCATTCTGCCCCCCCCACCTACCCACCCGCTTCAGTCCCCACCACCACATTTCTCTCCAGCCCCCACCCACCTCAATCCCCACCTTTCTCTCCCCGCCCACCCACCTCAATCCCCACCATTCTCTCCCCCCACACCCACCTCAATCCCCACCTTTGTCTCCCCCCCCCCAGCCACCTTTGTCTCCCCCCACCCACCTCAATCCCCACCTTTCTCTCCAGCCCCCACCGACCTCCTCCCCCCCCCCCCCCCGTCACCCCCCCCACCCACTTCAATCCCCACCTTTCTCTGCAGCCCCCACCCACCTAAATCCCCATCTTTCTCTCCCCGCCCACCCACCTCAATCCCCACCATTCTTGCCCCGCCCACCTCAATCCCCACCATTCTCGCCCCCCCACCCACCCACCTCTATCCCCACATTTGTCTCCCCCCCCCCCCACCCACCTCAATCCCCACCTTTGTCTCTTCCCCCACCACCTTCGTCTCCCCCCCCCCCACCTTTGTCTCTTTCCTTCCTCCTCCTCCCTCCTAATCTTAAGGTCTCTGCTTCCTATCTTCGAAAAGCAACTAATAAGAGTTACATGGGAATTTGCTTTAGTACTACTTTTGCCCACCCTGCCTATGGAGACATGCAGAAGATCTGGGCAAAGAAATCTTACCATTTTGCACAGCCATGGGAGCGTTACAGTATAATGCACTACTTCAATACTTCTCTCAAAAATTTGTATTCAACATTCAAATTGCAATGTTCAGATATTTAAGTAAAGAGTCTATTTTCATTGCTATGGAAATAAGAGATAAATATAATGAAACATTCAGTGTTAATTTTTCAAACAAATATGATCAAAATAGAAGGTGACTGCAGAGGTTCACATCAAAATAGCTTTGTAAATAAAATGATCAATGTCAGGTTGTGAATGGAGAAAACAAATCAATGATCTTCCTTCTCTCATTGTATTACCATTACCCCCCAAAAAAGGCACCTTAATTGACTGACGCCGAAAATGATGCAGCTGACCTAGCTTCTTAATTTTGCTTTAAGTTATTGGCTTGCTTTTTTGGTCTGTCACTGTATAGATCATGTGGGCATTATTACTGTCTGCTAAGATGGAAAATTAATGGGCCGTGGAATGAAATTAAATCCTGTATGTTGATAGCCCATCAGCTTAAATGACCTTGCATTCCACATCAGGCAAGGATGTCTTTGTGATGAATTCACTGTTGTTATCCAGTCCTCGTCCAGCCATTTTTGTGCATTTGTATTTTGTCCTGTGACATTATGCTAGAGAAACCAGACATGATCCGCTCAATCCAGCTCACTGTCTTTTGAAAAACAGGCTAATTTTATGTTCTGACTGAAAACTCAACATTGTATCACCATTTTTCAGCTTTTGTGGACATTACTTTGATATGGCAGTTTATGATTATTCTGTACTGTTCTGTTGGAAATCCTTTTAATGGCTATTGTGGCAACTACAACCATTTAGCATAAACTTGAATTGCTTTTGATAACTTCAAACATTGCTCATTTTCAAGAATTTACCTCAACATCATCTCTTGTTCTAATGCACACAAAAATTAAGTTGTTTTACATTAAATACATCCAATGTAGCACATATTTACATTTGAGCTTTTTTATAATTATTTATGTATCAAGATTACATTTGCACATTTTAGTACAAATTCTATAAAACAACTTCATATTGTACAATATCAGAAATCAAAACTAAAGTTGCACAGCACAGGTGCAAAGCACGTGCTATCTCCATCTAACCATTTTGCGCCAACTTTGGACAGAATGGATTTTGGGAGGGGTTTGCTGATGCCATGTCCAAGGTATTAAAAACAAGGGTGGCATTGAGTCCAGAGGTGGCGATTTTTGGGAATCCGGGAATCCAGGAGGAGAAAGAGGCAGACGTTCTGACCTTTGCTTCCCTGGTTACTATTAGAAAGGAGGGACTCAAAGCCCCCGAAGTCGGAGACCTGGCTAGCTTTCTTTGCTTGGAGAAAATCAAGTTCGCCCCGAGAGGGTCACTGTTGTGGTTCGCCCGGAGGTGGCACGGGGCACCGTCAAAGCAGACATTCCAATTTCTATCCAAATAATAACCCCAAAACTTGGTTTATTTTTACAAAGTAATTATTATGACATTCAAATTCAAGAACAGTGTAACTGAAATGTAGCCAAAGATGAAAACTGCTTTTCTTTTAAGATTCTAAATCTGACTCCACTGGTTCACAGTTCGAGAATGAGGGAATTATAGGGGAGGTCCAATGGCTCATTCAGAGTTCAGACTTCATATCCTAATGTAACACTCGCAAAAATTAGTCAGAAATTCTAGGCCTTTATTAGGACTGATGATTTAATTATGTTAAACAATTAGCATTTTATCATAAAATCACACTCTCTATTGTGCAGAAGGAGGCTGTTCAACCCATCTAGTCTGCACCGACCCTTGAAAGAGCACCCCACCTAGGACCACTCCCCCGCCCCATATCTGTAACCCCACCAAATCTTTGGATACCAAGGGGCAATTTATCATGGTCAATCCTGCATATCTTTGGACTGTGGGAGGAAACCGGAGCACCCAGAGGAAACTCACTTGGACATGGGAAGAACGTGCAAACTCCACCCAAGGTCGGAATTGAAGCTAGGTCCCTGGCGCTGTGGGGCCTACCGATCTGCGGGTGGGCCTGTGCTGTGGGGGCACTCTTTCCCCCAGCGCTGTCCGCTGTAAAGATCTGCCATGACTGGCGTGGAGAAGAAACTCCCTGCGCATGCACAGGAATCATGCCAGCCGTTCTGGGAACACGCTGGCGCTCCTGCATTGCGCCAACTCACGCCGGCCGGCAGAGGCCCTTCGGCACCGGTTGGCACGGCGCCAATCACTCCAGCGCCGGCCTAGCCCCGAAGGTGCGGAGGATTACGCACCTTCCGGGCGGCCCGACACCAGAGTGGTTCACGCCACTTTGGCTCTGGTACGGCCCGCCACCAGATACTGGAGAATCCCGCCCAAAATGTCTCAAGGTGCTTCACAGGAGCATTACAAAATAAAATATGAACCAAGCCAGCAAGAGATGTTAGGTGATATGACCACAAAACTGGTCAAAAGGGTAGATTATAAGGAATGTGTTAAAAAGTAGGAAATCAAGGTGGAGAGGCAGAAAGGTGTAGGGAGGGAACTCTGGGATCAAGGCCTAGGCAACTGAAAGTGCAGGCACCAATGGTGGTCTGATTAAAATCAGGGATTCTCAAGAAGCCTGAATTAGAGGACCACTTGATGTCTCAAGAGGGATATGCAAGAATTTTTAATCATGAACACCATCAAACTATACCCAATTAAGGAAATATACTAATTATTCAGTCTTTTTTAAATATCACTGGGAATGAGATTTCAGTCGATCAATCCAAACTGTAGTCAGCTATTATTTCCAATGGACAGATATGTTAATTTAACTTTCCTGAAATCGGAATACAAATGGTAAATAAATAAGCTCACAATCAGCAGTTCAAACTTTGTTTTTATATATGCACACATTTCAGCCCTTCTGTAACTATTAAAATAGTTTGTTGTTTGATCCAATACCATATCACCAGTTATTTTACACTCTCCACGGCACTTTGATTTCACTGGGACGACAGGAGCACAGCACCTGCGAAATGCAGTGCTAGAAGTTTACCACAAGTTTGCACCTATCAATTCCAAGAATGAAAGGGCATTATAAAAGAAAAGAAGAGGCAAACATTGCAAGCAAGGAGACAAAAGTAAATAAGGTCCATCACCACAAGCAGATTTTTGATAAATTCCAACCAGTCAGAACAGTATTGGCATTGTCAGGAACACCAGCGCTTGAAGACCTTGGGGTTGGGGGAAAAGCAACTGATCATATTTTATCCGAGGTGGACTTCCGGTGGTGGCGATGACGTAGTAAGCCGCACATTTGGGAGCTCCCATTTCAAACGGACTTTTCGGCTCTTTTTAGAGCCCAAAACGGAAATTTTTCGACGTCTCCCGGTGGGAGAAGGTGTGCTGATCAACTTTCTCCGCAGTTCATGACTCTAACTCGGAGTGGAAAGGGGGAAAAAACGGCAGCAGCTCCCCAGAAAAAACGGGGGAAGGAATCCAAGATGGCAGCTGGCAGAGCACCAGAGGAGTGGAAGCAGTGGGCCCTGGAGCAACAAGCTGCTCTCCTGCACTGTTTTGCAGATTTCAAGGCTGAGGTACTGAGCTCTCCGTAGGAAACGAACAAAAGGCTCTCGGAGATTCAGACGACCCAGGGTGCTGCCATCAAGGAGTTGCAGACGCAGGCCATTGAACGTGAGGAGGAGGCTGGGATCCGCGTGAGTAAGGTGGGGGGGACATGAGGCTCTCCACAGGAAGTGGCAGGACCGCTTCGAGGAGCTCGATCACCGCATGAGGCGGAAAAATCTGCGGATCTTGGACTTGCGGAGGGGCTGGAGGGGTCAGACCTGACAACCTACGTGGCTACAATGCTGAACTCGCTAGTGGGGGCCGGGTCTTTCCATCTGCCCTTGGAGCTGGAGGGAGCACTCAGAGTACTGGCCAGGAGGCCTAAGGAGAATGAACCCCTCCGTGCGGTGCTGGTGAGGTTCCACAGGTTCAGTGATCGGGAGTGTGTGCTGCGCTGGGCCAAGAAGGTGAAGAGCAGCAACTGGGAGAATGGGGTAGTACGGATCTACCAGGATTGGTGCGGAGGTGGCTAAGCGGCGGTCCGAGTTTAATCGGACGAAAGAGGTGCCTTACAAGAAGAAGATAAAGTTTGGAATGTTGCAGCCTGCGCGCCTGTGGGTAACTTATTCGGACCGGCATTATTATTTCGATTCCCCGGAGGAGGCGTGGGCCTTCGTGCGGACGGAGAAACTGGACTTGAACTAGGGGTTGGGGGTTGCAGGGTCGGTTGTAATACTTTATTGCTGGATTCTGCTCTTGCTGTGTTCTCATTTTTTTGTACTTTTGCAATTTTGATATGGTTATTTATGGGGGTGTTGTTCTGTTATGTTTTTTGCTGTGGGGCATTGTTTGAGTTTTGTATCTTGCGGGGAGGGTTGGGGGGGTTTGTTGTATTCTATGTCGGGTTGGGGGTATGGAGTGGGGCTGGTATTTGGGAGCTGCATCAGAAGGGTGTGGTGGGGCAGTGCGAAAGCGCGGGCTTTCCTCTGGTTTCCTGCGCTGCGGGGCTGGGGGGTGGAGACGATGATGGGGGAGGCGGGGCCTAAACTGGTTCTTCCCCGCGCTGGAGTGGTGCCTGGAGGAGGGATAGGATGGGGGATGATCCCACTTTGGGAGGGGTCGGGTTATTGGTGGGAGTTTCCGGGGTCAGCAGAAGTTAACTGACCCACGGAAGTACAATGGAGGACAGTTCGCGGGGGGGGGGGAATACCGGGTTGCTGCTGGCAGGGTCAGGAAGGAGCTGGTGGGGGGACAGAGGTGAGGAGCTGTCGCTGTGGGAACTGGGTCGGGGAGGGGGTGCAGGCCTGGGGCGGGCAGTCGACGGGCTACGGCTAGTCGGCGGGGGAGGGGGGCGGGACGCCCTCTGATCCAGTTGGTCACCTGGAATGCGAGAGGATTGAATGGGCCGGTGAAGCAGTCGAGGGTACTTGCTCATCTGAGGGGGCTAAAGGCAGATGTGGCGGACTAGGTCCGTCTGAGGAAGGGATGGGTGGGGCAGGTTTTCCACTCTGGGTTGGATGTGAAGAACCGGGGAGTGGCGATTCTGGTGGGGAAAAATGTGTTGTTTGAGGCATCGGAGGTGGTGGCGGATAAGGGGGGTAGATATGTTATGGTTAGCGGCAGGCTACAAGGAGAGAAGGTAGTACTTGCTAGTGTATATGCCCAAATTGGGACGATGCGGGCTTTATGAGGGGTATGTTGGGACAGGTCCCGGATCTAGAGGCGGGAGGTCTGATCATGGGGGGGGGGGCTTCAAAACGGTGTTGGATCCTTAACTGGATCGGTCCAGCTCTAGGACAGGTAGGAGGCCGGCGGCGGCCAAAGTACTGAGAGGGTTTATGGACCAGATGGGTGGGGTGGATCCATGGAGGTTTGTGAGGCCGAGGGCACGCGAGTACTCTTTCTTCTCCCACGTACATAGGGTCTACTCTCGGATAGACTTCTTCATGGTGAGCAGGGGACTGATTCCGAGAGTGGAGGAGGCCGAGTATTCGGCCATTGCAATCTCCAACCACGCTCCGCATTGGATAGAGTTGGAGATGGGGGAGGTGCAGGACCAGCGCCCATTGTGGCGGTTGGATGTGGGGCTGTTGGCGGAGGAGGTGGTGTGTAGGAGGGTCCGGGCAAGTATTATGGGGTACCTCGAGGTGAATGATATGGGGGAGGTTCAGCTGGGGGTGGTCTGGGAAGCCCTGAAAGCAGTGATTCGTGGGGAGCTGATATATCCATCCGGGCACACAGGGAGAGGAGCGAGAGGGATAGACTGGTGGGAAGGATGATGGAGGTAAACAGGAGGTACGCAGAGGCACCAGAGAAGGGACCGTTGGGGGAGAGGCGCAGCCTGCAGGCTGAATTTGATTTGCTGACCACTAGAAAGGCGGAGGCACAGTGGAGGAAGGCACACGGGGCAGTGTACGAACATGGTGAAAAGGCGAGTAGGATGCTGGCTCATCAGCTCCGCAAGCGGGATGCGGCAAAGGAAATTGCTGGAGTGAGAGACAAGAGTGGGAATGTGGTGCTTAAGGGGGTAGAGGTGAATGAGGTCTTCAAGGACTTTTACGGGGAACTGTACCGGTCGGAGCCAACGGGGGAGAGGAGGGGAATGAAGAGGTTTCTCGACGGGCTTTCTTTCCCGGAGGAGCAGGTGGAAGGGTTGGGTGCGCCGATTTAGCTGGAGGAGCTAGTTAAGGGGATCGGGCAGATGCAGTCAGGGAAGGCACCGGGGCCGGATGGGTTCTCGGTGGAATTTTATAAAAAGTTTGTGGACCTAGTGGGCCCCTTGCTGGTGCGGACACTTAATGAAGCGTGGGAAGGGGGGACTTTGCCCCCGACGATGTCGCGGGCGCTGATCTCGTTAATTTTAAAGAGGGACAAGGACCCCCAGCAGTGTGGTTCATACAGGCCCATATCTCTCCTCAACGTAGATGCCAAGGTGCTGGCAAAAATCCTGGCCACCAGGATAGAGGACTGTGTGCCAGGGGTTGTACACGAGGACCAGACAGGGTTTGTGAAGGGAAGGCAGCTGAACACGAATGTGTGGAGCTTGTTGACTGTCATCATGATGCCGGTGATTGAGGGGGAGGCAGAGATAGTGGTGGCGCTAGATGCGGAGAAGGCCTTCGATAGAGTGGAGTGGGGGTACTTATGGGAGGTGTTGGAGAGGTTTGGATTTGGTGAAGGGTTTATTAGATGGGTGAGGCTGCTATATGAGGCCCCGATGGCGTGCGTGGCCACGGATGGGAGGAGGTCGGAGTACTTCCGGCTTTACCGAGGGACCAGGCAGGGTTGCCCCCTGTCCCCCTTGTTGTTTGCATTGGCAATCGAGCCGCTGGTGATGGCGTTGAGGGATTCAGAGAGGTTGAGAGGTTTGGTGCGAGGTGGGGAGGAACATAGGGTGTCGTTGTATGCCGATGACCTGTTACTGTATGTGGCGGACCCGGTGGGAGGGATGCCGGGGGTGATGGAGCTGCTAACTGAGTTTGGGACTTTTTCAGGTTATAAACTAAATTTAGGCAAGAGTGAGGTGTTTGTGGTGCACCCTGGAGACCAGGAGGAAGGAATTGGTAGGTTCCCGCTTAGGCGGACAGGGGAGAGCTTTAGGTACCTGGGGGTGCAGGTGGCCAGGGAGTGGGGGACTCTTCACAAACATAATTTCACCAGGCTTGTAGATCAGATGGAGGAGGAGTTCAAGAGGTGGGACATGCTGCCATTGTCGTTGGCGGAGAGGATGCAGTCCGTCAAAATGACGGTGCTTCCGAGGTTCTTGTTCCTCTTTCAGTGCCTGCCCATCTTCATCCCCAGGGCCTTCTTTAGGAGAGTGACTAGCAGTATCTTGAGCTTTGTGTGGGCACATGGGACTCCGAGAGTGAAGAGGGTTTTCCTGGAGCGAGGGAGGGATAGAGGTGGGCTGGCACTGCCCAACCTTTTGAGGTACTATTGAGCGGCCAATGTGTCAATGGTGCGTAAATGGGTGATGGAGGGGGGGAGGGGCGTCATGTAGAGGTACGAGCCTGGGTGCCATGGTAATGGCGCCGTTGCCGCTCTCCCCTAAGAGGTATACCACGAGCACGGTGGTAGCGGTGACCCTAAGAATCTGGGGACAGTGGAGACTGCATAGGGGGGAAACAAGGGGCTCGATGGAGGCTCCATTAGGTGGAAATCATCGGTTCATCCCAGGGAACACTGATGGGGGATTTAGGGGGTGGCAAAGGGTGGGCATCAGTAAATTGAGGGACCTGGTTATTGGCGGGAGGTTTGCGGGCCTGGGGGAACTGGAAGATAAATTTGGGCTTCCCCAAGAGAACATGTTCAGATACTTGCAGGTAAAGGAGTTTGCTAGACGACAGGTAGAGGGATTCCCTTTGCTGTCCTCGCGGGGGACGATGGACAGAGTGCTTTTGGGGGTGTGGGTCGGAGAGGGGAAGGTGTCTGACATCTATAAGGTAATGCAGGAGGTGGAGGAGTCGTCAGTGGAGGAGCTGAAGGCTAAATGAGAGGGGGAACTTGGGGAGCAGATAGAGGGCGGGACTTGGGTGGATGCCTTGGAGAGAGTCAACTCTTCCTCTTCATGTGCGAGGCTTAGTCTCATCCAATTTAAGATGCTGCACCGGGCCCACATGTCCGGGACTAGGATGAGTAGGTTCTTTGGGGGTGAGGACAGGTGCACCAGGTGTTCGGGGAGTCCAGCGAATCATGCCCATATGTTCTGGGCATGCCCGGCACTGGAAGAATTCTGGAAGGGGGTGGCGGGGACAGTGTCGAGGGTGGTTGGATCCAGGGTCAAACCAGGGTGGGGACTCGCGCTTTTCGGAGTTGCGGTGGAGCCGGGAGTGCAGGAGGCGAAAGAGGCCGGTGTCCTGGCCTTTGCGTCCCTAGTAGCCCAGCGGAGGATCTTGCTGCAGTGGAGGGATGCGAGGCCCCCAAGTGTGGAGACCTGGGTCAATGGCGGAATTTATAAAGTTGGAAAGGGTCGAATTTGCCCTGAGAGGATCAGTACAAGGGGTGGCAGCCTTTTGAGAGCGAGCGAGAGAGAGCGGGAGAGAAGGCGGGGGTTCCTTATTATAGTTTGTATATTTTTTCGCTACGGTTATGTAACTTAACATTGTGTTAACTTAAGTTGTTGTTAATATGTTGGGTTGTTCATTGAGGAGGGGCGAAGGTTCATGATTGTTGTCATTGCTGTTATTGTTGGTATTTTAGTATGGTTTGATGTTGTCGTTATAAATTCAAAATTTTTCAATAAAAATTATTTTATTTTTTAAAATATTTTATCCAAGGTAAGCCATGTAACAGCAACTTCCATTAACTGGACTCCTCAGTTTAGATTTTAAAAGCTGTGTGGCAAGTTGCTGAAAGTGCAAGTTGATAATGCTGCAGTGAGGGAAAACTGGGCATCTGGGACCTGGGTGAACAGAGAAAGCAACTTCTACTTAACGAAATCAGTTTGAAGGACTGAGAAACTAGCAGCACCAGACTTGAGAAGTATAAATTAGAATGGGTAATTTCAGTGCCAAATCAGGTACGCAAACAAAACGAGAGGGAGAAGATGATTGTCCTCCAGTGAGAGAAAAAAGAAAAAAAAATGCATTTGAAACTGCCGAGTTATAACTTGAAGCAATGAGGTTCCACAGTTGTAATAGTTAATTTTCAGTGTCAGAGTGATTGACGGGAATAATTAACACCGAAGCAGAATTTGTGGTGTTCCATGACAGCGCCTGCGAAAACTGGCGCCACTCCTGGACCGATTCCACTAAGGTTAATGGGCTAGTATCGGCACCACGTGGAACACAATCGATTCTAATGAGAAACAGTGCCAGATTCACCGATTTCGCGATTGACACTCAGGAGGCTGACAAGCTGCAGCCGCGTATACACACTTCACTCTCTATACCCACAATCCCAGCCAACAAGATGACATCAAAAATGGCAGCCACAAGATTCACGGATGCCGTGCTGGAGACTCTCCTGGACGCCATGGATGAGAGGAGGATGACCCTGTACTCTGGCCCGGGAAGGAGGCTGCCAGCCGCCGCCGATTTCCGTGCCTGCGCGCAGGTGGCAGAAGCGGTCAGCGCCGTGGGCAACATCAGATGGATCGGCCAGCACTGCCACAAAAAATTGCACGGCCGCCCTGGCAACACTATGCCCCTGGAACAAACCCCCACCCCGGAGGGCGGGTGAACCCACATACCGCACCACATACCGGCACCTATATCAGCCGCCATGGCCAGGTGCCCTGGCCACTGAAGCCACCAGCTACACACCTCCTCAGATGCATGCATCGGACTGTTTAACACTGTTGTTTTCTGTTTGCCCGTCCCCCAGGAGAAGGCCGCGCTCATTACCGGGAGTAGAAGAAGACAGGAGGGGGACCATAGGACCTGCGTCCCCTCACTGTGGCAGAGCAGGAGGGCACTGGACGTGGTCGGCGGCCAGAGGAAAGCAAGGTCGCTGCGATGGAGGAAAGGAAGGTCGCCGAGATGGAGATCGGCCGCAGGCGAGGAAGTGAGACCACGCTACGTTGCAGTTCCCCGTGACATGTGTCAACCCCGACCAACACTCCCACTTTACGCTCACCCCTACCCCCACTCTCACCACCCCCCGGCCCACGATGTAATCATGCGCCTTATGTTGTGTCTTGCAGGAGCTGCTGGAGATGAGTCAGGTCCATCTGGTGCTCTCCACACCCTCCCTTTCCCCAGCCCTCCACCCACGACTCAGGAGACCCCGGAGCTAGAGTCGGAGGATGACACAGATTTCCCGTCACAGCTGATTCCAACACCCTCACCATCGCAGAGACACTCACCTCGGTTGGGCACTTTAGTGAATAGGTTCCTAGGACACTATCTTGTGCACACCACACAGATGACCCGGTACAGCAGGTGGAGGTAGGAACACCCAAGGGGGCGCCCCAGGAACTCCAGACGGGTTTCGGGTTTCTGGACGGACACTCTCACTAATGGAGATGCAGTCGCAGAGCCAGGGACTACATGAGGGGTTATCGGCGAGCATCCAGCAGCTGCAGGTGCAGTTGAAGTAGTGCAACCATGTGCAGCAGCAGGAGGTGCTGCCGACAATGCATGCAGCAGTAGACGGTGGTGCTGACCATGCGCGCCACCCAGACCAACACCACACGGGTGGCGTCCGTGATAGAAGCATTCGGAATTATGGTTTTGGCTATGGATCTGCATGTTCAAGGCCTCGCGTATTCTGTGCAGGCGCTGGCCGCGGCCCAGGGCGGGATTGCCATCTCAAAGGCAACCATGTGGCATTACCAAGACATTGCAGCGGCACACCTGAGCATGGCCCAGTCACAGCAGGGTATGGCTGGGAACATCGGCAGCATTACCCAGGCGCTGACCAACGTACAGAGAGGTGGCCCAGAGGGAGATAGCGCAGTCACTGGCTGATGTGACACAAACCCAGAAGGTGGTGGCACAGTCAATGGGTTATGTGGCAGAGTCGCAGACGGAGATGGTCCACTCCATGTGCTCCATGTCCATGAGCGTGCGGGCCCTAGTTGAGACCAGAGCGGCCTCCAGGACTGCCAGCACCAGGTGGCAGGGAAGCTCAGGGGTTAGCTCTGCTTGCAACCCCGTCCCGTGGAGTAGCCCGGCAGTCATCAGGCACCCAGAGAGAGGAGATGATGGGTCCCGTGCCTGAACACCTCGGACTCACGAATGGTTGCACATCTGTGAATTTTGATCTTCGTGAGGCACTAGGCAGGGTTTCCCCCTGTTCCCCTTGCTGTTCGTATTGGCCATAGAACCTTTAACAGAGACTATTAGGCAATATCCCTTGATATCTGGGCTGTGTTATGGGGGAAGCAGCATAAGGTCACACTTTATGCTGATGATGCGCTGCTGTTTGTGTCAAGGCTGGATATTTCAGTTCCTATCATTGATGTGGTAGATTTAGCTGCTTCTCCGGTTATAAGATTAATTTTGCAAAGTCGGAAGCTATGCAGGGAAGCTATGCAGATGGGAGAGTGGAGGGGGGAAGCTATGCAGATGGGAGAGTGGAGGGGTAAGTCACCCCAGCTTACCAGTTTTCCTTTTAAGAAGTCTCCATCAAGATACACTTATTTGGGTGTTGCAATTACCCCCATTTTCAAACAACTATATGGGGCCAATTTTCTTCAGTTAATTGCACCTGTTAGATAGGACTTGACTCCCTATCAGATCGTGGCTGGATAAGATTAATATGTTGCCTAGCTTGCTGTATCCTTTGCAGAAGCTGCCAATCTTGTTGTCTGCTGGAGTCTTAAAGGAGATTAATGGAATTATTAGCTCAAAGAAGCCTGGTCTGAAGTTCACCAAGTTGCAGCCCCAATGCGCAGGGTCTGGGGGTCCCGAATATTAGACTGTACCAATTAGCCTCTCATCTTAGGTTTATAAGGGATTGAGCATAGAAGGAGATCAGTGCAGTCTTGTAAACAGGAAATCCTGAGCTCAAATGTCAGCGGTGCCTTCATACCTTTCGGTCAAAGCAACTAGCTTGAGTAGAAATGCTCCCAGTTTCTTGGTGAATGCAGAAAACGTTGAGCCAAGAAGGACACAACCCTCCATTTGGCTTGATATTGAAGCAGATCAGTCGGCTTTTTCTTTGCAGGTCTTGTTAGTTTATGGTGGCCTTGGATCAGGTACTGCTAGGTGTGAAAATTCTATTATTATTCATACCCTTTGCGTGTGGGAAATGGTCCATCAACTAGAAGGGCAGCCAGGACCTCGCCTCCTCTCCCCTCCCCCCCAGATTTTATGGACCATGGATTTGATAATTGGAGAGATAGAGGCATTTGTAGGCTGGGAGATATGTTCAGTGGTGCCTCCTCAACGTCCTTTGAGCAGCTATGTTTCTTTCCCGCTGATGGAACCATCAATTCACCAGGCACACGTTTCCGATATGAATCTAGGCTTTAATCGACTTACTTCAGAACCAGCCTGTTACCCATTGATGAACTCTCAGTGAACTCAGGCTGACTCTGGACAAGGGTATTTATACAGCTGCACTAGGGGGAGGAGTCATGGGCGGAGCCAAGGGTGGAACCCAGTACAAGTTCCTGAGTACTCCCAGAGCTCCTCCCCCCAGTGGTAGGATAGCGGGGTGGTGGCCTACAACGTCAGTCTGTCCGGTGGTCGAATTGTCCGCTGTGATCTGCAAAGCACCGGGGTTGCAGCCTCTTGCGGTGGCTGGATGGGTGTTGTGTGCTGGGGTACGATGGCAGACTCCAGGGAGGGTTGTATCCGAGCTTCATACTCTCCTGGTTCGACCGGGGACGCTGGGGGCTGGCCGGCGCAGGGGCGCGGAACTGGTGGAGCGAGCTCGTGTGCGTGAGGGGGCGGCAGCATGGGGTGTAGGGTGAGAGGTCCTTCTGTGGGGGTAGAGGGGTGCTGGATCCGGCGGGTGCCAGATCCCGGAAGGATACCGTGTCCTGACGGCCGTCAGGGAACTCGACGAATGCGTACTGGGGGTTGGAGTGGAGTGGGCACACCTTTTCAACAAGGGGGTCGGTTTTGTGCGCCCTGACGTGTTTCCTCAGAAGTACGGGGCTCGGCGTCCTCAGCCATGCCAGAAGCAAGACCCCCGTGGTAGTGCCCCTGGAAAATATGAAGAGCCTCTCGTGAGGGGTCTGATTGGTCGCCGTGCACAAAAGGGACCTAATAGCGTGGAGCGCGTCTGGGAGGACATCCTGCCACTGGGAGACTTGGAGCTTTCTAGACCGGAGGGTCAGTAGGACGGTCTTCCAGACCGTCGCGTTCTCCCTCTCCACCTGCCCGTTCCCCCTGGGGTTGTAGCTGGTAGTCCTGCTCGAGGCAATGCCCTCGTCGAGCAGGTACTGACGCAGCTCGTCGCTCATGGAGGACGAACCCCGGTCGCGGTGTACGTAGCTGGGGAAACCAAACAGGGTGAAGATGCTATGCAGGGCCCTACTGACTGTGTGGGAGGTCATGTCGGGGCACGGGATAACGAATGGGAAACGGGAGAACTCGTCTACGACGTTTAAAAAGTAAACGTTTTTGTTAGTTGAGGGGAGTGGCCCTTTGAAATCAATCGCGAGGCGTTCAAAGGGAGGGCCTAGAAGCCTTGACCAGGTGGGCACTGTCTGGTCTATAGAAGTGCGGTTTGCACTCCGCACAGATCGGGCAGTCCCTGGTGACCGCTTTTACCTCCTCGTTGGAGAAAGGCAGGTTTCGGGCCCTGATGTAGTGGGCGAGCCGGGTGACCCCCGGGTGGCAGAGGTCATTGTGGATGACTTTTAATCGGTCGATCTGCGCACTGGCGCATGTCCCGCAGGATAGGGCATCCGGAAGTTCATTGAGCTTCACGGGTCGATACTTGATATTGTAATTGTAGGTGGAGAGTTCGATCCTCCACCTCAGAATTTTGTCGTTTTTAATTTTGCCCCTTTGCGAGTTGTCGAACATGAAGGCAACCGATCTTTGGTCGGTGATGAGGGTGAACCTCCTACCTGCGAGGTTGTGCCTCCAGTGACGGTTAGCCTCCACAATGGCTTGTGCTTCTTTCTCGACTGCGGAGTGTCGGGAGTTCTGAAGCGGAGAGGGTACGGGAGAAAAATGCGACTGCCTGATTTAACGTGGCTGCAAGAGCTACCTCTGAGGCGCCGCTCTCTACCTGAAATGGAGTGGATTCATCCACCGCCCGCATGACTGCTTTGGCGATGTCTTCCTTGATGCCGTCGAAGGCCTGGCGTGCCTCGGCTGACGGGGGAAATGGTGTGGCCCTAAAGAGTGGGCGGGCTTTGTCCGCATATTGAGGGACCCACTGGGCGTAGTAGGAAAAGAAGCCCAAGCACCGTTTTGAGGGCCTTGGGGCAATGGGGGAGGGAGAGTTCTAAGAGGGGGCGCATACGGTCCGGGTCTGGGCCCAGGACTCCGTTTTCCACGACATAGCCGAGGATGGCTAGTCTGGTTGTGCGGAAAACGCATTTCTCCATGTTGTACATGAGATTCAGTTTCTGTGCCGTCTGGAGAAAACGGTGGAGGTTGGCGTCGTGGTCCTGCTGGTCATAGCCGCAGATGGTGACATTGTCCAAGTACAGAAACGTGGCCCGCAGCCCGTACTGGTCCACCATTCGGTCCATTGCTCGTTGGAACACCGAGACCCCATTAGTGACGCCGAAAGGGACCCGGAGGAAATGGAAGAGGCGGCCAGCGGCCTTAAATGCCGTGTAGTGGCGGTCCTCCGGGCGGATTGGGAGCTGGTGGTATGCAGACCAGGTCCACCGTGGAAAAGAGCCGATACTGGACGATCTGGTTTACCATGTCTGCAATCCTGGGGAGGGGATACGCGTCGAGGAGCGTAAATCTATTTATGGTCTGACTGTAGTCGACCACCATACGGAATTTCCCCCCGGTCTTAGCGACCACCACCTGAGCTCTCCAGGGACTATTGCTGGCCTCTATAACCCCCTTACTGAGTAGCCTTCGGACCTCTGCTCTGACAAATACCCTATCCTTCAGGCTATACCGCCTGCTACGAGTGGCTATGGGTTTACAGTCCTTTGTGAAATTGGCGAAGAGAGGAGGTGGGGGAATTCGCAGCGTAGTGAGGCTGCAGATCGTCAGTGGGGGCAGGGGCCCGCCGAAGCTGAGGGTGAGGCTCTTAAGGTTACATTGGAAGTCTAGGCCTAATAAGAGTGGCGCGCAGAGTTCGGGAAAAACGTAGTTTGAATTCCGAGTAGCTAGCGCCTCGGATTGTGATTGTCGCGGCGGTGCGCCCCTGGATCTGGACCGAATGGGAGCCTGAAGCGAGCGAGATAGTTTGCTGCACGGGGAAAACGGGGAGCGAACAGCGTCTTACCAGGTCTGGATGTATGAAGCTCTCCGTGCTCCCGGAGTCGAAGAGGCATGGCGTTTTGTACCCATTGATATGGACCTCTGCCATCGAGTTTCGTAGATTCTTTAGTCGTGATTGATCCAGGGTGACCGCGCTGAGTTGCGGGTAGACGGCGGCTCGATCAGCTGTGCTGGAGTGACCCTGTGATGACTGCCCTCTGAGTTCATAGTCTAATTCGAATTCTTCCGCAGAGTTGTCCGAGCGCGGAGATGCCGATCGGGCCAGTGGATCGCACGTGGCGGGCGGCGAGGAAGATGCCGTCCAAGATGGGGCATAGGCCGCAGCGTTTCGGGCCCCGCAGGCTTGCGAGTGAGGGGAGCGATTACTTCGAGTCGCTGGGGAGTTGGGGCCCTTTTAGCGAGGCACACTCTTGCGTAGTGGCCTTTCCGCCCGCAGCTGCTGCAGGTCGCGTTACAGGCCGGGCAGTGCTGCCACGGGTGCTGGTCTGGCCGCAGAAATGGCAGGCTGGAGCAGCATAGTGGCTGGCTGGGGCAGCATGGTGGCTGGCTGGGGCAGCCGCGTAGCACAGGCCTGGGAGAGTCGGTCGGGGGCCCATGATTGGGTCGCGGGGTCCGCGGGGAACGAGTTAAGGCTGCGGAAGGAGACCTCCATCGTGGTAGCAGCTTCCACAGTCGTTTCTAAGTCCTGGGCCCCCTTTTCCAGCAGTCGTTGGCGCACATAGTTAGACCTGAAGCCCGCTACAAAAACATCGCGTACAGCAAGTTCCCTGTGTTCAGCCGCGGTAACCGCTTGGTAATTACAGTCATTGGACAAATTATTGAGTTCCCTTAGAAATTCGGCGAGTGATTCTGTAGGCCGCTGGCGGCGAGTCGTGAACACATGGCGAGCGTAAACTTCATTAATAGGCCTTACATAAATTTTATCGAGAACTGCTAGCGCCACGGTATATGAACTGGCCGAGTTTAGTTGCGTAGAGATTCTGTGGCTCACCCTCGCGTGCAGTAGACTTAGCTTCTGATCCTCTGTCGTTTCGGCTGTGCTCGCTTCTGCCAGGTAGGTCTTGAAGCACCGCATCCAGTGGGAGAAGATTTCTTTAGCCCTGCATCCTGCGGGTCGAGTTCCAGGCGTCCAGGCTTGAGGGCCGATTCTATAATCGATCTTTACTGTTCTTAAGTCGATTAAATTGATGGAACCATCAATTCACCAGACACGTGTTTCCGATATGAATCTAGGCTTTAATCGACTTACTTCAGAGACAGCCTGTTACCCGTTGATGAACTCTTAGTGAACTCAGGCTGACTCTGGACAAGGGTATTTATACAGCGGCACTAGGGGGAGGAGTTGTGGGCGGAGCCAAGGGTGGAGCCCAGTACAAGTTCCTGAGTACTCCCAGAGCTACTCCCCCTAGTGGTAGGATAGCGCTACTGCGCTTACAAAGACGGTGTGAATTATTATTATATATATATATATATATAAATAACATTCACCACACCCGCCACCCCCCCCCCCCCTCCAACGCGAACTGAGTTTTGAATTTATCCTGTGTTTCTCTGTTCTCACATCTGCATAAATAATTGTTCTGTACTGTACCAGTTGTGTTTTGAAAATTTGTTGCATAAAAATATATAATTCTTAATTAAAAAATATACTAAAATAAATGTGATTCATTTATTAAAATCTAAACTGCACTGAACTTGCAGGTTCAGAACCATAGCTCCCCATTTGCTGAATTTCTGAACTCAGCTATAGTCACTTCAGGGTGCTTTATCATATTGCAGGCTGTGCTGCACTAAGAACACGAATCTGAAAGCAGATATCCTATTCACCTGCTGAGTTCTGTGGCTGGCATGAAGAAGCATTACAATGGGTAAAGAAACACAATGGAAGGTGTAACTTTCAATTTGTGGATTGTGGCAAATTATAGCAACGGACATACTGGAGTTCAAAGCCATCACGATTTGTTTAAAAGATAGTTCCCACAACTTAAACAGTTGCCTGTCAGAGGAGACAACATTAAGACATAAATTTAAATTAATCGTAAACGGATATATATGGTTCTAATAAAAAATTCACACTCTTTGCCACCAACTTCTGAAGTGAAGTTCATGAATTACTTTAAAAGTGATTGGATTAGTTGCTTAAAAGAAAGATAAATATTAAAGGATACAAGAGAGGGATTAGAAAAAAATACTAGAATGGTTTGGTGGGCCAAACGGTCCATTTCAGCATTATAACATACTATGGGTCTATACATACATCATGCTCAAACAAGAAAAAAGGCCTCAGCCATCATAACTCAGAGGAAGAAAAGTTCTACAAGATTTGGCTGCCTCAGCCTCACAAAATTGCATTGTCAATATCAGAACATTGCAAATCCAGAGGGAGTAAATGCGGGCTGTACAAAATGTTAAGTTTGGAGTGTAAGACTAGGAAGATTTCTTGCTGCAGGATTATGGCAAGAGTGATGCTGGCTGGATATTTTATAATCCTAACCTAAAGCAGTATTTAATTTCTATGCTGAAATCAAAAACATTGATAAACAGAAGGATGATAATGTAATTTGGAAATTTACATCAAATGAGAGCTTTCGCAATAGCTTCAGTCATGGAATTTCAAAATGAATGGCCCAGATCCTCCAGTCTCCCTGCTCCCCAGCACATTCCCAAAAAGGCTCCAATTAGGGTCAGAGACGTCAAATAGTTCCAAATTACTTAACTGGATAGTGACCCAGGAAATGTCAGAAATAAAAATTCTCGTCTAATTCCTGGGTAACTATCTGACTTGACTACCCCTACCCACTCACCCACTTACACATTCATTCATACACCCATTAACTAGCACCTGAAAAGCTGTTTAAAGTAGCTTAAAAAGGGGACCTGGCTCGTCTTCCCCAGGCCAAACCAGCTCCATTGAAGGGGCGCTCAACATTTCTGAAGCTAGGATTGGAAGATCTGTATTTCACGGCACAGAACAGTAGGATCAGAGTGACAATCCGATGTTGACTGCCACTCCTCAGAAGATTCAGGACGATGATTCGCATTTTCCAAAGCTTTGGATATACTTGCAGAATATGGTTACCGCGATTTCATAGAATTGAATACCCAAGATACAGCTGACTGCATTAAATATAACTTTGCGGGGGGGGGGGGGGGGAGAAAGAGAGAGAGAGAGAGAGAGAGAGAGAGAGAGAGAGAGAGAGAGAGAGAGAGATTCCATGCCCCCCCCCCCCCCCCACCCACCCGTCTGTGTGTTTTTCGACGGCGGAAAGCAGCCCACCATTGGCCAGTGGCGGGGTCCTCTGGTCCTGCCGCTCTCAATGGGTTTTCCCGCTGCCTTCATCCCGCGCTGCCAAGAAACCCGTGGTGGGGGTTTGACATTGACGGAACCAGAAGTTCCCTTAGGCAATTAAGGCTGCAAAATCTCCCCCCAAACATATTCACCAGCAACTTCAGTTGTGATTCTTAAAAGATCTGTTCAGCCTCAAACGTTTTTTTAAGGATTAACTGACCAGCAGTCAACATGGATTACAGTTCATGCTTCATTTTACAGACACACTCTGAATGCTATAATAAGATAAAGGTAAATAGTAGGGTAAAGGGCACAGCAGTCATCTATACTTTACATCAAAGAGGCCAAAGGGAATTTTTCTTCATCTCTTTTGTTCTCACATACTGTAATTATCTTTATCCCAGCTGACCTGACATTTGGCTTTTGAGGTGAATTACCAGGAATTCTGTACAATAGCATAACCTCAGCAATTAGTATATCACTTAGTTGTGTTTAATAACCTTCGTTCATAACATGAATAAAATTGAATTTTTCAGCTGTTTCGCTAAAAATAATCAACTACAATTAGTATTCATATTATTCCATTTAATGTATAAAAATGACCCAAGGCCCTTCATGGAACCACAAATCACAAAGAAAAAACAGGAATAGCTAAATGTTTGTTCATAGAAGTGGATTTTAAATAAGATCCATGAGGAGAAGAAGCAGGGACGGAGCTGAAAAAAGCATAGGCTGCAAAAGTATAAAGGGAAGAGGATATACAAGAGGCCTTAGATAAGCAAGATTAAGGCTGGAGGGTGCAACAAAGATAGGGAGACAGTGAAAGGTTTGGGGATATGCATTTTGAATTCTTATTAGTGGTATTAGGTGGCAGGGCGACTGTGTATCAACAATGATAGAAGTGATACGAAAGCAGAACATGAGACAGTGGGCAGCAGAATTTAGCATGAAGGCTTGTGGGTCAGAGTAATTACATTTGGGAAGGGACAGATCTGGATGAGGATTTCAGTGGAAAGGGGCTGAAGTAGGGATGAAGGCAGGCAGTTACAGAAATGGGAGTAGAGAATCTTAGGAATGGAGAGCACGGGCAGCACGGTGGCATAGTGGTTAGCACTGCTGCCTCATGGCTACGAGGACGCGGGTTTGATCCTGGTCCTGGGTCACGGTCCATGTGGAGTTTGCACATTCTCCCAGTGTCTGCATGGGTCTCACCCTCACAAACCCAAAGATGTGCAGGGTAGGTGGATTGGCCACACTAAATTGTCCCTGAATTGGGGGAAAAAAGAATTGGGGACTCTAAAATGTTTTTTTTAATAATGGAGAGGACATGGAGTTGGAAATCTACCGGGATCAAACGGACTGGTTCAATCTAAGTCTGTGACCAGGAGGGGTTTAGAACTAACAGAGAGAATGAACGATGGCCTGAAAATTAAAATTTTGTTCTTCCTATTTTCACTGTAGCTGGAGGAAATAGCTCTTGAAAAACTGGATGTGGGACAAGGTGGAGGGTCAAGGGAAGAGCTGGATTTCAGAGTATACAGGGAAGCTGATCTAGTGCCTCCAGGTGATGTTGCCAAGAGGCAGCATGTTAAAATGAGAAAAAGGATGTTTAAGGATGGACGCAAGAAGGTAAAGTGTCAGTGAGGAGGATCACTAATTGTGAGCACAAGAGCCACTGAGATTTTGCGTGCTCCAGCTCTGCTCATTATTCCAATCTTTCTTTTTATTCCTGTACACATCTCTTTCCGCATTGTTTCGGTTTTCGGTTTACATGGCTTTTACTATGTACCGAGATCTGTTGATCAATGGTTCAGTACTTTTGAATCAGGAAAGAATGCTTTAATCTTCGTTAATTTGTGATGGCTGGAGGGATATGGGTGGGGCCTCGTCTTTGGTGGCACAGCTGCTTTTGAGGAGGTTTTCCACCCAAACGGTAGGGTACACACCACCGGATGATAGCTGCTAGTGATCCGTCCAAGTCTTTGCTCTGCGGTGCAGAGCGTTAAAACCGAATTTCAAGACTTGAACAGTGTCTTTACGGATGTAGTAGCAGCGCACTATGAGATTCTTGTTGCAGAGAGAGCATGGACTCTGGTGGAGGCCCACCCACACATGGTTCACTTTCTGTTGCACGGCCAGTCGTCCATCCTGAGGGATTCAGATGAGAACGAAGAGGAACCGATGAGGAGCCCGGTCCGTGCCTGGTGTCCCCGGTGAGGTGGTGGAGAAACTCCCAGCCAAGCTTGAGAATTGGCTGCCACGTTTTGGGAATCTCGATCTGGAGCCAGACAACTCAAATTCGATGCAGCAGATTGGGGGTATTGAAGCAGTTTGGGGCTCTTATATAAATTGAATTTGGGGAAATAGAAGTGTTTTTCATTCACTCCGCCAGGGAAGCGAGCTAATCTGGGGATGTTGCCATTCCGTTAAACGGGCACTCATTTCAGATATTTAGGGGTGCAGGTGGCTCGGGATGAGTCGTGTTAAGGCCGATTTATAGAGGTGGGACAGCCTCAATCGACAAGTGACAGTTCAAGTGGGCTGAGTTCAATCGGTGAAGATGAATATTCTACCACAGTTTCAGTTTCTATTCCAATGTCTACCGTTTTTTCTATCCAAAGTGTTCTTTGTGAAGGTGCAGCGATTGATCTCGCCCTTCATTTGGACAGGCAAAATAGCCAGGATTCTGAAAACGACTCTCCAGAGGGATCGGCAGTCAGGGGGCTTGCCGTTGCCAAGCCTGATTTACTATTATTGGGTGGTGAATGTGGAGAAGGTGTTGGGATCAGGAGGCAGTTTGGGTAACTGTGGAATCAGGTTCGGGGAGGGGGGGCTGCGGGCTTTGGTGATGGCCTCGCTTACGTTCTCTCCAGGGAAATACTCAGGTAACCAGGTTATGGTCGCCACATTGAAGATATGGAAACTATTTCAGCAGCGCTTAAATTAGGGGTAGTGTGGAAGTTGGTGCCAATGTGTGCAAACGATATGTTCAAACTGGCAAGATTAGATGCTAGGTTTAGGGGCTGGGAGAACAGGAATTAGAGATTTGTTTTTGGAAATGCCGTTTATGAGCTTGAAGGAGTTGTCAGAGAAGTTTGGGATCTCATGTCAGAAACGTTTAGGTATATGCAGGTTTGTGACTTTGCGAGGAAGATTTTTCCAACATTTCTGGTCGTGCCGCCATCTCCGCTGCTGGAGAGAGTTCTGTCACTTGCGGGGATGGAAGAGGGGAGTACTTTGGGAATTTATGAGAGGATCCTGGAGGAAGATACTGTGTCACTGGAGTGGGGTTTAGGTGAAGTGGGAGGAGGAGTTGGGGTCTAAATTGGAGGAACGGGTGTGGTGTGAAGCACTGCGAAGGGTGAATGTCACATGTTTGTGCGCGAAACATGGGAGTGGAGGCCATGTGTGAGTGGTGTGGGAGGAGCTTGGCTAACCACGTACATATGTTTTGGTCATGTCCTGAGCTGGAGAGGTTTCAGCACCATGTCGGCAATATTCAGAGTGTCAGACCTGCCGGAGCTGGAGACAGGAGCGGGGCTGATGTCTTAGCCTTCCCCTCACTGATTGCTTGCAGGCGGGTTCTACTGGGGTGGAGGTCAGCTTCTCCACTCAGTGCCTTAGTAAGCCTGGGGGATCTTAAGAGCTTTTGCAAATGAAGTCCACCATGAGGCGTGCAATTAAGCAGTTCTAAAAAGATGGCAGCCGTTTATTTTGAACTTTTTTTTAAAATAATTTTTTTTTTTAAAATTGGGTTTTTGAACAAGGTAACGGATCTCACTGCCGTCTCGCGCTCGCCTCCGCTTCTCCTCCCGTCCTCCGTCTTTATTTTCCTCGTTCCCCACTCCTGGAGATGTCATGCTCGTTTTGGTATCCCGTGCCTTCCTTCCGGCTCCCATTTCCCTGCCCCCCCCCCGCCGCGTGGTTCCCCTTTCTTTCCTCAGGTTTAGCTGTCTCTTTCCCTCCCTCCTCCCCCCCACCCCCCTCCCCCTCCCTCCCTGTCTATCTCTCCCTTTCATGCCTTAGCTACTTTCCCCTGATTCTTGACTACTTTCCCCTGATTCTTGGCTACCTGGTTATTCTTCCTCTTGTTCGTTGGCCACAAACAGGACCCGGAACAGTCGCATGAATGGCTCCCACATTCTGTGGAAGCCGTCGTCTGACCCTCAGATGGCAAATTTGATTTTCTCCATTTGGAGAGATTCCGAGAGGTCGGACAGCCAGTCTGCAGCTCTGGGTGGTGCTGCTGACCTCCAGCCAAACAGGATTCTACGGCGGGCGATCAGAGAGGCAAAGGCAAGGGCGTCCGCCCTCCTCCCCAGGAATAGATCTGGCTGGTCTGAAACCCCGAAGACCGCCACTTTCGGACACGGCTTTATTTTGTACTTTAAACAGCTATTCACCATCAGCTGTTTGGGAGAGTGGGGTGCAGACACTTGTTTTTCAGTTTTATGTATTTATCAAGAAAGGTGAAATGAAGATTTTTTTTTAAATGAAATCTTTTGATTTTTTTTTGTTTTAGAGGATATTAAAACAAGGCCACTGAATTCACCCAGACTTTCCTCTGCAAGCCAACAGTTTTCACAAAAAGCATTTTCGTCATAGATCCCAAATAGGAAATATTTAATTAAGAATAAACACCAGCTGACAGAAGTGCTGTATTTAAGGCCATAAATTGAAAACCATTTGAGCTTTTGCCAGCATAATGGCTAAAAGTAAAATCAAACATACATAGATATAGTACATGTTCCACTGATGAAAAATAATTTCCCCTGGAAAAATGTTGAGGGAAATATTAATTAAAATTATTCCTTTTTGTAGAAAAAAAAAGCTGTAGACGCAATTGGAAAGTCATTACGCAATTACTTCTAAAAACAAAACAAGGAGAATCCAGTTGATTTAAAGCACTGACCGTAAACCATTGAAGAGTTGTTTGGATTTATCTAATAAGTAGCAAAAATCAGTAACTGTCTTCCTCTCTCCCAATGGAATATCATCATCAGTTCCACCTGCTGTCATGGCTCCTTCGCGGTCCAATACTGAAAACTAATAATAAACTTTATATTAGTACATTGAACTGCAAGTTCTGCCTTATATAACCTGGATATTTACAGTACAAAAAAACAGCACCTCACCTCATCCCAAAGAGTAAACAAAAATCAAACCATTCCAATCATGTGACTGGAAACAGGTAACTTACATGGCTAGGTTACTGAAAAAACTGAGACATTGCCTATTTTTGAAAAAAAAGGTCAGTTACTGCAGAGTGATGGGACATAGTTTCAAACTACTTTGAGTAATTTCATCTTACTAAATTTGTCCGAATAATGCTGTAGTTCAAGAGCAGTTAATTGTGTTTGGCACTTTGATAAATCTCATGTAAGCATGCTAAATAAATACTAATGCTATTAGTTAAGCATAAGGGTCTCAATTGTGTAACCTACTTGCATTGTATAACAGCAGCATATTGGGTAATGCAGCTATTAAGCCAATAAAATGCTCCCCTAAAGGCTCAGCAAATTATCCACTGAGGAACTAAGAGAACTAAGTAACCAAAGAGACTAGCAGGATATCCCAGTTCATATTCTTGGTCAAGGTTAAGTTGACTGCAGATATTTTTCCTGGGACAGTCATAGGTGCATTGAAATTAGGAATTGTAATATAGAATTGGCGAGCATACGGGTCCAACATGTTCCCTTTCGGATGAAATGTAGGAGCAACAATTCCAGAGAACCATGGATGTCTGGGAATATTCAGTACTGGATAGAAAGGAAAAAGTGAGGCTTTTAACAGGCATAAAGGTAGCAAATTTACAGAGGCCCTCGTGGAGTATAGCAAGTGCATGGGGGAACTTAAAAAAAACAATTAGGATAGCAGACTGGGGGCATGAAAAAACACTGGCAGGTTAAGATTAGGGAAAATCATTACATTAAGGGAAACAGGATAACCAGGAAAAGAGTAGGACCTGTTAGGAATCAAGGAAGTAATCTGTGCATTGTGCCGGATCACATTGGTAGAGTGTTAAAACGAGTACTTCACTTTGGAGAGAGAAGATGTGGATGCAGAATTCAGACAGAGGAGCTGGGAGGTTCTTGAATAGTTTGGCATAGGGAGTGAGGATGTTCTGGAGATTTTGGCAGGCTTAAGAGTGGGCAAATCCCCAAATCCAGATGAGTTGTATCCCAGCTGCTGTAGGAGGCAAGGGAAGAAATTACAAGGGCTCTGACCCAAATGTTTAATTCCTCTCTGGCCACAGGGTAGGAACCAGAAGACTGAAAGATGGCTAATGTGGTTCAACTTTTCAAGATGGTGGTAGAGATAAACCCGGGAATTGAAGACCAGTGAGCCTTACACCCGTGCTCTTGGAGAAAATTCTGACGATAGAGTAAATATCCACTTGGGGGGGCACGGTTTGATCAGGGACAGTCAGCATGGCTTTTTCAGAGGGAGGTCATGCCAAACAAATTTGATTAAATTTTTTGAGCAAGTAATCAGATGTGTTATTGAGGGCAGTGCAGTTGATGTAGTTTGTATGTATTTCAACATTAGGTTACAGGGGGATATAGATGGATTCGTCAAATGGGCAAGATCAGTGGCAGATGGAATTTAATCCTGAGAAGAGTGAGGTGATGCACTTTGGAAGGAGTAACATGACACGGGAGTATTCAAATTAATGGCAGGACACGAGGAAACTCAAGAGGATCAGTGTGATCTTAGCATGCTTGTCCACAGTTCCCTGAAGATGGCAGGGCAGGTTAATAGCCAAGCACGATGGATATTTAGCCTTATTTCAGTCAAGAGGTTCTGTATGAAATAGTCAGACGGTTACACAATGTAAACAAGCATACAGCTGCACATTGTCTGCTGTCAGCAAAACAATTATTATTTTTCTTAGGCGAGGAACTCAAAGCCTGTTATTAAACTCTTAACTCCGTCCTGCTCGCTTGTCTGTCTTTTTGCTAATCTGAAGAATGCCTTTTGTCCTAGATATTACTTACTGTATAATATAAATTGCTTGCCTTACTTTTGTAAAGCGGGGACATTTGGAATGACTTTGGTCTCTCTAATCCCCCCACAAACTTTGTGTTAAATAAAAGACCTTTGGCGAAAACTCGAAGCGCTGACTTACAATTTCTTCAACAGATAGCTAAGAAGGCCAATGGAACGCTTGCCTTTATAAATCATGGTATTGATCATAAGAGCAGGGAGATTATGCTGGAACTGTACAGGACTTTGGTTGGGCCACAGCGCTCAGTTCTGGTCACCGCACTATAGGATGGATGTGACTGCACTAGAGAGGGTGCAGAGGCAGATTCACCAGGATGTTGCTTGGGATGGAGCATTTTAGCTATGAAGAGAGACTGGATAAGCTTGGATTGTTTTCTTTGGAGCAGAGAAGGCTGAAAGAGGACCTGACTGAGGTGTATAAGATAACGAAGGGCAAAGACAGGGTGCACAGAAAGCAGCTGTTCCCCTTAGTTGAAGGGTCAATAACAAGGGGGCATAATTTTAAAAGAAATGTTTAGAGGGGATGAGAGGAGAAAATATTCACCCAGAGGTTAGTGGGAATCTGCCTGGGAGATAGGAAACCTCACAATCTTTACAAAGTATGTGGATTTGAGCACTTGAATGTCATAACATTCAAGGTTATGGGCCCCAAGTGTTGGGAAGTGGGATTAGTGTGATTAGATTTTTTTTTGTCGGTGTAAACTTGATGGGCCAAAGGGTCTCTTCTGTACTGTATTATTGTATGATCAATACTCAGAACAGGAAGATGAGGGGAAATAATATCAACTAGTACCTAATCATTGTGCAGCAACATTTGCTGGAGCTGCCACATGGACATTGTGTGAAAGAAGAATCTGTCTCAATTAAGAGAATAGCCTTTATCATTAAATGGTATAATAAGCATTGGTTTCCATGGGACCAGTCTCCAGTAGAAATTCGTGCCCATGGGAACAAGTATCCAGTAGAATTTCAACATCTTCATAGAAATGGGGAAGTCACGATTAGGCAGAACTGGAATAAATTTTAAATAATGCATCAGAGGGTTTGAATTTTTTAAAAAAGACTTTGGGGCAACGTGGCAGTAATTGCACAACACATTCAGGCAATTTGAAAAGTGAAATTGCTATTTCAAATAGCACTGTCAAATGCTATCACAATCAAAGACGCAACCTCCCCACCAATGAACTAGTCACACATAAACCACCAACAAAAAATGACTAGTTACAATAAAATAACAGAAATAATAAGAATAATCTTTATCGTCACACGTACGCTTATATTGACACTGCAATGAAGTTACTGTGTAAAACCCGTAGTCGCCACCTTCCAGCGCCTGTTCAGGTACACGGAGGGAGAATTCAGAATGTCCAAATTACCTAACAGCACGTCTTTAGGAACTTGTGGGAGGAAACCAGAGCACCCGGAGGAAACCCACTCAGACACAGGGAGAACATGCAGACTCCGCACAGACAGTGACCCAAGCCGGGAATCAAACCTGTCGCTGTGAAGCAACAGTGCTAACCACTGTGCTACCGTGCCACCCAATCACAAGATTCAAGATAACATGATAACAAAAGGGTCATCATTCCCTAGTCCAGGCCATCTTTCGAAACACATTTATTAGTGCAAAGTGGCACAAGAACAGTTTTAAGATAGAAAACATGAACTTACTGGATAGGCTATTTGCCCAATGAGACACAACTGAAAAACATGCATCACCACGCTCATCTTGGTATAGAATTCACTCCAAGAGTTTGTAAACATTTCTAAACATTGATACATTAAGTCTATTTCAGGAAACAAAATATAACCTTTCCTCCCCTACATAAATATTTTAAAACGAGAACATTGGAACCTATATTTATATGGAGCACCTTTCACAGCTATTGGACATCCCAAAGCACTTTACAACTAATAAAATATTTCTGAAGTGTGGTGACTTATAGCGTAGGAAATGCAGCAGCCAATTTTACAAACTGCAAAGTCCTACAAACAAGATACATGGCCATATATTCAATATATAAAAGTGACATTGAACAAGGGATAAATATTCATCAGAGCACTAGCAGAACCTTTCTGCCCCTTTTGGAATAATACCATGTCATCTTTTACACAATGAGCAGGTGAGATCTCTTGTCGTTTGAATGATGGCACCTCCAACAGTGCAGCACTGAAATATCAACCTGCATTTTGTGCTTACGTTTCTGGAGCGGGGGTTTGAATTGATAGTGCTGTCACTGAGCCAAGGCTGACATATTAATTAATATTTAAAGGCAAGTTTAAACATGTTGCGATTTGCCAAAAAATAAAAAGTAGCAAAGCATAAATGACCAAAAGGCATATTAAAATAAACTATGCAAACAATAAAATTTCAGTTCAACTGCAGATTGGAGTCCACACACCTGAAATGGCATACATTCAAGATTATGGTCTTTGAAGAGGTAACAAATGTACAAAGGATTTGCACTAAATTCAGAATTCTGCCTTGCTCATTGAGACAGATGTAGTTGTGCAGAGCCATGCTCTCAGAATAAGCTGCAGCACACAGTGGAGCACCTGCTTTGGTGAGGATATCAGAATTCTTGCACAACATTTGAAAGGCAAAGACCTGTAACTTTCTCCAACACTGCAGCCACAAAACATTAAGTGGATGAAAGTGGTGGATGCTATTTTCTTTTAGAGGTATTTAGAATTTTAACAATTTTAAACAACAAATTTCAACAAAAACAAAAACACAATAATATAACCAACAAACACCCATGGCACAACCCCCAGCCAACATGGCTTACACAATGCCACCTTCCCCAACCCCCCTCTGTTGGTTCTCCTATCCTTACTCATCTCTCTCATGCCTCCCCTTCCCCCCCCCCCCTCCCCACCTGCTGACAGCTTAATTTTCCTCGAAGAAGTCGATGAACGGTTGCCACCTCTGAGCAAACCCCTGCAACGAACCCCTGAAGGCAAACTCATTTTTTTGAATCTGAGAAACCCCGCTATGTCGCTAACCCACACACCCGACTTTGGGGGCTCAGAGTCCCTCCACCCTTGTAAGATCCGTTTCCGGGCCACTAGGGAGGCAAAGACCACTAATAATTTGGTGTTAGATAAATCAGCCTCTCTCACCCCTGGGCTCCCGAGTCTTCCGACACACCGAAGATCACCATCTCTGGACTCGGAACCACCCTCACTTTTAAGACCTCTGACATGACGTCAGAAAACCTCTGCCAGAAACCCCTCAGCCTCGGATACGGCCAAAACATGTGGACATGTTTAGCAGGACCCACCCCCCGCACAGTGCCATGGATGATCCTTCCAATGTTTTGTAAAATTTATTTTGCCACAGCCCATACACAATTAAGAACCATGTTTGTAACACACAACCGACAGATAAAGCCTATCTTGTTCCTGGGATGTGGTGATACTGGCGAGATTATATTCTGTCTATCCCTAGCTGACAAGCAAAAATTATTTTTCTTTTTTTATAATTACAACTCAACACTAGGCCACTTCAGAGGGTATTAAAATCAGCAAGTGTGAGGCATGAATTAGACAGACCTAACATGTTCCTTTCAAGCAAAGACAGTAGTTTACTAGGTGAAATTTCATTGTAATCTGACAGTTTTCAGTTATTTCTTCAAGTGCCAGCCCACAAATTGCCACATTAATTTCAATTTTGCAACTTACGTTAGGATTTGAAGTCTTGAATTTGTGGTTGTCCGTAACCATTATGCGCCTGACAAAACTGGAATCAAGCTGCACAGACATAACACCTTGGCACTACATTTTTAGAAATTTGCAATTTGAGACCAAATTTTCAGAAGTAGAAAAAATTGTAGTTGAGGGGAAAAAAGAGGAAATACTGACATTTTAATACATCTTTGATAATCATTCAATAATTTGGTGTTAGATAAAGAATGATCACCAGATACACAGGTTTCTGTGTACTTCAATGCTGGAATTTGAAATAGGTTAATTTAAATCACTTGAACATCTAAAATGTGGACTGATGATAAAAACTTTCCCTCACTAAACACTCCTTTCTCAGTTACAGCAAAGTATGTAATCCTATTGTAGGCAATTTCTGATCCTAAAAAGTTTGATTATTAGATTGGCAAATCTATTTCGCTAATTACATAAATCAACTACACTAATTTTGAACTTTTGCTCATTTATGTTCCTATTCTGACACAAATAAATGATTGAAAATTATTAAATATACTTTAAAAATTAGTCCTCAAATTGAAAATAGCATCCAAATCTTTTTCTTTAAAAGGTTATGGCAATTTTTTATTTTTTTTTTTACAAGCGAGAAATTGAGGATTTTTCATTTTGGGAATCCATTCTCGGAACCAGGACATCATGGTGAAATGCACATTAATGATTGCTCTGCTTTACCTGAATCCCCTACTGCAACCATGTGTTCTGTAACTCATCAGAATGAAATTCTCAATACAGTATATTGCCAGTGAGTGTCAAAGTAAGAACTGGATTAAGACTGCTGATTTCATCACGGTGCCGAGGTCCCAGGTTCGATCCTGGCTCTGGGTCACGGTCAGTGTGGAGTTTGCACATTCTCCCAGTGTTTACGTGGGTTTCATCCCCACAACCCAAAGATGTGCAGGGTAGGTGGATTGGCCACCCTAAATTGTCCCTTAATTGGAAAAAATGAATTGGGTACTCTAAATTTATTTTTAAAAAGATTGTTCATTTCATACAAGACCTTTACAAGCAACAAATGGAAGAAACTTTCACTCCATCAGTCTGGACTATATTCAAACGCTATTTTCTTTTAAACTCACGATCTCACCTAGTTTCTTCTTTTTTGAAACATTCATTCTCGGGCAGCGCCGGCCCTAGGGTTGCTGGCGCCCCGGGCAAGCTGAACTTCGGCGCTTCGCGGGGGGGGGGGGGGGGGGGGGGGGGGGGGGGCGAGGGGGGGGCGAGGCCAAGGGGGGGCGGGCCGAGCATGCGCTGGTTGGCACCGGTCCAACTGCGCATGCGCGGGACCCGAGTCTCTGGCGCCCCCTAGCACATGGCGCCCCGGGCGACTGCCCGAGTTGCCGGTACCTTGGGCCGGCCCTGTTCTCGGGGATGCCCATCATTAGTTACGAAGATGATGGTGGACTACATCCACGAACCACTCAAGCCTATGTAGTGGATTGTTTTGATACAGTTTAGAGGTTTGCTATGTCACTTCGGAGGGACGTTAATGATCAGTCACGTTTGTATGGAACTATAGTTGCATACAAGCCAAAGTGGGTAAGGATTGCTACCTTCCTTTGATGATTTCCATTCTCAGCTGTGTTGTTTCGACCAACAAAAAGTAATACCCACTTGGGTGAAGTACTGAAAGGCAATTAGCACCCAGTAACCTTAAGCTGACAGCAAACAAGGGTTTAGATATGAACAGATGTAAATTGGCAAGGATACAAATTGGCAAGGAAGAGGGAGTTCCAAAATTAAAAATACAACATAATTAAATTATTTGCACATTGCTTCAAAAAGGTCAATAACTCACCATATTGAACACATGTTTTAATGTATACCAGACAATACAAGAGCAGGGGAGGTACCTAGGGACCATAATGCAAATCAACAAAAAGGTCCACAATCTGTATTGCAAGAACAAAATGACAGCAAATACAAAGTATATTGCTTGAACATTTCAATAAAGAACTAGAAATACAATACATTGCTTGTTCAAGCAGTGAAGGCACATTTAAATTGTGCAGTTGTGGTCTTTTCGCATGGCTGCTGATACCAGGACCATGGAAGTCAGTTCACAAGAGAGCAATATGTTTGATACACTTGGGGATTTTAGAAATTGGGAGAGGGTCAAGAAAGTAAGACTTTTTCCCCCCTATTCAGGAAATGTAGATCTTCAGATGATACAATTTAAGCTTTTGTAAAATGAACTTTCGCTGGGTTGATACATGATACAAAACAAAGTTGGGTTATACACCGAAGTATTTTCCCGCTCAGATTCAGTGACCTCTGGAATATATTACACAATGAGTGAGAAGTTTTGATTCACTGTAATCTCTCAGAAGAAAAGGCAGGTGAAAGAGTTCCTGATAGTATAAGGGCCCTTCCTGTTGATTTCCTCATTCTTTATTTTTAGTTATCATTTTGATCCATGGATACTTAATAGACATGCATCGTTAAGTCAAGCAGCAGAGAGAATGAGGAATTCAAGTAATTGCAACATAGTATATGGTGCTGCTAGTGTTCGAACAGGAGAACTCAGGACTTCTTGGCACCCAAGAGAGGTGGGACTCGGTTCAATTAATTGGTTGGTGGCTAATGAATTGACGAAAGAACTTATTCTGCCTGGTAACAAACAGGTGTTGATTTTACCCTACTCAAGTGGAATGATGTTCAGAGACCCAACAAGCTCACTTTGAATCCTGGACGCTCAGGGGAAAGAACCTGCTCTCTTCTCTCACTCTCTGGTGAGGCTGTGGTCAACGTATTTCCGAAACTATAGACCTGAATGAATCTACAGCAGGGGTGCGCAAACTACGGCCCGCATGCGGCCCGCCAAAGGTATTTCTGCGGCCCACCAAGTCATTAAAAAAAAAAAAAAAAAATTTTTTTTAATTTTTTTTTTTTTAATTTTTTTTTAAGGTTAATGGGGGGGGGCTGTTGGGTTACTTACTGGTATAGGGTGGATACGTTGACTTGAGTAGGGTGATCATTGCTCGGCACAACGTCGAGGGCCGAAGGGCCTGTTCTGTGCTGTACTGTTCTATGTTCTCTATGAGGCGCCCAGAATCATAATCGGGTGAAGTAATTCTTTTACTTAATATACTATGCGGCCCTTTGTGAATTGTGAATTTCTGAATGTGGCCCTTGCACGGAAAAGTTTGCCCACCCCTGATCTACAGTGAAAACCTTGAACTGAAAGCAAAGTTTGAAGAGGAGAAAGGTGCTGCAAACAAAGACTCTTATCTTTTGACTTTCATCCTTATTATTTTCACCGCTCTCCGTGTTTGTTTGTCGTGTGTGTGTGTGTGTGTGTGTGTGGTGGGGGGTATGTATACATACATATATTAGAGATAGATAGAGATAGAGGTGACAAGTTAAAGTAGGGGGCTGTATACCACACCGGCATCAGCGGTTAAAGGCAGCAGCTCACAATGCCCACATCCTGTGTATGGATAAATCAATTTAAGTTGGAGAGCAAATAGAGCCATAAAAGTTCCACAGCACGGGTCAGTAGGGTGGCGCAGCGGTTAGTACTGCTGCCTCATGGTGCCAGGACCCGGGTCACTGCACATCTGGAGTTTGCACATTCTCTCCATGTATGCATGGGTCTCACCCCCACAACCCAAAAGATGTGCAGGGTAGGTGAACTGGCCACGTTAAATTGCCCTTTAATTGGATAAACGATTGGGTACTCTAAATTTATTTTTAAAAAGAATTCCCACAGCGCAACAGGCCATTCGACCCATCGAATCTGCACTGACCCTCTGAAAGAGCAACCTACCTAGGCCCACTCCGCCTCCCTATCCCCGCATAACCTACACATCCTTGGAAACTAAGGGGCAATGTAGCATGGCCAATCCACCTAACCTGCACATCTTTGAACTGTGGGAGGAAACCAGAGCACCTGAAGGAAACCCACACAGGCATGGGGAGAACATGGAACAACCCAAGGCTGGAATTGAACTCGAATCCCTGGCACTGTGATGTTGCAGTGCTAACCACTGTGCCACCAGGCTGCCCCATAAATTAGTAATTTGAAGTAAAAACTTAGAATTGGACTACGGTAATGCTTTATTAATTACACCGTTCATTTTTTTCAATATATATGTCAATCACAATTAGGAGCACAATATGACCCAGTTGGTTCCCATTCCACTAGTTGAATGATATTGGCTGATAGAACCAAGCACTGCCTGGGACAATTGTGTCAGCTGATGGAATGGCATCAACCCTGCAGTCACTCACATTCAAAATTGTAATTCAGAAAAAAAAGCACACATTTTGTCACAAAAGCTTCATTTTGCTAATAATTTGGAATGATCAGTATAGTACTAGAGCTGCACAGAGTATAGTGTCAATTGGCATCACTGCATATCTGAATTCAAATCTTTTTTAAAGTATTTTTATTCAGCAAACTTTCAACAATTTTACAATACAGAACAACCCCAAACCAAAAAAATCCAGCCCCTCCTTCCCCCCTCCGCCAGTCAACAGTAATCAATTCCCAAAAGTGCATGATGAACAAGCCCCAACAAATGCAGAACCTCTCAAATGCCCTACATCAGCGCAAACTTCACCTTCTCCAGAGTCAAAAGCTCGAACAGGTCCCCCCCGCCACGCCAAGAAGTTCTGGGGTTCCACCCCAGAAGACCTGCCGGTGAGCAATCAGCGAGGCAAAGGCTAAAACATCTGCCCCAACACCAGCCTGCAGCTCCGGCCAGTCCAACACCCCGAATATGGCTTTGGGGTACAGGCTTCACATAGACATGCAAGACCCCTGGGGATTGTGCTGAACACCATCCTCCAAAACCTGACCAGCTTCGTACAGGACCAGAACATGGTCCTCAGGACACCACCCCCCCCCCCCCCACATCACTCTCAGACATCCTTCATCCTCTTGAACAGCCAGCTGATCCTTGATTTTGTAAGGTGTGCCCTGTACACTACCTTCAGCTGTAACAGCCCCAACCTCACACACGATGACGAGGCATTCATCCTCCACACCACCTCCAGCACCGCCCCCAGCTCTTCCTCCCACTTTGCCTTAACCCCCTCCATGGATACCCCATCCTCCTCCAAAGTCCTCTATAAATAGCTGAGACAACCCCGCCTCCCCTCCCCACCACCCAGACAGCCCCGCCTCCAACGCGGAGGCGGGTGCTCTCAGGAAGGTCAGAAAGAGCTTCCTCGCAAAGCCCTGCACATACCTAAACCTTTTCCCCTGCGCCAGCCCATACTTCTCACCCAACTCCTCCAAACTAACAAATCGCCTTCCCAGGAACAGATCCTTAATTTCCTTAATCTTCCCACACCTGACACCTCGCAACCCTCCTCCCTGGCTCGAACCCATGAATACCCCTAATTGACATTCTCCCCCAACCCTAACAGCCTAAAGTGCTGTCTAAACTGCCTCCAAATTTTTAACGTGGCCACCATCACCGCACTCGCCAAGTACTTCCCTGGGGCCATTCCCAGCGCCTGCAACCCCCAATTCCTTGCAAGAAACCGCCTTCATCCTTCCCCATAGAATCCCTACCCCTCCCTGCTCCCGCCCCGCACCTTCTCTGCATTTGCCGCCCAATAATAATACAACAAATTTGATTTGGGGTGTCTAACCCCCACGCATGCTGTCCCCTCTGCAGTATCACCCTCCTTAACCTGGCCACCTTCCCCCCCCCCCCCTCCGAAACGAACGAGGAGATCCACAGATCAACCCCCCTGAAAAAAGCATTGGGCAAAAAAGACCGGCAGACATTGAAACAAAAACAAGAATTGTGGCAAAGCATTCATCTTAACTGCCTGCATCCAGTCCACCAATGACAAAGGGAGACTGTCCGACCTCAGCAAATCCGCCTTCACCCTCCCCACCAAACTAGTGACATTAAACTTCTGGAGCCCTGCCCAATCGCAGGCTACCTGCACCCCCAAATACCTAAAATGAGATGCCGCAAGGCAGAATGGCAGCCCCCACCCCCGCTCCCAGCGGGAGACCACAAACAATATTTACTTTTCCCTAAATTCAGTTTGTTACCCAAAACCATCTCAAATCTCTGGAGCATCCTCAATATATTCCCCACTGGTGTGCCCGGCTCTGAAATATGCAGCAGCAAACCATCTGCATTTAGGGACACCTTATGTTCCACCTCACCCCCACTCCATTATCCCCTTCCACAACCCCAAGCTCCTCAGCGAAATTGCCACGGGCTTGATAGCCAATACAAACAGAATTGGGGACATGGGATATCCCTGCCTCATACCCCGATGTAATGCAAAGTACCTTGAATTCATACTATTTTTATGCATGCTGCCATCGACTCCTTAAAGCTGCAACCATGCCACAAACCTCGGCCCAATCCCGAATTTCTCCAGTACGGCCATCAAATAACTTTACTCCACCCGGTCAAATGCCTTCACCACATTCAACGCCACCACCACCTCCTTCCCCTCTGCCAGAGTAAGCACGACATTCAGCAAACTCCTCACATTCAAGAACAACTATCTTCCCTTTATTCTGGTCCTCCCCGATCATCTTTGGGAGACACCCTTCCAACCTTAACGCCAACTACCTTGCCAGTATCTTGGCATCTACATTCAGCAGAGGTATGGGCCGAAACGAACCACACTCCACAGGATCCTTGACCTTCTTTAACAACAGCGAAATGGAAGCCTGTCCCATCGCGTCCTCAAACATTTCCACCATCAACAGCACCAGCTTGTCCTTACATTTTTTATGTTAAAAATTTATAAAATTCTACCGGGAACCCATCTGGCCCTGCCGCCTTCCCTGCTTGTAGCCACCCAATTGCCACCTTCATTCCTGCTCCCTACCAGCTCCTCCAACCCTGCCTCCGCCTCTCCCAGGCTTGGACACTCCAGCCCACATGGAAACTCGCTCATCTCCCGTTCCTCCTCGAGTGGCTCTGATCTATACAGGTCCCTATAAAATTCCTCAAACACTATTAATCTGATCTGGACCACTACCAACTAACCCTGCATTGTCCTGCACCCAAACTATCTTCCTCACTGCGGCCTCCCTCCGAAGCTGACCGGACAATATACGCCCTGCCTTCTCCCCATACTCAAGACAGCTCCCCTTGCCCTTCTTAGCTGACGCATCGCTTTCCCCTGGACAATAGATTGAACCTCGCCTGGAACTCCTTTCTCTTTGCAAGAAGACCCAGGTCTGGGACCCCCGCGTACCTACCATCCACCTCCAAAATCTCTTCTATCAGTCGTTGCTGTTCCTCCCTCTCCTCCCTATCCACACCTTAGCCTTAAATAATATCACCTTCCCCCCTCCCCCTTTATCCACCATCATCATAACCCTGGGCCCTGCCCTTCTGGCCTGGCCCACCTCTATTCTTTTGTTACTGTAAAACCCCACTCCCCCACCGAGAATCCGCCCTCCACTTCCTCTTGTAAACACCTCTCCCAATATCGATCCCTCCCCCTCACCTTTCACACCTCCCAGACCCATAGAAACGTGGCTCCAACAATGCAACCCCTGCCCCGTCACACTCCCATTCTCTAGCCAACCTACGCTTGCTAGTCCCATGACCCCTGCAAACCACCCCTCCCTTCCATCCCCCGCCTCAGTAACCCAGCCCCACATACCCCAACAATCCTCCATGAAAAATACAAAACCGTGAGTGAGGACCACAAAGAATCCAGTATGAGTTTGTAGAGTCAGAAGAAATAGATACAGCAGCAGTAGTAGTACTTCCCTACTGCTTCACTCCTCCCTAGTACCACACTTGTCAACTTTATTTATGCAGCTGAAACTGTAATTTCACCCCCCACCCCCCCCCCCCCCCCTATTGGAAGTCATACTCGGGATACCCAATTGTCCCCAACCAATAGTATTCAGGCAGATTATAACACTGTGGAAAAAAAAGAGATAAACCCCAAACATATGACAACAAAGATAAACATCCCCCCCATTCAAAAAACAGAAAAAACAAAAAAGCCCCATCAAATCGAAAAACCGCCCACAAGAAAAAAAACAATCCCTGTCCCCACAAACCAAGTGCAAATCCCAACTCTCATCTCAGTCCCAGTCCTTCAGCCTTCACAAACTCCTCCACTGTCTGAAGTAAAAATTCCTCGACTTGTGTGTCATTCTCAACTTCTCAGGGTAGACCACTCCGAACCTCATGCCATTGCTATGCAATGCTGCCTTCATCTGTCCAAAGGCCTGCTGCCTCCTCACCAGCTCCACCGTCAGGTCTTCGTACATTTGTATACAGACGCCTTCCCACTTGACTTCTCGTCTCTGCTTCACCCAACTCAAGACCTTCTCCTTCAAATTAAACTGATGAAAATAGATTTTGACTGCCCTTGGTGGCTCATTTGCTTTAGGCTTCGGCCCGAGCGACTGATGTGTCCAACTCGTAAGAGGAGGGTTCTTACCCCTCCCCCATCAACTCCGTCAGCATCGGAGCAGCACGGTAATGCTGTGGTTAGCACTGCTGCCTCACGGCACGTGCTCCCAGGTTCGATCCTGGCTCTGGGTCACTGTCCGTGTGGAGTTTGCACATTCTCCGTGTTAGCGTGGGTTTCACCCCCATAACCCAAAGGTGAATTGGCCACGCTAAATTGACCCTTAATTGGAAAAAATGAATTTGGTACTCTAAATTTTAAAATAAACTCAGCCAGCATTTTTGTCTATGCCAGATGGCCCAACTGAAGTACTGGGTCGGCCTCAGGCACCCCACCCCCTCAGGCAGGCCCACGATTTACCGATTTTGCATCCTTGACCTGTTCTCCAGGTTGTGAATTCAAATCCTACTGTGCATTTGAGAACATAATTTGGGCTCATAATTCCTACAAATGAGGTGCTAAACCAAGCCTTGAGTCAGTAAAAAAGAGCCTCTACAACTACCTGGAGGTAAAGAGTATTCTTATTGTCCTTATTAAATTCTCTCCATTAACTTGAAAATTCAGTTAGAAATTAAAATGCTTGAGTTTCTTTATAATCAAGACATCAAGGTGAAAGAAACTTAGTCAAAAACGTCCTTGAAGAGGGCGACACCTGTCAGCATGTGAAATTGCACGAGATGTTGGATGCATGTCCCTACTTCATTGGGAACTTGTGCAATATTTCGCTTGGTGGGCACAGGTAGCAGTCAGAAGCATTCCCACCAACCATTAAGCGGGCAATCGAGCCCATTATGGAGTCAATTGAAAGTGATTTTACCTGGCCTGTCCAATGGTTGGCGGTCAGGCCAGCCGCCCCCGGGGTGAAATATAATTTTAAAAGATGTCGTGGAGCTGAGGTTTCTTTTTTTACTTCTGTTGGCAGGTGCTTGAATGTGCTACATGGACACACTATGCAGCATTTTTTCATCCCCTTTAATTTTTACAAGTCTGCAGCTCCGTGAGGCAGTTTCGCAGCAGCTGTCCACCTACAGAGCCTTTTTAGAAGCACCCACCCGCACCCAAACTATTTTTTCCTCCCCCAAAGCACTGAGCCAGTCAGTGTGAAACTGCGTTCGGGGGCTGATTGCAGCCAGCAGGGTAGTTTGCGTCCACCCCGGGACAGCCAATCTCTTGCACTCAACCAGTCTTAGTGCATTTAAAATGTTAGAAATGCTAAAGTTGCCAGTGGCGTGTTGGTATTGTCACTGGACAAGTAATCTGGGCTCAAATCCCACCCCAGCAGATGGTGAAACTTGAGTTCAATAAAAATTTGAAATTTAAAAGTATGATGACCATGAAATCATCGTCGATTGTCGTAAAATCCATCTGGTTGACTAATGTCCTTTAGGGAAGGAAATCTGCGATCCTCACGTGATCTGGCCCATCTGACTCCAGATACACAGCAATGTCGTTGAATCTTAAATTACCTCTGAAATGGGCTAGTAAGCCATCCAGTTGGATCCAACTGTCTGAAAGGAATGAAAGCAGATGGAGCACCCAGCATAGACAATGGCAAACTCAGTCCCATTATTCCGGAGAAGTCTTTGTTGCTAACATCTGGGGGCTGTGCAAAAATTAGGAGAACGGTCTCACAGAGTAGCCAAGCAACAGCCTGACATAGTATAATAAGTCCACGAAGGCAGAAGTCCCTTTACCAGAATTACTTTTATTTACAAAACCAACAGCAGAACAACCAGGTGCATTCAGCTTGCTCTCTACACTGGGAGTGCAGTGGATCTGACACTCCCCTGTTATACAAAGAAAGGGACTCCCTGATTGGGTCACTAATGAGGGAACTCGTATTCAAATTGGCCAATCTCAAAGGCCTGGTCTAAGTCATACTCACCAATCTATACCCAGGGATGGTGATGATGGTATCTGGGACATTATCGATAGGGTATGACCTGTTCCTCCTTCATATTGAACTTCGCTCAGAGGAAGCACCAACGGTGGCAAGGGTGCAGAACGTATTCTCAGTGGGGGACTTCAATGCCCATCACCAAGACTGACCCAGCCCTAAAGGGCATAGCCGTCAGACTGGGTCTGCGGCAGGAGGTAAGGGAACCAACAAGAAAAACACTCAACCTTTTCCTCACCAACCTACTGCCACAGGTAAATCTTTCCATGACAGTACCATTAGGAGTGACCGCCATATAGTTGTGGAGACAAAGTCCCATCTTCATTTTGAGGATAGCCTCTATCGTATTGTGTGGCTACCATACCAAATGGGATAAAGTTCAAACAGATAGAGCAACTCAAGACTGGCAATCATGAGGAGTTATTGGCCATCAGCAGTAACAGTACTCAACCATAATTTGAAATCTCATAACATGGCATATACCCACCCTAGCATTACCACCAAGAGGTTGATTCTGGTTCAATGAAGTGTGCAAAAGGGCATGCCAGGAGCAGTACCAAACATACCTAAAAATTATACGTCAACCTAGTGAAGCTACAACACAGGAGTACTTGTGTGCCAAACAGGATAAGTAGAAAACGATAGAGCCAAGTGATCCCACAACAACAAAGCAGATCTAACCACTGCAGTTCAGCCACAGAGTCATGAATGGTGGTGGGCAATTAAACTCACTCGTGGAGACACTCCATAAAGATCCCCCACCTCAAATAATGGGGAGAGCCCAGCACATTAGTGCAAAACATAAGGCTGAAGCATTTGTAACAATCTTTAACCTGAAGTGCCGAGCGGATGATCCACCTCGGCCTCCTCCAAAGGTTCCCTGCATCATCTATGCTCATCTTCAGCCAATATGATTAACTCCACATGATATCAAGACACGGAGAGAGATGTTGGCCCAGCAACGCTTCATCGGTCAAGAACACGAGAAGCTCACCGCGCCCATGGGCTTGCGTACACGCCGTCTTGAGTGGTCCCTTGGGTTCAATGTTTCTCTTCCTGGTGGACTCCCACTCAGCATTAATTTCTTCCCAGGCGACTACCAAGCAATTGTACATTTATTTTTCCACCCACAGGATCCCACCGGTGCCAACGACTGATAACTCTTTATGAGCGAAGAATTTGCCACTTTTGCAGAAAGCAACGTGATTCACCATGTCCGCATCGCCTCATACCATCCGGCATCAAATGATTTGGCAGAGAGGGCCATGCAGGCGGTTAGACAGAGGCTCAAAAAAGAAACATCTGGCTTGATGGACACAAGGCCTGCATGATATTTATTTTCATACTACCTCGCATGCAGTAACTGGGGTAGCCCCTATTGAGCTGTTAATGGTCGTAGGCTTCGTACAGGACTGAGTTTGCTTCTACTAGACATCGGCATGAAGGTGTGCCCCAACCAAGATTTGCAAGGTCGTTGCCCAGTTCAACATCAACCTCTTTGACACTTCCCACCCGACGATGCAGTGTTCATTCGTAACTTCAATGCCAGTGCTCGCTGGCTCTCTGGTTTTGTCGTCAGTCAAACGGGACCAGTCTCTTACCAAGTTCGGATCTGTGGGTAACTAATGAAAGGGCACCTGGATTACATTCAGTCTAGAACAGGGGTGGGCAAACTACGGCCCGCGGGCCGCATGCGGCCCGCCAAAGGTCTTTATGCGGCCCACCAAGTATTTTTTTTAAATGTTTTTAAAAAAAATTTTAAGGTTAATGGGGGGGGGGGGGGGGGGGGGGGGCTGTTGGGTTACTTACTGGTATAGGGTGGATACGTTGACTTGAGTAGGGTGATCATTGCTCGGCACAACGTCGAGGGCCGAAGGGCCTGTTCTGTGCTGTACTGTTCTATTCTATGTTCTATATGAGGCGCCCAGAATCATAACCGGGTGAAGTAATTATTTTACTTAATATACTATGCGGCCCTTTAAAATTGTGAATTTCTGAATGTGGCCCTTGCACGGAAAAGTTTGCCCACCCCTGGTCTAGAATATAATCAATGATTGAACATCCACAGTGCTCCATGTATAAAACTTCAAACATTCACAAAGTATCGTGAAGAAATTTCTCCTTATCAAAGTCCTAAATGGCCAACCTCTCATTCTGAAATTGTTATTCTGAGCTCTGGACTTCCAGCCAGGGAATGTGGCCTTTCACCATTTAATCTGCAAACTTCCTCAGGACAGTTGCTTTTGGAAATTTGAATGGTGAGTCTACAAAAATAAGTCAATATTTGTTGGGAATTTCTGACAAAAGAATTTGGATACCACTGATCTTCTGAACTCTATTGTACTTGCTATATCAAGCAGCAATTCATCAGGCCGATAAATGAGCTCTTGAAAACATAAGAACATAAGAACTAAGAGCAGGAGTAGGCCATCTGGCCCCTCGAGCCTGCTCCACAATTCAATGAGATCATGGCTGATGTTTTGTGGACTCAGCTCCACTTTCCAGGCCGAACACCATAACCCTTAATCCCTTTATTCTTCAAAAAACTATCTATGTTTATCTTAGAAACATTTAATGAAGGAGCCTCAACTGCTTCACTGGGCAAGGAATTCCATAGATTCACAACCCTTTGGGTGAAGAAGTTCCTCCTAAACTCAGTCCTAAATCTACTTCCCCTTATTTTGAGGCTATGCCCCCTAGTTCTGCTTTCATCCGCCAGTGGAAACAACCTGCCCGCATCTATCCTATCTATTCCCTTCATAATTTTATATGTTTCTATAAGAACCCCCCTCATCCTTCTAAATTCCAACGAGTACAGTCCCAGTCTACTCAACCTCTCCTCGTAATCCAACCCCTTCAGCTCTGGGATTAACCTAGTGAATCTCCTCTGCACACCCTCCAGTGCCAGTGCGTCCTTTCTCAAGTAAGGAGACCAAAACTGAACATAATACTCCAGGTATGGCCTCACTAACACCTTATACAATTGCAGCATAACCTCCCTAGTCTTAAACTCCATCCCTCTAGCAATGAAGGACAAAATTCCATTTGCCTTCTTAATCACCTGTTGCACCTGTAAACCAACTTTCTGTGACTCATGCACTAGCACACCCAGGTCTCACTGCACAGCAGCATGCTTTAATATTTTATCATTTAAATAATAATCCCGTTTGCTGTTATTCCTACCAAAATGGATAACCTCACATTTGTCAACATTGTATTCCATCTGCCAGACCCTAGCCCATTCACTTAACCTATCCAAATCCCTCTGCAGACTTCCAGTATCCTCTGCACTTTTTGCTTTACCACTCATCTTAGTGTCGTCTGCAAACTTGGACACATTGCCCTTGGTCCCCAACTCCAAATCATCTATGTAAATTGTGAACAATTGTGGGCCCAACATGGATCCCTGAGGGGCACCAGTAGCTATTGATTGCCAACCACAGAAACGGCCATTAATCCCCATTCTTTGCTTTCTATTAATTAACTAATCCTCTATCCATGCTACTACTTTACCCTTAATGCCATGCATCTTTATCGTATACAGCAACCTTTTGTGTGGCACCTTGTCAAAGGCTTTGTGGAAATCCAGATATACCACATTCATTGGCTCCCCCTTATCTACTGCACTGGTAATGTCCTCAAAAAATTCCACTAAATTAGTTAGGCATGACCTGTCCTTTATGAACCCATGCTGCGTCTGCCCAATGGGTCAATTTCTATTCAGATGCCTCGCTATTTCTTCCTTGATGATAGATTCCAGCATCTTCCCTACTACTGAAGTTAAGCTCACTGGCCTATAATTACCCGCTCTCTGCCTACCTCCTTTTTTAAACAGTGGTGTCACGTTTGCTAATTTCCAATCCACTGGGACCACCCCAGAGTCTAGTGAATTTTGGTAAATTATCACTAGTGCATTTGCAATTTCCCTAGCCATCTCTTTTAGCACTCTGGGATGCATTCCATCAGGGCCAGGAGACTTGTCTACCTTTAGCCCCATTAGCTTGCCCATCACTACCTCCTTAGTGATAATAATCCTCTCAAAGTCCTCACCTGTCATAGCCTCATTTCTATGTCACTGGCATGTTATTTGTGTCTTCCACGGTGAAGACCGACCCAAAAAACCTGTTCAGTTCCTCAGCCATTTCCTCATCTCCCATTATTAAAACTCCCTTCTCATCCTCTAAAAGGACAATATTTGTACCAGTCCCACCTCCCCCAGAACCGGTTCCAATGCCCCAGGAATTTGAATCCCTCCCTCCTGCACCATCTCTCGAGCCACACATTCATCCTATCTATCCTGACATTCCTACTCTGACTAGCTCGTGGCACTGGTAGCAATCCGGAGATTACTGCCTTTGAGGTCCTACTTTTTAGTTTAACTCGTAACTCCCTGAATTCAGCTTGTAGGACCTCATCCCGTTTTTTTACCTATATCGTTGGTGCCCATGTGCACCACGACAGCTGGCTGTTCACCCTCCCCGCGCAGAATGTCCTGCAGCCTCTCCGAGACATCCTTGACCCTTGCACCAGGGAGGCAACATACCATCCTGGAGTCTCGATTGCATCCGCAGAGCCACCTGTCTATTCCCCTTACGATTGAGTCCCTTATCACTGTAGCCCTGCCATTTTTCTTCCTGCCCTGCTGCGCAGCAGAGCCAGCCATGGTGCCATGAACCTTGCTGCTGCTGCCTTCCCCTGGTGAGCCATCTCCCTCAACAGTATCCAAAGCAGTATATCTGTTTTGCAGGGAGGTGACCGCAGGGGACACCTGCACTGCTTTCCTACTCTTGCTCTGTCTTTTGGTCACCCATTTTCCATCTCCCGCAGTAACTTTCACCTGTGTTGTGACCAACTCGCTAAACGTGCTTTCCACGGCCTCCTCAGCTTCGCGGATGCTCCAAAGTGAGTCCATCCGCAGCTCCAGAGCCGACAAGCGGTCTAACAGGAGCTGCAACTGAACACACTTCTTGCACGTGAAGGAGCCAGGACAGTGGACATGTCCCTGAGCTCCCACATCGCACATGAGGAGCATGACACGGGTTTTGGATCTCCTGCCATGTCTTAAACGGTCTGGGATCTTCTGCCATGTCTTAAATAAGCTTACCAAGCTTATGGTTATTGAGAGTACATGTTGAATGCTAATGCTCAGAAGCTATAATTAGCTACACTTTGCAATTCAGTGAAATAGATTTCAAATTTTAAACTTTGCAGAAATGTTTTGAGAATTGTGGCCTGCTTTTGATACCTCGTATTAATTAGTAATTCCAGACATCTAAAACTTAACATAGAACATAGAACATAGAACAGTACAGCACAGAACAGGCCCTTCGGCCCTCGATGTTGTGCCGAACAATGATCACCCCACTTAAACCCACATACCCGTAACCCAACAATCCCCCCATTAACCTTACACTACGGGCAATTTAGCATGGCCAATCCACCTAACCCGCACATCTTTGGACTAATTAGCAAAACATAATTAGCAAAACATAATTAGCAAAACTCTAGAAACAGTACTAGAGAAATCTTATAAAGTACTTGATATACATTAGTGCAATATCACACTGTTTTGTAACTCTTCTAAACAGTAAAGTTCCTATGGTATAATTTGGGTGAGAAGATATCTTAAACTACTGTAGCAGAATACTACTCACTTATGGAATACATCCAAACTATTATTTGGTGATCACTGATGACAAGTAACTGACCTCTGGAGTTACTAGTATCCAACTTTACTAAAACATATCTACCCAATGTTTAAAACTCCAGGCAATGAATCGAACATTTTACTTAATCTTCAGAATTTGTAATCACCTGACCCTTAAATTAACAATTAATCTCTGGATCCAAGGTTGCGTCACCAGATTCTGACTAAAATCCCAAATTTCCATTGTGAACCATCTCATTAATAAATGATAGGCACTCTCAGAGCTCACTTCTCTGGATAATTGCATCACCAGATCTTCTTTGATTACCAACAATGTCTAAGCACGAGAGAGAAAAAATTCTAACTCTTTTTATCACAGAATCCCTATAGTGCAGGCATAGGCCATTTGGCCCATCGGGTCTGAACCGACCCTCTGAAAGTCACTCTACATAGGTGCAGTCCCTGGTCCACCCCGCACATCCCTGGACACTAAGGGGAAATTTACCGTGGCCAATCCACCTAACCTGAACATCTTTGGACTGTGGGAGGAGACCGGAGAACCCGGAGGAAACCAACACAGACACAAGAAGAATGTGCAAGCTCCACACAGTCAAAGATGGAATTGAACCCGGGTCTCTGGTGTTGTGAGGCAGCAGTGCTAACCAATGTGCTAACCACTGTGCTGCAACATATCAAGCACAATCTGCATTATATTATTTCTTGCCTCAACTTTTCATACTTTTTTTTCCCTCAACTTTTTCTGTAGTTAGAGTTTCATATTCATGGAGAGGTTCCATTCAGCACAGACTGTTCTGTACCAGATGCTGATTCTGACTGTTAGTATGCTCCATTTCACTGATGACACTTCCATAATACAGGTTTAATAATTGGCATTATCACAAGTTTTATTCCAGAAATAATAGTCAACAGATTAATAAGGTTCGATATGAGAGAAATATTTATGCACAAAATAAAATTACACAGTCACGTACATGGCTGTTGACGCCAAGAGAAAATAGAACTGAAGGTTGCCTGTTGGCAGGGCTTCTAAAGGGGCCATGAAAAGCTCACATGACTTAAAAGTTTGACAAGTACAAAACTCCTTGGAGGATTACAATCATAGCATGAGACCATTTCAAGGTACAAGCAGGATAAGCAAATGAAAAATAATTAATTCTGTTGATAGCACACCAGGCTGGAGCACAAACATCACAGCTTTTGAGCAATATGGGTTTGAAAAGCTATATGCACTAATAATTTCAGACTCCATCAGGTCCAGGACAGCTAATAGAAACAAACAATTCAGCTCTCTTGGCAATTTATTTTTTATTTTTAAACGGTCATAATATACTACGTAAAGACCCTATTGTGCCGAGGAACAGAGTACCGAAGAGGCAGAGCATTTCACTTTACATTTGAACTTGGAGTAGGACAGGGCAAAAACAGGAAATATGCTGCCAACTGTCCTTTGAAGTAAAATTCAATCTCCTCCTTTTCCGACAGGAAGATAGATTTCAGGTTTGCCAAAGTCTCACAAACTTTTTAAAAATGAAAAAAGCATAGGACTGAGTAATTGCAATATTTAACCAATCATTTAGGTACTCCATTAATCATTTTGAATTTCTTATTCAAAACAACCAAACAACCTTTTCATTTCAATCTGTACAACTTTCATATGACTGCAAAGCTTATAATTGGAAGCCAAGTCTGGCTATCGATTGGATAACCTCCTGAGATGCCGAGTGGAGAAATGCAATGGATTTCAGCAGGCAGGCCGGCTAATATGTTATCCACAGTTTATGACAAAGTCACAATTACATTTCAAGTCATCTCTCATCTTCCACTTATGAAGCAGATAGCTGCATTGTCCATGCTCTGCAGTACCAGCACTTATTCAGAGCCGTGTCAAGTAGGAAGCGCACAAAACATGGGGCGATAGTCATCTTGGAAGTGAGACACTGTCCCACTTTGCCAATGTCAAATGAGATCAAAATATCTTGGTAATTTAAGTTGAACATGTTAGAACTGAAAACAGGGGCAGGATTCTCTGACGCCCTGCAGTGTCGGAGAACCGGCGACTGCTGAATTCTCCGGCGCCGGGGATTTGGCGGGGGTGGGAATCGCGCCGTGCCGGTTGGGGCCCGTTGGCAGCGGCGCCCCCCCCGGCAATTCACCGGCCCGCGACGGGCAGAGTGGCCGCCCATTTGCGGCCGGTCCCGCTGGCGTAAATTACAACAGGTACTTACCAGCGGGACCTGGCTCCGCAGGTGGCCTCCGGGATCCTCGGTGTTTTGGGGGGCAGGGGGCCATGGTGGCCTGGCCTGCGATCAGGGTCCACCGATCCGCGGGCGGGCCTATGCCATGGGGGCACTCTATTCCTCCGTGTCAGCCGCTGTAACAGTCCGCGATGGTCTACTGGGAGATGAACCCCCCTTCGCATGCGCTGGGATGACGCCAGCACACACTGGCACTCCCGCGCATGCGCCAACTCGCGCCGGCCGGCGGAGGCCCTTCGGCCCCGGTTGACATGGCTCCAAGCTCCTTCCACGCCGGCCAGCGCAAACCACTCCGGGGCCGGCCTAGCCCCTGAAGGTGCGGAGGATCGGGGTGACCAGACGCCGGAGTGGTTCACGCAAGTCCTTCGTGCCGGAGTTGCCCGCCCCGCCGGTTTTCACAGAATCCCGCCCCAGATGTTTATTCTGTATTACTGTCATGATAGAGAGATATTTGGAACTTGGGTCCAGAAATGGGATCCAAGATGTAGCAGGCAATTTGGAGGTTAAAAATACGGAGGAAAAAAAACTGCTCGCAGCAGAGTCAGAGGTTATGGCCACCACCCGAGTTACCTTGTCCCATTCAGATTTAAACTCTTTAGTGGGAATACACAGGATGACCCGGTTCAGCCAGGATGATACACTCAAGATCTATTGTCATTCGAGACAATCTTGTTTGACAAACCATTATCCCATCACAGAATCTGATTACCTACTTTTTTAAAAAATCTTTATTGTCACAAGTAGGCTTACATTAACACTGCAAAGAAGTTACTATGAAAAGCCTCTAATTGCTATATTCCGACGCCTGTTCGGGCACACAGGGAGATAATTCAGAATGTCCAAATTACCTAATAGCACAAACTGCGGGACTTGTGGGAGGATACCGGAGTACCCGGGGGAAACCCACGCAGACACTAGGAAAACGTGTAGACTCAGCACAGACAGTGACCCAAGCCAGGAATCGAACCTGGGACCCTGGCGCTGTGAAGCCATAATACCAACACTTTGAATGGAAGGCTAGCTGCACATGAATGGCATGGCTCTGTTCTTTTTTAGAAACAAGAGTGGGAAACCAGACAGCCAAGATAATGATAATGGATTCAAGTCTGGCCAAATCAGGGGAGAACCTTTGTTTGAGGGGGTGGGTGGAGCCGCGCGAGAGAGAGTGCGGTTCTAAACAGTAATTGGCAGATGGCTGTGGGGCTCGCTCTGAGGGGTCATTAACGTCGTCACCGAGGCAGGTTTTGGGAAAGGGTTCAGGACGAATGTCTCTATCAGAAGAAAAATTGTTTCATAAATTTAAGTATTGCCTTTGCCCTATTTGTGCGAGTGGAATGAAAGCTGCATGTTCTGTTACAGTTGTTTAATGGGAGCTAGTGTGTTAAGACTAAGAAACTGCATGTATCCGTTAGTTGAAATGTTGAAGTAAAAGTTGAAATGTTGTTTTCTTTTCTTTTAATAAAGTTTGTTTATAAAATAACCAAATCCTTGGGGGGCAGCACGGTTGCACAGTGGTTAGCATTGCTGCCTCACGGCACCGAGGTCCCAGGTTCGATCACGGCTCTGGGTCACTATCCATGTGGAGTTTGCTCATTCTCCCTGTCTTTGCTTGAGTTTCGCCCCCACAACCCAAAAATGTGTAAGTTAGGTGGATTGGCCACACTAAATTGCCCCTTTATTGGAAAAAAAATGAATTGGGTGCTCTGAATTTAAAATCAAATCAAATAAAATAACCAAGTCCTATTTCTTATATTATCACTCCAGGAACAAATTGATCTTTCCGCTCGGTCTTTAAACTTTAAAAAGTCATGGCATCTGGTCCAGTCTCTTACCCACTGTTGAGAGCTGATTAAGCATCTGTACCGTTATTCCAACGTGGTTCAAACTTGATTATAATTGAGCCAATGGCTACTCAGTGCTAGGATGGAGAAATGCAAAAGTCAAAGAGAGAAAAAACATTCGCTTCCAGAGTGAGGGAGAAGGTAAGTAGCACGTGCCTCTCTGCGCCATAGATTTTTTTTCACTGCCACCAGTCCGAAACCCCGAAAGCTCCCACCTAACAGTAGTGGGGGCGTACTGACACTACATGGACTACAGCAGTACAAGATTTGTCAAGGGTAATTTCTGTTAGGCAATAAATGCTCGTCTTGCCTGTGAAGCCCACATCCCAGGAATAAATTTTAAAATATCTGAACAGCTATCAGGTAGGAGCTGGCAACCTCTTTTTAAAGGCTATTTGAATTTATTACTAAATGTCATCAGAAAAGTTATAAAACATAATTAGAATCAGTTTATTCATAATGATCCTCTTAACAATCCAGACAAGTGTGAAATACTGCTTGATTTTCATCTAATTGCTTCATTACAGCACTGATCAATGCACAATTGATTATTCTATTGCAAACTTCATCCAGTACAACTCTGATGATGACCTCACTGAAGAAAAAGGTAAATTATAGAGGGGAAAGAGGGTGTTGACGGTCCAGGGGGGCAATATGTTATGGTCAGCAGGACCCTGGTAGGGCCCCGGTAGTCTTGGTAAATATATACTTCCCAAACTGGGAAGGTGCAGAATTCATAAGGAAGGCGATGGGCAAACTCACAGACCTAGACACTCAACCAGATCCAACCACAGGACAGGAACTCTGTCGGGTGTGGCATGATAATTAAACACCTTTATTGAACCTTTGAGGTTCAACCATCTGAGAGGGAAGCAATTTTCCTTTTTCTCCCACATGTACAAAGCTTACTTGTGCATCGACTTCTTTGTCAGAGGGAAGATGGTGCTTCCAGGGGTAACGAGCAGAATGGTGGTAACGCATGGAGGCGCTTCAACGGTTTGGGTTTGCAGCAGAGGTCACCATGTGGGTGAAGCTCCTGTACAGCACCCCTACGGCAAGCGTATGGACATAAGCTCCCAGCTCCAAATACGTCCAACCGCAAAACGAGGCAGGGAGTTCCACTATGCCCGCTCCTATTCGCATTACCACTGGCCATCGCCCTTGGATCAACGGAATGGTGGACGGTCATTCGAAGAGGGGACAGAGAGCAGAGTCTCAGTCTATGCAGATGACCTGCACTTCTAAGTGTTGAACCCTCTTGCCAGCATGGAAAAGATAACTGGATTTGTCAGTGAGTTTGACGCCTCCTCAGGTTACAAATGCAGCTTGGGAAAGAGCGAAATCTTCCCAGTGAACACCCAGAGAGGCAGAATCTACCGTTTAAAGTGACCCAAACCAAGTTCAGATACCTGGGGATCCAGGTGGCCCAAACCTGGACGATGTTCCACAAATGTGCCCATCTGTGGCGGTCTTCGGGGTGTCAGAGCATCTAGAGCTTTAGACAGGGAAGGGGGCGGACACCCTGGCCTTTTGCCTCACTGATTGCCAGGCAGACACTTCTGCTAGGATGGAAGTCGGCAGCACCACCCAGGGCCTCGGAGTGGCTCTCACACCGGGCCAAATTCCTGCAGCTAGAAAAAATAAGATTCTCGATAAGGGGATCCGAGGAGAGATTCCACTACACATGGAAGAAGATCACAAGCCTCTTTACAGACCTTGAAAAGGAAGCCTGCAGATAGATGAAAAGGAGTGGATGGGAGGCCATTGCCCCCCTCCGCTGCTCTCCCCCCCCCCCCCCCAAATCTAGCAAAGCCCAGTGATAGTAGCCACACTCCGGATGTGGTACCAGAGGAAGCAGCTTCGGCGAAACCACAATATCCAGCATGGCCCTCCATCTGCACCAACCACAGGTTTACTACCACAATAATGGATGCCACCTTCAAAAGGTGGAGACAATTTCAAGGGGACACTTACAGTTAGGGACGTGTACACGGACGATAAAGTAGCAACCCTGGGGGACCCCACGGAGAGTGTCCAATTACTAAAAGGAAACAAGCTAATTCACATACAGGTTAAAAAGTTCCTTCATAAGGAAACGGTGACGTACCCTCAGTTACCAGGGCATTTCGTTACTGGAAGCAGGCGATCTAGGGAAGGGAAACTGTGGGGACCTGTACGGGTGACTGTTGGAGGAGGTATGCCCCCCCTGGAGGGAAAAATGGGAGGAACTAGGCAGAGGATTCTGGATCAAAGCACTACACAGGGTGAACTCCACCTCCACATGCACAGGGTTCAGCCTAACGCAGCTAAAGGTGATGCACAGAGCACACCTAACCAGACCAGGGGGGGAAAAAACAAACAAAGCAACATTATAAAAACGAGCAAGAAATAAAAGGAGGTAAAAAGATAGGCAATTGCTCTCAGAGCAGCAAAAAGCTGGAGGGGGATCCGAAGGGGCAGCAGAGAGCACAGTCTCACTCTATGCAGATGACCTGCTCCTCTACATTTTGGACCCACAAAGCAGCATAGACGGAATCATCGCAACTCCTGAAAGAGTTTGCCGCCTTCTCAGGCTACAAACTCAACATGAGCAAAAGCGCGATCTTCCCGCTGCCATTTAAACAAGCCCGACACAAATTCCGCTATCTGGGGATCGAAATAGCCCATGACTGGAAAGGGATTCACAAATGAAACCTCACCAGTCTGACAGAGGAAGTAAAAAAGGACTTGCAAAGATGGAACACACTCCCACTCTCCCTTGCGGGGAGAGTCCAGATGATCAAAATGAACATACTGCCCTCTTCCTACTTGGATCTATCCCGATCTACATCCCCAAGGCCTTTGAAGACTGCTAGGATCCCAAAAAAGGTCTTACAAAAAACCTTTTTTTGTGGTGGGGGGGGCTAGCCCTCCCAAACCTATAATTCTATCACTGGGCAGCGACAACCGAGCGAATAAGGGGATGGATCAAGGAGCCAGAAGCAGAGGGGCTGCGCATGGAGGAGGTCTCCTACAAGGGGACCTCCCTCCGCACCCTCGCCATGGTGGCACTCCCATCCCCACCAAAAAACACTCCAGCAGCCCAGTGGTCCTCCAGTCCTGGAACCATCTACGGCAGCAATTTGGCTTGACCAAAATTTCAGAAAAGCTCCCATCTACAACAACCATAGGCTCACACCAGCGCTGATTGACACCACCTTTAAAAAGTGGGGACTGGATGGAGGGTCATTGACAGTTAGGGACGTATATATGGATGGCAGGATCGCAACACTGGACGAACTGACTGAGAAATTCCAGCTAGTCAGGGGGAACGAGCTACGGTAACTGCAACTCAAAAACTTCCTACGAAAGGAGACAAGGACGTACCTACAACCGCCACGACAGACATTACTGGAAGAGTACTGGACGCAAGCATCCGAGATAAAGGGAAATGTAGCAACATGTATGATCGTAGATGGTAGAAAGGGCTGACACCGTACTGGATGCAACAAGAAAGAAATGGGAGGAGGGCCTGGGAATCGGGATAGGGTGGGGACTCTGGAGCAAAGCACTGCATAGGGTCAACTCCACCTCCAAGTACGCATGGCTCAACCTGATGCAAGGAGAGCATGGGAAACGACAACAAACTTGGCAAATACAACAGGGAGCAAGGAAAATATGGGAGAAAAGACGGGACGAACGGCCAAAGCGGAGGTGAACGCGCGATGACAAAGGCAGCGAAAACCGTCCGGGAGAAGCAAGTAACACCACCAACACCAGATCCATTCTCGTATTGCCCTCTCTGTATTGGACAGAACTACTGTAATTGTTTCTCCGGCACCCAAATGTATATGTACCTCCCCAGTGTTTTTTATATAATATATATTTGTTCGGTGTACATAACTGTAAATATACTTTGTTCAAAAACCCAATAAAAAACATTTATATAAAAAAAACATAAGAGTTGTGAAATACAAAATGTGACAACCTAATAAAAACATTTTTGAAAAAAGATTCAGAACTAAAGCAGTTATATCGGAAAACATATATGGAGATTGAATCTGAGTGTATACCAGAATGTTATTACATTAGAAATAATGTACTAATGAGAAAATGGGGGCCTTTACATATTCAAGCAAATGAGTAGAGGTTCATCAAGTGGTATTACTGGTGGGTTATAGAAAGAAGGTTTTGCGGGTAGCACATGAGGTACCAGTAGGGGGTCATTGAGGAGGACGGATAACTCAAGCAAAAATATTTTTATTGGCTTGGACTACATAAGGATGTAGATGAATTTTGCCATGCCACATATGTCAGGTAACAAGGAAACCTCTTGGCAGTAATCAAACCAGAACCTTTAATACCCATTCAGCATTTGAGGAGCTTTTACCACAGTCCTAATTGATTGCATGGGACCCATGCCTAAAACGAAAAGTGCGATTCAATATCAGTTGACCACAATGGATGGGTCCACTAAATTTCCGGAAGTAATTCCATTAAGAAACATTACGGTTAATAATAAAATTATTATAATAATCGCTTATTGTAACAAGTAGGCTTCAATGAAGTTACTGTGAAAAGCCCCTAGTCGCCACATTCCAGCACCTGTTTGGGGAGGACGGTACGGGAATTGAACCCGCGCTGCTGGCCTTGTTCTGCATTATAACTCAGCTGTTTAGCCCACTCTGCTAAACCAGCCCCTATTTAAGAGGGTTGTAGAGAAGTTTAGAATATCTTTTACTAGATATGGAATACCAAAATAAAATTCAATCAGATCAGAGACACAATTTTATGCCAAAGTTATTCAAGGAAGTTATGGATAGCCTAGGAATAAAGCAATTTAACTCAACTGCATATCATCCAAAATCACAAGGGGCTTTAGAAAGATAGCATCAAACTATGTTGAGGCTACAGTCAGGATTATCCAGAGGATTGGGATAAAGGAATTCCATTTGTATTATTTGCAATTAGGGATGCACCTAATGAATCAACTAAATTCAGTCCATTCAAATTGATTTTTGAGGTGAGAGGACAATTTAAATTAATCATAGAGAAACTGGTGAATCAGCGGTCAGAGACTACATTGTTGGACTGTGTGTCAAACTTTAGGGAGAGATTAACTAGTGCTGGTGAGTTGGCGAGGAAACATTTAAAATTGTTACAACTGGTAATGGGAAAAGAAAAGGCAGATAAGAAATCAAAACTTCAGTTTTGTTAGTGGGGAGAAACTACAAGTATTGTTCCCAATGGTAGGTGAACCAGGGCAGCACGGTAGCATAGTGGTTAGCACTATGGCTTCACAGCGCCAGGGTCCTTGGTTCGATTCCCGACTTGGGTCACTGTCTGTGCGGAGTCTGCACGTTCTCCCTGTGTCGGTTTCCTCCGGGTGCTCTGGTTTCCTCCCACAGTCCAAAGGTGTGCAGGTTAGGTGGATTGGCCATGCTAAATTGCCCTTAGTGTCCAAAAACGTTAGGTGGGATTACTGGATTACAGGGATAGCTTCGAAGTGTGGGTTTAAATGGGGTGTTCTTTCGAAGGGCCAGTGCAGACTCGATTGGCCAAATGGCCTCCTTCTGCACTGTAAATTCCATGATAAAATTCTATGAACCATTAAAATAAGATTTGTGGGCATTACAAATTGAAAGAAAATTGAATAAATTGAATTATTTTATTAAAAACGCCAGACAGAAGGAAAACACAGAGTGCATGTTAATAAGCTCAAAAATAATTTTGAAGGAAAGAAGGACGACGTGTTAGTTGCTGTAGCTCAGGGAGAAGAGATAAATCCAGAAATCTCTGAATTTGACGTTCCTTAAATAAATCCAATAGTGAGGAAGTATTTTAAAAATTGGGATGTATTAGAGAGTTACCTACCAGAGGAAAATCAAAATGACCCAGAAGAGTTATTACACAGAGCTGTATGTGGGAATAAATTGGGAAGAACAAAAATAATGACACGTGATATAGATATAGGACATGCTATTCCCTTTAAACATATATTACAGGCTCAATTCACCAAAGTTAGCACAGGTAGAAAAGGATATCGACAACATGCTTAAAATGATATAAGCAGGGAGGGCGGCATGTGGAGCAGTGGTTAGCACTGGGACTACAGCACTGAGGACACGGGTTTGAATCCCGGCCCTGGGTTATTGTCCGTGTGGAGTTTGCACACTCTCTCCGTGTCTGCGTGGGTTTCACTCCCACAACCCTAAAGATGCGCAGGTTAGGTGGATTGGCCACACTAAATTGCCCCTTAATTGGAAAATAAATCATTTTTAAAAATATATATCAGCGAAATGAGTTTCAGGGATTGGAGCTCACCGATTGTCATGGTACCAAAACCAGATGGAATACAACGATTGTGTGTGGACTATAGAAAGGTCAACACAGTTAGAAAGTCAGATTAATACCCCATTCCTCATTTGGAAGACTGTGTTGAAAGGTTGGACAAACACATTTTATTACCAAACTTGACTTAAAGGAGCAAGTACCTTGATCAGACAGTGTAAAGGAGGCTTTTGGCTTTTGTGCCAAATGGTCTGTATCAATTTACTGTCATGCCTTTCGGAATGAAAAATGTGCCAGCAACATTCCAAAGGTTAATCAACAAGGTAATCTCGGGTCTACACAATTGTGCAGCATACATTGACGATTTGTGGTGTTCAGTTAAACATGGACGGAGTATTTAGAATATTTAAAACAACTATTCGGTTGACTAAGGAAGCTGGATTGGTGGTATATTTGTCTGACTGACAGTGTGTTTCCAAAAGTTCAAGTCACCTTCTTAGCCCATACCATTTGGACATGGTCAGTTGTCTCCACAGAATGCGAAGACAAAGGCAATTGGTGAATTTCCAAGACCATCAACGAGAAGTTATGCGATTTCTGGGCACAAGTGGTTTCTACCGTAAATCAATGCCAAATTTCAGCAGCTATGGTTGCTCCACTGACTGAACTTCTAAAAATAAAGTGGATGGCAGAATGTCAGGAGGCAGTCAATAATCTGAAGACCATGTTAACCACCGCACCAGTGTTGATGACACCTAATTATGCTCAGCCATTTGATGGGTGGCGATTGATGCCAGTGATGTGGGTGTTTGTGCTGTACTGCTGCAGGAAGACGACGAAGGAATTGTAAGATCAATCAGGTATTTTTCTAGAAAACTAAACATTCACCAAAAGAATATTCAATCATCAAAAAGGAGACCTTGAATTTGGTATTGGCGTTACAACATTTTAACATCTATGTTGTGATAGAAATTGACTTTTCTAGTCAGCTATAACCATGAGAGTAAGGGAAGATGATAGAGCTTTAATTGAGAACTCATTAAGAATCATTAACTATAATCATATTAAGCATTACTTCAGTGCAACAATAGCTGGGAATCCACCAAGGGTTAATCCAGATAATACTCTCTAATTTCTTTCTTAAACCTAGGTTTCACATCTACAAGGTCAGTGACGTCAACTAGCTAAATACCCCATTGTATGGTTAAAAACTGGGCGGCTGCCCAGTACAAGTAGTCACGTTTCTACAGTAACAGCCAGTCTAGGGCTGATAATTTGTTAACAAAAACTCTGTTTTTTGGCAAGCGATGGAATGGGAAATTGACACCAATATATTTAAATACACATATTTCTTAAATTGATGGACAGACAATTTGGCTGAATTGAGTGAATTATAATTAGTTAAAGCCAATCCAAAGTAAAAAGGCCAGACCTTAAAGATAATAATCTCCTTAAAATCACTTAGCGGGATGGAAAAACTCATTCTGGAATCACCCTATCTATATTTCTGAAACCTATTTCTTTGCTGCTTGCCTTTGCTAAATTGCAATCTTTCTTTTGTTTAAATCTCTTAGTTATGTTATCCAATGTATTATTATTTGAAGAATTACCACGATCTGTAACTGAATGAATACTGTATTCGCTAAAGACAATCAATCTGACTAGCTTGCTGCAGGGCTAGTCGGAACTTCCTAAATATTGTAGTGAAAACAAGATTACCAGTGGCACAGCTGACAATAAAAGTACAAGTGGAATTTGCCAAAAAGCCAAGTCTTGATCTCTGTTATTTGGGAACTGAGAAAGGATAACGGATATCCAGGGTTCCGAATAGACAGAGATCCATCAGTTAGCAACAGTTTATCTAACACAATTGTATACAAGGATCACAATCCATTAAAATTCTTGGACAAATTAAAAACACAAACGCAAGACTATTCAGATGGGAGCTCATTATTACAACCGTTTAATTTACGAATTTTCCATGTGGCAGGAAGAGAAAGGGTGATTTCTCATGCTTTATCACAACTATGACATGTTAGAAGACTAAAATGGACTATATTTATGATGGTTTGCCTGTTTTAAAAATGTAAAATGATATATCATATAGAATGACAGTTGTATGTAATCTGAAATGTTTAAAGGGTTTTTAAAAGAATTAAGCAATCTGTTTACATTGCTGGTTTTATTTTTTACCCGGGGGGGGGGACGATTGGAAGATGCTAGGACAATTGGATTATAAATGTAGTGGGTAATTTAAGGGTTAACAGCCTGAGGTTAGAATGAGCTTGTTTAAATAATTATGTTCTGCAGGGCCCGAGTGGTTTTAGCAGCCAGGAGGAGGAATGTGTTTTTCAGTCTGGGCTAATGCATAGTGGTCTGCCTGGGGAAGTCCATATGCTTTGTAGCCTGCAGAGATAAGTTGTTTTTTCAGCTTGTGAGATGAGGTCATTGCTGGGTGGAGCCAAGGAAGGCAGAAAGATTATTTGAAAGTATTAGAGAGGCAGTTGGTGGAGAAACTTTGGAGAGAGGAGTTTCCTTCTGATCTGCCTGATGCTGAGTCAATTCTCCCACAGAAAGTTGAACTATAGGTTTATTTTTTTGTTGATTAATGGGAAACTGAGTATGACAGTTTCACGATGTAAATTGTAAGCCATTCTTTATGGGTGTGAAGTTTCAACAGAGTTATAATAAAGCTCTGTTTTAAGAATAATCATGCCCTATTTCTTCATGCAATCACCCTTGGAGCGAAGCATTCTTTTCACACAGTCTTTGAAATAAACTAAAATAGTGGGATTGCAATCCAGTATCCTAGCCACTGTTGGGGTCTGGTCTAGGATTGTAATAAGAGGCTCTGTTCATTGCTAAACAGAAGAGGAGACAATAATGTGTACATATAAAGAATATAATGTGCTGAATTTTCAATTATATTCCACTAGACATGAGACTGCTATTCCTTACTTTTCACTTGCCTGCAGAGTTTTGCACTGGTTATTAGAGAGCCAAAGTTGGAATCTTTTGTGTATTTGTATTGTTATTAAACAAAAGGAAATGTTTCCATTGCTCAGTGCTCTTGCTCCCCCTTCAATTTCAAGGGCTGCTGGCATTTTTAAAACCAAACATAAAATTGCATTGCATTGCAATATGCGAGGTTACTCCATTAAGGTTCGTCGCAATATTTCTGCTCACAAAGTTCAGAAAGTTATAGATATAATTTAAAACAAGCATTTACTGCTCGGGTACAGGAAAGGTTTCAGCATAAATAAAAACTTTAAGGGTGATTTAGATCGAAACATGAACTCCTTCTCTCCACAGATGCTGCCAGACCTGCTGCGTTTATCCAGCATTGCGTTTTTATTTCAGATTTCCAGCATCTGCAATATTATGCTTTCATTCAAGATTTCAGCATGTTGAGTTTTTCAACATACAGAAGCTTTTCTCCCCATTTCCTTCAGAGAAAAAAAAACTGATAAGTTGCACCCTTAACCTGCTTCGGCACAAAAGTGACAAATACTCTCGTGTTTCCCAAACTTTTTCCCTCAACTGTGACCCAATTACTTTTAAATCTTGAAAATTGGTGCAACCTCAGAGTAAGGGTCATGGAAGAGAGCTGTAGACAGGGATGACATTGCTGGAAAAAGGTTTAACTGGTTTTGTTTACAATAGCCTTGAAGACCTCTGATGGGCCCTTGGAGCCAAGAAATCATGTCACACACATGTATTGACAGTCTCAATGCCATCCCAACATGGTCCCACCATTTTACAAAACATACGATCAAAGTATCCTCTATGACAAGCATCTCCAAGGAATTCACCAATTAGTCAATCTGAGCACTGAACTGAATAACATAACAGGAATCTTGAAAGAGGGACCAATCAGGACAGCCGAAAAGCTGTGTCCATTGACAAAACCATTGGGGGCAGGGGGGGGGAGGGGTGAGGGGGAATTGGACCCCTAGCCAGAGTCTCTGCTTGACAGTCACTATTGCTTGCCTCAGAGCTTGCAACCCCAAGTGATCAGCGAGATCACCGCAGAGAGTTTGGGAACCCATGCCCAACTCCACGGCACAGCATATTGAATATAGATTTACCCGTTATACTTTGCTGTGGCAACAGTGTATCTGTATGCAAATATGATACTTTCTACAGACCATTATGACTACATTACTAGCAACTTTCACAGACTCTGCATTCCAAAGCACATGTAATAAAATACTTCAGAGGTGTGCCATTGTTGTACTGTTCTTGCTGCAGGGAGAGATGTTTTGCTATGTTCACTTCGTTAAAGATGGAGTGATGGGTCCTACAATACTGCAATATTTTGGTGTTGGAACTGACCGAAACGTCTGGAGAAAGATGATACCATTATTTCACAAACTTTTTGACTGCAAATGAGTTGGCCTCATTCTAAATATTTCTGTGACTACAGCACATGCAATGGGCTGCAATCATATCACAATAAACATTTACTACCATCAAAAAGTGTACTTCTAATTTATAGAAAATGTCACACAGCTGTATCTTGAGGGGAAGATTATGAATGGACAGGGTTTAAAATCTTTACTCGAAGGGGTAACTAAAATTGAATTTAACTATAACCACTAAATATGAAATGAAATGAAACAATGAAAAATCACTTATTGTCACGAGTAGGCTTCAATGAAGTTCTGCGAAAAGCCCCTAGTCGCCACATTCCGGCACCTGTCCGGGGAGGCTGGTACGTGAATCGAACTGTGCTGCTGGCCTGCTTTAAAAAGCCAGTGATTTAGCAGAGTTAGCTAAACCAGCCCCTAGCTAAACCAGGAGGGATTTTAAGATTACTGATTAAGTTATAAGGCTGCATGTTATTTTCTTATTCCATACTTTGTTTAACAGTTAGCTCAATTAACCTTTCTCTTCCTACATTTTATTTATTTAGGATGTTACTCTCCATTTTTGTCTTGGGAGGGTAAATTCTGCACACACTGCTGTACATTATGGCCAATCAAAACAATTTTTGTTTTCAATATAGCAAAACATTGTAATTCACAAAGGAAACGTAAAGACAGAAGACACCTGATTGAGTACAGATGATGAAGCTATAGTTCTCAAGAGCCCTGTTTGAGACAAATTTGAAGAGTGCAAAGAGATGTAGCAAGATATGTGCAGTTCGGAAGATAATTTCAGAGCGCAGCGACATAGTAGCTAAAGACTAAGCCGCTAATAGAGGGAGGGAGAGGGAGCACATAGTCCGAGAGCTAAAGACAGGAGATTGTCAGCTGTCACATTGGAGGAGGCTGATGGGATGCATAAGAAATGCATAAGGTTATCAAATCAGGGCCAGCATTTTTGAAATCAATATCGCGAGGGAAGAAAATGGGCAAGAATGACTATGTGAACAGGATTTATTGAGAAAATAGAAGGTTGCTAGTTGGATTTCTAGATAGGTTTGTATGGTTTGGAGTTGGGAGGCCAGCAAGATGGGCTTTGGAGAAGTGAATATACAAGATAATATGTTTTATCCCTACGACAGGGATGTAAAGCCAGCATGGAGCCAACATGCTCAATTGGGCTTGACCCTTGACTACCTATTTAAATATGGCAGGAGGGTGCAATTTCTGCACCCGCCCACCTTCTGTATTATGGGGGGTGGAGGGGGGTTGTCAGGAGGAATTGGATGGGAAGGTGGTGTGGTGTGTTGGGATTGGGTATCCACTCCCCCCACCCCTGCCATGCAGAAAACACACCCACTGGGGCATGCAAAATCCTGCCCATAGTCTGGAGATGAATGTATGTGTGGGATTTCAATTTACATTATGCAACCTTGTTGATGGAAATGGATGTTGGCATCTATTGCTCCAATCAGGGCTAAGAAATCATTGAATATTGTAGAACACGTAATTGAAATGATAAGTAGCTGGGGGCCAGAACGAAATGCATTGGTGGAACTAAGTGGTGCAATGTCTGCCGAACAATATCAGAATATCTGGTTATCTCATTTTCAACACTAGTTGCCCATACTCCACAAGCCTCATCTACCTTTCTTCTCCTCCTCAGATATACAAGAACCACTATATCCTGTGATTACTTCATTTATCATTGTGTAGTTGTACTTTTCAAATGAAAAAAAAAGTAGGCATAATGCAACCTGTTTGTTACTAAAAACAGCAGGGATATTAAAAGAACTATGTACATTTTATCAAAAGATGAGCAATAAAGTATCTGGTGGGGCAATAAAATTAAGTATCCAGATTATATCAAAATATTAATTGTTTGTACATATTAATCTTGTCATGGGTGTCATGTTGAACTAAGTGAATGACCAGATTAGGTAAATTATATGTTATTGGATGTGGCCATCCAAAATGGTCGCCGGAAAGGATGATGGGAATTGTGGTCAGGGTTGGGACACAGACAAGACACAGCTGGTGTGTATTTGCAAACAGCAACCGAGACCTATACAGAAACTCGCACCTGCAAGAGACCACTCACAGGTCTCCCCAGGACAATGGGCTTCAGATTGAAACTTAACATTCGTAACAGACGCAGGGCGCTTATTTTGCGAGTGCCTACTTGCCTTGGACAATAACAACCAGTACCCACTCAGCGATCAAAGTATCCCCCCTAATTGGCCAGAATCGATCAGGATGATTGAAATAATAATAACAATAAAGCTTATTGTCACAAATAGGCTTCAATTAAGTTACTGTGAAAAGACCCGAAAATCCTAGCGATCCATTGGATCCCTATTGGGACCACCCAAAAGAGCGCAAAAGATTGGAGGATAAGAAGACTGCTGCGACCAACATTCGTTCTCTTTGGGACCGGCTTCTGTGTGCCAACTGCAGCAAATCGACCAGCCAAGTTCAAAGACCCGCGACCATTCAACCTGAAAGACGACAATCAGCTTAGACCGCACCAAATGACTCCAGCCGCCACACATGGGGGAACCAGATAAAGGCCTTTATTTAACCGACACAGGGGCCCGGTCACTTTGAAGTAAAAGTAATTTTAAACTGCTAAATATAGTCTAATGTGTAGTAGCATGTAAGTTATTAAGTATATAACCAATCCCCGCTAAAAGAGATCATGGCAAAGGGGGGATGAAGAGTTTAGGCGAGAGTATGGAGGAGGGGTGCGAGGTGCTCCGGAGGGTGAACACCTCCACCTCGTGTGCAAGGTTGGGGGCTGAAGATGGTGCATAGAGGCGCACCTTACAAGGGCGAGGATGAGCTGGCTCTTTGAGGGGGTAGAAGATGTATGTGAGCGGATGGGGAGGGGGGGGGGGGGTGGGGAGGAATTTGAACGAGGGGAAGGATGCAGGGATTCTACAATTCAATGGGCATTATTCATTATGCACTTTTCGAGAATTGGCTCACATCAAACATTAAGGAGGGGTTGGGGGCCTGTATGTGTTAACGGTGAATTGGGACAAAAACAACTACAGTAGTACCCGCCCAGCTAGCAAGGTATCCGCAGAATTATGGGTGATTCCTGAACTCCTCCTTTTGTCATGTGTTTATGTTAACAATGTGGGCCTTAATGTTTGGGGATTTGGTGGGAGGATGGGATCTTTGTATTGATATGGGATATGACATTGCATTTGTTACTGATTGTTGGGTGTAAATTTGGAGAAAAATGTGAAAAGGATAATTTTTTTAAATTATTAGTTTTTTTTTTTTAAGTATAGAACCAAGTCCTATGTTTGATAATAAACTATAATTGTACTAAAATACTGGCTGTGTGGTCATTTGTCCGCACTCTCATATTGTGGTTATTGTATTTCACAAAAGCACACTCTCCTGTCAATTCCTATGAAAGTGAGATTGTCATGGGCAGTGAATGATTTAATGTGTCTACATGAGTATTGGAGGATCATAGAATCATAGAATTTACAGTGCAGAAGGAGGCTATTCGGCCCATCGAGTCTGCACTGGCCCTTGGAAAAAGCACCCTATTTAAGCCCATACCTCCACCTGATCCCAGTAATCCAGTGACCCCACCTAATCGTTTTTTGGACACAAAGGGCAAATTAGCATGGCCAATCCACCTAACCTGCACATCTTTGGACTATGGGAGAAAACTGAAGCACAAAGAGGAAACCCACACAGACACGGGGAGAACGTGCAGACTCCGCACAGTGACCCAAGCCGGGAATCAACCTGGAACCCTGGAGCTGTGAAGCAACACTACTATCACTGTGCTACCGTGCCATCCGAATCACATACACCGGACTCAAGTTCACAAGTCATAGATAGAAATGCTAACACGTTGCCAGAAGTCTAACAGCCTCGAAGCAAATGGCTGTGCTGTGTCTTTAAAATTTCTAGGAATATTTTAATTCCATTAGAATTAAGTATTATTTTATAAATCACAATTATTTGGACATTCTGAATTCTCTCTCGTGTACCAAAACAGGACCAGAATGTAGCGACTAGGGGCTTTTCACAGTAACTTCATTGCGCTGCTAATGTAAGCTTCTAATGACAATAATGATTTTTCTTTTTTAATTTAAAAATTAACAATGCATGATGTGTCAACCCAGTAAAGGCTGTTCAGTGGCCTGAACCAAAGTGTTATGTTCCATGCTGTCTTGATATAGTTAATTTCAAAGATGGCTTAACAATGCTCTTTTGCTTCATAACCATACTCCCCATCAATGTGGAATCCTTCCTCTTCAGGTGCTATGACTATACATTACACAACCACATTCTTATTTGAAACATGTGGCAAAGTCCCTTTTCAAATAATATCATAATTGATAATGAAGTAAAAGGGACACGGGGCTGGATTCTCGATTTTGAGTCAATCTCCAGAGGATCCGTGGCATTTTACGTGTGAAAAATCGGCAGCACCCCAGCACTAATGCTGCGTCCGGTGAGGGGCTAGCATCCACACCGCGTAAATCGCACGGCCTACACAAAATAAATGGCCAGAGAATTGCCAGGTTCATCTGCAGCGGACTCACCGTACATGGCACCGCCGTGCTCGGAGCCACCCACAGTCCGCCCGACACAGTCCGAGCCACTAGCTACTCGGTTCTCGACCACTGAGACCACACGTCCCCTGCGCGTTAGGGAACTTCAGGCCCACGCACGGAGCAGGCTTTCAGGTGACGTCCATAGGCCATTTTGGAGAGGGCGGAGCATGTGCAACCTGCGGTAAAACAGGTGCCGCCCCCGATTCAGTCATAAAAACGGATTCTCTGCCCGATCGCTGATTATGAAATCAGCGTTGGGAAACAGAGAATCCCGCCCACTATTCTTAATTAGTATCAACAGGAGAATTGATAATATTTGATTACCATGCCTCTACTCTTTGATTTAAAATTTGAAGAAAAAGAATAATTTGAAGCAAAAGTACTACTTCAGCTATTCTGCTTTTCATGTATATGCATAGTAGCTACAAATTCACAATGTGCAGCCTGACTCTGCTAACGCACAGATCTGAGAAACAGTATTAATGCAATAGGCTCATTACCAAATCTCATTCCAGCTCCTCTGTAAGAGGTGGTAGGCCCATCTGAGGTCAGCAAGGCAGACATCACTGGCTTTTTGCTTTGCTTTTAAATTATCTATTCGAGTGAGACGAAGATGATATATCTGGTCTCCGTTTTATAAACTCAGGATTGTTCATCTACTGTTTTCATTTAGTTCCTAATTACGACCTGAATTCTAAACACCTCGACTGAGAAAGTGGGGGAAATAGTAATCAGCTGAATTTTATATATTTTTTTTAAAACTTCCCTGGTTGGTATTGAAACAGTGAGTAATGCTTTTTTCTTGATTAATGTTTTACATGAGCCTAGAACCTAAATGTGTTTGCATTATATTCTGCTGATTCCTTCAAATATGGATTTTGCACAAATTATACATTCCCCAGGGAGGCACAAGTAATGGGATGTGAGCAACTGATTATCATAACACTGATTTAATGAGGGTTTAAATCATAAAATATTACACTACTTTTTCCTTCCGTTTGAAAATATCTATGCTTAAAGCATCATTTTAGAAATCAGACAATTTAGGGCAAAGTAGGAGATTCATGTGCCAATGCTCGCTCTTGAACAGAAAGTCATTTTCCCCATCCTTTCCCCGAATCATTTGTATTCAATTTTTCCACCCAAATATTTCTCAATTGGTTTGTTTAAAAAAATGTCTGAATAAGCAGAGGATAAACATTCCACCGTTTTGATAACACTTCTTATAAATTTCCCTCTTTCCTTCAGTCTTCTAATGACCCCAAGTCAGAGTCCCCTTAATACCAAATCACGAGTCGGGGAAACAATCTTAACAGACCATACTTCATGTGGATATGGCTTTTCAATTGTTTGAATTAAGACTTAAACTAAAATTGAAGAATTTGCTTAATTACAAAATGCTTGCCATTTTAGTGGACTGTATGCTCATGTTCAAAAGCCAAATAGCTGGCCAAATGCTTAAATGAAATTATAGATGATATTTAGTTAATTAACATAACCCCAAGTAGTAATTGAATAAAAGGTTATTTTAGACAATGCTATTCACTTGGTTATCCACACAGAATGAACTGACTTTGCTAAGTGGGATTACAAACGGGATTTTAAGGCATCATATTTTTTGCATCACTCAACCTGGATAGGTATAAAGATCACCAAGTTACTCTTGGCTCCCATAGAATGTCTTCGGTCTGATAGGATTAATGCATCAACAATTCCCAGCAAGACCTCTGGTGTTCTCCAAGTCCTCAAGTCTGGTACATCATATGAGGTTTGGGGGAAAATAGGAGGAATAAAAAGATGCACATTTGGAAACTTAATGACTACAGTAACAAATCTACACAAAATGCAAACAGGAGCGGATATGCAGTACACTAGTACAGTACACTTCTGAAGCAAGAGGACAAGGTTTAACAAGGTGGAAGAATAAATTTAAAACAAGGGTAAATCTTGGCTTGTATTTTCAATACACATTCTATGTCAAACATACACTATTCCTACCTCTCAATGTGGGAGAACCGTGGATATGGCCTTTTCTTGTTGCACCTTTGTGGCAACTGCCCAAGCTTAATCGTCAGAACATAGTCCTGGACCTTGGAAGTGACAGGCGGCAGCCACGCTTTACACTGGAAGACTAGCAAGTTTCAAATGGACGAAACAGCTTCTTTCACATAATGGCCCACCAGCGGCAGTTGATGGTTATTTTGGTATGCATCACTGGGAACAGCCGGTAGAACAGAGTCCTACATTAGAGTTGCTGAGAATGAACTTCTGTTTCCCAACTTAGTTTGAATTTCTCTGCTGTCAACAATGATGCTTTCAACTGGCTGTCCAGGCTTCAAGGTCCAGAATTTCATCCCTCAATCTCTTGCTCCATCTTAAAGGTGCTCCTTCAACCCCAACTCGACTACGCTTTGGTCACCCATTCCATTTACTGTGTATCAAATTTTGTTTATAATTGTCATGTTTTATTACATTAAAGGGCACTATAATAAATACATGTTTAGTGAAGAGCCCTATTGTTTTCCAACCAGGATCCACCGCCTCAGCACAACTTTCTGCAACACCTAAAAAACATTTGAGGCACAAGGCTGAAATCACTGACATCTGCCTTTGCCAATTCCACCTTTTTTTTTAAATCTGCCACATGTTTCATGTATATAATTAAGTAAAAACATAAATTAAGTTGATTTGCAGGTACATCATAGTTCAAGCAATACATTTCATATATTATGCCAATTCATCGGTATCGAATCTATTGAATTATAATGACTGGTCAAATTTATTTTTACGGAATTCTGCGAGCTCAAACTTGTTTTGGGGGATTGAATTCCACAATTTCAATAATTCAAACTGGTAGCCTTCATTCCTTTAAATGTGTACTGAAATACCACTTACTTAAGTCAAAGGCGCATGTTTTTTACTTAATTTTTACTCTGTGCAGAGACTGCACGTCTAATTAATGAATTTGGTAATAAGAATCTATCAGAGCCAAGTGACAAAATACAGCTACAGTTATAAACCAAGTTTGATAGAAGAGCAACGGAATTATTTTTACAGGAGGAGAGATGCATCTCGAAACTCTCTACTTTAGAATGAATTAAAAAAAACAACAAACTAATAAATCCCGATTCCTATCAAAAGGCTTATACTAAGTGAAGCATTGATAAATACATAGACCAGCCTTGAAGAAAGCTACTCTGTAGTTTATATCCATCCATATTTTACAGCATCTGTTCTTGTAATTAATCAGTGATTCCTATTCAATTTTTTTCAGAAATATTTATATTACTGGCAAATTGTATTTTAACACACTTTCTTTAAAAGAATCAATATAGGGGTGGGACATAGCACAGTGGTTCGCATTGTTGCCTTCACACGCAGGGACAGGGTTCGATTCCCATGTCTGCAGGGTTCCTCCAGGTGCTCGGTTTATTATTATTATGATCATACTTATTGTCACAAGTAGGCTTCAATGAAGTTACTGCGAGAAGAAGCCCCTAGTCTCCCACATTCCGGCGCCTGTTCGGGAAGGACCGTACCGGAATTGAACCCGCGCTGCTGGCCCTTGTTTCTGCATTACAAGCCAGCTGTTTAGCCCACTGTGCTAAGCCAGCCCCAAGTCCAGAAATACATGATTGTTAGGTGAATTGGTACATTCTGAATTCTCAGTCAGTGTGCCCGACAGGCACCGTGGTGTGGCGACTAAGGGGATTTTTCACAGTAGCTTCATTGCAGCGTTAATGTAAGCCTCCTTGTGACACTAATAAAGATTATAACTATTATAACTCATAACTCAGCTATGAACAACCACAATTTGCAGCCATGTTTAATGCAAATAAAATCAAGTCAATGGGACTTTTCCTGGCAGGTTATGTCAAAGATTTTGGACTGAAAATCTAACTGCTAACCCAACTGCCATTGGAAATTTGGCATTCAATATTTTCAATGGGGTGCACAAAGATTGACCAATAATAGTTTATATTAATCTATAGCAACTAAGCAAATGTTTTCAGTAAATTAGCTGTGATCTTAAATCCGGTCTTGCATGCCAAAGGAGAAAATATTCTGCTTCTATACAAGAACTGAAACTAAGCTTGCTGGCTATGCGTCTTCAGGCTGCTAGAGATAGCATAATGATAGCAAAATAATGACTTGTGTTATTTCCACAATGCCAAGCAGTGTTGATTTTGCTGCACTGCGACATTTATCCAGGTCCTTTAACAATCTCACCTGACAAAGCAAAGTCTGTATTCAGTAATATCACAAAACAAATGGCCACCAATCCAGAGCAGAACCTAAATGCTCTTCACCATGGTAACCATCTATTATTCCACATATAAAACATCAGATTATATGTTTTTGACTAGCATTTAAAAATACAAATACAGACAAAGTGTACTACTGGACGCACAACTGGTGAGATTTTATTTGAAGAATAATTTACTTCTGCCATTTATGAAACAATCCTACAACATGGCACCATCAGTGCAAAAGATTCCATTTATCACTCTTGAGGGAGCTGCCACCATGGCAAATAATGCAAGTTGCCACTGTGGTGAATCACAGTAGCGTAATTCACACTGTATTACACATGTTGTACTATGTCTCTGTAAGCTCGACACACAAGCAGTTGCGTTGCTCTGCCACTAGGGGGAGATGCACTGGGCGTGTACGGGAGTGTACGGGAGTTTGTACTGGGCTCCACCCACGGCTCCTCCCCCTAACTGGAAGTATAAAGGTTGATGCTGAGAGCCTGCCTGCCAGTTCATCTGGAGTTCATCTTGTCACAGGCAGGCTCTGTTGTAAGATGATTAAAACCACTGTTCACTTCGCACCACGTGTCACATGAATTGATGGTCTCATCAGCCACAATTCCTACAATTAAACATTTTGTTACACCACACCATAGTTGATCATTTTTCTAATTTCCAATTCATTTACCCTTACCCCACAAAACCATTAACTAAACTTTCAGACATCGTTACCTTACCTTGAAAACAACCAACTTACTAGTAAATACACAAACAGCCTCTCATATGAAAATATACGTTGTATCAATTGCAAACTATTCATTATCTTTTGCACACAAGGTAGAAACAATACAATACCATAAAACATAAAATATTGCATGACTAAGACACATTAAAACCAAGGTTGAAGCTCCATTCCAGGGTTTGAACACAAATAAGATTTGAACTCCGGTGTTAAACTGTAGAAATGTCTGTTAACAAAGACCATGGTTCAAGTGGATGAGCGGCACAGTGGCGTAGTGGTTAGCACTGCTGCCTCACGGAGCCTCACAGGTTCGATCCCAGCCCCGGGTCACTGGCTGTGTGGAGTTTGCAAATTCTCCCCATGTCTGAATGGGTCTCACCCCCACAAAAAATAAATAAATAATATGTGCAGGGTAGTTAGATTGACCACCATAAATTGCTCCTGAATTGGAAAAAAAAGAATTGGGTACTCTAAATTTTTTTATTTTTTTTTTAAATGATTTAAGTGGATTCAAAAGAGCATGGCACCAGTAAGTGCAGGGAGATCTTAATAACATGCTAGTTAACACTACTCCTTTAACTGACAATACGCAAAAGTGAGCACATTAGGTGGATTGGCCATGATCAATGACATTGCGACGGTAGGGCAGGGAAGTGAGCCAAAGTAGGCTGCTCTTTCAGAGGGTTGGTGCAGACTCGATGAACCGAATGGCCTCTTTCTTCACTGTGGGGATTCTATGGATTAAATAGATTATTCAGCCTGCATGATCTTGTCAAACAGATGCCGTATTCCTTTTTTAAAAATATGTTTATTGGAATATTTTCATAATAATCCACAAACCAAAACACAAGAATGAAAAGAAACCACAGCAAATATAAAAATAAAAATTTTTAAACGCACAACACATTAAATTAAATTAAATTAAATTAAATTAAATTAAATTAAATACTAAAACTAACCTAAACCCCCGTAACAACTGATGGTGACTAAATCCTAAAGAAAGGAAATAAATGGTTGCCACCTTAGGCAGAACCTCTTCATCGGCCGCGATGGTGAATTTGATTTTTTCCAAGTGTAGGTTATGGGGATAACGGATGTAACAGGGATGACATTAAGTCACCCACCCAAGCAGACGCACTTTTTAGTGGGAGACCACCATACTGCTTAGTGAAGCAGAATCCAATGAAAGAAATAGACTACTCGCAAAGAACAGAATCCTCTTCATCAAGGAAGACGGTGGCGCCAAAGGTAAGGAAGGAAATGCCTAACGAGACAGGTCGCGAACTTGAAAATACAGAAAACGGCTGGAGTTGGGCAGCTGGAATTTATCAGCTAACTCCCTGAAATTAGCAAAACTTCACAAACAGGTCTCCAAAATGCTCCAACCAGGAGGTAGGAAAAGGTTATAGGGGCAGCACGAGAGCACAATTGGTAGCACAGTCGCTTCACAGCTCCAGAGTCCCAGGTTGGATTCCCGGCTTGGGTCACTGTGCGGAGTCTGCATGTTCTCCCAGTGTCTGTGTGGGTTTCCTCCGGGTGCTCCGGTTTCCTCCCACAGTCCAAAGATGTGCAGGTTAGGTAGATTGGTCATGCTAAATTGCCCTTAGTGCCCAAAAAGGTTAAGTGGGGTTACTGGGTTACGGGGATAGGGTGGAGGTGTGGGCTTCAGAATGGTGCTCTTTCCAAGGGCCGGTGCAGACTCGATGGGCCGAATAGCCTCCTTCTGCACTGTAAATTCTATGATTCTCCGATTGTTGCAAATAAGGCTAGCGAAGAGAGGGAAAGGAGTGTAGGTGCTGTCTAAATTGTTTCCAAATCTTGAGAGGAGACCACCACTGGGTTTGAGGAAAATTTGGTGGGTGAAAAGGGCAATGGTGCTGTGACCATGGCAAGAAGAGTAGCAGTGCAGGAGCGAGCCTCCAATCGGGGTCTCTGGTCCACAACATTTTTTGAATGTTAGCGGCTAAGTAATAAAATAATAAATTGGAAGGGGCAAGCCCCCTCCGACTATCCATTTGGAGCAGAACACCACGATTCTAGGATTCTTACCCACCCAAAGAGGATATCAATTTGTTAACCTTAATAAAAAAGGAATTGGGAAGAAAAATGGGAATACATTGAAAAAACCTCAGAAGCATGCTCATTTTACTAGTTTGAATCCTACCGCCAAGGGAGGAAGATTGTTCCACCTCTGCAAATCTATTTTGACACTATTAATTAGGCTCGAGTAATTCAACTTATGAAGCAAGGCAAAGTTGTGGGCCCCCCGAACCCACAGATAGCAAAGGCAGAAAGGTAATGCAAGGATCCTGGGGCGTTAACCGGAAAACATTCACTCTTACCCAAATTCGATTTATACTCCGAGAAGGAGCCGAAGGTATTAAGCGACTTAATTATGACATTGATGGAGGGGGATGGGTTTGCACAAAGAAGTAGATCAGCCACATATAAAGATACCGTGCTTCACCCTATCTCAGCTAATACCTCTCCATTGACTAGAGGACCTCAATGCTATAGAGAGCGGCTCTATTGCCCTGGCGAACATGAGTGGAGAAAGTGGGCAGCCCTGCATCATGCCCCTATTCAAGGGAAAATAATCAAAGTTCAAAGCGCTCGTACGAACACTGGCAGCAGTAGGGCATTATATAACGCGAACCAGGAAGCAAATTTGTGAACAGGTACTAACCTCCCAAGAATCTCAATAAATACTCCAATTGCAGTCTGTCAAATGCCTTTTCAACATCCAGAGATAGTTCGGGTACAGGGGATGGGAAAACGATGACATTAACAGGCACCGAATATTGTTTCACAAAGCGTTGATCCTCCAAAATTATATTTGGCAGGCAAGGCTCCAACACAAGCCCATATTCAAGTGTGAGATAGAACGGTATGAACCTCTAACGGATCTTTGTCCCTCTTAAGAAGCAGAGAAATAGAGGCTTGAATAAAGGTCGGTGGCTGCAACCCCCAGGATAGCGAATCACTGAATATGTCCAATAATAAAAGGTGCAAGCTGGTCATTGAATTTCAGAAAGCTATCTGGACCAGAGCCCTTGCCAGACAGCATCAGCCCAATACATTTTAGAATCTCGTCGGAGCATAACGGGGAGATAACTTGCATGCTCCATTATTGATCGAATGTCGAGCCAAAAGACTTCCGGTGGCAGTGATGTGCTGAGCGAATGCACATAAAGATAGCTCTCCTCCCAATCAGACCCAAAATAGTGAATTTTGAGAGATTCTTGGCCCATAAAGCCACCCAAAACTCACAAACCAAGACAAGACGAACAACAACAAAGTGGAAAGGAGGATGCTGGCAAATGGCAGTTCAAAGAGCTGGTGAGAAGGCAGAAGCGGCAGAAAGGGGCATGAGCAACAGGCGGACGAACCAACGCTCCCACGAAGCGAGGTCGAAGCCCCGGCGAACCAGGAGCAGGGACGACTGGCAACACGAACGGCGGAACAGGAGCAAACAGCAACATCTCCCACAACACCAGGAGACTGATGGAAGTTTCCTAAAAAAGGAAATGGCCGCCATGAGGGAGGTGATTAAAATGGAGTTCCAGGTGGTGGTGAAGGAGGTGGTGACGGAAGCAATGGCCTCCCTCCAGCACACGATAGATGGCCTGGGAAAGAAGGTGGAAGCCCAGGAAAAGACAATCCTGGACCTGGAAAAGGCATCATCGGATCAGAACAACAGGATCGTGGCTCTAGAGGTGAGAATGTGAAGCAAGGGTTAATAGCTAGAACAATCCAGAATTAATGGGACACATTAGTGGAAAGTTACAAATAAGGGAGTTATTATTGAATTTGTGAGCCGACTCATGACTGTAAGCCAAATAGCCTTGAGAAACAAGGAAGATGGCTGGATGACGGAATATGAAATGTGGGAGCCATTGATACTGTGGCTAAACACCTGTTTTGCTAAAATTGCTATATACTCATGTGCCAATAGATAACCTCAAAGTCTGTAAAATCATGTATTGAAATTATGGCAAAAACAAGTTAATCATGTATCGAAACTATGGCAAAAACAAGCTATGCTTTGTAATGGGGGCAAGCGCAAGTGAATGCAAGGGACAGCCCCTTAAAAAATATATAAAGACAGGATGTTTTGAGCAAAACGTTGGCACACTCAGAGGTGTTTCTTTGGAATACCTAGAGGGCTGCCCCGATCGCAATAAAGAATATTCTAAAGTACGAACGTGTTCGAGACTTTCTTCAGGACTGAGAGACAAGTGAATTAGACACATTCACAGAGGCAGAGGTGAAGAGGTTGGTGGCGGCCCAGGGTAACTTGAAGGGGATTATTGTGGACCAGGAAAATAGGTCCCAATGCCAAAATGTACATATCGTGGGCTTGTCAGAGGGCACTGAGGGAAGGGACCCAACGGACTTTGCCACCCAAATGCTAGGCAACCTAGTCAGGACGGACAGCTTCCCCAACCCTCCAGAACTCGACAGGGCACACAGGTCGCTCCGGCCAAAATCCCAAAATGGGGAGCAGCCAAGAGCAATAATCGAAAAATTGCACCAGTGCCAGGACCAGAAAAAGGTCCTCAAGTTTGTCCCGACAAACAAAGTTGTGCACACGTGAAAGACATAGAATCATGATTTACTGGACATTGCGGCGGATGTTACAAAATAAAAAGGGCCGAGTTGAACAGGGCAAAATCGGCGCTTTACAAGAACAGGGTGATGTTCGACATGCTGTTCCCAGCCAGACTCTGGGTGACATACCAGGGGTAGGAACACTACTTAGGCACCCCGACGGAGGCCGACGAGTTTGTAAAAATGAACAATTTGGAGAAGGAACAAACGATGCAGTGGGAAAAAAGGGCTGCAAGCGGAAGACAGAATGGGACCAGGAACAACGACGTCGACTCTGTGTTTGCGAGGGACCATGCTGCCTCGTTCTCAGTTTAAAGCTGGAAGACAGAGGGAAATGGGAGCGAGGATAGGGGAAGATGAGGGGGCGAGGAAGGGAGACAGGCAGACAGAACAGAGACAGGGCTAAATCAGCCCAGGGAGGGGAGCCACCATACTAGCAGGGAGGGCAGTAAAGGGTGTTAAGTAATGGGTTAAGAGACATTCCAATTAGTCGTCTCATTTATGTTAAGTATCCAATAATTGACACTGGTTATGTAAAGAGGCTTCAGGTGGCCTTTGTGTCAGGTGATATGAAGATATGGTTTTGTGCAGAGTCTGTTAAAGGGAAATAAAGGTGTTTGTAAAAGGAGCAGTACCTTTGACTCTTTATACAACAGCAGCTAAACGTCTAACAAATGGTAGCAGAGGATAGTTGCTGTGCAAATGTGAAGGGTTGAAAGATACAACTTTTCCAGACCAAACCAAGGAGTGAGAGAGAGAAGAAAAAAAAAAAGATATATGGCTGAACCAAGGATAAAGATGACCGGATATGACTACCCTCCCCTTATTTTCTGAAAGGGGATCATACGACCATTGGAGAAGTGCAGTAGTTATGTGGACTAAAGTAACTGCCCTGGGAAAGATAAACCAGGTATGGCATTGGCTCTTTTTTTACCTTATGACAGTAAAATCTGAAGCAAAGTATTTTCTGAGCTGGAATTGGAAGAGTTAGACTCAGAAGGTCTGGAGATTCTATTACATTATATGGATAAGATTTATGAAAAGGATGACTTTAGAGCATATGAAGCATGGTTGGATTTTGATAGGTTCCGGAAAATAGAGGATTTCTCCGTGGAAGACTATATAATGGAATTTGGCAGACTATATAAAAGGCTGCAGAAACACAACCTGGAATTTCCACAGTCTGTGTTGGCCTTTAAATTACTTGACTGTGCTAGAGTGAACAACATGGATAGGCTCCTGGTTTTGACAGGAGTTCAGTTTGCGGATAAGGATACCTTATTCAGGGACTTCCAGTGACGGCGAGCGGGAGGCAGCCGTGCGTTGGAGGGCTCCCGTTTGGGAACTGCATTGTCGGGGGGTAACGCCCGGTCCTAAGGGCAGCGGAGGCAGCAAAAGTCAGGACACAGCACAGGGAGGGGAAATGTCAAAGATCAGCAAAAAAAAAATGGCCGTAAAAAAAGCGGCCGAAAGTCCGTCGGGGAGTGGAAAGGTCACCGCGGGGTCAGTAAAGAAAACGGAGGCTGGAGCACATGGGGAGGCCGCATTGCTTACGGCTGATGAAATAAATAAATGATGGCCGTGGAAGTCGAACGGCAATTTACAAAACACTTGGAGGCTATGAGGAAGGAGATGGGGACGGTTTTGAAAGTGCTGGTGGAGGAGGCGATTACCCCAGTGAGGACGGGGGTGGCGAGCGCAGTGGCAGAGGTGCAGGAGCAAGGCGAGGCGCTGAAGGAAGTGTAAGAGACATTACTGCAGCACAGTGATCAACTTACCTCGATGGGGAAGGAGATGAGGAAGGTGATGGAGACCAACAAGGATCTGCAAGGCAAAATGGAAGACGACAGAATTTGAGGATTGTGGGGCTGCCCAAAGGAGTGGAAGGACCGAGGCCGACTGAGTATTTTGCCACGACGTTGGCGAAACTTATTGGGGAAGTGGGAGGATCCCTCTCGATATGAGCTGGATCGGGCTCATCGGTCGTGGAGGCCTGTACCAAAGGCGAGTGAGCGGCCAAGAGTAGTGACTCTGTGCTTCCATAGGTATAGCGTAAAGGAGAAGGTCCTGTGCTGGGCTAAGCAGAAGCGGGTGGTGCAGTGGCCTGGAGCTGGTGTACGCGTGTACCAGGACTTTATGGTGGAGCTGGCAAGAAGGCGGCTGCCTTCAACCAGGTGAAGAGGGCACTTATATTTGGACAAGGGAAGAAATGGGACTTTCAGTCGCAATGAGGGTTCTTTGTTGTGCAGGTGCGTATGCAGAGTTTGTGTCCGAGGGGTCTAGCTGGGGTGGAAAGTTGGGGGGAAGGAACAGAGGTCGGCGGGGCGGGGGGGGGGGGGGGGGGTTTGCAGGAGTAAGTGGAGGGGAGGAGTTGGAGGGGGTAGGTTTACAACTCTTGGGTTTCATTATGGTACTCTTTTGGAGGTTGGATAGCATGGAGTGTCGTCGGGGGGGGAGACGGGACGACACTGTATAGGTTAATAGTGACCATGGGCGATCCTTTCTCTTTTTCGCCTGTTTTATTCGATGCATATATTGACAGGTGGGCCATAGGTTGGGGTGGTGGGAGGATGGGATCGTTGTTTATGTTAAGGGTATTAACTTTGTATCTGTTACCGTTTACTGCTTGTTAGTGGGGTGTAAATTTTGAAGGAAAATGTGAAAATAGAGAATAAAAACATTTTTTTTAAAAAGGATACCTTATTCAATCAGATGACAGAAGCTTTAAAAAAGTTTCTGTGGTAACATTTGTTTACGATGGCTCTGATGACCCAAATAGGTCAGTCTGCAATAAAGCAGAATATGGAAGATACACTACTAACAGGATGGCGAAATTGCACAGCTACAAACAGGTTCCAAGACTACAGAAGGAGATCGAGACCTGGAAATTATGAAGACAGAAACCCAGTTAGGACCTACAATAGGAAGATGAACCCCAGAAATGCCCGTGGTATGGTAAATCGATGTTTTCGATGTGACTCTCAATACCATTATGCTTTCAACTGTCCAACACGTTATAAGAGTGTCTGAAGCTACACATGACAGAGTCAGAAGAGTAAAAAGATAGTGACCAGAAAGAAGGCATGGTTCTATTAACAAGCAGTTTTACACCGGTAATGAGGGTGTTGGTTGCAGAATCCTTCAATTGTGCTGTATTGGACAGTGGCTGCATATCTACTGTGTGTGGAATGGGCTGGTTAAAATGCTACCTGGACTCCTTGAATGCTGAAAATCGTAACAAGGAATTTGAAAGTTCCACAAGTTTCAGGTTTGGGGATGGTAATACTCTGAAATCGTTGAAGAGAGTGGTGACCCCTTGCAATATTGCCGGAGTGAATAATTTCATTAGCACGGATGTTGTATCAAGTGAGATACCTTTGCTCCTGAGCAGACCGTCGATGAAGAAAGCACACATGAAACTGGATATGGAACAGGATACGGCAACCGTTTTTGGAAAGACGGTGGACTTACAATTTACACAGTCGGGACACTATTATATTCTATTACTGACATTTCAAGTACAGTTGTTAAGGATTTGTTAATGGCAGTTGAAAATGGGACTTTAGCTGATAAAAAGCTTGTTGTATTAAAACTGCATAGGCAATTTGCGCATCCGTCTTCTCGGAGGCTGAAAAATTTATTAAAAGGATTCAGGGGTAAGGGATGAAGACTATACTAAACTGATAGAACAGTGATTGCTGTGAAGTTTGTAGGAAGTACAGAAGGACACCAGCACGACCGATAGTAACCCTATCTTTGACCAGAGATTTTAACGACATTGTAGTCATGGACCTTAAGATCTGGGATAAAGCCAATAATATATTTATTTTGCATTTTGTAGATTTAGCAACCAGATTTAGTCAATCAACGATTGTACGAAGTAAAGAAAATGAAATGAAAATCGCTTATTGTCATGAGTAGGCTTCAATGAAGTTACTGTGAAAAGCCCTAGTCACATTCCGGCGCCTGTTCGGGGAGGCTGGCACGGGAATTGAACCATGCTGCTGGCCTGCCTTGGTCAGCGATTTAGCCCAGTAATTCTGGATCAAATCGTGGAAAAATGGATAAACAGGAATGGGCCCACCAGCAAAATTCCTTACGGACAATGGGGGAGAATTTGCTAATGACAAGGGATGTGCGTGAAAACATGAATATCACAGTTAAGAATATGGCTGCGGAAAGCCCATTTAGTAATGGTGTGTGTGTGAAAGAAACCATGCTGTAATAGATGACATGCTCCGGAAAACTTTGACAGATAGACCAAACTGCAAGCTAAATTCAGCTTTAGCATTGGGGGGGGGGGGGGGGGGGGGGTACATGCAAAGAATTCATTGCAGATGATTGGGGGCTATGGTGCCTATAAATTAGTGTTTGGTAGAAATCCTAAAATTCCATCCATTTCAGATGACCAGCCTCCAGCTTGGGAAGGGTCTACAATTAGCTCTGCCTTGTAGCCACCTGGGTTGGCCACTTCCCTAGTTTAAAATGGACAGCATTCGAAAACAAACAGTTTTGCAGAGTTCCTTTGTGTATTCAGTCTGCAGAAAGCAGACAGCACTGAAACCAGCAGTAATCTGCATATTGATGAGCGATCCCAGGGAACAATTAGCTACATTTGAGATACTCAATAACAAGTCAGCCTCCTCGGCGCCAGCAGGAGTCCAAGACAAAAGAGGCTAACGAACACCCAAGGAACGCCCAGCAATCAGCCCCAGTATTGGGGGAATTCAAACCGATCGATTGGTACGTGATCCAATCGATTGGAGGCAGGAACGGGGTCCGCCCAAAAGGGCGTAAAGCCCCTGGGGCCTATAAAAGACAGGTCCCAAGTTCAATTCACACTCTTGGCCGGCCCTCCCAGCAGAACATCTTAGCAGCTTGGAAGAACTCTTGACCGTGAGGAGAGGCCTAGCTAACAGCTATACCAACAAGTGTCCAGTCACCACACGCTACGAGATAGGCACTCCTGACCCTTAGTCCATACCAGTTGGAAGCCCGCAGCCCCAGGATTGAACAAGAGGCCATTGTTCCCTGACCCAGTGGGTTATTTTCCAAAGATAAGTGTTGGCCTGTAGTGGTAGAGATAGTCTAGTTTTGTAGTGTTTATGCATGAGTAGTGATTAACTGTGTATATAATAAACATGTTTTGATTTGAACCTTACTAATTGGTGTACCGAGTTATTGATCAGCACTTGAACTTGAACCTCGTGGTGGTATCATAAAGATACCTGCCGACTCTAGAGCAAGGTAATAAAACAGAGCCAATTGAGTGTAGAGCACACCCACAGAACGAGCAACAGCCTTTGCTGAGCATTTAAATGCATTACATTGCAGTAGAAAAGCTTTTTTGGAAGCAGAAGTCTCTGGAAGAATTCGCAGAGCTTTAAGACATAATGTAGCCATCAAATAGTTTTTCAGCAAGGGGACATAGTATAAGAGAGACAATTTTAATGAATGGAAAGGCCCACGGAAGATCATAGGCATAGATGGCAAAACAATTATTTTGCAACATGGCAATCAAACTGTTCAGGTACATTCATCAAGGATAATGGGTAAGATTACAAATTTAGACAGGGCAGACAGACATGCCGAGGAACCAGAACCATCTGGTGCGCATGTGTTACAGAACTATGAGGACCAGTTAACTGATATAGTCAGGGTTTCTGTAGAGAAACACAACACTTCTGATGAATTAGAACAGGCCATTTTACCAAAAGGACAACTGCCAAAAGTTGGTACAAAAGTGACATACTGAAGGGTCTAGTCAATGGAAGGATGCAACTGTTATTAGTAGAACAGGGAAGGCCACTGGAAAGTAACTGGAAAGTATAAACATTGGTTGAATGTACAGCATTCAGGGGAAGGAGTCAAGACAATGGAATGGGGATTAAAGATGTTGGTTGGGGGTTTTTATGTCCATGGTTTTTATGTTTGTTTCGGGTGGGTGATATACAGGTAGTGTTACTGTGCTGCTATTTTATTAATGCTCAGAAAGGGACGTGGGTTAACACTTATCTGAGTACACAGCTGGAAATGTATTGTACCCGGAGCAGCCTCGCGCTGCGGTTTGATGTCTCCATTTCGTTCGATCGTTCCCACTTGAGGGAGACTACTCCAGTGGGTCGGATTGGGAGGGGGGAATGGTGTGTTGATGAGTGGGGAGATGAAGTCGGGGTAACAATGGGAGTGAGACAAGTGGGTGCCGGAGGGATGAGTCACCGGGCTAGCAGATTGGCTAGTCAAGGGAGTCAGGTGGAGGGTGTGAATACAGCCAGTAGATGGCAGGAGTGGGGTTATCGGGAGACGTTGCTGGGGGTGGGGGTGGGGGGGGGGGGGGGGGGAAAGAGTTATTCTGCTGACGAGGGAGGGGTCTGAAGTAGATTATGGAGAGGAGGTCGTGGGTGGAGATGGCCAAGAGCGCCGCGGCGCAAGGGCCAGGGGTGGGCCCAAGGAAGGTTATGGCTGACCGGCGTGTGGGGAAGAAAGAGAGAAACAACGCGGTGTGCCCCCCAACCAGGCTGATCACCTGGACTGTCAAGAGGACTAAATGGGCCAGTCAAAAGGGCACGTCTGTTCGCTTACTTACGGGCTCTAAAGGCGGATGTAATTCTGTTGCAGGAGACACATCTGAAAGTGTCTGACCAGACTTGGCTAAAGAAGGGCTGGATCAGCCAGGTCTTCCACTCGGGTTTGTATTCTCAAGTCCAGGGGGGTAGCAATTATGTTCAATAAGCGGGTTCAATTTGAGGCTGAGGGCGTAATCGCAGGCAGCGGGGGCAGATTCCTTATGGTAAGGGGAAAGCTGGAGGGAAGGAGAGTGGTGCTGGTGAACATGTATGCTCCGAATTGAGACGACGCTGATTTTATTAAAAGAGAGTGCTGGGGAAAATCCCAGACCTAGACTCACGCAAGTTGTTGATTGGGGGGACGGGACACGGGACTTTAATATGGTCCTCGACCCGGGGCTAGACTGGTCATGTCCCAGAACGGGTAGGCTCCCAGCAATGGCACGGGAGTTGAAAGGGTTCATGGAGAAGGCCTTCGACCGGGTGGAGTGGGACTATCTGTGGAAGGTTCTCGGACTGTTTGGGTTAGGGGAGGGACTGGTTAACTGGGTCAGACTATTGTATCAGGGCCCAAAAGCTAGCGTAAGGATGAACAGGATAATGTGAGACTGCATCGGAAGACTAGACAGGGATGCCCACTCTCCCCGTTGCTGTTCGCGCTGGCCATAGAACCGTTTGGGGGGGGGGGGGGGGAGATAGAGCACAGGGTCTCTCTCTATGCGGATGACCTGCTCCTGTACGTGTCCATCCCACTGGCCGGGACTGGAAACATTGAGGAAGTTTGGCCGGTTCTCAGGGTACAAATTAAATATGGCCAAGAGTGAGATGTTTGTAGTGCAGGCAAGGGGCCAGGAGAATAGGCTGAAGGTGCTGTCATTTAGACTGGTTGGGGAAAGTTTCCGGTACTTGGGGATACAGGTGGCACAGGACTGGGGCAGGTTACATAAGTTAAATTTGACTAGAGTGGTGGAACAAATGAAGAGGGAGTTTCAGAGATGGGATGCACTCCCGCTATCACTTGCGGGGAGGGTGCAGATGGTAAAGATGACAATCCTCCCAAGATTCCTGTTCATTTTTCAGTGCCTCCCGATCTTTATCCCACAGTCCTTTTTCAAAAGGACCGGCAAAATCATCATGAGCTTTGTCTGGGTGGGAAAATCCCCGCGGGTGAGGACGGCGATGCTTGAAAGGAGCCGCAGCGAAGGGGGACTGGCATTGCCAAATCTGATCAACTACTACTGGGCGGCTAACATAGCAATGATAAGGAAATGGATGGTGGGTACGGGGTCTATCTGGGAGTGGGTGGAGGCGGCTTCGTGCAGGGGCACCAGTTTGGCAGCCCTGGTCACGGCTCCCCTACCGCTTGCGCCGGTCAGGCACTCCACCAGCCCGGTAGTGGGGGCGGCCCTGCGGATTTGGGGCCAGTGGAGGAAGCATGTAGGGGAGGTGGGTGCGTCGGTCTGGGCTCCAATTTGTGATAACCATCAATTCGCCCCCGGGAACATGGATGGAGGGTTTCGAGCATGGCGGCGGGCGGGGGTGAGCGACATGTTCCTGGAGGGGATCTTTGCGAGTTTGAGGGTGTTGGAGGAGAAAATTGGGCTGGAAAGAGGAAATGACTTTAGGTACTTACAGGTGTGAGACTTTGTACGCAGACAGGTCCCATCCTTCCCACGCCTCCCGCCAATAGGAATTCAGGAGGCAGCAGGGTAGCATGGTGGTTAGCGTAAATGCTTCACAGCTCCAGGGTCCCAGGTTCGATTCCCGGCTGGGTCACTGTCTGTGTGGAGTCTGCACATCCTCCCCCTGTGTGCGTGGGTTTCCTCCGGGTGCTCCGGTTTCCTCCCACAGTCCAAAGATGTGCGGGTTAGGTGGATTGGCCATGCTAAATTGCCCGTAGTGTCCTAATAAAAGTAAGGTTAAGGGGGGGGGTTGTTGGGTTACGGGTATAATGTGGATACGTGGGTTTGAGTAGGGTGATCATGGCTCAGCACAACATTGAGGGCCGAAGGGCCTGTTCTGTGCTGTACTGTTCTGTTCTGTAGGACAGAATAATCTCTAGAGGAGAAGGAGAGGGTAGAGTCTTGGATATTTACACGGTGCTCATGAAGGGGGAAGAGTCCCAGACGGAGGAGCTGAAACTCAAATGGGAGGAGGAACTCGGCGGGTAGCTGGAGGACGGGGTATGGGCGGAAGCCCCGAGTAGGGTAAACTCAACCGCAGCATGTGCCAGGCTCAGCCTGATTCAGTTTAAGGTCGTTCACCAGGCCCACATGACGGTGGCTAGGATGAGCAAATTCTTTGGGATAGAGGACAAGTGCGCTAGATGCGCGAGGACCAGCGAACCACGTTCACATGTTTTGGGCATGACCTAAGCTTAGGGGGTACTGGGAGGCATTTGCGTGGGTCATGTCCCGGGTGCTGAAAACGAGGGTGGTGATGAGTCCAGAGGTGGCAATTTTCGGGGTTTCAGAAGACCCGGGAGTCCAGGAGGAGAAAGAGGCCGATGTTCTGGCCTTTGCTTCCCTGATAGCCCAGTAACGAATACTGCTGGCATGGAGGGACTCAAAACCCCCAAAGACCGAACTATGGGTTTCGGACATGTCAAGTTTTCTGGGTATGGAAAAAATCAAGTTTGCCTTGAGGGGATCTGTATTGGGGTTTCCCCGAAGGTGGCACACATTAATCGACTTCTTCACGGGAGAGTGAACGTCAGCGCGCACGGGGGGGTCGACAGTAGCTATCAATTGTCAGACGGTTTTACAAAAAGAGGCGCTAGCTCACAGAAACGTTTGGATATTGTTAATGAAGGACTACTGTTTCTGTAACTTTCTTTTTCTTCCAAATAAAAATGGGGGAAAAAAAAGAAGAGGGGTAAATTGAGTGTGTGTTTTTAAGTTTCTTGTAATATTGTTTTCACCTAATTTCCACCCCCCCCCCCCCCCAAAGGAAGGGGAGACTGTTAAGTAATGGGATAAGAGACATTCCAATTAGTTGTCTCATTTGTGTTAAGTATCCAATAATTGACACTGATATGTAAAGAGGCTTCAGGTGTAAGGTGATGTAAAGATATAGTTTTGTGCAGAGTCTGTTAAAGGGAAAGGTGTTTGTAAAAGGAGCAGTACCGTTGACTCTTTATACAACAGCAGCTAAACGTCTAACAAGGGGGGCTACGGCGCACCTTTCAGGGGAGATGCGGGGACAGGAGGAATTCACAGAACAGCATGGGGGCAGAAAGATAGGAAAGGTTTGGCAGCAAGACAGACACAGGCCTCGCTAAGCATGGAACAGGCCGATAAATCAAGATGGCGCCACAAGCAGACACTTTGGTGGGTCCCTAAACAAAGGGAGACCCCAGAGTGCAGGGGCGCACCCACGAGGTGTACACACAGTTAGCAGCCACATTGGTACCCACTGGACAAAGAGACACCCCGGAATGCCGGGGCACGACCAACAGGTAAGTATGTTTAATCACGCAGGAATGGGGGGGGGGGGGGGGGGGGGGGGGTGGGGGGGGGGTCCAGAAAACCCCCATCAGGAGTCACCTGGAATGTAAGGGGCCTTAACAGCCAAGTGAAAAGATCCAGAGTTTTCGCTCAGGTGACATAATCTACCTACAGGAGATACATCTGAGGGAGAAGGACAGACTACTGGTAAGGAAGGGCTGGGTGGGACAGACGTACCATTTATGCTGCAGGACGAGGGACCGGGGAGTAGCCATACTGATCATCAAGAGGACGAGGTTTACAGAGACCAGGACGGTTAGGGACCCAGGGGGACGGTACGTCATGGTCAACGGTGTCCTGTAAGGGGCACCGGTAGTACTGGTGAACGTGTACGCTCCCAACTGAGACGACACAGAATTTGTAAAAAAAAAACATGGCGGAAATACCCGACATTAACACACACCGACTGATAATGGGGGACAACTTTAACGGTGTACAGGACCCGCTGACCGGCCGATCGAGTAAAAAGACAGGCATGGCTAAGGAAGTAGGAGCATTTATGGAGCAGATGGGGCAGTGGACCCGTGGATGTTCCTATACTGGGAAAAAAGGAATTCATTCTTTTCACAAGTACACAAGATATACACCCGTATCGACTTCTTTGCAGTGAGGAAAATCGGTGCTGCCAGGAATTATAGGAGCAGAGAACTCCACGATAGTCATCTCTGACCACGCTCCACCCTATGTGGATGTACGGTTGGAGACAGGTCGTGCCCAGCGCCCCACATGGAGCCTGGACATGGACCCCCCCTGGCCGACAAGGCCTTCTGCCACAAAACATCGCAGGCCACAGGCGACTACATGAGTAACAACCGGAACAGAGAGGTCTCACCCTCCACATTCTGGGAGGCACTGAAGGCTGTGATCAGGGGAAATAATAGCCTGCAAAGCTCATAGAGATAGGGAAGAGGGGGCAGCCAGGCAACAGCTGATCGACTCCATATTAGAGGTCGACAGAAAGTACTCAGAGCAGGGCCGTAGAGCAGCTGGCAGAGAGAAAAAAAGCTACAAATGGACTTTAACCTGCTCTCCACCAGGAAAGCAGTGTATCAACTCCTCCAGACATGGGGGACCTTCTATGAACATGGGGATAAGGCTGGCCGCCTGCTTGCTCACCAGCTGAGAAAGCAGATAGTCACGAGGAAAATAGCACAGGTAAAAGATAGCAGAGGCAGACTGTTAGCCGAACAAAAAGAGGTCAACGGAACATTCGAGACCTTCTACCAAGGGTTCTACACCTTGCAAGACCCCCAATGGGGATGCGGGGATGAAACAGTTCCTCAATGGAATGGAAATACCAGTTGTGGGGGAGGACAGACAGGGAGGGGAGCTGGAAGAACCAATAGATCTGGAAGAAATCATGGCGAGCATCAGGTCCATGCAGGCGGGGAAAGTGCCGGGACCTGACGGGTTCCCTGCAGACTTCAATAAACAATTGGCGCCGGTCCCACATCTAAGGGACATGTTCGCAAACGCGCTGGCAAGGGGCATATTAGCGCAGGCCACAATTTCACTGATACCCAAAAAAGACCCAATGGAATGTGGATCATATAGCCCCATTTCAGTGCTAAATGTGGACGTGAAATACTCGCAAAGGTCTTGGCTAAAAGGCTGGAGGGCTGTGTACCAGAGGTGGTTTTAGAGGACTAAATGGGCTTTGTCAAGTTTAGGCAGTTCACTGCGAACATCAGGCAATTGTTGAATGTAATAATGACCCAGCCTGGGGAGAGAACACCAGAGGTGATCGTCTCCCTGGACACAGAAAAGGCTTTCGACAGAGTTGAGTGGAAGTACCTCCTCGAGGTACTGGAACAGTCTGGGTTAGGTGTGGGATTTGCCGCCTGGGTGAGACTCCTGTACAATGCTCCCAAGGCGAACGCTCGAACCAATACCACCAGCTCTGAGTACTTCCAGCTACAAATAGGCACAAGGCAGGAATGCCCGCTGTCCCCGCTCCTGTTTGCACTAGCAATCGAACCTTGGCGATAGCCCTGCGGGAACCGAAAAGCTGGAGCGGCATCCAAAGAGGAGACAGAAAGCACCAAGTCCCCCATCCCATACGCATTTCCAGGTCATTCAGCTTGGCTCTTAACGACTTATTGGTTTCAGCCAAAAAGTCATATGGACTGCAGCGTGGCAATTCGATCACTGTGGTCCGATGTGGAGACTGAGGCCAAGGCCACTTAGATTGATCTTTTAAAGATCCTCTGACACAATTTCCTAGTGTTTCTATTGAAAACCCTGGCCGTTAGTGGACTGGAGAGAAAGAAACTGACTTCGCGGACAGCATGGTGGAACTGCTGCATCGCGGCTTAGAGTGTTCTGGCAAGGGTTTGCGAGGGCAATGTCCAAGGTGCTTAACACACTGGTGGTGCCGAGGGCTCTGTGCCGAGTCCAGAGACAGCGATCTTTGGAGTGTCAGAAGACCCGGGAGTTCAGGGGGCGAAAGAGGCCGACGTGTTGGCCTTTGCCTCCCTATTAGCCCGGAGACGGATTTTATTAATGTGGAGGGACTCGAAGCGCCCCCCCCCGGAGTGTAGAGACTTGGGTTACCGACATGGCTGGGTTTCTCAGCCTCGAGAAAATAAAGTTTGCCTTAAGAGGGTCTATGCTCGGGTTCACTCAGAGGTGGCAGCCGTTCATCGACTTTCTCAGGGGAAATTAAAATGTCAGCAGCAATCCATGGGGGGGGGGGGGGTGTTCCATTGGGATGGTGTGGGAAGACTGGGTTGCGTGGGGTAATGTCAATTTAATTGTTATTGTACATTCCCCTTTTGCACTATGTTAATGTTCACTCTAGTTTGTTTTGTTATTATGGTTACTACTATTTTATTATGAAAAATTCTGTAAAACCTTAATAAAAATACTTTTTTTTTTAAAATGTACAGTTAAAATCTAACATTCTTAACTGCTTCCTGGGACTTTGGAGACTAACAGTTTGTCCCCTGTCGGCCCAGATGCTTCTGCCATAATCTACCAGTGTGAACACGTTGAACCTTCTTCTCAGCAAAAAAAAACAAGTTCTGTCACCTGCACCCGTTTTCTAGGTCCTTCAGTCTCTCCTGCCACTTCTTGTGGAGGTCATCCTGCACCTCCACCTTAAGGGCCAATACAACCAACTCGTCCTCATGGTCGGATAGCTTTTTCCCCATCTCCTTAATCGCTTTCCCTTGTGTTGCCCGAGTTGCGATCATTTGGTCTATTGATGCCATCATCGGGGGCCAGCATGTCCTTTTTAAGATCAGCAAAACAGCCCCCAAGGAACTCCTGTTGTTCCTGTGCCCACTTAACTGTACATTTTAACTGTATTTAATTTCTTTTTTGTCTTTTAGAAATGTAGAGTACTCAATTCTTTTTCTCCTAATTAAGGAGCAATTTGGCGTGGACATCTACCATGTACATCTTTTTGGGTTGTGGGTGAGATCCACACAGACATGGGCAGAATGTGCAAACTCCACAAGGACAGTGACCCGGGGCCGGGATCAAACCCGAGTCGTCAGCACCATATGGCAGCAGTGCTAACCACTACGCCACCATGCTGCCCAACTGTATTTAATTTCAAGATGAAAAATGGAGCTGGCAGTCTAGAGGATTGCAGGTCATTATTTCTAGATGGATACAAGACCCACTTGGGCTCACGTTACCAGGGCTTTGAGAGGAGGAAGGATGTATTAGAACCACTGTAGGATCAGATTACAAAGCTCTTTTGAAAGATATCCACAAGTTTTTACAAATCAGGCAGTCTGTCAGGGTCCAAGATAGAAAAGGAGCAGATAGAGAAAGCAAGTCTCTATAGTTCACTGCACAAAAAGGTGGGTGAAAAGTCACAACTTCATGAGGAATTTTTAAACGGCTGAAGATTTTCCTCGCTTTACCTTGAACGAGAATCGCCAGGAAACCCATCACCATGAAGGACAGTTCTGGAATTAAATTACCAAATTGTGAAAGGAAAAAGTGAAAGTAAACCCAGGGGATCTAAGAATCACTTTGGGCTACTTCTAGGAGAACTGAATGTCTACTTAAGAACAGCATAAAGTATAACCGCAGTGAGATTTTGAGATGTAATGAAAGTAAGAGGGAAGTTTTGGTCTGTAGTTTAACAGTATTAGCTATCTACTGAAATAGTATTTAGTCAATGGTGCTTTCAGTTTGCGTTTTAACAGTAAACAGACTTAAAAAGTGAAATCTTGTCATGTCATCCTTTGATCTATTCATTGGGAGTTCAATTTTTTTTTTAAAATGTTATTGGTCTCCAGGGTTCATAACACACTGCAATGTCAGAATTTCAAATCGTATTGATCTGGCGAAATCAAAGAACATCAAACCAAAAAAAATCCGACAAGTTTTATCTTAGTTTCCAAAATGTTCCATCGATTTTATAATCCACACTAATGTTACTGTTTTTTTTTAAATTAATCTGGGAGGAAGAGGTGGAGGATAAAGGAAGAGGTCCCTACATACATCCACTGATCTCATTGGAAGACAAAACCACAAGTCTAAGGCAGCTGGCAAGATACAAATTTACAAATAACACTCTAGGATAGTATCGGTATCAGAAAAGCAGCCAAAGAATTTACTTCATTATGATCAATAGAATCTAGATAGGAATAGCTTTGTTGATTTAAACTGTAGTTAAGCTTTGCAGCTTTATTGGGTACACAAATGATTTGAGTCAAATTAATTCAAATAATTGTACCGAAATATTATGCATGTCCAATATATTGTTTCCTCGGTTCTACAGTTACAAACTAGTATTTCACAAACTAAATGGTCTGCAATGTTACAAGACAGCAATATCAATAGTTTCAGATGACATAACCCTTCAAAATGAGGCCATTTTTATTGGCCCCGTGACAAGCTTGTGCAATTGATTCATCTAATTTGACAAGCAGTGACCTTATATCATTTGACTGGATAAGAAATCAGCTTTACTTTTCCTCACCATACTGGTCATCACAAATAAATGGATTTTGCTTCTATCACTTTCAGAAGGTAGGTTATAATCAGGAAACTGAAGTATTGTATCATGTTATAACAGATTGGTTATGCTGATGGCTCTATTGATAGAAATAGAAAGCTTTCATTTAGCCAGAAGGAACTAACATTGTATCTAATGCATTTATCAAGAAACATATATATGAAAACAAATGTTAAACAAAAATAGTTGTTTCTCATCTGATGAGAGTTTAGTCAATCTGTGTACATTCATATTGCTTTTGCAGTTATGAACTTGAATTAATTATACATTTGTATGGTTACCCAACTTCAGACAAAGTGAGGGATTAAAAATAAGCAAGTTAAACATAGCCATTCTTTCAATTTGTGGTTGTACAATAAACAACATTTAACTAACTGCCCAAGAAACATGTTGTCAATACGAAAATTGATTAAATGAACCATCTGAACTTTTATCAATTATGCACAGAATAGATTTGGTGAAAAAAATGTAACATTTTATGAGCGGTGTAAACGTGTAAGCACACAAGTTTTGTTTAAAAAAGTATGGGGGGGGGGTCGGTGAAGGTGTTGGTTAAAATGTCAATTTCTCCCAAAGACTATAAACAAGAAACAATTAGTTAACCTGTCTTGGCAATTGATAAACAAATCACACTCATTCTGCTAGAGCAGGGTTTTTCAAACTCAGGTTCGCGACCCGCGGGTGGGTCACGGGCGGGTGTTGGGGGGTCACGGAGAGATCCGTTGTGGCGATCCCTAACAGCCGCAACCAGTTGTTAAGATTAGCGGCATTTGAGGGGTCAGGGCGGTGCGAGGCTGGGTGCTGGTCACTGCGCGTGCGTGTGGGGAGCATTGGGGCCTGGTACTGACAGGCGTCCACGTGGGCGCACAATGCTAACAACGGTTGCCCCAGCTTGTAGCTCCGCTCTGGTGCTATTCAGCTCAACCACTGCCACCAATCGGACAAAAGCAACCTGCGACTCCGTGGCCTAGCTGTTCAATGGTCGGCAAAACGTCCGCTTACACTCCCAGAACATGAAGTACTGGGCGGGGAGTTTTCAGTAGTCTGCGACTGGGGTAGATGCTGCTACTAGACAGTGAGAGGGAAGCCAGGCCAGGTTTAGAAATGAGGAATACTTATCAAACAAGGCCAGTCAATATGGCTGACACGTGCCCCCACTCTCTGGAAATCAGGAAGAAAGTACTTTTGGTGAGAATGGAGCAGGAGATTGCTTAGATGTTTGGATAGTGCAAAGTAGTTGAACCAGTAAGAAATATTGTGACATTGTATGTATTTGCAAATTACTTCACCTCGTCTAAAGTCATAGTTTGTAAAGTTATGGGCAGCACGGTAGCATTGTGGTTAGCACAATGGCTTCACAGCGCCAGGGTCCCAGGTTCGATTCCATACTTTGGTCACTATCTGTGCGGAATCTGCACATTCTCCCTGTGTCTGCATGGGTTTCCTCCGGGTGCTCCGGTTTTCTACCCGAACGGCACCGGAATGTGGCAACTAGGGGCTTTTCACAGTAACTTCATTGCAGTGTAAGCCTCCTTATGACAATAAAGATTATTATTCAAAGCAAGATCGAAATTTTTTCTATACTGGTTTAAATTTCTAAAGAAATGGGAATATATTTAAAACAAAGTTAGTATGTTAATGCAAGGATGCACATGTTCAACTGAAATTGTTAAAACAAAGTTAGTGTGTTAATGTAAGGATGCAAATGTTCAACTGAAATTGTTAAAACAAAGTTAGTGTGTTAATGTAAGGATGCAAATGTTCAACTGAAATTGTTAAAACAAAGTGTGTTAATGTAAGGATGCACATGTTCAACTGAAATTGTTTTAATTTTCAGTAGCAAAAAAAGTCAAACTTGGAAAAATCAGGTATTGAAAATAAAGTATCAAAGTAAAAAAAAAAGGCCGCCACAACCGAATAGGAGTGATGGAGTGATTCCGCCAGAGGCAGCGAGCAGGTCACGCGCCCAGCATATACACCGGTCTGTGTTTTATGCACAAAATCATGGATGAGAGATTCCTCCATTTTGGAGCTGCCAGAAAGCAAACAACAGGACTGTGTGAAGAACTGAAGATGGATTATTTCGTAATAAGGAAGAGAGAACCCCGAGGCACAACAGGCCAGGATCTCACAGCCGAATCTGCTGGAGAAAACTTCTCAGGAGAGTCCGTGGCAGGACAAAGCAGTGCTGCTGTGAGCTGTATCCCGAGCTCCAGGGCCTCTGGTGAACAAACAATGAAGAAACCGAAATCGGGAACAAAGCAGTAGAAAGATGGTTTTTTTTAAAAGAAATTTAGAGTACCCAATTCATTTTTTCCAATTAAGGGGCAATTTAGCATGGCCAATCCACCTAGCCTGCACATCTTTTGTGTTGTGGGGGCGAAACCCACGCAAACACGGGTAGAATGTGCAAACTCCACATGTACAGTGACCCAGAGCCGGGATCGAACCTGGGACCTCGGCGCCATGAGGCAGCAGTGCTACTCCCTCAGTGCCACCGTGCTGCCCAGAAAGATGGTTTCTTGAGGTATGGCTTAAATTGTGCCAATACAAATTAGGATGCAAAGACAATGTGTGTTATATGCAGGGAAGTACTGGCAAATGAAAGTTTAAACCCTCAAATCTTCAAAGGCATTTGAAGACTAAGCATGGCCAAACCTCTTGATTTTTTTCGAAGCATGCAGCGAGAACTTGCATCGTCAGCTGAAGTCCTTAGCAGAAATGTAACACTGAATGACAAAACAAGAGAGATCATGATGACCAAACAGGCCCACCTGCCACATTAAAGATAAGCAATAATGGCGTGCCGCGAATATTGGCCGGTGTGGGTCCCGAAGGTCCGCCGATTGCGAAAAGTGGGTCCTGGGGAAAAAAGTTTGAAAAACACTTGTGCTAGAGTACCTTGCATTGGTCTTTTCTCTCAGGTGAACTCAGACAAAAATACAAAATGGCAGCTATTTGGGAAGTCAATCAGGCTTTAAAGCAGAAAACTGCAAGGGCAGCCTTTATGTACTGAAAAGAGGATGGTTAGGAGCCAATCTGGTAAAGCAACACAACAGCATCACTAAGGTGGGAAAGTATATTATAGCTATTACTTTACATTATGATATGAAGGCACTATATACAGACTGAATTGTGCAAGACTAAACTTTACGATTGCACTATAATAATGTCTACTGACTATGAATAAACTGCTATTCCTGGCCTAATCAGCTCACCTTGGAAAAGATAAGGAGTGGAGGGAAATCAAAACTTTCTGGGTCCAATTACAAAAGTTGTCACACACTTTGAGTTGGGCTATCATTCAGGTAGATAACAGATAGTAAGAGTTAATTCCAGCATGTACTTACAGGAGAACAGACTCCATTGAACTAAAGGAAGAATCCACGCAGACCCAAATTTGTAACTCACATCTTACCAAATAATCCAAATGTGCATCTTAAGTGGGGGAAAACAAAAAAAAAGAGATACTCCACTTGTACTCCCATTTAACATGCATCTCTCTATCACATGTACTGTGGTGTGGAAAAACCACAGGCAATCAGCTCTGGTGAACATAGAACATACAGTGCAGGAGGCCATTCGGCCCATCGAGTCTGCACCGACCCACTTAAGCCCTCTCTTCCACCCCATCCCCGTAACCCAATAACCCCTCCTTTGGTCACTAAGGGCAATTTATCATGGTCAATCCACCTAACCTGCACGTCTTTGGACTGTATGAGGAAACCGGAGCACCCGGAGGAAACCCACGCAGACACGGGGAGAACGTGCAGACTCCGCACAGACAGTGACCCAGCAGGGAATTGAACCTGGGACCCTGGCGCTGTGAAACCACAGTGCTAATCACTTGTGCTACCATGGTGTCCTATCTTGGGACCAACATGCTGCATTAATGTTCACTTTTTATACAAAGACAAACACTGCTTTATACAATTCATACCATACAATTTTTAAAATAATTTTGCAATTAAAGGGCAATTTAGCGTGGCCAACCTACCTACCTGGCACATCTTTGAGTTGTGGGGTAAGACCCACACAGACACGTGGAGAATGTGCAAACACCACAGAGACACATACTGGTGCCGGGATCGAATCCAGGTCCTCGACGGCATGAGCAGCAGAGCTAAGCACTGCGCCACCCCATTTACAATACAACTTTGATCAATTCTTATGAGTATTTATTCCCTCCTGCCACCCGGGTACATAGAACATAGAACAGTACAGCACAGAACAGGCCCTTCGGCCCTCAATGTTGTGCCGAGCCATGATCACCCTACTCAAACCCACGTATCCACCCTACACCCGTAACCCAACAACCCCCCCCTCAGTCAGTGAGGGTACCTCAGTCTATGCAATTATAATTGAAACAGTCCTGTACAATGCTCCCAAAGCTAGTGTCCGAACTAACACCACCAGCTCTGAATACTTCCAGCTACAGAGAGGAACAAGACATGGTTGCCCCCTGCCCCCACTCCTGTTCGCGGTAGCGATCGAACCCCTGGCGATAGCCCTGCGGGACGCAAAAAGCTGGAAGGGAATCCGGAGAGGAGACAGAGAGCACAGAGTCTCACTCTATGCAGATGACCTGCTCCTCTATTTCTCGAAGCCACAGGAGGGATCTGACAGCAATACTACAAATACTGAAAGAGTTTAGAACCTTCTCAGGCTACAAACTTAACCTGGGCAAAAGGGAGAGAGACAGGGCTGGAAGGACTCCCATTCAAAACGGACCAGAACAGATTCCATTACCTGGGGATCCAAATAGCCAGAGACTGGACACAGATCCACAAGTGGAACCTGACCAGCGTGGTGGAGGAAGTCAGAAAAGACATTCATTGGTGGGGCTCACTCCCAATCTCCCTGGCGGAAAGAGTGCAGACGATCAAGATGGACGTACTGCCAAGGTTCCTCTTCCTGCTTAGAACCATCCCGATCTTCATCCCCAAGGCCTTTTTACAAAACATAGACAGGCTAATCATGGTGTTTGTATGGGGGGGGGGGGGGCAAGAACCCAAGAATTCCCAAACCGACACTGCAAAGAGGGAAAGTCAGAGGGGGCCTGGCTCTACCGAACCTACAATACTACCACTGGGCAGCCATGGCAAAAAAGATGAGGGGATGGGTACAAGAACCCGACAGATTGGGTACAAATGGAGGAGGTATCCTGTAAAGGAACAACCCTCCGGGCCCTGGCCACAGCAGCACTCCCATCCTCCTCAACAAGGTACACAACGAGCCCAGTGGTAGTGGCCACGCTGAGAACGTGGACCCAGTTGAGCAGCACTTTGGGATACCAAAATGTCCCTTATGGCCCCCCATCTGCAGCAATCATAGATTCCCCCAGCCATGCTAGATACCACCTTCAAAAGATGGAGGCGGGACAGGGGCACACTGACGGTCGGGGACTTCTACGTAGGGCACAGACTGGTGACACTGGATGAACTGACGAGGAACTGGAAACTATCAAGTGGACAGTAATTGAGACACCTCCAAATAAAGCACTTCCTCCGCAAAGAGAAAGTAGGGTACCCCTGGGCCCCAGAAAGCACACTACTAGAGGAGCTGATAGGCACAAGCAGCGAGAGAGAGAGAGGGGAGGGGGCTATGTGGGAAAATATACGGACAGCTACTGGACAGAGCCCGAACACCACTGGACGGGACCACACAAAAATGGGAGGACGAACTGGGGTCAGAGGTGGGGTGGGGACTCTGGAGCGAAGCACTGAGCAGGGTGAGCTCTGGATATTCTGATTAGTATTCACATCTTTCACTGCTGTGATTTTAGCTGTTGTTTGATTGAATTGATTTTTGTTTACACATTTAGACTAAACAAAAACTGTATGTACATTTTGAAATGAAATGAACATGAAATGAAAATTGCTTATTGTCACAAGTAGGCTTCAAATGAATTTACTGTGAAAAGTCCCTAGTTGCCACATTCCAGCGCCTGTTCGGGGAGGCTGGTACGGGAATTGAACCGTGCTGGTGGCCTGCCTTTGTCTGCTTGCAAAGCCAGCGATTTAGCCCTGTGCTAAACCAGCCCCTTTTCATAATTCTGAAACTAAGGAACTTTATTTATACATGCTCATAAATCTGATTGGAATCTCACAGGAATTCCATCTGTTCTGCTCCTTCAACAACAAAACAAAAACTGCAAATATTCACTCAGGAACTCTGATCTGGCAATTTTTAAAAATAAATCCAGAGACTTTATGCACCTCCTGGTGGCCACTTTCAAAACTATATTGATAAAGTGCACGTTCACCACTGCTGCCTCACGCACTGAGGGCCTGGGTTCGATCCTGGTCCCGGGTCACTGTCCGAGTGGAGTTTTCACATTCTCCCCGTGTCTGCGTGGGTCTGACCCCCAAAAAGATGTGCAGGGTAGGTGAATTGGTCACGCTATATTGCCCCTCGATTGGAAAAAAAAAGAATTGTTTTTTTTAATTAAAAGAAAAACATGTTCACTCAACATGTAACCTACACTTTCAATCAGATATCCCATATCAACACTTGGACAATGTCAAATACTCACTTTTACTTGCACCTCCCTCCCACTTGCTGCGCTGTCCCTCTTGCTCCTTCACTCACTCCCTCTAAAGAGCAAGGGCTCAAGAGAGGGGCAGGAAGCATCAAAGGTTCAAGAGTAGGAAGCAGCAAGCTCAGGAGAAGGAAGTCGCAGTTTATTTTTAAAAAGACAGTGCACAGTAACCACGCAAAAATGAATGGGCTTTAAATGAGCGATACTAAGTTGTCCACATTTACTGTCTGATTTAACAGTGCAGCACAAACTCAGCTGCATACATTTCAGTGACTGATCATCTATGTTACAAGGTTCACATTTTTCACCTTCTAAGCTCTTACTTGTATGATAGCAAATATTACTGTATTCACTGTTGATAAAATTATGTTTTACAGAAATCGGTCAATTTCACTCTTCATACATCACATTGAGGATTTTTACCGTGGTCAAGAGCCATGGATCCCACCCCTCATCCATTATCTAATGCCAATGTGTGTCCCTGAACAGTAATTGACTGCAGGGCGTTTCAACTGTGGATAGTATTTCACAGTCGTGTCTTCCTCAACATTAAAATACAGATGGGAGCAAGGTGGAGGTTTGAAGGGGCAGGTCATTAAACAGCATTCAGGAGCAGGAACTGCAAAAATAGCATCCCTTCATTAACTAAAGAACATCAAGATCTACTGTCACAGTTACTATCAGCCAACTCAGTCCAATCATGAGTAGAATTTGTGACCTAATTCTTCTGCACAGCACTTTCTTTGTCCAATAAATCATCAGAAGAGAGAAAAAGAGATCAATGTTATATTATTGACACTTCCAGTTACACTTTATCAACCAGCGAGGTATTAATCCAGAGGTTCATTACACATCAGTTATAGTTCAACTCGCAAGATGTCTAATGCTGAGGTTCCATTGAATTTTTGTAATTATACACCATGAAGAGTGAAACATTTCACATAAATGAAAAATTATATTTCACCAAACAGAACTTTTAAATACAATAGCTACTTTAAGATTACTTATGCTGGTATTAACTGTCAATTAATTGGAAACATTTCAGGAAAGATCCTTTCAAAATAAATCCTACTTTGAGGTTTATGGTTAAAGTTCTGATTGGATAGGGTGAAACTATAAAGGAGAATCATATTTACATTAGAAATAAAATCAAAAACTAGAAACACTTAGCTGATTAATCTGAAGTGATGAAGAATATACATTTCAAATGTTATAATTATCTGTTCTCTCAACTGCATGCTGTTCACATTTGTTTCTCCAGTTCCCTCATACTTTTTACATTAGATTGCATTTATCAAGATACACAAGGAATCAATGTCAAGCTCTATTAGGGTTGTTCCCCATGTCACCGTGGGTTTCACCCCCACAACCCAAAGATATGCAGGTTAGGTGGATTGGCCAAGCTAAATTGCCCTTTAATTGGGAAAAAAATTTTTGGGTATACTCTAAACTTATAAAACAAAAAGCTCTATTTAGAGTCCATCAAACACCAAATGAATGCCGCACATCTCTTAAAGTACGTTAAACACTGGTATGACATTAATTCAGCTGTCCAACAATGCCCCCAGAAGATCCAGGAGGCCATGTCCGATGTATTGCCGTTGGCTTCCCTGATTGCCGTTGGCTTCCCCGATTGCCCGGAGACAGATTTTGTTGTGTTGGTGGGACTCGGAGCCACCAACAGCAGGGGTAAGGGTGAATGACCTGGCAGAATTCCTGTGGTTGGAGATGGTCAAATTCACTTTGCGGGGTCGGTAGAAGGGTTCACCCGGAGGTGGAAACCATTCATTTATTTCTTTAAGGAGGATTGATGGGTCAGCGGGGGAGGGAGGCAGAATAAGGGGGTAAAATTTGGGAACGCAGGCAGGATGTGGTGGGTGTTGGTATTGGGAGAGATCAGGGATTTGTGGTTCGGGTTGATGTTTTAGTCTTCTGATGTTTTGTGTATATATGTAAAAAGTCTTAAATAAAAAATGTTTTAAAAAATAAATTTTCAAATAAAGGTTGGCAGTTAGCGGTCAGTCACCATTCCCCATGGCGACGCCTCTACTAATCAGACCAATTGCCAACCAATCAGCACTCCTCTCATACAGTATAAAAATGTTGTTTTCCATAGAAAAAAAAACATCCCTGACATTGGTATTCTTCAGATTGTCCTGTTGAGTGCAAGATGAAAAGCTTTGTCAAAATGCGTTTTTTCTGCAATAATTAAGTTCTGAACAACCAACCGACTAACTCTTGGGATGTATTCAAATCAAAGACAATACTAGCCATGGTTACTGACGGTTATTTTCCAGTAAGGAAAGTGCATAAATTACTCTTAAATGCACTTTCCTTACTGCCCAAGTTCAATTTTTTTGCACTTTGTTGGTACAGTTAAATACGTTAAAATTATTCCCACATTAGAAATGAAATGTACAGTTTACAATGGCTCACTCAATTCTCCATAAAACAAGTTCAGATTATTTTCTGGGAGAAAACACAGGAAGGGGAAATGTTTTCATTTAAAAATTATACTTTGCAAATGAGATATATTGAAACAAATGTAACTGTGATCAAATGAACAAGGATTTTAAACAGTTAACTTTTGTGGAAATCAGTTATATAATTCTGATCATCTGCTGAGAATTATGATTCTTCAAAACTAACAAATTGTTAAAACTCTTTACACTTTCCACAGGAAATTATTGTTCAATACACCAAAATCCATACCTATGCAATTATAGCTGAGAATCGGCTAAAAGGTCATCCGCCACATTGGAGATGCAATAGCTGTATAAATCGTCATAGCAGGAATCAAAATATCCAATCTTTGAGACCAGTATAGATATTTTAATTCAATTGAAAATAATAGGAATACCTTTCAGAGCATTTATCATTCAAAAATCAGAGAAAATCTTGGCAATAACAATGCTAAAGTCACACTTGCAACATCAGCGCATGTGAAAAAAATAGATGCCCTAACCCTGGATGAGAAAATGGAAAATGATTGTCTGAACCTAAATTTCTGCAATGTAGCACACTGTTCAACACAGAAATCAAAGCCACTTGTAACGGGCAAGGGGGTAGGGTGGGTGAAGTAAGTGGATACAAGTAGGGTGGGGCAGGGCGATGAGTCAAGTGGTGGGAGCTGGTCAGGTCATGTCAGGGAGGTCCATGTGAGTGATTGGTGTATCAGTTTATAGTTTCCCAGGACTTAAACTAGGATTTTTTCTGTCTAACATGACCTGGGTAACTTTCCAGGTAAGTAAGTTGAAACCATCTGAAGTCTTCAACTCTAACTCAGTTGGAGACTTTTTGGAGCATCCTTAGGAGCAGGGAATTGTCCAGCCAAAGCTCAAACTTCCTGGGTAATTTCCATGGAGACCTTGTCTTGAAACACCTGAGGAGTCCCATAACACATTCTATGATCAACCATTTAAAAGATAAAGGAATACTCTCACTACTTGGCCTTCAACTTCTTGCCATTACTACCGCAAAATTGTCTCTCATTTGCTCAACTCTTCCAATTACACATACAGCAGTGACTGGAAACCATATTTAGAAAGAAACACAATACACATTCACATCTGATACACCCAAACAGGTTTCCTGAACTTCTCCATATTCCAAAGTAGTCTCACCTTACCCATTCTGTCTCAAAACACATCTTTACTTCCATCCTTATGATTTCTCACCAGTAACAGTCGACCATTGGGATCCATCACAAAAATACCAATCTAGTTTGTATTCATTGTTCACACACAGCAATCAGAGCAGGGAGCTTTGCTGAATTTCATTTAGGAGATATGGTTTCCAGTAACAGGTGAATTACTAAGCAAAGAATACAAATTTAAGATAACTTGCAAAGTACCATAAAGAAGAATGAGGGAATTTTATTTTAAGAGTTACGATGAATTGGAACACATGGCGTGAATGGGTGGTGGAAGAAAATTTAATAGTATCTTTCAAATAGCAACAGGATATCTATCTGGACAAAGGGTTGGGGAGTAAGACAAATGAATGGCTCTTTCAAAGAGCTGTCCAAAGCATGATGGGCTATGTTTCTGCACCATAGGTTTACATGACCTTATGTAGGAATATATCATTACTGAATATACACTTCAAGTACTTCAGAAAGTGTGTTCACTGTGGGTGGCAATAAAAAAAAGATTTGCATTTATACAGTGCCTTTTGTGACCACACAACATCCCAAGTTTTTTTTTAAACAGCCAATGAAGTACTTCTGCAACCCCCATTGTATAGCAGAAAACACATCAGCTACTGTGTGCACAGCATAACATAACGGAGCAGAAAAGAATTGCATTTATATATTATTGTTCTTGACCTCAGCATCCCAAAGCACTTTGCAATCAATTAAGTACTTTTCATATGATTGTCAAGGAAACACAGCAGCTAATGTCTGCAGAGCAAGGTCCCACAAACAGTAATGTGATAACTCCTACTCTTCTATGAAATACTGCCATTGGTCAGTAGGTGAATTCTCCCTCAGTATGCCCGAACAGACGCTGTTGACAACAGGGGATTTCACAGTAACTTCATTGCAGTGTTAATGTAAGCCGACTAGTGACAATAATAAAGATTATTATTAATAATAATCATCATCTTTAATCACAAGTAGGATTATAATGTATTTTACATACAATTTGAAAGAGCAGACAGGGCATTGGTTTAACATCTCATCTGAAAGGCTGCACCTCCTATGTAATGCAATTGAGGGACGCTCAGTTAAGAATTGGAGTCATGATGTGGAGATGCCGGCGTTGGACTGGGGTGAGCACAGTAAGAAGTCTTACAACACCAGGTTAAAGTCCAACAGGTTTGTTTCAAACACGAGCTTTCGGAGCACGGCTCCTTCTTCACCTGAAGAAGGAGCCATGCTCCGAAAGCTCGTGTTTGAAACAAACCTGTTGGACTTTAACCTGGTGTTGTAAGACTTCTTACTGTAAAGAATTGGAGTGTCAGTCTTGATTTTGGTGCTCCAGTCCTGCAGTGGGACTTTAAACCACAATCTTGTGACTCAGAGACAACAGTACCATCAACTAAGCCACTGCTGAACTCATCATAGAGTTCATGAGGAACTGCCAACTGCTGCTTTTTTTTTTAAATGAAAATATGAAAGTCACTGAAAACTAGAAAATGAGAAACGGCATTAATTCTCAGCTATCTCGCTGTTCTTCCTCAAGTTAAATATTGGAAATTTTATGGCCATGGGTGGTCTTAAAGAAAAGCCTACATTCATTTAATCTGGCATCACAGGTTTACATCAGATCTCTCACAACATACAATTAATTACACTTTCATTGCTCCCAGCAGCAGAGTTGTTGAAGCAAAGACAATATTTATGTACACAACAACTTGTATTTACAATACAAATTTAACACAGTAAAATAACCCAAGACGCTTCTCAAGAGCTGTTCTGAAAATCTGATACTGTGCCACAAGAGATATTACAGTTGACCAAATGCTTGGTCAGAGGTAGGCTTTACAGGAGAATCATAAAAGGAAAGTGAAGCACAGCAGTGTGAGAATAATGTGTCTAGATGTCAACTGTGGCCTACTCTTGCCTGTAAATTAAAAGTTCCTCCTGGGTTCGAACCCCACTCCAGAGGCTTGCACAAGTCACTCAGGCTAAGAGCCCCCGAGACATTATACCAGGGACCCATTTGCTTGTTCATGGGAGGCGGAAGAGATCCTTTGACACTAATCAAAGCAGCGCAGGGGTTTTCTCCTGATGTCCAGGTCAACATTTCAAACTCAAACCAATGTTAAATGTCATTCATCACCTCTGGGACTTTGCTGTGCAGAAATTGGCAACTGCGTTTCGCTGCATTACAGCAAGGATGGTAATTCCAACAAAAACTTAACTGGCTGCAAAGGGCTTTGGAACGGCGTGAGGTCGAGAAAGGAGACATATAAATGAGTAACCATCAGTCTGAAAATGAAATGAAAATCGCTTATTGTCACGAGTAGGCTTCAAATGAAGTTACTGTGAAAAGCCCATAGTCACCACATTCCAGCGCATGTTCAGGGAGGCTGTTACGGGAATCAAACCGTGCTGCTGGCCTGCTTTCAAAGCCAGCGATTTAGCCCAGTGCTAAACAGTCTACGGTGATCATCAACAACCCGCAAACAGGCCACTTGGTGACCCTCTGAATCTCTGTATTTGGGGTCCATCAAGAAAATGAGGTGCCACGAGCAGCTCCAAAATAATGATCTGGTTCTTTTGTCATATGCAAACAATCTGTCACGTCAGAATCATTGCAACTCTGACTATTTAAGGATAGCAGAAAATTGCTCAAGCCTATCCAAGAACGCCCTCCAACACCACTCTTTGGTTATAGGTTGAACTTAGCGTAATAATTTGTTCCCTGCGCTCTTAGGACATGTAGAATTCCGCGCACACAATGGGATGACTGGAAGGGAATAAGCGGCCGTTCTGCCGCAGGCTGAAAGCTGCCCCTTTGCTGAGGTGCTGCTCGCGCCGAGGTAGCTCACGGCCAACAACATGTCCACCTGCTGTCAGCCGGCTCGGGCTCGCGCACACACCCCCTCTCCCCCCCCCCCGCACACATCAGTCAACCGCCATCGCCCGGCTTACCTTCTCCCCGCTCCCTTTCCGCTGTCGATTCTCCAGGAGACACGGCCTAACTCGGAAGGAAAGGGGGCGGCCGAGCCTTTTGGAAACAGGAAGCCTCTCGGGCCGACCGCCGTCACCCCTCCCGGGATCCTCACGCCGACCACCCTCCTCCGCCTCTATTTTTTGTGCTCTGGCCGCTCGGTCCCACACTCTTCCCGGGTTTTTTTCCCCCGACCGCCACCGATCGCGGGGAACCGCCGCCCGTTTATTTCGTTTCGATCCTCATCGGCGGCCGCTCCGCACCTGAGAGGAATAACTGTCATCCGCTCAAAGACAGCCCCTGCCCCGCCGCCTTTTACTACGCGCGGCTCACACTAGCTTCCAGGCACCGCGCGCGGGCTGGGCCCCGCCTCCCGGTGGCCCGCGAGCCCATTGGTCCGACCCCCGCGGCGGTCCCCGCCCATCCGCCCCGCCCATTGGGTCCGACCGACGTCCGTCCGGTGACGTCACAGAGGGTGGGCGGGGCGAGGACCCAGCAGGTTTGGTCGGCCCGCGGTTTACGGCTAGGGTGCGGGTGCTTGGGAACCCTTGGCCAATCAGCGGCGCGCCTGGCGGTGCAGCGCCATCGAGTGAGGGGCGATCGCTGATGCGTCGTTCACAAAACGTTACAATCAGCCCTTAATTTATTTATTGCTCTCAGGGTCTTTTTCGGCACGTAAAAGCGTTGCAAAGATAAAGGAAAAAATGAGTATTCCACCTGAGGGCTTTGGAATTGCAGCGTGACGAACCCAGAAAGTAATTGTACCCATCATCATGGATGAATGAACAACTTCCCTCTGCTCCCCTCCCCCCAGTCTACACCCAACCTGAAATTCACTGCTCTCTCCAACACCACACTGGTAGCGTAAAAACAACTGGCACCTATCCAAGTTTCCATTTTCCCAACAAAGAAAGAAAGGGAGACAAAATTCCGGTCACATTCACAAGGGGTTTTTTAAAAGTCCTTCCATTTGTGTCAGCCATGGGCGAGTTGGTCGCACTCTCACCTCTGAATTCGGAGATTGTGGGTCCAAATCCAAATGAGCACAACCATCGAGGCTGACACTCCAGTTCCATTACTGAGGGGGTGCTACTGTCGATGGTGCCGTCTTTTGGATCAGGTGCTGAAACTGAGACCCTGGGTCTGTTCTCTCAAGTAAAAGATTCAGCAGCACTGTTTCAAAGAGCCAGGTGTGTTATCCCCGTTATCCTGGCCAGTGTCAGTCAACATCGTTTCGTCTCACATTGCTCCTTGTGGGACACTGAAAATTAGCTGCTGCATTTCCCGCACTAGAACAGTGAAAAAGTGCTTCATCAGTTGGTGTGCTTCAGGATGTGAGGTTATGAAAGGCACTAGATAAATGTAAGTCTTTCTACTGGATATTTCGCCCTACTGGTTACCTACCTAACAAATGTTCTTTAAGGGATATGGAAACCACCCCCCCCCCCCCCCCAACACACAAATTGGCTAATTATAAAAATGAGCACGTGTTATGCTGCAGACCTAAGAGCGGCTGGACCCAGGAAAGCATGTCATCATTGATGTGATTATCAATTCACTAGACACGTGATTGGAAGTAAACTGTGGTTTTAATAGTCTTACAACTAAGCCAGCCTGCGACCAGAGGAACTGAGAGCAGGCTTACGGCTGCAGTGCTTTATACTTCCGGTTAATGGGCGGAGCCAAGGTTGGAGCCCAGTACAAACTCCTCATCTCCCCCTATGGGCAGAGCCGTGCAACGGCTCATACACAGAGCCCACAAGGACACAATACATGCAAGGCAATACAGTGTGAATTACGATGGCACATAATTCAGCACATTCACCCCCTGTAAAAACAATCAAGTCCGGCGGGGGTGACAGGTCTACAAATTGAGCCGGTCCGGTGGCCCATTCGTCCTTTGGGATCGACGGAGCACCGGGGTTGCAGCCTCTTCGGGTGGCTGGGTGGTGGCGGTCGGTGAGGGTACAATGGTGGACTCCGGGGGTGATTCAGTCCGAGCTTCGTTCCCGACCGGTGCAACGGGCAACAGGGAGCCCAGGAAACCTATAGGCGCGGGGGCATGGAGCATGGGTGGTCAACCTATAGGAGCGGGGGCGCAGGGCGCGGAGGGTTGGGTGGGGTGTAACATGGGGGGTACCTCGGCAGAAGTGGTGGTGGAGTTGGATCCTGCAGGCGGCAGGTCCCGGAGGGGAACGGTGTCCTGACGGCCGTGAGGGTATTCGATGAAAGCATATTGGGGGTTCGAATGGAGTAGGAGCACTCTTTCTATGAGCGGATCAGTTTTGTGTGCCCGGACGTGCTTCCGGAGGAAAACCGGGCCCGGTGTCTTCAACCAAGCTGGGAGCGAAACCCCCGTGGTAGTGCCCCTAGATAAAACAAATAGCCGTTAGTGAGGGGTCTGGTTGGTGGCGGTGCATAGGAGGGACCTAATAGCATGGAGCGCGTCGCGTTCTCCCTCTCCACCTGCCCGTTCCCCCTGGGGTTGTAGCTGGTAGTCCTGCTCGAGGCGATGCCCTTGTCGAGCAGGTACTGACGCAGCTCGTCGCTCATAAAGGACGAACCCCTGTCGCTGTGTACGTAGCTGGGGAAACCGAACAGGGTGAAGATACTGTGCAGGGCTCTGATGACTGTGTGGGAGGTAATATCGGGGCACGGGATGGCAAACGGGAAGCGGGAAACTCATCGATGACGTTCAGAAAGTACGCATTCCGATTGGTTGAGGGGAGTGGGCCTTTGAAATCGATGCTCAGGGGGATGCCTTTACCAGGTGGGCCTTGTCTGGTCTATAGAAGTGCGGTTTGCACTCCATGCAGAACAGGCAATCCCTGGTGATGGCTTTTACCTCCTCGGTGGAGAAAGGCAGATTTCGGGCTTTGACGTAGTGGGCGAGCCGGGTGCCCCCGGGTGGCAGAGGTCATTGTGGATAGCTTTCAGACGGTCGTCTTGCGCACTGGCGCACGTGCCGCGGGACAGGGAATCTGGAGGCTCGTTGAGCTTCCCCGGTCGATACATAATATCATAATTGTAGGTGGAGATCTCGATCCTCCACCGCTGGATTTCATCATTTTTAATTTTGCCCCTTTGTGAGTTGTCAAACATGAAGGCAACCGATCTTTGGTCGGTGATGAGGGTGAACCTCCTACCTGCGAGGTAGTGCCTCCAGTGTCATATGGCTTCCACGATGGCTTGTGCTTCTTTTTCGACCGAGGAGTGTCGAAGTTCCGAAGCGGAGAGGGTTCGGGAGAAAAAGGCGACTGGTCTCCCTGCCTGATTCAGAGTGGCTGCGAGAGCAACCACTGAGGTGTCGCTTTCCACCTGGAAGGGGACGGATTCATCCACCGCCTCCATGCACCTTTGGCGATGTCCTCCTTGATGCAGTTGAAGGCCTGGCGGGCCTCAGCTGACAGAGGAAAGAGTGTGGCCTTAAATAGTGAGCGGGCTTTGTCCGTATACTGAGGGACCCACTAGGCATAATACAAGAAGAATCCCAGGCACCTCTTGAGGGCCCTGGGACAATGAGGGAGAGGGAGTTGTAAGAGGGGGCGCATACGGTCCGGGTCGGGGCCCAGGACTCCGTTTTCCACGACATAGCCGAGGTTGGCTAGCCTGGTCGTGCGGAAATCGCATTTCTCCGTGTTATACGTGAGGTTAAATTTCTGGGCAGTCTGGATAAATCGATGGAGGTTGGCGTTGTGGTCCTGCTGATCATGGCCGCAGATGGTGACGTTATCCAAGTACAGAAACGTGGCCCGCAGCCCGTACTGGTCCACCATTCGGTCCATTGCTCGTTGGAACACCGAGACCCCATTCGTGACACCAAAGGGAACCCGGAGGAAATGGAAGAGGCGGCCATCTGCCTCGAACACCGTGTAGTGGCAGTCCACCGGGCGGATTGGGAGCTGGTGGTAAGCAGACTTCAGATCCACCGTGGAGAATATGCGGTACTGGGCGATCTGATTCTCCATGTCTGCAATCCTGGGGAGGGGGTACGCATCGAGGAGCGTGAACCGATTAATTGTTTGGCTATAGTCCACTACCGTTCGGAATTTTTCCCCGGTCTAGACGACCACCACCTGAGCACTCCAGGGGCTGTTACTGGCCCCTATGACCCCCCCCCTCATGTAGGAGTCTCTGGACCTCGGTTCTGATAAACACCCTGTCCTGCAGGCTATACCGCCTGCTGCGAGTGGCTACGGGTTTGCAATCCAGAGTGAGGTTAGCAAAGAGTGGAGGGGGGTCGATTTTTAGCGTCACCAGACTGCAGATAGTGAGTGGAGGTAGGGGTCCGCTGAAGCTGAGTGTGAGGCTTTTGAGATTACACTGGAAGTCGAGTCCCAGTAAGAGTGGGGCGCAGAGTTCGGGGAGTATGTACAGCTGAAAATTAGAGTAGCTGCCGCCCTGAATCGTTGGGGTCGCGACGGTGCGCCCTTGGATGTGAACAGAGTGTGAGCCCGAGGTGAGGGAGATAGTTTGCCATGCAGGGAAGATAGGGAGCGAACAGCGTCTTACCAGTTCAGGGTGTACGATGCTCTCAGTGCTCCCGGAGTCGAAGAGGCACGGCGTCCTGTACCCATTGATTTTAACGGTCATCATAGAGTTCCGGGCAGTACGGTGGCACAGTGGTTAGCATTGCTGCCTACGGCGCTGAGGACCTGGGTTCGAATCCCGGCCCTGGGTCACTGTCTGTGTGGAGTTTGCACGTTCTCCCCATGTTTGCGTGGGTTTCACCCCCACAACCCAAAGATGTGCAGGTTAGGTAGATTGGCCACGCTAAATTGCCCCTTAATTGGAAAATAAAATTGGGTACTCTAAATAAAAATTTAAAAAATCATAGAGTTCCGGAGGTGTTTCGGACACGACTGGTCCAACGTGACCGCGCTGAGTTGCGGGTAGTCGGCGGCTCGATCAGCTGTGCTGGAGTGGCCCCGTGATGACTGTCCGCTGAGGTCGTAGTCTTCGAGATGAGTTTCAGAGGTTGGAGAGGATGGAGCCCAAGATGGCGAGGAAGATAGCGTCCAAGATGGCGCCCCCCATGAGTTGCACGTGGCCGGCCACGTGGAGGAGGATTGCCAAGATGGCGGCCCCCATGAGTCGCACATGTCGGGCGGGGGCGGAGTCGGCATACATGCTGCAGCATTACGGGGCCTGCGGGCCTGTGAGTTTGGGAATCGAGTGTTCTGGGCTGCGGGAGAGTTTGGAGTTTTCTTCGCTAGGCATACCAGAGCATAGTGTCCTTTGCGACCGCAGTTGCTGCAGGTCGCGTTGCAGGCCGGGCAGTGCTGCCGTGTGTGTTGGGGCTGCCCACAAAAATGGCACGCTGGTGCTGCATAGTGAGTAGGTGGCTGCGCGGCGCAGGCCTGGGGCAGTCACTGGTCGGGGGCCCATGATGGGGTCGCTTGGTCCGCGGGGAATGAGGTGAGGCTGCGGAACGAGACCTCCATGGTTGTAGCTAACTCTACAGTGTCCTCCAAGTTCTGGGCCCCTTTCTCAAGCAACTGTTGGCACATAGAGTTGGACCTGAGCCCTGCCACGTATACACCATGGACAGCGAGTTCCATATGCTGGGCGGCTGATACAGCCTGAAAATTGCAGTCCCGAGCTAGGGCTTTTAAATCACGCAGAAAGTCATCCAGCGACTCCACGGGGCGCTGGCGGCGGGTCGTGAAAATATGGCACGCGTAGACTTCGTTGATGGGCCGCACGTACATTCGGTCGAGCATGGCCAGGGCCTCCGTATACAAGGTAGTACAGTTAAGTTGCGTAAAGATACGATGGCTCACCCTTGCGTGCAGTAGGCTGAGTTTCTGCTCCTCCGTAGTTTCTGAAGTGCTTGATTCAGCCAGGTAGGCCTCGAAACATCTGAGCCAGTGCAGAAAGATTTCTGTGGTAAACTGTGGTTTTAATAGTCTTACAACTAAGCCAGCCTGCGACCAGAGGAACTGAGAGCAGGCTTACGGCTGCAGTGCTTTATACTCCCGGTTAGTGGGAGGAGCCATGGGCGGTGCCAAGGGTGGAGCCCAGTACAAACTCCTCATCTCCCCCTATGGACAGAGCCACGCAACGGCTCTCATACAGAGCCCACAAGGACACAATACATGCAAGGCAATACAGTGTGAATTACGATGGCATATAATTCACCACAATCATCAGTAGTACAATACCACAAAGTGTTGCACTGTTGGAGGTGTCATCTTTTGGATGAGATGTTAAACTTAGGCCCTGTCAGCTGTCTCAGGTGGGCATAAAAGATTCTACAGCACTGTTTTCAAGAAGGGCAGCGTTATTATTCCTGATGTCCCAATCAATATTTATATATCAACATCTATAAAATATAGATTTTGTAATAATTAACACTTTCTTGTTTGTGGGAATTTGCTGTGTGCAAATTGGCTGCAGCATTTCCTATATTACAATAGAAACTACTCTTCAAAAGTACTACATTAGCTGTAAAATACTCTGGGATATCGAACGGTTGTGAAAGCTATGTAAATGCAAATCTTTTACATTTCTTTACATATTAAATAGTGCATTAATTTCCTTTCTAATAAGGGATGGGGTACTTTGAACTTTACACAATTATTCGGGCACAGAGGGAAGATATGTGGCCCATTGTGTCTGCACCAACTCTCCGATTGCATAGCTCACGTAGTTCCATTTCCTCACCTTCTCCCCATAATCCTGCACATTCATCCTTTTCAGATAACAGTCTAATTTCTTTTTGAATGCTTCAATTGAACCTGCCTCCACCACACACTCAGACAGTGCATTGCAGACCCCAACCATCTGCTGCAGGAACAAGTTTTTATTCACTTCACTTTTGCTCTGTTGCCAATTATTTTAAATCTGCGCCTGTTCATTCTTGATCCTTTCCCGAGTGGGAACAGTAAACCCCCCCCCCCCCCCCCCCCCCCCCCCCCCCCAATCTACTCTGTCCAGACCCTTCATGTTTTGAATACTTGTTAGGTTTCCTCTTAACCGTAAAATCGTAGGATTTCTACAGTGCATGAGAAGGCCATTTGGCCCAACGCATTTGCGACCCTACCTTGACCCACTCTATCTCTGTAACCACACTCAACCTTTAGACACTAAGGGGCAATTTAGCATGGCCAATCTATTAACCCGTGCATCTTTGGACTGTGGGAGGAAACTGAGCACTCGGAGAAAACCTACACAGACTCAGGGAGAAAGTGTAAACTCCACACAGACAGTCACACAAGGCCAAAATTGAACCCAAGTCCCAGGTGCTGTGAGGTAGCAGTGTTAACCACTGTGCCGCCCCTCTTCTTTTCTCCAGGGAAAATATTCCTGTTTACCTTAACAACTGTAGTTAATCATCCCTGGAACCATTCTCATGAATCTTTTCTGTACCCTCTCTAATACCTTCACATCCTTTCTAAAGTGCAGTGCCCAGAACTGGGTGCAATACTCTAACTGAGGCCACATCAATAAAATACTCAAGTTTTTTTAAAAACCTACTTGCTTTTATGCACCGTGCACCTATTAATAAAGCCCCAAAACTGCATTCTTTATTAACCACTCACTCAACCTGTCCTGCCACCTGAAATTACTTATGCACAGAAACACCCAGTGCCCTCTGCTCCTTTAGAGTTGCACCCTTTATTTTCTATTATTCCTCCATGTTCTTCCTACCAAAATGAATTACTTCACATTTTCCTGCACTGAACCTCATCTGCACATGTCCACACATTCCACCAACTTGCCACTATCCTTTTTAAGTTCTACCCCATCCTCCTCACAGTTCACAATGTTTCCAAGTTTTATATTGTCTGCAAACTTTGAAACTGTGTCCTGTACACCAAGGTGGAAGTCATTAATATATATCAGGATAAATAAGGTCCCAACACTGACTCCTGGGAAACTCTACTACAAATCTGCCTCCAGCCCAAAAAACATCCATTAACCACGACTATTTGTTACCTGTCACTCAGCCGATTCCATTTCCAAGTAGCTATTGTCCTTTTTATTCCATGAGCTATAACTTTGCTCAAACGTCTGTTGTGTGGCATTGTATCAAACGTCTTTTGAAAGTCCATGTACATACACCACATCAACAGCATTGCCTTCATCAACACTATGTTACTCCTTCAAAAAGCTCCGGCAAGTTAGTTGAACTTTTACCTTACAAAATCCATGCTGGCTTTCCTTAATTACGCTGCATTCATCCATATGACTATCAATTATGTCCTGAATTATTGTTCCTGCAAGGTTCCTCACCACCAAAGTTTAACTTCCTGGCCTGTCGTTGCCGGGCTTATCATTAGTCCCTTTTTTGAACAAGAAAACTCCTTAAAGAACAGCTCACACAGTAAGTTAACATGTTGAAGTAGACTGAGAACAAAATAAACAGATTAAAAATAATTTGTACAGGTCTTAGACAGTTAATGACCAGCCAAGGGTAGGGAAGAGTGGGCTGAATGGTCTCTGATTATACATTCTTATTTTCTTTTTCTTCTCAGATATGGCTTATATTAAAAGTAAAAATACAATGTAAAACGGCATTTGCTGAAAATAAATGTCTTGTAATCATTTCCAATCAAATTCAATGAGTAATGAGTAGGGAAGGAAAATGATAAATCAACTAAAACTAGTGGAATTATGTATGTCTTTAAAATGGCCTTGCAACGCCATTATTCTAAACAATCTTTCAAACTAGGAATGTCAGTATCACATTTTCAATGCGCATCATTTATTCTGAGGGTGATGCATATTTTGTTTTTGTTATTCTCTAAGAGACAATTTACCAATGATTCACTGCAGTTAAGGAGCATATATTACTCATACTGATCAAATGAGATGTAACATTTTACACGGATTGACTGCACTAATGCCAATATCATAAGAAACAACAGACAGCACCGCATGACAGCCCATAGTAGAAAAGTACAATTACTCCTGCATACCTAGTGGAGGTAAAGAATAATTACATTTAGAGTGGAGATGTACTGTACATAAAATGGATGGATAATTAAAAAGTGAATCATTATGCTGCATTGGACTCCCATTCTTTTGTACGCATTAAAGTTCTAACTTGAGGTGGCAACTGTTCTATATCATTTTCTTTCAGTTTCTCAGGCTGTTGATGTGACATTTTTCAGCCTAGAAGGCAGGCAGACTCTTCCAGATAAGGTCGAAATATCATTTTTGAATTGGTTCCTATCAAAGGTGCAGCAATGGTACATAATAGACCCAAACCCTCTGCCTTCTCAATTGAGATGAGGAACTGACTGCAACATTTAAAGATGGAACGAGCAGAGTTATAAGACAAATCAATCAATAGGAGCAGTAAAACATCAAAGTAAAAAGCATTTTGCGGTGGTTAGCACTGCTACCTCACGGCGCTAAGAACTCAAATTCGATCCCAGCTCCAGGTCACTGTCTGTGTGGAGTTTGCACATTTTCTCTGTGTCTGCGTGAGTCTCACCCCCACAACCCAAAGATGTGCAGGATAGGTGAATTGGCTACACTAAATTGCCCCTTAATTGGAACAAACAATTGAGTACTCTAAATTTATTTTTAAAATAAAAAATAAATAAAAAGCATTTTGTAACCACAAACCCCAGAATGTACTCATTGGGTCGCATAGAAAGCATGATTGTGTACAACATTTTATTGACACAATTTCTCTACTCATTCTTTTTTTTTTAAATTTCCAATTAAGGGTAATTCGGGTGGCCAATCCACCTACCCTGCACATCTTTGGGTTGTCGAGGGCGATGAGACCCATCCAGACACAGGGAGAATATGCAAACTCCACACGGTTAGTGACCCAGGGCCGGGATTGAATTTGGATCCCAGGCTCAGTGAGTCAGAGTCACAGAATTTATAGTGCAGAAGGAGGCCATTTGGCCCATCGAGTCTGCACCGGCCCTTGGAAAGAGTAGCCTACCTATGCTCACGCCTCAACCCTAGCCCCGTAACCCCACCTAACCTGTTGGATACTAAGGGGCAATTGAGCATAGCAAATACACCTAACCTGCCCATCTTTGGACTGTAGAAGGAAACCGGAGCACCCGGAGGAAACCCATGCAGACATGAGGAGAAAGTGCAAACTTCACACGGTCATCTGAGGCTGGAATTGAACCTGGGACCCTGGAGTGGTGAGGCAGCAGGGATAACTACTGTGCCACCATGCCACCCTTGAGCAGTAGTGCTAACCACTGCACCACTATACTGCCAAGTCCCAGACCATTCTTAATGAAGAAAGCTTAAGTTTTGTCCTCTTAATGGTTGTGCAAATTTTAAAACCTAATAAAATAAAGTCATGTCCTGCTTTGTTGTGGAATAAACAGGATGGCTGCTCCTATGATACTTTCCTTTGGTTGTTGGTTTTATTTGAGTATGAAATCGATTAATTCTTAAAAGAATTTGTTGCCTTGAATGTAGTTAGCACAATTATCACTTTGGGAATCTAAGTTATTTCTGTGTTAATTTTTGAATGATATAACAGCCATATGATATTATGTTATTGTGCGAACAGCATAGTGGCGCAGTGGTTAGCACTACGCCTCACGGCGCTAAGGACCCGGGTTCATTCTCGGGGTACAAACTGAATGTAGGAAAAAGTGAGGTTTTCCTGGTGAATGAGCTGGGTCAGTGGGCTAATTTAGGCGAGATGCCATTTAAGTAAGCGAGGGATAGGTTTAGGTATTTGGGGATTCCGTAGCGAGGGAATAGACGGGACTCCATAAGTGGAACTTAACAAAGCTGGTGGAGGAAGCCAGGGAGGATCTTGAGGTGGGATACATTGCACCTGACGTTGGCGGGGAGGGTCTAAGTTGTGAAAATGAATATTCTGCTGATGTTCTTGTTTATTTTTCAGGCTCTCACGATCTTTATCCCAAAGGCCTTTTTTTGGAAATTGGACACGATCACTTCAGACTTTGTATGGGCGGGGAAGGTGTTGAGGGTTGGGAGGACCCTGCTACAGAGGCAGCAGAGGTGGTTGGCATTGCCGAACCTGCTTCGTTATTATTGGGCGGCGAATGTGGACATGATGTGGCAGTGGTGGGAAGGAGAATGGGTAGAGTGGGTTAAGATGGAGGAGGAATCTTGTAGGGGTCTAGTTTGAAGGCTCTGGTGCCGGCAGCGTTGCCAATGGCTCCAAGTAGGTATTCAGGCAGCCCGGTGATGCAGTCCACGGTATGGAATCAGTTGAGGAGGCATTTTAGGGTGGAAGGGATGTCTGTGTTAATGCTGCAGAGAATCATGGGTTTGAGCCGGGAGGAGGGGGGGGCGGGGGGGCTGGTCAAGGTGAAAAATCTGTAATTGAAGGAAGGGTTTGCCAGTCTGGAGGAGCTAAGGGGGAGGGTAAAGCTGCCGAGGGGGAGTGAGTTCAGGTATTTTCAGGTTAGGGGCTTTGCACAAAAGGTCTGGAGGGGGTTCCCTAAGTTGCTGGGATACACCCCCCTGGAGCGACTGCAGCTTCCGGATGTGGAAGGGGAGGGAAGAATTGGGGCTTTTACAAGTGGCTGGGGGAACAGGGAGGCCAGCGGGTTGTGAAGATCAAGGAGAAATGGAAAGCAGAGTTGGGAGGGGAGATCAATTTGGGAGTATGGAGTGAGGCACTGCGTAGGATAAACGGGACCTCCTTTTGTACAAGGATGAGCCTGATGCAGTTTTTTTTTCTTGTCGGCAAAACTCTCCTTTTAATTTTGAAACTGTCCAGCGAGCGAGTCACATTCACGCCGTGTGCAGCACACGCCACACATTAAGGGGACCCCGTGCGGGTATGTACTTCACCGCACAGCCATCGGGGATCAGCCGCTTGTCTGCCACCATGTCATCACAATCCTCGGTGTTGAACTTGGTGAAGCCCCACGTCTTGGAGATATGGATCTGAGGCAAAGAGGGACAGATGAGTGGCAAGGCAGCAGTTCCCAAAATGCCCCCTTCCCGTCAGGTCCCTCTGAGCATCACGCTCAGCCCCTCTCCCCTCCCAGACCCCTTACACCATTATGACTTGTCTCAAAGGTCCCGAAGAGCGCTTCATACAGAGACACAAAGCACATACACAAACAGCAAGTTACTGTATGCAGCCATTGCACACCAGGCGTCAGACTCTGATAGTTTAAGGTGGTGCACAGGGTGCATATGACTCGGGCGAGAACGAATGGGTTCTTTCAGGAGGAGCAGATGAGTGTGAGAGGTGTGGGTGGGGGCCAGCGAAGCATGTGCACGTTTTGGGGTTGCGAATTTTGGGGTTGTGCATCTTTACCACTGCCACAACACCGAACATAACTCCCACACCCAAATATGTGCAGGATAGAGGGTAGCACAATGGTTAACATTGCTGCCTCATGGTGCCAAAGTCCCAGGTTCGATCCCAGCTCTGGGTTAATGCCCATGTGGAGTTTGCACATTCCCCCCGTGTTTGCATGGATTTTGCTCCTGCAACCCAAAGGTGTGCAGGTTAGGTGGATTGGCCACGCCAAATTGCCCCTTAATTGGTAAAAAGAATTGGGCACTTTAAATTTAAAAAGGTAAAAAAAAGATTATGTTATTGTAATTTTAAAAATATACACATCAAAATGTTGTACCATTAAAAAGAAAGTTCATTATGATGCCATATGCTTGTATAATTCACTGAAAAGTAGACGGTGAGCTTCATTTACCAAAAGCTCATACAAATTTTCAGTGCGACCATTGTGTTTGGCAAAAATTTCATTAAGCTTTATCTGGCATCAAAGGGAATTTTATATAAGGTTGATCAACTTGATGAAATATTGAATTCTGAAGAAAGACAAAGATATTGCAGGAGTTTGGGGAAACAGATTTTAAACCACCAAAATTATTTTGACGGAAGAGAATAGTGAAGCAAGTTTGCACATTAATACATCTTTCATATTATAAGTATCAGAATGTTGCTCTGTCCTTTGAATATGTATTTCTAAATAGTTGTCAATTTTTAAAAAAATTGACAAGCTGATCTCCTATCGTGTGGCACAGAGGGCAATTTTCAGGTCAAGGTTGTGAGGCAAAAGGATAATGGAACCAAGCACGGAAGCAGAGGTGGATAATAGATTAGGGAGGGTAGAGGTGAGAGGAAGGACAGATTTGGGAATAAGGGGAACAAAGGAGGTAAGAATGTGGAGGGGGAAAAATTGGTAGTATAAAATGGATAAGGAGGAGGAAGAAAGGCAGGAAGAAGAGAAAAGGTGAAGATGAAAAGGTTGAGGCAAAGTTGTTAGGAGGGAGAGGAGGGGCAGGAGGAAGAAGAGTGGAACAAAGAGGTGGAGGGACGGAGATGGGTTGAGAGAAGGAGATGGGAGGAGAGGGTGAGAGGTGAAGACACAAAAGGAGGAATTTGCTTCAACAGGGATGAGGACTTTGGCTCCATCATTTCACTTACAAGGTGGCAGAGGTGTGGGAGCAGGAACTAGTTGTGCCTCAGGATGTATCTGGTCACCTGCTTGAGGCTTGGGATTGGGAGGTTCCTGCTCAATTTCCAGCAAAATTCCAAAATGTATTGTTTTAGGCCTTGACAAAGAGCTATGTCAAATTGTTTATTAGAATATCTATGCAGCACTTTCACAATATTTTAAAATCGGGGGTGGAGGGGGAGGTTCAAAATGGACTTTGAAACCCCAGAAAATGGTTTTAAAAGGTGGGACTTTATTCCAAGATTTCAGTTCCAACGATCTATTTCCATGTTGACGCAATGACGACTGGCTTTATCGGTTCGTTGCGGGCACATTTAATCAAAAACACAGTTTAAGGATTTGGAAACCATGCTAAAGATTCAGGACTATTTCTTAAAACAGTTTTAAGTATTGGGCAAATCAAGTATTGTATTACTGGTTACTTGCCATAGCAACAAAAAAAAAACCCATTGAGAAATAACAGCATTTATGGTACAAAAGGAGGCCATTAGGCCCATCCTGTCAGAACATGTATCTTATTTGTAAATAATTCATTTTAGTCTAACTCAAACTGTTGACAGTATTATATTTGCCAACACAAGAGTGGACAGGAGAGCATTGTGACCAGCCCACGTGGTTGCTAGGTTGAACATCATGGCAAAAGATTAAATGCTAGTGATGCAGCAGACCTTCCCATTCACGACATATTAGTTCAAAAGACACGCAACTCTGTTAAAGGGAAGGCCATGCTTGACCAACCATATTGAATTATTTAAAGTAGCAAAAAGGGGTAGATTTTTTTTTTTTTAAATTAAGGGGTAATTTAGCGTGGCCATTTACCTACCCTGCACATCTTTTTGAGTTGTGGGGATGAAATCCACGCCAACACGGGGAGAATGTGCAAACTCCACACAGTGACCTAGGGCCAGGATCGAACTGGGGTCCTCGGTGCTGTGAGGCAGCAGTGCCAACCACTGTGCCACAGTGCTGCCTTAAAAAAAAGGAGTAGCTATGGGTAACTAATTGGACATACTTGGATTTTGAAAAAAATCTTTATTGCATGATATATTCTGGCCTTAATCAAGAGTTGGGGATAAATAGCAGAATGGCTAGCAAGCTGGCTACAAAAGAGAGACAGATCAAAGGCAGTTACTTGGATTGGCAAATGTAATAATGGTGCTGGGATGATTTTCCCACTTATACATAAATGATTTGGATTCCAGAATCAGCACTACTATTTCAAAACTTGCTGATAACACCAAATTGGGGACCAACGGTAATGCAGAAGAGGACTGAAACAAAATACAGAAGACATGATTAAGCTTGTACAATAGGACTGACATAGGGAAATGAACGTGTTGGGACAACGCTCACATGGAATATAAACACTTGCCCATAAAGCCTGTTTGTGTGTTGTAAATACTGAGAAACTGAAATATCTCCTGTTCATAACATAGGCTCAGAGTTTGGGAGGAAGTCAAAACTGTAACAAAATCCTCACTATTGTGTTCAATAAAGTATCAACTATGGCTAAATTCCATTAAAATGTTTTTATTAGTAGTGATATGTGGCAAACGTCACACAATAGTTATTAAATAACTACATACTTATTAAAACAAAGTTACAAATAACTCTATTAAATTGAGATCACAGGAACATTTTAAATGGAATACACTTTTGAAGAGAAAAGAAATAAGACTTTGTACTCCCAACCATGAGAATATTTGCTAATTAGTTTTGCACAACATGTAAGTAAATTATGTTTATCTAGTCTCCATACCAGATCTCTATATCCCATTTGTAATTTAGAATATTTGTTGAATGATAATACTGTAAATCCATATCTTGAATGCTTCCCACACAAGCCATTGGTAAAACATAAAGTTGTTTTATATTCTGGTATATTCAATGTGTGTGGAATTATACTCTATCCGAGAAAACACAGCACAGTTTCGGGTCCCTTAATGACCACAATCAATATAATTTTTCCACAGCACGTAACTGTGGTCTGAAGCAGACCAGACACATCACTTTTTTTTAAATTGAAACTGAAAATAATAATTGTGAGCAGTGGTAATTTATTAAAATTTAATTGATAGAAGGGGTCATACAGTACAATAAGACATTTTGATCACCAACACAAAAAGCTGCTAAACAAGAGGAAAAAGTGAAATAATGGATAGTTAATATGTGAGGTGGCAAGATTGAGGGACGGACTTAAGAAAACAGCATTGCGGCTGATAAATCAGCCACTGATGTGGAAGCAGAATAGCCAGGTGGTGTCCTGCGAAGTACTGGGTGGTGCGTCCACACAGTACCGCTGGAAAATATTGCTGATAGGGTTGTGAGGAAACTGTAGAAGAATTGAAAGCAAAAATAAGAATGCGAATCATGGTATTCTTAATGAGCTGTACTTTGTACTTGTTGGGCCAAACACCTTCTTAAAAGTCAAGGTGAATGTAGGTGATGAAGATGTGGACTTGGATTTCAACAGAGGGAGAGATGTAGAAGTGTGTGCAGGCAATGTTATGCTTGTGAAAGGTGGTCCACCCAAGTAAAGGAAAGACTGTGAATCTCAGGTAATGGTAGTTTGCAAAGACTCCACACCGAACCAAGATGTCACCCAGGGATGTTAATGGAAGCCGTTGTTGGCTTGAGCCAAAAAGAATGCTTTTGGTCTAATGAACATTAAGCCAAAATAAATATTAGATTGTCTTAAGTATTCATGTCAGCATTGAAAGTGTAGCAGAAACCTTAGGTAAACAGAACGGTCGATTTTTGGATCTAAACATTAATGTAGAAATTCATAGAACGGTTACAGCACAGAGAAGCCATTCATCGGTGTGTCTGTGCCGGCTCTGCAACTCCACCCTCCTGTCCTTTTTCCCCTATTAGATAATTATCCAATTTGTTTCTGAAAACTACAATTGAAGGTGTCACTACACCCACAGGCAGTGCATTCCAGATCCTAACCGTATGCTGTGCAGAATAGATTGTCCTCAAATCATTTGGTTCTTTTTCACCTTCCATCACTGTTCTCTGGTTCTCCATCCTTGCACCAATGGGAACAATTTTTCCTATCCGCTGAGTCGGACCTGCTCTCAACCTTCTCAAATGAGAACAACCCCAGCTTCTGCAATCTATTCACTTAATTGAAGTGTAATTTCAAGAAGGAATTAGATATAGTTCTTGGGGCTAAAGGAATCAAAGGGAAGGCAAGATCAGTGTATTGAAAATGACAATGAGCCGTGACCATAATGAATGGTGGAGCAGGCTCGAAGGACCAAATGGCCTCCTCTTGCTTATATTTTCTATGCAAGTCCCTCATTCCTGGAAACGTTCTCATGAATTTTTTCCATCATCTCTCTAAAGCTTTCCTATTCTCCCAAAAGTGTGGTGTCCAGAACTTCCAGTGGAGAATGAAGCAGCATTTCATACAAATTCACCATAACTTGCATGCTTTATATGCTATGTCTTTTACATTATGCCTCTATTTCTGGTTTAGGATCCCCTTTCCATTATTAACCGATATTTCAATCTGTCCTGCCAGTTTCAACAATTTTTGCAAAAATACCCCTCGATCCCTCTGCACCCTTTTTAAATTGTGTTCTTTAATTTATATTGCTTTTCATTGTTCTTCCTATTAAAATGTATCACTTCAGACTTTTCTGCATTAAATTGCATCACGACATGCTCGTCTGTTCCACAAATCTGACTGCGTCCTCTTCAAATCAATGTCTCCCTCACAGCTCACAATATTTTGATTGTGTCACCGGCAAATTTTTAAAATATGCCCTACACAGCAAGTTTAGGTCTTGATCGCAGACTGAGAAAAGCAGTGGTCCTAATACCAAACACTGGGGAACCCCAGTCCAGTCCCAAAAACAACTGTTCACCACTGCTCCATTTCCTGGCACAGCTAACTTAAATTACAGAGTCGAAGAATTTACAGTGCAGAAGGAAGCGTTCGGCCCATCGAGTCTGCACCGGCCCTTGGAAAGAGCACCCGACTTAAGCCCAGACCTCCACCTATCCCCGTAACCCAAGCTAACATTTTTGGACACCAAGGGCAATTTAGCATGGCCAATCCACCTAACCTGCACATCTTTGGACTGTGGGAGGAAACCGGAGCACCCGGAGGAAACCCACGCAGACACTGGGAGAACGTGCAGACTCGGCAGACGGTGACCAAGCCGAGAATCAAACCGTAGATCCAGGAGCTGTGAAGCAACATGCTAACCACTGTGCAACTGTGTCGCCTGTCACTTTTATTCCATAGATTGTAGTTTGAAATGTGACATTTTATAACACATTTTACCCTCATCAACCCTCTATTTACCTCTAATTAGATTGTGTTCAAAAAAATTCAATTTGCCTTTAACACAGAGTTGACTTTCCTTAATTAATCTACAATTGATCCTTCTCTGGCAGGTTGTATTAGAATATAATTTAAATGATGGAGGTCAAAAGATGAAACGAGGGACACACCACAGTTTATGTTGGTATGGGCACAATAAAATGTTTGGAAGAGTTAAGGGTTAACTCTGCAACTGCATGATCCCAGCAGGAAGCCTGTTCACAAAGGCAGTGTGGATCAGATATATATTGCATCAACGTTGCAGCACCAGTTCTCCAACATACTCTCTGCAAGCGCAGTTCCTCACTGAGAGCAGAGCACAGAAATGTATTTAGATTCTATTCATACCAGTCACATTCATGCCTTGAGAAATATAATTTAATTCTATAATCAGCAGTGGCCCCAGATATTTGTAGCAGACTGTACACTTTACAATCCATCATGATAAAACAAAAGTCACCTTCTGATAAGTAACTATATTGTGTTGTTGTATCACCACAATACTTCAAGGTACGAATGCCTAGTTAAAATAAACTTAAGTGGATCAACAACTTGATTTGCAGACTGCAGTTCCTCAACCCTGTTGTAAATTGAAGACAACACAAAATTAGTAATTGTTTTAAAAGTTTTGCTTGCAGGCAGGTCAATGATTCACAATGTTACATAATCAAACTTTAATTTTTATAATAGAAAATTACAAATAGGCTACAGTTATCCAGCAAATAAATGAAACTAAAACTGCTTTGCTAGTTAAACCATCATATCCATGTCATGATTAGATTAACATGGCGATTATATTTTACCTTAATATCCATGGTTTTAGAACACGATAGTTCACCAAACTGTAAAACATTTGATTCAAACCTGGACACAAATGTCATAGTCATTTACTTGGGAAGACTTTCCTCCACCCAGTTTTCTCCCCTGCCACTTTAACATCTCAGCCAGATGGCCATTCTTATTGGGTAAAAGGTAGACAGAAAACAGAGTTCAGTTTCTGTGGAAGTGATCATAGCTAAGCCTGCTCCTGTTTTTTCATCTGGAAGGTGCTTCATTACTGCACTAAGTATCAGCCTTGATTGTGCTCGGGGCTCAGACTGGAGTTTGACCAGACCATCTGTGACTTAGAACAAATAATACCACCACTGAGCCAAGCTTTCAATAGCAGATTTCTAAGAATTAAAAAAAAAATCAGAACAATTCAGCCCTTTGAAATACATAATATTAAGTCCATCAAATTAGAAAATCCTAATTTTTCCAACAGTATTTCAAAATGCTTGTCCATATTCAAACAAAAAAATGTGTCAATTGGATGGATGGCACAAACAGTTGAATGACATGAGAGTGCTCAATCAGGGCTGATAAATAATTAAGCTAGATTTTGAAGACAGCAGCAGACCTTGAAGTTGGCTGACACAAAGATTTAGCAATCTCTCCATCATGGGTTTCACAATTCCCCACCTTAATTTAAATCTGGTGCTAAGTCAAGGGGATCTCCATTGCTTCCTGGAAGTGATATCATTAAGCAAGGCAAGGCGCCAATCACATTTAACAAATTTTGCACAGCAAACCAGGAAGTAAAATGATTACCTTATTAATGATAGTGAGGAAGATAATGGTTGGGGCTTGGTACAGGATTATGGTAGAAATTGAAATATTTAGACTACAAACAAACTTCAGATCTGGAATCTGACAACTGCAAAGCTTGTTTTTCAGGGCGAGGGAGATATGAACTTAGTGCTTTATAAAAATCAATTACAGTTAGGTGCAACTTTTCTCAAGGATTTTTACAGCGAGACTGTTAACATGAAACGGTGGCAGTTTTATCAGTTGAGTGATTTTTAAAAAAAATTTCAGTGTGTGGGGCCTACAGGAGTGCACTTTATGGGGGAATATAGAATCACAGAGAGCAACTTATTCTGGATGTCTTTGTTTAACCATGTATGGACTCCAGACGTTTCTATCAGTTTCAGAGAAGTAATGGTGTGGAATGCTGAGTTTTACCATTACTGCAGCCTAATCTAGGACAATAGCTACTTTGGACAAGATACTGGATGACATTCCGTATGTATGGAGCCACATTCCAAGAAAAGCAAATGTATTCACGAGGGGGAAAAAAAGCGAAAGCTTTCAACATGTGTTTGAACAACAAGACAACGGTTTCTAACACCAGACAAATGAGACTGGTTAATTACTCCAACAGTTTGAAAAGTTTGTCAGTTTTGAAGCTTCAAAATATTCAAATACTAAAAGCAAATACAATATTAAAGAGTCTTAATATAAAATGTTCTATACATTAGAAATAGTGTTAAATATCCTGCACCATTAAATGCTTAGCTTGCACAATGGTCTAATTATATACAAGACCTTATGTTTCAATATATACATAGCTAATGCACACTACTGTAATAATTAACCATCTCCCAGCAAATTTAAATATCACTGATTTAAATCAGAAATGTCAGTAAACATTTGTGTTAATAATAAAGCAGTTTATTTCCAATATTTAACCTATGAGAGTTGTATTGTAGTCACCATATTACTATATTAAAATACAATGAAATTTGAAAACTGATCAATACAATTATTTTAATGTACAAATTTTTAATTACTGGAGCACATAAATCAGTTTCTCAATATCTGCTAGCATTAAAAACAAAGAAAAAGGCAGCCCTTTAGACCACTTTATTCAATTTAGCATTTAAAATATTTGATAGAATGGTTGAAATTCTACATCTTGAATCTTGTCTACGCAACACAATGTATGTTTACAGTCCATTGTGTACACTGTATTTTAAGAAATTTTTTACCGAGAACAAAATATATTTTAAAGGAAATAGGGCGTTGTTGTTCTTGGTGGAATTACACGCTCCGAATCTGGAACTGCACGAAATAACTTTGGCTCCCTTGAGTTTACGTTGTTGAAGACCATGATTGACGCAATATTTCCACAGCGATAGCAATAGTTAGGAGCAGACCATACAGTCACCAACTTCTCATCAAACATGAATTTATATCCTTCGTGAACTAACTGATGTGCGCGGCAGATTAGTTTCAGGTTGTTGATGTGAACAAACTATAAAACAGAAAGAAAAATGTTTTTTTTTTAAATGAAGAAAAGAAATGCCTATGGCTGAATAATAAAGTTGAGGAGCATAGCGCCACTTAGTGTTACATTACTGAATTAAGTAAAGATTAATGGACTGCTCTGTGAAGAGTGTGCAGTGTTGTCACCATATTCATGGTGCACATTGCACCAACTCATGTTGGAGAGAAAAAAAATAAAGTCAGAGCTTGTCCAAAAAAAATGTTGTTAATATACAATGATCATCAGGACTCATCTCCAGCTTGCAGTGAGTCATACTCTCTCAGCCAGGACAATAATAAAGATTAGTGCCATTTATTTCTGGGGTACTAATTTGGGGGTGGGAAGCAGAGGAAGGAAAGTAAAAATCATCATTGTCCAGTGTCCTCTCAAATAGCTCTCTTTACAGAGACACATCTATATCTATTAATACTTATCATACAATTCAACACACTTTCTCCAGGCAATGGCCATGTCTCCTAATTTCATACAAAACCAAGTCACAAGATCATTTTATGGAAAAGTAGAAAAGTTAGGCTAAATGTGTATCAAACCTTGGCGGGGGCTCATCATATGAGTGGTGTGAACTCAGGGTCGGTACTTGAAGTACTGTGTATAATTCTGGTCACCATATTATAAAAAAGATTTGAGACACTGGGGATGGTGTGGAAAAGATGATGCACATACGTATCAGCAAACATTTGACAGACTGGGTCTCTATTGAAAAAAGGCTGACAAGTGACCTAATAGAAGTCTTTAAAATTATGAAAGGTTTTGATAAAGCGGATAGAGAGAATATCTCAACTTCTGAGAAACAGCATAACTGGAGGCTGTCAAAATAGGATTGTGTTCTGCAGGGGTCAGTGTTGGGACCACAGTATACATAGAACATACAGTGTAGAAGGAGGCCATTCGGCCCATTGAGTCTGCACCGACCCACTTAAGCCCTCACTTTTACCCTATCCCCGTAACCCAATAACCCCTCCTAATCTTTTTGGTCACTATGGCCAATCCACCTAACCTGCATGTCTTTGGACTGTGGGGAAATACTGGAGCACCCGGAGGAAACCCACGCAGACATGGGGAGAATGTGCAAACTCCGTACAGACAGTGACTCAGCAGGGAATTGAACCTGAGACGCTGACGCTGTGAAGTCACAGTGCTAGCCACTTGTGCTACCGTCCTGCCCAAATTATAATAATCTGGAAGAAGGAACCAAGGGTATTGTTACTAATGTTACAGATGATACAAGATATGTAGAGGGACAAGTAGTGATGAGGAAGTAGGGAGGCTGCAGAAGGACCAGGGCAGGCTAGGAGAGTGGGCAAAGAAGTGGCAGATGGAATACAAGGTGGAAAAGCGGGAGGTTTGGTAGGAAGAATAGAGGCATAGACTATTTTCTAAACTGGGCAAGGCTTCAGGAAGCTGAAACACAAAGAGATTTTGGAGTCCTAGTTCAGGATTCTCTTAAGGTTAACATGCAAGTTCAGTTTGCAGGAAAGCAAATGCAATGTCAGCATTCATTTCGAGAGGGCTAGAATACATGAGCTGGGATGTACTGCTGAGACTGTACAAGGTTCCGGTCAGATCCTATTTGCAATATTAAGAGTAGTTTTGGGCCCTGTTTCTAAGAAAGGATGTGCTGGCTTTGGAGGGGATCCAAAGGAGGTTCACAAGAATGTCCCGGGAATGAAGGGCTCGTCATATGAAGAGTGGTTGAGGACTCTGGGTCAGTATTTGATTGAGTTTAGAAGGATGAGGGGGGAATCTAATTGAAACTTACAGAACATTGAGGGGCCTAGGCAGAGTGGACGTGGAGAGGATGTTTCCACTAGCAAAAGAAAATAGAGCCCAAGGGCACAGCCTCAGATTGAAGGGGCAATCCTTCAAAACAGAGATGAGGAGGAATTTCTTCATCCAGGGGTTGGTGAATCTGTGGAACTCATTGCCACAGAAGGCTGTGGAGGCCAAGTTACGAAGTATCCTTAAGACAGAGATGAATAGGTTCTTGATTAATTTGGGCATCAGGACTTACGGGGAGAAGGCAAGAGAATGGGGATGAGAAACACATCAGCCATGATTGAATGGCAGAGCAGACACAATGGGCCAAATGGCCTAATTCTGCTCACATCTTATGGTCACCAAGAAGTCTAATAGTTCAATAGATACTAGTTTACCCAAAGAGTGTTGAGAATGTGAAACTTGCTATCACAATGAGTGATTGAAGCAAATATCGTAGGTGCATTTAAGGGGAAGCTAGACGAGCATAAGAGGGAAAAGTAAATAGGTTACGATGCTAAATTTAGTTGAGGAAAGATGGGAAGAGGCTCAGGTGAAGCATATATACCAGCATAGGCTGGTTGGGATGAATGGCCTGGTTCTGAGCCGAATATACTCTGTGAAGGTAGAAAGGGGGAAAGCAAAATGTAGAAAACAGTTTAACTTTGAAACTATGATTTAACCAGAATATTCTAATTTTCAAAAATACTGTCATGCTTCATAAACATTTAAAAATATTTAGGAAATTTTTAGCATGGAAATGGAGAACTTTGGGAGTCCAAGGTCTATTAAGCATAACTCCCCAACTGTGGAATCATTCTCGTCAATTAGCGATATACACTTACTATGGATTTAAAATCTTGTCTACAAAAACTAAACGTAGCATCCCAATTATAGCCGAATCAATTATTTTCTTCTACAAATTTTCAAACAATGGCTCAAATTGTGGTAATGATGCTTGTGTAGAAGTCAATGCTCAGTCATTAAACTGCAAAACTGACAGCAACCTTCGGTATCCACACGTGTTGTGAAATGCGGAAATTCAGGGGAAAATGTCAATAATTCCCTGTTCTTCCAAAGCCTTTTCGGTTGACAATCTTGCAGATGGAAAACAATTAGAAATCACTGATCGATGTGAACTTGCATTTTCTGCACCTTTAGATTGACTGTTAAAACCCTTGTAAAAGGTCACACATTGAGTCAGGTCTAACTTTTTTGTTTTAATGACATTATAAATCAGAATTATTGCTGAATTAACATCTTTTTTACTGTGAAAACTATTACTTTCGTGGACTCCCAAATTTCTCCATTCCATGCTAAAAATTCCCTAAATGTTTTGAAAATGTATATATGAAGCACGACAGTGAACACTAGCTTCCTTTTTAAAAGTAGCTTTCATTCCTACCCCCAAAATACTGTAAGTTCTTTGAAAGTCTGTTGTTGACTGCTTACCTCGTTTGTCACCTTTGCTCCAAAAAGCCAGCCTGCTCCTCGAGGACTGATGGCCCAAGTATCTACATCCTCAGGATCTGACCATACCAGATCACAGAAGGCTCCTTTGTGTGGGATCTCCTGGTTACGCTCAATGGTTCGGATTTGATCGAGAGTTTTGATATCAGGAGAAAGTCCACCATGCACACACAGGATCTGTTCATCTATCAACTGATATAGAAAAATATAAATTAATTGCCTTTGCAATTAAATGCCCTATAAAATAGCAAGCAGAAATTAATGCTAACGTGTATTAACTATAAAACTCCACAAACTGAAAGACAAAGAAACTCAAGAAATGAAAAACTAGTCCTACTGACCCACATTCTCCCCAGAATCGCACATCTTGCTCCGCTTCAAATATTTAAAATCAAATATTCCCTTCAAGAAAGGTGCAGTAGCCAGTAACTGAGACAAAGCATTTGAAGGTCTAACAACCCTTGAAGAAATTTCGGGCAACCTGCCTCCTTGCTCCTAAATATTAAAAATTGATAACCGCTCACTGATTTCATAACTGAGGGAAACAGCCTTTTGTCATTCACTCAATCAATACCTGTTACAGATTTAATAACTTACCTTCTTTTAAAAAAAAAAAATTTAGAGTACCCAATTCATCTTTTTCAATTATGGGGCAATTTAGCGTGGCCAATCCACCTCGCCTGCATATCTTTCGGTTATGGGGGCAAAACCCATGCAAACATGGGGAGAATATGCAAACTCCACACGGACAGTGACCCAGAGCCGGGATCGAACCTGGGACCTTGGCGCCGTTAGGCAGCAGTGCTACCACTGTGCCACCGTGCTGCCCTGTAATTATAAATCTTAATTATTGCTGAATTAACATCTCAAACTGTGAAAACTACTACTTTTGACGGCTCCCAAATTTCTCCAGTCCATGCTAAAGCTTCCCTAAATATTTTTAAAATGTTTAGGATATTTCAGTTTCTACCTTAACCCATGTGCACGTCTCAAATCTTTATTTTGCTTTCTGCAAAGTAAATAATAAAACCTGCTAGCTGCTGTTTGGTTTGAGAAATGTGAGAATTCTTCAATGATTGGCTTCTTTGTATGTTTGATGGAAGCAGTTGATGGACACCAGGGACACCAAAGAAATTAATGTAGGGAAATGGTGAAACCCACATCACCAAGATCATCATCTTCAAGGGTAGTTTGCTTCAAGGTCAACAGTGAGCACCAGCACTTGGCCCCTGACAGGAATATTTGGGCCAATGTATTTTTCTCCTAAACTGGTTTAATCTACCTGCATTTTCAGAAATTCAGATAAACAATTCCCTAATTTTTCCACATCATTCAGTGTCTTTGCATAGTCTGTGTAATCTCATTCCTGGTTTTCTTCTTAAAATACACAAAGGACATAATCTCCACTTTGTGCCGTAAAGTCATGGCCTGCTGGAAATACAGCAGCTTAAAGCACACTTACCTACTCTGAAAAACTTGGTTTTAATCTTCGCTAGCTGGAGCTGCTCAGAGTCTGCAGCAAAAGAGTTTCTGTAGTTCACAGCGCAACACAACACCAGTGAACTCAGAGAGGCTGTGCCTCCTTTTGTACTGGGCTAGTAGTTTGGTTTAAAGGGCCCAGTAATACTGGCAGGCAAGGAAGAGCAGTTTAGAATTCAGCAAAGAAGGACCCAGGGACTGATTAAGAAAAGGAAAATAAAGTACGCGTGTTTGCAGTGAACATAAAAATTGACTGTAAAAGTTTTTATAGGTATGTGAAGAGTAAACGATTGGTGACAACAAATGTAGGTCCCTTACAGTCAGAAACAGAGGAATTTATAATGGAGGAACAAAGAAATGGCTGACCAACTAAATACATACTTTGGTTACTTCTTCACAAAGGAGGACACAAATAACATATCAGATATGTTGGAGAACACAGGGTTTAGTGAGAGGGAGGAACTGAAGGAAATCAGTATTAGTAGTGAAATAGTGTTGGGGAAATAGATGGGATTGAAGGCTGATAAATCCCCAGGGCCTGATGATCTACATCCCAGATTACTTAAGTGGCTCTAGAAATAGTGGATGTATTGGTAGTCATCTTCTAGGATTCTATAGACTCTGGAACAGTTCCTACAGATTGGAGCACAACTAATATAACCCCACTATTTAAAAAGAGAGGCAGAGAGAAAAAATGGAATTATAGACCAGACATCCTGATGTCGGTAGCGAGAAAAATTCTAGAGTTTATAATTAAACATTATATACCAGAACACTTGGGAAACGGTGGCAGAATCGAATAGAGTCAGCATAGATTTCCAAAATGGAAATCGTGCTTGACAAATCTACTGGAATTCTTTGAGAATGTGACTGGTAGAGTTGATGAGGGGGAGCCAATGAATGTGGTTTATTTGGACTTTCAGAACCCCATCCCTGTAACCCAGTAATCCCACCTCAACGTTTTGGACACGAAGGGCAATTTAGTATGGCCAATGCACCTAACCTGCACATCTTTGGACTGTGGGAGGAAACCAGAGCACAAGGAGGAAACCCATGCAGACACGGGGAGAAAGTGCAAACTCCACACAGACAGTGACCCAAGCCGGAAATCGAACCTGGGACCCTGGAGCTGTGAAACAACAGTTCTAACCACTGTGCTACTGTTGGCCTTCATACCGAGAGGTTTAGAGTACAGGAGCAGGAATATCTTGCTGCAATCATACAGTGCCTTTGTGATGACCTGGAATAGTGTGCGCAGTTTTGGACTCCTTATGAGGAAGGATGCTCTTGCTATCGAGGGAGCACAGAGAAAGTGTGCCAAACCGATTCCTGGGATAGCGGGACTGATGTACAAGGAGAGGTTGAGTTGGTTAAGATTATATTTGCTGGTGTTCAGTAAAATGATGGGTTGGGGTGGGGGGGGGGGGGGGGGCCTGACAGAAACCTATAAAATTTTCAGAGGACTAGACAGGACACATGCAGGAAAGATGTTCCCGATGGTTTGGGTGTCCAGAGCAGCAGTCATAGTCTAGGGGTATAGGGTAAACGTTTTTGGACTGAGATGAAACGATATTTCTTCACCCAGAGTGGCAAACCTGTGGAATTTGTTACCACAGGAACCCCAGTTGAGGCCAAAACCTTGTACGTCTTCAAGAAGGAGTTAGATATAGTTCTTGGGGCTAAAAGGATCAAAGAATATGGAGGGAAATCAGAAAAAGATTACTGAGTTTGATGATCAGCAATGATTAGATTGAATGATGGAGCAGGCTCGAAGGGCCCTATTTTCTATGTTTTTCTTCTTCCCAGATTTCATAATAACTGAAAATTCAAATTTTAGCTCAATCAGCTTCAAACTATGAGGGTTATTTTTGCTGTAAAACATGCATTGAAGTTAATGGTGCTAATTATACATTAGTGTATAAATTTTATTCACATTTATTAATACCATGCTTTGGAAATATAACATTGCACAGAACAGACAGTTCATTGACAAGACAATGCTTTTAATAACAGACCGGCAAATTGATCCATTGCTTTGCAACAGCATTCCTTTTCACATGCCAAGTGATGACTTAATTCCCTTCTTAAATAACCACGCTGACCCCCAATACAGTAAATTCAGAATCTTTATTCTAGTTTTATGTTGTCCAATCCATTTGCCAAAAGTGGCTAATTTGAAATTCATGTGGATTTCTAATTAAATAAAAAAGAGATGGGCCCGATAGCTTAGTTGGCAAGATGACTAGTGTGTGGTTCAGAGCAATGGCAATAACACAGGTTCAATTCTGGCTCTAGTTGAGGTAGACTTGCAACCTGTATCCTCGCCCTGCCCTCGAGGGTGGAAAGCAATGGCAAAATATTACCGATTTTAAATAAGCTGCCAAAAAAACAGCTCAGGGTGAAGCACCAGCAGACAATGAATCAGGAAGAGCATACACTGGAGTTTGCACATTCTCCCCGTGTTTGCATGGGTTTCACCCCCACAACCCAAAAGATGTGCAGGGTAGGTGAATTGGCCACACTAAATTGCCCCTTAATTGGACAAATGAATTGGGTACTCTAAATTTATTTTTAAAAAGAGCATACCTGAATGTTCGAATGAATTAAGACAACATTTTTCAGAAAATTCTCAGTATACATTTGAATTGCACGAACAAGAATTTTCTGCATTTTTGATAGTAAAATAGCAAGACAAAAGCTAGTGTGCAAATGTATTGTTACTTCCTTGGTTATAGAATCATGGTATGCCTAAGTAAATTTACATACTTCAAGTACATTTATCTGTTGGGAAGATATCAGTGTATATGGCTGAAAGAGTCACGTGCCACACCAGTTGATAAAAAGCAATTTCTACATAGCTTATAGACCTTGTCCTCGATCATTAATTGTCCTAGTTTTGAATAATCTGATTTTGCATTGGCATATATTCCAGATTACACACCTGGAATTCCAACTCTAGCTTAACCTGTATTCTTCACATTCCCGTTGTTCTGCCATTTGTGGAAGAATTATCTTATTATGCACGCTGAAATTCTCCTCAAAAACTCCTTTACTTGATGTTTGGGGGTTGGTGGGAGGATGGGATCATTGTTATTGTTATGGGGATTGACACATCTGTTGCTGATTATTGTTGGTGGGTGTAAATTCGGGAGAAAATTTGAAAAAGGAGAATAAAAATATATTTTTTAAAACTCCTTTACTTTGCTACAACTCTTCTCGCCCTCAAAAGCCCAGAGGATTAACAGTTTCAGCTACTACATGAACCTGTTCCTCTCCTTCTCTCGCAACCCTTTAAGGTGTCTTGGTATGCTGTGCTGCATGAAAAATACTATGCAGTGGCAACTCAAAAAAAGCATAGCATACCAAGATTATTACAAAAACGTCAGCTTCTCGGAGTCGGCGAGACAGAGGTGGGGAATAGAGCCAGGGATCGGAATGGGCAGTGGGTAGGGATGAAAGGCTTTTAGATCCAACTAGAATAAGACAGGAGCTATGTGGAAAGGAGGATTCCTACTGTGGGTGAGTCCAGAACAAAGGGGTACTGTATTAAAATTAGGGATCGTCCTTATAGGGCAGCAGAGATAAGGAGAATTGTTTTGAGGATTGAGACAATTTGGAATGTTGTGCCTCAAGACAATAGTGGAAGGGAGTTACTGAATATGTTTAAAGCAAGGAAATCAAAGGAGTGGATGGGAACGTGGAACTTGAAACACAAACAGAACAGCCATGATCTTATTGAATGGTAGAGCAGACTGGAGGGGTTGAATAGCATACTTCTGGTCCTATTTTGTCTGTTTATATGTTCATATGTTCACGTGTCTCCTGCAAATGACATTTTCTGCACACGCACAGGTAAGTGCTCATGTGCAGACAGGAATCAGTGGCCATCTATCACTGGCAGGAGATATTATATTATTATAAAAATGACAACTTAGCAATGGATCTTTTGTGAAATGTCTTTAATTAATATCATCATGTCAACTTGGCCTTAAAGTATATTTTCGGACCAAAGAATTAAAACTACAATGGACTTGAATTATGATCAATTTTTGCACATCTACATGTCACTTTAAAAACTGAATATAGACTCCGATAATGTGATCAAAATATACTGCTTCACTTGCGTCCTTTGGTCTCAAATATCATAATAAATATTGCAATTAACAGATGATATTGTTCAATGTACATGCACATTTAACATCTGCTCTGATCATTCACCCTTGAAAATATTTTCATGTTAATAATGCCCAGTGAGAAGAGATTTTGTTGAATCTACAGTACCAGCTGGTATTCTCTGTTCATTGAAGGGGTCTCTAAGTTTCATTCAAAAGATATCTTCTTCTGAACACAGGCTATTTATATTGTCCCTCTAAACAAGAGTTAATCCAATCTACACAGAATATTTTATGACCAGATCGTCAAAATAGCCGAGGTTACTCTTGCCAAACCATGTGTTCAATTCAGTTTCTCGACTGGAGGGCAGCACGGTGGCTCAGTGGTGAACATTGCTGCCTCACGGCGCAGAGATCCCAGATTCGATCCCGGCTCTGAGTCATATGGAGTTTGCACATTCACCCCGCGTTTGTGTGGTTTTCGCCCCCACAACCCAAAGGTGTGCAGGGCAGGTAGATTGGCTACGCTAAATTGCCCTGAATTGGATACCCTAAATTTTTTTTTTTTTAAAAGAAAAAAAAGTTTCATGACCGTGAAGCCCCCTAATATTAACAATTCTTTGGTACAAGGGTCGCTAATTGCCCAACACTCAATTTTGGTAGAGTACATCCAAAGCCGACACGGTGGAACAATGGTTAGCACTGCTACCTACGACGTGGAGGAGCCGGGTTCAAATCCAGCCCTGACTCACTGTCTGTGTGGAGTTTGCACATTCACCCAGTGTCTGCGTGGGTTTCATCCTCACAACCCAGCACAACGGTTAGCACAGTTGCTTCACAGCTCCAGGGTCCCAAGTTTGATTCCCAGCTTGGGTCACTGTCTGTGCGAAGTCTGCACATTCTCCCAGTGTCTGCGCGAGTTTCCTCCGGGTGCTCCGGTTTGCTCACACAGTCTAAAGATGTGCAGGTTCGGTAAACTGGCCATGATAAATTGCGCATAGTGTCCAAAAAGGTTAGGTGGGGTTACTGTGTTACGGCGATAGGGTGGAGGCATGTGCTTAAGTAGGGTGCTCTTTCCAAGAGTTGGTGCAGACTCAATTGGCCAAATGGTCTCCTTCTGCACTGTACATTCTATGATCTAGGAACCCAAAGATAACTAAACTGTCCCTTTATTGGCAAAAATAATTGCGCACTCTAAATTTAAAAAGAAAAAAAAAATGACAAGTACTTCAGAATTTTCAACATAAACCTATTTACTTACAGCTGCTACTGTGAGCATGTCGAAGACTTTGGTACAGTACCGCCAAGCATTAGCATTCCCATACTTCGTTTGGCACTCATCTGTCAAAACAAATTATGTTTAGTTTTTCTGAATATTCAAAGTACTGGAATTTGACAAAAATGTTGATCAGAAATTCTGTTTTCTCTCCCCCAGCAGACAAGCTAGTTTTTACAAAATCTTAAAGCCAACTCAAATTTGCTAATTACCATAGAACCCGTAGACTTGTGTGATTTGTCTGCTTTCATGATTTCCTCTGAGAAGTGTGATGCGATCAGGCCATTTTGCCTTCAATGCAAGGAGGTAGGTGAAAGTTTCAAGACTATAATACCCTCTGTCCACAAAGTCACCCTATTAAAGTGATAAATTACATTAGAATGATGGGCAATTTTTAAAAATATATGCAAGTAAATAAGAGACAAAATCATAAAATATATTTATGCTTGCATAACACGAGAAGCATAACATGGGACTGAAAAGTAGCAATAGAATATTCCTGCAGTCATTCTCTACTGTACACAATATTGGCAAGCAGCTATTTTGTGTATTTACACAATCTTGAAACAGTACACAAATCTAAACTTTAAATAATAAACTTTGAACAATATATAGTTCTAATATTCAATTTTATGGTTCAGATGCACATCAAACAGCCTTCTATTTCATATGTGCAGAGGAGATTCACTAGGTTAATCCCAGAGCTGAAGGGGTTGGATTATGAGGAGAGGTTGAGTAGACTGGGACTGTACTCGTTGGAATTTAGAAGGATGAGGGGGGATCTTATAGAAACATTTAAAATTATGAAGGGAATAGATAGGATAGATGCGGGCAGGTTGTTTCCACTGGCGGGTGACAGCAGAACTAGGGGGCATAGCCTCAAAATAAGGGGAAGTAGATTTAGGACTGAGTTTAGGAGGAACTTCTTCACCCAAAGGGTTGTGAATCTATGGAATTCCTTGCCCAGTGAAGCAGTTGAGGCTCCTTCATTACATGTTTTTAAGGTAAAGATAGATCGTTTTTTGAAGAATAAAGGGATTAAGGGTTATGGTGTTCGGGCCGGAAAGTGGAGCTGAGTCCACAAAAGATCAGCCATGATCTAATTGAATGGCGGAGCAGGCTCGAGGGGCCAGATGGCCTACTCCTGCTCCTAGTTCTTATGTTCTTATGTTCTTATACATAATAGCAAATAGCTCATTTTCATACTGTGGTTTTGCAAAATATTTTGGTTCAGTTTGAGACCCAAATGCAGTATCAACTGGCAAGACTTGGTAGTCACTTTTCAAACTTTCCAACTGAACTGTTTTTATGAAACAAAATGGTCTTTAAGATTCAAAGATCTTTGGTGCAAGGTTTTAAACAATTACCTACCATAAAAATATAATTTGTGTCAGGAACCGGACCTCCAGTCCTAAACAGCTCACCCAAGTCATAGAACTGTAAAGGAATTTAAAATCTGTCAGGATGAACATTTTGCATACTACAAACATGAAATCTAATGCAAAAAAAAAAATCAACAGTTGCGCAGGAAACATGAGATCCGAGTAGCCTCATCATTTCAACCTACATATCCTGCCCTGCGCCCAAATTACTAATTGTAACATAAACGTTTGTTGTTTGTTTTTCACATAGATACATAGAAGATAGGAGCAGCAGGAGGCCTTTTGGCTCTTTGAGCTTGCTCCGCCATTCATCACGATCATGGCTGATCATCCAACTCAATAGCCTAATCCTGCTTTCTCCCCATAGCCTTTGATCCCATTCTCCCCAAGTGCTATATCTAGCCGCCTCTTGAATATATTTAAAGTTTTAGCATCAACTACTTCCTGTGGTAATGAATTCCACAGGCTCACCACTCTGAAGAAACGTCTCTTCTTGATGCACTCTGTAGAATTTCCATAAAAATCAGTCTCCAAAGTACCAGAACCTTTAAATGTGGAGAGTAAGATCTACAGCAGTAACCTCAATGGCTGCAAATAAAATTTATTTTCAGAATACTAGTATAAACAGCATTAAGCCATATAATTTCTGTGGTGTGGAATACAAGGATGTCATTTAGATTAATTGCTTTGTTTGATTGGTTATGTCCTGGACTTTGGTATCCACGCTCAAATCTATCCAAGACTGATGGGATGAGGGGGTGAACATTTGTAGCAAAGCACTAAATTCTCCTCAAATCAACAACTCCATTTAGAGTCTACAGGTTGGCCGTAGGGGAAACAAGTCACATTGATGGTCTGGATGAGCGCTTCTGGAATACACAGTACCTAAAAATAGAAAATTTTCCATTCCCAAACACCAATACCTCCACCTTAATGAACACAAAATATCACGGAACGGTTCACAAAATTCACCGTGATCAAGAAAAAAACAGAACCCAACCTAAAAATTTACACGAATTTGCACTAACCATTAGACACCAATTTGATATAAATAATCCCTTTGCAGTTCTGAAGTAAGCAACTAATGCAACTTAGGCTGCAGTTCGAGGAGGAGATTCTATAAAGCTTCTTCAAAAGGATAGCTAAGCAGCTATACATCTCGGAAATCAGTAATGTTTCGCCTGGAGTAGCTGCCCTTCAAAGTACAAAAGATTAAATTTCAAATCAATGGAAAATAAACTCACCTGTCCATGTATGTCCCCACAGACAGTAACTGGCGTAGACACTGGCTGAACATTAGACTCTTCCAAAAGCAAGTCACAAACGTAGTCACACAGTCGCTAAAATATAAAATACATTTTGATCCATAAAATTAAAACCACCAAATTTCTAACACAGAAAAATTACACAAACTCCTGAAAACAAGTCATTCAATATATTATAGGCTAAACGCACACTGCAAACATTGTGCTGGATTAATTCATGAAGTTAACTCCTAAAGTCCATCTCCACCAAGGGGTAGGTCTCCTTGTAGATAAAAGATACAAAAGCCAGAACATGAAGCACCACTCTCAACACCGATTTGGCAACAAGTTATCAAGTCTTTCTTAATTTTAAACAACATTTCTTCACTAAGCACAGGATCGACAACAGGGCAGATTCATGAACCGTGGTCGCATGACCCCCAACCAACTGTAAAAGGAATCACTAAAGTTCATTTAGAAATCGCGGTGATATTTTAAAACATGGTTTTTCAAAGTGTGGGCCGTGGCCTCTAGGTGTCCCGATCAAGAGAGAAGTGCCCAGCGACTGCTATCGGCTTTTACATTGGGAACAACGGCAGGTTGCCATTCTCAAAAGAAAATAAATTAGGCTATGTAGAGTCTTCTGGCCAGAAGCGGCAGAGAGCAGGTCATGCATGTACACTTGACATCAAGCACCCTCTATGCAAGCACTTTTGGCACCAAATCATGGAGCAGAGTTGCTTCCATTTTCTAGCTGCTGGAAAGAGGACTGTGAGAATGGATCATTTTCCTAAAAGTAAGAGACAGCCAGAGGCTCAAATAGGCAGTGTACCTACTGGACAGGATCCCACATCGGAATCGGATGTAGAGAGCAGCTCAGTTGAGTCCTGGGCCGAACAGAGCAATGCTCGTGCTAGCTCTGTACAGAGAACCAAGGCTTCTGGTTAACAGCCTACAAAGGGAAAACTGAAATCAGGAACAAAGCAGTATAAAAGTGATTTCTTGAGGTATGGTTTTGTCAATTGTGCCAATGCAAATAAGGATGCAAATCCCATGTGCGTTATCTATAGGAAAGTACTGGCAAATGAAAGAAGTTTCAAATTTTGAAAGAGAAATGGTGGGTGAAAAATTATTTTTGAGGTTGAGGCCCCAGAGTCAGTTATTGACTTACAGCTGACTCCAAAGGAAAAGACTACATTGCTGTGGATGACCTGCGATACCACAGTCAAAATATACCAATAGACATGAGGCTGTCAGCATTCTGCAGTGTCTTCGCCCAAAAGTGTCCAGTGCTGAGCAAAACAAGCATGTTGTTTCTCTTGCCCTTCATGACGACCTACATTGCAAGGTTGGATTTTCCGATTTCATAAAGATGAACATGGTACAAAGGAACAGGCTGAAGTCGGCACCTGATATGCGCATTGTCCTCTCCTTTAAACCTGATTCAAATAAAATAGTGAGGGCCAAGTAGGCTCCCCTAAAGGTACGTGAACATGGAGTATGCCGGGGAGGTCGACCGGCGTGGATCCTTGGCGAGTTGGCAAAAGTGGGTCCCGGGGGAAAAAAAGCTTGAAAACGACTGTTTTAATGTATTTGTGTTTTCTCAGTTTCCACAATCCTCCGCTGGTACCATAGGTATGGCATTAGCTATGACTTGCAGAGACTCCTCTAGTTTCCACATCCACAAGCCATCACCAACAACCATCACATTGTAGCATGCAAAAGTACAGAATGCGTTATAAACATAAGTAAAACAGGATAGAATTTTTTTTATTTTAAAAAATAAAACATGCCCAAATGTCATTGACTTAACAGAACACTTAAGATAGAGAAACCTTCAAAAAGATAATCATTTTATGTACAAGCCTTTTAGTCCTCATTCCTCAGGTTGGACGCACTATGAATAATTTTGTTTGCACCGATTTCTATTCTCCGTTGGTCCTCACTGTCGGTCCCAAAGAGAGGCCAGTCCATGTTGTGAAATTATCCATCCTTGCTATCTTGGGTCTTCCTTGTACACACTTTCTGGGTGATTTTCATTGGAATCAACATCTCAATAATGATTCAATAATTGCCTTATAATTAATCTTCCTGCCCCCCCCCCCCCACTAAAATAAAATCTTTAGTTTTCTAACATCAATAATTTCTCACAAAATGGACTAAATGATAATTTGACCTTTTTTGACTGAAAAGGGCGAAAAACAACAAATCCAAGAATGAGCCAGAAACACTTAAAAATGGCAAGTGTCATGAGGCCAAGCTAAGAAAAAAGGGATTAAGGGTTATGGTGTTCGGGCCGGAAAGTTGAGCTGAGTCCACATAAGATCAGCCATGATCTCATTGAATGGCGGAGCAGGCTCGAGGGGCCAGATGGCCTACTCCTGCTCCTAGTTCTTATGTTCTTATATTCTTAGGAGGCAAGGCATCACTCAACATGCCATTCGGCTACATAGAACAGAAGGATCCCAAATTATATTCCTCATCTGTTTTAAACTGCAGAGTTCAGCTGGGAGACAACAAACCCACTACAATTTGTTTTCAGTGCCAAGCTAAGTAGTGAGCAAAGGTTGGTGCCTTCAGGTTTGTAATCACTATTCTGTATTGAACTCTTGCTGGAAATCATTCACTGTAGTGCCTTGTGAAGAGGCATCTGGTGTAGTTACATTGACACTACTTAAAACACTTTACAAGGCTGCAGACACTTGTTGAATCCATCCTCAACAATTTCACCACTTTCAGGGCAAGGCAAGAAAAAGTAAACAATGAAAAAATGTTTTTAATGTACGGTTTGTGACAATTAAGCGTTCAATGTATTCATTGAACTTATGAACTCAATCGCTACTCTGATCAGACCATCGTGCAAACTCAGGAATGGGTTTAAGCCCACAACTTTTGGTCCTGAAAAGTGCCCTGTGTACCTACCTCAGATGGCCCTGGAAAGGCAAGGTGTCTCAAATATTTGAGCAACAGGTGAAGCTTGCTGTTTCATTCTGATATGCAATCCCAACACACATTACATTGAACTCACTATCATTCAAACTTCCGAATTTCCTTTTTTTTTTAAAAACTTTCAGAGTTACAAAGCCAGAGCTCAAGTGTGGACAGGGGCAAACCCCTAATCCAGCTCCTTGTCTGCTCCAAAAACCAATTCAGATTGAAACCAATTTATGGTCCCCACAAGAGAGATATACCAGATCCAAGCAGTACACCTGACCTGATACTCCTTAGCCAAAAGGCCAAGAAGTGATAGCTTCTGTATTCGCAAAGCATTCTAGTTATTCCTAGTCTAAAAATACATGACATATAAAGGGTACCAAAAAGCAGACGGCAGGGAGCAAGTAGGAAAATAGCAAGAAGAAATGCTTAAATAAACAAATACAGGAAACCAAGATGCAAAACAGTAAACAAAGCATAGAATAAAAAGAGCACCTGCTTTCAATTGTTGAAACTTTTCATTTGATTAGTTTCAGTGACAACAAAAAATAATTCGGCACAGCAACGTAACAGCTACCAGAACTTTAAGGTGAACACATCACATTTTCAATTTACCTGTATTCTTTGGTGTTACAACAGAACTGAATGCAAAGATTAACTAGCGAGAAATTAAATATTTAAGACAGCCAGCATTAATTTTCTTCTACAAAAGGCATCATACCAGAGAAATAGCCGAAATGTGTAAAGTTGCTTTGTCCTCACGAGCAGTTGGACAAGATGCAAAAATAAATTAATAGTTCAACTGACATTACTTTCCAACATTGTAACCGACTTATTTCCTTGTGTGTAATAAGGAAGTGGACCACAATACAAATAGGACTTGTCTTAAATGTTAACCTGTAGCAAACCTCAGGTTAAAGCTGATGAAACTTGCATTTAAAACTACAAGAATCGGAGTTTGGTAAGTGCAAACTGCACTAAATTGAAACAAGGCAGTTGAACTATAATAGTGGAATGCACAACATCCTCCACTATTTCTCTGTTCACTTACACGCTCAGAAGTAGATAAACACTTCTATATTTACATACTTACCCACATGGTTTCAAGTTTTTTTATTGCTAATAAAAGATTTCAATCACAATTATGATAAAAACAGAATACTTCAGGTGCTTGAAATCTGAAATAAAGACAAAGTGCTGGAAATACTCAACAGGTCTGGCAGAATCGGCGCAGAGAGCAACAGAATTAACGTTTCAAATAGAATTTGACTTCTTCAGAACACAACACAATTAAGATTTGCAAATATCGGGACAGCATGGTGGTGCAGTGGGTTAGCCCTGCAGCCCCACGGCGCTGAGGTCCCAGGTTCGATCCGGCTCTGGGTCACTGTCCGTGTGGAGTTTGCACATTCTCCCCGTATTTGCGTGGGTTTTGCCCCCACTATCCAAAAATATGCAGGTTAGGTGGATTGGCCACACTAAATTGCCCCTTAATTGGAAAAAAAATGAATTGGGTACACTAAATTAATTTAAAAGATTTGCAAATATCCAGATTCTAATTTAAAACATATCTTCACAGATCCAGTACCAACGTGCTAATAACCAGCAATGTAGTTTGCAAAATGTCAGCTCAAGTCTAGATATTATTTTGTAGCTCTTCATCACACCTGAAGATTAAAGACGCAATTTTAAACTGCTGAATTCTTCAGTGCTGCTGCGCACCTATTGACTTGGGCACCCCCATAAAGTGCCCTATACCAATTTGGTATAACCAGGGGCTGGTTTAACACAGTAGGCTAAATCGCTGGTTTGTAATATAGAACAATACCAGCAGCGAGGGTTCAATTCGCGTACCAGCTTCTCCGAACAGGCGCCGGAATGTGGTGACTAGGGGCTTTTCACAGTAACTTGATTGAAGCCTACTCGTGACAATAAGCAATTATTCTTTGTTACAATACTACTGTCTGCCAGTTAATATACATATTGTATTAATGTCTAGTATAAAGACAGATAAAAAACAATACTATTAAGTTGCATTGGCAGGAAGAGCAAGTCACAGTGAAACCACAGTGTACAACCACGCACATGTATGACCATAACTAGATAGTGCCCTCAATGTGACTTGACCAAGGGCTTATTTGGAGGAAGATTAGTATTTCCTGATTTGTATTTAATGCTCATGTAATACATCGCCACGTCCTATTTACCTCGTGGCTCTGGTCACAGGTATAGAAGATATGGCAGGTTAGCAAAGCATCATGTGTGAACCTAGACTTTAAAAGATAAGCATAGAGCACAAAATCCAGGAGGTTATGCTAAACCTTTATAAAGTGCTAGCTTGGTCCCAACTGGGAGTAGATGGGCTGGTTAACAAAACAGCATATGGGATCCCAAGCTTTAAAATAAAAACTTGGGAGCACGTCTGGCAATTACACAAAATCTAAACAAAGCACTAGTTTGGTTCCAAATGGCAGTATTAGGTCTAATTCCTGGAAGAACACCAAGACTTTGGAGAAACAGAAAAGATTTACGAGAATGGTTACGATGTGAAGGATTACTGCTCTGCAAATAGATTGTTCTCCGCAAAGAAGGTAGTGAAGAGGAAATTTGATTAAGGTATTTAAAATTATGCCCGGTCTCGGCAACTTAAAAAGAAACTGATTCCAATGGCTGAAGTTATCAATAATCGGAGGGTGCAGATATAAGCCAGGATATGAGGACTTTTTTTTTTTTTTAAACTGCTGGAAGAGCAACAACATTTTTTTTTAATATAAATTTAGAATGCCCAATTCACCTTTTCCAATTAAGGGACAATTTAGCGCGGGAAGAGCAAAATTATTAAGGTTGGTTTAACACAGTGGGTAAATAGCTAGCTTTTAATGCAGAACGCCAGCAGTGCTTACTTGTGACAATAAGCAATTATATGCTGATATATTCATCAGATCCTACAACATCCATATTTTTTCTGAAAGAGTATTAAAAGGTTTGGCTATTACTGGGGTTACAAAGTTAATATTGATAAAACTGAAGCAATGGAATTAAGTTTACAGATCCCCAACCATATTATGATACAAAGTGCCTTTAAATAGCCCAGTCAGAGCATTACATGTGTCTGTATTCTTGTCCCACCATCAACTGATAGAATATATGGAGCAAATTATGCTCGTCTCATTAACTATGTCTCATTAACTATATCAGGAATGACCTGGTCGGTGGCTGACGCTACCCTTCTCTCTCTTAGGGCTGATTGAAGTTACTTGGCTGAATGTTCTTCGCAGGTTGTTGTAACTGTTCCAAATTCCAAAATATACATTCAATATGCTGGAATGTTTCATCTCCAGTTTAATATGGCACAGAAAATGACACAGAGTGCGCTTTAAGACATTACAGCTTACTAATTTGTAAGGAGGTTCAGCACTCCCAAATTTTAAATTCTATTTTGGGCAACTCAACTAAAACCTATGACAGCATGGTTAGCAGAGTAGAAACACGATGGCTGAACCTGGAGAAACTTGCATGCCTACTTCCATTATCAGCACTGTCATTTATGGGTAACAGCATAAAAGACTGCAGAATGAGTGAATGGACGATTTGACTATCGCTATTTGGAAAGAAATTAAGAAATCATTTGATTTACCCAGTTCAATCTTGGTTGACTGCTATCGAGTCTATAAAACATTTCTTAGCCATAAGAAATGGTCCGAATATGATCTCACCTTCCTTTACCAGTTATTTTAGCAGGATACTCTAAAAATCACTTGAGCAGATCAGAGGAGAACTTGGTGTTCCAAATACTGACTTTAAAAAAAAATATATACCTACAGATAAGACATTTTCTTTTAAAATAAAGACAATTAAGTCCATCTCCAATAAAGCCATACTTTGTAAATATCCAACGAATTGTCACTGGGGGAAAACTAAATACCCTGTTGAAGTCAGACATTGCTCTGCCGAGCAATTCCTTATACATTCAAAAGGAAATGAGGTTGAACTGCAGCAGATGGTACCAGTGGAAAACTTGAATTAAATTTGTTCTGAAGAGCATCTTGTTACTTACTCAAAATACCCTAGAGACTATAAATGGAAGCTCATTACTAGGTACTTCAAAAAAACCCACCAATTACTATAAAAACTGGTTCCGCCCCCACACGTGGTTGCTGGAGAGACTGCAGGGAACCAATTGGTCATCACTTACTTTGGGGGAGGCGGTGGCAGAGTAGTTTTGTCACTGGACTGGTAACTCTGGGGACCCAGGTTAGAATCCTGCCACGACAGATGTTGGAAATTGAATGCAATAAATACCTGGAAATAAGTCTAATGGTGACTATAAAACCGTTGTCGATTATTAAGAAACACATGCTGGTTCAATAATGTAATTTAGGGAAGGAGATTGGAGCTAGCCTGGATGACATGCAACTCCAGATCCACAGCAATGTGGTGGACTCTTAAATGCTCTCTTAAATAGCCTAGCAAGCCACTCAGTTGTATCAAACTGCTATGAAGTCAATAAAAAGGAAAGGAACCAAACGGACCATTCGGCATCAACCTAGGCAGTGAACGACAACAGCAAACCCAGCACAGTCGACCCTGCAAGGTTCTCTTTATAACATATGGGGGGTGGGGGTACAAGTGCCAAAATTGATTAGTCTCACAACTAGTCAAGCAACAGTCATACTGAAAGAATCATAGCTGACAGATAACATCCATACTCCAGTACCACCATCCCTGATGAACACATCCCCCATCCTCTCAATCCCCACTGTCTGCCATATCCGGAACCCCCCATCCATATTCACCAGGGCAAACCGGTAGTTCTCTCAAATTGGGGCCCAGACCGATGCTCCCACATGCTGCCTCGACTGGCCCCAAACTCTCAGGGCGGCCACCACCTGGTGGAGTAATGCGCCGGTGGGAGCGGCAGAGGCGGAGTTACCAACGCCCCAGACTGGTGCCCTTACAGGAAGCCGCCTCCATATACACCCACGCTGACCCCTCCCCCACCACCTACTTCCTGATCATGGCTATATTAGCCGCCCAGTAATAGTTGCAAAAATCTGGCAGCACTAGCCCGCCCTCTCCCGGCTCCGCTCGAGCATCACCTTCCTTACCCGCGGGGTCTTGCCCGCCCAGACCAAGCCTGTGATCACCCTGTTGACCCGCTTAAAAATGGACCACGGAATAAAAAATGGGGAGACATTGAAATACAAATAGGAACCTCAAGAGGACCGTCATTTTCACCATTTGCACCCTCCCGGCCAGCGGCATTTGGAGCGCGTCCCATCTCCGGAAATCGTTCTTCATTTGGTCCACTAGTCGGGCCAGATTCAATTTACGCTGCCGGTCCCATTCCCACGCCACTTGGATGCCCAAGTTCCTAAAACTACCACCTACAGACCTAAACGGCAGCTCCCCCAGTCGCCCCTCCTGTCCCCTTGCCTGAACCAGAAACATCTCACTCTTATCCATGTTTAGCTTACACCCCGAAAGCCGGCCGAATTTCCCTAAAATCTTCATGATTTCCTCCATCCCCTCTACTGGGTCGGAACCGTACAGAAGCAGATCATCCGCATACAGTGAAACCCTGTGCTCCACCCCACCCCGGACCAGTCCACTCCAGCCCCTCGAAGCTCTCAGAGCAATTGCCATCGGCTCTGTAGTCAGCGCAAGCAACAGTGGGGAGAGGGAGCATTCCTGTCTCGTCCCCCGGTGCAGTTCTAAAATAGTCCAAAGTTGTGTTCGTCTGCACACTTGTCACAGGAGCCTGATACAGTAACCTGACTCAGTCAATAAAGTCCCACCTGAATCCAAACCGTTCCAGTACCGCCCACAGATAATCCCATTCTACCCGATCAAAAGCCTTTTCTACATCCATTGTGATCGCTACCTCTGCCTCCCTACCTTCCAGGGCATCATGATCACATTTAACAACCTTCTTACATTGGCCACCAACTGCCTACCCTTAACAAACCCGGTCTGGTCCTCCCCAATAGCGTCTGGGACACAATCCTCAAGGACAAGATTTTGGCCAGCAACTTTGCATCCACATTCAGCAGGGAGATCGGCCTGTAGTACCCACACAGCTCCGGGTTCTTGTCCCGCTTAAGAATCAGCAAAATCATTGCCTGTGACATCGTCGGGGGCAGAACCCCTCTTTACCTTGCCTCATTGAACATCCTCAACAACACTGGCCCCAGTATCCCCAAGAACTTCTTATAAAACTCCACTGGGTACCCATCCGGACCCGGGGCCTTACCCGCCTGCATGGCCTTCAAGCCCTCCACTATCTCTTCCAGTCCAATTGGGGCCACCAGCCCTTCTACCCACTCTCCCTCCACCGTTGGGAAATTCAGCCCTTCCAAGAAGCGCCTCATTCCCTCCGGCCCCGTAAGGGGTTCCGCCCTGTACAGCCTGCTGTAGAAATCCCTAAACGCCTTATTCACCCCTACCGAATCACCAACCAGGTTCCCATATCCGTCCTTTACTTTCCTTATCTCCCTAGCTGCCTCCTTCTTCCTAAACTGCTGTGCAAGCATTCTGCTGGCCTTCTCCCCATGTTCACCCCTCGCCTTTCTCAGCTGCTCCACCGCCCTCCCTGTGGTCAGCAAGCTAAACTCCGCCTGTAACCCCCGCCATTCCCTTAAAAGCCCCGTCTCTGGAGTCTCCGCATACCTATCAATCTGTAATATCTCCTTTACCAGTCAGTCCGTCTCTGCCCTGTCAACCTTCTCTCTATGAGCCCGGATCGAGATCAGTTCCCCCTTTACCACCGCCTTCAGTGTTTCCCAAACCACTGCTGCCGAAGTTACCCCCATGTCACTGACCTGCAGGTAGCTCTGAATGCATTTCTTCAGCCGCTCGCACAGCCCTTCATCCACCAAAAGTCCCACATCCAACCTCCAGTGAGGGCGCTGATTACTGTCTTTACTAACCTGGTCAACCCAGTGGGGTGCATGGTCGGAGATTGTAATCGCCGAATACCCAGTGTTTCCCCCCCCCCCCCCAAAAAATCAGCACCATGAAGCCTCTTCATTCCTTTGTCATTGCTGGCACCCTGCCCGTTTGAGCTTGACCGGTCCAAGCCAGGGTCAATAACTGTTGAAGTCCCCTCCCATGACCAACCTGAGAGAGTCCAGGTCTGGAATCTTCTCCAGCATCCTCTTTATAAACTCCACATCATCCCAATTTGGCGCTTATACATTCACCAATACCACCTGCACCCCCTTCAGTTTGCCACTGACCATGATATACCGACCTCCCACGTCCACCTCAAACACCACTCGCTTATTGATCAGGATCGCGACCCCTCTAGTCTTTGAATCGAGTTCCAAGTGAAAGACCTGACTGACCCAGCTCTTCCTCAGTCTAACCTGGTCCGTTACCTTAAGGTGCGTCTCCTGCAACATTACCACGGCCGCCTTCAATCCCCTAAGATGCACGAACACACGTGCCCTTTTGACTGGCCCATTTAACCCTCAAAACATTCCAGGTGATCAGCCTAGTTGGGGGGCTCATTGCTGCCCACCCCCCAGCCGATCAGTCATCCCTTTTTTAGGCCCACCACCAGCCCATGATCCGCACCTCCACCGGTCCACCCAGGCAGCCCCCAACCTCCTCTCTGTCCCTCAGCCCAAGTCCCTCCCTCACCAGCAGAACATTGACCCCCCCCTCTTCCCCTTCCCCCCCCCCCCCAGCAACAACACCGTAACCCAATCCCTTTCCTAAATCAAACATATCACATCCCCCACTGCGCTTCCGAGAGCTAGCTTATCCAGCTAGCTTGGTGGCCCCCATCCCCAGATAGTGTTCCCTCCCCACCCTTCCCCCCGCTCATACGAACAAACTCATCAAACAATCCCCACACAATTGCCCAACCGAAAAACACCAAGATCAAAATAAGCACACTTCCATCCCCCAACAGTGCAAATGAAAACCTAAGCTCACTCAGCTCTACTGCTGGTTCCAAGCAAACAAGAAACTTTTTACAAAAACAGAGAAACAAAACAGAGAAAACAGAAACACGAACGTTGCAGCCAAATTCAAAAGTTCTTCAGGTCCTTCCACAGCCCTTTCTTTCTTGCAAGTCCAACGCATCCTCAGGCGACACAAAGTAAAAATGCTGAACCTCATGCGTGACCCAGAGACAGCTGGGTATAACAGTCCAAACTTCACCTTTTTCTTGAAAAAGGTTCGCCCTGATCTGATTAAAGCCTGCTCTCCTCCTGGCCACCTCCACACTCAGGTCTTGGTAAACCCACAGGATGCTATTGTCCCACTTACAGCTCCGTGTCTGCTTGGCCCACTGCAGAATAGCCTCCTTATCAGAGAACCTGTGCAATCTCACCACCATAGCCCTCGGGGTGGGGGGTCTCACATTCACAGCTTCTTCGCAGGTGGTCTGTGAGCCCTATCCACCTCCAAGAGCCGGGAGAATGCCCCATTCCCCAGCAGCTTCTCAAACATGCCTGCGACATACGCCCCAGCGTCTGTTCCTTCGGACCACCCCGGGAGCCTGACAATTAGAGATAGAGAAATACAGCACAGAACAGGCCCTTTGGCCCACGATGTTGCTCCGAACTTTTGTCCTAGGTTAATCATAGAATTTTGGACAATTTTTCATGGCTAATTCACCCAACCTGCACATCTTTGGACTGTGGGAGGAAACCGGAGTACCCGGAGGAAACCCACGCAGTCACGGGGAGGATGTGCAGACTCCACACAGACAGTGACCCAAGTCAAAATCGAACTTGGGACCCTGGAGCTGTGAAGCAATTGTGCTATCCACAATGCTACCATGCTGCCCTTAAGAAGTTAACCTACACTCCATTATTCTACCCTAATCCATGTACCTATCCAATAGCCGCTTGAAGGTCCCTAAAGTTTCCGACTCAACTACTTCCACAGGCAGTGCATTCCATGCCCCCACTACTCTCTGGGTAAAGAACCTACCTCTGACATGCCCTCTATATCTTCCACCATTTATCTTAAATTTATGTCCCCTTGTAATGGTGTGTTCCACCCGGGGAAAAAGTCTCTGACTGTCTACTCTATCTATTCCCCTGATCATCTTATAAACCTCTATCAAGTCGCCCCTCATCCTTCTCCGTTCTAATGAGAAACGGCCTAGCACCCTCAACCTTTCTTCGTATGACCTACTCTCCATTCCAGGCAACATCCTGGTAAATCTCCTTTGCACCTTTTCCAAAACTTCCACATCCTTCCTAAAATGAGGCGACCAGAACTGCACACAGTACTCCAAATGTGGCCTGACCAAGGTTTTGTACAGCTGCATCATCACCTCACGGCTCTTAAATTCAATCCCTCTGCTAATGAACGCTGGCACACCATAGGCCTTCTTCACAGCTCTATCCACTTGAGTGGCAACTTTCAAAGATCTATGAACATAGACCCCAAGATCTCTCTGCTCCTCTACATTGCCAAGAACCTTACCGTTAACCCTGTATTCCGCATTCATATTTGTCCTTCCAAAATGGACAACCTCACGCTTGTCAGGGTTAAACTCCATCTGCCACTTCTCAGCCCAGCTCTGCATCCTATCTATGTCTCTTTGAAGCCGACAACAGCCCTCCTCACTATCCACAACTCCACCAATCTTCGTATCATCTGCAAATTTACTGACCCACCCTTCAACTCCCTCATCCAAGTCGTTAATGAAAATCACAAACAGCAGAGGACTCAGAACTGATCCCTGCGGTACGCCACTGATAACTGGGCTCCAGGCTGAATATTTGCCATCCACCACCACTCTCTGTCTTCCATCGGTTAGCCAGTTTGTTATCCAACTGGCCAAATTTCCCACTATCCCATGCCTCCTTACTTTCTGCACAAGCCTACAATGGGGAACCTTATCAAATGCCTTACTAAAATCCATGTACACTGCATCCACTGCTTTACCTTCATCCACATGCTTGGCCACCTCCTCAAAGAAGTCAATAAGACTTGCAAGGCAAGACCTACCCCTCACAAATCCGTGCTGACTATCCCTAATCAAGCAGTGTCTTTCCAGATGCTCAGAAATCCTATCCCTCAGTACCCTTTCCATTACTTTGCCTACCACCGAAGTAAGACTAACTGGCCTGTAATTCCCAGGGTTATCCCTATTCACTTTTTTGAACAGGGGCACGACATTCGCCACTCTCCAATCCTCTGGTACCACCCCTGTTGACAGCGAGGATGAAAAGATCATTGCCAACGGCTCTGCAATTTCATTTCTTGCTTCCCATAGAATCCTTGGATATATCCCGTCAGGCCCGGGGGACTTGTCTATCCTCAAGTTTTTCAAAACGTGCAACACATCTTCCTTCCTGACAAGTATCTCCTCGAGCTTATCAGTCTGTTTCACACTGTCCTCTCCAACAATATGGCCCCTCTTGTTTGTAAATACTGATATAAAATACTTGTTCAAGACCTCTCCTATCTCTTCAGACTCGATACACAATCTCCCGCTACTGTCCTTGATCGGACCTACCCTCGCTCTAGTCCAGGGGTGGGCAAACTACGGCCCGCGGGCCGCATGCGGCCCACCAAGTCATTAAAAAAAAAAAAAAAAAAAAAATTTTTTTTAAAGTTTTTTTTAATTTTTTATTTTTTTTTTTAAGGTTAATGGGGTGGCTGTTGGGTTACTTACTGGTATAGGGTGGATACGTTGACTTGAGTAGGGTGATTATTGCTCGGCACAACGTCGAGGGCCGAAGGGCCTGTTCTGTGCAGTACTGTTCTATGTTCTATATGAGGCGCCCAGAATCATAACCGGGTGAAGTAATTATTTTACTTAATATACTATGCGGCCCTTTAAAATTGTGAATTTCTGAATGTGGCCCTTGCACGGAAAAGTTTGCCCACCCCTGCTCTAGTCATTCTCATATTTCTCACATATGTGTAAAAGGCCTTGGGGTTTTCCTTGATCCTACCTGCCAAAGATTTTTCATGCCCGCTCTTAGCTCTCCTAATCCCTTTCTTCAGATCCCTCCTGGCTATCTTGTATCCCTCCAGCGCCCTGTCTGAACCTTGTTTCTTCAGCCTTACATAAGTCTCCTTCTTCCTCTTAACAAGACATTCGACCTCTCTTGTCAACCATGGTTCCCTCACTCGACCATCTCTTCCCTGCCTGACAGGGACATACATATCAAAGACACGCAGTACCTGTTCCTTGAACAAGTTCCACATTTCACTTGTGTCCTTCCCTGACAGCCTATGTTCCCAACTTCTGCACTTCAATTCTTGTCTGACAGCATTGTATTTACCCTTCCCCCAATTATAAACCTGGCCCTGTTGCACGCACCTATCCCTCTCCATAACTAAAGTGAAAGTCACAGAATTGTGGTCACTACCTCCAAAATGCTGCCCCATTAACAAATCTATCACCTGCCCTGGTTCATTACCAAGTACTAAATCCAATATGGCCTCCCCTCTGGTCGGACAATCTACATACTGTGTTAGAAAAGCTTCCTGGACACACTGCACAAACACCACCCCATCCAAACTATTTGATCTAAAGAGTTTCCACTCAATGTTTGGGAAGTTGAAGTCACCCATGACTACTACCCTGTGATTTCTGTACCTTTCCAAAATCTGTTTCCCAATCTGTTCCTCCACATCTCTGCTGCTATTGGGGGGCCTATAGAAAACTCCCAACAAGGTGACTGCTCCTTTCCTATTTCTGACTTCAACCCATATTACCTCAGTAGGCAGATCCCCCTTGAACTGCCTTTCTGCAGCTGTTATACTATCTCTAATTAACAATGCCACCCCCCCCCCCCACCTCTTTTACCATCCTCCCTAATCTTGTTGAAACATCTCAAACCAGGGACTTCCAACAACCATTTCTGCCCCTCTTCTATCCAAGTTTCCGTGATGGCCACCACATCGTAGTCCCAAGTACCGATCCATGCCTTAAGTTCACCCACCTTATTCCTGATGCTTCTTGCATTAAAGTATACACACTTCAACCCATCTCCTTGCCTGCAAGTACTCTCCTTTGTCAGTGTTACCTTCCCCACTGCATCACTACGTGCTTTGGCGTCCTGAATATCGGCTTCCTTAGTTGCTGGACTACAGATCCGGTTCCCATTCCCCTGCCAAATTAGTTTAAACCCTCCCGAAGAGTACTAGAAAACCTCCCCCCCCAGGATATTGGTACCCCTCTGGTTCAGATGCAACCCGTCCTGCTTGTACAGGTCCCACCTTCCCCAGAATGCGCTCCAATTATCCAAATACCTGAAGCCCTCCCTCCGACACCATTCCTGCAGCCACGTGTTCAACTGCACTCTCTCCCTATTCCAAGCCTCGCTATCACGTGGCACCGGCAACAAACCAGAGATGACAACTCTGTCTGTCCTGGCCTTTAACTTCCAGCCTAACTCCCTAAACTTGTTTATTACCTCCACACCCTTTTTCCTACCTACGTCGTTGGTACCAATGTGCACCACGACTTCTGGCTGCTCACCCTCCCCCTTCAGGATCCTGAAGACACGATCCGAGACATCCCTGGCCCTGGCAGGCAACATACCTTACGGGAGTCTCGCTCGCGACCACAGAATCTCCTATCTATTCCCCAAACCATTGAATCTCCTATTACTATTGCTTTTCTATGCTCCCCCCTTCCCTTCTGAGCCCCAGAGCCAGACTCAGTGCCAGAGACCTGGCCACTGGGGCCTTCCCCCGGTAGGTCATCCCCCCCAACAGCATCCAAAACGGTATACTTGTTTTGAAGGGGAACGGCCACGAGGGATCCCTGCACTGTCTGCCTGTTAGTTTTCTTTCCCCTGACTGTAACCCAGCTACTCTTGTCCAGTACCTTTGGTGTGGCTACCTCCCTGTAACTCTTCTCGATAACCCCCTCTGCCTCCCGGATGATCCGAAGTTCATCCAGCTCCAGCTCCAGTCCCTTAACACGGTCTCTGAGGAGCTGGAGTTGGGTGCACTTCCCGCAGGTATAGTCAGCGGCGACACCAGTGGTATCCCTCACCACCCACATCCTACAGGAGGAGCATGCAACTGCCCTAGCCTCCATCCCCTCTTACTTTACAGAATTAGCTGCCCCGTGGACCAACTGGACCTCCGCCCTCCGACTCTGCTTCCAGTCAGCTGTACTCTAAACTCCTGGCTCCCTTCACGCTCTTTGATAAATATAGGAAATGAAATGTAAGGAGCACCTTACTCCCTCCTCATCTAACTCCCTCAGTCACCAAACTCTCACTGTAGCACTCAAATGCCACAAGCTCAGCACTCCAGTGCAAACAGTCTGCACTGTAACTAGCTCCTATTTATGCTGTGACTCTAGCCTCTGAAAACTGGCCTAATGCAATTAACTAATTAACAAGCTCCAGCTGCAAGTACATACAAGTAGAACCTTGTTTAAAGCCGATTCAAAATTTACATTCTTATAGACCAAACAGCAACTTTTAAGTTAATTAACTAAATAAAAGAAATACTAGACTTTAAATAAAAATGAACCCTTATACTCCCTCAGTCACCAAATTCACTGTAGCACTCAAATGCCACAAGCTCAGCACTCCAGTGCAAACAAAACTTAGGTTCTGCCGGCAGGACCTATTCTCTAGGTCCTCCACCTTCTCCAGAAGCTTCTTTTGCTGGTCCCTCAGCATCCCCATCTCCACCGCAGTCTGATGCTCCTCCTGCTGAGCCAGAGCCTTCTCCACCTTCTGGATCGCCCGATCCTGGGCGTCCAACCTGAGCTCCAACCGCTCAATCGACCTTTTTAAAATCGGGTCCAAGCAGTCCCATTTCTGCGTAGCAAAGCCCTGCTGGATGACTTGCATCAGCTGCTCCATAGACTGCTGGGTCAACAAGCCAGAGGTCCGAACCTCCGCCATGCTGTCCCCTGTTGCAACTACAGCCCCAGTCTTCTGTCTTCTTGTTTCTGCCCTTACGAACACTTCTAGTCCTTTTCTCCATGCACCAAAAAGTGGGAATTCAGTAGAGAATTGCCACTAACATCCGTTTTACAATTCTAGTCCGTTAAAAAAAAACTGTGGGAAAAGGTCCTAAAGTCCAACCAGAGTGGGAGCCACCAAATGTGCGAAGTCTTTCCAGTACAACTTCAACACTGGCATCTACCCGACAATGTGGAAATTTGCACAGTTATGTCCTGTACACAAAAGCAGGACAAATTCAATCCATGTATGGCATCAAGGAGCCCTAGCAAAACTGGAGTCATTGGGAATCAAGAGGACAAACTCTTCACTTGTCGGAGTCATACCTAGCACAAAGGAAGATGGTGGTGGTGGTTGGAAGTCAGTCATCTCAGTCCCAGGACATCACTGCAGGAGTTCCTCAGGGTTCAAACCATCTTCGGATGCTTCATCATGACCTTCCTTCCAACACAAGGTCAAATGTGTGGATGTTCGCTGATGATTGCACAATTTTCAGCACCATTTGCAACTCCTCAGACACTGAAGCCGTCCATGTGCAAATGGAGCAAGATCTGGGCTCGGCTGGCAAGTGGCAAGTAACATGCGCGCCACACAAGTGCCATGAAATTACCATCACCAATAAGAGAGAATCAATCACCCCTTGACATTCAATGGCATTACCATTGCTGAATCCTCCACAATCAACATTCTGTGGGTTACCATTAACCAGAAACGGAACTAGACCAGCCATATAAATACTGTGGTTACAAGAGCAAGTCAGAGGCTAGGAATCCTGTGACGAGTAACTCACCTACTGATTCCCCAAAGTATACAACCTATAATGCACAAGTCAGGAATGCGATGAGTGCAGCTCCAACAACACTCAATAAAGCTGACACCATCCAAGACAAAGTAGCCCACTTGATTGGCACACCTTCCACAAAAATTCACTCCCTCCACCACCAACGCACAGTAGCAATGTGTACCACCTACAAGATGCAGTGCAGGACCTCACCAAGGCTCCTTAGGCAGCATTTTGCAAACCCACGACCACTAACATCTAGAAGGACAAGGGCAGCAGATACATGGAAACACCACCACCTGGATGTTCCCCTCCAAGTCATTCATCACCCTGACTTGGAAATATATCACCGTTCCTTCACTGTCGCTGGGTCAAATTTCTGGTACTCCCTCCCAATAGCACAGTAGGTATACCTACACTGCATGGACTGCAGTGGTTCAAGAAGGCAGCTCACCACCACCTTCTGAAGGGCAATTAGGGATGGATAACAAATGATGGCATAGCTAGCGAAGCACACATCCTGTAATTTTTTTTAAAAATTACTTACACATATTCTGGTTATATCCATAGTTGAGGGAGTGTTGGGATAAGCTATTCAAAACATTGAATGAGGTATTCCACATGGACATCCCACAGACCCCCATAACTATTAATAGCACATTTCCAGAAGGGATGAAAGGAAGAAAGCATAACAATTTTTTACAAATATTACTTTAGCTGCCATTAAGAGTATCACCCTCAATTGGCTGAAACCCATATGCCCAACCTACTAAACTTGGTTATTCAAAGTCAGAGAGCTATTTGAAAGGGAAAGTCTCATACATGCATTATGCTTACGAAGCGCAAAATTCTCTTAAAGGAGAGTCCCAGTAATAGGAAGATTGTTCTCATGAACTAAAACACCGAGCACTCACCAACCCACCACCACACATTATATACATTTTATTTCCCCTTTTTTTTTTAAAAAAAGAAAACGTGCTTTCCCATATGTTTCCTACAGTATTTTTTCACTGGTACTCTATGTAAGGAAGCAACGTTTATAGGGACCAGTTATAATGATCAAATTCTTGTTTATCTGCTCTAACACAAGGTTAGGTGCGGTTACGGGGATAGGTTGGAAGTGTGGGCTCAAGTAGGGTGCTCTTTCCAAGGGCTGGCGCAGACTCGATGGGTCAAATGGCGTCCTTCTGCACTGTAGATTCTATGAACACTTGTCTGTGCATGTAACTTGATTATCTAAACTAGAAGTGCCTTTATAATATTGTTTATTTTATATTTCTGACAACAGAAATGATTGTGATGTACAATTCTAACTCGTTTACCATGTTAATCTTTTGTTTCTGTATGCTGTGAGAAAATAAAAATAAAAACTTCAACAACAAAACAATTTAAAAACAGTGGCTGGCTACGAATTAGGAATCACTGTCTTGACAGGAAGCTGGAAGCAGATTCAGCAATAACTTGCAACGGGAACCGGATAAATATATGTGAAAAGAAAGCTATATGGGGAAAGTGATCGCGTGGGGTAATTGGATTGCTGTTCGAAAATGTTAGCACAAACACAATAGGTCAAATGGCTTCCTTCTATGATCTGCTATTCCAGAATTGTATGATTCACTACAAGCAGCCAAGTGGGAATGTAGAAGTGACTAATTGCATTTCTGAATGATAAATAAAAACTCTAATAAATGGCATCAACAGCCATTTGATCAAGATAGTACTCATTGTATAACAGATGTACTTCAACCTTTTGTGCATTTGCTTGGATAAGGCAAGAGAAAAAACAAATTGTGTACAAGTGATTATTAACTGCCTCATCTACTTTGTTACTGAAGGTGATTATTTAAGTAAAACACCCATCAAGCACATATATATATGTGGTGCTAGTGTTAACAAGATGCTTTTCACTAGTGTGTGGTTAAACGATGCTGCTGTAACCACATTCATGGCTAATCAGTAGCTTCCACTGAACAACACTGGGTTACATGCTAAGAAATATACATTAGAGTCATCATCTGGATTATACCACCAAAACATCCCGTAGGTGTTATTCATCTCCAGTTCTTGACTCTGGAATATTTCAAGCTCCCTTCAAAAGAGGACTGAAGGCAAGATGCTAGTTAAGTGTGAAAATGTATGTTATAGAGTAATGCAGACTGTTTGCAGCAAATTCAACATTTTCCAAATTGGCCTCAATTTCTTTCAGAAGACTGCATTCTAGGGCTGTTGAGTTTGCCTCACCTTACACGGAGTGGGAAGGCTTGAACATGCCTTTAAATTTAAATGTACCCATACTAAAACCATTGGCTTTGTCAGATTACATTTCTGTGAAGCATCTTGTTTTACAACATTAAAGGTGCAAGGTAAATGCAAATTGTACAGGTAATTCTTTGTATTGATTTGTGGAAAAAATGCAAAGTAATATTTAGAATCATAGAATGGTTACAGCACAAGAGGCTATTTGGCCACTTGCGTTCATGCCAGCTCAGTGCAAGAACATATCAGCTATTCCCATTATCCCTCTCTTCCCCCATAGCCCTCCATTTTCTTTCTTTCAGTGTCCACCCAATTATTCCCTTTTGAAAGACATGACTGAATCTGCCTCTGGTGCACAAGGCACTGCACAGATCCTAACTAGTCGCTGCGTAAAAATATTTTTCCTCATGTAGCCTTTGGTTCTTTTGCCATTTACCTTGTATCAATGTCCTATGTCCTTTCCGCCAAACAAAAAAGTTTGTCCCTCTTAAAACGGTGTTGACTCTTCATGATTCTGCACATTTTTATCAAGTTTCCTCAAAACTTATTTTCCTCTGATGAGAACAACCACAGCTTCTCCAATTTATCCACATATATGAAGTCCCTTATTCCTGGAACAATCCCCCAAGTTTTTTTTCTGCACCCTCTCCAAAGCCTTCACATTCTTCCTAAAGCGTGGTGCCCAGAATTGGAAACAATATCCCTGTTGAGGTTAAACCAGTGTTTCATAAAGGTTTAACATAACTTCCTATTTCTTCCTACTCTTATCCCTCTATTCATTAACTTTAGGATCCAGTATGCCTTATTCACCACTTTCTCAATGTTACCTGTCACATAGTTATGCACATATTCCCCCAATCCCTCTGTTCCCACATCGACTTTAGAATTGTACCCTTAATTTTATATTGTCTGATCTTGTTCTTTCTATCAAGATGTATCACTTCACACCTCTGCATTTAATTTCATTCGCCACGAGTCCACCCATTGGTCTGTCCTCCTGAGGTCCATAACTCCCCTCTGCACAGTTCACAACACGTCTAATTTTTGTGTCATCTGCAAAGTTTGAAATTGTGCCATTTACACACTCGCCAATGACTGCTTCCCCTATTTTGAAGAATAATCTGGTTCCACTAGCACACTAAACTCTCATTGGCTCCTCAGCATAGGTGTGTAACCCTGCACTAAATTGACAGCCTCCCCATTGGTTCAGCTCAGTGACAAAGCAGAGATTCCCTTAGCAAAGCCATGGGAATGGAGTCGAAAGAAAGAGCACCAGACTTTTGCAGCGCGTTCCTACCAGTAAGTACAGCAAGGAAACAACTGCATCCGTCAGTCATAAGCACTGCATAGGGAAAAAGGAGCAGAAGTGGTTCACAACAATGTTGGCCTTCAGATCAGATTTCTGTGCATTTGACATCTTTTTAGAATCACAACAGTTTGGAAATCCTTTCATCTTTGGTATTTCTATGTTTCCCAGAAGCAAGAGGCACATTAACTTACACACTGGGTTACTTAACACACATTACAAAAGAAATGGCCCTAGCACTAACCTTCGAGGAATCCAGCTATATAACATCCTCCAGTCCAAGAAACAACCATTCACCAATACAGTTTTGTGTCACTCAGCCGACTCTGTATCCATGATACCACTGTCCCTTTTGTTCCTTGGGCTTCAAATTTGCTGGAAAGCCTATTATGTGGTACTTTATCAAAACCCTTTTGGAAGTCCAGTTACACCACAACAACCCCATTAGCCTCATCAAGCCTCTCTATTACCTCATCAAAAAAAAACAATCCAGTTCCTCCAGTGCCATCTTGGTTTCTAAGAGGGATTGAACGATTATGACCGGTGCCTCAGCAATTTCCACTTCTACTTCTCTCTGTATCCGCAGATGCATCCCATACAGTTCTGGTGAATTATCAGCTTTATATAAAGCCAGTTTTTAAGACAAGAACAGCATTCGGCCCATCAGCTGAAGGAGGCCATTTGGTCCATCGAGGCTGCTCTGCCATTTAGTGAGATGACTATCTGATATGCTGATCCTCAACTCCACTTTCCTACCTTATCCCATAATTCTTGATTGCATTACTGATTAAAGATACGTCTATCTCAGCCTTGAACACACTTAATAATCAAGCATCTAAAGCCCTCTTACGTTGAAGAATTCCACAGGTTCATGACCCTCAGAAGAAATTCCTCCTTATCTCTATCTTAAATGGGTGACTTCTTCCTCAGATTATGCCCTCTGGTCTAGACTCTCCCACAAGGAGAAATGATGCCTCAAATCTACCCTGTCAAACGCCCTGAGAATCCAATGTCTCAATAAGGTTGCCCCTCAATCTTCTAAACACCATCACATACAGGCTCAACCTACTCAACCTCCTCATAAGAAAATCACTCCATGACCAGGATGACGATTGCACAGAGGTTAGCACTGCTGCCTCACAGCTCCAGGGACCCAGATGTAATTCCGGCCTCAGGTGACTGTCTGCGCGGAGTTTGAACTTTCTCCCCGTGTCTGCGTGCATTTCCTCTCACAGACCAAAGGTGTGCAGGTTAGGTGGATTGGCCATTCTAAATTGCCCCTTTGCGTCCAAAGGGTTAGGGGATAGGGTGGAGGCATGGGCTTAAGTAGGGTGCTCTTTCCAAGGCTGTTGCAAATTCAATGGGCTGAATGGCCTCCCTCTGCACTGTAAATTCTGTGATTCTATCAACCTAGTCAACCTTCTCTGGATTGCCTCCAAAGCCAGTACATCTTTCCTCAGATTAGGGGACCACAGCAGTTCATCGTATTTCAGGTGCGGTCCAACTAGTGCCTTGTATAGTTTTAACAAGACTCCTATTTTTTATACTCTATTGCATTTGAAATACAAGCCAACATTCCATATGCCTTCATTTTTACCTAAACATGTTTCTCGTCATTTATGCATGAGGACCCCCAAATCTCTACGTGCAGCAGCTTTCTGATGTCTTTCCATTTAAACAACATTCAGCTCCTTTATTCTTCCTACCAAAAAGTGTATAACTTCACATTTCCCTACAGTATATTTCATCTGTCAAGTTTTTTCCCACTAACCTAACCTGTCCATATTCCTCCAGACTCTGTCATCCTCACCACTTGCCTTCCCAACTAATTATGCATCATCCACAAACTTGGCAATAGTACATGCACTTCCCCCATTCAAGTCATTAATATATATTGTAAGTAATTATGGTTCCAGCACAGATCCCTGTGGCACGCCACTAGTTATGTGTTGCAATCATGAAAAGGCCATTCTCGTCCCAACTCTATCTATTATTTAGCCAATGTTCAATCCACAGTAATATACTACCCCCAACACCATTTAACCAATACTCTATCCACATTAATATACTACCCCCAACACCAAGCAGCCCTTTTTGCAGTGTGTTATCAAAAGTTTTTTGGAAATAACTATGATTTTTTGAGCCGAACTAGTGTCTCGACTATCTGCTTGACTTAAATATAACCAATACATATTCGAGTTTTTAAAAAAACTGCAGAATCTATTTTTGAAGAAGTCAAGCTTTCCACAACTCAACTTTGAAAGCTTTCCAGCCCATAACAAGCAACATTAATACGGCCTCTTTTATGTACAGTGCAGTAAATCTATCTCGCTCGAATTAAAACGAAAAGTTAATAGCTTGAACGTGGATTGGAATTAATTGTCGGGATTTTAAAATCTCAAATTGACAAGGCGAAACCTCTCAACTAAAGGAAGCATCCGACAACTGCGTGCCTTCCACCTCTGCGAAGCGATCTATTCCTTCCGCGACCAATGAGCAACGCAGATAGTTAACTGTCGTTGATGAAACGAACCACGTAATTTAAACTTTACTTTGTATTTGTACATATCCCACTTTGGGCGAACAAGTTACACTTGTCATATGTGGCGATCCCTCCTCTGGGAGCGATAGGGCCAGCAATTGTGTTGTTATTTTGGTGGCATAACAGTGTCACTATAACGCGGCCGAAAATAGGCCGGGTGGGTCCACTTCTCCCTCATTACCTGTCTTTCAAAACCCAAGTGTCACAGTGATCAAGATACAAGACGGAAGGCCCCACATTTATAAACATACAGCCTAAACCTGGAGTCCTGACAGTTCCCGTTGTGTCGCGATAAATGTATTCGCCGACCAAGGCGTCAGACAGATTTAGCAAAGCAAACAGAAGGAATTAGGTTGAGAAGAATGAGGAAACGGTGAAGACGTTACCTTCAGGTCATTTTCCGGGAGGTATTTACACTGCCGAGCTATCTCCACATACTTATCCAGGTCCAGAGGCGCCATTTTGGGACACGGACTGAGCGGGCCCGGGGCCAATGACGCGTTTCCGGTCCTAAAGTGCCGGCCGCTGGCTGAGGGGAACCGGCTTCAACCCTTCACCTGGTCCTCGACGATCCCGGATCCCGCGCCGCCGGCCGCTGCGCCGCTTCTGGAGATTAACCCGGTTCCACAACTCACGCCGAACGCTCATTGGCCCCGACTGCTCGGGAGTTTAACCACGCCCCCGCCAAGTGCCGTCCTCTCCATTGGGTGGCTCAGTGGCAAAGTTGAAAGTTCAAGGGCCGCCGGTCCCCTTAGCAACGTCAAGGGGAAGGAGTCAGGGGAGAGCGCGAGCGCTTGGCTTTGGAGGCGCAGCCCTGCCGGCGTGAGTAGAGCAGGGGGAAAAGGCGTTGCGTCCGTCCGTCAGTCATTGAGATGTTGGAGATAAATAAGCAGTGGGTGGGAAAAGGGAGCTGAAAGTAAACTCGTCAGTGTCTGCGTGTGTTTCCTCCGAGGGCTCCGGTTTCCTCCCACAGTCCAAAGATGTGAAGATTAGGTGGATTGGCCCTGATGAATTACACCTTAGGGTCCATAAAGTTAAGTGGAGTTACCGGGTTATGGGGATAAGGTGGGGACTTGGGCCTGGGTAAATTGCTCTTTCCAAGGGTTGACCGAATGGCCTTCTTCTGCACTGTAGGATATTCTATATTTTTCCAGAGTCCAAACGGTTTTGAGATCCTTTTCATCTTTGGTGTATTTGTCTACGTTTCCCAAAAGCAAGAGGTGCCCATTGAATTTCCAGACGTTTGGGAAGGGTTTGCGTTTGTTTCAGTATTCCATGTAAATCTGGGGAACATGTTGATGTTGCAGCTGGTGTGAAAGCTTATTCCAAGGGGGCGCAACTAACATCTAATCCGCTAACAGGACGTAAATGGATCATGACAATTTAAATACGAATGGCTTAGAGTCAGAAAGCAGAGTAGCGATGAACGTTTAATTATCAGTCTGGGACTGCAGTGAAATTTAAAGTGGTGCCCCACAAGGATCGATGTTATATATTTTGTATATCTCATTAAGATTTTTGTACATTGTATTTCTAAACTCGATCCCAAGGATTGGTAGGAAACCTTGAGTGACTGCCTAACAATGCAGTTTCAAAACTATTTGGCAGGTAGTTCACTGTCAGTAGCACATACCGCGATCTTGATGCCTGTGTCAGATTTCTTTAAAATTGTAAATTATTTTAAGACCACATTGAGGTGCAATACGCTATGCAACAAATTGAAGTATTTATGTTAATGTAATTTAACGATTAAATTGTGATTTAATTTGTTTTTATACATTTAATATATAATATGTAAGTTTAATCGTTCAATATCTTTCAATATACACTTTCAGATTTCTCAAAAGGTTATGGAATTGCTAACTGCCTTGGAGCCAGGGGAAAGTCCCCAAAAAGCAACATGGTAGGATCTCAAAACATATATTAATTTAAATTGACTACCAATCGGTATTGTAACTGTAAAATGGTGCAGTAAAACAGGAATAAAACATCCCCACTTTATTTTTTCTTCAGCTGTTGAAACTATATATATGAATAAAACATTTTAAAAAGATGATATATGGTTGTGTACAGTATTGGTTGCCATGTCATTTTTTTAAAACGACTAGAGAGGCTGCAAAAGAATGACAGCAGGTTCATAGCAAGGAAAGGCTAGGTCTCTTTTCTCTTGAAAAGATAAGGTTCAGGGCCTTGTAAAATTATGAAGATTTTGATCGATGAAGTGTTTCCAGTCGTGGATGAGAGACCATAAATACAAGGTAAGTCACCAAGAACTCAAATAGGGATTTTAGAAGTCACAACTGAGCAGCCCTCTTCAGGATTCACTATGCTAACCCCACATGGGACTAGAAAAGGGGCCCTAAAAATAAGTCTGTTCAGTCCTCAACCTGGCTGGAAAATGCATCCAGCAGACTCATCTACCTGCGGTCAGAGATCAAAGTTAAACACACTGTACGAACTCTCATGGATAATGAACAAAACAATTAACCACAACAGAGAACTGCCTTTGTTGTCTGTGAACTCAGGCACTTGTCGCTGCCCTGCAAGAGACCCAAGAGCAGGCGATGGACAGCTGAGGAAAGATAGCGGTGGTTACACCACCTTCTGGAGAGAAAAACTCGAGGATCAATCGAGAATGCATGGAATTGGATTCACCATCAAAAATAAACTTGTGTGGAGGGATGGGAGTCGGTGTTTACACTATGTTTATTGTTCTTTGTACATTGTTTTTATACTGTTGTTTGTAATGCCAAAAATACCTCATTAAAATTGTTTGTTTTAAAAAAAAAGAATAAACTTGTGTTGGGGCAGCACGGTGGCGCAGTGGTTAGCATTGCTGCCTCACGGCGCCGAGATCCCAGGTTCGATAGCGGCTCTGGGTCACTGTCCGTGTGGAGTTTGCACATTCTCTCCGTGTTTGCGTGGGTTTCGTCCCCACAACACAAAGATGTGCAGGGTACGTGGATTGACCACGCTAAATTGCCCCTTAATTGGAAAAAAAAGGAATTGGGTACTCTTTTAAAAAAATAAAAAAATTTTATTTAAAGAATAAACTTGTGTACCAACTCTTAGAGCTCCAATCGGCATCAATGAGTGTCTCATGATCATTTGTCTACAACTTGCTGAGAACCAGCAAGCAACAGTTGAGTGCCGACCCCCAACCTTTGCCAATGATGGTCGAAAGAAGGCTTCTACACCACTCTGGACACCATATTCTCCAACATTCCTGAAGAAGATAATATCATCCTCCTTGGAGACCTCAAACCCAGGTTGGTAAGGACTCCCAACTCTTGAAAAGAACCGTTGGAAAGGAACGAGTTGGGAATTGCAACACCATCGGGCATCTCCTGCTCACCAAATGCACAGAACACCAACTTGTCATCACTAACACATTGTCTGCCAAAAAGACAAATTCAAGACTTCCTGGAGACATCCATGACCAAAGCACTGGCACATGATTGACTTTGTCATCGTCCGATCCCGAGACCAAAAGGATCCCCTCATCACCAAAGTAATGACCAGTGCAGATGACTGTTGGACAGTCCACCGGCTTATCGCTCCTCTCTGTCCATCAAACTCCATCCGAAGCAGCAGACGATGAAGAAACAGCTCATAAAAAATATCAGCTTTAAATGGCTTCAAAAGTGAAGCATATTAGTGAACATCAAACACATCTCCAAAATCTCCAAAGCATCCATTCTAATGGAGTGCTGGAAAGAGCTAAAGACAGCCACCATCTCGAGCTGTGAAGAAACAATTGGCTACAACACCATGAAACATCAAGACTGGTTCGACAAGAACGATCACACCATCCATCGACAAGAAGAGTAAATAACCACCTGGCAAAATGGCAGAACCAGCAAGACAAAGATGAGAGCTCATCAATCTGTCGTGGCGGAGGTATAAAGAAGAACTGGAAAATCCAGAACCAATGGTGGTCTGAGAAAGCCAAGGAGCTGCAAATGTTCTCTGATGAGCTCGACACCAGGGCTTCTCAGTGCCACCAAGGTAGTATATGGACCCAACACCCTAGGCCTCAAACCGGCATGGAATAACGATAATACCCTCTTGCGAGACAGAGGAAACATTGGCCTTCGATGAAGCAAACGCTTCAAAGAATTCCTAAACCATGATACAATTATAGATGAGGATGTTTTTGAGGAAAACCCCCAACTCTCCATCTATGATGATCTTAGACTCCCACCAAGCATGGACGAAGTTGAAGCCACCAGGAAGCACGCGAATAATGGAAAAGCTGCAGGAGTGGGCCGGTTTCCGGTGGAGATTTATAGATTTGGAGGGGAAGTGATCACCCGTCATCTCCATCAGCTGTTCCTGAAAATCTGGGACAGAGAAAAAAAAATCCTGCTGACCTCCGGGATGGGGTCATTGCCGCCATCATCAAAAAAGGAGATAAAGCGGACTGTGGGAACTACCGAGGAATCTCCCTACTCTACATCGCTGGGAAGATCATCGCCTGAATCCTCACTCACCACCTTCTCCCAGTCTCTGAAAAAATCCTTCTGGAAAGCCAGAGCACCTAATGACCGAACCGTTGAACAGCGGACATGATTTTCGCTGCTCGACAACTTCAAGAGAAATGCCAGGAGCAACACCAACCACTCCACATGGCATTCATTGATCTGACCACAGCTTTTGACTCAGTTAGTCAGGAAGTGCTGTGGAAGACCCTATCAAAGGCTGGCTGTCCAGAAAAATTAATCAACATCCTCGGACTTCTCCACAACAAGATGTCGGCAACAGAAATAAGACAGAAACGTTTGAGGTCAAGACTGGAGTTAAGAAGGGATGTGTCACAGGTTTGACGGATGGTGTTTGATGGCACGGTAGCTCAGTGGTTAGCATTGTTGATTCACAACACCAAGGTCCCAGGTTCCATTCCCGCCTGGCAAACTGTGCAGAGTCTGCACGTTCTCCCCGTGTTTGTGTGGGTTTCCTCCTGGCGCTCCAATTTCCTTCCACAAGTCCCGAAAGACGTGCTTGTACGGTGAGTTGGACATTTTGAATTCTCCCTCTGTATACCCGAACAGGCGCCGGAGTGTGGCGACTGGGGGATGTTCACAGTAACTTCATGTGGGCACCACGGTAGCATGGTGGTTAGCATCAATGCTTCACAGCTCCAGGGTCCCAGGTTCGATTCCCGGCTGGGTCACTGTCTGTGCGGAGTCTGCACGTCCTCCCCGTGTGTGCGTGGGTTTCCTCCGAGTGCTCCGGTTTCCTCCCACAGTCCAAAGATGTGCGGGTTAGGTGGATTGGCCAGGCTAAATTGCCCTTAGTGTCCTAAAAAAAAAATAATGTTAATGGGGGTTGTTGGGTTACTGGTATAGGGTGGATACGTGGGCTTGAGTAGGGTGATCATTGCTCGGCACAACATTGAGGGCCGAAGGGCCTGTTCTGTGCTCTCTTCTCTTGGTCAGTTCCTCAGTTTCAGGGATGACTTGTTTCCACTCGGGGAAGGTTAGTCCAATCGTGGATCCGCAGACTCTGCCACAGGTTTGACGGATGGTGTTTGATGGCATAGGTGGGTAGGGCTCTGGATCCTGCGCTTTCTTTCCAGTGTTTGCGCTTGGCCTCCACGTGTTCCACCCTACGACTCTCGGTGATTGATGCCTTCGTGGATGCTTTTTTTTTTCAGATTGTGCATTCTAAGGCAAGCGATTCTTACGTGTCTGTAGGGATGTTGCATTTATTTAGGGAGACTTTCAGAATGTCCTCGTAGCATTTCCTCTGCCCCCCTCGAGATCGCTTGCCATTGCAGAGCTCGAAGTAAAGCACTTGATTTGTGAGTCTTGTGTTGGGCCACCCACCGCAGTTGGTCAAGCGTGACCAGTAACTCAATACTGGGGATATGGCCTGGTAAAGGACGCTCACGTTGGTATGCCAATCCTGCCAGGGGATTTCCAAGATTTTGCACAGGCTGCATTGGTGATGTCTCTACAAGGATTTTTGGTGTCTGCTATACATTGTCCATGTTTCTGATGCATATAGGAGGGCAGGGACCACGGTTGCTCTGTAGACCATGAGCTAGGTGCTAGGTTTAAGGTCTCGGTCTGCGAATTCTCTGTTCTTCAGGCATCCAAAGACTACACTGGCGCATTGAGGTCACTGGAGAGGAGGCTGCTGAAATATGAGAAATGATCCACATTATCCAAAGGCTCTTGATGGTTGTGGGGCAGTGTGGAGTGGACATCGCCTACAGGATGGATGCAAAACGTTTCAATCTTAGCAGTGCTGTACTTTTCTTTGTTCTTCAAAACAACACTGACATCGCTCGAGGGACTTCAGTATGCAGATGACATCGCCTTCTCCACTCTCAGAAGAGAATCTCCAAGCCATGCTTGACACCTTCGCACACCGAAGAATCAGTCTCGACTCAAGAAGACTCCAGTCCTTTGCCAATCCGCTTCAGGGCAAGTTTCAGTCTCTCCCTCCATCAAGATCAACGGAGGAACCCTAGCAAACATGGAACATTTCCCATACCTGGGGAGCTACCTCTCCTCTCAGGCTGCCATCGATGCAGAGATCCAACATCTTCTCTGATCTGTGAGTGCCTTCTTCGGGCGCCTAAGGATAAGGGTCTTTGACGACCACGACATCCGTGCTGACACCAAGATCCCAGTGTATAAGGCATCCTCCCATACAATTCAGAAACTTGGACTATGTACAGACGCCAGCTCAAGGCCATGGAGAAGTACCATCAATGCTGTGTGACAAATGGAGGATTTTAGAAGTATTGGTTTCTAAATATTGGGGCAATTTAAGGGTTAAAAGCCTAAGGGTTATAGTGTGTTTGACTGCAAAGGTCATATTTTTAAAAAGGATTTTGTTTGCAGGGCCTACAGGCTTTTAGGAGCCAGTAGGGGAAATTGACCAGAGAAATGTGTTTTTCAGTCTGGACTAATGCACTGTGGTTTGACTGGAGTACTTGCCTGGGGCGTTAATGTGCTTTTAGGCTGGAAAGTTAATTTGTTAAGCTTGGGGAGATGATATAATTGCTGGGTGGAGCTAGGGATTTCAAGAGAGATTTTGAAAAAGCTTTGGGGAAGAGTTGAAGTCTGATCTAGCGACCCTTGTTTTGACCACAAATAAAGGCAGTTTTCTCTCATAGTAATGTAGTTCTAAAAAGAGTAATTATATTTAAAGCAGAGCAGTCTTGTCTGGGGACAAGGAAGCTGAAGCACGCCAGGTGAACTAGCTTAATGAAGATATCTATCCAGAGTCTGCATAGGTTCTAACAGGAGTTCAAATCTGTTCTGTGAAGCAAGAGTCACTCTGTCATGCTGATTTCAAGATGGATTGAGAGCTGTATATTCCTTGTTGTTTAACGGGTTGTAGTGTTTAAGGGGGTAATTGTAAGCTGTTCTCTCCGGGTGTGATGTTAAAGAGTTTGATATTGTATTCATAATAAAGTTTTTATTTTAAAAATATCACATTCCTATTTCTTCATGCAATCACCCTGGAGTCAATCATTCTTTCTGCACAGTCTTACAAATATACTATAATATCAGGATTTTGGTCCAGTGTCCTAGCCACTGTTGGGGTCTGGTCTGGAATAGTAATAACTGTTTGAGATGGACTCTCCGCATCAGCTGGGAGGACAAGTGTACTAACATCAGCATCGCCAAGGAGCCAAGAGCACCAGCATTGAGGCCATGAACATCTGAAACCAACTCTGCTGGGCTGGCCATATGCTTAGCATGTCAGAGTCCTGACTGCCAAAGCAAATCTTCTTTACCCAGCTCAAGGAAGGCTCTGAAACAAGAGGAAGACAAAATAAACCCTTCAAAGACATCCTTGAAGGCTTACCTCAAGAAATGACATGTAGACACCAATGCCTGGGAGACCCTTGCTCAGAAGGGACCTACTTGGAGGAACCTCCTGATTGAAGGGACACAATTCTTCCGGGACACCCGACAGCAAGAGGAGGTCTGGAAAAGGAGCGTGAGAAGGAATAACAACCATCTCAAGTCCAAGGACTGAGCCCAACTCCTGGAGACAACTGCCAAGTGTGCAGTACAAGATGTGGCTCTAGGATTGGGCTCATCAGCTATGCAAGGCCCCAGTGAACCCATGACCAGTAACACGGAGTTTCTTAGGTGGCCAGTCATACTCGTTAGTGAGTGATCGCCAAAGAGAAGATTATATATGTATTTTAAAGAAAGCAAGGTTTTTTTATTAGTTGTTTTTTTTTAATAAACAATTTTATTGAGGTAGTTTTTGGCTTTATAAACAGTTAAAGACATCATCAGAAAGAAAGCAAAAAAGGCAAAAATGTGCAAACATCCACGTACTTTCAATACTTCCATCGTAACATATTGCACAAGCCCGCTCCCTTCCCACCGGTACTACCCGCCATATTTTCCCTCCTACTCTACTCTACCCTCCCCCCTACCCCCCTGCTGACGCTCACTCTCCCGCAAAGAAGTCAATAAATGGTTGCCACCTCCGGGCGAACCCCTGCACAGATCCCCTCAAGGCGAACTTAATTTTTTCCATCCCCAGGAAACTCGACATGTCCGCAAGTCACCACTCAGTCTTCGGGGGCTTTGAGTCCCTCCACGCCAATAATATTCGTCGCCGGGCTATCAGGGAAGCAAAGGCCAAAACATCGGCCTCTTTCTCCCCCTGGACGCCCGGGTCTTCGAAACCCCAAATATTGCCACCCCTGGACTCATCACCACCCTTGTTTTTAGCACCTGGGACATGACCCCCGCAAATCCCTCCCAGTACCCCCTCAGCTTAGGGCATGCCCAAAACATGTGAACATGGTTCGCTGGTCCTCCTGCGCACCTAGCGCATTTGTCCTCTATCCCGAAAAATTTGCTCATCTGAGCCACCGTCATATGGGCACGGTGAACGACCTTAAATTGGATCAGCCCGAGCCTAGCACATGTCGCGGTCGAATTTACCCTACTCAGGGCCTCTGCCCACAGCCCATCCTCCATTTCCCCGCCTAGCTCCTCCTCCCATTTAAGTTTCAGTTCCTCTGTCTGGGACCCTTCCTCCCTCATGGGCACCTTATATATACCCGAGACTCTGCCCTCCCCTTCTTCCCTCCTAGAGACTATTCTGTCGAGGATCCCCATTGGCGAGAGGCGTGGGAAAGATGGGACCTGTCTACGAACAAAGTCCCGCAACTGTAGGTATCTAAAATCATTTCCCCTTACCAAACCAAATTTCTCCTCCAAGCTCCTCAAACTCATGAAGCTCCCTTCCAGGAACATATCACCCACCCTTCCCGCTCCCGCTCGCCGCCATACTTGGAACCCCCCATCCATACTGCCGGGGGCAAACCGATGGTTGTCGCAGATTGGCCCCCAGACAAACGCCCCCATCTTCCTCACATGCCTCCTCCACTGGCCCCATATCCGCAGGGTCGCCACCACTACCGGGCTGGTGGTGTACTTGGCCGGCGGCAGCGGTAGAGGAGCCGTGACCGGGGCTTCCAAGCTGGAGCCCCTGCATGAAGCCGCCTCCACCCGCTCCCAAATAGACCCCGTACCCACCATCCACTTCCTTATCATAGCGATGTTGACCGCCCAGTAATAATTGATCAGACTCGGCAAAGCCAGCCCTCCCTCGCTGCGGTTCCTCACCAACATCGCCTTCTTCACCCGCGGGGATTTTCCCGTCCAGACAAAGCTCATGATCAGCCCGTTAACTCTTTTGAAGGACTGTGGGATAAAGATCGGGAGGCACTGAAAAATAAAAGGGAGGATTGTCATCTTTACTGTCTGCACCCTCCCTGCCAGCGACAGCGGGAGTGCATCCCATCTCCGAAACTCTCCCTTCATTTGCTCCACCACCCTGTCCAAATTTAACTTATGCAGCCTGCCCCAGTCTCGTGCCACCTGGTTCCCAAATACCGGAAATTTTCGTCAACCAGCCTAAACGGTAGCCCTCTCAATCTGTTCTCCTGGCCCCTTGCCTGGACCACAAACATTTCACTCTTGACCGTATTTAATTTGTATCCTGAGAACTGGCCGAACTTCCTCAGCATTCCCAGTATACTTCCCATCCCAGCCACTGGGTCCGACACATACAGGAGCAGGTCGTCTGCATAAAGAGAAACCCTGTGTTCAACCCCGCCCCTCACCATCCCCTTCCAACCCTCTGCGGCTCTCAGCGCAATCGCCAGCGGCTCTATGGCCAGCGCAAACAGCAGCGAGGAGAGCGGGCAGCCCTGTCTGGTCCCTCGGTACAACCTAAAGTACTCCGACACTTCTCTGTTGGTCCTGACGCTGGCTCTCGGGGCCTGATATAATAATTTGATCCAATCCCTCCCCGAACCCAAACCGTCCGAGCACCTCCCATAGGTAGTCCCACTCCACCCGGTCAAAGGCCTTCTCGGCGTCCATTGCCACCACTACCTCCACCTCCCTACCCGCCGGGGGCATCATTATCACATTGAGTAATCTCCTCAGATTGGCCGCCAGCTGCCTACCTTTCACGAACCCCGTTTGATCCTCCCCAATCACCTCCGGTACACAGTCCTCCATTCTACCCGCCAGTACCTTTGCCAGGAGCTTGGTGTCTACATTAATCAGGGAGATTGGCCTGTAGGACCCGCATGCCTCCGGGTCTTTACCCCGCTTCAATATCAGAGATATGGTGGCTTGTGACATTGTCGGCGGCAGGGTCCCTCTGTCCCTTGCCTCATTGAAAACCCTCGCCAAGACCGGGCCCACCAGCTCAGAGAACATCCTATAAAACTCTACTGGGTATCCATCCGGCCCCGGGGACTTCCCCGACTGCATAGCCTTAAGGCCCCCCAATACCTCCTCTACTCTAATCCGGGCCCCCAGCTCTTCCACTCTCCCCCCGCCAACTGTTGGGAATGTTAACCCGTCCAGAAACCTTTTCATCCCCTCCGGTTCTTCCGGCGGCTCCGAAGTATACAGCTTACGATAGAAGTCCCGGAATACCCTATTCAATTCTGCCGGGTCCTCCACTTTGCGCCCCCCTCGTCCCTCACTCTACCTATTTCCCTGGCCGCCTCCCTCCTCCCAAGTTGCTGCGCTAACAGTCTGCTAGCCTTTTCCCCATGCTCGTACACCACTCCCCTCGCCTTCCTCAGCTGTTCCACGGCCCTGCTCGTGGATAGTGCCCCCAGTTCCGCCTGTAGTCTCTGCCTCTCCCTGAGTAAAACCTCCCTCGGGGACTCCGCGTGCTCTTCATCTATCCGACCCATTTCCCTGACCAATCTATCCATCTCTGCCCGGTCTGCCTTGGCTCTGTGGGCCCCAATTGAAATCAGCTCCCCCGGCACTACTGCCTTTAGCGTCTCCCACAGGGTCGCCGCTGAGATCTCCCCCGTGTCATTCACTTGCAGGTAATTTTTTATACATTTCCGAAGCCTCTCACAGATCCCCTCCTCCGACAGCAGTCCCACATCTAGCCTCCATTGCGGGCGTTGATAGTATTACAGTTTTTATACAGTGAGTATTGCTGGCATTATGCGAGCATTATATGTTGCCCATCTGGCAGTGAGCATTATGTGTTGCCCATCCCTAATTGCCTTGGAGAAAGTGGTGGTGGACCACCTTCTTAAAACACTACAGGCCATTTCTCGTAGTGATTTGGTACAACTGAGAAGCTTGCTAAACCATTAATGAAAAATGAAAATCGCTTATTGTCACGAGTAGGCTTCAATGAAGTTACTGTGAAAAGCCCCTAGTCGCCACATTCCGGCGCCTGTCCGGGGAGGCTGGTACGGGAATCGAACCGTGCTGCTGGCCTGCTTGGTCTGCTTTAAAAGCCAGTGATTTAGACTTGTGAGCTAAAGAGAGCAATTGAGAGTTAACCGCATTGCTATGTGTATAGAGACACACGCATAGGGCAGACCTGGCAAGGATGACAGATTTCACTTCCTCAAGGACATTCGTGAACTGGATGGGTTTTTGAGACAATCCAGTAGTTTTATGGTCAGCATTACTGTTCAGAAAGTTATGGATGTTAGGGAACATGGGGAAATAAATAGTGATGTCTTGAGGAGTGTACATATTACAGAGAAGGAGGTGCTGGAAGTCTTCGATGCCCGGGACCTGATGAAATGGATCCCAGGATGTTGTGGAAGGAAATTGCGGGTCCCCTAGCAGAGATATTTGAATCGTTGGCAGCTACGGGTGAGGTTCCTGAAGATTGGAGGGTAGCAAATGTTGTGCCTTTGTTTAAGAAGGGCCGCAAGGAAAAGCCTGGGAACTACAGACCGGTGAGCCTAACGTCTTTGGTGGGTAAGTTGTTCGAAGGTAGTCTTGAGAGACAGGATCTATAGACATTTAGAGAGGGAAGGACTGATTAGGGACAGTCAGCATACCTTTGTGAGTGGAAAATCATGTCTCACGAATTTGATTGAGTTTTTTGAAGAGGTAACCAAGAAGGTAGATGAGGCAGTGCAGTCTATGTTGTCTACATGGACTTTAGCAAGGCCTTTGACAAGGTAGAGCATGGTAGTTTGTTGCATAAGGTTAAATCTCACGGGATCTAGGGTGAGATAGCCAATTGGATACAAAATTGGCTTGTTGACAGAAGACAAATGGTGGTTGTAGAGGGTTGTGACCAGCGGTGTGCCACAGGGATCAGTGCTGGGTCCACTGTTATTTGTTTCTTATATTAATGATTTGGATGGGAATTTAGGAGGCATGGTTAGTAAGTTTGCAGGTGACACCAAGATTGGTGGCATAGTGGGCAGTGAAGAAGGTTAACTCGGATTGCAACAGGATCTTGATCAATTGGGCCAGTGGGCCGATGAATGGCAGATGGAGTTTAATTTAGATAAATGTGAGGTGATGCATTTTGGGAGATCGAATTGGGGCAGGATTTTCTAGGAGTACAGGTTCATAGTTCCTTGAGAGTGGACAGGGTGGTGAAGAAAGCATTTGGCATTGGTCAGAACATTGAATACAGGAGTTGGGACGTCTTGGTGAAGTTGTACAAGCCATTAGTAAGGCCATTTGGAGTACTGTGAGACACACGGGAAGAATGTGCAAACTCCACACGGACCATGACCTGGTGCCGTGATCGAACCTGGGTCCTCGGCACTGTGAGGCAGCAGTGCAAAACACGATTGGACGCGAAGAACCGGGGGGTGGCGAATCTGGTGGGGAAGAGGGTGGCGTTCGAGGCAGCTGAGGTGGTGTCGACAAGGAGGGCAGATATATTATGGTGAAGGGTAGGCTGCAGGGAGAGAAGGTGGTGCTGGTTAATGTATATGCCCCGAATTGGGATGATGCTGGCTTCATGAGGCACTTGTTGGGCTGCATTCCGGACCTGGAGGCAGGGGGCCTGATCATGGGGGGAGACTTTAACACAGTGCTGGATCCCCCACTGGACCGGTCCAGTTCAAGGACGGGTAGGAGACCGGCGACGGCCAAAGTGCTGAGGGGGTTTATGGACCAGATGGGAGGGGTGGATCCCTGGAAGTTTGGGAGGCCGAGAGCGCGGGAGTATTCCTTTTTCCCTCATGCCCATAGGGTCTATTCCCGAATAGATTTTTTTCGTCCTGAGCAGGGGATTGATCCCAAAGGTGCAGGATGCTGAGTATTCGGCCATAGCAATTTCAGACCATGCTCCGCACTGGGTTGATCTGGAGATGGGGGAGGTGCGGGACCAGCGCCCGCTCTGGCGCCTGGATGTGGGGATGCTGGCTGATGAGGTGTGTAGGAGGGTCCGGGGAAGTATTGAGGGGTATCTTGATACCAACGACACGGGGGAGGTCCGGGTGGGGATGGTCTGGGAGGCTCTGAAAGCAGTGTTCCGGGGGGAGCTGATCTCCATCCGGGCCCATAGGGAAAGGAGGGAGAGGAAGGAGAGGGAGAGACTGGTGGGGGAGCTCCTGGATGTGGGCAGGAGATACGCGGAGGCACCGGAGGAGGGGTTTCTGGAGGAACAGCGTAGTTTGCAGGCCAAATTTGACTTGTTGACCACCAGAAAGGCGGAGACACAGTGGAGGAGGGCGCAGGGCACGGTATATGAGTATGGGGAGAAGGCGAGCAGGATGTTGGCGCATCAGCTCCGTAGGCGGGATGCGGCTAGGGAAATTGGTGGAGTGACGGATAAGGGTGGGAATGTAGTGCAGAAGGGGGCAGAAGTAAATGGGGTCTTTAGGGACTTCTACGAGGAACTACACCGGTCGGAACCTCCGATGGGGAGAGCGGGGATGGAGAGCTTCATGAACAGGCTATGTTTCCCAAAGGTTCAAGAGGAGCTGGTAGAGGGGCTGGGGGCGCCGATAGAGTTGGAGGAGCTAGTTAGGGGGATTGGACAAATGCAGTCAGGTAAGGCGCCGGGGCCGGATGGGTTCCCGGTGGAATTTTATAAAAAGTGTGCGGATCTGGTGGGCCCCCTGTTGGTGCGAGCCTTCAATGAGGCATGGGAGGGGGGGGGGGGGGGGGGGGGCACTGATCTCTCTGATCCTGAAGCGGGATAAGGACCCCTTGCAGTGTGGATCATACAGGCCTATCTCGCTCCTCAATGTTGACGCTAAGTTGCTGGCGAAGATCCTGGCCACCAGGATAGAGGACTGTGTGCCAGGGGTGATACACGAGGATCAGACAGGATTTGTCAAGGGACGGCAGCTCAACACGAATGTGCGGAGATTGCTAAATGTTATTATGATGCCGGCAGTGGAGGGGGAGGCGGAGATAGTGGTGGCACTGGATGCAGAGAAGGCGTTTGATAGAGCTGAGTGGGGGTACCTGTGGGAGGTGCCGGAGCGGTTCGGATTCGGGGAGGGATTAATAAAATGGGTGAGGCTGCTCTACGCGGCTCCGATGGCGAGTGTAGTTACCAATGGAAGGAGATCGGAGTACTTTAGACTCTACCGTGGGACCAGGCAGGGGTACCCCCTGTCCCCCTTGCTCTTTGCATTGGCGAGTGAACCTTTGGCTATGGCATTGAGGGAGTCAGGGAGATGGAGGGGTCTGGTGCGGGGTGGGGAGGAACATCGGGTATCGCTGTATGCGGACGACCTGCTGTTGTATGTGGCGGACCCAGAAGGGGGAATGCCGGGGGTGATGGAGCTGTTAGCGGAATTTTGGGGGCTTCTCGGGCTATAAGTTAAATTTAGGCAAGAGTGAGGTATTTGTAGTACACCCGGGTGATCAGGAGGAGGGAATTGGGAGGCTCCCGTTTAAAAGGGCAGTGAAGAGTTTCCGATACCTGGGGGTGCAGGTAGCCAGGAGCTGGGGGACTCTTCATAGGCTTAATTTTACCAGGCTGGTGGAGCAGATGGAGGAGGAATTTAAAAGGTGGGACAAAAGGTGGGCTATCGTTGGCGGGTAGAGTGCAGTCCGTCAAAATGACGGTTCTCCCGAGGTTCTTGTTCCTCTTTCAGTGTTTGCCCATCTTTATCCCTAGGGCCTTTTTTTAGAAGGGTGACTAGCAGCATCATGAGCTTTGTTTGGGCGCACGGGACCCCGAGGGTGAAGAGGGTCTTCTTGGAGCGGGGTAGAGATGGAGGGGGTGCTGGCGTTACCCAATCTCTCGGGGGTATTATTGGGCGGCCAATGTGTCGATGGTGCGCAAGTGGGTGATGGAGGGGGAGGGGCAGCATGGAAACGGATGGAGAGGGCGTCCTGTGGAGATACAAGCCTGGGGGCCCTGGTAACGGCGCCGTGGCCGCTCCCTCCCACGAGGTATACCACAAGTCCGGTGGTGGCGGCTACCCTCAAGATTTGGGGGCAGTGGAGGCGACATAGGGGAGAAGTGGGGGGCTCGATGGAGGCTCCGTTAAGGGGGAACCATCGGTTCATCCCTGGGAACATGGATGGGGGATTTCAGGTTTGGCACAGAGCAGGCATCAGACAGCTGAGGGACCTGTTTATTGATGGGAGGTTTGCGAGCCTGGGGGAGTTGGAGGAGAAATTTGGGCTCCCCCCAGGGAACATGTTCAGGTATCTGCAGGTAAAGGCATTTGCTAGACGGCAGGTGGAGGGATTCCCTTCGCTTCCCGCGACAGGGTGCTTTCGGGGGTCTGGGTCGGAGAGGGGAAGATATCTGATATCTACAAGGTTATGCAGGAGGTGGAGGAGGCGTCAGTAGAGGAGCTGAAAGCTAAGTGGGAGGGGGAACTGGGGGAACAGATCGAAGACGGGACATGGGCTGATGCCCTGGAGAGGGTTAACTCTTCCTCCTCATGTGCGCGGCTTAGCCTCATCCAATTCAAGGCGAAGACAGGTATGTCAGGTGTTCGGGTAGTCCAGCGAACCATGCCCATATGTTCTGGGCATGCCCGGCACTGGAGGAGTTCTGGAAAGGGGTGGAGAGGACGGTGTCGAGGGTGGTAGGATCCAGGGTCAAGCCAGGATGGGGACTCGCGATTTTTGGGGTTGGGGTGGAGCCAGGAGTGCAGGAGGCGAAAGAGGCCGGTGTGCTGGCCTTTGCGTCCCTAGTAGCCCGGCGAATGATCTTGCTACAATGGAAGGATGCGAGGCCCCCAAGCGTGGAGACCTGGATCAACGACATGGCGGGTTTCATCAAGCTGGAGAGGGTCAAATTCGCCCTGAGAGGATCGGTACAAGGGTTCTTTAGGGGGTGGCAACCTTTCCTCGACTTTCTGGCTCAACGATAGGGTACGGGGACAGCAGCAGCAGCAACCCGGGGGGGAAGGGGGAAAAGGACAATGACTATGTTTGTTTATTTTATTTTTAATTTATTTTTAAGTTCTCTAGTTGTTCATTGGGGTTGGGGGGGGTGGAGGGGATGGGATACATGCATTGATACGGTCTGGGGGGTGTTACATTTATTATGGGGTTATTTTGTTGCATTTCATTGTTGTTATATTTTCTGTAAAAAAATTCCAATAAAAATTATTTTTTTAAAAAGCAGTGCAAAACACTGTGCCACCATGCTGCCCCGAGAGAGATTTTTGAAAAAAGTTGAAGTAACTTTTTTTTATTAGTGGGAGCTGACATTTTTAAGATAATAGCATATTTATGTGAAACATACAGTTTGTTTATGAAGAAAAGTTTAAATTGTATTGATACAAAATCATTAACCCCATGCTGTGAATATTATTATGAAGCAATGGTTTTAAACTGTGGCTAGATTGAAGCCAGCTACGGGGAAAAGTAGGAAGTGCATACTATTCACTAGATATTGTGTTCTGTCGTAAATTAAATTCGAAGAGGTTCTGCAGAATTCAATGTACATGGATTAGAAAGTAGTTTCCACCTCTCCCTCCTCATTAGCCATTTTCTGTGCCAGTTTTCCTCTTTTTTTTTTCCCTAATGCGTTACACCTCGCAGGGCTCCAGTTCCATGGGTACCAATCACTCCATAGTACCTCACCCCAGCACCTATGTGTTAGTCATACATGAGTCTTCATTTTAAAAAAAACATGTTTTTATTGGTTTTAACAACTTTGTTACATATTTCAGTTTGTACTGATCAGTTTACAATTTTCATAGCCACACATTGTGTTTGGGAAGGCAACTTTGGAAAGACTGACGTTACATGACAAATATAGACTAAATGCTTGAGTGTTCATAATGAGCATTAACAAGCTCTTCCCCCACAAGCTACGAAAGCCAAAAACACTTTTTTTCCTCTTCTGAAATTGACCACAGGCCCAATTCTACATGCTTTGGTGGATGTAAACAAGTGGGAGAACATCAATTTTTAGGTTTTCATAGAATCATTTCACAGGGACTCTCTTAATTAGATGTCATTCGCTATGCCAGAAATTTTGTTTTATTCAATAATTTGCCCATTTTCAGACTTATGGATGGCAATTAAATGTAACAGTCCACCAGTATGACCCCTTGTAACCATCTAATTGGCTTTGGCATCGTTTTATGCACTGTTGATAAATTGGGGGGAACCAAAAACAGTTCTCTAGATCAGAACTACTAAAGTTCATTTAGAGCTTTAGATCTGAATTGAAATATTCAGTACAATATGTTCAGATGTTACAAAGTATAAAATGTAAATATAACAAGATATTACCATAATGATGTTCATAAATATCTTTAGGTATAGATGCATCTGAATGACATTCCTCTTTTTTTTTGTCTTCCATACTAATTTGGACTTTTGGGACAAAACTTTTAGAATTACATTGATCAGGTACCAAAATTTGGAGAAAACTGAAATACTTTTAAATACAAAACACTAAGTCCGCGCAGTACCTTTTTAGCTAATATCCACACATCAAAGATTGGATCGGACATTTATGTCTAAGATTTGCCCAAAATATCCCATATTGTAATGAAAAAGATTTTTTTCTTTTTTTTTAAATTTAGAGTACCCACTTGATTTTACTTTCCAATTAAGGGGCAATTTAGCGTGGCCAATTCACCTACCCTGCACATCTTTGGGTTGTGGGGGTGAGACCCACGCAGACACAGGGAGAATCTGAAAATTCCACACGGACAGTAAGCCGGAGCTGGGATGCTAACCACTGTGCCATCCCAGTAATTCAAAAGATATTGATAATCAAGTCAAGTACGGACACAGGAAAACGCAAATAAACGAAATGAACTGTAACACCTACTTTGCAGAGGTATTAAATAATATTAGGTTACAAAGAAGTATTATCTAAAACAACTTTATTTATTAAAATCTATGATATACAATAAATACCGACATAAGATTAAATACTGATGTCAACATTAAAATAATTTTCATCTTTGATATTTAATATACATAATTTAAAGAATATCATGAGCCCAATAGTAATTTAACTGCATCACAAAACTATGTTTGCCATAGTTAGGTTTGGTTCAGTAACAATGATACTTTGTATCATGGAACAGGGGTAGTCTTACAGAGTTCAGGTGTCGTAGATAGATTTTGTGTTTCGTAATTCAAACATCTTAATTGAGAATAAAGTAGTCCAGTGTGTGTGCATTTGTCTTTTCTTTACTTTAACAAATAGTCTTTAATAATTGTTGCACAAAGACTAAGCTATTTATTCTCACTGGGGTTTCGCTTGTCTCCTCACACGGAAACAAATTTTTTAAAAAATACACCCCCACGAACCGGTGTTCCAAGTTGAGATACTGTCACAGATAACATTAGCATGTTTTCTGACGCCAGAAACAATAATTGCTGAATTTTAATTAGTTTTCGAAAAATAAGAATTACATTTATTATACATCTTTTCCCTTACCTCAATGACCACGAGGGGACGTGCTTTCTCTAAGCAGTTCTCCTCCGAGATAACAAATGGTGATTTGGTCACAAGTTGTAGCAAATCTCTTTGATCTTCACTTTTGGAAAACTTTCGCTTGAGTTGGTAGGAATGCCGTAAAGTGAGGATGCCATAAAAATGCTATAATAATAATAATCGCTTATTGTCACCAGTAGGCTTCAAAGAAGTTACTGTGAAAAGCCCCTAGTCGCCACATTCCGGGGAGGCCGGTACGGGAATTGAACCCGCGCTGCTGGCATTGTTCTGCATTACAATCCAGCTGTTTAGCCCACTGTGCTCAATGGTTAACTCATCAGTGTTATCCTCACATACAGATAGCTTTTTTAATCCTAGAATGTGGTCCTTAAGACACTGTTTTTAACCATTTGGTTTGTTTGAAATCCGGTTATGAGATGGTTAGCAACATTACATAAGTAATATATGAAAACAGAGTGCTGACAAAGCTCAGCAGGTCTGACCGCATCCATGGATAGTGAAAAGTGTCACATTCATGAGACTCTTCTTCAAAAGTTAAAGAGAGGGAGAAATGTAATAGGTTTTATTTTTTAAAATAAATTTAGAGTACCCAATTATTTTCTTTCCTAATTAAGGGGCAATATAGCGTAGCCAATCCACCTAACCTGCACATCTTTGGGTTGTGGGGGTGAAACTCCCGCAGACATGGGAGAATGTGCACACTCCACACAGACAATGACCCAGGGCTGGGATTGAACCCAGGTCCTCAGCGCCATAGGCTGCAGTTTGAGATTTCCACTGGAGCTGCCATTCTTTGCTGGTCAGCAACATGTTGCACCAAGGTGCTGCCCGTAATAGATTTTATAGTACTTCAATTTGGTCTACTGCATTTGTTGCTCCCATTGTGGCCTCCTCTCTATTGGGGAGACTAAACGCAGACTAGGTGATCACTTTGTGGAACACCTTCACTCAGTCCACCAGTATGACCCCAAACTCCTTGTTCCTTGCTATTTCAACTCAACATGTCTGTCTTTGGCGTGCTACAATGATCAAGTGAAGCTCAACGCAAGCTGGAGGATCCACATTGTTTCTTCTGATTAGGCACTTTGGCACTTTACAGCCTTCTGGACTTAAAGATTGAGTTTGACAACTTCAAACCACAAACTCTCACCTCTCCTTTTTGATCCTTTTTATAATCCCATTTTTTTGTCCTAACTGCCACATCCTGGCCATGTATCACTTGTTTTTAAGTTTTGCTTTCACAGAGTGCTATTAACAAATTCTACTATCTAACCATTATTTATTTTTTTTTTTTTTAAATTTAGAGTACCCAATTAATTTTTTCCAATTGAGGGACAATTTAGCGTGGACAATCCACCTACTCTACACATCTTTGGGTTTTGGGGGCGAAACCCACGCAAACACTAGGAGAATGTACAAACTCCACACAGACAGTGACCCAGAGCCGGGTTAGAACCTGGGACCTCAATGCCGTGAGGCAGCAGTGCTAACCACTGCGCCTTTGTGCTGCCCTTACTGTCTCACCATTATGCCACTATCAATACCTTCTTCTGTCTTGTAACACTCAATTGGTCTTGTGCCTATGACACCGTTGTTAAATCTCTCCTGAGCTCCCTCTCCTTGATCTTCTATTTTTTCCACCTGCTCCGCCCACTCTTAAACAGTATAAAATCCATCACATTTTTCCCTCTGTCGTTCAGAAGAAGAGCCATACAAACTCAAAATGTTAACTTTGTTTCTCGCTCCATAGATACTGTCAAACCAGCTGAGTTTTTCCTGCATTTTCTGTTTTTAACTTCCGATTTCCAACATCTGCAGTTTTTGACTTTTATTTTAGCAATAAAAGCTATATACAACGATCCAAATATATACAGATATGAATAGAGAACTGGGAAGGATTCGCACATCCATCCAGAAATGTTCATTTTCCTTTGTGACAATCTAACAAAGTCCATGTTCTCCTTATCAACAGGTTTTCACCAAGAAGTTAACAACTGTCAATCTAGCCCAGAAATGGGAAACTAGTTACATTTTGCCATTTACATAAGCACAGCCATTAATAATTAAAATCTAAGATTAAAGTACTGCTGTTGATCACTAAAGCAGCAACCAATTAATCAAAAAATATTTATTTTTATTCTCCTTTTTCACATTTTAGCATATTTACAACAACAAATAATTAACAATTACAACAAATACAATGGCAATCCCCGAACCAACAATCCCCTCATCCCACCCACCCTCGAACAGCTCCCAACATTTCAACCCCCACCCCCAGTACCTGCCTCCCCGAACAGGTGCCGGAATATGGCGACTATGGGCTTTTCACAGTAACTTCATTGAAGCCTACTTGTGACAATAAGCAATTATTATTATATTAATATCCTAGTGAGTCAGCCATTCACAATCGAGGATCTGAGAGATCCATAGAGAGAGTTTCCTTAACTGCATACTGTAATTCTTTTCTGGACTTTTTAATGTTCTCTTTGCCTTGGAGAAGGATTTTGCCTGTGTTCACAGTACACTTGGAACTTTCTGTGACTGTCAGATACAGGAGGACACCAACTGTATCTTTGAAAGAAATCAAATAATTCAATTTTATTATTGAACATTTTTGTTTGAATGGGCTATATCTATTCATGGTACCTGTTTCGTGGTATTGGGTAACCCAGTGATACGGTATTAAACCATTTTGAAGTACTCCTAACCTCAATGCTGTGGAATACGTAAGAGGGGAGAAAGTAAGACAACAGAAATCTTGTAAGGGAAAAAAATATTGTGCAGTAAGTTTCTCAATAAATGTTGATTGTTATATTATAGAAAGAATCTAACAAAGAACTGGAGGGGCTGGTTTAGCACAGTTGGCTAAAAAAGGGGCTGGTTTAGCACAGTGGGTTAAATAGCTGGCTTGTAAAGCAGACCAAGTCCGGCAGTGCAGGTTCAATTCCAGTACCAGCCTTCCCGAACAGGCGCCGGAATGTGGTGACTAGGGGCTTTTCACAGTAACTTCATTTGAAGCCTACTTGTGACAATAAACGATTTTCATTTTTGGGAGGCAAGGGATGAGATTGCAGAGCCTTTGGTTTTGATCTTTGGGTCCTCACTGTCCACGGGGATAGTGCCAGAGGACTGGAGAGTGGCGAATGTTGTTCCTCTGTTCAAGAAAGGGAATAGGAATGACCCTAGTAATTATAGGCCAGTAGTCTTACTATGGTGGTCGGTAAGTTAATGGAAAAGGTCCTGAAGGATAGGATTTATGACCATTTGGAAAGATGCAGCTTAATCCGGGATAGTCAACACGGATTCGTGAAGGGTAAGTCTTGCCTCACAAATTTAATTGGAATTCTTTGAGGAGGTAACTAAGTGTGTAGATGAAGGTAGAGCAGTTGTGTCATATACATGGATATTAGTAAGGCGTTTGATAAGGTTCCTCATGGTCGGCTCATGAAGAAAGTAAGGAGGTGTGGGATAGAGGGAAATTTGGCCAATTGGATAAGTAACTGGCTATCACATAGAAGACAGAGGGTGGTGGTGGATGGAAAATTTTCAGACTGGAAAAAACACCAGTTACCAGTGGTGTACCACAGGGATCAGTGCTGGGTCCTCTGCTATTTGTGATTTTTATCAATGACTTGGAGGAGGGGGCTGAAGGGTGGGTCAGTAAATTTGCTGATGACACCAAGATTGGTGGAGTAGTGGATGAGGTGGAGGGCTGTTGTAGGCTGCAAAGAGACATTGATAGGATGCAGAGCCGGGCCGAAAAATGGCAGATGGAGTTTAACCCTGATAAGTGCGAGGTGATTCATTTTGGGAGAAAACATTTGAATGCGGAATACAGGGTCAACGGCAGGGTTCTGAGGAATGTGGATGAACAGAGAGATCTTGGGGTTCATGTCCACAGATCTCTGAAGGTTGCCACCCAAGTGGATAGAGCCGTGAAGAAGGCTTATAGTGTGTTAGCGTTTATTAACACGGGGCTTGAGTTTAAGAGCCGCGGGGTTATGCTGCAACTATACATGACCCTGGTGAGACCACATTTGGAGTATTGTGTGCAGTTCTGGTCACCTCATTATAGGAAGGATGTGGAAGCATTGGAAAGGGTGCAAAGGAGATTTACCAGGATGCTGCCTGGTTTGCAGGATAGGTCTTATGAGGAAAGGTTGAGGGAGCTAGCCCTTTTCTCTTTGGAGCGGAGGAGGATGAGAGGCAACTTAATAGAGGTTTATAAGATGATGAGGGGGATAGATAGAGTGGACGTTCAGAGATTATTTCCTTGGGTGGATGTAGCTGTTAGGGGGCATAACTATAAGATTCAGGGTGGGAGATATAGGACGGATATCCGAGGTAGGTTCTTTACTCAGAGAGTGGTTAGGGTGTGGAATGGACTGCCTGCTGTGATAGTGGAGTCGAACACTTTAGGAACTTTCAAGCAGTTATTGGATCGGCACATGGAGCACACCAGAATGACAGGGAGTGGGATAGCTTGATCTTGGTTTCGGACAATGCTCGGCACAACATTGAGGGCCGAAGGGCCTGTTCTGTGCTGTACTGTTCTATGTTCTATGATAATGATGTTCCTTATAGTGAACTGTCCAGAGGAGCTTAAAGACTAATGCCTGTCTTTCACTGAGAGTGAATTTTAATGTCTGAGCTAAGTAGACCGGTTTGAAAATATTCATTTCGCTCTCCCCAACCCCATTTATAGGTATGCTCTTGTACCAAGAGGGGAGAATCCAGATGTCCGAGTTGGTCATACTCTCACATACGTTCCAGATACCTCCGAGAAAGGGACGGTCATTATAGTTGGAGGAGCAAACCCAAATGGAAGTTTTTCTGATGCCCACATCTTAAATCTGGGTAACAATAGTTTTTTTTTAGTTTGTCTGCAACTGTTGAAATTTTCAATATACTAATTTATATTAATATGAAATTGCAGAATTAACGTTGCTGAAGTTTTGTTGTTTTCCCTCCCATCTCCACAAAACCGAGATTTGCAACTGTATTTTTGCAATGTGCCGAGTAAGGCTTTTGAATAAAAAAACAAAGTGATCTTGGAAGTAACTGGAGAATAATTTTGGTTAAGAAAGCAACATGTTGACAACACCAACTCCCATCCGCTCAGGGTCATGATTCCTCACGTTGTGAGTTCAGTCTCTGTTCTGTCTTTGCATTGTTCTTAATGTTGGGATAACCCTAGAAAGTTACAGAATAAAAATAAATGATCTTTATTGTCACAAGTAGGTTTACATTGACACTGCAATGAAGTTACTGTGAAAACCCCTAGTCGCCACATTCCGGCGCATGTTCGGGTACACAGAGAGAATTCAGAATTCTCAGCTGGTATGGAAATTGAACCTACGCTGCTGGCCTTGTTCTGCAGCACAAACCAACTGTCTAGCCCATTGAGCTAAACCAGCCCCCTAGCTGGTTTTGTCCAAACCTTAGCACTCTTTGGATTTCTGTGGTTACTGCAATAAACGCTTGATGTCAAGTGGTTCTGTTGGATTTAAATGCCATCAATGCTGCTTTGTAACTTCACAATCAGTGACTCTAAAGTGAGATGCAACTTTAGCTTTTCTTGAGTGAGACTATCATTTTAGTGAGACACAACATTGACACAACCATGAGGTTTTTAAATATGTTATAATGTTGACCCAGAAGGCTTGGGCCAAACACTAGGTTGATGAATATTGTGATTGGCTACTGTCAGTTGTGAGTTAAGCATCTGTGCACAAAACAAATATAAATTATGTAATAATGTGTAATATGTGATATGTCTAAACTATTTTAAACAAGAACATGTCATTAGACTTAGCATTCAAACACACACTAAACAGGTGAATTCTTCAAAGTTCAGTTAAAGTTGCTAGATGACGTCTCCAAGATACTAGATTGCCTCTGCAATGCCAGACGGTGCTCATCCACTTCTCCAATATCAAATGTTTGCAAACCTACATTATCAACTACTATATGTGCAATGTTCTCCCATTCTTTCTCACCTATTTCCCAACTTCTGTGACTTTTTTTGTTTAAACACCAATTTGCAGAGTCACCTTTTGCAATGTTTTTTTTTGCAGTAGTGTTTTAGTGGCAGAGATCCAGTAATGTAATGTGCTAATGATTGAACAAAGAACAAAATAACATTACAGCACAGGAACAGGCCCTTCGGCCCTCCCAGCCTGCGCCAATCCAGATCCTTTATATAAACCTATCGCCTATTTTCCAAGGATCTACTTCCCTCTGTTCCCCGCCCGTTCATATATCTGTCTAGATGCATCTTAAATGAGGCTATCGTGCCTGCCTCTACCACCTCCGCTGGCAAAGCGTCCCAGGCACCCACCACCCTCTGCGTTAAAAACGTTCCACGCACGTCTCCCTTAAACTTTCCCCCTCTCACCTTGAAATCGTGACCCCTTGTAATTGACACCCCCACTCTTGGAAAAGACTTGTTGTTATCCACCCTGTCCATACCTCTCATAATTTTGTAGACCTCAATCAGGTCCCCCCCTCAACCTCCACTTTTCCAACGAAAACAATCGTAATCTACTCAACCTTTCTTCATAGCTAGCACCCTCTATACCAGGCAACATCCTGGTGAACCTCATCTGCACCCTCTCTAAAGCATCCACATCCTTCTGGAAATGTGGCGACCAGAACTGCACACAGTATTCCAAATGTGGCCTAACCAAAGTCCTATACAACTATAACATGACCTGCCAACTCTCGTACTCAATACCCTGTCCAATGAAGGCAAGCATGCTGTATGCCTTCTTGAACACTCTATCGACCTGCGTTGCCACCTTCAGGGCACAATGGACCTGAACTCCTGATGTAGGACTCCTACATCAGACTCTTATTTATTGACTACAGCTCCGCCTTCAACACCATAATCCCAGCCAAGCTCATATCAAAGCTCCAAAACCTAGGACTTGGCTCTCCACTCTGCAACTGGATCCTTGACTTTCTGACCAACAGACCACAGTCAGTAAGAATGAACACCAACACCTCCTCCACAATAGTCCTCAACACCGGTGCCCCGCAAGGCTGCGTACTTAGCCCCCTACTCTACTCCCTGTACACACACGACTGCATGGCAAAACTTGGTTCCAACTCCATCTACAAGTTTGCTGACGATACGACCATAGTGGGCCGGATCTCGAACAACGACGAGTCTGAATACAGGAGGGAGATAGAGAACTTAGTGGAGTGGTGCAACGACAACAATCTCTCCCTTAATGCCAGCAAAACTAAAGAGCTGGTCATCGACTTCAGGAAGCATAGTACTGTACACACCCCTGTCAGCATCAACGGAGCCGAGGTAGAGATGGTGAGCAGTTTCAAATTCCTAGGGGTGCACATCACCAAAAATCTATCCTGGTCCACTCATGTCGACGCTATCACCAAGAAAGCACAACAGCGCCTTTACTGCCTCAGGAAACTAAGGAAATTTGGCATGTCCACATTAACCCTTACCAACTTTTACAGATGCACTATAGAGAGCATCCTCTCGGGCTGCATCACAGCCTGGTATGGCAACTGCTCGGCCCAGGACCGCAAGGAACTTCAGAGAGTCGTGAATACCGCCCAGTCCATCACACGAACCTGCCTCCCATCCATTGATTCCATCTACACCTCCCGCTGCCGGGGGAAAGCAGGCAGCATAATCAAGGATCCCTCCCACCCGGCTTACTCACTTTTCCAACTTCTTCCATCGGGCAGGAGATTCAGAAGTCTGAGAACACGGACGAACAGACTCAAAAACAGCTTCTTCCCCACTGTCATCAGACTCCTAAATGACCCTTTTATGGACTGTCCTCATTAACACTACACCCTGTCTGCTTCATCCAATGCCAATGCTTATGTAGTTACATTGTATATCTTGTGTTGCCCTATTATGTATTCTCATGTATTTTCTTGAATTCTGTTCAATTCCCTTTTCTTCCCATGTACTGAATGATCTGGAGCTGCTTGCAGAAAAATACTTTTCACTGTACCTCGGTACACGTGACAATAAACAAATCCAATCCAATCCAACTTCCAGATCTCTCTGTACATCAATTTTCCCCAGGACTCTTCCATTGACCGTATAGTCCGCTCTTGAATTAGATCTTCCAAAATGCATCACCTCGCATTTGCCTGGATTGAATTCCATCTGCCATTTCTCTGCCCAACTCTCCAGTCTATCTATATTTTGCTGTATTCTCTGACAGTCTTCCTCGCTATCTGCAACTCCACCAATCTTAGTATCATCTGCAAACTTGCTAATCAGACCACCTGTACCTTCGTCCAGATCATTTATGTATATCACAAACAACAGTGGTCCGAGCAGGGATCCCTGTGGAACACCACTAGTCACCTTTCTCCATTTTGAGACACTCCCCTCCACCATTACTCTCTGTCTCCTGTTGCCCAGCCAGTTCTTTATCCATCTAGCCAGTACACCCTGAACCCCATACAACTTCACTTTTTCCATCAACCTGCCATGGGAAACTTTATCAAACACCTTACTGAAATCCATATATATGACATCTACAGCCCTTCCCTCATCAATTAACTTTGTCACTTCCTCAAATAATTCTATTAGGTTTGTAAGACATGACCTTCCCTGCACAAAACCATGCTGCCTATCGCTGATAAGTCTATTTTCTTCCAAATGTGAATAGATCCTATCCCTCAGTATCTTCTCCAACAGTTTGCCTACCACTGACGTCAAGCTCACAGGTCTATAATTCCCTGGATTATCCCTGCTACCCTTTTTAAACAAAGGGACAACATTAGCAATTCTTTAGTCCTCCGGGACCTCACCTGTGCTCAAGGATGCTGCAAAGATATCTGCCTGATGCAATTCTAATCGAGCAGTCCATTCATTTGGTTATTTGTACTGTTGTTAAGACACACTGTTGTACAATATTTCTTTTTTGGAGACTATCTCTCTTTATTGCTTTGTATCCTTGGCTGTGCATTCACTGATTTTGTTCCTCATAAATAGATAGACATGAGTGGGATGTACCAGAGTGGAAGGGGTTACTGCCACGATATGAGCACTCCAGCTTTGTTCCAGTGGGCAGACCTGGCGACCTTTGGCTATTTGGTGGTGCAGATGAATCTGCAAACAGGAACTGTGTCCAAGTTTTAAACTTTGGTAAAGTTATATTTGATACATTGGTTCTACTGCCATTCATCAGCTACAAACAACGAAACCTTTAGGAGCCTAATCACTCTGGAATAATGTCAATGTCCTTTTATGATTTACACACATTGAGCAAGAAGACACCTGAGTGCTGATACTTACAAATCATACATTCTCTCAAAATTCTTAATTATAAAAAAGTATTTATTTACTTGGAAAAGTATAATTGTGTTACATACCCTTAATCTTTGCTTAGCAGTATTTTATATTGTTAAAAATAAATCTGATTCCTCTGTAAATTGCATTTTTCATGTATAATTCATCATTATATTTGCTGCTAATGCAGTAAATAAACTTCTGTCATTTTTGAACAGAAGAAAAAAAAGCCCAAAAGGGTCTTGGTTCAAAGAAAAATAAACCTGTAATTTAAAAAAACGTTGCAAGTACAAAGCAGGTCAATCAATATCTGCTGATGGTGAGTTTAATAATAATCTTTATTAGTGTCACAAGTGGGCTTACATTAACACTGAAATTCATGGGCAGCACGGTGGCACAGTGGTTAGCATTGCTGCCTACGACGCTGAGGACCTGGGTTCGAATCCCGGCCCTGGGTCACTGTCTGTGTGGAGTTTGCACATTCTCCGTGTCTGCATGGGTTTCGCCCCCACAACCCAAAGATGTGTAGGTTAGGTGGATTGGCCACGTTAAATTGCCCCTTAATTGGAAAAAATAATTGGTACTCTAAATTTATAAAAAAAACAAAAAAAAAACACTGAAATTCAGTTACTGTGAAAATCCCCTAGTCACCACAGTCTGCAGCCTGTTCGGGTACACAGAGGGATAATTCAGAATGTCCAATTCACCTAACAAACACGTCTTTCGAGACTCGTGGGAGGAAACCGGAGCACCCGGAGGAAACCCATGCAGACACTGGGAGAACTTGCAGACTCGACACAGTGACTCAAGCAATTGCACCCGGGTCCCTGGCACTGTGAAGCAGCAGTGCTAACCACTATGCTACCATGCCACCCTATGCATTCATCATTTTCCCTGTGTAAATAGCGCAGCAATATGTGGCATGAAGAGATACACTCAGAGTTGTGAATAGTCAGATTTGCACTGACTTGCCACTAACCATGCAAGCTCACCATCAACAATCTGTGCATTTCATGCAATTGCTGCTTTTGCACTTTTAAAACAAATTAAACTTGGGGTGGCACAGTGGTTAGCACTGCTGCCTGCGGCGCTGAGGACCCGGGTTCGAATCCCGGCTCTGGGTGGAGTTTGCACATTCTCCCCGTGTCTGCGTGGGTTTCACCCCCACAACCCAAAGATGTGTAGGCTAGGTGGATTGGCCACGCTAAATTGCACCTTAATTGGAAAAAAATAATTGGATACTGTAAAATTAAAGAAAACAAATTAAACGTGGCGTGGAAAGTTAGGGCCAGTAATGTCCAGATTGCAGATCTCTGAGATTCATAGGGATCTAGGTGTCCTGATACACAAATCACAATAGGCCCCTTAACCTCTCTGTCTCAAAAAAGCAACAATGGAATTTCATTCTTAAGGGAAGTAAATTGTTCCTAGAGGTTTTAAAAATTTACAATGTTTACATTCTTTTTGTTTCTTTTCTCATCGAATCCAATCTTTTGCTCTCTTTGTATCCAATTTGACTTTAATTCACCAAGATATCTCCTCTGCTGTTTTCTGAATCACCATACCTCATTAGTTAAGAAAATAAGCTGTTGGTCCTGTTGCCCACTAAGGTCCCAGATGTCAATTGACCTCACGGCTCATTCAGTGTTGTTCTGAAGATATGTTAGTTGCACTAATTTTAATGGAATACTAATGTCTTTTATTAAAGCTTCAGTACACAGGCTACAAATACGAGCTCAAAATGACCATTACTTATCAGACATAATGTAGTTGTTGCTCTAATCTGTGTGTGCTGTCTAAACCAGAAACTGGAGTGTGGAGAAGCCCAGCAGTAAATGGCACTCCACCAACACCCCGAACATGTCATGGATCTGCTGCAGCTATTGGAGATTGCCTCTATGTTTTTGGTGGTGGAGACAAGGGAGCAGAACCTGTACAAGATATACAACTTCATGTGTTTGATAAAGGTACAAATAAACAGTTTATGAAATAAAAGCTTTGAAGTAATCCTGAATTTAAGGAGGTTGAATTTATATACCCAAGTCATAAGGAATGAAGAAAATTGAGCCTGGAGGTAGTGAGGGTTTAGTGTCAGTAGAGGCAAGGTACAGGTTTTGGCCCAGTGCAGTCCATGTTATGGTCAAGATATAGGGTCAACTCAGCTTAACAAGCCATCCAGGGTAAGAGAACTTGCATTTGTCATTTGCTGGATACCTCAAAACCCTTGATTAGTAACAAATTACCTTTTTAGATGTTGTGACAGTTTGGTAGCATCGTAACCAATTTGTGTGCATGGTTTCATAAACAACAAATGTTTACTGAACCATAGAATCACAGAACAGTGCAGGAGGCCAATCGGCCCATTGAGTCTGCACCGGCCCTTGAAAGGAGCACTGGTTGGCACCTCTAACAATCAAGCACCCCTCATTCGTCGCTTGTGTGTCTGCTCATATCTGCTCAAATACTGGGTTTGTACTTCGATCTATAACCGTTTGACTTGAGAAGCAAGAATACGGCAAATGAACCAAGGAGATGGCAGTGAATGTCTCCCAGGACTTTGTATATTTTCCCTGCTTAAAGGTGATTATCCAGTGTGTATTTTCCCTGATTAAAAGATTACCAAACTATACATACTCTGTTACTCCCTTGCCAGAGATGGTAAGCAACTTACTTCCAGAAATATATTGCTGCCACTTAATCTAGCTTTTGGGCCATTGAGCAACAGTTACTTATCTATCCTTGACGCTGCAATCATGTACAGCACTTGTTCACTTCTTTATTCCAGCAGTGAGGGGCAAATGATGGGGTTAAATTGTTATCAATATTTAGCAATTAATTTTTTCGCCACATGAAAATGCTAATGCAAATGCATCTACATTTTAGCCACACTTAGCTGGTCACAGCAGTCAACAGAAGGAAAACCACCAGCCCCAAGACATGGCCATGTGATGGTTGCTGTTGGTAGCAAATTATTCATCCACGGTGGATTAGCTGGGAAGTTTTTTTTTAATGATATGTATTTCATTGATACAGGTAAGTCGTGTACATAACAATGCCTATAGCAATCCTTGTTATTTGAAGTGTTTTGGAAACTTTGCAGTCTTGGTTTAAGGAAATCTGCACAAGTTGTGGCCAGCTATAGAACAATACAGGATGAAGACAGGGAGCAGTTTGCCTGGCTGTTCTCATCAGATTTGTAATCATCCCCTGTACTGGGGTACCTAAAGGAGGGGAAAATTTGGAAGACAAATAAAAACAAATGATAATAAAGTGTGTTTGGAGCCTGATCTGACAGTAAACTATTCTTGATTTTAAAAACTCTGAATTAAATTTTAGATATATTCTGAATTTTTCATTTTTTTTATCATGTTTTTTTTTGCAGCTAACATGAGATGGAAAAAAGTAAAAATGAAGGGTGACATCCCAGGAGGCTGTGCAGCTCACTCTGCATTTTCCCATGGAAAGTACATCTTCATCTTCGGTGGTATGGATGCCACCGGAGCATTGAATACCATGTACAAGTATCATGTTGGTAGGTGCTTTCAATTCCCTCTGCACCCTAAGGGTCTGTGATGGGGTTGTTCATCTGAAAATCTATCCAGCAACAGGCCAGTCCCAAAAATTTTACTTCTTTAAAATGAGCCCAATTTTAATTGATACGGTGGCTTCACCTTGGAAAATTAAGCAAATTATCCTGCTAAATAATCTGCATGAGGATCTCTCTCATGTACTGGATTTCCAAAATGGCAGCGTAAGTAAAGAGATGCAAAACATTTTTTGTTACCTGTAATCCAGAAATGTTAAAATGGGGGAACCAAATTGCCTTATTGACCTTCTATTATCTTAATTTCTATTTAATTATAAAATGTAAATAGTTTTGCTTCTACTGGCAATTTATTTTCTACCTTTCCCTGCCCTATTGGTATATTCTGTCAACAACTCTGCTCACATGCAATTCACAGCAGGTGCTGGACAACCTGTTTCCAGGCAGCTGTCCATAGTGGTTTATGACTATTTGTTATTTTAAATAATTATTAGGAATGTTCAGCCTTGGGGTGGCATGTGGCATAGTGGTTAGCACCAGGACTGAATCCCAGCCCTGGGTCACTGACCATGTGGAGTTTTCACATTCTCCCCCACAACCCAAAAGATGTGCAGATTAGGTAGATTGGCCACACTAAATTGCCCCTTAATTGGGAAAAAAATAATTGGGTACTCTGTTCTATTTTTAAAATAAATTTATTCAGCTTGTGTATGTTTAAAATATGCCTTACTATAGCTGCTGCTTTTATTGCAGCTGTGCAAGTGGGCAGCCCATCCCATGCACAAAGAAATTATTCAAGGGGAGTTTAATAGTATTATTAGAAAACCCAGTTTAGAAGTTTAACTTTAAATGGTATGTTGAATTTATGGTATGTTGAATTTCACTTCCAGAAACAAATTGCTGGACACTGTTAGAATTTGATTCCTCTCTGCCACCGGGACGACTGGATCATGCCATGTGTGTTATACCCTGGAAAATAAGAGAATATGAAACTTCATCTCCTGCATCAAACAATGGTCTATCAGCCAAGGGGAACACAAAGGAATCTAATAAGCAAAGTGGGAATGATGGAAATTTCACGCAAAGGAATTGTTCAGTAGTTCAAAATCAAACAAAGAACATTGTGAATCTGTGTTTGATATTTGGTGGCATGGACACTCAAGGGGAAGTTTATAATGACTGTTTTGTCACACTAATAAATGGCTATTGACTGCAACAATACATCCTTCCCCCCCCCCCCATGGCTGAAGCATTCAGTAAGTTGGTGACTCATGTTGCCAAATCAAATCAATGGATGCTTGGGTCTGATTGCATCAGTGGAGTTCTCCCCACAGAAGCTGCCGAGCATTTCTAGCATTTGTTGTTAGGTTGTCAATTCACTTTTTAAAAACAGATTGCGCTCTTTGATTATAGAATCCACTATAGTACCATTTGTATTTGACAGTTCTTTTGAAAAAGCTGCAGTTGGATTTCCACAACTCTGAACTGCTGCCATCCTGACTGAGCCAGTGATAGTAACTCCTGTGCCGTGGATTCTCAGCATAGGCTAAAGCAACACAATTTATTTTCTGCCTTTATCCTTCCAATGGCATTGAAAAATTAACCCTCAAGATTTGGCATTGTTGTCCTTAGATTTGCAGATGTACCTTATAGCACATCAGCTTTAAACAAATTTTTAAGTGATTGCAGCACTATCCTCCAATTTTGTTTCAAAATTTCAAAACAAAACAATTGTTATCAAATCAAGATCGTGCAATGCCTTTGATATCTTGGATCTTGTAATGTCTCTCTGGAGTTTGAATTGTTTTTTTGAGCAAGCAATGAGTGGTCAAGGATTTGCCCTACCCACTTTGCATTGGGTTTATAAATTTAAGGATAGGATTTTTAAAAAATATTTTGCAGTCAGATTCTAATGTTCAAGGACAGTTGTGATTCTAATGTTTAAGGACAGTTGTGAAAGCCAAAGATGTCGTGCATATAAAATTTGTAAGTCATACATTAAAAGGCATTTTATTGAAATTGAGATGGTATTTTGGTACAAAGTTTTAGAGAAATAAATGTAGAAGTTACTGAAATTGTACATCAAGAATTTGTTCATATGCCTTCACGTTCACTATTGCTGGTGTTGATACTGAATAATGTCATGCTGCACCAAACTCCCTGGTAAAAAATTGACATTGGGCAATTAAGCAAAAGTAGAAAGCAGTACAGAAGCATACAGAATGCTGGTGTCTGGCCATCTGTGATAAAACTAATTTGGCATAATCTGCAATACCTCAATTTGTTCCAAACACTTGGTTATGTGTATCATACAAGATAAAAGGGGCTCAAATACAAATAATTTAGTTCATAGTCAATCTAAAAACCTAACCACATCAAATTTATCCACCTTTGATGTACTTGTCCTCATTACTGAAGGAAGGTGGTTTACTTATTCATTTGTTAAAAATTGGATAGCTTTGTTCTGTTAATAGGACCTTATTGGACATTTACCCAAGTCAATCAGCAATATTAAATGGCATAAAACCATCACAATTGCCACTGATTCAATGAAATAGATGGGGGCACAGTATGCAATCCTTTGATCCCATTTGCTACCTGTACCAGCTATAGGTCAGAGCACTTGGATTCTATATGCAGCTTGTATTGTTAAGTGTATTAGTAAATTAGTGTACCATAGCAATGACTAACGCAATGACCATTTCATAACTTGAAAAGCAGGACAGATATCCAGACTCCAATGTTAACTCAGTTTCTCTATCCTTCCACCAATGCTGCCAAATTTTAGCTTTCCAATACCTTGCTTTTATTTTAGAAAATTCAAGTAGTCACAGCAGTTCGTCAAGTTTAAATCCTTAAGACAAGGAAATGTTTGTATCAAACATAACATTTATTGGTCAATACAGTAGAAACTTTTCTCTACACTTACAAAGACCAAACAAGGGATTTCAAATAAATAGAAAAAAGGTGGTGTACTTGGAGAACATTGTATTCATACCCTTGACAATTCAATCTCCAAATCAAGTTCTCCCTCTGGACAGTTCATGCTGAAACTGCAATGGAAAGTACTGAGCCTTTTAGAATGTTCAGTCCACTCAAGTGAGAATTGTGCACATACATTCAAGAATGAAGTCCTTATCATTCAGATAATTCTTTCCCAAACAGTCCACTATTTACAAAATTAACATTTTAAAGGGTCCTTTGATTACAATTCATCCTTTTCAGTCTCTTCCTCTTCTGGAGGGGATCCACCTGCACTTCCATACAGCTTACTAACAATTGGTTGAACAATCTCTTCAAGTTCCTTCTTCTTAGCTTTGAAGTCTTCTATTTCTGAATCTTGGTGCCCTTCAAGCCATTCAATTTTTTCCTCCACAGCTTTCTCTATAGTTTCCTTGTCCTCTGTTGACAGCTTGCCACCAAGTTTCTCTTTATCCCCAATCTGGTTCTTCAGAGAATAAGCATAGCTTTCAAGGTCATTTCTGGCATCGATACGTTCTTTAAGTTTTTGATCCTCTTCAGCAAATTTCTCTGCATCAACCACCATCCTGTCAATTTCTTCTGGGGTCAGGCGGTTCTGGTCATTTGTAATGGTGATCTTATTTTTATTTCCAGTGCCTTTGTCTTCAGCTGTAACACGCAGGATTCCATTTACATCTATTTCAAATGTTACTTCAATCTGTGGAACACCACGAGGTGCTGGAGGAATACCAGTTAGGTCAAAGGTACCAAGAAGATGGTTATCTTTGGTCATTGGACGCTCACCTACAAAAGCAAGAACAATGTAAGCCTTATGCTGCATTGGTGAAATGGCTTGTTTAGATGCAGTTTTGAAAAGTAAACTATTAAGTTTTATACATTGAACCACACTATGTGGCAAAGTCCATCGCAGTCTAAATTACAGGAATCCACAGAAAGATTATGGAACTCTGAAGTTGCGTCATAAGTATGACAAACCATAGCAAGCAGAAAAGTTAGAATTTCTAGCAGGAGCCTCCAGTTCAGCACCATTCCTTTGAATTAATATAAACGCAGTCGTTCCCTTGTCATAGAATCGTCAGAAGCAACATGTAATAAAATTAACTGAGATTTTTTTAAAAAATCTAAACTTAAAGAGTATCCAATTAATTTTTTCCAATTAAGGGGCAATTTAGTGTGGCCAATCCACCTACCCTGCACATGTTTGAGTTGTGGGGGCAAAACCCACACAAGCACAAGGAGAATGTGCAAACTCCACACGGACAGTGACCTAGAGCCGGGATCGAACCTGGGACCTCGGTGCTGTGATAACTGACAGATAAACCAAGTTGCAACCTACCTTCATACACCTTGATGGTCACAGTAGGTTGGTTGTCAGAGGCAGTTGAGAATATTTGAGACTTCTTGGTTGGGACCACAGTGTTACGTGGGATGAGCTTGGTCATGACACCACCAACAGTTTCAATTCCAAGAGTCAGAGGGCAAACATCCAGGAGAACAAGATCACCTAATTTTAGGTTACAGTAGAAAGCAGAGTTAAGAAACAAAATGTCAGAATACATGAAGTCATCAAGTAGTCACAAATTGACCTTTATACCACATTACACAATCCCAGTCACTTACCAGCATCTTCCTCTCCTGATAGGACACCAGCCTGTACTGCTGCACCATATGCCACAGCTTCATCAGGGTTGATTCCACGAGATGGCTCCTTGCCATTGAAAAACTCCTTCACCAGTTGCTGAATTTTAGGAATGCGAGTGGAGCCACCCACAAGGACAATTTCATCAATTTCTGTTTTCTTTAGATCTGCATCCTCCATCACCTTCTGTACAGGTTTCATGGTTGATCGGAAGAGATCCTGGTGACACGAAAGTGGAGAATATTTAGAATGCACAACTGTCATGAATGCACTTTGCACCTGACTGCAAGCTTTTCTCCAATGGAAAAAATATGTAATTAAGGATGACCAAATTACTGATTGTACAGTAACAGTCCAGGTTCTCCAACTCAAAGACAAAAAAAATTTCAACAGACAGAAGTGGATTTGGATATGGACTGCACAAAAGTCCTGTATCATAACAATAGCAGTGATTAGCAAAGTTGCTTCACAGCAGAGTCTGCAGTCTCCATGTGCGCACGTGGGTTTCCTCCAGGTGCTCTGGTTTCCTCACACAGAACAAAGATGTGCAGTTAGGTAGATTGGCAATGATAAATTGCCCTTAGTGTCTAAAAAGGTTAGATGGGTTTACTGGGATAGGGTGGATGCATGGGCTTAAGTGGGGTGCTCGTTCCAAGGGCCAGTGCAGACTCTGGCCAAGTGACCACCTTCTGCACCGTTAAGTTCTATGATAACAGTCAGTGTTGTATTATGCACAACACAAGGCAATACATTGCCCTTGCCTTAAAAATAGAAACCCTGACCCTTGCCTTAAAAATAGAAACCCTGAAATTCATCTTGTTGATTGCTTTTATTACTGCAATTTTGGGGAAGTGTTACAACTGCCCAAGGAAAAAAAAGTAAAATGATTGTCCAATTCTAGAATTGGATTTGAACTAAACAAGAGCATCACTCACCATATTCAGTTCTTCAAACTTTGCACGTGTTAAAGTCTCAGAGAAATCCTCGCCCTCAAAGAAAGATTCAATTTCAATTCTAGCCTGATGTTGGGCAGACAACCCACGTTTGGCTTTTTCAACTTCACGGCGAAGTTTCTGCATGGATCGGTTATCCTTACGAACATCTTTTCCAGTTTTCTTTTTGTACAACTTGATGAAGTGCTCCATCACACGCTGGTCAAAATCTTCACCACCTATTTAACAAACACTTATTTTAAGTTATCAATTTCTGATGAGTACAAGACAGATGTAAATGTAACTATGTATTGTCTTACCCAGGTGAGTGTCTCCATTCGTAGCAACTACTTCAAAGACACCATTGTCAATAGTAAGCAGTGACACATCAAAAGTGCCACCTCCAAGGTCAAACACCAAAATGTTCTTTTCACCCTCACGCTTGTCCAATCCATAGGCAATTGCAGCAGCAGTTCTAGAGAGACAGGGAAAACAATTCATCAGTACATAAAACTTGCTTGAAATACAGATGAAAACTTGTAGGCCATTTAATGTTTACTATAACAAATAATGCCAGTGAAAATACTCACGGCTCATTGATGATTCTCATGACATTCAAGCCAGCAATTGTACCAGCATCTTTTGTAGCTTGACGCTGAGCATCATTGAAGTAAGCTGGCACCGTCACAACAGCATGGGTAACCTACAGAAGATCAAATTAATTATTTTAAGAAATAACACTTAGTAATATGTCTCAACTTAGATTTACACATGCCAAAAGTGCTTTATCCTGCCAGAGAGAAAAGATTTGGAGAAACTTAACTGGTCATTATGAAAAGGCAACTCCCAAATGAAAAAGGGTAATTACTGACAGTACAACATAAAGGCTATTCTGTCAAACTGGAAGCCTGTTAACAGTCTGATGGAAGAATGCACGGTTAGGGCCCATCAAACTTTGGAAGTAGCTTCTGTACTTGCAGCATTTACTACTTCAGAATACAAAATTAAATATACTATGTAGGAAACAAGGGTCTGCCTAAACAGTTATGATGATTTGCTTCAGGGTGTAACTAATGGTGGAGATCAGTGCGAAATAACATGCATGTCTACTTGAGATTCAAAACTGAGAAAACTGTAAGTACCTTCTTGCCAAGGTATGCCTCAGCAGTTTCTTTCATCTTGGTCAACACCATAGCTGAAATCTCTTCAGGAGCAAACGTCTTGACCTCACCAGAAACGTCAACTTGGACATGGGGCTTGTTCTTCTTTTCAATTACCTAAATTTAAAAATGCCATATTAGACAAGAAAAGAGCTTGCATTTGTACAGCACCGTACTCATCTTTGGAATTCAAAGCCAATAAAGTTTTTGAAGTGCAGCAGCTAAGTTTCACAGCATGTGACTTGATCTATTTTAGTATTGATTACCACCATTGGAAAAAAAAACTTCCTCATACTTGCACACTAGAAACAGGCAGACAAGACCCATTTATTAGCCTATGCATTCAGAGCATAAAATATTAACAGAAATGGACTGGAAATACTGGTGACAGGCAGCATTGGTGTGCTCAGTCAATAATTGAGCTGACAAAATATAAAGCAGAAACACTGCACATTTGCTACTTGCCAGCTAAGCATTTAGCTACAATTTCAGATTTCCAGCATCTGCAGATCATGTTCATGTCTTGAATACAAACTGTTCTGCTCCAAGAGTGCTACCCAGTGTTGGCTTAAAACAAACTTAACATATGATTGCCCGACATCCCACTAATTAGACCTTTTGATCAAGAGATAGTATTACCGTGAACGGTAGGTATTTGAGATCTTGTTGCACTGCTGGGTCACCCCAGGTTCGCCCAATAAAACGCTTGGCATCAAAAACAGTGTTCTCTGGGTTAGAGGTCAGCTGGTTCTTTGCAGCATCACCAATCAGGCGTTCTCCATCAAATGTGAAGGCCACATATGATGGAGTGATTCTGTTTCCCTGGTCATTAGCAATAATTTCCACACGTCCATTTTTGTAGACCCCAACACTAGAAAGAGAAAACAGCCCATATTATTGCCATTAGAAAAAAACAATTTATTTTCACAGACAACCAGAGAAGTCACAAACTTACCAGGAGTAGGTAGTACCAAGATCAATTCCAACCACGGTACCAACACTTTCTCTTTTATCATCTTCATCAGCAAGGACACTGCTGACAAGCAGTAGAAGCAAATACCCTCTCATGGCGAGTCACTTTGCTGTCTTTTACTATAGCGATTGATATGTCCTAAAAAGGAAGATAAACAACTGCCATTAAACATTCATATTAGATTACCAGCTTAACATTGCCATATTCAACACTCCTCACAAACATTTGGCACATTTCATACTCTCCACAATTCACTTCAATACACATTATGTATTTCCAATCCCAGTGCAGAGTCCACAGCCAGCGGGAAAGTAAGAGTCCCAAGCGCACAGCTTCTGAAACGCGAACAAAAGACAAATCGCGCTAGAAACTCACCAACTGAACCGGTGCCCCGGAAGCCATTTTATATCAGCCCACACAACCCCCCCCCCCCCCGCCCCCGCCCCCAGCCACCCACCCCACCTCCCCCAACCTAATGGTCGAATGTAGATGCTACACATCAACTTGGGGGGGGGGGGGGGGGGGAGAAGCAAATTTAACTCTTAAAATTAATCATTTTACTTAATTACAATCAGACCCATTCCACGCTATTGTTCACAGACCCAACGAGTAAGCAGTCATGGTGGGGAAGTCGGCATTGCCATGCGGCCCCTGTGTTCTCCCGGACCACAAACCTTAATTTTCTTACCATACATTCTGCGGGACCGCTCACAATCCCTCTCTATCCCCACCGGGGCAGTCTGGGTCTACTCAATGCCCACAATAGAGGTAACCTTACCTGCCAATGCTTCCACGCCGCCGTGGCCCCTAGAGAACCTTTCCTATCGTCAGCCTCGCAAATCTGATCCGTGCGCCGCGCCCGCCATTGCCTTTATATAGAATCCTGACTTCCCCGTCGTGGAGCGCTGCGATTGGTCGGCGGCCCTTGCGTTGGAGGCCGCTGATTGGGCACAGCGGCCATGCTGGCCACTCCGGAGGGTGACACGTACGGGCTTCGGGGGGACGCGTCAGAGGGGAGCCGAGAGCCCGCCCCCTGCGCGAGACGTAACCCCTCGCGCTCCAATGGGGAGCGGAGCCGCCTCAGATTCCCCCGTCCCATTGCGCCATCTAGCTGTCAATCAGCAGCCCCCCGCCCCCTCTGTCCAAAGGCCCATTGCGTGCGTCTTGCGTCATTTCTGGAATCTCCCCATTCCCGATAAAGGTGGTCGCCGATTGTTTGTGTTGAGCCGCGCGGTTCGCTCTGCTGAGTGAGCGGGCCAAAGTTTTTCTTTTGGAAAATAGAAACCTGGAGTCAATAATCTTGCAGCTCCGGTAGTGTTCGCGTGAACGCGGTGTCGGCCCCGCTACCCACTGTGGTTTCAGCTTCTGCCGATGCAGCTCACTCCCCCACGGCTGCCGCCATTCGTTCTGAGAATGTCACTGACCTATTCCCAATCATTCTGCTATTTCTACCCTTAATCTCATCCAAAGTATTCAAACCGGCATGCTGAAGCCAAAGTCTGGTTTGAATTTAACCAGCAGAATACATTGGGGTAGCACAGTTGCTTCACAGATCCAGGGTCCCAGGTTCGATTCCCCACTGGGTCATTGTGTGGAGTCTGCATGTTTTCCCCGTGTCTGCGTGGGCATCCTCTGGGTGCTCCGGTTTCCTCCCACAGTCCAAAGATGTGCAGGTTAGGTGGATTGGCCATGATAAATTGCCCTTTGTGTCCAAAAGGGTTAGGTGGGGTTATGGGGAAAGGGTGGAGGCGTGGGCTTGGGTGTTCTTTCCAAGAGCTGGTGCAAACTTGATGGGCTGAATGGCCTCCTTCTGCACTGTAATTTCTATGGAAATACAAACCAACTAATTTGGAAAAACTTGCCTTATTGGGACTCTGTCGCAGTCAAGGGGATTGAAAAGATTCCGGTTAGGAGAGGGGTTTAAGGGCAGCACGGTGGTGCAGTGGTTAGCACTGCAGTCTCACGGCGCTGAGGTCCCAGGTTCGATCCTGGCTCTGGGTCACTGTCCGTATGGAGTTTGCACATTCTCTGTGTTTGTATGTGTTTTGCCTCCACAACTCAAAAGATGTGCAAGGTGGGTGGATTGAAAGTGCTAACATTGCCCCTTAACTGGAAAAAATTAATTGGGTACTCTAAATCTAAAACAAAAAAAAAGTAGAGGGGTTTATTGGAAGATCCAGGCTGTGGGGATAACTCCTGTGGGGCTGGCACATAGTGTGAAGCAAAGGGAAAAAGTAATGCAGAGTAGACTAATGACTGCAAACTGGTCAAAACTGTTAACAGATAAAATTGCACATCAACAGTTGAAAATGTGTAATAAAGTATTTAATGCAAAGCAAGTATATACCCCTAAAGGGCAAGAGTTTTACTGGCCATAATATTTCAGTCTTCCCTGTACTTGGGAGGTGCCAGAGGACTGGAGAATTGCAGACATGGGTTTGTTGAAAAAGGGGTGTAAGGATAAGCCCAGCAAGTACAGAGCAGTCAGTTTAACTTCAGGGGTGGGGAAGCTTCCAGAAATGATTATTAGGGATAGAATTGGTAGTCACATGGAAAAGAGGGTTGGTTAAGAAGAGCCAGCATAGATTACTAAAGGGAAATTGTGTTTAACTCGCTGGAGGATTTTGAAGAGATAATAGGGTTGATGAGGGTAATGCTGTTGATGTGGTGTATATGAACTTTCAAAAGGCATTTGATACAATGCTACACAAGACTTGTGAGAATAGTTATAGCTCATGGGACCGTAGCAATGTGGATACACAATTAATTGGCTAAATAATTTGAAACAGAGCAATAGTCAACAGATACTTTACAGGTTGGAGAAAGGTTTGTAGTGGAGTTGTCTAGGGCTTGGTATTGGGGCCCTTGCTTTTCCTGACAAATCAAGATTTTGGTGTACGGGGGATCATTTCAAACTTTGCAGATGACACAAACCTTTGGAAGCATTGAAAAAGATGAGGAGGACCATGTACAACTTCAAACGGACATAAATAAGTTGGTGAAGTGGGCAGATGTGGCAATGTGAGGTGATGCATTTTGATACAAAGAATATGGATCGTCTACAAAATATGGGGTAAAATTCTTAATCACTGAAGGTAATAGAACAATTAATAAAGCATACAGTCCTGGGCTTTATTAATAGAGTACAAGAGCAAGGAAGATATGCTGAACTTATACCCACTAGTTAGACCTCAGCTGGAGTATACATTACACACCATAGGAAGGATGTAAATGCGTTGGAGTGAGTTGCCAATTTAATGGAATACTATCCCAACCAGCATCACCAATAATGTCGCTCTTTAGAGTCGCCAATATGATACTGAGGCTCTTTTTATGAAATGATGTTAAGTCCTAACAGAGTCGCCAATACTGTGGGTGTTTCTATTTCTCTTACTGAACCACAAAGCTTTCCCGTATATCGGTCAAATGACCACACAACCAGTTAGTCAGTTCAAGTTCAAAGATGGTTTATTTACACACAAGGGTTACTTCGACATGCAAACACAATATACTACAAGTATATTTTATACTACACCTATCAACTACAATAACCTATACTTAACTTCAGGCAACCGGCACTGTAAGTGGATAAGGCCTTTATCTTGATTTCACGTGGCTGGTTTGAAGAAGTGGCTCTGTCTCTGCTGGGCTCATCCATCAGGTAGCGATCGTTGGTCTTGAACTTGGCAGTCTGGTCGTTATGCTGCAGTTGGGCTGGCACAGGCCGGATTCAAAGGAGGCTGGCACAGGCCAGGTCCAAAAGAGACTGAACACATGGCTGTGTCCCCTTTTATCCCTGTAGGGTTTTGCGCTCTTTGGGGCGGTTCTTAATCGTGGACCCAATAATTCGACAGGGCTTCGATCACTGCCTTCGATTTCGGCCAATAAAGGGGCGGGTGCCTTGGTGGCTGGGCGGGTCCTTAGCGGTCATTGACCTTGGCAGTTGGGCTCTCTGAGGGAGTGGCGCCCATCAGTCTATGGCTGTATCGGTTTCTTGAGTGCAGTCCTATTGTTCTGGAGAAATGGGCCATTAGAATGCAAACGGGCGGGGGTTTCGATCAGGTCTAGCTACCTGTGTTTCAAATACACAGAAGCTCTATCTGTCTGAGTCCTGGGTTGGCCATAATTCTCATGGCCCTTTGCAGGTGCCCATCTCAGATGGCTACAGAGTGCAGAAGAGGTTTACAAGAATGGCTCCAGAGATGTGAAACTTCAGTTATGAGGAAAGATTGGAGAGGTTCGTACTATTCTCCTTGGATATAAGGCTAAGAGAAGATTTTATACAGGTATTCAAAATCATGAGTGGGGATGGACAAAGTAGATCAGGAGAAACTGTTTCCGTTTGTAAAAGCATTTAGAACGAGAGGGCACAGATTTAAAGTGATTTGCAAAAGAACAAATGTGATGTGAGAAAAAACTTTTAATTATTTGAATAGAAACAATGGTGGTGCAATGGTTAGTACTGCTGCCTAATGGCGCCGAGGACCCGGGTTCGATCCCGGCCCCGGTCACTGTCCATGTGGAGTTTGCACATTCTCCCCATGTCTGCGTGGGTCTCACCCCACAACCCAAACAGATGTGCAGGGGAGGTGAATTGGCCATGCTAAATTGCCCCTCAATTGGAAAAAATAATTGGGTACTCTAAATTTATTTTAAAAAAGAAACAATGTGCAAGGAGACGGGGAACGGAAAGGACAATGGCACTAATTCATAATGCTCATTTGAAGATATGGTGCAGACACAATGGACCAAATGGCCGCCTTCTGTGTCGTAACACTCATGTGATACTGTGAACTTCAAATAAAATCATGCTGGAAAATCTCTACAATTTATTCATATGTTTAGTGCCTGACTTATCAGGTTGCTCTCAACTTCTGAGGGGAATGAAATTCCTGCCATTTTCTTCCTCATGGAGGTACCTGATATGCACACTTTGCAATATGTTTTCAGCAGCTACCTTGCTTTTTCTGTTGAAACAAGGCAACAACCTGAGCGTCAGCCTCTTTGTTGAATATCCCAGCTCTATAATTGTTTTTCAGAGAATTGCTACTCACGTTCACCTCGCCTGTTATGTCTGCAGCACACGGACTTCCGGTTGCGGTGATGCGGAGCTAAGCCGCACGTTCGGTAGCTCCTGCTATTTTTGGTCTTTTGGGCTCTTTTAAGGGCCCGTAGCGGTGCTGGTTGGACTTTTCCCCGTGTGGGAACGCTTCCACTAAGATTATCTGCCGGTGGATGGCCTGGACCAGGAGCGGAGCGGTCAAAAAATCAGTTTTGGAGCAGAGAAAGGTGAGAGACAGGAAAAGCAAGATGGCGGCGGGTGGGGAAGCGTGGCAGCAGTGGGCACGGGAGCAGCAGGAGCTGCTCCATCGCTGCTTCAGAGAGCTGAAGGCCGAGATCCTGGAACCGTTTAAGGCCTCGCTGGACAAGCTCACGGCGACTCAGACGGCTCAGGGTGCGGAGTTCCGAGAGCTACGGCAAAAGGCCTCGGTGAGCGAGGACGAACTCCTGGGCCTGGCAGTGAAGGTGGAGTCGCACGAGGTGCTTCACAAGAAGTGGTTAGCGAGGATGGAAGAGATGGAGAACCGCTTCGTCGGAAAAACCTGCAGATTCTGGGCCACCCGGAGGGGCTGGAAGGTTCGGATCTCTGGGCCTATGTGGCTATGATGCTGAACTCGTTAATGGGTGCAGGGTCGTTCCAGGGACCTTTGGAGCTGGAGGATGCCCATCGAGTGCTGCTGAGGAAACCCAAGCCAAACGGGCCGCCTCGGGCGGTGCTGGTCCGTTTTCACCGCTTCGTCGACCGTGAGTGTGTGCTGCATTGGGCGAAGAAGGAGAGTAGTAAGTGGGAGAACGCGGAGATCAGGATCTATCAGGACTGGAGTGCGGAGGTGGCAAAGAGAAGGGCTGGTTTTAATCGGACGAAGGCAGTGCTCCACAAGAAGGGGGTGAAGTTTGGCCTGCTACAGCCGGCACGACTCTGGGTCACTTATAAAGACCGCCAGCTCTACTTCGACTCTCCGGAGGAGGCCTGGACTTTCGTCCAGGCAGAGAAGCTGGACTCGGACTGGGGGCTGGGGAATGATGTACATAGTCCGGAGGCTTTGTCCTCCTTGGTATCCTTTTGGTTTTATTCGATGATGCCTTTTTGCTGTTCTGCTTTTTCGCTTTTTGGGACTGTGACTTGCTTACTTGGGTACTTTTTCGTGTTTTCTTTTTTTTTTCTCACTGGTGGAGGGCTGGGGAGCAGTTTGCGGTCCTGTTGGGTCATGTGCCCGTCTTTTCCCGCGTGTTGGGTCGGGGGCGAGTTTTTGGATGGAAGCGCGGGCTTTCCTCCCGCGCTGGAGGAGCAGTGGGTGGGGCCGGCACTGAGGGGTGGCGGGGGGAGGGGTGGTTGTGTTGCATCGGGGGGGGGGGGTCGTTGGGATGGCGGGAGCAGCCGGGGTCAGCAGGAGTCGGCTGACTTACGGAAGTATAATGGAAGGGGTTATGCAGCTAGAGGGGCCCTAGCCTGGGGGGAGGGGGGGTACCGGGTTGCTGCTGCAGGGGCCGAAGTGGAACTGCTGGTGGTGGGGGGGGGGGGGGGGGGGGGGGGGGGGGGGGAGGTTGGGAGGGGGGGTTCTGCGGGCACGTGGTGAGCCAAGGGAGAGCTGTGGCTGACCGGCGCAGAGGGAGGGGGAAGACCCCCCCCCCCAGATTCGACTGGTCACATGGAATGTGAGGGGGCTGAATGGACCGGTGAAGCGGTCCCGGGTCTTGGCGCATCTGAAGGGGCTGGGTGCGGACGTGGCTATGCTCCAGGAGACGCACCTTAAGGTGGCGGATCAGGTGAGGCTGAGACGAGGCTGGGTTGGACAGGTATTTTACTCAGGGCTAGATGCGAAGAATCGAGGGGTGGCAATTTTAGTTGGTAAGAGCTTGTCATTTGTGGCGTGGAGGTAGATACGTAATGGTGAGTGGTAGGCTTCAAGCGGAACGGGTGGTTCTGGTTAACGTGTACGCCCCCAACTGTGACGATGCGGGCTTCATGCGGCGAATGTTGAGACGGGGGGGGCTTGATCTTGGGAGGGGATTTTAACACTGTGTTGGACCCAGCCCTGGATCGTTCGAGGTCAAGGACGGGTAAGAGGCCGGCAACGGCCTCAGTGCTGAGGGGGTTCATGGATCAGATGGGAGGGGTTGACCCTTAGAGGTTTTTGAGGCCGGGAAGTAGGGAATTTTCCTTTTTCTCCCATGTCCACAAGGCCTATTCTCGGATTGACTTTTTTGTCCTCAGCAGGGTGCTGATCCCGAGAGTGGTGGGGGCGGAGTATTCGCCGATAGTTATATCTGACCATGCCCCGCACTCGGTGGACCTGGAGCTGGGAGAGGGGAAGGATCAATGCCCGCTGTGGAGGTTAGATGTGGGGCTGCTGGCAGAGGAGGAAGTATGTGGGCGGGTCCGTAGGAGTATAGAGGGGTATTTGGAAGCCAATGACAACGGGGAGGTGCATGTTGGGGTGGTTTGGAAAGCACTGAAGGCGGTGGTTAGAGGGGAGCTGATATCTATTCGGGCGCACAGGGAGAGGGTTGAGAGGGAGAGGTTGGTGGAAGAAATGGTAAGGGTGGACAGGAGGTATGCAGATGTCCCGGAAGAGGGGCTTTTGAGGAAGCGTCGCCGTCTCCAAGCAGAGTTCGATATACTGACCACCCGGAAGGTGGAGGCGCAGTGGAGGAAAGCGCAAGGGGCGGTATATGAGTACGGGGAGAAGGCAAGTCGGATGCTGGCCCACCAGCTCCGGAAGCGGGAGGCAGCGAGAGAGATAGGGGAGCCACAGATGCAGGAGGGAACCTGGTGCGGAGTGGTAGAGAGATTAATGGGGTGTTCAGATCCTTTTATGGGGAGCTGTACCGGTCGATGCCCCCTAGGGAGGTGGGCATCCCCCCTGCCGGATCCGCAATGTACAGCAATAAATCATCCGCGTACAGCGACAATCGGTGCTCTTCCCCCCCCCCCCCCCCCCCCCCCCCCCCCCCCGCACAATCCCCCTCCAGTTCTTCGAGTCCCTCAGTGCCATGGCCAAGGGCTCAATCGCTAATGCGAAGAGCAGGGGAGACAAGAGGCCCCCCTGCCTCGTCCCCCGGGACAGCCGAAAGTCTTCCGACCTCCTCCCATTCATCACCACGCTCGCTTTCTGGATAAGCTGGAGTTTCCAAGAGTGGAGGAGGAGTGGGTGGAGGGTCTGGGGGCCCCAATCGAGTTGGAGGAGCTGATAGAGGCGCTGGGGAGCATGCAGACCGGGAAAGCACCGGGGCCTGATGGGTTCCCGGTGGAGTTTTACAAGAAATTCTCAGATCTGCTGGGCCCGCTGCTTGTGAGGACCCTGAACGAGGGCGGGGGGGGTGGCTTTGCCCCCGACGATGTCTAGAGCACTAATCTCGTTAATCCTGAAGCGGGATAAGGACCCCCTCCAATATGAGTCTTAAAGGCCGATCTCGCTCCTCAACGTGGATGCAAAGTTGTTGGCCAAGATACTGTCCAGGAGAGTGGAAGATGTGGTCCCGTTGGTTATACACGAGGACCAAACGGGGTTTGTGAAGGGGAGACAGCTGAATGTTAATGTGCGGCGGCTGCTCAATGTTATGATGATGGCGTCGGCGGATGGGGAGGCGGAAATAGTAGCATTGATGGATGCGGAGAAGGCCTTTGATAGAGTGGAATGGAGCTACCTGTGGGAGGTGTTGAGGAGATTTGGGTTTGGTGAGGGATTCATTTGCTGGGTGAAGCTGCTGTATAGTGCCCCGGTAGCGAGCATGGTGATGAATGGGAGGAGGTCGGAAGACTTTCGGCTGTCCCGGGGGACGAGGCAGGGGTGCCCCTTGTCTCCCCTGCTCTTCGCGTTAGCGATTCAGCCCTTCGCCATGGCACTGAGAGTCTCGAAGAACTGGAGAGGGATTGTGCAGGGGGTGGGGGGGGGGGGAGGGGGTGGAGGAGCACCGATTGTCGCTGTACGCGGATGATTTATTGCTGTACATTGCGGATCGGGGGGGGGGTGCCAGAGGTGTTGAAGATACTTGGGGAGTTTGGGGATTATTCAGGCTACAAGCTCAACGTGGGGAAGAGTGAGCTGTTTGTGCTGCACCCAGGGGACCAGGAGAGGGAGATAGGAGAGCTCCCGTTGAAGAGTGCGGTGAGGAGCTTTAGATATCTTGGGGTCCAGATAGCTAGGAGCTGGGGGGCCCTGCATAGGCTAAATTTTTCGAGGTTGGTGGAACAGATGGAGGAGGAGTTCAGGAGATGGGACGCGTTGCCACTCTTTTTGGCGGGTAGGGTCCAGTGAGTTAAGATGACGGTGCTCCTGAGGTTCTTGTTTCTCTTCCAGTGCCTCCCCATATTGATCCCGAAGGCTTTTTGTAGGAGGGTTAACAGGGGTATTCTGGGGTTCGTGTGGGTGCGCAAGACCCCGAGGGTGAGGAGGGTATTTCTGGAACGAGGTAGGCGGGTTGGCGTTGCCCAACTTGTGTGGGTATTACTGGGCTGCGAATGTAGCAATGATTCGTAGGTGGGTGATGGAAGGGGAGGGTGCCGCATGGAAGAGGATGGAGGCGGTGTTCTGTGTGGGTACGACTTTGGAGGCGCTGGTGACGGCCCCGCTCCCACTCCCCCCGGCAAGGTATTCTACGAGTCCAGTAGTGGTGGCTTCCCCCAAAATTTGGGGACAGTGGAGGCGGCATAGGGGGGAACTGAAGGCCTCAGTGTGGGCCCCGATACGGGGCAATCACCGGTTTGCACCAGGGAGAATTGATGGTGGGTTTTTGAGTTGGCACAGGGCAGGCATCAGGCGGATGGGGGACCTTTTCCTCGATGGGAAGTTTGCGACTTTGGAGGAGTTGGAGGGGAAGTGGGGTCTCCCCCCGGGGAACAATTTTAGATATATGCAGATTAGGGCGTTTGTCAAGCGGCAGGTGGCGGAGTTTCCGCTACTGCCGCCTAGGGGGGTGCAGGATAGGGTGCTCTCGGGGACGTGGGTCGGTGAGGGTAGGATCTCGGCAATTTATCAGGTGATACAGGAGGAGGAGGAGGCCTCGGTGGAAGAGCTGAAAGAGAAGTGGGAGGTGGAGCTAGGGGAGGAGATCGATGAGGAGACTTGGGCGGACACACTGGAGAGGGTGAATTCGTCCTCTTGCGCACGGCTCAGCTTGATTCAGCTGAAGGTGCTGCATAGGGCACATGACTGGGGCCAGGATGAGCCGGTTCTTTGGGGGAGAGGATAGATGTGGGAGGTGCTCGGGAGGCCCAGCGAACCACACGCACATGTTCTGGGCATGTCCGGCGTTGGAGGGGTTTTGGAAGGGGGTGGCGGGAACCTTGTCCAAGGTGGTCAGCTCCAGGGTGGAACCAGGCTGGGGGCTCGCGATCTTTGGGGTAGCATCGGAGCTGGGAGTGCAGGAGGCGTGAGAGCCCGGCATCCTGGCCTTTGCATCTCCAGTAGCCCGGCGTAGGATTCTTTTACAGTGGAGGGACGCGAAGCCCCCGAGCCCGGAGGCCTGGATTAACGACTTGGCCGGGTTCATCAGGCTGGAGAAGGTCAAGTTCGCCCTGAGGGGGTCAGTACAAGGGTTCTTCCGGCGGTGGCAGCCCTTTCTCTATTTTCTGGCGGAAGGTTAGAGGGTGGTCAATCTCAGCAGCAACCCGGGTGGGGGGGGGTGGGTTAGAGATTTGTTAAGGGGGTCTGTTTTTGCGACTGTTTGTTCGCTACTTGTTTCTTTTGTACTGTTACTAATTTATTGGTTTGTATTAGGGGGGGGGGGGTGTCCTTTCTGTTTATTTTTATACTTTGTTTATTTTATTGTTGGGAGAAAATTTGTAGTTGGAAAATTTGAATAAAAATTATTTTTACAAAAAATGTCTGCAGCACACGTGAAAGCTTTTCTTCTCAGTCTTCTTTCTTGATTTAACATTTTTTTCTCTTCCCGGGTGGCTGAGCATCGTTCAAAGTGCTCACCGCCAGTTTTTGTGTTGTTCGTTATGGAGAACTAATGCCAGAAAGCACAGAGGTCAAAAACTAACAACGCTTTATTTACAAGATGTGTTCTGTACAGGCTGCTTTTTCACCCTGGCAGTTTCTTGTACTAGCGACCTGTGACATCACTTCCAATGATGACATGAATATAGTAATACACAGTGCTTACTGCAACTACAAAGACTCAATATAAATACATAACAGGAAGAAGATGTCATCCTCACCCGGTCTGGCCTACATGTGACTCCAGACCCATAGTAATGTGGTTGACTCTTAAATGTCCTCTGAATGCCTCCCATCCATGGACTCCATCTACACCTCCCGCTGCCAGGGGAAAAGCGGGCAGCATAATCAAGGATCCCTCCCACCCGGCTTACTCACTTTTCCAACTTCTTCCATCGGGCAGGAGATTCAGAAGTCTGAGAACACGCACGAACAGACTCAAAACAGCTTCTTCCCCACTGTCACCAGACTTCTAAATGACCCTCTTATTGACTGACCTCATTAACACTACACCCTGTATGCTTCAACCGATGCCAATGCTTATGTAGTTACGTTGTATATCTTGTGTTGCCCTATTATGTATTCTCATGTATTTTCTTGAATTTTGTTTAATTCCCTTTTCTTCCATGTACTGAATGATCTGTTGAGCTGCTTGCAGAAAAATACTTTTCACTGTACCTCGGTACACGTGACAATAAACAAATCCAATCCAATCCAATTGGCCTAGCAAATGACTTGGTTCAAGGGAAATTAGGGATGGTCAATAAAAAAGGCCCAACCAGCAATAGCCATCCCATGAACAAATAAAAAAAGGTTTTTATGCTGACCTGGTTCTGGACTCTTGCATGTAACATAGTCACTTTTGAACAGCTCTATTATCTTACCTTTATATTTCTTTTTTTTTAAATTGCTAATTAGATTTCAAGAAGCAGTTCTGCAAGTGTGAAGCCTGTCTCCCAAGGCAGAAGGTTGCTTTCTTGGCTCAACATAATCAGTTCTCAGATTTTTCACTAGATAGGACATTACAACCCTCCATAGAAAGCGCATTTTCTTGGAGTATTGTAGAGTAAGCCTGGAGAACAGCAGTGGATATATTTGAATTTTTAAAGGTTGTCTTGCTAACTGGAAATTAGGACTGTCAGGAAAGCTTGGGACTATAAAAGGAGAGTAGGACTCAATTTTTTTGGAATAAAGTAAATGAAATCTAGGTGAGTGGCAAAACAAGATATTTTGGGAGTGTAATTGGGGCCTCACGGTAGCATGGTGGTTAGCATCAATGCTTCACAGCTCCAGGGTCCCAGGTTCGATTCCCGGCTGGGTCACTGTCTGTGTGGAGTCTGCACGTCCTCCCCGTGTTTGCGTGGGTTTCCTCCGGGTGCTCCGGTTTCCTCCCACAGTCCAAAGATGTGCGGGTTAGGTGGATTGGCCATGCTAAATTGCCCGTAGTGTAAGGTTAATGGGGGAATTGTTGGGTTATGGGTATACGGGTTACGTGGGTTTAAGTAGGGTGATCATTGTTCGGCACAACATCGAGGGCCGAAGGGCCTGTTCTGTGCTGTACTGTTCTATGTTCTATGTAATCGATATTTGGGACTGCTATAGAATCTGTCAGGAAGTTGGAATTAAATGAAAAGTAAAGAATTGAATAAAAATAAACTGATAAGAGTTTAGGTGCATTGAGGAATTGTGAGATGCAGATTAGCCTGGACGCAGGGTGAAACAGATACTTTGTTAAGCACAGTGGAAACTAGCAGTCTGGAGACTGTGATCATAGTCACGCCCAGTTGCAAAGCAGAGCACTCTCACAGAATCAAGCTGTGCTTTCTCTGTAACAAAAGTAAGCAGCAGAAGTCTGTCTGTATGAGACCTCATTTGCTCTGCTCTAAAGTAGAAAAAGGGTCCTCAAAGGGCCCTTGTAATTATTTGCTGGCTTTGGCTCTTGGTTTTAAAACCTATGGGATGTTGTTTTGGGAAAGGTATATTCACAAAGTTTGGGGAACGTTGATGTGGATTGTGGAGTAATTTAAGCATAGTCTGGGTAACCATTATTGTAGTTATTTTTTCTTTACAGTTGCCTTTCTTGTGTGATTTAAAGTTTAATAAACATTTTGTCAATTGAATAATTTACAGCAAGACTGACCCTTTTAAAGGGTCTCACCTCTTTTCTCACATTTTTCCAAATTACAAAAATAAATAGTTGAGAACTAGCTATAGTTAAGAACTATTCCAAGCTTCCCTTCTGGGATTTAGAAAGCCCTCACATTGAACGTCAGCAGGATTCACAACAAATGGGGCAAAGACAATCCAAAAGGTACATGGAAAGACAAGGAAAAATAAAGATTATTTTTTTTAAATGCTATTCTTTTACAAATATTGAAATAGAGATTCAGGGATTTGAATATAAAAATAACTCAAAACAAAATTGGGGAATTAGAAGCATTAAATAAACTATGGGGGTATGATAATTAAAAAGTCATTATGACAGAAACACAGTTTAGGTATTGTCAGGGCTGGAAGTTTAATATTTCTGGTATAGCACGTGCAGCAGAATTTATATCAGTAGAGTGTTCGAATGTGGGATTGCATAACAAGTTAGTATGTCCGTCCCTGATGAGCTTTGCATGAAGCTAGTTTCAAAGGGTAAGGATGCAGTCACAGATTGTTTGGCAGGTCAGCTCAAAATCTCCTGCAGGAACAAAATCCAAACTTCTACCTGGGATAGAAAAGAGAAAAATAAATATCTTCTGTCAAATTTTTAAATACTGAGCTGTGATAATGTTTGACAGGTAGGGCAGAATTTTACCAACTGTGTGGCAATGGAAATAGAGGCAGAGATTTTGGGGCTGGTAAGATAGTGTTGGTCCATGCTGAGCTGGCCCCCAATGTCCTCCCCAAGCCATTTTAACAGATGCAGGTGGTGGGACGGATCTGCGAAAGACACATTGGCATGGGCATGTAATTAAGGTGGTTAAACATTCAATTGTCGGGTATTTCCTTACCTTTAATCAGTGGCATATAAGTTGGCAGAGGCTCAAAGGATGCAGGATCTTAGTGACAGCTGAGTTGTGGAGGGAACTGGCACCTATGCTGTAAAGTTCTCTGTAGGCTCCTTCTTCAAGAAGTTGGCCTATCAAGTTTGGAGGCACTGATGGGCAGCACAGTGGCGCAGTGATTAGCACTGCAGCCTCACGCCACCAAGGACCCAGGTTTGGTCATGGCCCCGGGTTACTGTCCATGTGGAGTTTGCACATTTTCCCTGTATCTGTGTGGGCCTCGCCCCCACAACCCATTAAGATGTGCAGGGTAGATTAATTGACCACGCTAAATTTCCACTTAATTGAAAACAAATAATTGGGTACTCTAAATTGAAAAAAATAATTAATTTTTAGAAATAGTTTAGAGGCACTGCTGAGGATGTGGCCAAAGTAGTGCTGTCAGCAAAAATGTGGACTATAAAATTCTGTCTAAGGTCATCGCCAAATGGATAAGATCAGGTTTAGAGTTGATGATCCACCCTGAACAGACCTGGCTGTAACCATCAGGAAGATTTTTGACAGCAGTGCACTCAAGGATACAATTGCCGATATACAGGGCAGAGCTGTGGACAGCTACCTCATCAGCCTGGACCAGGAGAAGGCCTCTAACAGAGGATTGTACAAATGGGGTTTGAGGATGGAATCTGCAATTGGACCCAACTGCTGTCACAAATATAAGTAGCATAGTTTCAATGGCTGGGAATCAGCTTTCCAATTAAATCAGACAGCCTTGCCCTCTCTCCCCTGTCCTGTTCATGTGTTGCACAGAAATCTTTGCTGTGTCCATCAGGAATGATTTGAGTATAGGTGGTGGAGTCACATAGGTCAAAGGCTCCCTATACATCGACAATGTCACTTTCTTCTGCTTGAATCTGCTGTCGGTGGGCAGACTGATCAACACCTGTGACCAGTTCGATCTGGTCTTGGGTTCCTAGGTAAATTATGGCAAGAGTTAAGCCATGTTCAGCCATGAACTGGGCTGACCAATGCTTTGTCCCTTTCACTATCAGGTCAGGGTGCCTGAAGGTAGTGGGGTTATGGTCCAGAGGAGCCAAGGCATGTGTTAGAAACTAGAAAGAGCGAGTAGCCATGGTAAAAATGGACATGTGGGAGTAATGCTCCCTCTCCAGTATGGGTAAAAACCTGGTCATCAAGGGTGAGGCAGGCCTGGCCCACTTCTCATTCTTGCACTCTGGTGATCACCCAAGCCATGGTCCACTATATCTGAAGGTTGAAAATGGACCATGTGTGGTAGTATGACTAGAGGTACTATGGTACCTGGGAATGTGAGCTACCATTGGTGGAGAAGGCTCGCTGCTCATTGGCCCAAGTGTTTGCTTTTCATTGGTCGGGATGTAAGGAAGCTCCGCCCAATGAGGCAGGGTATAAGAACCCGTGTTTCCCAGCAGCCATCCTTCTTTCTGTACTCGAGCTGCTGGGGAAACATCTTGTAGATTAAAGCCTACAATTCGGACTACTCCTTCGTTTCAGTAGTTATTGATCGCGCATCACCATGTTCACAGGGACACAAGGTCAAAATCTCTAGAGAAAGGGAGTGAGGGGGAACATGTCTAGCATCATCCTCATCCTTTTGTGTGTGGTTGCATCAAGCTGCGAGTCGACTCTCGGTATGCAAAGATCACGTGTCATGTGCTGAGGTGCAACCTGCCTCCGGTATTGTGAAGAATGGGTCTGGCCAAGCTGCCACCTGTCCCTTGTGGAAAAGATTATGCAGAGAAACACCATTGACCACAAATCCATCAGGCAGTGGTCTGCACGTAATATCCTTGAGGCCCTGCGGGAAAAGGGGATCCAATGACATGGTGCCCTGAGCAAACTGTCAAAGTAATTTGGCTGAACCCTTCATCACCAGAACTTTCAAACAAGCACCAAGATGTAGCTTGACTGGTGGTTAGGTTAGATTTAGATTTATTGCCAAATCTACCGAGGTACAGTGAAAAGTATTGTTCTGTGTAGAGTACAGACAGATCGCTCCGTACATGAAAACAGAAGGCATACGATAAATACGCAATGTAAATACGTTGACATCGGGTGAAGCATACAGAGTGTAGTGCTACACAGTAGAGAAGATGCGTGTAGCGATCAGTTCAGTCCATAAGAGGGTCATTCAGGAGTTTGGGAACAGTGGGAAAGAAGCTGTTCTTGAATCTGTTAGTGCATGTTCTCAGACCTTTGTATCTTCTGCCAGATGGAAGAGGTTGGAAAAGAGAATCGCCTGGGTGAGGAGTACTTGATTACGCTGCCTAATTTCCCAAGGCAGCGGGAGGTGTAGAGTCAATGGTGGTAGATGGGTTCGCGTGATGGACTGGGCTGTGTTTTTTTTTTTATAAATGTTTTTATTCAGTTTTCGTATTTTATATTGAACAAATTACAAATTGTTAGGAGAGAGAAAAAAAAAACAAACAAAAACAAACACGCAAAAATTAACACACATATTTACAGGTAAGCATCTTCGTAGTAGTAACTGCGCCCCCCCCCCCCCCCTCCCCCCCTCAACATGTTTATTTAGCTTGGTTTTGGGCCTTAGCTAGCCATCGAACCCCCGTAACGAACCTGTAGCCCCCCCCCCCCTCCCGCTACCTTCCCCCGACTATTCTTCCTCTTGTACATTGGCCACAAATAGGTCCCGGAACAGTCGCATGAATGGCTCCCACGTTCTGTGGAAGCCGTCGTCCGACCCTCGGATGGCAAATTTGATTTTCTCCATTTGGAGAGATTCCGAGAGGTCGGACAGCCAGTCCGCAGCTCTGGGCGGTGCTGCTGACCGCCAGCCAAACAGGATTCTACGGCGGGCGATCAGGGAGGCAAAGGCAAGGGCATCCGCCCTCCTCCCCAGGAATAGATCTGGCTGTTCTGAAACCCCGAAGACCGCCACTATCGGGCATGGCTCCACCCTCACTCCCACCACTTTGGACATTACCTCGAAGAAGGCTGTCCAGTACTCCACGAGTCTGGGGCAGGACCAGAACATGTGGGCGTGGTTGGCCGGGCCTCTTTGGCACCGTTCACATCTGTCTTCCACCTCCGGGAAGAACCTACTCATACGGGTTCTTGTTAAGTGGGCTCTATGTACCACTTTTAGTTGCGTCAGGCTGAGCCTTGCGCACGTGGAGGTGGAGTTGACCCTATGCAGTGCTTCGCTCCAGAGTCCCCACCCGATCTCCATCCCCAGGTCGTCCTCCCATTTCCTCCTTGTTGCGTCCAGTACGGTGTCGTCCCTATCTACCAGTCGGTCATACATGTCACTACAGTTCCCTTTCTCTAGGATACTTGCGTCCAGTAGGTCTTCCAGTAGTGTCTGTCGTGGCGGTTGTGGGTACGTCCTTGTCTCCTTTCGTAGGAAGTTTTTGAGCTGCAGGTACCGTAGCTCGTTCCCCCCAGCTAGCTGAAATTTCTCTGTCAGTTCGTCCAGTGTTGCGATCCTGTCGTCCGTGTATAGGTCCCTGACTGTCAGTGTCCCCCCGTCCTGCCTCCACCTTTTGAAGGTGGCGTCGGTCAGTGCTGGTTTGAACCTATGGTTGTTGCAGATGGGAGCCCTGTTCGACATTTTGGTCAGGCCAAGTTGCTGCCGCAGTTGGTTCCAGGATTGGAGGGTGGCTGTCACCACTGGGCTGCTGGAGTGTTTTTTGGGTGGGGATGGGAGTGCTGCCGTGGCGAGGGCCCGGAGGGAGGTTCCCATGCAGGAGGCCTCCTCCGCACGCACCCACTCAGCTTCTGGCTCCTGGATCCATCCCCTTACTCGCTCGGCTGTTGCTGCCCAGTGGTAGAATTGTAGATTCGGGAGGGCTAACCCTCCCCTGGTTTTTGTTTTTTGTAAGACCTTCTTTGGGATCCTAGCATTTTTACCCCCCCATACGAACGCCATGATGAGTTTGTCCAGCGCTTTGAAAAAGGCCTTGGGGATGTAGATCGGAATGGATCTAAACAGGAAGAGGAACCTGGGCAGTACGTTCATTTTGATCGTCTGAACTCTCCCCGCGAGGGAGAGCGGGAGTGTGTTCCATCTTTGCAGGTCCTTTTTAACTTCCTCCGTCAGGCTGGTGAGGTTCCATTTGTGGATCCCTTTCCAGTCATGGGCTATTTGGATCCCCAGGTAGCGGAATTTATGTCGGGCTTGTTTGAACGGCAGCCCCTTTAGTGCTGCCCCCCCCCCCCCTTGCGGGTGTAATGGGAAGATCTCACTTTTGCTCATGTTGAGTTTGTAGCCCGAGAAGGCTCCAAACTCTTTCAGGAGCGCGATGATTCCGTCCATGCTGCTTTGTGGGTCCGAGATATAGAGGAGCAGATCATCCGCATAGAGTGAGACTCTGTGCTCTCTACCTCCCCTTCGGATCCCCCTCCAATTTTTTGCTGCCCTGAGCGCGATTGCTAGCGGTTCGATTGCTAGTGCGAACAGCAGCGGGGACAGTGGGCATCCTTGTCTGGTGCCCCTGTGCAGCTGGAAGTATTGGGAGTTGGTATTGTTGGTCTGTACACTCGCCATGGGAGCGTTGTACAGGAGCTTTACCCAAGCGGTGAACCCTGTTCCAAGCCCGAACCGCTCCAGTACCTCTATGAGGTATTTCCATTCGACTCTGTCGAAGGCCTTTTCTGCGTCCAGGGAGACGATCACCTCTTGTGTTCTCTCCCCGGAGGGGGTCATTATCACGTTCAGCAGGCGCCTGATGTTCGCGGTCAGCTGTCTACCTTTGACAAAGCCCGTCTGGTCCTCTGTGACCACCTCAGGTACACAGTCTTCTAGCCTTTTGGCTAGGATTTTGGCCAGTATTTTGGCGTCTGCGTTCAGCAGAGATATGGGTCTGTATGACCCACATTCCGTTGGGTCTTTGTCTTTCTTAGGTATCAGCGAGATTGAGGCCTGTGCTAACGTGGGTGGCAACGTGCCCCTAGCTAGCGAGTCTGTGAACATCTCCCGCATGTGCGGGGCCAGCGCTGTCGCAAATTTTTTGTAGAAGTCCGCCGGGAATCCGTCCGGTCCCGGCGCCTTCCCCGCCTGCATGGAGCTAATGCTGTCCATGATCTCTCCCAGTGCTAGTGGTGCTTCCAGATCCCGTTTTCTGCCCTCTCCCACAACTGGTATGTTCAGTCCGTCAAGAAACCGGTTCATCCCAGCCTTCCCCGTTGGGGGCTCTGAGGTGTACAGCTCTTGGTAGAAGGCCTTGAAGGTTTTGTTAATCTTCTCTGGTTCTGTTTCCAACGTGCCTCTGGTATCTCTGATTTGCGCGATTTCTCTGCTGGCTGCCTGCTTTCTCAGCTGGTGGGCCAACAGGCGGCTGGCTTTGTCTCCGTGTTCGTATAGGGCCCCGCGTGCCTGGCGGAGTTGGTGTACTGCTTTCCTGGTGGAGAGCAGGTCAAAGTTCCTTTGTAATTCTTTTCTCTCCGCCAGGAGTTCTACAGTCGGGGCCTCGGAGTATTTATGGTCTACCTCCAGTATGGAGTCGACCAGCTTCTGCCTAGCCACCCTTTCCTCCCTATCTCTTTGCGCTTTGTAGGCTATGATTTCCCCTCTTAGTACGGCCTTAAGCGCTTCCCAGAACGTGGAGGGTGAGACCTCCCCGTTTTGGTTGATCTCAGTGTACTCCGCTATGGCCTGCGCTATCCTTTCGCTGAAGGCCTTGTCAGCTAGTAAGGCACCGTCCAACCTCCATTTGGGGCGCTGGGCCCTTCCCGTCTCTAGCCGCACATCCATGTAGTGTGGAGCGTGGTCTGATATCACAATTGCGGAGTATTCCACCTTGTCTATCTCTGGAAGCACCGTTTTCCCCACCACAAAGAAGTCAATTCTGGTGTACACGTTGTGTACTGGGGAGAAGAAAGAGAATTCTTTCTCCCCCGGGTGGGCGAATCTCCAGGGGTCTACTGCTCCCATCTGCTCCATATAGTGGCTGAGTTCCCTTGCCATGTTTGAGGTTTTCCCCGTTCTGGGGTTTGATCTGTCCGTCGTTGGGTCCTGTACACAGTTGAAGTCCCCCCCCATGATTAGTCGGTGCGTCGCTATGTCCGGGATTTCTGCCATGGTCTTTTGGATGAAGCTCGTGTCGTCCCAGTTGGGCGCGTACACGTTAACTAGAACTACCGGCGCCCCATCCAGGGCCCCGCTGACCATGACATACCGTCCCCCTGGGTCCGTAACCGTCTTTGTCGCCCTAAACATTGTCCTCTTGCCAATCAGGATCGCCACCCCCCTGGCCCTTGCCCCATAACAGGAATGATAGGTTTGTCCCACCCAGCCCTTTCTTACCCGCAGTTGGTCCCGCTCCCTCAAGTGCGTCTCTTGGAGGAAGACTATGTCGGCCCTCATGTTTCTAAGGTGGGTGAGGACTCTAGATCTCTTCACTGGGCCGTTAAGTCCCCTTACGTTCCAGGTGACTATTCTGGTGGGGGGCTTCTGCCCCCTTGCTCCTGTGGGGTTAACCATATTTGTCCGTTGGACGCGCCCCTGCCCTCTGGGGTTTCCCTATGTTAGGGGGCCGTCCAGGATGTCCACTATCACTGCTCTCCCCATGCGGTCGGGTCCCTGCGCTCCGGGGTTCCCCCTTGTCCCGGGGACACCCGCCATGGCCGTCCACTTTGTGTCCGCCACGCGGGTAGTCCCCTGCACTCCGGGGGGCCCCTTCACCCACAGACCGTACTGGGTGGGTGCTTGCAGCAGTTCCCTGTTTCGAGCCCTTGTCTGTGGCACTTTGTGGCCCTATTCCCTTACTGGCCTCTTTTGTCCCTTCGTCCCTGCGTTTCCCCTCCCTGGTCTCTCGCCCCCCGGGTGCCCCCCCCCCCCGCTCTATCCCTTTCGGGGATACCCCTGTGTACCCCTCCATTGCCCCTCTCTCCCCCATTCCTGTCCCCATTTGCTCTCCCACCTTTGATGGGTGATCCCCCCCCTCCCCTGCCTGGCGCCTTCCCCCCTGTTGGGGGTGCGCTGCGGCCCTGCTCTGTTGCGCGCCCCCTTTGCTAGCTTTCCTGCTAGCACGGTGGCTCCCCTCTCGGAGGTTGCTGTCCCGCTTCCCCTCTCCCCTCTCCAGTACTCCCGTTCCCTCGTGCCGGGGCCTGGCCTCCCACCTGGGACTGGGCTGTGTTCACAACTTTGGTTTCTTAAGAAAGGCCCTCCTCATCAGATCATTCCTCTCACCCCGAGACAAACGTCCAACCATTCAATGGAGGGAGTGCAATGTAGGTTTACAAGAATTATATCTGGACTTCAGGGATTAAGTTATCAAGAGAGATTACACAAATTAGGCAAGTTTTCTCTAGAATTTAGAAGGTTAAGGGGTGATCTGATCAAAGTCTTAACGATATTAACAGGAAAAGACAGGGTAGATAAAGATGTGGGGCGGGATTCTCCCGCACCCGGCGGGGCGGGGGGCCCCGGCGGGACGGAGTGGTGTGAACCACTCAGGCTTCGGCCCACACCAAAGGTGCAGAATCCTCTTCAAGGGCTAGGCCAGCACCAGAGTGGTTTGCGCCCCGCCGGCCGGCGTGGAAGGCCTTTGGCGCCACTCCAGCCGGGGCCGAAGGGACTCCATCAGCCGGCGCAAGTCCGCACATGCGCAGGAGCGTCAGCGGCTGCTGACGTCATCCCCGCGCATGCGCGGGGGGGGTCACCTACGCGTCGGCCATCGCGGAGGCTGACACGGCCAACGCGTAGGAAAAGAGTGCCCCCACGGCACCGGCCTGCCCGCGGATCGCCAGCCAGGCCACTGTGGGGGCACCACCCTGGGGCCAGATCGCCCCGTGCCCCCCCCAGAGCCCGCCCGCGCCGCCAGGTCCCGCCAGTGAGAGACCTAGTCTGACCCAGAGGGACTTCGGCCCTTGGCGGGCCTGAGAATTCGGGCAGCCCCGGAGCACATTGAGTCGCACCGATCCCCGCCATTGTCCGAGGCGGGCGCCTCGCCGACTTTTGGAAGGTCGGAGGAAAGCGGGGGCGGGATTCACACCTACCCCCGGCGATTCTCCGACCTGACGGGGGGGGTCGGAGAATCCCGCCCAAATTGTTTCCACTGGTTGGAGATTTTAGAACTAGTACACATAGTCTAAAACTTATGCCCAGACCATTCAGGGGAGATGTGAGGAAGCACTTCTACACACAAAGGGTGGTAGAGGTTTGGAACTCTCTTCCCCAAATGGCAATTGATGCTAGATCGGTTGTTAATTTTAAATCTGTAAGAGGTCTCATAACACCAGGTTAACGTCCAACAGGTTTATTTGAAATCACAAGTTTTTGGGGCGCTACTTCTTCATCAGATGAAGAATACAACTGAGTTGCTTGCTAGGCCATTTCAAATCAAAGGCCAATTTTAAATTTGAGATAGATACATTTTTAAGTAAAGGTGTTAAGAGATATGGGTCAAACGCAGGTATATGGAGTTAGGCCACAGATCAGCCATGATATCCTGGAATGGCAGAGCAGGCTTGAGGGGCTGAATGGCCTACTCCTGTTCCTATGACCAATACCATCTGGAAGAAAGAGGGCTACAGATACATGGGAACACAACCACCTGGAAGTTCCTCTCCAAGACACACCATCCTGACTTGTAAATATGTCAACATTCCTTCACTGTTGCTGGGTCAAAATCCTGGAACTCCCTCCAAAACAGCACTGTGGGTGTACCTACTGTGGTGAATGTGATTCACACTATATATAGTTGCCAATATCACTCCATGTATATATGTTCGTTATCTACCCGTTGTAAGATCAATGCTGTATATAGTTGCCCATATAACTCTGTGTATATATGTTCACTATCCACCATTGTAAGTGCAGTTGCACTATCCGACCACCAGGGGGAGTCGCTCTGGGAGTACGCGAGAGTTTGTACTGGGCTCCTTCCTTGGCTCCGCCCAGGACTCCTCCCCCTGGGACCGATGTATAAAGATCAGTGCCTTAGAGCCAGCCTGCCAGTTCATCTGAAGTTCAAAGACAAATAGGTTGGCTCTGTTGTAAGTGTATTAAAGCCTCTGTTCAGATCCAACTACACGTGTTCGCTGAATTGATGGTTCCATCACCTACACCACATGGATGGTAGGGGTTTACAAAGGCAGCTCACCACCACTTTCTCAAGTGCAACTGGGATGTACAATGAATGCTGGCTTAGTCAGTAAATTCCACATTCCTTGAATGTGGTTAGCGCTGTTGCTTCACAGCACCTGGGTCCCAGATTCGATTCCTGGCAAGTCTCACTATCTGTGCAGAGTCTGCACGTTCTCCCCATGTCTTTTTAAAAATAAATTTAGAGTGCCCAATTCATTTTTTTCAATTAAGGGGCACTTTAGCATGGCTAGTCCACCGACCCTGCACATCTTTGGGTTGTGGGGGGCGAAACCCACGCAAACACGGGAGAATGTGCAAACTCCACACGGACGGTGACCCAGAGCCAGGATCGAACCTGGGACCTCGGCGCCATGAGGCAGCAGGGCTAGCCCACTGCGCAACCATGCTGTACATTCTCCCCATGTCTGTGTGGGTTTCCTCCGGGCGCTCTGGTTTCCTCCCGGAATTCCCGAATGGAGTTGTTAGGTGAATTGGGCATTCTGAATTCTCCCTCAGTGTACCTGAACAGGCGCCGGAGTGTGGCGACTAGGGGATTTTCACAGTAACTTCATTGCAGTGTTAATGTAAGCCTACTTGTGACACTGATAAGGATTATTATTATTGAATGAAAAAACATAGAAAACTAATATTATTGCACTGTGATGGTCATTTTGAAATATTTTGTAATGTTCTTTCAGCTATATGAATAAAGTATACTTTTGCAAAAATAAGTAGCTAGTGGAAATGTGTCTACCAGATCCACAGCAGCCATTGAACACAGAACAAGATTCTTGAGAAGCTTGTAGTAAAGCTCCTTTCTGGCTCTGGGGTCAATGCTTTTGACTCTTCCTGTGAGGAGGTGAGTGGCACAGAGATGGAAATGCAGCTACGTGGAGTGGCTATATTTCAGTCAGGGGAGCTCCAGCTTTTATTTTCATTGAATACGGACAAGGAAGACTTATGGGAAAAAGAAGGCAGCCTCACAATTGCAGCAGACACTACTCAGCTCAAATGCTGAGGTTCTTGGAGATGTCTAAGCATTAATTAACTGCAAATATTTCATCTCTCTGAGGAAGTGATTTCAGACTTGTGCAGTGTGATTTTTGTGAGGGCCACGAAGAATCCAGCACGAGTTTTCAGGATACAAGGAAATAACATTTATTTACAAAATCATACATACATATATATATATAAATATATACAGCAGCAGCAGCAACTTTCCTTGTTGCTCACTCCTCTCTCTCCTGCTGGTTCCAAACTGGCCAGTTGTATTTATGCAGTGAGTCTGCTAATGATTCCTCCGCCCCCCTCATTGGGGAAGCTCATACTCCCACAGGATTGTGGGATTGTCATTAGTCCCCAGCCAATGGTAAGCAGGCAGGTTATAACATCCCTCCCCCCCCCCCCCCCCCAATGTCCAAGGAATCCACCGAAGACCCTGGCGAAGGAGGGTGTCGGACTCATTTTGCCGCAGGCCGGACACCATTTGCACAAGGCACTGGATGGGGCAGCGTGTAATGAGATGGAGACTGGCGCTTCCGTGATGAACGGCGTAACGGTTGTACATCCACGGCCCGTGGGCCAGAGGATTCCCCCTCTGAGGTGTCTTGTGTCTCCATCTCGGAGTCAGAGTCTGCTGCCTCCGTCAACTCGGCATCTTTATCTCCACACGGTTCTGTCACAACCTGCGCAGGCTTTGAGTGAGGCACCAGAGGAAGATTGTGAGGAATACTTTTCATTGTGTCTGGTCTCTGTGGCTGTAGAAATGAGCTCCTGGGGCGGGCAATCTTTGGCAGGGATAGTCTTCTGGACCGAAAATGATTTACATGTTTGCACTGGAGATGACCCTGGGCTTGCACCTGGTAAGAGATAGGGTCCGTTTGGCGAAAGATTACGCCAGGGACCCACTGGGCACCACCAGCAAAATTCCGAACGAACACTGGTGTAAACGGCCGAATTGGCCGATGCCGAGAAAAACCATGTCCCTGCCGTTCTTGTGTGCGGCGTACTTTTGCGCCAATGTCCGGGAAAACCATGCTAAGACGGGTGCAAAGTCTCCGGCCCATTAGGAGCTCTGCGGGAGCTACCCCAGTCACTGCATTGGGGGTGGTCCTATATGAAAACAAAAAACGAGCCAGTCTCGTGTTGATCGACCCGGAAGACTGCTTCTTTATGCCTTGTTTGAATGTCTGCCCTGCACGCTCCGCCAACCCATTTGAAGCTGGGTGGTAAGGGGCAGTGCGGATATGGCGTATGCCGTTCATCTCCATGAACCTCGCAAACTCCTCACTTGTGAACGGAGTGCCATTGTCCGTGACCAGCACCTCGGGGAGGCCATGCGTACTGAAAGACAAATGCATCTTCTCGATTGTTGCGCAGGACGTTGTGCCTCCCATCTTATGCACCTCTAGCCATTTAGACTGGGCGTCGATTAATAGCAGGAACATGGATCCTTGAAAAGGGCTGGCGAAATCCGCATGCAAGGCCGCCCTGGCCATTCCCAGTGATGTAGAGGCGCAGCCGGCAGAAGCTTCTGATGCTCCTGGCAAATGGAGCAGTTTTGGGCTACCTTCTCAATGTCGGTATCGAGGCCTGGCCACCAGACATAACTCCAGGCCAACATTTTCATTTTGGTCACACGTGGATGCCCACTGTGCAAGTCTCTCAGTATCAGCTCCTGTCATTTTTCCGGGACAATCACACGCGTCCCCAACAAAAGAATTCCGTTTTCCACACTGAATTCGAACAGCTTGGAGGAAAATGCCCACAACTCGCCTGGGAGCTGTCTATGCTGCCCACCATACAGCACAATGCGCCGAACCTTTGACAGGACTGGCTCCGTCTGGGTCCACTCACGGATCTGTGATGCCATGACAGGCAAGATGTCCATAAAATCTAGGGTTGCAACCACCTCACCGGTCTTGGAGGTCGACATGGGGCCGGTCGATAAAGGCAATCGGCTCAGTGCGTCGGCATTCCCTACCTGGGTTCCTGGTTTGTGCTCCAGAGAATACTCGTATGCAGCGAGCAACAAAGCCCAGCGCTGGATCCGTGCGGAAGCAATGGGCGGTATTGGCTTATCCTCTCTGAAAAGTCCCAGCAGAGGCTTGTGATCAGTCACGATAGTGAAGTGGCGGCCATATACGTACTGGTAGAAACGTTTCACCGCAAAGACCACTGCCAGGCCCTCCTTCTCGATCTGCGTGTACTTTTTTTCTGCTGCAGTCAATGAGAGGGAGGTGAAAGCTATCGGCCGCTCGGCCCCGTTCTCTATCTTGTGGGATAGGACGGCCCCAATACCATACGGGGATACATCCCTGTGGTGAATGTAACATGGTAATTCACACTATATCTTGTAAGCGCAGTAGCGTTATCCAACCACTAGGGGGAGTAGCTCTGGGAATGCTCAGGAGCTTGTACAGGGCTCCACCCTTGGCTCCACCCACGACTCCTCCCCCTAGTGCTGCTGTATAAATACCCTTGTCCAGAGTCAGCCTGCAGTTCACGGATAGTTCATCAACGGGTAACAGGCTGGCTCTGTAGTAAGTAGATTAAAGCCTATATTCATATCGGAAACACGTGTCTGGTGAATTGATGGTTCCATCAATCCCATCCTCGTCGCCAGTTTTGTGAGGGCCACGACGAATCCAGCACGAGTTTTCAGGATACAAAGAAATAACATTTATTTACAATAACATATATATATACACAACAGCAGCAGCAACTTCCCTTGTTGCTCACTCCTCTCTCTCCTGCTGGTTCCAAACTGGCCAGCTCTATTTAAGCAGGGAGTCTGCTAATGATTTCTCCGCCCCCTCATTAGGGAAGCTCAGACTCCCATAGGATTGTGGGATTGTCATTAGTCCCCAGCCAATGGTAAGCAGGCAGGTTATAACAGTGATGAAAGTAGAAATTATTATATATTTCATATTTGTTGCAGTAAAATTATCAAGGAACCCTGGTTTAAAATATATACAGGCAGTATGTATAATAAATTCATTACCACAGGAAGTAGCTGATGCTAAAACTTTGAATATATTCAAGAAGCTGCTAGAGCAATAGTTATTGGGGACTCGATAGTTAGAGGGACAGATAGACAGTTCTGTGGCAGCGAAAGAGACTCATGGATGGTATGTTCCCTCCCGGGTGCCAGGGTCCGTGACTTGTCGGACCGTGTTTTCGGAATCCTTAAGGGAGAGGGGGAACAGTCACACGTCGTGGTGCACATCGGTTCCAACGACATAGGTAAGAGAAGGGACGGGGATTTAAAACAGGAACTTAGGGAGCTAGGGTGGAAGCTGAGAGCCAGGACAAACCATGTTGTCATCTCTGGTTTGTTGTCGGTGCCACGTGCTAGTGAGGTGGGGAACAGGGAGAGAGTGCAGATAAACACGTGGCTGCAGGGATGGTGTAGGAGGGAGGGTTACAGGTACGTGGATAATTGGAGGTGGGACCTGTACAGACAGGATGGTTTGCACCTGAACCAGAGGGGAACCAATATCCTGGGAGGGAAATTTGCGACGGCTCTTCGGGGGGTGTTTAAACTAATTTGTCAGGGGGCTAGGAAAACGAGCTGTAGTCCAGAAGCCAGTGTTGAGAGTAATGAGGTACTGAGGAGGGTATCAAGGTCGCAGGAGTGTACCGGCAGACAGAAAGGTGGGTTGAAGTGTGTCTACTTCAATGCAAGGAGCGTCCGGACTAAGGTAGATGAACGTGGAACGTGGATTGGTACTGGGACCACAATGCTGTGGCCATTACAGAGACATGGTTAGAACAGGGACAGGAATGGTTGTTGGAAGTTGCGGGGTATAGATGTTTCAGTAAGAGTAGGGAAGGTGGCAAAGAGGTGGAGGAGTAGCATTGTTAATCAAGGATAGTTTAACGGCTGCAGAAAGGCAGTTCGAAGGGGATCTGCCTACTGAGGTAATGTGGGCCGAAGTTAGAAATAGAAAAGGAGCAGTCACATTGTTAGGAGTTTTCTATAGGCCCCCAAATAGTAATAGAGATGTGGAGGAAGAAATTGCAAAACAGATTATGGATAGGTGTGGAGGTCTCAGGGTAGTTGTCATGGGTGACTTTAACTTTTGATTGGAACCTCTATAGGTCGAACAGTTTGGATGGGGCAGTTTTTGTACAGCGTGTGCAGGAGGGTTTCCTGACACAATATGTGGATAGGCCGACAAGAGGGGGAGCACATTGGATTTGGTATTGGGTAATGAACCGGGTCAAGTGTTTGATTTGTTTGTGGGAGAGCACTTTGGAGATAGTTATCACAATTCGGTGTCTTTCACTATTGCAATAGAGAGGGATAGGGCCATACGGCAGGGCAAGGTTTATAATTGGGGGAGGGGTAATTATGATGCGATTAGGCAAGAATTAGGGAGCATAAGGTGGGAACAGAAACTGTCAGGGAAGGCACAAATGAAAAGTGGAGCTTGTTCAAGGAACAAATAATGTGTGTCCTTGATAGGTATGTCCCTGTCAGGCAGGGAGGAAATGGCCGTGTGAGGGAACCATGTTTCACAAAAGAGGTTGAATGTCTTGTCAAGAGGAAAAAGGAAGAGTATGTAAGGATGAGTAAACAAGGTTCAGTTGGGTCGCTTGAGAGTTACAAGGTAGCAAGGAATGAGTTAAAAAAGAGGCTTAGGAGAGCTAGGAGGGGGCATGAGAAGTCCTTGGCAGGTCGGATCAAGGAAAGTCCCAAGGCTTTTTACTCTTATGTGAGAAATAAAAGAATGACCAGGGTGAGGGTTGGGCAGGTCAAAAACAGTAGTGGGAACTTGTGCATGGAGTCAGACGAAATAGGAGAGGCGTTGAATGAATACTTTTCTTCAGTGTTCACCAAGGAGAAGGGCCATGTTTTTGAGGATGAGAGTGTGATACAGGCGGGTAGGCTGGAGGGGCTAGATGTTCTGAGGAATAATGTATTAGCAATTTTGAAAAACCTGAGGGTCGACAAGTCCCCTGGGCCAGATGGTATATAGCCAAGGATTCTTTGGGATGCAAGGGATGAGATTGCAGAGCCTTTGGCTTTGATCTTTGGGTCCTCACTGTCCACAGGGATAGTGCCAGAGGACTGGAGAGTGGCGAATGTTGTTCCTCTGTTCAAGAAAGGGAATAGGAATGACCCTGGTAATTATAGGCCAGTTAGTCTTACTTTGGTGGTCGTTAAGTTAATGGAAAAGGTCCTGAAGGATAGGATTTATGACCATTTGGAAAGATGCAGCTTAATCCGGGATAGTCAACACGGATTTGTGAAGGGTAAGTCTTGCCTCACAAATTTAATTGAATTCTTTGAGGAGGTAACTAAGTGTGTAGATGAAGGTAGAGCAGTTGTGTCATATACATGGATTTTAGTAAGGCGTTTGATAAGGTTCCTCATGGTCGGCTCATGAAGAAAGTAAGGAGGTGTGGGATAGAGGGAAATTTGGCCAATTGGATAAGTAACTGGCTATCACATAGAAGACAGAGGGTGGTGGTGGATGGAAAATTTTCAAACTGGAGACCAGTTACCAGCGGTGTACCACAGGGATCAGTGCTGGGTCCTCCGCTATTTGTGATTTTTATCAATGACTTGGAGGAGGGGGCTGAAGGGTGGGTCAGTAAATTTGCTGATGACACCAAGATTGGTGGAGTAGTGGATGAGGTGGAGGGCTGTTGTAGGCTGCAAAGAGACATTGATAGGATGCAGAGCCGGGCCGAAAAATGGCAGATGGAGTTTAACCCTGATAAGTGCGAGGTGATTCATTTTGGGAGAAAACATTTGAATGCGGATTACAGGGTCAACGGCAGGGTTCTGAGGAATGTGGATGAACAGAGAGATCTTGGGGTTCATGTCCACAGATCTCTGAAGGTTGCCACCCAAGTGGATAGCGTTTATTAACAGGGGACTTGAGTTTAAGAGCGGGGTTAAGCTGCAACTATACATGACCCTGGTGAGACCACATTTGGAGTATTGTGTGCAGTTCTGGTCACCTCATTATAGGAAGGATGTGGAAGCATTGGAAAGGGTGCAAAGGAGATTTGCCAGGATGCTGCCTGGTTTGCAGGATAGGTCTTATGAGGAAAGGTTGAGGGATCTCGGGCTTTTCTCTTTGGAGCGGAGGAGGATGAGAGGCAACTTAGTAGAGTTTTATAAGATGATGAGGGGGATAGATAGAGTGGACGTTCAGAGACTATTTTCTCGGGTGGATGTAGCTGTCACAAAGAGGCATAACTATAAGATTCAGGGTGGGAGATATAGGACGGATATCCGAGGTAGGTTCTTTACTCAGAGAGTGGTTAGGGTGTGGAATGGACTGCCTGCTGTGATTGTGGAGTCCGACACTTCAGGAACTTTCAAGTGGTTATTGGATCGGCACATGGAGCACACCAGAATGACAGGGAGTGGGATAGCTTGATCTTGTTTCGGACAATGCTCGGTACAACATCGAGCATTGAAGGGCCTGTTCTGTGCTGTACCGTTCTCTGTTCTATGTTCTAGATATAGCACTTGGGAAGAATGGTATCAAGGGCTAGGGGAGAAAGCAGGATTAGGCTATTGCGTTGGATGATCAGCCATGATTGTGATGAATGGTGGAGCAGGCTCGAAGGGCCGAAAGGCCTCCTCCTGCTCCTATCTTCTATGTATCTATGTATGTTTTTTAAAGCTGTAATTAAAGAGTTATAAAAGGTGAGGTGATAATTGATTCCAACCACTTAATTTGGTTACAGATAAAGGGTTAATGGCTGGAGATTCCCTGGAGTGTAGATAATTTATGAGAGAGTACTATTTAGTCCTAGCTAAGCAGGTCATGAAACTTAGTGGGATACTGATGATATAATTAATGGGAGGAGCCAGGTCTGTCATATTGCAGTCTGCCGGAATATTTTAAGCGGAACAGCAGTTTGCGACAGGATTTGACAAAAGTGTACTGAATCTGCTCTTGAAAGGAACTTTCTAAAGATCTGCACAGCAAATCAAGTAAACCTGTTGTGTTAACTTTATTTCTAAGTGGCCTTTAAACTGTTTTAGTTTGCTTAATTGGAGTTAGTAGTAGGTATAGATAGGAATAAATTTTTCCTTGCGCTAGATCCTTGGGCTTCAAATGAAGTTACTGTGAAAAGCCCCTAGTCGCCACATTCCGGCGCCTGTTCGGGGAGGCTGGTACGGGAATTGAACCGTGCTGCTGGCTTGCCTTGGTCTGCTTTCAAAGCCAGCAATTTCGCCCTGTGACGTGCACAATGGAAAAGTACATTGAACTCGGGCAGGATTCTCCAGTCGCTGGGCTAACGCGGCTTGAGAATCCCACCCCTTCTGTTTAAGAACATTTAACTGAAAATTTTAAAGCTATTTATTTTGTGTTAATGTGGTGAATTCTGTGTTTAAATTAAAGTTTGATCTAACATAAAAGATACCTAATGGTCAGAGTTATCACTCTGGGGTTATCCTTTCCTCAAGGTTCTACAAATTAAAAAAATTGTTTGGGGTTCTCGTCCAGTATCATAATAAATGTTGAGGTCTAGTCTGGTATCCTAACAACAGTTGGATGGGAAAAGAGTTGATGGCAATTGAAAGTGACAAACATAATGGCCGGGATTCTCCCTTCTGGGCACTAAGTCCCTATGCCGGCGGTAAAGCTGGCGCCAACCACTCCAGCATCAACAGCCCCCGAAAGTGCGTAATTCTCCGCCTTTTGGGGGGCTAGGTGGACGCCGGAGGGGTTAGTGCCACTCCAGCCGGCGGCGAAGGGACAGCGCGTGTTTGCGCATGTGGCGAAGGGCAGGCGTGATCTCGCGCATGCGCGGAACGGCCGGCGTGATTCCGTGCTTGCTCAGACTGGCCAGCGTATTTCAGCACATGCACGGGGGATTCTCTTCTCCGCGCCGGCCATAGCGTAGCCCTACGGGGGCCGGCGCGGCAGAAAGAAGTGCCCCACGGAACAAGCCCGCCCGCAGATCATTGGGCCTTGATCTCGGGCCAGGCCACCATGGGGGCCCCTTGGGGTCGGATCCCCCCGCGCCCCTCGAGGACCGCCCACGCATACTCACTTACCAGGTCCCGCTGGTGCATGAGTTAAGTGATTCCGCCAGCGGGACTGGCCAAAAATGGACAGCCGTTCGACCCATTGGGACCCGGAGAATTGCCGGGGGGGCCGCTGCCAACAGCCCCCGACCAGCGTAGAGGGAATCCAACCCTTGCCCGAAAAACGGCGCCGGAGAATACGGCAGCCGGCGGCGGGGCAGGATCCCCCCCCCCCCCCCCCCCCCCCGGGGATTCTCTGACCTGGCGGGGGATTGGAGAATCCCACCCATGATGTATAGCCTTAACGGTGACATTTCCGTACCGGCCTCCTCGAAAAGGCGTCGGAATGTGGCGACATTGGGGCTTTTCACAGTAACCGCGTTGTAGCCTACTTGTGACAATAAACGATTATAGTGATATTTTTAATTTTCACCAATCATCAGATTACACAGTGGTGCTCTGCTATCATAGCCCAATTTTGTCGACGTGACAAGATTACTTCATTACATTCCAAGTGAGTACATATAATATTAACCAACCACTGCTCATACCACATTGCCCAGTCACTACCAAGGCATTGTACCACATTGCTACCTTTGATTAATCCCACTCACTTCTCTGAACTGCTTGCTGTTCAAATTTCTTTTAACCCCTTCAAGACCCATGTGGAATTTCACATTGGGTGGCCCTTTTCTGCATAGAAGAGGACATGGATGCTGTATTCCAGCGTTTTTCAAACTTTTTCCAACCGTTGGATCTTCGGGACCCACGGCGACCCACCATTATTGCTTTGTGTTATGCGGCAGGTGAGCCTGCTTGGTCCTCACAATCTTACTTGCTTTGTCATTCAAAGGTACATTTCTGCTAAAGACTTGAGCTGACAATTTAAGTTCTTGCTGAACCTTTGAGAAAAATCAAAAGGTTTGTCCTCGAACTTGCCATGCTTAGTCTTCAAATGCCTTTGAAGATTTGAGGTTTTTAAACTTCCATTTGCCAGTACTTTCCTGCTTATAACACATACGGGCTTTGCATCCTGATTTGCATTGGCACAATTAAAGCCATACCTCAAGAAATCATCTTTCCTGCTTTGTTCCTGATTTCAGTTTCTTGTTAATTGTTTGTTCTCCAGAGGCTCTGGAGCTCTGGATCAGCTCACGCTCGCACTGCTTTGTCCTGCCATGGACTCTCCAGTGAAACTCTCACCGGCAGATTCAATTGTGAGATCCTCTCGGGCCGGCCTGCAGTTCTCCGTCAGCCGCATCCACCGGCTGCTGCGTAAGGGCCACTATGCCAAGTGAGTGGGCGTCGGCACACCAGTCTACCTGGTCGCCATGCTGCAGCACCTGACCGCTGAGGTCCTCAAGTTGGCCGGCAACATGGCCCGGGACAACAAGGAGACCTGCTTCATCCCCCGCCACCTGCAGATCGCCATCCGTAATGACGAGGAGCTCAACAAGCTGCTGGGCGGGGTGACTATCGCCCAGGGCGGCGTCCTGCCCAACATCCTGCCCAAGAAGACCAGGAACCCCAGCAAGGTTTATGTCTGAGCGGAGGAGGGAGTAAAAAAAAAACTCCTGGCCTGTTTGTGTCTCTGGCCCTCTCCATTATTGCAAAATAATCCATCTTCAGATCTTCACACAGTCCTGTTGCTTGCTTGCTGGCAGCTACATAATGGAGGAATCTCTCCTTCATGATTTTGCGCCCAAAGCACGGATGTGCATGGCGTCAGTATACGTGCTGGGCGTGTGACCTTATCGCTGCCTCTGGTGGAAAGACTCCATCGTTCATATTAAATGGCCAGTCGGGAACAGCATTCATTTTTTTTACTTCAAAAGCTTATTTCCAATACCTGATTTTTCCAAGTTTATGACGTTTTATTACTGAAAATTAAAACAATTTCAGTTGAACATGCGTACCCTTGTTTTCAATATTTTCCCATGTCTTCAGAAATTTAAACAAGTATGAAGAAAAAGTAAACTCTTATTTTTGCTTTACAAAGTTTGACTTTGGAGGAGATGGAGTAACTTATCAAACACATACAATGTCACAATATTTCTTGCTGGTTCCACTGCATTGCACTATCCTAACATCCAAGTCACCTCGTTCTCCATTCTTGCCAAAACACTTCTTCCTGGTTTCCAGAGAGTGGTGACACAATGTGATCATTGTGTAGGATTTTTCCAGTGTGTTTTTTATAAATTTAGAGTACGCAATTATTTTTTTCTCCAATTAAGGGGCAATTTAGTGTGGCCAATCCACCTAACCTGCACATCTTTGGGTTGTGGGGGTGAAACCCACACAGTCCTGTGGAGAATGTGCAAACTCCACAAGGACAGTGACCCAGGGCCGGGATTCAAACCCGGGTCCTTAACGCCGCAGTCCCAGTGCTAACCACTGCGCCACATGCCACCCTGATTTTTACAGTGTTGACATGTGTCAGCCCTCTTGACTGGCCTTGTTTGATCAGTATTTCTCGCTGACAAACCTGGCCTGGCTTACTTCTCTCTGTCCAGTAGCTGCATCCACCCCAGTCACAGACTGCTGACCACTTCCCGACCAGTAGTTCACGTTGTGGGAGTGCAAGTGGACCATTGAACAGCTTGACCACGGAGCCGCAGGTCGCATACTGCCCATCGGTGGCGGGAAACCAACCGAGCAGCGCGCAGAGGACGAGCACCAGAGAAGAGCTCCAAGCTATGGCCACCACTGTTAGCATCGTGTGCCCACATGGACGCCCATCAGCCCATGTCCCCAACCCCCTCCTCCCAAAATTTCCATATATTTGATTCCACATCTGGTTAATGTCAACTATTTCTTAAAATAAATACACAAGTCACTGGGAAGACCTTTCACTCCTGTCAATCATTCCAGATTTCTGCACTTAACAAATGATCACCAAGTGAAACCCCAAGTGCTGGTCCATGCATTTACACACTCATTTATGGTCCTTGGTATGGGGTGCATCACCCACCTGGAGTTGATGTAGGGAAGGTTGCTGCTCTTTCCTTGCTCCGGTGCATTAGATGGCCATGGCTTGCATCCTCTGGGTGTTCAAGCCCTACTGAGGCATGCAATATTTGGGGCTACCATTATCTGTGGAGAATCTGCCATTAGTGATCAATACATTATTAGAGGAGTTCCCATTGCCTTGAGCCTGCTCTTTCAGGTCCAGGATACACTTCCATAGTTGCCTGGAGTGGTTCAACTCTGCAGTGACACCAAGCTCTGAATCCTTGTTTCAACCATATGTGCAGAAAGTGTCATCAGCTGGAGGAGCAGAGTTCTAAATTCTGGATACAGTACAGCCGAGAATGAAGATTCCATTCGAGAGTACAGTCAGTGTAAAGTCACGGCACCATTGTTACTTCGCTATATAGAGAGAAAAGGAAAAACATCCAAAAAGCGATAGTGATATGAATTTCAACAGTTAAGACAACATGCAGGTGTTTCTATGGCTGCAGATGTGATTCCCTGGTGCTTGGGTCAAAGATGTTGCTAAATGGCTTCGGAGGGGAGTGGTTTGGTCATGGTCTATATTGGTACCAATGACGTAGGTAGAAAGAGGAATTAGGCAGAATTTAGGGAGCTAAGAAAGGAATGAATAAGCAGACCTCAAAAGGAATTTATCTCTGGGTTCCCCCAAGTGCCATGCAATTATAAGTCGAGAAATAAGAGGAGAGAGTGTGGATGAATGCCTCACTAGGAAGATGGTGCGGGAAAGACAGCTTTAGGTTCCTGGAGTACTGAGACCATTTCTGGTGAGGTGGGTCCTGAACTAACTGGATGGTTTGCACCTCAACAGGATGAGGACCAGTTTTGTCATTGCAGCTTTTGCTCGCGCTGTTGCAAAGGGCTTCAAGTAGCTTGATGGGAGGATGGAAAACTGAATGTAGATTCAGAAGGGAGAGGAGCAGAGCTGAAAATGGAAGGCAAAAAATGAATAAGCAAGTATGGAAAGCAGAGGAAACAATTGCCTGAAAATAGACAAAGGAGTTTGGCAGATTTTGAAGTCCAGAGAATAAGGCATTTGTGCGAGATAACAGGTAGACACCTGGATGTATACTATTGGGCAAAGTCTTCACAGCCAAAGCGAGACAGGCTCAGGTGCAGACAGAGTGGTTAATGCTCCAAAAGGTGACATAATGTCAGAAACCCAAAATGAACCTATCCACCTGGGTTTAAAGTGGACAGGTTCAAAACCCCCATGGTTTGGTAAGTGATTAAAATATTCAAAGGGACAATTATCTCAAGATTTAACTCCGCATTCTGGCTTTAATACCAATGCATGGGTTTCCCAAGCTGTATGGAATGCGTTAGTGTCAATCAGGCAAGAGCACATTGCGGATTGCTGTTTTAGTAAAACCGACAGGCTGAGAAGCTTTCAAATAATGAAACTGAAGAGCTGCAGCAATGGCTAGATGAGAGGCTGCTGCTTACACACTTCTTGAGTAAGTGGTTTTCAACTTCTTGGAAGTCTGTTCACCGCTCTTGGGCTTCACTCATCATAGATCTGCATTTCCCTGCTGTCAGCCTTCATCGCAGGACTAGAGCAACATATGCAGCTCCATCTTGCATCTCTGATGAGGAACAACAGGAACAGCATCAGCAACACCTACATCAGTAGGAGCTGCACCAGATGCTTTCCTGGCTTCATACTGCTCCACAGGACGAGGGAATGAACACAGATCCAACTCAAAGCGGGCAAGACCCCAACACAGGGTGTACATGCAGCTTCCTGGTAGAAGATCTCCCTCCCAGTGGACCAGGCGGGCACACATTACTAGGTGGTTGTCACTGGAGCCCTCTACCCACCACCCAACTTCCTCCCACCACCCTCCCACCTGTTGTAATTTTAGACTAACAGTGCAAAAGAAGTAGATTGCAGATGAATGTGGGTAGAAAGCAACATTAACAGAGGTTTATTAAATAGGTTGTCTCTGTACAAGGTGGTACTGGACTAAGGGCAAAAGCCCGGAAAGTAACTAATGATGTTATGCATTGTGGTGAATGTGATTCACACCGGATTATAATCTGACACATGTGTCTGTATTGTAAGTGCAGTTGCACTACCTGTCCTCCAGGGGGAGTAGCTCTGGGAATGCTCGAGTTGTACGGGGGTTCTCCCTTGGCTCTGCCCAGGACTCCTCCCCCGGAAGCTGCTGTATAAAAGATCAGTGCCACATGGTCAGCCGGCCAGTTCACCAAAAGTTCAATGGCTAATAGGCTGGCTCTGTTGTGAGTATATTAAAACCGCTATTCTAATCCTACAAGTAAGTGTCCGTAGAATTGTTGGTTCCAACATGCATGTCATGTGACTCGGTTCTTAAAGAGACTTTGCACAAAACTGCAATAACCCAAATATATAACATCCCTCCCCCTTTACTTTTAAGACCTAAAAAAATTAATAATGAGCATTTTAACATGTCATTTACATATATCACACAAGTGCAGGCATCAAATTATTACATTGTAACAATATGGTCAGTAAGATAGACGATCAGGTGGGTGTCTATTTCTCGCTGGTTGCCTGCATACTTCCAGGAATTTGTTATTCTTGACCTCTCTACCCTGGAAGGTATTACAGTCTCTTTCTGAGGGAAGACTAGTGGTAGCAGGTATTTCTGGTTCAACCTCTGCTTCTGTAGATGGACTAGAAGAGTCACAAGGGATGGAGACCATTACCTCTTGAGGTAGCTCAGGTACTGGCACACCAACGCACATTGACAATAATTGAGCCACATGGCCTCTCCACACAAGTTTGTCTGTCATTTGGACAAAGGAGGAGATTGGACCTGTCTGGTCCAATATCGTCGCAGGGACACACTTCTCATTCGTGATCTATCTGCGCACTAACACTTGTAGTCCTTGTTGAAACGAGCAATTTTTTGAATGACTTTCTCATCTCAAGGTCTGTGATTGTTGGTTTCGCTGTACTATTTCAGATGTCTTCTCTGGCAAGAGTAAATCACTGGGAGTCCTCAGCTTCCTTTCATCAATAGCAAAGCTGGGGAGCTTTGTGTAGCTGCATGTTACGTATTCCAATATGTTGCTAAAAACTTGTTCACAAGGCGATAAAGTGAACCTTGGTCCTTGGAAGCTTTCAGTGCATGCTTCAAGGATTGAAAAAACCCTTGGCTAAACCCAATAAAATGGTTGGGTGGTCAGGTGCTGACTATATGTTGAACTCCATACATCTTTAAGTCGTCTTCAAATTCTTGGGCTATATACTGTGGCCCATTTTCACTCACAATCTGCTCCAGTTTTCTGAATCTCCCAAAGATCTCATCAAGTTTCTCAATGGCTTGTGGTTGATTTCATTACGACCACTTCAGGCCACTTTGAGTGTGTGTCTTCAACGACCAGGAACATGTGCCATTCAAGTGGATCAGCAAATCAATGTGCAGACATTGCCACAACATTTTAGGCCACTCCCATGGATGCAAAGGGGACAACGGGGGTGCATTTGTTACCCATGCACACGAGTGGCACAGTCCTTTTGCTTGTATCTGGGCAACAATGCATGGCCACCATAAGTAACTTTGTGCTAGTTCTGGTGAAATTTCCTTGCACCAAATATAAGACTCAGTGCCTCCTTCGCCAAATGAGCGTAGAGTTTGCACTTGTCAGAGTATGAGATGCAGAAGCTATTGGTCTTAATTCCCCTGAGGTAGTATATGTGACACTACCACTCCTGCACCATACAGCAAAGCATCTCGGGCAAGTTGTAATGGTAACTTTGGGTTGAAATGTACCAACAATTCTGACTGCTTTGTTGCTGCTTTTGCTGATTGATATGATTTTTTCCATAATTGAAAAATACAGCAGTGTTTTTGAAGACATACTGGCTTTCATGAAGGGAGTACAAGTGTCCCAGAAGATTAAGGAAGGCAGCACAGTGGTGGAGTGCGTAGCACTGTTGTCTCAGGGCACCGAGGACACAGGTTCGATTCCACCTCCGGGTTACTGGCCATGTGGAGTTTGCACATTCTCCCCGTGTTTGCGTGGATCTCACCCACACAACCCAAAGATGTGTAGGGTAGGTGGATTGGCCACACTAAATTGCCGCTTCATTGGAAAAAAAAGTTGGGTACTTTAATTCAAACAAAGAAGAGTAAGGAAAATAGTCAACTGGAATGTCTTAATGCCAGAGCCGTACCCTGTGCTCTTCGTCCAACTACTGAGTCTTGTAGAAACAGGAATATTAGAACCCATCACTACCAGTGACTGGGCAATCCTGATTGTACCTGTCATGAAGCAGGATGGCACAATTCATATCCATGGAGATTTGTATGAAGCGGGATGGTACAATTTGTATCCATGGACATTTTAAGACCTTACTATCAATTACGTGTTCTAGATATTAAAGAACAAAGAAAATTACAGCACAAGAATAGGCTCTTTGGCCCTCCAAGCCTGCAACGACCATACTGCCCGTCTGAACTAAAATCCCCTATCCTTCAGGGGACCCTCTATTCCCATCCTATTCATGTATTTGTCAAGACACCCCTTAATAGTCACTATCGTTTCTGCTTCCATCGAAAAACTCGATCAAGTTAGTGAGAAACGACCTCCCTTTCACAAAACCATGTTGCCTCTCGCTAATACGTCCACTTATTTCCAAGTGGGAGTAAATCCTGTCTCGAAGAATCCTCTCCAACAATTTCCCTAGCCCTGACGAAAGGCTCACTGGCCTGTAATTACCTGGATTATCCTTGCTACCCTTCTTAAACAAAGGAACAACTTGTCTATTCTTCAATCCTCTGGGACCTCCCTTGTTGCCAGTGAGGATTCAAAGATTTCTGTCAAGGCCCCAGAAACATCCTCCCTGGCCTCTCTATCCCATCAGGCCCTGGGGACTTGTCTACCTTAATGTTTTACAAGACCCTCAATGCTCCTCCTTTTTGATCTCAACATGACCCAAACTATCTACACGCCCTTCCCCAAATTCATCATCCACCAAGCCCTTCTCTTTGGTGAATACTGACACAAAGTACTCATTTAATACCTAGCCCATTTCCTCTGGCTCGACAGATAGATTTCCTCCCCTGTCCTTGAGTGGAGCAAACCTCTCCCTGGCTACCCTCTTGCTCTTTGTATATGTATAAAAATTGTATGGATGTCTGAACTAAATCACATTTGTCTTTCCTGACGTGAAGCCCATGCATCTGAAAGCATTTCAGTGTGGCTTTTAAGTGTTGTAAATATTTTTATTCCTTGGTGCCAGTTATCAATATATCATCGAGGTAACATTGTACACCCTGTAAGTCACTAAGGATCTGGTCCATTGATTGTTGAAATAAAGCCGTGCTGATGTTATTCCAAAAGACAATCCCCTGTAGTAGATCAGGCCTTTGTTAGGGATAATGGTGAGCGGGTGTGGAGATTCAGCGACCACATTAATTTACAGGTAGCCCTACGATAGATTAATCTTGCTGAACCTCAGTCCTCTGCTAGGCCTGCAAACAAATCTAATCAATGGCATCGGTATTGATCCATGCATAGAACTGAATTGATTATTGTCTTAAAATCTCAGCGGATATGATTTGTACCATCTTGCTTCATGACAGGTACAATCGGGGTTGCCCAATCACGAGTAGGGACAGGTTCTAAGACTCCTGTTTTCACAAGTTTCAATAGTTCAGATTCAACTTTTGGACGTATAGTTAGTTCTGCCACGATTTTTACATTGCTGGAGCAAGGATAGCCAATCAGCCTGAGAATGGGCCATTTTTACACAGCGAAGACATGCCTGTTGCTGGGTAGACTTTTTCGAGGCAGCAGTGAATTTATGGATCCTCGTGCTTGTGACGCTCCTCAGCTCTGAGATTAATTAAAACAGCAATATGTATTGCAGTCTTCAAACTTAGATTTTGTTCCGTTAATAAGTTCCTCTGAATGATCTAATTTTTCAAACATCATACCAAACGACCTTTAATCTGTCGCCGAATGAATTGCCAAATTTGCAAAACTCTGCAAGTCGCTTGAGAGTTGCGACAAACTGCACAGTATTCTCCCCTTCTAACCGATTCCTTTGATGAAATCAAAGTTTCTCCACAATAATTAACGACTTTGGTGCATAATGGTCTTCTCATATGTTAACCATTTCTTGATCCATCTTATCCCTGGGATTCTTGGGCTGAACCAAGTCTCATAACAAATTGCAAGTTTTGCTTCCAATTGTACTTAGGAATGCAGGGACCTTAATATCTTCCAAAGTCTGTTTGGAATCTTTCGGAACATGATTTCCAGTTCTCTGAGTCTTCATCAAATGAGCCCATTGCGCCTAAAATTACAAGCATTTATCATGGCATGGAATGTGAAGTAAACAGCAAAGAGGGAGACTGAAGAGTTCATAAGAAAGATATTTATTCAGCATAACAGCAGTATTTACACAGGACTGGATTACACAGCTCAGGGTCCTCACCCCTTTCTGTCAGCTGCTACAACAGCTGACCTGTTATACTTGTGCTGGTTAACTCACAGCCCAATCAGCTCTAAGGATCAATAATCCCCAGCTGGATAAGTCCCATTGTAGAGTTATAACAGAATGCTCTCCGAACTTCCTTTAAATTAATGGTGAAGATCAGTAAAGTTGAATTACCGATTTGTAACAGCTTTAACTCGCATTGCAAGCCGTTGTGGTGATGTGCCTGTAGATAACATTACATATTCAGCAGTGTGACCTCCCACCAGAAGGTGGCATCAGACATCAGTCAGGTGACATCCAGCTACCAGCAGAAGGTTGGAAGGCATACACGAGGAATGTCACACATAAGGGTAGTTCCAGGAGAGTCTAATGTAACTCAATGATAACTTGGTCTGTATAACATTCTGATCATTATCTTACCACATATACATTAATAAATCATCGTTCTGGCTAAGTCACATGCAATTCTGTAGAATCATTGCAAGACACGATGGCGGAACACAACAGCTGTGAGAATCTTTTGTTCTCTGTCCCGCTCTACCTCCGTGTCTTACTGTATTCCACTTGGCCAAATCTGCAGCCTGAACGTCCCAGAGTGCAGGTTTAAGATCGGTAGGGGCCAATGACATCACACATGTCATGTGATTTGGTTCTTAAAGACACATTACACACAACTACAATAACCCACATATATAACACTGCCTCCGCCCCCCCCCCCCCCCCCCCCCCACCCGCCCCCTCTCCCCATCTCCACTGGTCCTGTGCCTCTCGCTGGAATTCTGCTCAGGGGGAAAGAAGAGAATTATGAGCATGAGTAATGGATTGTGGAGAGACGGGAAGGGTAATATTTGTGGAGGGTGATTGTGAGTCATGAGTTTGAGATGGCACAAAGTTGAGGGTGTCAGTGTTGGGTGTTAATTTGAGGATGTGACGAGGTGCTTAGAGAGAGGAATGAGTGGAGTGCTAAGGTGTGTGGGTGTCAGGAATGTTGCGCAACAGAATGCTGGGAAGGTCAGATTGTGAGTGTTCGTACCTGAAAGTATTATGTGGCTCACCTTTCCTGCCTGCCTGAGGTCCTTTAACCTCTTGGGACATTGTCTCCATGTTCAAAGATCACGATTCACTTACTTGGCGACTTCCAGCATCTAGAAGCATCAGTTTAACTTTGGTGGCAGGAAAGCTTTTAGAAATAATAATTCAGATCAAAATAACAGTCATTTGGATAACTTCCAGCCATGCACAAACATAACTAATAACACAGTTTGGAAGGTAGCAAATGTAACCCTACTATTTGAGAAAGAAGGGAGTAGAAAATGGGGAATTACAGACCTGTTAGCCTGACATCAGTGGTAGGGAAAATGCTAAAGGATGTGATAACTGAGCATTTAGAAAACTGGGCGAGGTCAAACAGTTTATGAAAGAGAACTAATGTTTGACAATGTAATGAGCAGAATAGATGAGGGGGAACCAGTTGATGTCATGTACTTGGATTTTCAGAAGGCTTTCGATAAGGTCCTATACAAAAGGTTAGTAAACAAAATTAAAACATATGGGTTTGAGATAATATACATGCATGAATTGTTTTCTGTCCATTAAGCAATTCTCAGAGAATAGAAATAAACGGGTTATTCTCAGGTTTGCTGACTGTGACAAGTGGGGTACCACAAGGATCAGTGCTTGGGCCCCTGCTATTCGCAATCAACATTAATGATTTGAATGTAGGGACCAAATGTAATATTTGCAAATTTGCCAATTATACAAAAAAGGTAGGTTATATGATTTGTGAGGAGGATGCAGAGAGGCTTCAAGGATTTTTTAGACAGGCCGAATGAGTGGGCAATAAAATGTGGAAAATGTGAAATTGTTCACTTTGTTTGGAAAAACAGAACAGGAGAGCATTTCTTAAATGGTGAGAGATTAGGGCAGCACGGTGGCACAGTGGTTAGCATTGCTGCCTACGGTGCTGAGGACCCGGGTTCGAATCCCGGCCCTGGGTCACTGTCCGTGTGGAGTTTGCACATTGTCCGTGTGGAGTTTGCACATTCTCCCTGTGTCTGCGTGGGTTTCACCCCCACAACCCAAAAGATGTGCAGGGTAGGAGGATTGGCCACGCTAAATTGCCCCTTAATTGGAAAAAAAAAATTTTAAATAATTTTTTTTTTAAATGGTGAGAGATCCAAAGTGTTGGTGTTGATATCCAAAGGGACCTGGGTCCTTATTCAATAATAATATTTATTAGTGTCACAAGTAGGCTTACATTCACACTGCAATGAAGTTACAGTGAAAATTCCCTAGTCTCTACCCTCGGCACCTGTTTGGGTACACTGAGGGAGAATTCTGAATGTCAAATTAACCAACAAGCATGTCTTTCAGGAGGAAACCGGAGCACCCGGAGGAAAGCCACGCGGGGAGAACGTGGAGACTCTGGACAGACAGTGACCCGAGAATCGAACCTGGGTCCCTGGTTAACCACTGTGCTACCATGCCACCCTAACATTCAAGTGCAGCAATCAATTAAGAAGGCAACTGGCATGTTGACCTTTATTGCAAGAGGATTTGAGAACAGGAGTAAGGATGTTTTAATGCAATTATATAAAGTATTGTGTACAGTTTTGGTCTCCTTATCTAAGGAAGAATATACTTACCATAGAGGGAGTGCAATAATGTTCACCAGACTGATCCCTGGGATAGCGGGCTTTTCTAAACAGAAGAGATTGAAGAGACTGGGCCTGTATTCTCTAAAATTTAGAATAATGAGAGATGATCTCTTTGAAGCATACAAAATTCTTACAGGGCTCGACAGGGTAGATATAGAAAGGACTTTTCCCCTGGCTTTGGGGCGTCTAGATCCAGGGGACACTCAGAATAAGAAGGTAGGCCATTTAGGAGGGAGATGAAGGGAAATGTATTCACTCAGAGGGCAGTGAGGATTTCAAATTCTCTACCCCAGAGATCTGTGGAAGCTCAGTCATTTAAAAAGAAATTAATTTGGAATACCCAATTCATTTTTTCCAATTAAGGGGTAATTTAGCGTGGCCAATTCACCTACCCTGTACATCTTTGGGTTGTGGGGCCAAAACCCATGCAAACACGGGAGAATGTGCAACCTCCACATGGACAGGGACCCAGAGCCGGGATCGAACCTGGGACCTTGGCACCGTGAGGCAGCTGTGCTAACTACTACGGCACTTGCTGCCACTGGATGCTTAGTCATCGAGTATATTCAAGACAGAGATGATAGATTTTATTAATGACAGAAAAGGATATAGAGCTAGTTCATGCAAATGAGATTGAGGTAAAAGATCAATCATGATCTAGTTGAATGGCAGAGCAGGTTCGAGGGGCAGAATGGCCTCTTCATGCTCCTCTTTTCCATGTTCTTTTGTTCCCATCTAACACATTATTTTTCAAGTTTGAAACATTCCTTCTTATCTAATGAAACCATTTTGTAATGAGGAGTGATTGATTAATGACCTCATAGTTAAGGATCCACTAGGGAGTAATGACCATAATACATTAGAATTCAAGACTCAGTATGGGGACGAGAAAGTGGAGTCCCACCCACTAGAGTTCCGGAATTAAACAAAGACAATTACATGGGCTTGAGGACAGGTTTGACTTGTGTAGACTGGGCAGGAAGGCTAAAAGGTAGGACAGCTGATAAGCAGTGGCAGTTGTTTAAGGAGATACTCAATTCCTCACAACAAAAATATATCCCAGTGAGGAAGAAAGATGGGAAGATGGGTAAAAACCATCGATGGCTAAACAAGGTCAGGACATTATTTAAAAAAATTTTTTTTTTGTTAAATTTAGATTACCTAATTATTTTTTCCAATTAAGGGGCAATTTAGCGTGGCCAATCCACCTACTCTGCACATTTTTGGGTTGTGGGGGCGAAACCCACGCAGACACGGGGAGAATGTGCAAACTCCTCACGGACAGTGACCCAGAGCCGGGATCGAACCTGGGACCTCAGCGCCGAGGCGGTTGTGCTAACCACTAGGCCACCATGCTGCCCATGTCAGGACATTATTAATACAAAAACTAAATTATATCATATCTTAATTATATCATAATTTTAAAAAACTACAGTAAATTACAAAAAAAACTAGCACAGTGTATCAAAAAAGAATAACAAAAGCTTCTACAGGTATATAAAAGGGAAGAGAATCACTAAGGTGAATGTTGGCCCCTTGGAAGATGAAACTGGTGAGTTAATAGTGGGGAAGACAGAAAGGGCAAAGATGCTAAATCAATACTTTGCCTCAGTTTTCACTGTGGAAGACACTAGTACCATTCCTATAGGAACGGGCAATTCAGAGGTAATAAAAAGGATGGAACTTGGAACAATCAGCATTAATAGGGAAACAGTACTTAACAAACTCTTGGGATTGAGGGGAGACTCAGGGCCTGAGGGCCTACATCCTAGGGTGTTAAAAGAAGTGGCAACAGAGATCGTGGATCCATTGGTTATGATATTCCAAAATTCCGTGGACACGGGTAAGGTTCCAGTGGATTGGAAAAATGCTAATGTAATGCCCTTATTCAAAAAGGAATGGAGGCAGAATGTGGGAAATTATAGACCAGTTAGTTTAACATCTGTTGATGGAAAATTGTTAGAATCAATTATCAAGGACATAATATCAAGACATTTGGATGAGTCAGCATGGTCTTATGAAGGCCAAATCACGTTTGACTAATTTGCTTGAGTTCTTTGAAGATGTAACAAGCAAAATTGATAATGGAGATGCTGTAGGTGTAGTATATCTGTGCTTCTGGAAGGCATTTGATAACGTGTTGCACAGAAGGTTAATTCACAAGGTGAGATCACATGGGATTAAGGGTAATTTATTAGCTTGGATAGAAGACTGGCTGACGGACAGGAGACAGAATCGGGGTAAATAGGTCTTTTTCTGGATGACAAGATGTAACTAGTTGGATGGCACAGGGTTCGGTCCTTGGGCCCCAGCTATTTATAATCTCTATTAATGACTTGAATACAGGGATAGAAGGATTTGGAGCCAGATTTGCAGATGACACAAAAATAGGTTGGACAGTAAGTTGCAATGAGGAAATAAGAACCTTATAAATCGATTTAGATAGGTTAGGAGTGTGAGCCAAAATGTGGCAGATGGAGTTTAACGTGGATAAGTGTGATGTCATGCATTTTGATCGAAAAAATGGAAAGGCAACTTGTCATCTAAATGGGGATGGACTTTGGAGTGCTCCGATGCAGAGGGATCTGGGTATCCTCATGAGTCACAGAAAACGAACATGCAGGTGCAGCAGATAATAAGGAAAGTAAATGGAATGTTGGCATTTATAGCAAAAGGAATTGAGTATCAAGGTAAGGAAGTGTTGTTGCAACTATACAAGGCATTGGTAAGACTGCACCTGGAGAATTGTGCACAGTTTTGGTCCCCTTATTTGAGGAAAGATGTAGTGGCATTGGAGGCAGTTCCGAGGAGGTTCACTATATTGATTCCAGAGATGAGGGGTTTTTCATATGAGGAGAGATTGAACAGTTTAGGCCTATATTCTCTTGAGTTTAGAAGAATGCGAGGCGATCTAATTGAGGTATACTAAAAGGTATGGATAAAGTAGACGTGGAGCTGATTCTTCCCTTGTGGGGCATTCTAAATTGAGAGGTGTTGGGGGACATTTTCTGATACTGGACAATGATATAAATTATAGGTGGCTCTGGAACTACATTTTTGCTCCTATATTACTTTTGAATAGTTCTGCTGAGACAAAAGGTGCTCATTGGCTTAGATGCCTGCTTAGAAGAGGCAATTTGTAGAAATAGATAGTGTATACACAATGCTTGTAATATCAGAAAGGACACAAAATGGCTGTTAGCTCTTAAAGCAATACTAAAGACACAAAGTGGCTGAACTAGCCACATTCCTGAACAAGAAGTTACAAACTGTGCAAACTACATCATGAGAACCTAGGGTGTATTTTAACAGCCACTGATAACAGCTTCACAGAACAAGGAATGCAATGTATCCTTGATAAAGCTCAAGGTCCCCAGCTGCAGACAGGACATATCCTTGTGTTAGTTTTGAATGACTTCTATATGAAGTTAGGGGTGGGTAAGACAACACCCACTTTAACCATATATGTGATAACTGGGATGCTAAGAAAATTGATTGACTGCATTTAATGGATTGTGACGCGAATATAGTTGATTGATTGTATGTAAATGAGAATACAACTAATTCCGCCCCTTGAATCTGTATATTAACCCAATGCGAACCTTAGCTCAAGTGAGAAAGGATATTGCGGGACTGAGTAGTCTCCAAATCTTTCTCCCAGATCTCCAATAATAAACTGCTTCTTTGTACTCATCCTCTGGCCTTCGTGTGAATATTTTAACTTCTAACAAGAGGTCATAATCTTAGAATAAGAGGTGGTAAATTTAAAACAGATTTGAGGAAAATCTACTTCTCCCAAAGGGTTGTGACTCAGTGGAATTCGCTACCACAGAGTGCAGTGGATGCAGGAACAGTGAGTAAATTTAAGGAGGAGTTGGACAGATTTTTAATTGGTAATGGGTTGAAGGGTTATGGAGGATGGGCAGGAAAGTGTTGAGGCCAGGATGGGAGGCTAAATCTCCTGCTCCCAGGTCATGTGTTCTAGGGAAGAGATGCTCTGGCTGATTTCACAATCGAGCTCTTGGTCTGTAACATTGTAGGTAGCAGATGGGGAACATATCAGGCATGATAGAATGGTGGAGCAGACTCGATAGACCGAATGATTCTGCTCCTATATCTTATGAATTTATGAACGTTGGATTGAAATTAACGCAGTGCTCGTGCCTGGACTGCGTTTTAAAAACTCTACTCTACCCCCCCCCCCCCCCCCCCCCCCCCTTCCCGCTGACGCTCACTCTCCCGCAAAGAAGTCAATAAATGGTTGCCACCTCCGGGCGAACCCCTGTACAGATCCCCTCAAGGCGAACTTAATTTTTTCCATGCCCAGGAAACTCGACATGTCCGCAAGCCACAACTCAGTCTTCAGGGGCTTTGAGTCCCTCCACGCCAATAGTATTCATCGCCGGGCTATCAGGGAAGCAAAGGCCAAAACATCGGCCTCTTTCTCCCCCTGGACTCCCAGGTCTTCCGAAACCCCAAAATTTGCCACCCCTGGACCCATCGCCACCCTTGTTTTTAGCACCCGGGACATGACGCCCGCAAATCCCTCCCAGTACCCCCTAAGCTTAGGGCATGCCCAAAACATGTGAATGTGGTTCGCTGGTCCTCCCGCGCACCTAGCGCATTTGTCCTCTATCCGAAAGAATTTGCTCATCCGAGCCACCGTCATGTGGGCCCGGTGAACGACCTTAAATTGAATCAGCCCGAGCTAGGCACATGTCGCGGTCGAATTTACCCTACTCAGGGCCTCTGCCCACAGCCCGTCCTCCATTTTCCCGCCTAGCTCCTCCTCCCATTTAAGTTTCAGTTCCTCCGTCTGGGACCCTTCCTCCCTCATGAGCACCTTATAAATATCAGAGACTCTACCCTCCCCTTCCTCCCCCCTAGAGACTATTCTGTCTAGGATCCCCATAGGCGGGAGGCGTGGGAAAGATGGGACCTGCCTACGGACAAAGTCCCGCAACTGTAGGTACCTAAAATCATTTCCCCTTACCAGCCCAAATTTCTCCTCCAAGCTCCTCAAATTCGCAAAGCACCCTTCCAGGAACATATCGCCCACCCTACCCACCCCTGCCCGCGGCCATACTCGAAACCCCCCATCCATACTCCCGGGGGGGCAAACCGATGGTTGTTGCAGATTGGCGCCCAAACCGACGCCCCCGTCTCCCCTACATGCCTCCTCCACTGGCCCCATATCCGCAGGGTCGCCACCACTACCGGGCTGGTGGAGTACCTGGCCGGCGGCAGCGGTAGAGGAGCCGTGACCAGGGCTGCCCAGCTGGAGCCCCTGCACAAAGCCGCCTCCACCCGCTCCCAGATAGACCCCGTACCCACCATCCACTTCCTTATCATAGCGATGTTGGCCGCCCAGTAATAATTAATCAGACTCGGCAAAGCCAGCCCTCCCTCGCTGCGGTTCCTCTCCAGCATCGCCGCCTTCACCCGCGGGGATTTTCCTGCCCAGACAAAGCTCATGATCATCCTGTTAACTCTTTTGAAGAAGGACTGTGGGACAAAGGCAGCAAATACATTTTAATGCCACCATCAAAAGTCCAAAAATAGATATTAAAACAAAAAATATTATGACTTGATGGAGCGCAGTGGGTTAGCCCTGCTGCCTCATGGCGCCGAGGTCCCAGGTTCAATCCCGGCTCTGGGTCGCTATCCGTGTGGAGTTTGCACATTCTCCCAGTGTTAGCGTGGGTTTCGCCCCCACAACCCAAAGATGTGCAGGCGAGGTGGATTGGCCACGCTAAATTGTCTCCTAATTGGAAAAAATTAATTGGGTACTCTAAACATTTTTAAAAAAATGTCTTGATGGAATTCCCCATTTGTTTCCAGACTTTAGTGGTTGATATTTAACTAGCAATACATACTTTATCCAGTAGATGGCTCTTTCAGCTCCAATTTATGGAGATCTTAGATTTGAAACCCACAGAAGCAAGGTTCCATTTGAAACAAGTAATTTGCTTAAATCACACAATGTAGTAATTCACATTCAGAATAATGTTGTTTAGATTGTAAATCATAAGGTATGAGAAAAACGAAACAGAGAAAGAAAGACATACTTTGAGAAAGATCACATTGTACAAGTTATACTGATCGACAGAAATTGTATTAAATGATAATATAATTTTGTGTATTGCTTTCAGTGAGCTTATCCGTTATGATCCATTGCTTGGTTGAAACATCTTGACAAAACATCGAGGTAACGTGTAGAATGAGTACATGCTGTACAGTAAATACAGAGATTTCCTTTCGGAAATACACATGTGAATTGGAATGGACTCCACATAGCAAACAACTTGTAGAGACCGACACTATTAAGGGCAATTATCAATAATGGCCATTTGGCAAGATGCTGGTAGGCAGGGGTCAGACAATCGTATCCTTATCAGGGAGTCAGAAATAATGCATTTGTGAAAAATGAAGCAGAAGGATACTTTTTCAAGAAAAAACAGAAAATGCTGGAACCACTCAGCAAATCAGCAGCTGTGCAGAGAGATACAGTTAACTGTATCAAAACTGGAGAGATCCAAAGAAGAGTCATATTCAACTCAAAACGTCAACTCTGTTTCTCCACAAATGCAACAAGGCTGACTGGGAATTTCCAACACTTTCTGTTTAAATTTACTATTCAAAGTATTTGAGTGAGGACACCATTTGAGAACAGAACTATGCTCAGGTGTGATGTCTTCCATAGTTAGGTTGCCGACAGTCATTATTGAGGATACATGGGTACAGGTACTGATCACTTTAACGCAGCAACTGATGGTAATTGCGCGTGCGTATATACATTCCAGTGATATAGTCAACATCTTAAGAAGAAGAGAAAAGAAAAGTGGGAGATGAAATGAAAGAGACATAAAATAAAGCATGTTTGGATTTTTCATTTTTCTTTTATAAAGTTGATGAAAGGAAGCAATTCTAAGGCAAAACTAATGTTTTCACCATTGCATTCTTTAATATAATTCCACAGTAATACATTTGATGAAAATTGGAAACTAATCAACTTCTAGTTTTGAGCTAGTCAATTATGAAGTTTATGAGTTGAAAGTGATACTTATTACATAAATGTACTGTCAGAGGAGAGAAGTCTTTTGGACAGAAAGGACCAGGATTTTTAAAAATACTTTTTCATGGGATGTGGGCATCGCTGGCAAGGCCAGCATTTTTTGTCCAATCCCTAATTGCCCTTGAGAGGTGCTGGTCAGTCACCTATTTGAACCACTGCAGGCCATGTGGTGTGTAAGGGCCATCCTGTTGTTTCTTGCCTATTCCTTTATTTTTCCTTTTCTTTTATTTTTACAAGTACCATTTTGATTCATGGTTGATTAATGGACCTGTGGCTTTAAGGCAAAGCAGCTTATACGTGACATGTGCCTTTAATTCGTACAGAGGATTGTCACAGCAGGAGAGTTCAGTGATGATTCGCTTTGACTGACCTGGCTGGTGGCCAGTGAACTGACTCAAAATGCTGTGCTTTGTCCAGTAACCAGTAGTGATTGGTTCTGATCTCACTGAGATGTTTTTTCAGAGACAGGACTGGGTTTCTCGTTTCACGTTTGGTTCTCAAGCTTGGAAAGAGCAGCTCTAAGTCTCTCTCTCTGATTAGATGTATGCTCTCTAAAAATCCAGTGTAATGGCTCTTCTCTTTCTCCAGTAAGACTGGATATGATTCAAAGGATTTAAGGGAACCCATGGGCTGGAAGCCGTCTTTGATGTGAGGCAAATGGTTTCAAGAAAGAAACAGGTCTGAAGGTAAATCTTTCAGTTGAAGACCCAGTTTGATAAAAGCTTTGACAAAGAGTCATCCAGACTCGAAACTGTAGCTCCCTTTGCTCTCCACGATGCTGTCAGATCTACTGAGATTGTCTACTATTTTCTGTTTTTCTTGTTGATAAAAGCTAAAGGCTGGGATTCTCCGAAATCCCGGCCAAGTGTTGACGCCGGCGTCAAAACCGGTGCGAGCGACGCTGGCGTCAACGAGCCTCCAGGCCCAGGCATTTACCCCTTCTTCGGGGGCTAGTACGATGCTGGAGTGCTGTGCATTCGAAAGCATGTGTTCCATGGCTGGCATGGTTCCGCGCATGTGTGTGGGTTGCCGTCTCCATGCCGGCCCCTGGGCAATATGACGGAGCCCTACGGGGGCCCGGCGCGGAGGAATTAGCCTGCCCGCCGGTCGGTAGGCGCCGATCGTGGGCCTGGCCACCGTGGAGGCTCCCACCCCCCGAGGGACGGCCCCCGCAGCCAGAACTCCGAGGCCCCGCTTGGTGGGACCATACTTAACCTACGCCGGCCCGTCGAGCACGATGAATCGCCGTGGGGGCTGACTAGCACGGTAGCGACCGCGTGGGCGCTATTGGTGAGAATCGGCGGCCCGGCGTTGGAGCGGCGTGGTGTGATTCTCTGACCCGATGCTGGAACGGAGAATCACGGCCAAAGTGTCTCTCCAGAAGAAAGCCCACTGTTTAGGAGTACTAAACGAATGACTCTGAGGAAGACCATCGCGAACTGTAAATCAGAGGCTTCGATCAACCAGCGTGTTGGGAGGAAAGGCTGCAGCAAAGAACTCATCATCTGAAGAAAGGACTCTTTTTTTATCCTTAACCCATATTATTTTACCCCTTTCCACCCACCTGGGGTGGTCTGTCCTGTGAGTGGGGGTAGAATGGTGGGACAGTTTAAGGCGGGTAGTAGGTTATATTGTTTGTTATCCAGCTGAAATTACTGCATATTTCATCTTTATTTCTGTTATAAATAAACAGTAATTGTGTTTCAACTTACAAACCTGGTGACTGTAAAATATTGGGCAGCCAAGGGCAAAAGATTTCCAGAATTTTTATACCAATTATTGGTTAATTCACTTGTGTTGGGACTCCGGGGCCTGTGGGGCTGGAATTGACCACGCACTAGCCCAGGGTGTCGCAACAGGTGTAGATAACACCCATATTGCTGTTAGCAAGAGAGTTGCAGGATTTTGACCCAGCAACAGTGAAGGAACTGCAATATGGTTCCAAGTCAGAGTGGTGTGTGGCTTGGAGGGGAACTTGCAGGTTGTGGTGTTCCTATGTATCTCCTGCTCTTGTCCTTCTTGGTGGTAGAGGTTGTGGAATTGGAAGGTGTTGTTGAAGGAATCTTGATGAGTTGCAAATTTGTGGGCGTTTCAAACTTTACAGATGTATGGCTATATGGAAATGGGGAGAATGGGGCTAACCTTGGGTTATGTGCCAAGCTGTTGGATTCAGACAGCTGCAAGACAGTAGTGTCTTTAAAAACAAAAATGTCTTCAGTTGCTTTACCTGGTGACGAGACAAAAATAAATTGGAATGAATAAGAAATGGATGCCAGAGCCTTAAAGGAGATATTAGAAGGTTTGACTGAAGAACAGGTAGAGAGAAGTATGAGTGAGTTAGGTTTTAAAAATAGCTTAATTTGTTATTTTTATCTGTGATGGTGGGAGATTTAGTTGGATGTGAACTTGTAAATCAATGCACATCATTTGGCTTTCAGGCCACAAGTAACCTGAGGACATTAGAAATAAACTCTCAAAATAGAACATACAGTGCAGGAGAAGGCCATTTGGCCATCGAGTCTGCACCAACGCACTTAAGCCCTCACTTCAACGGCAACCCTATCCCCATAACCAAATAACCCCATCTAATATTTTTTGGTCACTAAGGGCAATTTATCATGGCCAATCCACCTAACCTGCATGTCTTTGTACTGTGGGAGGAAACCCACGCAGACACGGAGAGAACATGCAGACTCCACACAGACAGTGACCCAGCGGGGAATCGAACCTGGGACCCTGCCGCTTTGAAGCCACAGTGCTAATCACTTGTGCTACCGTGCTGCCCTCAAATGAAAAATGATTCCTTAAGTGGATATCTTTGCCATACACACTGAGGTTCTGCCAGACATGAGCCACCCTCGAATCTAAAAGAACACATTAGATTATTTGTCAGACAGCTTTGGTATTCAGCCAGTTTGACGGCACTTCCTTCCTTCCTAAATGATGGCGATGATCGCTGAGATATTGGCAGCTGACCAGCTCCTTGGTATCATTAACACACCATTGATCACACACATAAAAAGGAAACTATTCATTTTCTGTCTTCATTTATCCATCCCTCTTATTAGCACAACTGACTGCGACATTGGTGTTCAGTAAGGTGAAGGACATAAGAATTGGGCAGTGCAATTTTATTTTTATAGGGCAACCAGTATCAGCATTAAGCATTCCTCAGTCAATTATAGTAAGGACTAGATGCAGAATAAACATCCCTCTATACTCAACTGAACAACTATCAAATTGGTTCTGCAACAGCAATCCACTCCACCAGAGTTCAGGTGGTAAAGGTCAAAATCTTAACCCATTGTTTTTCAGTGAAATCACATAGTTGATAAGGGAATGATAAAGATTATGTTCGCCTCCTGGATTTATTTCCTTCTGCAGATGCTGGTCATTGATATTCAGTATTCTTCATTTTTTTCCCCTGAATAAACCATTTCAAGTAACTGAAAGAGATATGTTGGTTAAAGCATTTTTCAGCTCTCACGTATTAGATCTCAACTCGGTATGAAAGCTATCACAATGTAACTTGTCATGAAGAATGGTGCAGCTTGTGTATTTCATAACAGAAAATGCGTTCATTAAGATTTAAATTGGCTTTCAATTACATTGAAGTATCAAAAAAAAATCTATGTGTTTATTTAATGTACAATGAAAATTGTGAATTACTGGTGCACTGTAGCACAGTGGTTAGCACTGTTGCTTCACAGCACCAGGGACCCAGGCACGATTCCCGGCTTGGGTCACTATCTGTGCGGAGTCTGCATGTTCTCCCCGTGACTGCGTGGCTTTCCTTCGGGTGCTCCGGTTTCCACCCACAAGTCCCGAAAGACGTGCTTGTTGGGTGAATTGGACATTCTGAATTCTCCCTCTGTGTAGCCAAACAGGTGCTGGAGTGTGGCGACTAGGGGCTTTTCACAGTAACTTCATTGCAGTGTTAATGTAAGCTTACCTGTGACACTAATAAAGATTATTATTATTATAATGCTTCTGTTTCTTAATTTTAGCCAAAATGATTCTGTCCTTCGACCCTCTGGGACATCCTCTTTTTTTCCAGCAATGCAAAGCTGTCCTTAGCCAATTCTGTCACCCCTCCTCCTTTTCTTCGTTTCCTATCTTAACTGAACACCTTGTACCCAGGAATATTTAACACCCAATCCTGTACTTCCTTGAGCCTTTTATCGCCACAATATCAGATTTCCACATGGTAATCTGCATTTGTAACTCCCCCAGTTTATTCACTATACTCTGTGAATTCACATTCATGCACAATAACCTTGATTTAGATCTCATTACTTTCTCCCTTATTCAGCCTCCACCTATTGAATACTATTCTGTATACTAGTGTTATCTCTCTCCCCCAGTATTTTGTGCACCCTGCAACCCCTCTCTAATCTTCACTCTTGGTTCCCACACCCCTGCTGAGTTAGTTTAAAGCCCTCCCACGAGCAAACTGTCCCGCAAGGAACTCACTCACAGCTCTGATCAGCTTGTACAGGGACCATCTTCCTCAGAGTCTGTTCCAGGAATCTAAAGCCCTCCCTCGTACACCATCTTTCCAGCCACACACTTATCTGCCTTATAAATAAATAAATAAATAAATAATCTCTTAGTGTCACAAGTAGGCTTCAATGAAGTTACTGTGAAAAGCCCCTCGTCGCCACATTCCGGCACCTGTTCAGGGAGGCCGGTACGGGAACTGAACCCGCCCTGCTGACATTGTTCTGCATTACAAGCCAGCTGTGAGAATAAGCCCAGCAATTACAAACCGGTCAGTTTAACTTCAGTGGTGGGGAAGCTTTTATTTGACATTTATTTGGGATAATATTAGTAGTCACATGGTTTCTTAGGACGAGCCATGGATTTCTAACGGAGACATATTGTGTTTAACAAACTTGCTGGAGCTTTTTGAAGGGATAACAGAGAGGGTCGATGAGGTTAATGCTGTTGATGTGGTGTACATAGTATTTGAGACAGTGGCACACAACAGACATGTGAGAAAAGTTGTCGCTCATGGAATAAAAGGGACAGTAGCAACATGGATACAAACCTGACTGAGAAATAAGAAACAAAGAGTAATGGTCAATGGATATCTTTTCGGGCTGGAGGAAGGTATGTACTCGTGTTCCCCAGGGGTCGGTATTGGGATCCTTGCTTTTCCAGATACATATTAATGATCTAGATCTTGGAGTGCAGGGACAGTTTCAAAGTTTGCGGATAACACAAAATCTGGAAGCATTGCAAACTGTGAGGTAGACAATGTAGGACTTCAAAAGGACATAGACAGTTGGTGCAATGGGTAGATGGATGGCAAATGAAGTTCAATATGGAGAAGTGGAAGAGTGAGGTGATGCATTTTGGTAGGATGAACATGGAGAGACAATATAAAGGGGTACAATACTTAAAGGGATGCAGGAACAGAAGGACCTGGGTGTGTGTGTATATGTGCATAGCTCATTGTAGGTAGCAGGGCAGGTGGAGAACAGTTAATAAACCATATAGTATTCTGGACTTTATTGGTAGGAGCATAGATTATAAGAGCAAGGACTTTATGCTGCATTTACACAAGACACTCATTAGACCTCAGCTGGAATATTATGTACAGTTCTGGGCGCCACACCATAGGAAGGATGTGAACGCTTTGGAGAGAATGCAGATGTGGTTTATAAGAATGGTTCCAGGGATGAAAACCTTCAATTATGAGGGTAGATTGTAGAGATTGGGACTGTTCTTCTTGGAGAGAAGGCTAAGAGGAGCTTTAATGATAATAATCTTTATTAGTGTCACAAGTAAGCTTACATTAATACTGCAATGAAGTTACTGTGGACGTCCCCTCGTCGCCACACTCCGGCGTCTGTTCGGGTACACTGAGGGAGAATTCAGAATGTCCAATTCACCTAACAAGCACGTCTTTCAGGACTCGATCGGCCGAAGGGCCTCTTCTGCACTGTATTTTCTGTGATTCTTAAATAATTTTTTCTCATCAGTTGCAAATTTTTGTGCTGTGAACAATCTTACATTAGGACACATGAAGAGCAACTATGGGTAGCTTCAGAATGCAGATGAAAAATAAGAAAGGAAACTAACATTACATGACAGAAAAACGTATTAAGGAGGAATAAAGGTGGTGCAGTGATTAGCACTGCTGCCTCAGATGCTGAGGACACCGGTTCGATCCCGGCCCCAGGTCATTGTCCGTGTGGAGTTTGCACATTCTCCCTGTGTTTGTGTGGATCTCACCCCTATAACCGAAAGATGTGCAGGGTAGGTGAATTGGCCACGCTAAACTGCCCTTAATAGGAAAAAAAAGAATTGGGTTCTCTAAATTTATTTTTTTTAAAACAAAAACAAGAGGAATAGCATTCAGCTTCTGTTTAACAGTGCATGGCGTTAGTCTGTTTAATGAGATATCGACAATTAAAAGTGTTTATTAGTTGCAGAAAATTATATTTGTACTCAGATAATTTTCTCTGACTATTCACATCAATTATATATAATCAATTACATGAAATCATGTAAAAATGGCAATACAAGCCATTGGAAGTGATAATGAACAAGGGCTTGTTTAGGTTTCTCATATGTTTTATTCAGTTTGTGAACTTTGCTTTATTTCTCTTTAGTTTTTAACACAATCTCTAATGATTCTCCACTACAAGTTGCCACGTTAGAATTGGCAGTCCCATACATGGTTCAGATAAAAATAAAGACCATGAATGCTAGAAATCGGAAATAAAAAAAACAAAAATGCTGGAATGCATTGCAGGTTACTTTTGCCAATTATTTCTGAATTTAGATTCAGAAATCTAAAATTAACAAGTCACTGATCACTTACCCAAGCTGTTTTGTTCGGAAATGAATAATAAATCTGAAACAGTGTCTAGGAATGAAAAATAAACTAATCAGAGCAGAAGCACACTGTGCCAAACAAAGAGGTTCATGAGCTCCTTGCAATTTTTGGAGGTGGGGGCAGGGACAAGAGATTTAGGGGATGGTTGATAACAGATAAAAGAAGCCAGGACTATATTTTGTCTCCTGGACAGAAGACAGGTTTGGTAGCGGCAAACTAATGGAAGTAGAGCTTGGTCTGGTCCAGCATGTCTTTGCTAGATGCTCAAGTCTGCCCTCTTGGGCATGGGGCACTGGAGATGAGTGACCCAAAATATTTTCAGGTTGGTTCCTTTAATCGGAATTTAACTGTTGAGCTGCAGGTGCCAATTGGATCCTCCTCTGTAGTTTGCCAGCTGTAGAAAGCCAGCTGCCATTTGCATGGAGCTGGCCAACAGGTGAGTGCTATTGCAGGATGAAGAAGGGTTTAGGGTATCCAGGAGCTGCTCCCAGGTAGGAAGCGAGAACGAGTCAGGAGTGGGTGACTGTAGTTTTGTGGAGCCTCGAGGAGTATTTCTGGTCTGCTCGGGGCAGCACGGTGGCGCAGTGGGTTAGCCCTGCAGCCTCACGGCGCCGAGGTCCCAGGTTCGATCCCGGCTCTGGGTCACTGTCCGTGTGGAGTTTGCACATCCCCGTTTGCGTGGGTTTCACCCCCACAACCCAAAGATGTGGAGGCGAGGTGGATTGACCACGCTAACTTACCCCTTAATTGGAAAAAATGAATTGGGTACTCTAAATTTAAAAAAAATATATATCTGGTCTGCTCATCTGGGCACACACAAATTCCCTCACTCCCAGGTTTCCCAGGTTATTTTTGGAGAAAGCTGCAGTGGTCTCTTTCTAGTTGCTCAGTGCCTGGTACAACTGAATCCAGTGTTCCTGATGCATATTCCATCCAACTGGACGTGAAAGTAAAATTGAGCTCCTACTACTACCCCTGTGATACGTACAGTTACATTGTTGTTATATTGCAGAACCAGTTGTTATATTACAGAACCAGTAATTCAAATGGCAGTTTAGAAATTGAAATTCAGTTGATTAAATAAAACTGGAATAAATAGCTTGCACCGGTAATAGTAACCATGAACTACTGGATTGAAGTAAAAATGTACCTGGTTCCCTTGTTTCCTTTCAGGAAGAAAATCCACTGTGCTTTATCACCGTGGCCTACATATGATTCTTGACACAGAGCAATGTGGTTGAACCTTCGCTACTGTCTGAAATGGGTGAGCAAGCCACTCAATTTATTCAAGAAGGCATTTCACTAATTAGGGATGGACAGTAAACGGCACATTCAGTGAATTAATTTTAAAAACATATCGGCATCAGATATGTTTTGCCTGATTTGGGCAAGAATGCTGGAGTCCCTTTTAAAGATGTGCCGAAAAGTTGAGTCAGACTAATTTTGAGCATCAAAAGTGGTATCAAAGGCCCCCATCCAGGCGTGAAATGGATAAGCAACAGTTTAAAAGGACTCCTGAGGAATGCTGAATAGGGGCAGATGGGAGTTTGAGGAAGGCCCATATCCTTCTTTAGAAATAGTCATTAAAATTAACCTATTTTTGCATTCCCTATCAAATGGTGGGTTTATTAAGATCTCCTCCTGCTTCATTAATTTGAGAATATAATCCAACAGAAAAGAACTAAATGACATGCACTTGTACTGCTAATAACATTTTTCAGGCCACTAACAGGCTGTTTAACCCGATGAAAACACAAAGACATTCAGAAATGTTTGTGCACCTCTGATATCAGATGTGGCTGGATTGACATTGGGTATGTATTTCAAGGTTGGGGCTATGTGGATTGAAAATGGGAGTGTACTGTCTGTGTACTGATAATGGAGCTGTGTGGATTTGACATTGAATGCGTGTGGCCTGACTTCAGGGATGAGTGTTCTGACATTGGGTGCCGAGGGCTGTCAACTGCACATGACTACTGGGGGTTGAATTAAAGACTCGCAGTAGAGGTGAGATGACAGATGGCAGCAAGGAGCATTGGTTTCTGTCAAAACACATCCCAATGGTACTGAAAGTGCAAACCACTAAGACTTGCACCTTTATTTGAAAACAAACAGCAGGTCTGATGAGATGAGATATCACACATTTTGAATGCTTTCCACATCAAAGAAAGCACCAAATGTTTCTGTGCAAAAAATTGTCAGTGAGCACATTGTTAACATTAACAATCGGTCAACAAGCCCTTACCATGCATTTTTTCCAGCTGATTATTTTTTTTGACATCTCAGCACTTTACACATGGAAGGAAATCCAATTTAGATGAAGGAAATACATTACATGGTCACTTCCTCATCAAGCTATTCGCTTTTGAAAAGGATACATATTATGAGTAAAATATGGACCACACAGTATTGGCTCCAACAGAAAAAGAAAATAATGCATGTCTAATTCTGTTTTTACATTATCTTTAACCTCCAATTTCAATTCTTACTCAAGCCAACTGCAGGTCTCCTTTGTGGAATTCACCTAGAAGTGGTTGGCAACCTTGGTTCCCCATTAACAGCATCAGGTCACGTTTTGCTGAAAGGTGCACAAATCCATTTAGCCTTCTTCATAGTTCTCCACTTAAGGAAAACCTTTGTCAATTTTACCTTTGATTCAGATGACCATCGCGTTTTCTCAGATGACGAGAACAATGTTCCCAAAAAACTAAGTGTCTTTTTGAAAGCTCTCTTTTTATTTCTTGAGATGGCCTTCTGAGGTTACAACATGGATCTCACTTCCAAATAGCCCATGACTGGAAAGGGATCCACAAATGGAACCTCACCAGCCTGACGGAGGAAGTTAAAAAGGACCTGCAAAGATGGAACACACTCCCGCTCTCCCTCGCGGGGAGAGTTCAGACGATCAAAATGAACGTACTGCCCAGGTTCCTCTTCCTGTTTAGATCCATTCCGATCTACATCCCCAAGGCCTTTTTCAAAGCGCTGGACAAACTCATCATGGCGTTCGTATGGGGGGGTAAAAATGCTAGGATCCCAAAGAAGGTCTTACAAAAAACAAAAACCAGGGGAGGGCTAGCCCTCCCGAATCTACAATTCTACCACTGGGCAGCAACAGCCGAGCGAGTAAGGGGATGGATCCAGGAGCCAGAGGCTGAGTGGGTGCGTGCGGAGGAGGCCTCCTGCATGGGAACCTCCCTCCGGGCCCTCGCCACGGCAGCACTCCCATCCCCACCCAAAAAACACTCCAGCAGCCCAGTGGTGACAGCCACCCTCCAATCCTGGAACCAACTGCGGCAGCAACTTGGCCTGACCAAAATGTCGAACAGGGCTCCCATCTGCAACAACCATAGGTTCACACCAGCACTGACTGACGCCACCTTCAAAAGGTGGAGGCAGGACGGGGGGACACTGACAGTCAGGGACCTATACACGGACGACAGGATCGCAACACTGGACGAACTGACAGAGAAATTTCAGCTAGCTGGGGGGAACGAGCTACGGTACCTGCAGCTCAAAAACTTCCTACGAAAGGAGACAAGGACGTACCCACAACCGCCACGACAGACACTACTGGAAGACCTACTGGACGCAAGTATCCTAGAGAAAGGGAACTGTAGTGACATGTATGACCGACTGGTAGATAGGGACGACACCGTACTGGACGCAACAAGGAGGAAATGGGAGGACGACCTGGGGATGGAGATAGGGTGGGGACTCTGGAGCGAAGCACTGCATAGGGTCAACTCCACCTCCACGTGCGCAAGGCTCAGCCTGACGCAACTAAAAGTGGTACATAGAGCCCACTTAACAAGAACCCGTATGAGTAGGTTCTTCCCGGAGGTGGAAGACAGATGTGAACGGTGCCAAAGAGGCCCGGCCAACCACGCCCACATGTTCTGGTCTTGCCCCAGACTCGTGGAGTACTGGACAGCCTTCTTCGAGGTTATGTCCAAAGTGGTGGGAGTGAGGGTGGAGCCATGCCCGATAGTGGCGGTCTTCGGGGTTTCAGAACAGCCAGATCTATTCCTGGGGAGGAGGGCGGACGCCCTTGCCTTTGCCTCCCTGATCGCCCGCCGTAGAATCCTGTTTGGCTGGCGGTCAGCAGCACCGCCCAGAGCTGCGGACTGGCTGTCCGACCTCTCGGAATCTCTCCAAATGGAGAAAATCAAATTTGCCATCCGAGGGTCGGACGACGGCTTCCACAGAACGTGGGAGCCATTCATGCAACTGTTCCGGGACCTATTTGTGGCCAATGTACAAGAGGAAGAATAGTCGGGGGAAGGTAGCGGGAGGGGGGGGGGCTACAGGTTCGGTACGGGGGTTCGATGGCTAGCTAAGGCCCAAAACCAAACTAAATAAACATGTTGAGGGGGGGGGGGGGGGGGGCGGGCGCAGTTACCACTACGAAGATGCTTACCTGTAAATATGTATGTTAATTTTTGCGTGTTTGTTTGTTTTTTTTTGTTCTTTTTCTCTCCTAACAATTTGTAATTTGTTCAATATAAAATATGAAAACTGAATAAAAACATTTATAAAAAAAAAAAACATGGATCTCACTGTATGGGAACACAAATTGTAGTATGGCTCCATGGTGTATGTTGGAATCATTTTACAATGGAACACATGCTTTAGTTTGTAATTGGAAGCAGCTGGCACCAACTGCGTAACGATGAGGGAATTATTCCAAACGTATAAAAATCAGTTTACTCCGGTTGTAGGGGGAACAAGATAGTTTGTGCCTGTACTCTGTAGTCTTGTGAATAAACCTGGATTAAACCTGGCTCCAGATTCATCCTTTCCTCAATGTATAAATAGTGACTTTCACATGCAGTATTGTGTCAGCACACTAGACCATGTTTCCAATGTCCAGAATTTTAAATGGTCGATGGTGGAGGGAGTGAATGTTTGTGAATGGGGTGTCAATCAAGCAGGCTGCTCTGTCCTGAGTGCAGAGGGGGGCTTATTTGGGGGTCCATGCTCTCCCTCTTTGTGGGGGCCCCACATCACCCCTGCCCCCTGGTGATTATGGCGGCCTACCCCCAATGATGTTCCACAAAACATTAAAAATTCAATTCCATACTTTTCAAAGTTATTTGCTAAGTGCTGAGGCAGAGAAATGACTAACATTGTGCCATTGAGGCATGATGGTAAAAGAGGCTAAAAGGTTTCTCTGTGAAAAGCTGCAGCTCAACATAATGAGTATTTGGGAAAAGGAGAGTCAACAACCTGTACATCTGGACTCTTCACTGATAACACTTTTGTGTTGAAACAGCAAAAACTCTCCGAGGGCAACTGAATCTTACGTGGTAAAGGATTGTTCATAAGAAAGAACTCAAAAGAAGAAGCTTCGTAGATTTCAACAGCAATAATCCCGGGGATCAACATTCAGGAAGAAGAGACCTGAATTTGGAACTCAGAGAAGAATAACAAACCCTCCTGAGTGGGCCTGGCCATTTCTCTCGGGTAGTATTCGGAATTCAAGTTGTGAGTCTTGAAACTTATGTAACTTGAAATAAGTGCGTAAGTAAAGTCTTATTGAGTTGAATAAAGTTGTATTTAATAAAGTTTGTAGAATATAATCCAAATTACAACTGATCTATTTTGTCAGTTGAAGCCAGTAGAAGTTACAACAGAAGGATTTTGCTTCAACTTTCACTTGTGGTTTCTCTGAATTTGATGTGGCTATGTCTGATAAGCATTTCTTTATATTGACAAAGTTCAGTCTCAAAACCAGAACAGCATGTGCATGAGCGGACCACCTGGTGTAACAAATGGTTTCAAACATTTAAAAAAAAATGTTTTTTCCAATTAAGGGGCAATTTAGTGTAGCCAATCTACCTACAAGCACATTTTTGGGTTGTGGAGGTGAGACCCACACAGACACAGGGAGAATGTGCAAACTCCAAACGGATAGTGACCCAGGGCCGGGATCAAACTCGGCGTCATGAGGCAGCAGTGCTAACCACTGTGCTGCCCTAACAAATGCTATTGACCAAATGTTTTCCTTGTGTAATTGTAGCATATTTCAAGTTGTTTCAACTGGCGGGTGAAAGCAGAACTAGGGGGCATAGCCTCAAAATAAGGGGAAGTAGTTTTAGGACGGAGCTTAGGAGGAACTTCTTCACCCAAAAGGTTGTGAATCTATGGAATTCCCTGCCCAGTGAAGTAGTTGAGGTTCCTTCATTAAATGTTTTCAAAATAAAGATAGATAGTTTTTTGAAGAATAGAGGAATAAAGGGTTATGGTGTTCGAGCGGGAAAGTGGAGCTGAGTCCACAAAAGATCAGCCATGATCTCATTGACTGGCAGAGCAGGCTCGAGGTGCCAGATGGCCTACTCCTAGTTCTTATGTTCTTATATATTACCAATATGTAGAAACTGAAAAGAAGGCACACAAGTTATGAACAAATTCAAAACGGTTTGCGGCTGCCTCACATGATTCTGCTGCTGCAATGCATATGAAATTTAAGGAGTGACTGAAACATGGGATGAATAATGTACAGGGGCTTGCATTGTTCAGTCTTACTTGTAGACCTGAATATTTTCATGCCAAACTTGCGGCATTATCGAAGCTGTGCTCACAACAGTTTTTGAAGTCCAAATCTAAATTTGAAATTGTATTCAAAACCATTGTCTCCAGATACTCATGGGATTGTAGCTGGACAAAACGGAGAAATTGCTTTGCAACTTTACCAATAAAATCAATGTTAATTGGTCCCCATCACTCACAACTGATGTTGAATCAACTATTATGGAATAGTATTTTTTACTTCATCCATGAATTGGTTTCTGAGCCACTCTGCCATCATAGTGATGAAGCCATTGTAAATTCTGTGCGTTAAAAAGTTGGTTTTCTGCCTTTGCCTCCCTGATCGCCCGCCGTAGAATCCTGTTTGGCTGGCGGTCAGCAGCACCGCCCAGAGCTACAGACTGGCTGTCCGACCTCTCGGAATCTCTCCAAATGGAGAAAATCAAATTTGCCATCCGAGGGTCAGACGACGGCTTCCACAGAACGTGGGAGCCATTCATGCAACTGTTCCGGGACCTGTTTGTGGCCAACGAACAAGAGGAAGAATAGTTGGGTGGCCAAGAATCAGGGGAAAATGGACGGGAATCGGGGGAAGGTAGCCGGGGGGGGGGGGGGGGGGGGGGGGGGGGGCTACGGGTTCGTTATGGGGGTTTGATAGCTATCTAAGGCCCAAAACCAAACTGTAAATAAATGCCTAGAAACATGTGCCTCGGCCATATTGGGGAATGTAAAATATGTATGCCGGCTAAAGGGGGCGGCCACAGTTGTTATTATGAAGATGCTTACCTGTAAATATACATGTTAATTTTTGCGTGTTTTTTTTTCTAATAATTTGTAATTTGTTGGATATAAAATATGAAAACTCAATAAAAAACATTAAAAAAAAAAGTTGGTCTTCCCTGAGGCACAATATTGCTAACTTTACAAATGCGTTTTGAAAAGGTCATCAAATCCACTGAGATATTCAAGGCAGGCTATAAAATTACCTCTCGACTTGACACCAATGACTCATCACACCCTCTTAGAGGTAGTCATAAGAAAGACAACAGTTTGACTGGGGCAACAACACGTCTCATCACTTTCCTCCAATAAGAACACTCCTTTTCAAACTGAGCCAATAATGGAGAATCAATTCTTCAAGATAATTCACATCTTTGAACGAACGCACGCGTGGCCTTAATATGACTTTTGGAAGTTTCATGATCAATCTCTTCCAACATTTCTCCAGTTATAGTGCCCATCAACAAATGATTGTTTTCCTTTACGAGGGTCAGGGAAAAATTTGCAAACATAACAGTAGACTGCCTTCGAGGTTTCTGAAAACTATCAACCAATTTCTCCTTTCCATCATGCCATTTCTCTTCACCCTCTTAATGGGACTCATGAAGACTTCTAAACTGCTTTCAGACGTGAACCACAAACCCCTTTCTCAAATTTTCCATGTTCCCTATGTTCTCTGGTTTATTAATTACGAAAAATTCAATCATACCCAGCCATAACGTAATGACTTCAGGGTAGGTTACCTCTTTAACTTCAGCTGCAGAGCAATGAGCTGAGCAGTATTTTGTAGTTTCATTCCCATTTCAGAGTCCACACCTTGTTCACATTTTTCAGGAGATGTTTTGTCTCCGGAAATCAGCAGATTGAAGTTATCAGACAAGTCACCAAAACGTTTGGTGGATGTTGTTGTTGAAGATGAATGTGTAGTTTGGTCACTGCTCAATACCTCAAACCTTTTAAAGTAAAGGAAAGCCAAATTGTCTTTTTGACGAGCTTCGTCCCCTTGCCTCGCCTTCACCTTCCTGTGTTTCTGACTGTCAGATTCAGTGTCTTTTCATATTGACTGGGGATGATCTGTCTTGATTTCAACAATTCATGAATAAGTCTTCAGACTCTTCTGTTGAGTAAAGCCTCTGTTTTTGAAAACTCACCACTATTCTTAGAATTTCCCCTATACCAAAAAGGGCCGACATTCTAAATGGTGAACAGGGATTCTCACTCCCTGATTCTGATGCAGGCTTCGGTGGGTGCTTTCAGGTCAAACTATATTTTCAAGTTATCCCCCGGTATAACCCATACCTTCACCAAAGAATTTTATCTACTTACCACTTAGTAGCATCGATGTCCTGGGTCCTGCTTTGCTAAGTAAGTAAAGTAGACTTTAGGAATAACCACTGTTTCAGGCTAAATTAAGTTATTTTATTATTATATATTTTTTTTAAAAGCTACAAACACTTTCTTTACAGAAAGGTAAAAAGATCTTGCTTCTGGATCCTTTTGGTTGGTTGAAGGGACCTTCAGGCCCACCTTGACAATCAATCTTCTTTAAAGTCTGGTCTTCTTGAGATGTATTCGCTGGTTAGCTCCGTTGCTGTGTCTTGTCGATTCCATGTACTGAGCTACAAGTGCTGGCTCTGCTAGCTATCTCTCAGCTGACTCTGACTCCTGTTTAAATTCTAGTCTTCCTTAGCTGTATAGCTGTTTAAGCTCGGCTGCTTGTCTTGTCTTTCCCATGACCGAGCTGAATATGCTTCTCTCCTCTCTCCGAGTTCTGCTCTGCTTCCGCTCTCTGGGTTTATATTCTCTTTCTTACAGTTATCAAGTTTTTATTACCTTATTGTCAATTAACTTATTTCACTTTAATTGTTAAAAAGTATCTTTGATCTAAACATTCTAATACAACTAAGTATTCATTTTGGGCATAACCTCACCTCTCAGATCTGATTACATTGTTCTTTGTGATGTTCAAAGTTCCTTTGTGATATTCAAAATGCTTTGGTTTCAAGAGGTGTTACTTTTAATTCCTGTGATTTCAATAGTTTAATTTGCCAATTGTCCCCAGCTCATAACTTTGCCTTTGATTTTGACTTTAAATTATGTTTCTCGTAGACTAATAGTCTCCAATTTTCTTGAATTTACTTGATGTTAGCAAAATTTCACACTTAGAATTGTTAGCAAATTCAATTGAACCTCATCCTTTCCAGCTGTTTATTAAGATAGTTAATTTCAATGAAGGCGTTTAGCTGCATGCTAAAATTCACTTGATTATAACTTGAAAGACCTGCCTGTTTTAAACATTCGTCACTTAATTCAATTGAAACTCTCATCCATGCTTTTCCAGATGCTTCCTAAGATAGTTACTTTCAATGAAGGTGTGAGACATTGTTTTAGCTTAATACAAGAATCCTGTGTGTTTGCTAAGCCTGCTTGTGAGAAAGAATCTGCATTTTATAATCCTGCTCTTTGAAGCTGCTTTTAGCCGTTCATGGGATCTTTCCCTGTATTCTCTCATGTTTCTCTTAGACCAGATATTGCCAGACTTCCATGTTCCAAATGACACATTTTTCTGTATTTTCAACAACACCTCCTTAAGCAAATGTAGCCGATTGTCTAAGCTGCTCAAAAGCACAGCAAATTAAACAAAGCTTATGAGTTGGTAGAGGGATAGTCTTCAGAAACTGAAAATAATTGGTGTGAGGATGAGCCGGAGTTGATGGCCATATTCCTACCAGAGTAACTGGCTGCTGGTAATATTTGGGAAAGCTGTGATGCCGATGGACGGTTAAGGCAAGCCGGGTAATATAAAAGACACCTCAAACGATCAGAGAGAAATTAATGACACCAAAATAGACAGTAAATTCTACATGCAAAAACAAGGTGGTGATGTTGGTGCGACCCAGCCCCCTCACACTCAGCTCTGCCTGGCTGGCTCCCGGCCCTGGGCAAGTCACCCCCTCCCTCGGTCCACTGCTCCTCGATTCCCTGAGCCATGGCACTGGTGCTTGTCTGGCCTTCTTCACACCTCCCAACTGCTGCTCTGCTCACCTCTTGGCTCTCGTTTGGGTAGCCGGGCCTCGAGCCTCGATAGTTACGTGTGCTGCTGGCTGGCTGTTGCTGCTGGATATCTGGCCTGGCCTCTGCTATCTCACGCCCTTGCCGTCCGGTCTAGTTGCTGTCCAGCCCAGACCTGCCCTCTCACTCTCAGCCGTATTACCTAGCTAGTCTTTGGTCGAGTCGCACCGCTCCCGCTGCTCTCCCATTCCCGGAGACATGACGCCGACGCTCGCCTGGCCTTCTCCGCACCTCCTGACTACTGATCAGCTCACCTCTCGAGCCTTGACGGCCACATATGCTCCTGGCTGGCAGATGCTGCTGGCTATCTGACTTGGCCCGTACTCTCGCTCATCCTCGCCACCCAGTCTGGTTGCTGCCCAGCCCTCACTCTCAGCTCTGCCTGGCTGACCCCTGGCTCTGGTCAAGTCACCCCCCCTCCCTTGGGCCCCTGCTCCTCTATTCCTTGAGCCATGACGTGGTGCTTGTCAGGCCTTCTTCACACCTCCTGACTGCTGCTCTCCGGTGGCCAGGCCTCGAGCCTCGACAACCATGCCTGCTCCTGGCCGGCTTCTGCTGGATATCTGTTCTTTTTGATTGGTTGCTTGCCTGCCTGACCCCATCAGCCATGGCGTGAAGGTCGAGATTCACCCCGCTGCTCCCCTGACAGTCATTAACCAGCGCCTCCCCATTGCCTCGCTTAAGGCTCTGCAGGCTCGCACCCGGATGTTAGGTCAGAGACCTCACTTTTGCCTTAGGCTGCCTGCCAAACCAAATGTCAGAGACCTGGCTGCTGCTTTGAACCTTTACTCAAGGAAAGTTCAGAAATGTCACACCAATTCAGGAGATCCATGCCTGAACTGCTCTAAGTCTCCATCACCTCTCAACGTCTGGCAAACTGTTTTCCCACTCTAAAGGGGAGCCTAATGTTATTCTGCATTGCCTGCTCATAAGAGCCTACCAGTAAATTTAAAGCTGCCAAGGCTCTGATTAATCTTTCCATCACAACAGTCACCTCTCTGTATGCCACCCCACCATTGGCTGGGACCCATATTGCAGTGCTGTGTGTTTAATTGAAAGTCTCCCTCTGTCTGGATGGTGTTCAGCTTCTTAAGTGTTGGAGCTTCACTCATCCAGGCAAGTGTAGAGTATTTAATCACACTCTTGTCCCTTGTAGATGGTAAACCCCCATGATGTTGATAGTGGAGTAATCAGCAATGATAATTGCTTTTAATGTCAAGGGGAGATGGTTAGATTCTCTCTTGTTGGAAATGATCACTAGCTGGCACTTACGTAGCGTGAACGTAACTTGCCATTTGTTAGCTCAAGCTTGGAGATTTTTTTTAAATTTAGAGTACCCAATTTGTTTTTTCCAATTGAGGGGCAATTTTAGCATGGCCAATCCACCTAGCCTGCACATCTTTTGGGTTGTGGGGGCGAAACCCACGCAAACACGGGGAGAATGTGCAAACTCCACATAGACAGTGACCCGGGAACGACCCTGAGACCTCGGTGCCGTGAGGCAGCAGTGCTAACCCACTGCACCAGCGGGCTGCCCTGCTCAAGCTTGAAAATTGTCCCGGTGTTGCTGCGTTTGGCCATGGACTGCTTCAGATTCTGAGGAGTGGTAATAGTGCTGAACATTGTGCAATAATCAACAAACATCCCTTCTTCTGACCTTATGATGGAAGGAAGGTCATTGATGAAGCAAAGAAGATGATTTGGGCCCAGGGACACTACCCTGAGGAATTCCTGCAGTGATGTCCTGGAGCTGAGATGTTTAACCTCCAACTACCACAACCATCTTCCTTTGTGCCAGGTATGACTCCGCCAGGGGAGAGCTTTCCCCCTGATTCCCATTGACTCCAGTTTTGCTAAGGCCATACTGGATCAAATGTTGCCTTGATGTCAAGGTCAATCATATCACCTCACCTCTGGAATTCAGCTCTTCTCTCCATGTTTCAATCAAGGCTGTAATGAGGTCTGGAGCTGAGTGGCCCAGGCAGAACCCAAACTGAGCATACGTGAGCAGTTATTGCTCAGTAAGTGCCGCTTGATAGTGCTGTTGATGACCCCTTCCATCACTTTACTGTTGCTTGAGAGTAGACTGATGGTTATTGGTCAGGTTGGATTTGTCCTGCTTTTTCAATACAGGACATATCATTGCAACCTTTCCTCAATGCCGGGTAGGTACCAGTGTTGTAGCGATACTGGAACAGCTTGGCTAGAGGCTTGACAAGTTCTGGACCAAAGATCTTTAGTACTGTTATAACCCAACCCGAGGCCAAAGATCGGCATCCACAGAGTCCCTGTGACCTCAGCTGAGTACGGTGCACCTAGATGAGGGGGGGGGGGGGGGCGGAGCCACCCCCTTAAACCAGGAGCCTCTGGGTCATAAATACCCTGGCCCAAGTGTGGGCTAGGGGTGGGGAGACCCTCCGTGGAGTAGGAGGTGTGTATATACAAGTAAATAAATTAAAGTCTGTTCTACTTCTGAGTGGTCGCCTTGCCTGAGACATTACAAGCATTTTTGCCGGAATATTGTCTGGACAGTATCCAGTGCCTTCGGTTGTTTCTTGATATGACATGGAGTGAATTGAATTAGCTGAAGACTGGCATCTGTGATGCTCGGGACCTCCAGAGGAGGCCAAGATGGATCATCCACTTGTGGCTGAAGATTGTTGCAAAAGCTTTCGCCTTATCTTTTGCACTGATGTGCTGGGCTCCCCTATCATTCAGGATGGGGATTCTTGTGGAGCCTCCACCTCCAATGATTTGTTTAATTATTCATCACCATTCATGATTGGATATGGCAGGACTGTAGAGTTTAGGTCTGATGTGTTGGTTGTGGAATCGCTTATTTCTGTCTATTACTTGCTGCTTATGCTGTTTGCCACATAATTAGTTCTGTGTTGTAGCTTCACCAGGTTGACACCTACTTTTTAGACATGCCCTCCTGCACTCTTCATTGAACCCAATGGTTCTATGGTGCTAATGGTAGAGTGGGGTATATGCCATGCCGTAAGGTTACAGATTATGGTTGAGTACAATTCTGCTGCTGCTATTGGCCCACAGTACTTCATGGCTATCCAGTCTTGAGTTATAAGGTCTGTTTATATACTGCTATGGACAGTATCCTCAGTGTGAAGATGGGACTTTGTCTCCACAAGCACTTTGAGGTGGTTGCTCCTACCAATATTGTCATGGACAGATACATCTGCAGCAGGCAGGTTAGTGAGGATGAGATCAAGTATTTTTCCTTCTTGTTGGTTCTCTCATCATCTGCCACAGATTCAATTTGGTAGCTATGTCCTTTAGGACCTGGCCAGCTGGGTCAACGGTAGTACTACCGAGTCACTTAGTGATGGACATTTAAGTCCTTCATCCAGAGTACATTCTGCTCTCTTGCCACCCTCAGTGCTTCCTCCAGGTAGTGTTCATGGTGGAGGAGTACCGATTCATCTGCTAAAGCGGGGTTCGAACCTGTTGAAAGAAAAATAGATAAAGATAGCAACATCACAGGTTTGTCAATATCTGTGGAGAAAAAATACAAGTTGACCTTGCTTCCGAACACTTACAGCTGAGAGCCCCCCCCCCTGTTTGTGGGGACCAATAACAAACTGCGCTCGTCCGAGGTCACCGAGGCGAAGGGATTGAATCTCAAAGCCTCAGGTACTTTGGGAATCTGCACATTAGAGTAAGGCTTACTGCCTCGCTCTAATATACAGATTTTCCAACAACTGATCTTGCCCATAGTGGGCTGGATTCCCCTTGCAACATCTCGTGAGATCGCGTTTAATCTCGTGAAGCATTGCGAACCTGGTAGATCCCGGGAGCAGGGTCTCCCCGCTTTCACCAGCCACGCTGCTGCTTTTCTGGCCCGAAGATCGCGCCCATCAAATTGCCTATTCTCTCCTCACGTGATTACTTGAATGTTTCCACCTTTTTTTTTCCAGATTTCCAGCACCTGCAGTACTTTGCTTTCAACGGCAACAATGACATGTATTAATATCATGCTTTTAAAGTACTTTTTACTAATATGTTATTGCTGGGTTGGTTGTTTTCCAAGACAGTTGGACTCCAAAGACATTTTTAAAATACCTATTTTGTCCAAGTCCATTGACTCAACCTTTGTAACATTTCTCACCACCTATATGCGCGTTAACCATTTGTTTGCGCCGTCGGGTTAATATGACATTTAAGGTATAGGAAGAAAAGGGTCTGGGGTGCTTTCCAAACCTGTTTATCGTGTGGTTTGCCATTTGGGGAAAATCTTATTGTTGGCGAAGTCTGGAGGGGGGGGGGGGGGTGGGGGGGAGCATCTAAAATATTTATGGGCGGATCATTTCAGTGGAATCTACACCGCTGGAACGGGTGAGGGCAAAATGGAAGGAGGAGCTGGGGCCCATTCTGGACGAGGATCTGTGGAATTAGGTAGTTTGTAGAGTTAACTCTACTTCCTCCACCGTGCGGCTCAGCCTGATTCAGCTCAAGGTGGTATGCAGGGCTCACCTGCCTAAAAATAGGATGAGCGTTTTATTTTTGCTGAAGTGGAGGACTGGTGTGAGCGGTATTTTTCTCATGGGCCTGCTAATCACACCCACATGTTCTGGTTGTGTCCAAATATGGTAAGCTTTTGGGTCTCCTTCGTTAGCACCATGTCAGTGGTTCTTAACACTGATCTGGAGCCTTGTCTGTTGGTGGCCATTTCATGGGTGCCGGACTTATCGGGCGGGGTTGCAGGCCGGAATGAAGGCAGATGTCTTTCTTTTGCCTGGTTTATAGCCCTTGGTGAGTTCTGCTGGGATGGCAATCTTCCGCTCTGTCAGCTAAGACAGAGATAGATAGGTTTTTGATTAATAAGGGGACCAGGGGAGAAGGCAGGAGAATGGGAATGGGGATGAGAAAAATATCAGCCATGATTGAATAGCGGAGCAGACTCGATGGGCCGAGGGCCCTAATTCTGCTCCTATGTCTAGAGGTTGGGTGACCTTACGGCGTTTTTATACCTGGAGAAGGTCAAGTACACCCATCATTAGGTGATCGGTGTTAAGGTTATCCCAAGGTGCTGGCCATTTAACTCATACTTCAAATAATTAGTTACCCGCAGCTGATGGTGGGGCTAGGTGGGTTATGAGTGATGTTGCTTTTGTTTTTTATTATTGACACAATAAGTGTTTCACATATGAACCGTTTTCTGGGCTGTTTGAAGTTCAGGTCGTGTTTGTTATCTATGAAAAACCTTGAATGAAATATTTATTTAAAAAAAACATTTCCTACCCCATTGGTTGATGACCTTTGGCACTGAAACATATCAGAACTATGAAAAAGCTGGGATGAACGAAACAAGTTGTAAAGCTTAGACAGGTGGCTACTTGTTGGCACATCAGCTGGAACCTATGATTGGACAGATAATACTCATGATTAGTTTTGTAATAAGTTACTGATTGGGAAAAACCTGTTTAACTTGGTGGGAGTTTTGAAACTGTAAAGTCTTGTGATGAAACCTCTTGAAATAGGTCTAACCAGAGTGTAATCCAATATAATGACAGTTAAAATCACGTGGTAAAACAGCCCATTAGCTGATGTCATGATTCACCGATACCAGTTCTTCAAGTTTCACTCTTTTCATAGTGAATGTCCCAGAGGCTCAGAGTTATTGTTTTGTATATTATAAAATATAATAAGGCTTAATGTGACAGCAACTTATCAAATTTATTCACTTTCAATGTTCTGCCCTTAAGAGGAAGCTAGAATCTTTGGGACTGCACAGCCATATCTGGGATCTGTACTCCAGCCTCAAAACTCATGCCAGAAAATTCAGGTGAGAATTCATCTGTCTCCCAAGGAGGAATTACAACTGATTGACTGCTGGTTTCAATCACATCTGAAAGTATTGTCGGGCTCACATTTGTGTTGTTTGCAGGCTTACCTGGAGATCCAACACTCTTCAGCAAACAACATGAAAAATGGACGAGTAATGGGATATGATAGTGGGAATCCATTGCACAACGTTGTGGTTTTAAATGTGTCATCATGTCACTGGAGCATGCCATTATCGTGGGGAAAATGACTGTATTCTGTTATTGTAATGTAAGCACTGTTTCTGATAAGTTGTTATTTGTTAAGAGCAGCAATCACTTTCTCTACTTTAAAAATGTAACAGTTGTTGATGAGCTTCTCTTGAAAATAAATACAGTTCCCTATGGATCAGTGAATATATCAGAGATCTTAGAATGACGCATCACATAAGGAGGCTATCTGGCCCATCATGTCTGCACTATCCCTTTGGTTAATCTAACCAATTGATCTCAATTTCCAGTTCTTTCCCTATGGTCCTATATCTTTTCCTCTTCAGATATTTATCCAATTAACAGAATCATAGAAAAGATACAGTACAGAAGGAGGCCATTTGCCCCATCTTGTCCATGCCAGCCCACGACACCCAGGTGCCCTTTCTAATCCCACTTTCCTGCATCCAGTCCATAGCCCTGGAGCTCAGAGCACTTAAGGTGCTCATCCAGGTAACTTTAAAAGAGCTCAGGGTCTCTGCTTCCACCACCAACTCGGGCAGTGAATTCCAGTCACCCACTATCCTCTGTGTGAAAAAGATCTTCCTCATGTCCCCTCTACACCTTCTGCCACTTACCTTGAATCGATGGTTCCTGGTTATAGAATTCACCACCAAGGGAAACAATTTTATCTTGTCCACCCTATCACTTCCCCTCATAATTTTTCAAAGATTATCAAGAGGCTGGAGGCTTGATATTTGTAGCAGGTAACTTACCTCTTGACTTTCCCAAGCCTTTCCACCATCTACAAGGCACAAATGAAGAGTGTGATGAAATACTCTCCACTTGCCTGGATGAGCGGATCTCCAACTGCACTCCAAGCATCAAGCAGTTTTGGGAGGGGTGGGAAACCTCATTCAGCTCAGTAGGGAATCGAAGCATCAACTCTGTTTCTTTTCCAGCACTTTCTGCTCTTATTTGGAAAAACCTCTTTCTTTCCAAGGTTCCCAATCAATAAGTGGTTTTGCATACACGGAGCATTGTATGGTGCAGGTAGCTGTGCTGGGAGGGTTTGGGGTGCAGGTAGCTGGGCTGGGAGATTCTGCATTGGGAGTGTTGGGTGAGGGTAGCTGTGCTGGGAGGGCCGGGGGTAGCTGCGCTGGGAGGGCTGGGGGCAGCTGCGCTGGGAGGACTGGGGGTAGCTGCGCTGGGAGGGCTGGGGGTAGCTGCGCTGGGAGGGCTGGGGGTAGCTGCGCTGCGCTGGGAGGGCCGGGGGTAGTTGCGCTGGGAGGGCTGGGGGTAGCTGCGCTGGGAGGGCTGGGGGTAGCTGCGCTGGGAGGGTTGGGGGTAGCTGCGCTGGGAGGGCTGGGGGTAGCTGCGCTGGGAGGGCTGGGGGTAGCTGCGCTGCGCTGGTATGGCTGGGGGTAGCTGCGCTGGGCGGGCTGGGGGTAGCTGCGCTGGGAGGGCTGGGGGCAGCTGCGCTGGGAGGGCTGAATGTAGCTGCGCTGGGAGGGCTGGGGGCAGCTGCGCTGCACTGGGAGGGCTGGGGGTAGTTGCGCTGGGAGGGCTGAGTGTAGCTGCGCTGTGCTGGGAGGGCTGGGGGCAGCTGCGCTGCACTGGGAGGGCTGGGGGTAGTTGCGCTGGGAGGGCTGGGTGTAGCTGCGCTGGGAGGGCTGGGGGCAGCTGCGCTGGGAGGGCTGGGGGTAGTTGCGCTGGGAGGGCTGGGGGCAGCTGCGCTGCACTGGGAGGGCTGGGGGTAGTTGCGCTGGGAGGGCTGGGGGCAGCTGCGCTGGGAGGGCTGGGGGCAGCTGCGCTGCACTGGGAGGGCTGGGGGTAGTTGCGCTGGGAGGGCTGGGTGTAGCTGCGCTGGGAGGGCTGGGGGTAGTTGCGCTGGGAGGGCTGGGGGTAGCTGCGCTGGGAGGGCTGGGGGTAGCTGCGCTGGGAGGGCTGGGTGTAGCTGCGCTGCGCTGGGAGGGCTGGGGGCAGCTGCGCTGGGAGGGCTGGGGGTAGTTGCGCTGGGAGGGCTGGGGGTAGTTGCGCTGCGCTGGGAGGGCTGGGGGCAGCTGCGCTGGGAGGGCTGGGGGCAGCTGCGCTGGGAGGGCTGGGGGCAGCTGCGCTGGGAGGGCTGGGGGCAGCTGCGCTGCACTGGGAGGGCTGGGGGTAGCTGCGCTGGGAGGGCTGGGTGTAGCTGCGCTGGGAGGGCTGAGTGTAGCTGCGCTGGGAGGGCTGGGGGTAGTTGCGCTGGGAGGGCTGAGTGTAGCTGCGCTGTGCTGGGAGGGCTGGGGGCAGCTGCGCTGCACTGGGAGGGCTGGGGGTAGTTGCGCTGGGAGGGCTGGGGGTAGTTGCGCTGCGCTGGGAGGGCTGGGGGCAGCTGCGCTGGGAGGGCTGGGGGCAGCTGTGCTGGGAGGGCTGGGGGCAGCTGTGCTGGGAGGGCTGGGGGCAGCTGCGCTGGGAGGGCTGGAGGTAGCTGCGCTGGGAGGGCTGGGGGCAGCTGCGCTGGGAGGGCTGAGTGTAGCTGCGCTGGGAGGGCTGGGGGCAGCTGCGCTGGGAGGGCTGAGTGTAGCTGCGCTCGGAGGGCTGGGGGTAGCTGCGCTGGGAGGGCTGTGTAGCTGCGCTGGGAGGGCTGAATGTAGCTGCGCTGGGAGGGCTGTGTAGCTGCGCTGGGAGGACTGGGGGCAGCTGCGCTGGGAGGGCTGGGTGTAGCTGCGCTGGGAGGGCTGAGTGCAGCAGCGCTGGGAGGGCTGGGGGCAGCTGCGCTGGGAGGGCTGGGGGCAGCTGCGCTGGGAGGGCTGAGTGCAGCAGCGCTGGGAGGGCTGGGGGCAGCTGCGCTGGGAGGGCTGAATGTAGCTGCGCTGGGAGGGCTGGGGGTAGCTGCGCTGCGCTGGGAGGGCTGGGGGTAGCTGCGTTGGGAGGGCTGGGGGCAGCTGCGCTGGGAGGGCTTGGGGCAGCTGCGCTGGGAGGGCTGGGGGTAGCTGCGCAGGGAGGGCTGGGGGTAGCTGCGCTGGGAGGGTTGGGGGTAGTTGCGCTGGGAGGGCTGGGGGTAGCTGCGCAGGGAGGGCCGGGGGTAGATGCGTTGGGAGGGCTGGGGGTAGCTGCGCAGGGAGGGCCGGGGGCAGCTGCACTGGGAGGGCCGGGGGCAGCTGCGCTGGGAGGGCTGGGGGCAGCTGCGCTGGGAGGACTGGGGGTAGCTGCGCTGGGAGGGCTGGGTGTAGCTGCGCTGGGAGGGCTGGGGGCAGCTGCGTTGGGAGGGCTGAGTGTAGCTGCGCTGGCTGGGTGTAGCTGCGCTGGGAGGGCTGGGGGTAGCTGCGCTGGGAGGGCCGAGGGTAGCTGCGTTGGGAGGACTGGGGGTAACTGCGCTGGGAGGGCTGGGGGCAGCTGCGCTGGGAGGGCTGGGGGCAGCTGCGTTGGGAGGGCTGCGGGTAGCTGCGCTGCGAGGACTGGGGGTAGCTGCGTTGGGAGGGCTGGGGGTAGCTGCGCTGGGAGGGCTGGGGGTAGCTGCGCTGCGAGGACTGGGGGTAGCTGCGTTGGGAGGGCTGGGGGTAGCTGCGCTGGGAGGGCTGGGGGTAGCTGCGCTGGGAGTAGCTGCGCTGGGAGGGGTTAGATGCGCTGGGGGGGGTGAGTTAGCTGCGCTGGGGGGAGGGGTTGGCTGCGCTGGGGGTGTTGGCTGCGCTGCGGGGGGTTGGCTGCGCTGGGGGGGGGGTTGGCTGCACTGGGGGGGTTGGCTGCACTGGGGGGGGTTGGCTGCACTGGGGGGGGGTTGGCTGCGCTGGGGGGTGGCTGCGCTGGGGGGGTTGGCTGCGCTGGGGGGGTTGGCTGCACTGGGGGGGGGTTGGCTGCACTGGGGGGTTGGCTGCGCTGGGGGATTGGCTACGCTGGGGGGGCTGGCTGCGCTGGGAGGGGTTAGCTGCACTGGTGGGGTTAGCTGCACTGGGAGAGAGGGTTAGCTGCACTGGGCGGGGGGTTAGCTACACTGGGGGTGTTAGCTGCGCTGGGGGTGTTAGCTGCGCTGGGGGGGCTAGCTGCACTGGGGGGGCTAGCTGCACTGGGGGGGCTAGCTGCACTGGGGGGGGTTAGCTGCACTGGGGGGGTTAGCTGCACTGGGGGGGTTAGCTGCACTGGGGTGGGTTAGCTGCACTGGGGGGGGGTTAGCTGCACTGGGGGGGGTTAGCTGCACTGGGGGGGGGGTTAGCTGCACTGGGGGGGTTAGCTGCACTGGGGGGGGTTAGCTGCCCTTGGAGGGTGGGGTTAGCTGCGCTGGGAGGGTGGGGTTAGCTGCGCTGGGAGGGTGGGGTTAGCTGCGCTGGGGGGGGGGGGTTAGCTGTGCTGGAAGGGCTGGGAGTAGCTGCACTGGGAGGGGTTATCTGCACTGGGGGGGGATTAGTTGCGCCGAATGGAGGGGGGGGGGGGAGTTAGCTGCACTGGGGGGGGTTTAGCTGTGCTGGGGTATAGCTGCGCTGGGGGGTTTGCTACGCTGGGGGAGGGTTAGCTACGCTGGGAGGGGGTTAGTTGCACTGGGAGGGGTTAGCTGCGCTGGGAGGGGTTAGCTGCGCTGGGGGGGGTTAGCTGCGCTTATGGGGTGGTTAGTTGCGCTGGGGGGTGGTTAGTTGCACTGGGGGGTGGTTAGCTGCGCTGGGGGATGGGGTTAGCTGCACTGGGGGGTGGGGTTAGCTGCGCTGGGAGGGCTGGGGGTAGCTGCGCTAGGAGGGCTGGGTGTAGCTGCGCTGGGGGTGGTGTTAGCTGCGCTGGTGGGGTGGTGTTAGCTGCGCTGGTGGGGTGGGGTTCTCTGCTCTGGGGGGGTGGGGTCAGCTGCTCTGGGGGGCTGGGGTTAGCTGCGCTGAGGGGCTGGGATTAGCTGCGTTGGTGGGGTGGGGTTAGCTTCGCTGGGGAGTTTAGCTGCACTGGGAGGGGTTAGCTGCACTGGGGGTGGTTAGCTGCGGTGGGGGGGGTTAGCTGTGCTGGGGGTATTAGCTGCACTGGGGGTGGTTAGCTGCACTGGGGGTGGTTAGCTGCACTAGGGGGGTTAGCTGCACTAGGGGCGGTTAGCTGCGCTGGGGGGTTAGTTGCGCTGGGGGGATTAGCTGCGCTGGGGGGATTAGCTGCGCTGGGGGAGTTAGCTGCACTGGGGGAGTTAGCTGCGCTGGGAGGGCTGAGTGTAGCTGCGCTGGGAGCAGCTGCGCTGGGAGGGCTGGGGGCAGCTGCGCTGGGAGGGCTGGGGGCAGCTGCGCTGGGAGGGCTGGGGGCAGCTGCGCTGGGAGGGCTGGGGGCAGCTGCGCTGGGAGGGCTGGGGGCAGCTGCGCTGGGAGGGCTGGGGGCAGCTGCGCTGGGAGGGCTGAGGGCAGCTGCGCTGGGAGGGCTGGGGGCAGCTGAGCTGGGAGGGCTGAGGGCAGCTGCGCTGGGAGGGCTGGGGGCAGCTGAGCTGGGAGGGCTGGGGGCAGCTGCGCTGGGAGGGCTGTTGGTAGCTGCACTGGGAGTAGCTGCGCTGGGGTGGGGTTAGCTGCGCTGGGGGGTGAGGTTATCTGCGCTGGGGGTGGGGTTAGCTGCACTGGGGGGGTGGGGTTAGCTGCGCTGGGGGTGGGGTTAGCTGCACTGGGGGTTTAGCTGCGTGGGAGGGGTCAGCTGCACTAGGGGGGGTTAGCTTGTTGGGGGTGTTTAGCTGCACTGGGGGGGGGTTAGCTGTACTCGGGGGTCTACTGCATTATGGGGGGTTAGCTGCACTGGGGGGGGTTAGCTGCACTGGGGGGGGGGGTTAGCTGCACTTGGGGGGGCTAGCTGCACTGGGGGGGGGGGTTAGCTGCACTGGGGGGGGGGGGGGTTAGCTGCACTGGGGGGGGTTAGCTGCACTGGGGGGGGTTAGCTGCACTGGGGGGGGTTAGCTGCACTGGGTGGGGGGTGGTTAGCTGCACTGGGGGGGGGGTTAGCTGTACTGGGGGTGGTCTACTGCACTAGGGGGGGGATTAGCTGCACTGGGGGTGGTTAGCTGCACTGGGGGGGGGGGTTAGCAGCACTGGGGGGGGCGGTTAGCAGCACTGGGGGTGGTCTACTGCACTAGGGGGGGTTAGCTGCAGTAGGGGGGTTAGCTTCACTGGGGGAGGGTTAGCTTCATTGGGGGGGGATGGTTAGTTTCATTGGGGGGGTGGTGGTTAGTTGCACTGTGGGGTGGTTAGTTGCGCTGGGGGCGTGGGGTTAGCTGTGGTGGGGTCTGCGCTGGGGGGAGGGGTTTGGGGCTGTTGGGGGGGGGGGGGCAGGGGTTTGGGGCTGCCCTGCGGGGTGGTGGGGTCTGCGCTGGGGGGGGGGGGGTGGGCAGGGGTTTGGGGCTGCCCTACTGGGGGGAGGGGGGGGGAGCTGCCCGGCGGGCTGCCCGGGCCGGGCGCTCCCGGACCTCCCGCTCATTCAGAGCAAAGCGCTCAAGAACTCAAATCCCAGCATGCAGCGGGGTTGGCGGCGCATGCGCATGGAGGGCGGGAGTTGGAGGGGGCGCGAGTGTTGGTCCAGAGAAAGAGGCGCCACTGGAGCTGTGGCTGTGTTTGTGTCGCGCCCGTCCGGCCAGGCCCGGTGAGTGTCCCCGCTTGGTGGAGTCGGTGCGGGAGCTCGGCTTTTAATTCCAGTGCGTTGCCGTGACTGGGTTTTCCCGAGGCTGCGGCCTAACGAGGCGGTGGTGGTGAGGAGCTCGGGCAGGCCAGTCAGCGGCTCTCGGTGCGCTGGCCCCGGCCCAGTGAAGGAGGTGGGGGTGTACGGTCGCGGTCACCCCCTCCCCGCCTCGGCATTATCGGCCCTGCCCACTTTCGCCGTCGAAGCCACTTTCGCTCAGACGGATTGTACAGCCAGAGTGTGAAGTGAAGGCGGCCGAAGGTGCGCCTGGCTGCTGGAACCTGTTTAACATTCTCATTGTAACCTGGAGCAGAATTGCTGCCTCATTTTAATACCAATGAGGTATTGCACAGGGTTAATTGCTGCAATTGACACCTCGCATTGAAAAGCTGCACACCCGCTGCCATCACACAATCTGGTTCGCAGGAGTTTAAAAAAAATGTTTTCTGGTTTCAGTAAAGGAATATCTGCTTTATATTGGAAAGCAAAGCATCGTTGTAGTCTTCAACACAACGTTGCAATCGTTTTGCTGGGTTCCCTTTCAACTAGTTATGAATTGTTTTAGTAACATTTTAACTGAAACTATAATTGAGGAAATGGTATTTTGACGTTCCCAGAAATGCTTTAAACGTTTTGATCATGTCTTCGTTTTAATGTCGGTGTCATCCTGTGCCATTTAGAATAGGTTGATGCTTTTGATAAAATAGTGGATATGGAATGCTATGTGTTCTTGACATTTGCCTGTCGATGTTAACTGCTCATGTCCATTTGAAAAAAATTGAATCTTTTCATGTGGGGCCTCACGGTAGCATGGTGGTTAGCATCAATGCTTCACAGCTCCAGGGTCCCAGGTTCGATTCCCGGCTGGGTCACTGTCTGTGTGGAGTCTGCACGTCCTCCCTGTGTGTGCGTGGGTTTCCTCCGGGTGCTCCGGTTTCCTCCCACAGTCCAAAGATGTGCGGGTTAGGTGGATTGGCCATGCTAAATTGCCCGTAGTGTAAGGTTAATGGGGGGTTTGTTGGGTTACAGGTATACGGGTTACATGGGTTTAAAGTAGGGTGATCATTGTTCGGCACAACATTGAGGGCCGAAGGGCCTGTTCTGTGCTGTACTGTTCTATGTCTATACTGTTCTATGTCTATGTCTATGTCTTAAAATTAATTCTCTTCATTAAGTAGCGATGTATTTTAAAATAATTTAAGATTAGTTGCTGATTTGTGCGATAGGCAAGTGAGGTGTTTGGCAAGATTTTGTAGTACTCGTTGTTCAGTTTGTATTGTGATTTCATAATTTTGATTTTACTACACAACCATTTTATTAGCTTTAAAGTTGCTTCAAAAAGATTAGTATGACTGGTTCCACCTTGTGTCTGTGAACTTGTCATGCCCATTGCTCTTTGTCTCGTCGCTGACCCATAGTTTATTTTCAGATGAGTTGAACATTCCTCAGTTCACTGGCATTCTGCAGTCAGCAGCCTATCTCACTGAGAGCTACTGGTTTTACATATCTTAGTTCCTTGTTTGTCAGTGTAATGACTTTAGAAACCTTATCTTTAACGATTCATCCATCCATGAGATTCACTTTTATGTATTCAACCACCCCAACTTTCTTGATGGATAAAAAGGTTAAGAAAAGAACGGTATTACGTCTCCCCAATGTAGTCAATTGCATATCTTTGTACACCAGCTCCTTAGTACACTATGTCCAGGGACAAACTAAATGGAGGGAAAATTAGAGCCATTTCAGGCAGAATTCCTACTCACTAAGACTGTTGAGTAAGCTCTAGGCGTAGCTATAACTATCTCTAATAGCTGGAGATGCAATTTTGTGTCAGAAACTTTTAAAATTTCCTATTTAGGAATACAACCTGCTTGCATCGTTCACTTTTCCAGCTGTGCTGTATATGTGCTTCTCTCTTACATCTGTTCTTATCGTTCTTGATGTATGTTTTAACTACCTGGAATGCTTTCCCAAAACATATCTTCACACAGAAAAATCCGACACAGAATCGGTCCATTTGGCAATAGCTTAGTTGGATAGCTCGCTTGCTCCTAAATCAGAAGGTTGTGAGTTCAAAACCCTGGACTTTGAGGACAGATATTGAGGCTGATATTCTGGTACAGGACTGAGGGAGTGCTGTAGGAAGTGCCGTCTTTTGGATACCAAGTCCTGGTATGAATGCTCTCTCAGCATTATTTCAGGTAAGAGCAAGGGAGCTAGCCCTGGTGTCCCATCACAAAAACAAGTTACCTGGCCATTAGCATGTGCTGTTTGTGGGTCCATACTGTGCCCAAGTCCACTGCCGCTTTTCCTGCACAACAGTGGTGCCAACAGCCGAAAGGTACTCTGGCTGCAAAGTATTCTGTTGTCTTGAGCTCTTGAAAGGCATTCAATAAATGTGAGGATTTTTCTTTGTCAACTAATCTGCACTGGTGTTTATTTTTCACACAGGCTTTTTCCCCTTCATCTCGGCCTTTCAGCATGTCTTTCTATATTTTTCTCCCACATACTCATCTAGTTTAGCTTCTCAAAAGTTCTTTCGTTCCTTTTCAAATGGATTAGTGGAGATAAAGTCCCGTCTTCAAATTGAGGATACCTTCCATCTTGTGTGGCACTACCAATGTGCTAATGGGATTGATTTCAAACAGATCTAGCAACTCAACTGTGCGTTTATGAGGCACTGTGGGCCATCAGCAGCAGCAAAATTGTACACAACCATAATCTGTAAACTACTGGACTGACATATGTCCAATTCTACTATTATCAAGCTGGGGGATCAACACTCATTCAATGAAGAGTGCAGGAGGGCATACCTAAGTATGGAGTGCAGAAGGTGTCAACCTGATGAAGCTACAACACATGATTACTTGCTGGTTAAACAGTATGTGATGGAGCAAAGCGATCTCACAAGTAACAGATCAGATCTAAGCTCTGCAATCCTGCCACATCCAGTCCTGAATGGCGGTGAATAATTAAACAACTGACTGGAGAAGGAGGCTCTACAAATATCTCCCTCAATGATGGGGGAGCACATAAGTGCAAAAGACAAGGCTGAAGCATTTGCAGCCATCTTCAGCTAGATGTGCTGTGAGGATGATCCATCTTGGCCTCCTTCTGAGGTCCCCAGCATCATGGATCCAGTCTTCAGTCAATTCTCTTCACTCCACATGATTTCAAGAAATGACTGAAGGTATAGGCCCTGACAACATTCTAGATTTGAAGAAGTAGTTGGAGTTATAACTAGCACAAAGAAAGCTGATTGTGGTTGTTTCAGGTCATTCACCGCAGTCCTATGTCATTACTGCAAAAGTTCCTCGGGGTAGTGTCTCAGGCCCAAGCCACTTCATCAATGACTATTCGTCGATCATAAGGTCAGAATTGGGGATGTTCACTTGTGACTTCACAATGTTCAGCTCTATTCACGATTCCTCAGATACTGAAGCAGTCAGTTCATGTCCAAATGCAGCAAGAGCTGGACAATAACCAGGCTTGGGCTGATAAGTGGCAAGTTACATTCATGCCACACAACTGTCAGGCAATAATCATCTCCAAGAGAATCTTAACCATCTCCCCATCTAACCATCACTGAATCCCCCTGGGAGTTACCACTGATCAGAAACTGAACCAGCCATATAGATACTGTGACTACAAGAACAGATCAGAGGTTGGAAATTCTGTCCAGTGACTCACCTGACTCCCCAAAGCCTATCCACCATCTTCAAGGCACAAATCAGGGGTATACATGGCATACATTTGCCTGGATGAGTGCTGCTCCAACAACAAGGTTGAAGGGTAGCACAAGTGACTAGCACTGTGGCTTCACAGCGCCAGGGTTCCAGGTTCGATTACCCACTGGGTCACTGTCTGTGCGGAGTCTGCACGTTCTCCCTGTGTCTGCGTGGATTTCCTCTAGGTGCACTGGTTTCCTCCCACAGTCTAAAGATGTGCAGGTTAGGTGGATTGGCCATGATAAATTGCCCTTAGTGTCCAAAAAGGTTAGTAGGGGTTATTGGGTTACGGGGATAGGGTGGAAGTGAGGGCTGAAGTGGGTCAGTGCAGACTCGATGGACCAAATGGCCTCCTACACTGTATGTTCTATGCAACATTAAATAAGCTTGACATCATCCAGGACACAACCCACTCGATTGACACCCCATCCACCACCTTAAATATTAATTCCTTCCACCGCCAACCCACAATGACTGCAGTACTGTACCAAGGTTTCTTCAACAGCACCTTCCAAGGGCAATTGGGGATGGGCAATAAATGCTGGCCTGGCCAGCAATGCCCACACCCCATGAAAGAATATAGAAAAGTAATCATTGTCCCTTCAAACTTGTACCATATAATATTTGTAATTGGGTAGTGCCACATGTAAATATTTTCATAAAACTTTAAAAAAAAAGTAAGCTGATGATATCATTAGCAAGGTGGGTGTTTTGTTTCTTACAAAACGTTTTCCTTGTGTTTTCCCTTCCGACATGAAAGCAGTCATCTATCTCCGTCTGTGCTGCACACATGGTGGCTCTGCTCCACTCTTGCCTCAGCTCGCATTTCACATTATTTTGCCGATTGCCAGGCATCCAGGAGTGCCAGTTTGTGAACCACTGGTCCAGTGTCCCTTTGAAACCACCTAAGCCACTTTCCTCAGCTACCTCCTGTGGTATTCCACATTTTGACCACCCTGAGTAACAACATTTCTCCTTATTTCCCCACTGGATTCATTGGTTATACCTTGTATTCAATACCCCTTGTTTTGGATTCTCTCCACACATGCTCTGTCCAATCCATTCCTAATTTTAAAAGACCTTTGTCAGGTTTCCTCTCTGTTTTGTTCTTGTGTAAAAAAATAAATAAATAACTTGTTCAATCTTTTCCATTCGTTGAGTCTCTCAGTTCTGGAATAGCCTTAAATCTTATTTTACATCCTCTCCAGTGCATCTGCATCCAGTGTATAGAATGGAAAGCAGAACTGTATGCAGAATTGTGCACTGTACTACAAATTGCAGCCTGACCTGAACCCTTACAAATTTAACTTAGTTTAAATGTTAACATTTTTATTGCTTTTCTGAGCTATAATGTACCTACTATGATTTCTTCATCAGTTTTCCTCTATCCAATTGCTCTTCTCCCCCATTCAGTTACTTATTTTTGAAGCTGTGATTATTCAGTTTCTCCCACCAAAGTTGACATCTTACATCTGTTGATGTTAAAGTTTATTTGCCGCTTAATTGCCCAGCCTGGAAGTTGTCAAATGCCATTTTGTTTCCTGCAGTCTTACTTATGCTGGCTGTACCTCAACTCCTGTGGTATGCCTTTTGACATCTTCCCAAGTTTTATTTTTATTCTTACTTGGCCCTGACCTGCATGTCTGAAGTATCTTGTGGTCAAAATAACATAGTTTAGAGCCAGTCTTATAAGACAATATGTTTGATTGCCTAGTAGATGCTGTTTAAATTGTGGGAGGGTAACAATCTAGGAGATGGATCAAGCTGGTTTTCATTCAGTGGTGTGACTTTTGTACTACATTTTATGGGGGTAAAGCAGACACAAACACTGAATATGTTATCAATGAGTTTGAAAAAGTAATAATAATGGTTTGAGTACTATATGTAATATAATGCACTATTCTGTTACCCTTTTTCATCTGTTCCTTTCTAATACATTTTTATAATCTGATATACTCTGCTCTTGTATTTTTCTTTTCAACCTATGCTCCGTGTCAATTTTCTTCATCAGATTTTCTCCTTGTTTTTGAAAATATTGGTGCCCCTTAGAATATTGCTCCATAGTTATCCATTGTAGGGTCTTAACAGACTCCACAGACTTGGATTTTGCTGATATAAATGGTGTAACTATTTGTTAGATACATTTGTTGAACCATTAAGAGAATCCACTTGCCATTTTTGCATGCTCTTTATTCCTGACAGTGACCATTATACGTGTGGGAGTCTTGCCAATGAGCTGGGCTACTAAGCTCATAACTGAGCTTAATTGTCTTTACCTGACATGGCAGATCATTTCTAGGGGGTAATGTCGCGGTGGGGTGGAGTGTCACTGGACATTGAAAGTGCAGAAACCTTGGCAGATCTTCTGACTGCCCCCTAAGAATTGTTTTGTCCATCTAATTTTACCACCTTGCCATTTTTACCTCCACGTGTGCAGTTGATTGACATTAATTGATGCTGTTGACTCTGCAGAACAAGGCAAAGTGGTCAGGCTGTCGACTCTAAAGCTGCAGCAGTGCAGATCCATTGTTTTGGGAGTCTTGGATTTTACCTGTGACCTGTTGAATAGGAACTAGTTCAGTGCTGTTATAGTGAGCACGCTGACGCACAAAACAGACTTGGCATAAATATCTATAGCTTCATTCCAGTCAGAGAAAGCACTCCACACAGAACCAAATTGTTTACATTCTTTTCAAAGCTTCCAAATATCACAAAAAGAACTTAAATGTAACATTTTGTTTGAGTGGCCAACTAGCTTTATACATACAAAACAGAATTAAATTCGAAATGTAACATGGCTTAAATAATTCAAAATAGTGTGTACAGCTGTCAATATCTGATAAGTACATCCATTTTATTCCACCCCCTCCCCCCCCCAAAAAAAAATCTATATCTGAGGATTCAACCTAGCTCTCTGCTTACGGTTCAGCTAGACTCATTGTGTGCTTCCTGATCTGGCTCGACCTGTAACTATTCGACCTTCATTAATTTTTCTTGTCAAGTCTTCTCATTTTTGCAAACTCATCTTGTACTCTAACCTTCAGGTCAATATACATGGTCAATGGTGGTGATGGGGATTGCAGAATCTTCGGATAATTGGTTTCTCAGTTCTATGACTTGGTATCAGAATTGTGCCCAATAGTTTTTGGTTGTTTTCAGCCAGTTGCTAACTAATGCCACTGATAAGGGGCAGCACGGTGGTACAGTGGTTACCACTACTGCCTCACAGTGCCAAGGACCCAGGTTCAATTCCAGCCTTGGGTCTCTGTCTGTTTGCATTTTCTCCCTGCGTGGGTTTCCTCCGGTTTCCTCTCTCAGTCCATAGATGTGCAGGTTAGATGGATTGGCCATGCTAAATTGCCCCTTGGTGTCCAGAGATATGTAGATTAGGTTCAGGGGTTATTGGGATTGAGTGGGGAAGTAGGCTTGGGTAGAGTGCTCTTTCAGAGGGTTGGTGCATATCCGATGAGCTGAATGGCCTCCTTCTGCACTGTAGGGATTCTATGAACTCCGTAACAAGTGATTGAATCTAAACTTTCATTGTATTTAAATTTGTAAAGGAGGGGCAATTTGTTAGTTCGGTTATTAATGTACTGGTGGGATTAATTCCTGAATAGAAAAGGCCACAATTCTGTGAATTGCAAGTATAATTGAATTGTGAAGACTGTTTCATGACTGAAATAAATGACCAAAATTGTTCACCTCTGAACTTTGGAATGTGGATGCAAATATCAACTATGCATATATGGATTTGGAGAAACTAGATAAATCAATGAGAGAATGGAGAAGATATATGTTGATATGATGAGGTGAAGCAAGTAGGGAAGTTGCATGCCTGAAGAGTAAACATCATGGACCCTTTGGGCTAGAAACCTACTTCCGTGCTGTAAATGATCTTTTATTCAATCATTCGTCAAATATGGGAAGACATTTTAAATAGTGATGGAAATGTAATGGGTATTATTTCAGTTGTCAATTGCTCAAATTAAATAATGATGTGTACGCCTGGTAAATGTTCAATGGAAAAACTGGGTAAATATCTGCCTGTGCAAGATTTTTGACATAAAGTGCACAATGATTAAATACTTAGTGATGTCTGAGCAGCAGGGTAATGAAACAAAGGCAAGGAAAGCAAGCAGTTAATGATTCGAAGGAGAGCAGGAACTTGCACTTGTCAGCAGCTTGTATGTGCTCAAGACTTCCCAAAGTGATCCATAGCTGATTCAATACATTTGAAGTTTTGTCATTATTACTATGTAGAGAAATGATGCGCTGGGGCAGTATGTGCGCAATGTCCCACAGAGCACAGTGGAAGGAATGATCTGCTCATCAGTTTGGTGGGGCTGGTTAAAGAATGGTTACCCAGTACACCTGGAGAACCTCCTGCTCCTTGAATAGGATTAGATTTTTTTGTATTCGCCTTGAACAGATGGAACAGACCCAAAAGGCAAATAACCTAGGCTGTAACATGAGATAGATATTGTGTAGCTTTCTTTGCTTTGTAGTTTCTTGGGGCAGAGCAAAATACTTTGCTCAGGAGAATTAGTAAACTCAGTAAACTAATGATGGAACTGTTTGTACATAGTCTGCAGATTAAATGAGCCTTATGGGTGGATTAAATGTTTCTATTTTTTTCCTTAATGCGATGGACCTTCTTCATTTCAGCACCTTCCTCGTTTTATTTTTCTTCCCTTTAGTTTTGCTGAAATATTGGCAGTCTGAGATTAAGCCCAAGGCCTCTGCCGGTGTTATTTTGAAACAGTCAGAAATGTGAGAGTGAGAACAAGTAATTATCCATCTCCTCCCCACCAATCATGGTATAAAGCATGCATTGCGTTTCCCCAGTTCTGACTTGCTATTTTTGATAGTCTGTTTACATTGTACCAAGGCTTCTTGAAATAATTTGCTTAATGACATTCTTATTACTTGAATTAGTGAAATACCATCAGTTTGAGAATTTGACAGATGAAACATTTAACTTAACATGCTGAAATGCCAGAGTATCCTCTAAATATTTGCATTTTTACAAATTTGGTAGATTTTCAGTTGTTGATGTTCCCAGTGCATTATACATTTGTAGTTTGCAGCTTTGTGTCTGGTTGGTTAACTGTGTGACAAGCCATTTGGTGATATAAAGCAAATGCAGTTCACTTTCTCACAGGAAGCGTAATTGGGAGGGTATGAAGCTCTGTTACTTTCAACAGTTGATTGAAGTGAACTGGCAGAGGTTTAGTTGGAATTCATTAGCACACTGCTGTGGCAGGGATTGGAGTGGGTTATGGTGTTTTCCAATATGTTTTTCAATTGTTGAAAATTAAAAAAAATACTGGTAGGTCAGAGTGCTTGGTTGAGAATTGAGCAGAATTTCCGATAGCAAGCTCATGAGTAATTGTTGCCTATGGTCTTGTGTTCTGTATCTATATATATATTTAATTTTATAGTTTAAAAACTGCTAACTGGGCCGTTGACTGAGAACTGACATGCAGCACTTTCATGACCTCCGGAGAATCCAAGTGTGCTTCACAGTCAATGTTGTAATGTAGGAAAATGTGGATGCCATTTTGCACAAAGCAAGGTCCAGCAAACAGCAGTGAGGTAAATGATTAATTAAACTTCCCTTTTGTCATGTTGGGTGACTGATAAAAGTTGGCTAGGACACCGAGCATGCCCCTGCTCCAAGTGGAGAAGTGCCAAGAGATCTTTTACATCCACCTGAGAAGGCAGATGAGATTTAGTTTAACATCTCAGCCTAAATATGGCATTTCTGACAGTACAGTGCACTCTTATTACTGCACTGAAATGTCAGCCCAGATTTTGTGCTCCGGTCTCTGGAGAGAGGTTTGAATGGAGGTTTGAATGCACAGTCTTCTGAGTCATGACGTCGAGTGCTACCTAAATAGAATGGAAGGAGATGCAAATTAAGCTAACAAATGATGATGGATTATTAATAAAATCCTATCAGGGATACTTGTGATACACTCTGACTTGTCAATTGCTTATAAAAATAGATAGCTGACCTGATGCATCTTTGCCAAGAGGCAGGAAAGAATTGAAGGCTGAGTTAGCTCTCACTGGGCAGCTGGTTATGATACACAGTTAACCTAACTTTTATGTGGTTCCTCCTTTGAGGGATGATGCATGCATAGATTGGGGTACGAAAGGCACAATCCTTAAATTGCATGGGGAATGGCTTTGAAATCCCACAAGTGAAAAAAAAAATATTTTGAGGCAGAGTTTAACGAACTGCTTGACATTCTGTTTTGGCTCAGAGTGGACTTGAAGGTCCATATGTTTTTTAAAGAAGGCTGAATACAAAGCTCCTTTATATTTATTGCATATTTCATAGTGGGCAGCATGGTAGCACAGCTGCTTCAGAGCTCCAGGGTCCCATGTTCGAATCCCGACTTGGGTCACTGTCTGCGCGGAGTCTGCACGTTCTCCCCATGTCTGCGTGGGTTTCCTCCGGGTGCTCCGGTTTCCTCCCACAGTCCAAAGATCTGCAGGTTAGGTGGATTGGCCATGATAAATTGCCCTTGGTGTCAAAAAAGATAAGGTGGCACGGTGGCCTAGTGGTTAGCACAGCTGCCTCACGGCGCTGAGGTCCCAGGTTCGATCCCGGCTCTGGGTCACTGTCCGTGTGGAGTTTGCACATTCTCCCCGTGTCTGCGTGGGTTTCACCCCCACAACCCAAAAATGTGCAGAGTAGGTGGATTGGCCACACTAAATTGCCCCTTAATTGGAAAAAATAATTGGGTAATCTAAATTTATATATAAAAAAAGATAAGGTGGGGTTACAGGGATAGAGCGGAGGCGTAGGGTGTGATGTATGAGACTAATTTACAGAAAACTGTAGGTGACTATGTTTGACTCTGGAATTGGTCATGTCATTGGTAGTATGATGTGCAGAAACATTAATTGATCGGAGTTACTTATTGTATCCTGGCTGTAGGTGAACAAGGAGAGAAGAGACATTCATTTCATTTCTTGGGCTAGAAAATGGAAGAACTTCTGTAAATCTGAGGGAACTTTTATTGGTATGTGATCCTTCAATTTTATGCAGAAGAAAAATCCACATACAGAGGCTACTTTGTTCTTTGCGTGCCCACGGCTGTGAGGAATGAAGGAAAAATATTCTGTCGTTTATTTTGTGCTGACTGAATTGCAGTTGTTTATTCAGTAGGTTTTGGCAAAAAATATTGCAAGTAAAGCAGATTGATGGTACAAAATATAATCAAATGTGACAGTTTTAAAACATCATTTTTTAAAAAATAAATTGAATATTTGAAGCAATTTTCTACTTAAGATATCAATTAGTTACAGAAAACATGGCAATGATTTTGTCTTTTATTAAATTACTACTGTACTGTATTTTGTATTCTGATTTTACACCCTGGTTTGAAAAGTAAATCCTCTAATAGGAATTGGTTATCTATATTTTCTAATTAATGTATTCATGTCCAGTCGTCGTTCTTCTCGGTCTCTGCAGTCATATTAACCTCGCAGCTTAACCCAATCATGTGATGGACTCGTAGATAGATGTGCATTTCATAGAATCTCCAGGCGGAGGCCATTTGGCCCATCGAGTCTGCACCGGCCCTTAATCAGTGGCATTAGTTATCAACTGGCTGAAAATTGCGTAAGCCCACGCCTCCACCCGATCCAGTAACCCCACCTAACCTTTTGGACACTACTGGGCAATTTAGCATGGGCAGTCCACCTAATTTGCATGTCTTTGGACTGTGGGAGGAAACTGGAGCACCCGGAGGAAACCCACGCAGACACTGGGAGAAAGTGCAAACTCCGCACACATCACCCAAGGCCAGAATTGAACACTGGACCCTGGAACTGTGAAGTAGCGGTGCTAACCACTGTGCCACGGTGCAGCCCAATTATCTATGCTGGGCTCAGATGCAGTCCCAGCATTTCTTTTTTTCAAAATTTAAGAGTACCCAATTTTTTTTTCCAATTAAGGGGCAATTTTAGTGTGGCCAATCCACCTAACTTGCACATTTTGGGTTGTGGGGGTGAGACCCACGCAGACACGGGGAGAATGTGCAAACTCTACATGGGCAGTGACTTGGGATCGGGATTGATCCCGGGTCCTTGGTGCTGACTACTGTGCTGCCCCAGTCCCAGCATTTCATGCAAGACAACAATGTTTTATTAAAATAAATCTAGACCATTTAATGCAGCTTGCTGTTACACATGTTAAATATTTGCAACATCGTGTTTTTGGCTGCTTCAGGAAACTTTATATTTGAAACATAATCCACAATATTTCTTGGTAACATTTAATGTCATCACATAGTGCTGTCTGTAAAGCTGGAGATGTTGCAAGCATATATTAAGGTACCAATAATATTTCAATTACTTTTTAATAAAGAAGTTTCCCCCTTTGGTCTTCAGGGCTTCACAAATTGAAGCTGCACTGGAGTGTCTATTGGGCAGATGGGCAATACGTCCCCAGATCTTTGCCAAACAATGTACAAGGACAGCATTATGATGACTTGCTGTTTGATTTATTTCTTTATTACTGTTTTGGATTAATTTCAAAATTAAATGTATGGTTTGTTCTATTGCTGAACGTATCGTTTTGGTTATCTTGAATATCTTTGAATATTTTGTAATTTGTGTCTCTCTACTTCTGTATTATTCCTGCAAATGCATGTTGATAGCTGGTGTGGTATCTTCAGAATGCCAAAGATATGCTGAGCGCTTGTAAACTATCACTAATTTTATGTAAAAGACGCAGACCTTAAAATGGAGGGGAGATAGTAGATGTTACTATTCTGATTTTTCCTGGTTGTTTGGTTTGTATCCCTCTTTTTAAAAAAAATCTTTCCTTGGATGTGTACATTGTAGGCAAGGCCAGCCTTTGTTGCCATCCCTAATTGGCCTTGAGAAGGTGGTGGTGAGTCACTTCCTTGAACCATTGCAGGCATTTAGTCCAACTTTTCTGTAGTGTTTGTTAGGCAGCACGCAGTTGAGTCAACCACATTACTGTGTGGATTAGTCGCATGTCGCCCAGGTCAGGTAAGGATGGTGGATATCCATCCCTAAGTTGCATTAGTAAACTAGATGAGGCCCTTTATGAGACTAGCTTTCAATTTCAGGAAGATTAATTGAAATCTTTCGAAAACTGTTAGCGCCGTGGTGGATTTTGAACCTGTGTCCCGGAGCATTTGCCTGGGTCTCTGGATTGCTAGTTCAGTAATATGACTACTATGGCACCGTTGCCCATTGGAAAGAAAATGGCGATGGCACCTGAGAGATGTAAAATCATAAATTTGCCTTGAGAATATTATTCTAAATTTTCAAAGTTACTGACTCTCTGTACAAAGTTATTCTGCAGTTTGAGGATTCAGGTATTGTATCATGCAATATATTTTGCGTTCTCTTGTTAAATTTCAGCTAGTCTGCCGAGGGTGGGGAGTACCCTTCTGCAGAGGCAGCAGGGGAGGTTGGGGTATTGGGCGGTGAATGTGGACAGGGTGTGGCAGTGGTGGGAAGGAGAAGGGGTAAAATGGGTTAGGATGGAGGAGGAATCTTGTAAGGGGTCTAGTTTGAGGGCTATGGTGACGGCAGAATTGTCAATGGCTAGGGCGGCGCAGTGGGTTAGCCCTGCTGCCTCACGCCGCAGAGGTTCCAGGTTCAATCCCAGCCCTGGGTCACTGTCCGTGTGGCGTTTGCACATTCTCCCCGTGTTTATATTGGTGTTGCCCCCACAACCCAAAGATGTGCAGGCTAGGTGGATTGCCCATGCTAAATTGCCCCTTAATTGGAAAAAATGAATTCGGTACTCTAAATTAAAAGAAAAAAAAGCATTGGCAATGGCTCCAACTAGCTATTCAAGGAGCCTGGTGGTGAAGTCTGCAGTGAAGGTATGGAATCAGTTGAGGCATTTTAGGGTGGAAGGGATGTCTGTGTTAACACTGCAGTGCATGAGTTTGAGCCGGAGGGGGGGTGGATAGTGTATACAGGAAGTGGAGGGAAGTGGAGGTCAAGGTGAGGGATCTGTATTTGGAGGAAGGGTTCGCCAGTCTGGAGGAGCTAAGGGAGAGGGTGGAGCTGCTGAGGGGAGTGAGTTCAGGTATCTGCAGGTTAGGGACATTGCGGGAAAGGTCTGGAAGGGATTCCCGAGGTTGCTGGGATACACCCTGCTGGAGCGACTGCTGCTTGTGGCTGTGGAAGGGGAGGGAAGAATTAGGGATATATACAAGTGGCTGGGGGAGCAGGGAGGCGAGCGGGTGGTGAAGATCAAAGAGAAATGGGAAGTGGAGTTGGGAGGAGAGATCTATTGGGGCGCATGGAGTGAGGCACTGCGAAGGGTAAACGGGACCTTCTCTTGTGCAAGGATGAGCCTGATACAGTTTAAGGTGGTGCACAGGGTGCATATGACTCGGGCGAGAATGAGTGGGTTCTTTTAGGGGGTAGCAGATCAGTGTGAGAGGTGTGGGCGGAGGCCAGTGAATTACACGCACATGTTTTGGAGTTGCGAAAAATTGGGAAGATTGTGGGCGGGAGTGTTTGTGGTCTTAGCCAGGATAGTGAAGGAGGAGGTGGACCGTGACCTTTCGGTGGCGATATTTAGGGTCTCGTAGAAGCCGGAGCTCATGGAGAGGAGGAAGGCCGATGTCTTGGCCTTTGCCTCTCTGTACGCCGGCGAATTTTGCTGGAGTGGCGGTCGGCATCGCCACCGGCGGTAGCGGCTTAGTTGGGTGACCTGTACGACTTTCTGCGATTAGAGAAGATATAGTCTGAGTTAAGAGGTTCTTCAGTGGGGTTTGAGGAAAGTTGGGGGATGTTTGTGACCGTGTTTGAGGGGTTGTTCATCGTGGGGGTGTAGGGGGTGAAAAAGAGGAAAAATCTGTACGGACTGTATAGTTAATTGGAGGGAAGCATGTTTCCCGGGGTGTTTGTTCACTGTTACATGTCCTGATACAGGTTTGTAATAAAATACATTTTTTTTAAATCAGCTAGTCATAATCTGGTGTGTTCCTTTAAGGATGCAGCCAGTCACTTGGCAGTCAGGAGAAAGCTGTAGGACATGTATCTTTAAAAAGATGTGTGGCTCGGAAATTGGCACGTGTGACACCCCTGATACGTATATCATTTCCAGTTGAGCTTCTGTTGATAGGAAAAGGGAATCAAGGCCAAGTTACTGTTCATTTAAAAGAGTTGGGAAGCAGGGGATAACTAGATTCAGTCCTATTTCATCAATGTATTCTGTCCTTGTCTTATAAATCTTTGTAAATATTTTTGATCCTGCATTTAAATTAAAAGCTGCCAATATATATATATTTATCACACTGAATAGACATCCTCATGTTAGTGGTTCAAAGCAAATTCCTGTGGATGTTGGAATCTGAAACAAAAATAGAAAACACTGGACAATCTCCACCTGCAATATTTTCTGTTTATGTTTCATGTTAGTGGCAGTGGTGCTACATGTCAAATTTACTTCATTTTGCATTAATTTATTCCATTTTGATGCTGTCCAAGGTTCAGTTGTTGGCACACTCACTTCTGAGCCTAAAGGTGTGGATTCAGGTCCCTCAGCAGAGACTTGAGCAGAAATATCTAGATTGATACTCCAGTGGTCATGCCAGGATATTACACCAGGAGTGGCGGTATGTATTGTGTAATAACTCCGTCGCACTTTAATCAGGCATTGAGTCATTGTGAGTTCCCTGGTCTGTTCTGGATGACCACAGTCACCGGAGAGTTTTTAATTTTCAATTTGTGCATCAGGTATCCACATCTGCCATGGTTTGTATGGATGCAGTTTCAGGGTGCTAATTGAGCGAAAGAGACTAAAGTTCCTTAGTTAATGATTTTACTTATTAAGTAAAAATACACGTGATCTACAACGCCTAAGGTATATTTCCATGTCCATCTGAGAACACCTCATCCAAAAGATGGCATCTCCAGCAGGGAGCGCTGTGGGTAAGGGAGTGCTGGACCTCCAGCTGGGAGCGCTGTGGGTAAGGGTGTATGGCACTTCCAGCAGGGAGCACTACATCTCCAGCAGGGAGAGCTGTGGGTAAGGGAGCACAGCACCTCCAGCAAGGAGAGCTGTGGGTAAGGGAACGCTGCATCTCCAGCAGGGAGCACTCTGGGTAATGGAACGCTGCATCTCCAGCAGGAAGAGCTGTGGGTAAGGGAACGCTGCATCTCCAGCAGGAAGAGCTGCGGGTAAGGGGACGCTGCATCTCCAGCAGGAAGAGCTATGGGTAAGGGAGCGCTGCACCTCCAGCTGGGAGCGCTGTGGGTAAGGGAGCACAGCACCTCCAGCAAGGAGAGCTGTGGGTAAGGGAACGCTGCATCTCCAGCAGGGAGCACTCTGGGTAATGGAACGCTGCATCTCCAGCAGGAAGAGCTGTGGGTAAGGGAACGCTGCATCTCCAGCAGGAAGAGCTGCGGGTAAGGGGACGCTGCATCTCCAGCAGGAAGAGCTGTGGGCAAGGGAGCGCTGTGGGTAAGGGAGCGCGCACCTGCAGCAGGGAGCGCTGTGGGAAAGGGAGCACGGCACCTCCAGCTGGGAGCGCTTTGGGTAAGGGAGCACGGCACCTCCAGCAGGGAGCGCTGTGGGTAAGGGAGCGCTGCACCTCCAGCAGGGAGTGCTGTGGGTAAGGGAACGCTGCACCTCCAGCAGGGAGCGCTGTGGGTAAGGGAGCGCTGCACCTCCAGCAGGGAGCGCTGTGGGTAAGGGAGCGCTGCACCTCCAGCAGGGATCGCTGTGGGTAAGGGAGCACGGCACCTCCAGCAGGGAGCGCTGTGGGTAAGGGAGCACGGCACCTCCAGCAGGGAGCGCGGTGGGTAAGGGAGCACGGCACCTCCAGCAGGGAGCGCGGTGGGTAACGGAGCACGGAACCTCCAGCAGGGAGCACTGTGGGTAAGGGAGCACGGAACCTCCAGCAGGGAGCACTGTGGGTAAGGGAGCACGGAACCTCCAGCAGTGAAGTGCCAGTTTAATCATTTATCTTTATTGCCATACAGTGGGAAGCACATACGCACGATATTTAAAAAAAAAAAGAACATCAATATCAGACAATACATAGATAAATATCAAACTCTTTCTAACAAGTCTTCTAAAAGTCACTACATTTTCGGCAATCGCTACAAAATCGGGCAATAATTCTAACAAGTCTTCTAAAAGTCACTACATTTTCGGCAATCACTACAAAATCGGGCAATAATTCTATGTAGTGAAAAAAATTAAGACTATCAAGAGGTGAACTAAATTTCTGTATTTAAACTGTTGAACATGCAAAATATTGTCATTGCGAGTAAATACTTTTTCAGGCTGAGAGATAGTAAGGCCATGTATCAATTAATAAACTTCAACTATATCAAAAATCAATCTTCTCTTTAAAGATTGTAATCCAAGAATTCATAAATGCTCCTCGTAAGGTATTCCCATCATGCCTTCCATTTCCTTGGTCACACATCTTTACACTCTATAAACTGTATATCTCTCGGGAATCCAAAATGCAGATGCAAACTCCAAATGTGGGCGTACCAGCTGCTTATAGAGTTTTTTTTAAAATTTAGAGTACCCAATTCATTGTTTCCAATTGAGGAGCAATTTAGAATGGCAAATTCACCTACCCTGCACATCTTTTGGTTAGTGGCGGTGAGACCCACACACACTGGGAGAATGTGCAAACTCCACATGGGCAGCGACTGGGGGTCGGGATTGAACCTGGGTCCTCGGCACTGTGAAGGAAGCTGGCTCTTGACAATGTGGGGAATAGTAGTGATGGAGAAAAGAGTGGGGGCAATGCCACATCCCTGCTTGACTCCAGTCTTGACCTTGAAGTTTCAGTCTTATTCCTGTCGGTGAGGACTGTCATGGAGGAGTCGTAGGATGTTGATGGATTTCTCTGGGCAGCTGAGCTAACAGGGTCTTCCATAGCACTTCCTGATTGACTGAGTCAAAAAAACTTGAATGAAGGCCATGTAGAATGGTTGCTGTTGCTCCTGGCGTTTCTCTTGAAGTTGCCGAGCAACTGTTCCACTGTTTGGTCAGAAGGCGCACTGGCTTTCCGGAAGGATTACTTTACGAATTGGGTGAAGGCGGCGAGTGAGGATTCGGGCAATGATCTTCCTGACGACGGAGAGCCGCCAGTGGTCTGGACCAAACTCCACCAACTACTTGATGGTCCGAAGTTAGGTACTTCCACATCTCATGGTCCTGTCCCCGTCACCTCTCGCTGATCTCTGTCTGAAGGGGGTGAGCTGGATTCCTCTATGTCGACACCTGGTGCGGGACATCTTTTAATGTGGGTATGCCCTTACACATCAGCAGGCACACGGTCCCTGACAGAGGGAAGGTCCAGTTCCAGTGGCAAAGGAACCTCGACAACTGGGGATCTCCCTACTGCTGCAACCTTCACCTGCCATCGCAGCCATCGGCACCATATGAGTATCTTCTGCCTGATCCACCGTTGAGGACTTGTTTTGGATTGTGCTTTGTCGGGTCCTCCCCACCGACCTTAACGTCGCGGGTGACCCTGCCAGGAGCTTTAGACTTCTGACAGCATTGCTCTCTGGGTCAAGCCCTTTGCAAAGTGGCAATCCATTGAAAAGTCATTTTACAAATTGGCACACCAGTTGGAAGTTCAATTGCTTACATTCTGCAAATATGCCAATTGAGATCGCCATGATCAATGATGTTTGTTATTTTAAAAATTTCCTCATTTTAAAAACAGCAATGAACAAGGTATTGCTAGACTGGGAGTCTATGTAAATAAGATATATAGGTGGTGGGTGAATGGATCTTTGTGTGAGTTGGGAAATGAACAACCAAGTTTTGGATAATTTCCAGTTTATGGAAGAGGCAAGGGTTAAGTCCCAATAGATGGCTGCAAATACTGAATGAGGAGTCAGCTTGAGGATCTATGCTTTAAGCAAATGTGTAAATTCTGAAAATGATTAAAAGAATTTAAAGCCCTCTTAGAATAGTGTATGTGGATAAGTAAATAATTTTAATGTTGTATGGGAATCTGTATGTTAAGTTTCAACTTACAGAATTAATAACTGTCACCATTGAAATCGGAAGTGTCTGATTTCTAACATTTCATCTTGAACAACACTTGTGGCAGCTGGGTAAAAAGTAGATCGTTGTAATGCACATGACCATTTACCACCTTTTGTTGACTTCCTTGCTCATGCTTTAATTGTTTTATCATGTTTGTTTACATTTGTAATTGCTCCCACTCTTAGCAAATTAGTCAGATGCTGCTTTTGTGTGGTTGTTCATGTTGAATTAATTATTCAGATGATCTCCCTAGACAGGAGAAACAACCTACTTTGCTCAAAAGATGCTCTGTTTTACTTTTGACTGCAGATCAAATTGCAAAGATCCCAGTATTCAGACGTTGGGTCAGATTTGTTCCTTTTAAACCTCTGCAAAATACAACTGTGGAAGGTTGCCAATAAGGTGAGTTTTAATAAAGTGTTTTTAATAAAAGCAAATAATCTTTCATTCTTGAAAGCACTATCTTATGTTTGGATGCAACTTGAGTGATAAATGATCTTGTGGTCCGACCACATGTGAGCATAAGAGGTGAATAGTTGGTTATCATTGGGCCATTGTTGGGCTGCACTGGCGCAGTGGTTAGAACTGCTGTCTATGGCGCCGAGGACCCAGGTTCGATCCTTGCCCTGGGTACTGTCCGTGTGCAGTTTGCACGTTCTCCCAGTGCCTGCGTGGGTACTCAATTAAAAAAAAAATCATTGGGACATTGCAACTGGGATTTCACACCAAATCCCAGTAAATACAGTGCCAAAGAGGCCCTTCAGACCATTGAGTCTGTGCCGATACATGAAAGACACCTGACCTGCCTACCTAAACCCATTTGCCGGCACTTGGCCCATAGCCTTGAATGTTATGACGTGCCAAGTTCTCATCCAAATACCTTTTTTAAAGTGAGCCGAAGGGCTCACTCATCACATACCTTTGCAGGTGTGTGTGAAGAACACCATTTAGTTTACATCTCTAAGAGTGCCACTCTTTGAAATCTGGATATTTAAGTGTTTAAAATTTGGACCTTCTTGGTTTGTGGAAATAGGGTTATTAATTGTTTTCCCCATCATTTCCTATTGCTTTAACATTAATCACTTAGGACGGTGGTGCAGTGGTTAGCACTACTGCCTCATGGCACCGAGGACCCGGGTTCAGTCACCGCCTCCATAAGGAGTTGGCACATTCTCCCCGTGGCTGGTGGATCTCACCCCTACAACCCCTTAAATTACCCCTTAATTTGGAAAAAAAAGAATTGGGTACTCTGAATCTAAAAAAAACATGAATCACCTATCCCAAACTTCAACTGTAGTGTTTTCCATAGTTGGCTAATAGCAGACTTTTGATATCATCAAACATGATTCTTTCCTCCTTGATGGGAAATGCTACGGTCTGAACTCCTATTCCTGTGCTTGATATGGCTCGGGTTGGAAATTGAGTGGAGGAGGAGTCAAACTTGTGCCTGTTTTCTCTGTTATATCATATGGCTTAGCAAAAGAATTTAGGTCATGGAAATACAAGTCTAATCCCTGCTCTGTACTTTGTCAACTGATGACAGCTATGTAGCTGTTTAAAGTTCCCCACTATATCCATGACAAGAAGGGGCAAACATCAGTCATTAGTCCCATTCCTGATCATAGCCATTGATGACCAGAGAGTTCATAATCGTAGATCTCAGATGAAAAGTCAGACTGTAACAATGGTGCTCAATTTTCCTTGGCCATGGGAAAGAATATGAAGGGTGAGAAATCTTAATTTGAAACTTGCTATGATTTCAAGGCACTTGCCTACTTAGTTGCCTACTAAATAATCGAAGGGGAAATGTGGGGAGGGGAATAAATACAATAACTATCATTAGAAAAAAAATAGCGCGGGGGAATAAATACAATAACTATCATTAGAAAAAAAAGATACCAGGGAAACTAAGGGGGATAAAGACCGATAGGTTCCTTGGACCTGATGGGTTGCACCCGAGGATAATAAAAGGAAGTTGCTACAGAGATGGTATATGGACTGGTGGTAATCTTCCAAGAATCCTTAAATTTTGGAAATGTACCAGATGATTGGAAAACACCCAATGTACCACCTTGATTTAAAAGGGGAGGAGACTAAAAGGCTAGTTCGCTTAGCATCTGTAATAGAGCATTTAGAATTGCATAATATAATCGAGCAGCGTCAGCACGGCTTCATTAAGGGGAATTCATGCCTGACAAATTTATTAGAATTCTTTGAGGTGGTAAAGAGCAGGGTAGATAAAGGGGAACCAATAGATGTAATATATTTTCATTTCCAAAAAGCATTCAATGAGGTACTGCAGAAAAGGCTACTGAATAAAATGAGTCCATGGCATTGGGGGTGGCATATTAGCATGGATAGAGGAATGGCTAACTAATAGAAGACATAATTGGGATAAGAGGGTGTTTTCAGGATGGCAACCTGTGGAGTGCCACAGGGATCAGTCAACAGAACAGGCCCTTTGGCCCACGATGTTGTGCCGAACATTTGTCCTAGATTAAGAACAAATTAATCTGCACCCCATCATTCTACTGTAATCCACGTACCTATCCAATAGCCGCTTCAAGGTCCCTAATGTTTCCGACTCAACTACTTCCACAGGCAGTGCATTCCATGCCCCCGCTACTCTCTGGGTAAAGAACCTACCTCTAGCATCCCCCCCCCCCCCTATATCTTCCACCATTCACCTTAAATTTATGTCCCTTGTAATGGTTTGTTCCACCCGGGGGAAAAGTCTCTGACTGTCTACTCTATCTATTCCCCTGATCATCTTATAAACCTCTATCAAGTCTCCCCTTGTCCTTCTCCGTTCTAATGAGAAAAGGCGAAGCACCCTCAACCTTTTCTCGTAAGACCTACTTTCCATTCCAGGCAACATCCTGGTAAATCTCCTTTGCACCTTTTCCAAAGCTTCCACATCCTTCCTAAAATGAGGCGACCAGAACTGCACACAGTACTCCAAATGTGGCCGTACCAAGGTTTTGTACAGCCGTATCATCACCTCACGGCTCTTAAATTCAATCCCTCTGCTAATGAACGCTAGCACACCATAGGCCTTCTTCACAGCTCTATCCACTTGAGTGGCAGCTTTCAAAGATCTATGAACGTAGACCCCAAGATCTCTCTGCTCCTCCACATTGCCAAGAACCCTACCGTTAACCCTGTATTCCGCCTTCATATTTTCCCTTCCAAAATGGACAACCTCACACTTTTCAGGGTTAAACTCATAGAACATAGAACATAGAACAGTACAGCACAGAACAGGCCCTTCGGCCCTCAATGTTGTGCCGAGCCATGATCACCCTACTCAAACCCACGTACCCACCCTATACCCGTAACCCAACAACCCCCCCTTAACCTTACTTTTTATTAGGACACTATGGGCAATTTAGCATGGCCAATCCACCTAACCCGCACATCTTTGGACTGTGGGAGGAAACCGGAGCACCCGGAGGAAACCCACGCACACAGGGGGAGGACGTGCAGACTCCACACAGACAGTGACCCAGCCGGGAATCGAACCTGGGACCCTGGAGCTGTGAAGCATTTATGCTAACCACCATGCTACCCTGCTGCCCCTGAATAATGATATTCTACCCAGGGAATACTGTAAATAGAACATAGAACATAGAACAGTACAGCACAGAACAGGCCCTTCGGCCCTCGATGTTGTGCCGAGCCATGATCACCCCACTTAAACCCACGTAACCCGTATACCCGTAACCCAACAATCCCCCCCATTAACCTTACACTCCGGGCAATTTAGCATGGCCAATCCACCTAACCCACACATCTTTGGACTGTGGGAGGAAACCGGAGCACCCGGAGGAAACCCACGCACACACGGGGAGGACGTGCAGACTCCACACAGACAGTGACCCAGCTGGGAATCGAACCTGGGACCCTGGAGCTGTGAAGCATTGATGCTAACCACCATGCTACCGTGAGGCCCCTAACTCCATCTGCCACTTCTCAGCCCAGCTCTGTATCCTATCTATGTCACTGCAGCTGACAACAGCCCTCCTCACTATCCACAACTCCACCAATCTTCGTATCGTCTGCAAATTTACTGACCCACCCTTCAACTCCCTCATCCAAGTCATTAATGAAAATCACAAACAGCAGAGGACCCAGAACTGATCCCTGCGGTACGCCACTGGTAACTGGGCTCCAGGCTGAATATTTGCCATCCACCACCACTCTCTGACTTCTATCAGTTAGCCAGTTTGTTATCCAACTGGCCAAATGTTCCACTATCCCATGCCTCCTTACTTTCTGCATAAGCCTACCATGGGGAACCTTATCAAATGCCTTACTAAAACCCATGTACACTACATCCACTGCTTTACCTTCATCCACGTACTTGGTCACCTCAAAGAATTCAATAAGTCTTGTAAGGCAAGACCTACCCCTCACAAATCCGTGCTGACTATCCCTAATCAAGCAGTGTCTTTCCAGATGCTCAGAAATCATATCCCTCCGTACCCTTTCCATTACTTTGCCTAACACTGAAGTAAGACTAACTGGCCTGTAATTCCCAGGGTTATCCCTATTCCCTTTTTTGAAAAGGGGCACGACATTCGCCACTCTCCAATCCCCTGGTACCACCACTGTTGACAGTGAGGACAAAAAGATCATTGCCAACGGCTCTGTAATTTCATCTCTTAAAAATGGCCACAGTTATTTCCAATATATGTTAATGACCTGGGTGAGGGAAATTAATGTACTGTAACCAGGTTTGCAGAAGACCCAAAACAGGTGGGAAGGCAAATGGTGAGGATGACTGTACAGAGGGATTTTGACAGTCAAGTGAGTGGGCAAAACTTGACAGATGGAACATAATGTAGGAATGTGAAGTTATGAACTTTGGTCAGAAGAATAAAGACCCTGAATATTATTTGAATGGCAGAAAGCTGCAGCACAGAGGGATTTAGGGGTCCTCATGCATAAATCACAAAAAAACAAATACGCACATTCAGGTAATGGGGAAGGCAAATGGAATGTTGAATTTATTTCAAAAGGAATGGAATGTAATAATGGGGACGGCTTGCTAAAACTATACAAGGCACTAATTTGACCACGTCTGGAATGCAGTGAACAGTTTGGTCCCCTTAACTAAGGAAAGAAATGCTATGATGTGGAGATACCGGCGTTGGGAGGAGCACAGTAAGAAGTATTACTGTGATGCTGGCATTGGAGGCATAGAATCATAGAATTTACAGTGCAGGAGGAGGCCATTCGACCCATCGAGTCTGCACCGGCCCTTGGAAAGAGCACCCCACTTAAGCCCACATCTCCACCCTATCCCCGTAACCCCACCTATCCATTTTGGACTCTAAGGGCAATTTATCATGGCCAATCCACCTAACCCTTGCAACTTTTGGACTGAGTGGAAACTGGAGGACCCGGAGGAAACCCACGCAGGCATGGGGAGAACGTGCAGACTCCGCACAGACAGCGACCAAAGCGGGGAATTGAACGTGGGACCGTGGAGCTGTGAAGCAACTGTGCTGCCCGAGAGGCAGTCCAGAGTAGGTTGGTTGATCCTGGGTATGGACGGACTTTCTTATGGGGAGAGGTTAAATAGATTGGGTCTGTACTCATTGGAGTTTAGAACAATGAGAGACAACCTTATTGAGGCATATAAGATTCTCAGGTGCTTCACAGGGTAGTTGCTGAGAGGTTGTCTCCCCTTGCGGGAGAGTCTAGGACCAGAGGGCATAGTTTCAGAGTAAGGGGCCGCTCATTTAAGACATGAGGAGGAATTTCTTCTGAGGGTAGCCTGGAAATGTTTTCCGCTGAAAGCTGTAGAGGCTGGGCCATTAAGTATGTTCAAGGCTGAGATGGACAGATAATCAGTAAGGAAATTTGGGCAGCACGGTAGCATTGTGGATAGCACAATCGCTTCACAGCTCCCGAGTCCCAGGTTCAATTCCGGCTTGGGTCACTGTCTGTGCAGAGTTTGCACATCCTCCCCGTGTGTGCATGGGTTTTCTCCGGGTGCTCCGGTTTCCTCCCACAGTCCAAAGATGTGCAGGTTAGGTGGATTAGCCATGATAAATTGCCCTTAGTGTCCAAAATTGCCCTTAGTGGTGGGTGGGGTTACTGGGTTATGGGGATAGGGTGGAGGTGTTGACCTTGGGTAGGGTGCTCTTTCCAAGAGCCGGTGCAGACTCGATGGGCTGAATGGCCCCCTTCTGCACTGTAAATTCTATGAATCTATGAAATCTAGGTTTACGGAATAAGGTGGGAAAGTGGAGTTGAGGATTATATCAGATCAGCCAGCCATGATTTAAGTGAATGGTGGAACAGACTCAGTGGGCTGGATGGCCTACTTATCCTATGTCTTATTGTGGATGTATACCAGCTGTTAAACTTGTTTCAAATCGAAACCAAAATGTGAATACCATGGTATTGTTTGTTGTCTGCTGATCATTGAAATGTAAGTAGCGTTCTCATGCTAGTTTACACTTTCGATATTTGTAATTATATTAAGCTGTGTAAAACTCAGATCGATTTCAGCAATAACTATATTGTATGCAGTTGAGTTAGATAGCAGTTTATTTTTGTGGTTAGGTTTGTCCCATAGTCATGAGTCCACTTCCTGATGTATCATGGTACTCTTAGTTATACTGACTTCCTGCAAAACATGTTCCGCTCACAATAAAACAAAAACTGTCAGCATTCTGTTCTGCTTAAAGAGTTTCATATCAGCCTGAAAGCTTCTTGGTAGTGCGGGAAGGTATGGAATTGCTTGCTGTTCAGTGATGTGGAGGAACTGATGCATACGCTAAATATTTTCTGAACAACTTTGAGCCTATTAGGAAGGATAAAACCCACTTGAAAACTTGGTCAGTGTTCTTCTCGATATATTATTAACATTGGAAAATTTCTTATTTTGGTTTTATTAATTAGGTGTTATTTGCTGTTGATAGGTAAGAGATGTTAATGCCAGAAATGAATTGTATTAGGATTTTAGAATCATAGAATCCTTACAGTGCAGAAGGCGGCCATTCGGCCCATCGAGTCTGCATCGACCTCCCAAAAGAGCACCCCACCGAGGCCCACTCCCTGTCCTATCCCTGTAAACTCATAATCCTAGCCTTTTAGACACTAATGAACAACTTAGAATGGTCAATTCACCTAGCCTGCACATCTTTGGACTGTGGGAGGAAACCCACGCAGACACTGGGAGTATGTGCAAACTCCGCACAGAAAGTCACCTGAAGCCGGAATTGAACCCGGGTCTCTGGAGCTGTGAGGCAGCGGTGCTAACCACTGTGTCACTGTCGTCTCCTCCTCTTCCCCCCCCCCCCCCATGGGTATGCATTGATGATCTCGTTCTTGCAGGCCAGATGTAATGTGATCTAATGAATTATTTCTGCTTGATGCAGAATGAAGTTTTCAGGTTCACTTCTCCAGTAATTGCATAAACTTCAGCCTCTGAAAATTACACCTATGGTGATGCACAGTGTAACATATTTCTATATCCACTTAGCAGAGAGAGATTACTTAAATGTCAATTGTGTCCAGTTGTAAGTAGTTTTATCCCGTGACAGGACTGTTCTAATTGATTGTACTATCTGGTCTCCTTGAATGTTATGTCCAGTGTTTTTTTGTTATTGGCTACATCCCTCAACCCGTTGGTTTCTGACATTTTAATTTGACAACTTTATGTATCAATTTAACTTCAGTCTCCCTTGCTTCGATTCTGTTCATTTTCAAAATTGGTGCACTTGTCAACAGCAAACATCGATAGTTCTGTGTCCCTAAAACTTATGTGGCTGTATTAACTTGAGAATAAACTGGGGGCGGCACAGTGGTTAGCACTGCTGCCTCATGGCACCGGGGACTTGGGTTCGATCCCGGGTCACTGTCCATGTGGAGTTTGCATATTCTCCCTGTGTCTGCGTGGGTCTCACCCCGGCAACCTGAAAAATGTGCACAGTAGATGAATTGGCCACGCTAAATTGCCTCTTAATTGGGAGGAAAGAAAGAATTGGGTACTCTAAATTTAAAAAAAGAATAAACTGGATTTTCACTGAAATTGACAAGTGACTTCTGTCCTCAATCTTCTGGTCCCTGTTGTCTGTTTTTGAAAGAACTCAAATCAGTTTTTAACAGACGTACTGGCTGAATGCAGGTTTTGAATATGACTTGTTTGTTACTAATATCGAAAATTTGGTTTTGTACATGCAGGATTTCCCACCCCCCCAATGAGTGACCATATTTTTTTTTAATGCCTATATTCACTTTCACCTGATTATGGCCCCCAAGTCTGAGTGCATTTGTAGAACTGGATGAGATTTTTAAAAAAAAGAACAATAGTTCCAGATCTAATTTTGGATTATGTTACCTACTTTATAATGACTGTTTCTGTAATGCTGTAACTTACAATGTCGCTTAAAAATACAAATGAGGAAGAGGTCAAAAGACTTCACGTTTGTATTGCTGATAACATAGTACGACATGGCGCCTTTTCAAAATCTAAAAGCAAAATGTTGCAGATGTTGGAAATCCGAAGCAAAAACCACGTGCTCGAAATACTCAGCGGGACTGACAGAATCTGTGGAAAGAGAAACAGAATGAACTTTTCCAGTCGAATATGATTTGAGTACTTCGACTCAATGTTAACTCTGTTTCTCTCTCCGCAGATGCTGTCAGATCGGCTAAGTATTTCTGGTCAAAATCAAGTTTTCTTTTCTTTTCATTCAGATAGACTTTGTACCTCTCTGAACGGTGTGTCAAATTGTTGTTTTTCAAGCTCTTGTCAGATAACATTTTTGTGTCCTATATAAACGCAAGCTCTTATTTCCTATAAGCTGCGTGACCTTCTACATGTTAGTGTTGTGGGCCTGAGTTGAGGAGTAAATTCCTTATACTGCTGAGAGATTAACTGTGGGTAATATCAGGTACCTTATACTGCCTTGCTCTTGCCACTTGATAGGAAAATAACATTGTGATAGACCAAATATCTTGGGCTACAAATTACATATCAAGTTTATTAATAAGTGAAACTAGCAGGCACAAAATGAAAACAACAGCTGAAATATGAAGCTCAGTGCCTTGATTTACAAAATTTGTTTTTCATAATTTGGGTTGCGCCACTATAACATGAAATTGGATACTCAGAATGTTCCACTTGCTCCATGTCGTCTCTGGCAAGGTGACTAATCCAAGTGGGGCTCAAAGGCAAGTCAACCTGATGAGATTTCACGGCACATGTTTTATCCATGTTAGGCAGCAACCTGTGTGAGCTTGAATTTCACCCCTCCGTAGTGATGTCATACTAAATGATTCATTCCGCATTCCTCATAGCCAAGTCTTTAGTTTTTTCTGTTCTTGTCATCTATGCAGATTTGACTATTGATGTTTCTTCTGTAATTCAACTGGACAAAGGTAAATTATTCTATTCCTTTGTCCTCCCACCCCCACAGTAACAATAACACATGAACCAAATAGTTTCCTTTACTGGCGTCTATGGATAATTTGTCACTGAAGTAAAAACAGAAAATGCTGGAAATATAGAACAGGTCAGGCAGCATTTATGGAGAGAGCAAGAGGAACATCGTTCTCGAAGACGGCACAATGACAACTTACTGCGTGAGACAATTGTCACTTAAGACCTCTGATTGGGTGTTAAGCGTGAAGGTTGCTTAAAAGTTATCATATTTTTTAAGAGTATGAAATTAAATGTAAATTAGCACGATTCTATTTGATTAAGTAACTAAATACATTTCATTCTGAGGGTGTTTACATTTCCAACACTGATAAGCCAAAGATCCTTACCAGTGTAACTGTAATAGCCATGAACTTATTTTATGCACAATGCACTATACTAAAGAGGGGAATTAAATGTGGCCCTTATAAGTGGCACTTAACTCGGGGAATGGAGCCAAACTTTTCTAATGTCAATTTGATGACTAATTGGAGAACTAGAAGCATTGCCTAATCATTTGAAGCGTGCAGGAGTTGCTCTTGCTGTTCTGTAATGCCATGTTCATTTGTTTTCAAGAATACCAAATCTTGAGAGTTTTATTTTCAACCCGAATACTACGTATAATACATTTATGGTTGGCTGTGTGAAGTTCAAACAGACTAAACTTAATTTTTTGACAGTGGTTTTGCAGTGCTTAATTTTCTTCACTGCCTTAATGGCATATTCAAGGAGAACATTTGTACTAAGAGCAGTAGGGTAGCATGGTGGTTAGCATAAATGCTTCACAGCTCCAGGGTCCCAGGTTCGATTCCCGGCTGGGTCACTGTCTGTGTGGAGTCTGCACGTCCTCCCCCTGTGTGCGTGGGTTTCCTCCGGGTGCTCCGGTTTCCTCCCACAGTCCAAAGATGTGCGGGTTAGGTGGATTGGCCATGCTAAATTGCTCGTAGTGTCCTAATAAAAGTAAGGTTAAGGGGGGGGGGGGGTTGTTGGGTTACGGGTATAGGGTGGATACGTGGGTTTGAGTAGGGTGATCATGGCTCGGCACAACACTGAGGGCCGAAGGGCCTGTTCTGTGCTGTACTGTTCTATGTTCTATGTAATTGATCATGACTTTTTTTTAGAAAAAAAGTAAAAGGCATGGAAACTCAGATTTTTATATTTTTCTCAAATGAGACAATGCTCAGACACACAAAAAATGCTGCGAAAAACTCGGCGGTCAGCAGCATTTGTGGAAAGAGAAGGTTCACATTTTGAATCGGTGTGACTCTTCAGGTGTAGGCCACTATTCATGTTGAATATCCCAGTTTTAATTGGGATTTTCTCATTGGTATTGTTTTTTAAAAATGTTTTTATTCTCCTCTTTCACATATTTTCTCCCAAATTTACTCCCACCAACAATAAACAATAAGCAGTAATGAATACAATGTCAGTCCCCATATCAACAACAACAATCCCATCCTCCCACCAAACCCCCAAACAGCAGTCCGCATGTTAATATAAACAAATAATGAAAAGGAATCAGGAATCACCCATAGTCATCATTAACACATACAGCCCCCCCCCCGCCCAAATGTTCAATGTTATCCAATTCTTGAAAATGCATAATCAATAATGCTCATGAATTGTAGAACCCTTCCATCCTTCCCCTCAGTTTAAACTTAACCTTCTCAAGAGTTAAGTATTCCAACAGGTCCCGATGCTGCGCCAGGCACAGGGTGGAGATGTTGCTCTCCATCCCAACAGGATCCGTCTTTGGGCGATCAATGAGGCGAAGGCTGCAACATCTAGCTCCACACCCTTTTCCATCCCCGGCTGGTCCGACACCTCAAATATGGCTTCCCGAGGACCTGGGCCCAGTTTCACGTGCACCACTTTAGAGATTACCCTATAAAACTTCTTCCAGTAAATTGATATTGTTTTAAGTGGTGTTCAAACATTTATTTTAAAGTCATAATTGATTCTCAACTCCAAGTGGGTTTGAACACCTCCGACAATAAGACAACTAAATTAGAAAAATGACTGGTGGAATGATCAGAAATGTATAATCTATGGGTAAAATATTTATAGAATGGATGAAAGAAGTTGAAAGTGGAAATGAAATTTGTTTCTAAATTACTGTAATTTGTTCCTTTATGGGAAAAAATTATAAAATGAGGGTTCTGTTTTTGGTTGGGGAAGGAAAATAAAGTAGAGGTTTATGCAGTTCCTAAATTTTGTATTTTAATCCTCTCAATACCATTTTAAACTAATCTGAATTCTGAGTACTGAGAAAATTTTGAGTGTATAAAACTGATCTAGTGACCTTGCATGAACCACCTTTGATACCCATTTAAGATGCAACATTTATTTTGTAAGTAATCCTAGTACATTTATAGTTGGGGATTTATTAAAGTTGAGTATTATTTTGTGTATGCTGTTCGACCTCTTGTTAACATTGTTAGCAGCTTCTTGTTCCATGGTTTGCATTAGTTTCACAATAGTGTAAAAGTCTCAAACCCTTTCCAAAGCCGTTCCATCTTTTCTATCTATCACAGTCAAATTAATTACTAAAGTTGTGTGTTTTGCTCTGGCCAGTCAAGTGCAGCTCTAAAACAACCCAACCCATCCTTGCCTAGCATTCAGATGAGCACAATAACCCAGAAACAAACATCATCCATGAATCATGTAATCAAAAGGAACAAGTTAATCTATTTGGGTGACTCCCATAAATTGTTAGAAATGGCATTTCAAAACCTACCTTGTGTGGAAAAAGAAAAACAAATAATTAGCTGTTTCAAGTTGGAATCACCATTCCCTATTTCATCAGGTAATTTTGCTTTCAGCACCCATTTAAAGCTGTACCCAGATTTTCATAGCAAAGGCAGTGATAAGAATAATTACTCTAGATAAGAATAATTACTCCAGCAACAGTAAAACTTCAAAACATTTTATTGATGGTGATACCATATTCATTGAGAGTACACTGAAGATTGGGTGTGGTATTTAAAGGATTTTTCATGGAACAAGTGGAAGCCCAAATGACATGAGTAATTGAATTTTATTCAGTCTTTGACTTTGTCTGCAGTTCATCCACTCTTGCCCTAGATATGTTCAATTTTATACAGCTTTACTGTTTAGAAATTGACATGTCCAATCTGATTGTTGAGAGTGCATGGGAGGCAACTTATTGACTTGAATGGAAAATTGGTTAGGAGGTGGACTGTAGGATTGTCAGAACATGATTCATCGTTTTCTCCGGGGGCTGCAGTCCTGGGCTGCAGATTTGAACTATGTTTCTGAATAATTATGGATGAAGACAGAACAGAAAATGCTGGAAATACTTGGATTATGCAGTGTCTGTGGGGAAAGAGAAAGAGTAAACATTTTAGGTTGGGGTCAGAATTGGGAAAGGTTAGAAGTGAATCAGTGTTAAGCAAATGAAAAGGGGAAGGGTGGGGAAAAAAAAACAAAAGGAAAGGTCTGTATTAAGGCGGAAAATAGGAGAGATTAAATAACGAGCTGTTGCAAGGTCAATGAGAATGGTAATGGGACAGGTAAAGAAACAAAACCTGTATCTAAAAGAGCTGTGAATGACAGACCGATGAACAGTTATTTTAAGGCGAAAATCAAGAATTACTAGATTAAAGCCAAAACCTGAACAGGAAAGGAAACAAAATAGGGACAGAAATCTTGGTTTAAAACTGTTGATCTCAATGAGTCCATAAGACTGTAAAGACCTAATCAAAAGATTGTTTTCTTGAGCTTCGGTTAAGCTTCATTGGAACACTGCATGAGGCTGAGGAGAGAGGGGTTAACATAAGAGCACGGTGGAAAATTTGAATGGCAGGCAACCAGACGTCCTTGTAGACTGAACTGACCGCAAAACCATTACCCACCCAATTACCCATCGTGCATTTGGTCTCCCCAGTGTAGAGCAAATATAGAATACTAAATTGAAGGCACGTGCAAATCGCTCTTTCATCTGGAAGAATGAGATTGAGGATGGATTATCAGGAGATCAGAGATAAAAGGCCTGGTGTTGCATCACTTGTGCTTGCATGGAAAGATGTTGTGGGAAGAGGAGATATTTTCACGGGAATTGGAATGGGCCAGGGGTTGTGGAGGCAGCATCCATTTGAAATGCTGCAAGGGGAGAGGAAGATGTGTTTGGTGGTGATATCATGCTGGAGGCTAGCAGTGGAAGGTGAGAATAAGGCAAATCCTACCATAGATTTGCGATGAAGGAGAAAGGGTGTGAGCAGAAGTGCGGGAAATGGGACGGACAACGGATAAGGGCTCTCCACCTGAGTGGGGAAGAATCCTCGGGTGTGGAGAGAGAAAGGCACATCAGACCATTGGTTGTGGGGATTGCGCCATCAAAACAGATGTGACATAGCTGGGAAAACTGGGAGAATGGATTTGATTGGTTGGGCACTTCATGGATGTCAAACCCCTCTATCTCTGTTCTTAACTGGACGATCTGAGGGCTCTTGGCTTATTCCCTGAACAGAGGCTCAAACAGTATCCATCCATCACACCCTCTGCCTTGCTGAACTTGTCCTTGCATTGAGCAAATGTTCCTTTAAGACCCTCGCTCCCTCCAAATAATAGGTGTTCCTCTGGACCTGCATACTGCTAGGTATGCTAATCTTTTTGTCGGATATGTGGAACTTTCCTTGTTTAGGCCCTACTCTCATCCCTCCTTTTTTTTGTGGTATATTGATGACTAAATTGGTACTATCTCCCGTTTGTGCCCTGAACTGGAAAATTTAATCAACTTTGCTTCCAATTTCCCCTCTTCTCTCAGTTCCACATGGCCTGTCTCTGACTATGCTTCCCTTCCTTGGCTTCTCAGCCAAACATTGAGAAATTTAAACAATCAATGAATATTCATTGTTAATGCTGCTGACTCCCATAGTGACCTCACTACTGTACACATGCTCACACCTGCTTCCTGTATGTACTCTATTGCATTCTACAAGTTTGCCCGACTCATCTGTTCTGATGATGCAACCGTTTCATATTTGTACTTCTGATATGTCTTTCCTTTTTCTTCAACTAAGGATTCCCTGCCCCTCTCCCCACCGTGGTTGACTGGATTTGCGACTGTATTCGTCACATTTCCTGCACTTCTGCTCTTGCCCCTTATCCTGCTTCCCAGCACCATGGTAGGATTCCCCTTGTTCTTACTTCCATCACGCTAGCCTCCTATTAATGGATCGCCTTCCCCAACCTTCAGCACACAGATCTTCCCTTTTTTTCAGAGCTTATCGTCGACAGTATTTTGCTTTTGCAGCCATATATGTTTGCTTACAGACTTGAGATCACTGGCACAGTAAATACAATAGTTGTGAGCAGAAGGTTGCAAAGATACATTGATGGATTGATGAGTGGATGAAACTGTGGCAGATCGAGTTCAAGGTGAGAATTTGAGAGATCATCCACTTTGCACCTAAGAAAGATAGATGAGTATTTTCTAAATGGCGAGAAGCTAAGAATTGTGGGTGAGTGTAGCAATTTACCAAAGTATAAAAACCATGACAAACTATTGGACAAGCACAAAAATTAAATTAAAAAAAATTTTTTTTTAATTGAAATTTTAAAAACAAAATATATAACAACAAACAGTAAAAAAACAACAATAAAACAACATAATAAGCATAACACCCCCAAGACCATACCAACGCATATATCGAGCACCCCCCCCCCCCCCCCACCCCCAAACCCGGTAAACAGCAAGAGAACTTGAAAATAAATAAAATAAAATAAACATAGTCAAACCCCCCCCCCCCCCCGTTGCTGCTGCTGCTGACCTAGTTCCCTATCGTTGAGCCAGAAAGTCAAGGAAAGGCTGCCACCGCCTAAAGAACCCTTGTACCGATCCCCTCAGGGCGAATTTGACCTTCTACAGCTTAATAAAACCCGCCATGTCATTGATCCAGGTCTCCACGCTTGGGGGTCTCGCATCCTTCCACTGTAGCAAGATCCTCCGCCGGGCTACTAGGGACGCAAAGGCCAAAACACCGGCCTCTCTCGCCTCCTGCACTCACAAAAATTAATTTAAGAATAAAATGTTACCCTGTATCCCAAAGGGATTGAAAAATAAAGTACTGGAATTTGTGTTACAATTGTACTGTACTCTGCTCTGACCACATTTGGAGTGCTGGACATAATCTTAAAATTAAAATCGGCCATTCAGGGGTGATGATGAAAAGTACAGTCACAAAAAGGTATGAGCAGACAAATAATTGTGCAGCAGCTAGAGAATTGAAGATAACCGAGAAGAAAGTTGGAGATGGGAGGAAGCTCTCTACGCAGCGCCAGCAGATGCCTAAGAAATGTGCAAGCAAAAGAAAACCCAGCAAGTGACTGCAAAAGGAAGTTGAAGTTGCAAAGTACGTCAATGAAAATCATCTGAATGGACTCTGTTTCTCGGCGATCTATCTGAATCTTTACCCTGAAGCAAGCAAGAAAAGTAGACATTGCACACTTCAAGACCAACCCTGGATGGTGTACCAGGTTTACGAAGAGAAGCAATTTTGTACTCCCGATAGAAGACCAAGATTTCACGGTATCTCCCAGCTGAACTTGATGACAGGTTTATCGCATTTCAGCGGTTTATAATCAAACATCAACAAAAGAATGGATAAAGATTATCCTGTATATGTAGCATATTTGAGACTCCATGAATTTTGACATGGCAACAAGCCATTCGGCCCATCGAGTCTGCACCGGCCCTTGGAAAGAGCACCCTGCTTAAGCCCATACCTATCCTTGTAACCACCTAATCTTTTGGACACTAAGGGTCAATTTAGCATGGCCAATCCACCTAACCTGCACATCTTTGGACTGTGGGAGGAAACCGGAACACCAGGACGAAACCCACTCGGACACGGAGAAAGTGCAAACTCCACATAGACAGTCACTCGAGGACGGAATTGATCCCGGGTCCCTGGAGCTGTGAGGTAGTAGTGCTAACCACTGTTCTCTCTCTTCTCTTCCCCCCCCCCCAAAAAACATGTGGTGGGCAGAGTTGGAGAGAAAACAGCAATGTGAAGACAATTTGGTCATGAAAAGAACGGAATGACATTGTGTAAATTTGTTCTTCATGAATTTCATAAATTTATTTTCAAATTCATGTCTGGTGCCATGGAGACTATTATTTATTTATAAATCGATAATAATACTACATGGCTCCATTTGTGCTACATTTGGGTGTGGAATTGGCAGCAACTGATTCCGACCTAGCAATTCTGCGATACTGAGATGACGGGAGAGGGTAGATTTCAACCCTTTGAATATATTACTCATGTAAATGTTGAGCCCCTACTTTTCGGGTGAAATTTTGATCTTGGAAACTCTCCTTTTAGCCAAGTATATATGGTATGTTCTTTTGAAGTCCGATCATTATCCTCCTCAGAATTCATAATACTACTTATCTTATCTCCAAATTTTGAAATTGAGCCCTGCCCTCCCAAGTTTAGGGCATTAATATAGATCGGGTAATACTGTGATCCCAATGCTGCCCTCTGCGTAACTCCAATGTATAACTTGCTCACGTCCAAAACAACACTTCATCGCTACTGACTCCTGTCAGTCAGCCAACTTTGTATCCATGCTCCTATGATATCCCTTTTATTCCATAATTTGCTGATAAGCCTGTTATGTGACACTTTATCAAATGTCTTTTCAGCTTGAGTATTTGCAGAAACTCTAGAAAAATAATTAATTGTCAAAAAATAATTAATTGTATCTAGATTATGCATATTATATCATCATTTACCTTTTATAGACTGCAGCTTGAATATTTTGACTTGCAAAGCAACTAATATAACTGCGTTTGAGTTTATTTTACTGCACTGGGAAACCTTCAAGATGATTTGGATGTTAAACGGCTTGAAGTCGGTAGGAATTTGTGATGTCAGTGTGCCACTGCAGCTTAGCTTGAGGCAAACTTGTTCTGTTCTTTGCACTGGAGTACAATGCAGGATCTTGCTTGACTGGGCAGTTTGTTTTCCACCCCAGAAAGGTCATGTTACCTTATTTTCTCATCTTCTAATGGACTCGATGAAACCTTATTCCTCAGTGGGCAAGTTATATGTACTTTATTCAGAATAGTTCTGGGACTTTATTGCTGGATGTGATATTCTACCCTTGCATGCCACAATGCAGTGGATAGCCAGTATATTGCGCTAAACAGCTGTATAAATAAAAAAACACTGAAGCAAAAGGCCCTTGGATTCCTGAATATATGTATTTTAAAACACAACGTGTTAATTCAGTATCTGGCTGAGGTATAAAATATTTAATATTACAAAGTTTGTGTGATACTGTGAAGCATTACAAATAAAGGATTATGACTTGAAACAAAAAAAAGGCAAAACATGTGGCAATCAAGCATGATGGAATGGAATAAATGTGTTAAAATTATTTAACTGCTTGTATTCCCTTGATACTCTTTAGTTCTACAGTATTATTTGTTAAATTTTGTGGATAAACCCATGCAAGTTTTAAAAATTGGAGCCAAGTGTATGGTTTCTACTGTCATGAGAGTCCCTTTAAGAAAAGTGTGTTTTATCAAATGGCTGCAGTGATGTCATTGTGTGGGTGGAGTTGGAATGTGATTCTGTCTTTTACTTTCGTTTTGAGCTGGGAGTTGCTGTGTGTCTTCGTTTCGTTTTCAGTTCGGGGACTGCAGGAAGGTGTTTTGATCTCTCTGCAATCTAAAGAATGTCTTCAGCTCACTTCATAGAATTTACAGTGCAGAAGGAGGCCATTCGGCCCATCGAGTCTGCACTGGCTCTTTGAAAGAGCACCCTACCCAAGCCCACATCTCCAACCTATCCCTGTAACCCAGTAACCCCGCCCAACACTAAGGGCAATTTTGAACATTAAGGGCAATTTATCATGGCCAATCCACCTAACCTACACATCTTTGGACTGTGGAAGGAAACCGGAGCACCCGGAGGAAACCCACGCACACACGGGGAGAACGTGCAGACTCCGCACAGACAGTGAACAAAGGGAATTGAACCTGGGAACCTGGAGCTGTGAAGCAATTGTGCTAATCACCATACTACCGTGCTGCCCGAATTTAATAATTTAAAAGTTATACCTGCTTTCTGTAAAGATTTCAAACCTGCTGTCTTTGTTAAAAAGGGTCTTTTGACTTATGGATGTTGTTAGGAAAGTTATTATGGGTTACCTATAGAGTATTGTATCTGTGGGGATTATCAGTATTGGTAGTTGATAAACTGTTTACTGTGTGTTTATATAGTGTTAACTGAATTCATAGAATAAACATTGTTTTGTTTTTAAAATATTTTAAGGTCTCTGTTGCATAACACCTGGAGAGTGGACCCTTGTGCTCCCCATAACCAAAATCTATTAAAAGTTGTAGGTCAGATGAACTTCATGATATACTTAGGTGTTCTCTAAACCCTGGCCCATAACGCTGTTGTAACATTAATAGAAAATGTTTGATAACTAAGGCAAATTAACGTACCGCTATAATATCCAATATATAAATTAATGTAATATATGTTCTCTATCATGCACCTCCGAGCCTATTCATTTGGAAAGAACATTTTATTTAAGTAGGCAAATTTAAATTGTAAAATTTAAGAGGTGTATTTCTTTTTTTAACTTAATTTAAACATTTTTTTAAAGTACCCAATTCATTTTTTCCAATTAAGGAGTAATTTAGCGTGGCCAATCCACCTAACCTGTACATCTTTGGGTTGTGGGGGCAAAACCCATGCAAACACAGGGAGAATGTGCAAACTCCACACGGACAGTGACCCAGGGCTGGGATTGAACCTGGGACCTCGGCGCCTTGAGGCAACAGTACTAACCCACTGCGCCACCGTGCTGCCCTAAGAGGTGTATTTTAAGTTGCAAATGTGGGTTGATGTGCAAGTGAGTTCCTTTTTCATTGCCACATGTGACTTTCCAAATATAGGGAGAAAGTGTGAAGAGAATCGACCTGGGTTACTCTTGTACATCTGTGAAGCCATAATCATGGAAAGGTATTGGCAACAACCTGAGAGCAAGCCTGCACCGTGTATTTTGGAAGTGGTTTGATGTGGAAACGTAAAGGAATAATTCCAAATTACCAAAGGAAAATAATGAGAATTTTTATAACACAAGAAACTTCATGTACAGGACATTAATCATGTGCATGTTTTGGAGTTATAAAATGTTTGTGAAGTCATAATTGCTCAGTTTATCAAGCTGAAACGTAAACCTTTCTTCAGTAGGTATACTGTCCTGTGCCATTTGAAGATGGTGAAGCCTGATCTTCACACTCTGGCCCATCATCTCAAGCAAGAACGTCTTTATGTGAACTCCGAAAAGCAATTGCTTCAGCGGTTAAATGCAGATGTACTAAAAACTGCTGAAAAGCTATACTGCTCAGCATGGATTGCAAAACAACAGCGAATTAACTTGGACCGTCTTATATTAACAAGGTGAGAGCAATGTAGAGGACATAGATTTAAAACTACAAACAAATCTACAAGTAAAAAAATTACAAGGCTCCCTTCAGTGCCAGTTAATTGATGTGGTATTGATATTTGACAATTAACAATCCATTCATTTTGGCTCGAGTTTTGTACTACCCATGATTCAGTCTTTATATTTAAAAATGTGTTAAAATATGCACCAGTGGCAATGTTCTGGAAACCACTTTTCCAGATAATCCTTTACATTATTATACCATGCAACTGTCAAAATGATAGATGGCAAACTAGATGGTCTATGATCTTTCTTTATGGTGGGCAATTCCTGTAGTCCTATTACATCCCTCCCAGCCCAGAATTAGATTCATTGGCAGCTGTAATCAAAAATAATTATGAAATGAGTAATTGTTTCTTCAGCTGCTAATTAACTTTTGACCACAACTAACATGAGGCCAATCAAAATGAATACTTTCAATTTGACAGAAGTACTATGGAAACAGCAAATGCATGAAGTAAAGCACTGATGATTAATGCAAATTTTTGAACTGAAGGATAGTATCAAATGGCATGATCAAGGGCGGCACGGTGGCACAGTGGTTAATACTGCAGCCTCACAATAGCAGGGTTCGCAGTTCAATTCCAACAGTGGGTTACAGTCTATGTGGCGTTTACACATTTCTCCCCGGGTGCTCCTGTTTCCGCCCACAGTTGGGTAGGTGGATTGGTCATGCTAAATTGCCCCTTATTGTCCAATGTTAGGTGGGGTTATGGGGTTACAGGGATAGAGCGTGGGACTGGGCTCAGGTAGGCTCTTTCAGAGGGTCAGTGCAGACTGGATGGGCTGAATGGCCTCCTTCTGCACTGTTCCTCAATGTAAAACAAAATGTACATTAATATAGTGCCCTTCGTTACTTCAGGGCACTCAAACCACATAACAGCCAATGGTATGAACCATAGGCATACAACATAGGAAGAGGCCATTTAGTCCAATGTATCTGTGCCAGCTCATTATAGGGAGCTATAAAATTAGTTACATAGCCCTGAAAGTGTCTCTAATTCTCTTTGAAAGTTAGTATTGAATCTGCTTCCACCACTCTTTGAGGTAGTACTAAAAATAAATTCTTCCTGTTTGCTCCCTGGATTTATTACCAGTTACCTTATAACTCCTCTGGTACTGATTCTCCTGCCAGTGCAAACACACTCTTGTCACTTTAGTTTATTGGAATTCCTCAATTGTGAGCACCAAATAAAATCCAATTTTAAAGTTTAAAAAGTCTTGCCTATATCTCCTGTAAATGTCATGCCTTGCAAGATGTTCCTTAACAGCCCTATGACTCTGTTTGCCAGCAATATGGGTGTAAATGTGATGCCACAGATGTGAATCATTGAACCTTGGTGATACAATTCTGTTGTTTTGAGGGTATGAGAATATGACCCATCCCTTTTATTTTTCTTGTAGGTTTGACACTTCTGCTTTATGTTTGACTTGATAATGATTTGATTGAGGCTGCATTTTTAAAAACTTTCTTTAGAAGTTCTGTTCTGGCACTAAGTCTTCCGTGTTGGTGCTGAGGATTTGCAGTTGGTGAGAATTGTTAATGTGAATTAGTAAAGACAAGGCAATTCATGGTTTCTCCTAGTTTAACTCTTGTTTAACTCTGAAACTACATTTTTTGATCTTGCCACACATGAGAAGCTGTAAGGGAAATTGAATAAAACCAGATTTTGATTCTAAGAAAAAGCAATACTGTTGGTAAATGCAAGTTAACTGCAATGTTAAGAAATACGCAAGTAACTTTTATGTGACAAAATGATGACAGCTGTAAATGATCACTGGTAAAATGATGAAGAGATGTCCACCAAGTCATGTTTTCGTTTTACAGTTTCTAATAAAGGCACTGCAGCTCACTGTTTAACCTTAAAATGAAGGTCAGCCTCTTCAGTTCATTTCTTCAGTTCACTCTGCATATCCCTTAGGGCAGGGGACCTTCTTTGCTTCTTAAGCTGCCACCCTCTGCCAACTGTGTTTACTAAAAAAAAAAATTCCACATCCCCTGTAACGCAGTACTTGTATAAACATTAATCACATACTTAAACATCTATGCTTAGTTTTGATTTCAACGTAAGACCTTTAACTGGCGCTGGACGCCAGATTGCGGCTCGAGCGAGGGCTGTAGTGATGTGTTGCAGCATGTGTTCCTTTATACGCTCACATGAGCGGCAGAGTTCAGTTATTGGCCGTTGGCTGAATTTAGTAGTTGTGGTGCTCGAGCACAATGTTAAAATTTATGTGAGAAAAATCTAGGTGGATTCGAGCAAGGCCTGCCATCGAAGCATTTTGTGCTGCTTTTGTCATGGACCCTTTGGGAGACTGTGATCTCCTCAGCTGAGAAACCCCTGTTCTAAAGGATGTCTTCATTTCAGGGTAACTGGACTGTTTATGCAAAACACCATTTGGATATTCTTCTGCCAGCTTGATGGATAAATGTATTGCTTAATAGGGGTACAGAAGCATATCAGCCAGAATTGATGCACAGAAAGCGCTGCAGCAGTTGATAGCAGCTGTGCCAAAAGACACACCACCATAGCGTTGGTATGCTGGGATGAGGACAACGAGAATTCATCCCCAAGAAAGAGTTCCTGAGTAACCAATCATAAACTGCCTGAACAATATTCAAAGATGAATTACAATTTTCAGGAGTGGCGATTAAGTTGAAAGACATGATATGCATGACCCAGTTGGAGATGCATTCGATACACACAGACATAGAAGATAAGAGTAGGCCATTTGAGCTGCTCCGCCATTCAGCATGATCATGGCTGGTCCTCTATCTCACACCATACTTGTATGTCTTCCCATACCACTTGAGACCTTTAGAGTTTAGGAAGTTTCCTTCTTAACTCTATTCAGTGACTTGACCTCCACAGCCTTCTGTGGTTGATTATTCCACAGGTTCCACCACCCTCTCAGTGAAGAGGTTTCTCCTCCTTTCAGTCCTAAATGGCCCACCCGGTATCATGATACTGTGACTCCTTGTTCTCGACCTCCAAGCCAGAGTAAACAAGGTCCCTGCATCCCGTCTGTCCAGCCCTGTCAGAAATTTATACATTTTATTAGACCCCCTCTCATTCTTTTAAATTTCAGTCAATACAGGCCCAGTCAACTCCATCTCTCCTCATACAATAATCCTGCCATCCCAGGAATCAGTCTGGTGAACATTCACTGCATTCCCCCAACGGCAAGTATAGCCCTCCTTAGAAAAAGAGTCCCAAACTTTTTTTTTTAAATGAAATTTTTCCAATTAATGGGCAGTTCGGAGTGGCTTAACCTAACTGTTGGGTTGTGGGGGTGACATCCATGCAGACATGGGGGAGAATATGTAAACTCCACATGGACAGTGACCCAGGACCGGGTTCGAACCTGGGCCCTCGGCGCCGCGAGGCAGCAATGCTAACCGCTGCACCACCGTGCCACCCAAGGAGTCAGAAATTGCACACAATACTCCAGGAGTGATGTCAATGTCCTGTACAAAATAATTTAATTGAAAGTGATATTTAATCGCATTCAGAAAAATAAATATTTGCCTCTTTTTTTCTGTTTCAGTGTGGAAGCTTCTCCGGCAGAATGTTGCAAACATGCCAAGATCTTGGAGAGTACACAATTTGTGGATGGATACAAGCAGCTGGGGTTTCAAGAGACACTATATGGTGAATTTCTGAATCGGCTTCGAGAAAACCCAAGACTTGTTGCCTCATGTTTGGTTGCTGGGGAAAAGCTTAATCATGAGAGTACGCATAATGTCATCCTCACAGTATTTACTGCCCTTTATGGTAACTGCATTATGCAGGAAGATGAGAGCTATCTTCTGCAAGTGTTACGTTACCTAATTGAGTTTGAACTGAAAGAGAGTGATAACCCTAGGCGCCTGCTTCGAAAAGGTGCTTGTACTTTCAGCATTTTGTTCAAACTTTTTTCAGAGGGGTTGTATTCTGCAAAGCTCTTTTTGACAGCAACTTTACATGAACCAATTATGCTGCTGCTTGTAGAAGATGAAGATCACTTGGAAACTGACCCTAACAAGCTTATTGAAAGGTTTACACCGGCACAGCAAGAAAAACTTTTTGGGGAAAAGGGCACAGAGCAGTTCAGACGGAAAGTGCAGGAGATGGTAGAGAGCAATGAAGCAAAGCTCGTAGCTCTAGTCAACAAATTTATTGGATATCTCAAACAAAATACATATTGCTTTCCGCATAGTTTACGTTGGATTGTATCACAAATGTATAAAACCTTGTCTTGTATGGAAGGATTGGCTGTTGGAGAAGTGAAAGCCATGTGCACGGATCTGTTACTTGCTTACTTTATTTGCCCAGCAATTGTGAATCCAGAACAGTATGGGATAATCTCTGATGCTCCAATAAATGAAGTAGCAAGATTTAACTTGATGCAGGTAAGACTCCTTCTACTTACTAATTGCCAAGATTTCATCTGTTTCTCTTAAAGAATGTGAATAATAACTATTAACAATTAAAACTGGATACCTCTCACACCAGTGGCGTAGTGGTATTGTCACTGGACTAGTAATCCAGAGATCTAGGGTAATCCTCTGGGTACCTGAGAGCGAATCCCACCATGGCAGATGGTGAAATTTGAATTCAATTAAAAATAAATAAATAAAGGAACTAAAAGTCTAATGACCATGGAACCATTATCGCATGTCATAAAAACCAGTCTGGTTCACTAATGTCCTTGACGGAAATCTGCCAACCTTACCTGGTCTGACCTACATTTGACTCCAAATCACGAGTAAACCACTCAGTTCAAGGGCAGTTAGGAACAGACAATAAATGCTGGCCCAGCTAGCAATGCCCAAGTGAACGAATAGACAAAAACCTTAAAATTGGATATACTGCTTAGCTAAAATTAGGTACTGACGGTACAACATTAGAGAAATGGATAAATTGTGATCGGAAATCCTCGTAGAAGAGTTACAAATTCCAACAGAAGTTGTGTTAGTAAAGTTGCCTAAGCCTGAAGCTGTTGCGTATTCTCCCTGCACCCCTCCGCTTTCTGACTTTATAACACACCTGGAAAAAAAACTGGATTTTTGCCCAAGCTTTTGGTCTAATATATCCTTATGTGGCTTCTTGTCATGCTTTGTTTTATAATGCTCTTGTGAAGCACCTTGGGACATTTCACTTTGTTAAAGGCACTATCTAAAAGGTTAGGTGGGGTTACGGGAATAGGTTGGAGGCTTGAGTTTAAGTAGGGTGGTCTTTCCAAGGGCCGGTGCACACTCGATGGGCTGAATGGCCTCCTTCTGCACTGTAAATTCTATCATAAGTTGCTTTGGTCAGGGAAAGACTTGAGCTGATCGCATGGATAAAAGTACTGACCAGATGTTACAGATAGGTGATTCAGCCCATAGTTCCTTACCCAAGGACATGTGTTCCTGTGGCATTTTGTGTTGTCCAGTTCCTTGTGTTGGATTTGTCACTGCCACAAGTTTTGGGATGTGAGCTTCATCCTCGAGTCTTAAGTTATATAAAGTGGACATTAGAACATTAAATATTCTGTCAGTGAATTAGATCTATTTTGTTTTGCATGCATTTTGTTCCCAAACTCTTGATTACACTAAACGCATTCAAATGGTCATTGGATAGGCATACGGACGATAAGGGAATAGTGTAGATGGGCTTTAGAGGGGTTTCGCAGGTCGGCGCAACATCGAGGGCCGAAGGGCCTGTACTGCGCTGTAATGTTCTATGTTCTATCTGTCTGAGTTGCTTTAGCTTGCTTATTCAGGTTTCTAAGAGAGCTGAAATCTAATGGTACCAGGCGACGAGACTTCAGAAAATACCATCATGTGCTATTCCTTTAAGATCAAGCACATAGGGTAATGCTTTCATCTTTTGCACAAAACTGTGGCTCTTGCTCTGCACCCTTTACAGACATATAGAAAGTAAATAATCAAAAACAACCAATCACAATATCCTTGAAGCTAAGCACAAATGGGAAGTTTACAACAAAACTGACAAAGAAAGGAACTAAGTGTCTTTGTTTAAAAGAAGCACTCCATATGCTGAGATTCTGAATGAAAACAGAAATGGTGGGCAGTCAGCACTTGGGGGCAAAATGAGTTTGTTGAAGGTCATACTCGTTAGACCTGAAAAATAAATGAACTTTTAGTGGAAAATAAGGGAAAGGTAAAGTCTCCATAGTCCCAGATGACTATAGCTTTCCCCTTTTGAGGGGGAGAGCTGACAGGTGGTGATTTAATCTACGGGGGGTCACCACACAGGAGAGTGACAAGGTTGAGAAGGCGGGGTCTTCATGAATAACCTCAGCCGGTACGGGAATTGAACCCGTGCTGCTGGCCTCGCTCTGCATCACCAACCAGCTGTCTAGCTCGCTGAACTAAACTGGCCCCAAAATAAGGGGAAGGTGGAAACAGGAACCACAAGATCACCGGGTATTTGAACTGGCTAAATAATCCGTAAAATAGCATAAAAAGAAATGGTAACACATAAAAGACAACCTCAGTGAACTAATGACATTTAAAAAAAACAAATGGCACAAGATTTGAGTGGGAAACTTTGGCAAACCAGAAGGCAAAAGGAACTATGTGTGCAGGTGCCATTTAAAATAAAATCTGAAAAGTTGGAGCAAAATATTGGGTGAGAGTCCTAGAATGAACAAAATATAAGGTGAGCACTCAGTCACCAATGCTCAGTTAAATAGATTATTGTGCAATTAGTTGACCAGAAGAGTTAACCTTACCTTACATTCGCACATTATGGTCCCTCTGTCTTATTGCCGCAAATGTTTTCCTGTTTGACACTTGGACACGTTGAGACAAATGATTACATACTTCCAATTTTTAGAAAAGGAACTGTTTTAGCTTCAAATACAATAAACAATTCACAAATAAAATTAACCAGATATTAAATACTCCATTCTTGTCAGAATGGTGGTCTTCCATATTATTTCAATACTATGCTGACCACAAAAGATTTATTATTCATCCCAGGTATGCTACATTTGAGATTCATGATACAAAGGGCTAATTCCTGATCACAGATACTGTGTACTGAGTATGAACCAAAGCAGAAAATACAGCTGTAGCTCCCAACAGAAAAGTCAAATTTATTTGCAATGGTAAAGGTTATTATCTCAAACATTTTTACAGTAAAAAGGAACAAAGCACAGAAAGAGGAAGTCCTGCATCTCATAGAATTGCCATTTAGTTCCTTTGCGATCATATTTGGGTTTAGAATTGTATTCTATTCAAAGTAACCATGAATCAGCATGCATTTTGTTCCCAAACTCTTGATTGGGCACTCACTGAAGCTGCAATTTTAATTACTCAAATATGATAGGGAATCAAATTTCTTCTAAAACATTAAGGGTGCAAGAAATATGGGTAGATCAAATGGCCTCTCGAGCCTGCTTCGTCATGCATGAAGGTGTCTGAATGTCCACAGCATTTTCCTACCCTATCCTTGTAGCCCTTGATTTTCTTAGTATCCAAAAAATCTATCAATACAAGTCTTGAACATACTCATCAACTGAGCATCCACAGGCCTCTGAAGTGGAGAATTCTCGGTACATAACTATATGAATGAAGACATTTCTTCTCCTCTCAGTCCAAATTGCTGACCCCTTATGCTGAGACTTTAAACGCCAATTCAAGACTTGGGGGAAACAGCCTCTCATCATCGATCCTGTCACATCCAAGAATTTGCACATCTCAATGTGATCCCCTCTTATTCTTCTAATCGTCAAAGTGTAGGCCCATTCTACTTTATTTTCCTCACAGGACCTCTCCATTATCCCTGGAATCAGTCCAGTGAACCATGTGTAAGGCAAGTAAATCCTTTCTTGGGTAGGGAGACCAAAACGGCAAACCATATAATTGCAGCTTTTTGAAATGTGTACAAGGTTTGCCAGATTCCCACCCTTCAAAACAAACATTGTCCTTTCCATTCTTCTGTCCAAAATGGATAATTTCACATTTTACTGCATCTGTCAATCACTGATCCAGTCAATATCACTTTGCATTGTGTTTGCAGTATACTTTGCCACCTAGCTTTGTATCATTGACAAACTTAGATGTGGGAACAGAGTATAATATAGATTATAAATTGCTAAGGACCAAATACTGATCCTTGTGGTTCTCTGCTGTTACAGTTTGCAAACACAAAAATTACCCATTTATTCCTCGCACATATTTTTATCTGTCCATTAACCAATCCCCAACCCAGGCTAGTGTATTACCCCAGTCCATGAGCTCTAATCTTGTGTAACGACCTTCTGTGCTACGCCTTCCCAAAAACCATCTGAAAATTCAAATATACCACACATGCTAATGTAGTATTTTTGAATTTTATCTGGCTTGCTAGTTACAGCCTCCACAAATGTCTAAAATCTATCCAACCCAATTTCGACTTCATAAAATTGTGTTGACTTTGCCTAATCACACTGGGTTGGATTTCGTGCCAGCGGTAAATCAAAAATGTTTATCCTGACCTCGAAGCTTATCCATAAAGGTCTGGACACCTATGTGGCATGGATTTCCCCTTTCACAATGTCATTTTGAATCTGGAACCAAACCACTCGTTTCCCCCAGGCATCTGGCAGCAATGGTGGCTGCAAGCAGAAAAGCAGCCAATCACATTGAAGTATTCTCACCGACAGAAACCAGGAAGTAAAGACCATTAAATCCCTTCATTTAGAATTCGGCAAATAATGGGTTAAATGACTGGGACTTGCACATGAGGTTGAGGTAGAAGCTGAAATATCAAAAACTTTAAAAAAAAACATTAATACGCGCAATTTCTTAACAGAATCACAACAAAATACAGTGCAGAAAAAGCCTTTGACCCATCGAGTCTGCGTCGCCGCATAAAAGGCACCGTATCTGTCAATTCTAATCCCATTTGCCTGCACTTGCGCCATAGCCTCGAATGTTAAGATGTGCCAAGTGCTCATCAAGGTAATTTTTTAAAGGATGTGAGGCAACCCGCCACTACCATCCTCCCAGGCAGTGCATTCCAGACCGTCTCCATCCTCTGGGTAAAAAAGTTTTTCCTCAAATGCCGCCCATCACTTCCAGCCCCTCATCTTGAACTTGTGTCCCCTCGTAACTGACCCTTCAACTAAGGGGAACAGCTGTTCCCGGTCCATGCCCATCGTAATTTTGTACACCTCGATCAGATCGCCTCTCTGTCTTCTCTGCTCCAGCAAAAACGACCCAAGCCTATCCAACCTCTCTTCACAACTTAAATGTTCCATCCCAGGCAACAACCTGGTGAAATGCCTCTGCCCATGCTGATTCATGGTTATTTTGAATTGCATCCTTCGTGTGATGTGGCGACTAGAACGTCACACAATACTCCAGCTGTGGCCTCACTGATGTTCTATATAACTCCAACATAACTTCCTTGCTTTTGTAATCTATGCCACGATTGATAATGGCAAGTGTACCATATGCCTGTTTCATCACCCTATTAACCTGCCCTTCTGCCTGCCTTCAGAGATCTATTTACAAACACGCCAAGGTCTCTTTGTTCCTCAGGACTTCCCAGTGTGGTGCCATTCATTGAACATTTCTTTGTCAAATTGCTCCTTCCAAAGTGTAACACCTCTCAGTTTTCAGGATTAAATTCCATCTGCCACTTTTCTGCCCATTTGACCATCCCATCTATATCTTCCTGTAGAAGACAGAGTCCCAAGACTCTCAGCCTCACTGTTAACCACCCGGTCTATCTTTGTGTCATCCACAAACTTACTGATCCTACGGCCCACATAGTCAGCCAAGTCATTTGTAAAAATAATAAACAATAGGGGACCTAGCACAGATCCCTGTGGTACAGCAGTGGGGCGGAGGTGTGTGCTTAAATGGGGTGCTTTTTCCAAGGGCCGGTGCAGACTCAATGGGCTGAATGATCTCCTTCTGCACTGTAATTTCTATGTCTTTGTCTACGCCACTGGACACTGGCTTCCAGTCACTAAAGCATCTCTCTCTTTCTCTTTCTCTCTCTCTCTCTCTCTCTCTCTCTCTCTCTCTCTCTCTCTCTCTCTCTCTCTCTCTCTCTCTCTCTCTCTCTCACAGAGCTCAAAGCCCACATGATCAAGTTCCCCTGTATCCCATGTACATTTGCCTTCTTTATAAGTCTCCCATGTGGGACCTTGTCAAATGCTTTGCTGAAATCCATGTAAACTACATCAACTGCACTACCCTCATCTACACACTTAGTCACGCGCTCTCAAAATTCAATCAAATTTGTTAGGCATGACCTCCCTCTGACAGTCATGCTGACTATTCCTGATCAAACCGTGCCACTCCAAGTGGAGATAGATACACTCCTTCAGAATTTTCTCTATTCGTTTCCCCACCACTGACGCGAGACTCATTGGCCTGTAGTTCCCTGGCTTATCCTTGCAACCTTTCTTGAATAGTGGGACCACATTTGTGGTTCTCCAGCCCTCTGGCACCTCTCCCGTGGCCAGAGAAGAATTACAAATTTGTAACAGGGCCCCTCTAACCTCCTCCCTCACCTCCCACAACAACCTGGGACACAATTCGTCAGGACCTGGAGATTTGTCCACTTTTATGCCTGCCAACACCTCCAATACCGTGTCCTTCCCTATGACAACTTGCTCTATAACCTATCAGTCTCTGTCCCCGAGTCCTATATCTTCCTCCTCATTCTCTTGGCTTCTGACAGATGTGAGATTTCATTTAACACCCTACCAATGTCCTCTGGCTCCTCCCACAGATTCTCCCCATGATTCCTAATGGGCCCTACATTTTCCCTAGTTATTCTTGTCCCATTGATTTTTATTTATTTATAAATTTAGAATACCCAATTTATTTTTTTCCAATTTAGTTTAGCGTGGCCAATCCACCTAACCTACGCATCTTTGGGTTGTGGTGGTAAAATCCACGCAGACACGGGGAGAATGTGCAAACTCCACACAGGTAGTGACCAGGGCTGGGATTCGAACCCAGGTCCTCAGTGCTATAATCCCAGTGCTAACCACTGTGCCACATGCCGCCCTTTCTTCCCATTGTTGTACTTGGAGAATATCTTGGGATTGCCCTACTTTTACCAGCTAGAGGTTTCTCACATCCCCTCTTTGCTCTCCTAATTTCTTTCTGTAGCTCCATCCTGCACTGTCTGTGCTCCTCTAATGCCTCTGTTGATTTGCTCCCCTTGTACTTATTAAAAGCCTCTCTCTTCTTTCTCATTGTTTCCTGAATATCTTTGGTCATCCATGGTTCCCTGGGCTTGTTACTCCTTCCTGTTACCTTAGAGGGAACATCTTGGGGCTGTACCCTCCCCATTTCCTCTTTGAACATTCCCCACTGCTGTTGTGTAGGTCTCCCCACTAGCAACTTGTCCCAATCTACTGTGGCCAGATCCTTCTTATTTTACTAAAGCCTGCCCTCCCCAAATGCAAGACATTTTTCCTATTTGCCTATTTCCTTGTCCATAACAAATTTAAATTGCACCATGTTGTGGTCGCTGTCACTAAAATGCTCCCCCACCATCACATCAACCGGCTTCATTCCCCCGCATTGGGTCCAGCACTACCATCCCTTATTGGACCCTCCACATTGTGAGCTAAAAAGTTCTCCTGTATACATTTTACGAACTCTGCTCCATCTAAGCCCTTAACACAATGACTATCCCAGTTAATGTTGGGAAAGTTGAGATCTCCCACTATAATGACCCTATTATTATTTTTACACACTTCTGCAAATTGAGGAGAATATTTTCTCCTCTATGTTTATTATAGACCCCCAGATAGTCAGCGGGAAATTGAGGAGAATATTTTCTCAATTTCCCGCTGACTATCTGGGGGTCTATAATAAACACCTAGCAACGTAGCGTCCCTTTTTTATTCTTAAGCTCTACTCACAAAGCTTCATTTAATGCCACCCTCAAGATATGATCTCTCCTTACTGCAGTAATTTACTCCTTGCCTCCCACTCTTTTGCTCCCTCCTGAACATTCTGTATCCCGGGATGCTAAGCTGCAATCCTGTCCCTCCCTCACTCTGTCATAATTCCATGTGTCAACCCCCGCCCGTAACTCATCTGTTTTACCTGTAAATTTGAAATAAATATTAATAAGGCCAGTGAAACAGTAGAATAATTATGAATTTAAAACCCAAGTCTATGTCATTCAACAAGGTAGAACTTTTTCAAGAATTTTTATAATGAAACTGAGAATATGAAGTGCAAATAATTTCGAACTGGCTTCATTTAGGGTGGACATCGATAGCATATCCTGTGGCGAAGGAGTGGGGCAATGGCAGCAAACACTAATGGTTTTACTGCAAAATCCAGGCCATTGTGAATCTCCAAGTGTGCTGTTACTGTATTGTTAATAGATTCTAGCAATTTCCCTACTAATGTGTCGGACTGACTGGCCTGCAGTTTCCCCATTTTCCCTCTCCCTTCTTTCTTGAACAGCTGGGTTACATTTGCTACCTTTTAATCTATGGGAACCATTTTGGAATCTTGGAAATTCTGGCAACACCAATATATCCCTATCTCTGCAGCTGCTTCTTAAAACCCAGCTCCTTTAGCCGTCGGGCCCAGGGTTTAAGCTTGTATTTAATATGCCTCTGCAAGTGCATTATTGAATAATCAGTGTTTCCTCAAGGAGCTGTGACATTAACAGTGCGTGGAACTGACTGCTCAAATGTGCGTGAATAACTGAAGCCTGATCAGCCAGTCCCACCATACTCATTTCTAAATGTTGTCATTTCAGGGTACTCATAGGCCAATTGAAAAATAAATCAGCACACTTGTCCTGTGGTTCCTGGTAACTCAATTTAACCTCCTCCCATTACAGTCACATCCAGACTCATCTGAAGGCATGCAATTCCGGGTTCAGTTCCTCAAACAAGCTCTTTCGGCATATTTTGCATACAAAGACAATTTGTAATTGAATTGTCAATATTTTTGTATTAAAAAATAATACTAAGTCAATTGTGTTTAAATATATTCAAATGAGAAGCTAAAAACAGACACTGAAATTAGGGTGTAGTTGAGTTACGGGGTATATGCGTATTTATGTTTCACTCTCTAAATAAGTGTTAGGTTGAATAAAGATGGCCTCCAGTACTATTGTTTTTCTACAGTATTACATACCAATCATCATGTTTCACAGCAATTCCAGTGATTTTGACATCATAATGCATTAGTTTTTTATGGTTAATAATCGATGCTCCATTTATACACATTTAAGATCCCATTTGAAGTAAGGTGTGCAATTGTCTACGTCTGTACTAGTGCAAGGATATTAATAAAAAAAGCAAAATACTGTGAATGCTAGAAATCTAAACTAAAAACAGAAAATGCTCTGAAACTGGAAATATTCAGGACAGGCGGCAGCTAATGTTCCAGGTTGGTCTTTTGTCAGAACAGTTTTGAGGCAGTAGGTCAATGAAAGGTAGCGAGGGGGGGAAATATCAAAAGGAGGTATTTTTAGTATTGTGGAAGGTCAAAGTAATTTACATGACCTGATTGTGCAGGGCCAAGCTGGGTGTGAATGGAAAACGTAAACAGATAAAAGATAGATCCAGAGGAGTCATAAATAGCAATAACAATATCAGCACCTGCTGTTAATAAAATTGGTATAATCTGAGATTGTTGAATTTGCAAGCTTGTAAATTGCCTAACCAAAACATGAGATGCTTGTCCATGAGCTTCTGTTGAACTTCGCGAGAACAGTATAGAAGGCTGAGGACAGAGAGCATGGGATGGGGAATTAAAATGGCAAGTGACTGGAAGCTATGGGGCACGCTTGTTTACTGAAAAGGTTGTTCAGCAAAGCAATCATCCAACCTGCGTTTTGACTTGCCGTTGATTGTAGAGGGTGTTGAGTAACTGGAGCTGTTCAAATGAAGATTCTGTGGAATTCTGCCTGATCGATATTGAGGATTATGTAAAGCTGTTGTAAAATTATAAAGGGTGGATGATGCAAGAAATTCCGGATGCAGAACAGGGTAAACTTTTTTTTAAAGAGGGTAAGTCTATGGTGCGTATTACATGAGTTGGTGGCCAAAGTAGAAATAATGTAATGCCAACATTTAAAAATGGGTTAGATTGAAGAAAAGGCCCATAGAGATCTGGAAACAAGGTCGGACATGGGTTTGGAATGATTTACCACATGAAATGATAAATAAACATCAGCAAAGAAAGACTGCCTGTTTCCATGTTATAATTTTTATCCAGTTCCTGTTGTGAAATTACAATGTGTATGTTTAGTATTTGAATCTATCGATAATGTTAATTAGAGAATTTCCTGTGTTTGGAGAGTACAAATGTTATAATATTTTGAAACTTTGTTTTAGGTTGGCCAACTCTTGCAGCAGTTGGCAATGACGGGCAGCGAAGAAGCAGATCCGCGATTGAAGAATAGTCTTTCCAAATTTGACAAAGTAAGTCAAATCAGAAGATAAAAGCAAATGACTGAGGATGCTGGAATCTGAAACAAAAACAGAAAATATTGGGCAATCTCAGCAGGACCTACACCATCTGTGGAGAGAGAAGGGAGCTAACATTTCGAGTCTGGACGACTCCACACATAGGGGCTGGTTTAGCTCACTGGGCTAACTCGCTGGCTTTTAAAGCAGGCCAGCAGCATGGTTCCATTCCCGTACCAGCCTCCCCGGACAGGCTGAAATTGTCCAGTATTTTCTGCTTTTGTTAAGTCAATCAGAACTCGGCTGAGATGCAAAATGTTGCAAGAACAACAAGGGTCTGTATTGTGAAGGCATTGTATTCTAATTTCCTTCAGTGCGCTCATCAGGGATATTGAACTGAATGAGGTTTGCTAGAAGATCAATTGTAGATTTTTCTACCTAAAATTATTCCCATTTGTGTATTTTCAGCATTATGCATGAAGTACTGCATACATTAATCTGACAGTTATTGCAAAATCTGATTTTACAAGATAAACTTCCGAATATTTGCATTATGTTCATGAGAGGAGTTGCTGAAAATGTGTATTCTTGAGCTAGGAAAGGAAGAATCAGCTCGAGTCCCTATCCTTGGTGATAATCTCCTATGGGTATCTTCCAATGGGTACAAAGAATCACATGGAGGCTTTTATTTACTGTTCGATTCAAGTGCAGACTTCAGTATCAGTTGCTTATTTCTATACAATTCTATTCCAGGTGATTGGTTACATCAAGGATTGTGTTTAACATTTGAGTTTCACATACCATTTGTCAGAAGCTTTTTACCAACAATGCAAAAAAAATCCTACACCGGATGCTTACCATGTAGTATTACATCCAATTCATCAATTTTGTTCTCAAGTCAAACTTTCTGCTAACCTTTTTCAGTAAAATTAAGATCCAGATGTCAACAATTGATTTATATGAAGCACAACTTTAAGAGGCTCAACTCTTGACTGTTGCGAGCTGAAAAATCTGTTACGCAAGCAGGTTGTCTGTGCATGTTTTCCACAAACCTGTTTGTAAGGTATCGCTACGTCCTGTATCAGAACGGTATAATTTAATGTTTTGTCTGTCTGGTGTGGATACAAATCCAGTGATGACTGATTGATTGGATGAAAGTTTCTTTTGTTTGGCTGTCCTGGTCTTGAGATTAGCTTCTTCAATTTGAATCTAAAATAACTGGATTAAATGCTCTATCTGCCACAAAATAAGTACAGATTTGTCACTTTTTTTTATCAGCCAAAAGTTTAATTGATGTCAATTTTTTCCAACAGTTAAATTTTGACATTACAAAGTGCAAAATATATCAGTTCCTTTCAATATAGTATGGGGCATTCTGAGGTGTCTCACTGCACTTTACAGGTTATATTTGCAATGAATATTTCATCTCGCGTCAAACATTCAGTTGCTAGTTGTAGTGTGGGTAGACACAGCTATGTGAATAAAAGCAAATTACTGCAGATGCTGGAATCTGAAACAAAAACAGAAAATGCTGGAAAATCTCAGCAGGTCTGATAGCATCTGTGGAGAGCGAACAGAGTTAGAGTCTGGATCAGGGCTTTTCAAACTGTGGGTCGCTGCCCTAGGGTGAGTCGCATTGTTCATGGAAGAAGCACCCTCCGACCGCGACTGGCTGTTGAATGGAATGATGCAGTCTTCCAGCCAGAAGCGGCGGCAGAGATCAGGTCATGCTCCCAGCATGTACACTTCCACCACGGGTCCTGTACGTCCGTGCTTTTGCTGCAAAATTATGGAGGAGAGATTCCTCCATTTCCTAGCTGCGAGCAAGCAAGCAACAGGAGTGTGAAGAACTGAAGATGGATCATTTTGTTATAAGGAAGAGAGTGCCAGAGAGACACCCGAGCCAGGATCTCACAACTGAATCTGCTGGAGAGAGCTGCTCGGGAGAATCCACGGCAGGACAAACCCGTACATGTAGTAGCTCTGTACACCACTCCAGGGGTGAACAGGCAAAAAGAAAAAACTGGAATCGGGAATAAAGCAGTCTAAAAATGATTTCTTGAGGTATGGCTTTGTTAATTTTGCCAATGCAAATCCGGATGCAAAGCCCATGTGTGTTGCATGCGGGGAAGTACTGGCAAATGAGAGTTTAAAATCTTCAACGGCATTTGAGGACTAAGCATGGTGAGTTTGAGTATAAACCCCTGGATTTATTTTAAAGGATGCAGCGGGAACTTAAATCATCAGCTGGTCCTTATCAGAAATGTAACATTGAAAGCACAATTAGCCTCTTACATTGTAGCTTACCATGTAGCTAAGGAGAAACCGCTCCACACTTTAGTCGAGAGTTTAATTTCCCCCCCCACATCATTAGAAATGGCTTGCACAGTCCTAGATGAGAGATCAGCTGAGATGCATCCCATTTAGTGATAACACTGGCTCGCCGAATTTGTGATATTGCTGAGAATTTAGAAGTCCAGCTTATTTCTCGTTTAAAGTCAGCCCAGGAGTTGTTTTATTTTATTTTTTAAAATTTAGATTACCCAATTATTTTTTCTATTAAGGGGCAATTTAGCGTGGCCAATCCACCTACTCTGCACATTTTTGGGTTGTGGGGGCGAAACCCACGCAGACACGGGGAGAATGTGCAAACTCCACACGGACAGTGACCCAGAGCCGGGATCAAACCTGGGACCTCAGCGCCGTGAGGCGGTTGTGCTAACCACTAGGCCACCGTGCTGCCCTTGCCCAGGAGTTCTTAATACAACTGGATGAAAGTGCAAATGTTTCAGATTGTGCAACCGTGCTAGTTTATGTTAGGTATATTTGGCACAATGAATTTACTGAGGTTTTGCTGTGCTGCCTGACATTAGCAAACCAACACGACTGGTGCAGAAATTGAAGCATTGAATAGTTACATGGTTGGAAAGTGCGCACTCGACTGGATTCATTGCAGAGGAATCACAAGCAATGGGACAGCCAACATGACTGGGAAAAACAGCGGAGTTATAATAATTAAGGAGTTAGCTGGTCAGGACATTGTTCGGAATCATTGTTTTATTCACTGTGAGGCATTGACATCGAAAAGAATCCTATCTGATCTTGAGTGGTGTTGAAAGGAATTGTGAATGTTGCGGTTTACGAGCAGAGGTATGAAATCCATGCATTTCTCCTTGAGAAATCATTCCATCTGGCTGATTTGTTTGCCGATGAAACTTGGATGCTTACTTACCTTGCAGATATCTTTTTTGAGAGTATTGATTGATTGCTATTTATTGTCACATCTACTGAAGTACAGTGAAAAGTATTTTTCTGTGGCCAAGGGAACGTACACAGTACGTACAGCACACAAAAGAATAATTGACAGAGTACATTGGCAAATGGTACATCAACAAATAGTGATTGGTTACAGTGCAGAAGAATGGCCAAGCAAGCAATACACGAGCAAAAGCAGCATATTCTTACAATTCTTACAATAGTATTCTTACAGGGAACAGATCAGCCTGAGGGAGCGTCGTTGAGTCTAATAGCTGTGGGGAAGAAGCTGTTCCTATGTCTGGATGTGTGGGTCTTCAAACCTATATCGTCTGGCTGATGGGAGGGTCTGAAAGAGGGCAAAACCTGGGTGTGAGGGGGTCTCTGACAATGCTGTCTGCCTTCCTGAGGCAGTGGGAGGTGTATTAATGGGAGGGTGGCAAGCATATGTGATGCATTGGGCTGAGGTCACCACACTCGCAGTTTCTTGTGATCTTGGGCCGAGCAGTTTCCATACCAAGCTGTGGAGCAGTTTCCATACCAAGCTGTGAAGCAGCCGGATAGGATGCTCTCTATGGCACATCTGTAGAAGTTTGTGAGAGTCGATGCAGACATGCTGAATTTCTTCAGCTTCCGTAGGAAGTAGAGACGTTATTGGGCTTTCTTGACTATTGCATCAACTTGAATGGACCATGGACCAGGACAGACTATCGAGGATCTCCACTTGGGTTTGAAGAACTGTGGCACCGGGACAAAGAGTGGAATGGTCAGGTTTGCAGTGGGAGCTACCTCGTACTAGTCTTCCCCTCACACCACGCCACCGGAACTCGCACAGCGACCTACATGTGCGAGGTTGGATATTCCACCGTCACAATTATAAAGACAGCACAAAGGAACTCCAATTAGGTTCCCCTCCTGTGAACCTAATTGGAGTGAGATGTTGAGGACCGAGCAGGCTTACCTGTCACATTAACGGTAAGCAAAAATGGTGGGTCGCAAAAGATGGCTGGCATGGGTCACGAAGGTTGGGTCCCGCAAAAAAAAGTTTGAAAAATACTGGTCTGGGTGACTCCTTGACAGAGGTCTGACGGAAAGTCATCTAGACTTGTAACTTTAGCTCTCTTCTCTCTCCTCGGATGCTGTCACACCTATTGAAATTTTTCAGCATTTTGTATTTTTATGTGTTAACCGAAGTGTGAGCTAGTAAGTGCACAATTTTCAAGGAAAAAGGAATACATAACATCTCCTTTAAGGTGTAATAAAAGACCCCAATTGAGGCCAACATAATTTTAATTTGATTTTGTATGAGAATCTCACTGTGAAATCTGCATGGTTGTACATGAGGTTTCTCTCATTTAAGGACTGACCTGAGTATTGTTCCAATGAATTTGTGCTTGTAATCAGTCATTTGTAATAAAAGGCCAAGATCTGAAAGCATTAACAAAACTGGTTGAGTCAATTGTTACAAATCCATTACTTAACTGAAGTAACACATCCAACTGGAGCCCAGTCAGAAACCATTCTTTGTTCTGAACTTATAAACAGTTAACAGACTAAACTCCATATGAGACACCTTTAACCTGAATCCTAAATCGCAACAAACTATTCTGTTGTTTGCCTTCTGAGAGCTATAAGGGCAACACACTATAAACCAACCCTGCCCCTTTTTGTGTACAATCTTTATGTTGGAACGCACCAAATTCTGCTCAAATGTTATTTCTACCGTGTTACACTGGCCATTGAAAAAGGTTATTTCATTTCCGAAAGATGCCTTTTGTTTTTTGCAACATAAACGTGCAATATTTTATTTAATTAACTTTTTTATTGCAGAGTTGTGTTGCAGCTTTCTTGGATGTTATCATTGGAGGCCGTACAGTGGAAACCCCTCCTATGTCCTCTGTGAACCTGCTGGAAGGACTTAGCAGGACTGTGGTCTACATGACCCTTAATCAACTTGTAAGCTTGGTAAGCATGTGATTTGCTTGTTACACTCGAGAGATGGTAGGATGGTTTGTCTCCTTGATAAACTGCAACAAGATGTGTTTTAAACGTGTTTTAACCCTTTCGAGTGTGACTCGAGAACTGACACAAGACAGGCATTCACAAAGTTTTTTTAAAAACCCCATTAATTTCACAACACCCGAAATGTAATCGCAGTAACATCAACTTGACACAAGAAAAGGTTATTATGAAAAACATAGCATACAATTTGATTTATTAAGAGTCCAAAAAGTCACTTTTACTTAGTTTTCAAGGCGATAGTTGCAAATATTGCAGGTTGATAGTTCATCAAAGGTATGTTTATGAATTTTTTTTTAGAATACCCAATTCTTTTTTTCCAATTAAGGGGAAATTTAGTGTGGCCTACCCTACCCTGCACATCCTTGGGTTGTGGGGGTGAGACCCATGCAGGCAGGGGAGAATGTGCAAACTCCACATGGACAGTGATCCGGGCTGGGATCGAGCCCGGGTCTTCGGCGCTGTGAGGCAGCAGTGCTAACTGCGCCAGTGCTACCCTATGGTTCATTAAAGACATTGAAGCTTGGTAGTGTCTGGGGATTTAATTCCATGATTTCATGTTGGCACCACTAGGTTACTGGATTGGTTCTGCAAATAGTAGAAAAAAGGAATGGCCTCAACTTGTCTGCCTGTTCGAGGAAGCTCAGCAGGGTTGTTACTTTGCTGGGCAGGGCCTCTTCCCTCTGTGGCCTCCGTCTCCCAGACCAACTGATCTGGTCTGCTCTAGATGTGAGTTTATAAGGTGTTTGTTACCATAATCTGGTTTCTGTCATGTGATCACAGTTTTGGTGTGAGCATTGTCCACACAAAAATCCCTGGCTGCTGTAACATTCACACAATTCCAGCATTTACACCGTCATGTGACGGTGATTTTTCCTGTCACCCATTTGTGGCATTTCAGCAGCCAATGCACATCAGTTTCGGTTGGCATTTAAATAATATAAGCTCATAAACCCACAGGTGAGATCTGTTGCATTGCTAATGGAATCAAAAAATAATTTATGTTTTACTGTCCTGACCAGACAAGTAAGCTACTGCCAGCCTTGGAAAGTTTTGTGTATGTTTTCAGGTGAGATGTGGGTAGGTAGGTCACCTGACTCCTGACTCCTCCACACACACACACACACACACACACACACACACACACACACACACACACACACACACACACACACACACACACCAAACTCAACACACACACACCAAACTCAACACACACACACACCCACGGCCGGAATTGAACCCAGGTACGTGGCAGTGAGAGGCAGCAGTGCTACCTCCTGTGCCACTATGCTGCTGACTTTTCCATTCTGCCTTTTAAAAGTGTCCCATCGTTTGCATAAAGTCGTGGGCATAACTACATGGGCAAAATAGAGGTAGCGACTCACGGAAAAACAGCTTGCCGTGGGCGCACCGTGGCCAATGAAAACTGGGAGACCCTGCCTCCATGATCTGCCTTGCTCGCCATGCTACATGTGATCCAACACTATCTCGTGAGACGTTGCAACGTTCATCCTGCCCATTATGGGCAGGATCACTTATTGGCAAATCTGCATATTAGAGCGAGGAAGTTAGCCTCACTCTAAACATGCAGATTCCTGAGGTACCTAAGGCTTTGGGATTCATCCCCTTCACCTCAGACCTCGGGTGAGCGCCATTCAGCACTGTTTTCCAAAAATGGGGACCGGTGGAACGGCACTTGTGGGAGCCTCCCAGGGGATCGGAGGCTCCAGCTTGTCCTTTGTGCAGGGTGGTGCTCTGGCACCCTGGCAGTGCCAGCTTGGCACCCAAGCAGTGCCACCTGTGTGGCAGGCTGGCACTGCCAAGATGCCCAGGTGGCACTGCCAGCTGGCATGAGCACTGTCAGGATGCCAGGTTGGCACTGTCAAGTACCCTCTCATAATGTGCTTCGGTTGGGGCGGTGGGAGTTCAGGGATCGTTTTGGGGACCTCGTACCCCACTATACGAAACGGGCCATGTGTGGCCTCGGCCGCATGTTCCTTGTTCAGGCCCCTTATACAACGCGAGTCACGTTGAATAGCCATGTGTTCCTTGGCACTGCGAGCGCCGGGAAACACGCACTAAATGTGCTGCCTGGGGACTTTATTCCCCTTTGGGAGAATCGCACCCACTGTATTTCTGCCGATGAGTCGTGCAAGATCATTTCATCATGCTAATATGTAATCTTTCACCAACACTGGTTTATGTTCCATTAATTTGTCTCAACCACTTTGATTCCATGGTCGTGCTCAGTTCATGTGGTCAATTGATTCCTTGGATGATCTGAGTATGTATCTTAAAGGCATTCTGCTGAATTAATATTCCGAGACATTTTTGTCCATCAAAGAACTCTCAAATTTGGTAATATATTATTATATCTTGTTATATTTTAAATGTTAGCATGTGAGTGTTATTCTATCTTCACGAGCCATTCTGCTATAATTTCTGTGCTATTTCCTACTCCTTCGTGCCCAGTCTGATTGCCTGTCAGTTAAGAGGGCAGATGCATCCCAGGTTTGCAGCTTGCGAACAGTCTGTCTCGCAACTGCTGACAAGAAGGCGATGGTGTTTGACGCAGACACCTGCCATGTATTTAGTGTGTTATGATTAGGCGAGGAGGGGTCGAATGGCTCCCCCCTTTCCCCACTCCTCGTTGGGCCACAACAGGGATTTATTTTTAATAAAAGGATATACTTACAAATTTTGAGTGTTCAACTATTTAGTTGCTGTAGGCATAAAAGATACAGACCGCTTTCCGTCAGTTTCTAAAAGAAAGAATATGAGATATATTGTCCCTAACTGGAATGAATGAAATAATGGACACACCCACATACGTGCCCAGATATGATCATGGCTAGTGTGTTCCTGATGTAAGTTGAGTGAATCATGTCTGGGAATTCCTCTCTCAGCCAGAGGCCTATTGTCCATTATGTCAGGGATGTCTTTCTGCAATTATACAGGGCCTTGGTGAGGCCACACCCAGAATATTGTGTGCAGTTTTGGTCTCCTTATACGAGAAGGATGTTCTTGCTCTAGAGGGAGTGCAGTGAAGGTTTACCAGACTGATTCATGGGATTGCGGGACTGACATATGAAGAGAGATTGAATCGGTTAGGAGTGTATTCGCTGGGGTTCAGAAGAATGAAGCGGGATCTCATAGAAACCTATAGATTTTTCACAGGACGAGACATGGGAAATGCAGGAAGAATGTTCCCAGTGGTGGGTATCCAGAACCAGGGGTGATCACAATCGGAGGATACAGAGTAGATCATTTAGGACAGATGAGAAATTTCTTCACCCACTGAGTGGTCGGCCTGTGGATTTCGTTACCAGAGGAAGTAGTTGAGGACTAAACATTGCATGTTTTAAAGAAGCAGTTAGATGTAGCATTCGGGCGAAGGGGATCAAAGGATATGAGACGGAAAAGTGGATTAGGTTATTGAGTTGGATGATCAGCCATGATCATAATGAATGGCGGAGCAAGCTCAATGGGCCGAATGGCTTCCTCCTATTTTCTTTGTTGTTATGATAACTCAATTTTATTGCAACACAAACTACTTTTTATTGCAACATGAAACTCCATGGGTGTCCTTATGTAATACAATAAACTTCAAAGATTCCACCAATTGTATTTGTTTATGCCCCTACATAATAACGATGCCAATGATCTTTATTGGCACAAGTAGGCTTACATTAACACTGCAGTGAAGTTACTGTGAAAAGTCCCTAGTCGCCACATTCCGGCGCCTGTTCGGGTACACCGAGGGAGAATTCAGAATATCCAATTCACCTAACAGTCTTTCGGGACTTGTGGGAGGAAACCGAGCACCCGGAGAAAATCCGCGCAGACACTGAGAATGTGCAGACTCCACACAGGCTAGGGACCCAAGCCGGGAATCGTACCAGGGACCCTGGAGCTGTGAAGCAACAGTGCTATCCACTGTACTACCGTGCTGCCTCCTACTCCCATTGATTAAGTGTGCAAGAAATTGAATGTTAAACCAGAAGATGAAAACTTAATCTAGCTATTCTAACTGTAAGTAACAATCTCAACAAATGATGCACTATATTAAGCAGGTTGATACTCCATGAAATTCAGAGAGAAGGAATGGCATGCAGCTGTAGTTAATACTGCCTCCTGACACCACATTCCAGTTGGGTAAAGCAAAGCACCACACGGGGAGATTATCAGCCTCTGAAAGCTCCTGGTGGGTGCCTGAATACTTACTAGTCTGGGGAGGCTACATTAGGGCAAGAGGGAGAAAGGACTAAAAGGTTATGATAGGGTTATGCAGAGCAGTTAGAGGAGGCACATCTTGACCATTAATACTAGAATGGACCACTTGGGCTGAATGGCCCATTTCTGTCCTCTTAAATTGTGTTTTCCAGCAGTTTTAAGTGCATAAAGGGCAAATGAGCTGCTAATGACTACAGATATCATGCTTTTAAAGTAAGCTTAGAAGTATGAGCAATTAAGAGGATGGGAATAGTCTCTCATCTGTTCCATGGTGTAACTCCATACACCTGAATTTTCCCATACCTCTTAATACTTCAGGTTAATGTAAATCTGTCAATCTCAGAATTTAAATTAAAAATTGACTTCTGTCATGCTTTTTCATTTCGTTAAAAATGTTCCCAAACTTAGCTCCTGAAAGACCTAGTTGTGATTTTAAGTTATACCCTTTAGATTTCCAAACTGACAAAAATATCTGCTATCTACCTAACCTCTCTGTTCCCTGTAATATTTTGAAATCTTTGATCAAATCATCCCGTAAACTTTTAATTTCCAGGGAAAATGTCCCAATTTGTGTAATTTCTCCTTGTCCTTCAATCCCTGGAGTCCAGCTATCATTCTTGTAAATCTATGCTGCAATGCCTCCAAGACCAATATGTCTTTCTGAAGATGTGGTGCCCAGAGCTGAACATTGTACTTCAGGTGTGGGCTAACTAGGACTTTATGTAGCATGACTTCTATTCCCTGGAATTCATATCCTCCAAATACCAAGGTCAACATTCCAGACATTTTAATGATTTATGTACATGGAATTATAAATCTCTTTGAACCTCCACTGCTTCTAGCTTTTCGTAATTCAGAAAGTTCTCTTGATTTTTTTTTAGGTCCAAAGTGGGTGGTGACTTGCCACTTGGCTACATTGAAATCCACTTGTCACACATTTGTCCAATCACTTAATTATGGTCTTGTCATCATTACAGATGCGCCTCCACCTTTCCCACACCAGATCTTACCTGGACCATTTGGACTAGTGTCGAGCTATAGCTCCACACTCTCCTGAAGGCAGATGTTACAAGGGAGAGACATTTGCTTGTATATTCATCCAGTTGCCATCTTGCAGATTGGCAGAAGCTGAGAATGGGTTGTTGTCTTTCATCCTTGATCTCACTCTGGAGCCAATGTGGCAGAAGGAACTTTAAACAAAATAAAAATCGCTATCAGTGAAAGGAATAGAAAAAAGATCTTGCCTGAGAACTTGTAATCTTTCTTAACAGTCAACAACTATTACTGAAGTTTATTTCACTTTGCTGAATCCTAATAGGTTTGCAGTAGATGCAATAGAATTTTTTTATTGACTAAAATTAAACTTGTTTTTTTTATATAGATCACTTTTGCACGGCATGTAAGGTCAGGGGAGCTGATGAGAGAAGAGGACAAGATGGCTTTGGAGAACCTTATTATTAATGTTCCTCAAACCAGAACAGGGAAGAGCAATAGCCTTGAGTTGACTCCCTCCAGCACACCCCAGCTGTCTCCTGCAAGTACCCCAGCCAACAAAAAGAATCGACTGCAAATAGGTAGGAGACACAGCTGTTTTACTTAACTCTACAAGCTGCGCAGCAGTAATTTTTCAAATACAGAACATTAGAATTGTTTTGATGTGAATTATGTGCTCTGGATATTTATATTAATTGTATTTGACATTGTTATTCTATAATTTTATGAGGTATTTCTTCTGGTAAGATTGAAAGGGTTATTGGGAACGTGCAAAGAACATCAAGTTCTCAAAAGTTGGAGACTCAAACTTCTTTAAAAAAAAAACTGAAACTAGAGCGGGTGCAATGGTGATTTATGAGGATAGTGCCAAAAATGGAGCATTTTATCTGTGGGCAAATATTGCATAGGCTGGGCTTGTCGTCTTTGCATCAGAGGAGGCCAAGGGGAGGTTTGGTTTAAGTATTTAAAATTGAGGGCCTAGATGGGGTAGACAGAAAGGACCCAATCCCATTAGCATAGGGATTAGCATGCACATAATTCAAGTAATTGGTAGAGGATCAGGGGAAGTAATCTTTTCACATCGAGCATGGCAGGAGTCTGGGGCTCATTGCCTAAAAGAGTGGTAGAGGTAGAGGCCCTCATTGCATTTAAAAAAATAAATAAAAGCCTGCTTCGGAGTGGCATCAAGTGAACAAACATAGGGTTATGGACCATGAGTTAGAAGATAGGATGAGGCTGGTTATCTCTTTTGTTTTGACAGACATGGACACGAGGGGCCGAATGGCTGCCTCCTGTACTATAAGTCTTTCTGTGCTCCTATGTCTTTTAATTATGCAACTGGGGTCACAATGCACTACAACTGGAATAAAAGCGAAATACTGCAGATATTGGAATCTGAAACAAAAACAGAGAATGCTGGAAAAACTCAGCAGGTCAGGCAGCAAACGTGGGGAGAGAAAACCAATCACTTCAACTGGAAATTGCTATATGATTTCATTATCAATCTCTGGAAATACAGGTCTTGTATGTTTTTGTATTTGACGCTCACATTTGGTTCTTGACCTGACATACCACATGTACCTGAAACCTTCACTTCTGCTTTCATTTTTACAATTGAACTAGAGCTGTATGATCCTTTTGGTACAGTTCTCTTGTATGCAGTAATCTTCTATACAGCACTTTGGCTTGCTACTTGTGTTCTCACTCATTCCCAATGTGGCTAATGTATGCGCAAGGCTGGAGAATAGTTTCACCTGTGCCAATATGCATGTAGCATGTCACCATTAAGAAATATAAAATGAATCCAATCTCCATTCACCTATCCTAAAATGTGTTGGGGGCAACCTCATGGCTGGAGCATTTGCTTCATAGAATCATAGAATTAACAGTGTAGAAGGAGGCCATTGGGCCTATCGTCCCTGGGGAAAGAGCACCCCACTTAAGCCCACGCCTCCCTATCCCCGTAACCCAGCAACCCCACCTAACCTTTTTGGACACTAGGGGCAATTTATCATCGCCAATCCACCTAACCTGCACATCGTTGGAGTGTGGGAGGAAACCAGAGCACCCGGAAGAAACCAACGCACACACGGGGAGAATGTACCCGTACCAGCCTCCCCGATCAGGCGCCGGAATGTGGCGACTAGGGGCTTTTCACAGTAACTTCATTTGAAGCCTACTTGTGACAATAAGCGATTTTCATTTTTTTTTTCATTTCATTTTTTTCATTTTGTTTTCATTTTTAGAATGTGCAGACTCCGCACAGTGACCCAAGCCGGGGATCGAACCTGGGACCCTGGAGCTGTGAAGCAATATGCTAACCACTGTGCTCCCGTGCTGTTTCATTTTGTAATACTTCTTTTACATGCTACCAGACACTAACAGCAGTTTATCACAATAAAATTGATGTTGGAGGCATTGATGGTGATCTTTCAGGAATCACTGGGGGCAAGGATGGTCCCAGAGGATTGGAAAATGGCTAATGTAACACCCCTGTTTAAGAAGGGAGGGAGGCAGAAGACGGGAAATTATAGGCCGGTTAGTCTGACTTTGGTTATTGATAAGATTTTGGAGTCTATTATTAAGGATGAGATTGCGGTATACATGGAAATGCATGGTAAAGTAGGGCTGAGTCAACATGGATTCATCAAAGGGAGGTCATGCCTGACAAATCTGTTAGAATTCTTTGAGTAGGTAAAGAGGAAGTTCGACAAAGGAGAACCAATGGACGTGATCTATTTGGATTACCAGAGGCCTTTGTCAAGGGGTGTGCAGGAGGCTGCAAAAGAAGATAAGAGCCCATGGTGTTAGGGGCAGGTTACTGGCATGGATAGAAGATTGGCTGACTGGCAGAAGGCAGAGTGGAGATAATGGGGTCATTTTCAGGATGGCAGCCAGTGACTAGTGGTGTTCCGCAGGGGTCAGTGTTGGGGCCACAGCTATTCACGATATACATTAATGATCTTGATGAAGGAACTGAGGGCATTGTGCTAAGTTTGCAGATACAAAGATATGTCGAGTGACAGATTGTGTTGAGGAAGCAGGGAGGCTGCAGAAGGATCTGGGCAGGCAAGGAGAGTGGGCAAAGAAGTGGCAGATTAAATAACAATATGGAAAAGTGTGAGGTATGCACTTTGGTGGGAAGAATAGAGGCATAGACTATTTTCTAAATGGGAAAAGGCCTCAGAAATCAGTCCTAATCCAGGATTCTCAAAGTTAACATGCAGGTTCAGTTGGCAGCTAGAAAGGCAATTGCAATGTTGGCATTCATGTCAAGAAGGCTAGAATACAAGAGCAGGGATGTACTATTGAGGCTATATAAGGCTCTGGTCAGACCCCATTTGAAACATTGTGAGCAGTTTTGGGCCCCGAATCTAAGGAAGGATGTGCTGGTCTTGGAGAGGGTCCAGAGGAGGTTTACAAGAATGATACCCAGAATGAAGGACTTGTCATACGAGGAGCAGTTGAGAACTTTGAGTCTGTACTCAATGGAGTTTCGAAGGATCGGGGGGTATCTCATTGAAACTTAACAGAATACTGAGAGACCTAGATAGAGTAGATGTGGAGAGGATATTTCCACTAGCATAAGAAACTAGAGCCTGAGGGCACAGCCTCAGACTGAAGGGACGATCCTTTAAAACAGAGATGAGGAGGAATTTCTTCAGTAGTGAATCTGTGGAACTCATTGCCGCAGAAGGCTGTGGAGGTCAAATAACTGAGTGTCTTTCAGACAGAGGTAGATAGGTTCTTGATTAATATGGGGATGAGAAACATATCCGCCATGATTGAATGGCGGAGCAGACTCAATGGGCCGAATGGCCTAATTCTGCCCCTATGTCTTATGGTCTTAGTACACATTCCCCTTGCCCTAAGTAAGTTGCTTTGCCTATTCTGCCCATAAGGACAAATCTGTTTATGGAGTACCATGCCTTTCAGTCAGTGTACACATTTGTAAACCAGATTCCTTGCTCATTTGTATTTTTTAAACAGCTGCTTTCTGCTAACCGGTTTCTGCTCTCTTTTTCATGGCTCTGATTTGTGCTTGGGGTATGGTTCCATAAGTGCTATCCAGTTCCTTACTCGATGACTATTTATCATATATCTGTCTAGCTAGTGACTATTAGAATCCCTCCAGTGCAGAAGGAGGCCATTCAGCCCATCTAGTCTGCACCAACCCTCTGAAAGAGCACCCTACATAGGCCCACTCCCCCATCCTATCCTCATAAGCTGCACGTCTTTGGATTGTGGGCGCAAATCAGAGCACACTGTGGAAACCCATGCAGACCTGGGAGAGCATGCAAACTCCATACAGGCGAAGCCGGAATTGAACCTTAGTCTCGGACACTGTGAGGCAGAAGTGCTAACGACTGTGCCACCCCCTTTTGACAGGTTTATTCCTTTAGTGAGGGTATCCCAGCTGAGCCTGAATTTTGTTTTGATAATTCATTCTCAGGATTTGGGTATCACTGGCAAGGCCAGCATCTATTGCCTATCCATCATTTCCCTGCTAGCTACTTTAGAAATTAGTTAAGAGTACACCATGTTTCAGAGATTTGGTTTATATGACATTTTTAGTCTTTTAATAAGAACATAAGAACTAGGAGCAGAAGTAGACCGTCCGGCCCTTCGAGCCTGCTCCGCCATTCTATAAGATCATGGCTGATCTATTCGTGGTCTCAGAACCACTTACCCGCATTCTCGCATATCCCGTAATTCCTTTATTTTTCAAAAGAACTTCTACCCTATCTTTAAATATATTCAATGAAGCAACGTCTACTACTCCTTTCGGTAGGGAATTCCATACTTTAACTACCCTCTGAGTGAAGCAGTTCCTCCTTGATTCAGTCCTAAATCTGCTCCCCCTAATCTTAAGCCAACTTCTCAGAATTATATTTTTGTTTTGATTCTCCTGACCAATTTTACACTCATTCTTGCAGTGCTGGTGTTGTAACATAATTACCACACAAACATCACAATCTTATTTGTTTCCCGCCAGAGTAATTAGTTAGCTATGAGAAGCAGCAACACAACCTGATTTTCCCATCTGGGGAGCATGAAGATCAGGTCAATCATAGTGCCCTCTTGCTGATGAAGAGGCCTATTCATGATCAGCAAGACATATTCGTGTTAGGCCTATTCTTGTTTTGTTGATGAATATTAACATTGTTACTTTTTTAAAAGTTTTTTTCAGCACCTCTATCTATCTTGAAGCTTGGCAATTATCAGCTGAAACTAAATATTTTTTGTCTGGTCTAATCCATTTTGCCATGTTTACAATCCAAGTTCCACACACTTCCATTTTGTGTAATGAAATGCTGGGTCTCCATTCATACATCAAATTAAAGCAAAGGATCTGAATTCAAGTTGCTTTAAGTGTATTGCTGTAAATATGGAAATATACATTTCTAATCAGTTGAACATTAATGTATTGATATAGTTTTTCTGTTTATGGCGCTCAGGAAGCTGAAATCAATATTAAGAAAAAATAGTTTTCCACTATAGAACATAGAACAGTACAGCACAGAACAGGCCCTTCGGCCCTCGATGTTGTGCCGAGCAATGATCATCCTACTCAAACCAACGTATCCACCCTATACCCGTAACCCAACAACCCCCCCCACAACATACCCGTAACCCAACAACCCCCCCCCCCTTAACCTTACCTTTTAGGACACTACGGGCAATTTAGCATGGCCAATCCACCTAACCCGCACATCTTTGGACTGTGGGAGGAAACCGGAGCACCCGGAGGAAACCCACGCGCACACGGGGAGGACGTGCAGACTCCGCACAGACAGTGCCCCAGCCGGGAATCGAACCTGGGGCTACCATGCTGCCCCTTATGTTCCTCTTTCAAATGTTCACTCTTAGGCTCAAGAGCAAACAGAATATTTCTTGGCAGCATTGAAGCTAAAATTGACGTGTATCCAGACAAAATAGTAGCATGTTTGACTAGATGTAAAACATACCCAATCCTCCTGTCGTCTCTCCCCCCCCCCCCCCCCCCCCCCCCCCCCCCCCCCCCCCCTTAGAGACAGTTGTCAGAATTGCATTAGCTTGTTGGGAACAATGTCATTCGACTTGATATTCATTTGGTGGAATAGAATTCCTTGCCTGTGCATGTTATGCATGCTGAGTTGTTGGCTGATTCCAACATTCACAAATTGCAGCTGGTTTTCGAACATTCCTTGCGTGATCAGTGTGTGTTTATAACTTGAGGGCACCCCGCCAATTTTGGCAACTGCAATCATACCATTTTTAATAATCTGAAGGAAAAAAAGCTTCCTTTTGTTTTTCTTTGATTGGCAAACAGCCTGAACACTAATTATCCACCACATTTGACTTGGAACCCTCACAAATCAATGCAAGTTAGACTTGATGTTGCAAATGAGCCTTCAAAAACTCTTTTCGTGAAAAAGAATACTCAGTTCAGGAAATGTTCACAGTTTTGTCCATTGCAAACAAGGACTGTAGTATTAATACTCATTGGCTTTTGATTCTTTTTGTATGAAAATCAAAGTGTAGGCATAATTTGGCACTGGTTATGAATTTTGATTGAAATGATTAACATGCATTTGATTTCCCTTTTAATGCTGCCTACACCCAGGACAACAATTAGCAGCCATTACCGCCTGGGACACCTCCGCTACAAATCTGACCGCTCATATTCCCCTTGTAACTCCGTTTGGTGGGTAACACTTCTTTCTGCTAGAAGGTTCCAGAAATCCTAGATTTATGCCAAGAAGCCTGGGATGATTTAGAACTACTCGTTTGGAATTGCTAAAATGCATGTTCAATGTCTTTTATTCTGGTTTCTTTTCCGTTATGACTGCTGCTTAGAAAAAACACCTGCTGTTTTCTAAATGCCGTGGAAAAATAGAACAGTTTTTTTAAAAGAAAAGGCGAACTAATTTTTCAAATCCGTTTGAATTCAGTCAAATAATGGAACTTATTAAATTGGCGGATCAGGATGCTTATTCTTGACATTTAGTAAATGTTTTTATTTTCAAATGTCACGACGCAGATTTTGAAGCAACACGCTTGCCTTAGTCTGTGAAATGACATTAAATATTTTGTATGCGGTATTTAAATAAAAATCTGAATACTTGAAAGAGCAACTATTAAAATGTAGTACTTGTGTCACTGAGATGTGGGTTTTATAAAAAAAACTGCGTCAACTGTCTCAAGTCTACAGTTGCAATTTGGTGGCAGAAACATTCTGTCAGATCTCAGAATTGAGCACATGTGAAGTACTCTGGGTAGCAGCAACATAGCTGTATACCCTCACTATCTGTAATCTGATAGCCAGGCATATCTTTCACTTTTCCATTGCCATCAAGTCAGATAGCTCTTGATCAATGAAGAGTGTACATTGAGCATGCTGGGAGCAGCACTAGGTGTATCTGAAAGTTAGCTGCCAACCTGGTGAAGCTAAATCACAGAATTTGCAGGCATGCTGAAGATAGCTAAATGGAATAGGGAGGTTCTGTGAACATCTCATTGTCAATTATGGCAGAGCCAACAGACGGGTGCAGAAGACCAGGCTGAAGCATTTGTAGCCATCTTCAGCCAGAAATATTAAAATAAAAATAGAGTACCCAATTTTTTTTTTGCAATTAAGGGGCAATTTAGTGTGGCCAATCCACCTACCTTGCACATCTTTGGGCTGTGGGGGTGAAACCCACGCAGACATGGGGAGAATGTGCAAACTCCACACGGACAGTGACCCAGGGCCGGGATTCGAACCCAGGTCCTCAACGCCGTAGGCAGCAATGCTAACCACTGTGCCACCGTGCTGCCCCTTCAGCCAGAAATATTGACTGTATGATGCCTTCTGGCCTTCATAGATGCCAACCTTCAGCCAGTTTGAATTACTGTCAAGCCATGGTTGAGAGCACTGGAAAAGCTACAGCTCCTGACACATTCCTTGCTCCAGAGCAAGTAATGCCTCTAGCCAAGCTGCTCCAGTACAGTTACAATATTGGCATCTATTCAACAATGTGTAAAATTTCTCAGATATACCCCGTCCAAAAATCAGGACCAGGCAATTATTGTCCTATTAATCACCAGCAAAGTAACTGAATGAGTCAACAACAGCATTTACTTATTGATAGCCTGCTCACTGATGCTCTGTTTGGGTTCTGCTAGGACCACTATTCTGGACTTCATCCTTGGTCCAAACTCGCATTTGTGTTTATTTTTACACCAGGGAGGCACATGAAATGTGGGACTCACAATGATGGTTGCAGAAATGCCTATCTGTCCCCCTAATTATGGAACTTCCTATTCACCTGAGGAAGAAGCTGTGCTCCAAAAGCTAGTGATTCGAAACAAACCTGTTGGACTTTAACCTGGTGTTGTAAGACTTCTTACTGTGCTGAACCCAGTCCAATGCCGGCATCTCCACATCGGAACTTCTTATGACAGCAGCATTTCTACACTGTTCCTTTCTGTACTCGCCTTTGCCCATTGGTTGGCATGGTCTGGGCTGTATTCCTTCAGGGCATCGCCAATTCTAGCAGTGTTTCATGCAGAGCATTTGTTTGCGATTGGCACACACCCTGAAGACGTCTATACTACCTGCCCTTTCCTACTCTTCTACGTGGTCTGGAACACCACCTGGAAAGTGCGATCCTGGAAACTCTCCTCCATGATGTACTGATTCTGTGATTCCAGCTACCCCTCAAGCTCCGAAACCTTGAGCTCAAACATGGAGTAGCCAGAGACACAGACACATGTGAAAACCCGAGAGACATGAAGTCCCCTGAAGTCCTCACCCAAAAACAAAGCTTTTGCCACATTCCTGCTCACAAAGATAATGTCTCTTTTAAATTGAATAAATGTTGCTTAGATTAATTCCAATTAATTAATTACTTAGCACTAGCTAATTAATTAATTAAGTGATGTGGACAACATTGAGAATTAATGCTCATCCCAAGTTACTCCAATGAATGATGCTGGAATCATTATTGTTAATCACCACAGTCCTTGCACTGATGACCCCCAGTCCAGTACTAATATAGACATCTTAGTCTGTGATTTGCCCAGTTGGGTGATAGTTATTTACTTGTGTGCGTATGCATTGTGAGCAAAGTTGAGGTTCTTTTAGTGGAGTTTAGATCAGTTGAATCCATCTGTGTTTTTAGTGATTTTAGTAAGCTGAGACTCGAGCTGATTTCTTGTTCTTTTGCAGCTGGAAGGAACCGAAACCGAACAAATGAAGCAAAAGATCAACATTTTGAACATGAAAGTTCAAGTCAGGAGCCCGTACAGGAGGTCCAGCCTGAAGAAGTATTGGTCATTTCACTGGGTATTACATCACAGATGTCACCAGGCATGATGTCAGAAAATGAGGTATATTCCTTAATGACAGATTTGCTCAGAGTTTTGTGTTCGAAGATCCCAGTTTTTTGGGGAAATTAAGTAGGTGGATCGTGACCTGTTATTCTGACGTAATTCAAGTAACTCCTTTCTTAACAGTTGAGGAAAATTCTCCCTGCCCCACCTAATCATTTTAATAGATACAGATGGCTTTATTATATAAACATTAATAAGAGAAGAATCATTAAAGGACAGAGTTGCTCTAATTCTCATTGTACATTTAAACCTATACTCTGTCTTGTCCTCCAACTGAACCCCTCTGTTAACTCTCATCCTGCTTTCCAAAGCTCCCTCAAAGCCTTTTCTCCTGTTTTTAGTCACCTATTTTTAATCTTGTACTAATATTTCCATAAGTTTCACCCCAAGAGTTTAAGGATGCTTTCAATGTTAAAGGCACAATAAAGGTGAAATTTACTACAGAATATTGCTGCAGCAAATAATTCCGAGCATCCCATTGCTTTCACACAAATGCTTTGACAGAATGGCAGTGCTAAAAAGTATGCAAGAGGTGACTGAAATGTCCTTGATAAATTAACTTTTCAGTTGGACTGAATTACATTTTCAAATCCTCCTGTCAATCTCAAGGAGGAAATTGAGTTTACATGGTGGGTAAACGTACTGATGTTTTAGAATGTTGGTTGCAAAAATATCCTGGTCAAAAGTTCTGAGAAATAGCTTGGGCATGTGAATTTGCAAGGAATTGACTTTGAATGTATTATTAATTCTGAAGTATCGTGGCTTCAGACGCTTCTGTTTAGCACAACAGATTGCTGCAAGAATCATCATTGACAAAAGCAACAAAACAATCATGTTTTCATGTGATTATTTTAATTTACCCGTTGGTTGATTTCTTTATTTGACATTGCGATGCAAGTCAGCTTGTTGAAGAACTAGCAGTACGTTGAGATGCATTACCTGACAACCATGGCGGATTTAAAAAGTGATGAACCTTAATGAACCGTTGAGACTAGGAGATAGTGAATGAAGGATGTGACGGATAGCTGCTGAAACACTGGTCACCTGGGTACCATACACCATGTAATTCACAAATTAATAACTTGAATGAGCTCAAGTCTGTACATTAGTCGGACCTATAATTAATGTATGAAGTTTCAAGAAATATGCAAATAATAGAACTTGGGTCTGTCCTTATTAGAGTGGGATTGTTTCCTTTTCCACTGGGTTGTCACATCTGCTTTTGGGGAAATGCTAAGCATTGGAAGAGAAAATTATAGTATTTGAGGCTCACTGTTCATATTCTAGCTGCTCATTGAACATGGACATAGTGGATGACTGGGGCCTGGTTGCTCGTCTGCCATCTATGAGCTAATATAACTTGGTAATCAGGCAACTGGGAGAGAAAAATAATTTGTACACTCCGAAGTAGGCACCATCACCTCCACATGTTACTACGCAAAAGTTCTCATTTTAAAAGAAAAAATCGAGTCCTGCTCCAAGAATTGATGCATGATTTGAACTGCACAGGGAAAATTATTTTGGCTGATATTCATGCATTGCAAAATTGAAACAATATAAAACTAACATTTTTGTAAAAGTGACCTGATTGTTTTCTCTCAATTTTAAAAACAAATGATTTATTAGTGATCAATAAGAAGCAGAGTTGCATTAGTTAAGTCTAAAATTTTGTCCTTGTTATACGTTGACTTGAGGCACAAAAACTTGTTTGTTCTGCAGAGTTGTTCGGGTGGTATGGTGGCAGTGTTAAAGAAAACCTTGTGCACCTACAAGAATTAAAGAATTAGGCTGCAACCCCCCCACCCCCCCGCGCAAATTAGATTTTTTTTAAAACTCACCCTGCTGTATGTTAATTTGTTGTAGAATTGAGCATTTATTCTGTTTTTATGCACTCCCTTGAGATCCAGAGTGCAGTAACTTTCCATTACCACAATTACTTGTATAATGCATTTTGTCCACAACTGTGGTGCTGTGTTCTCAGTCCCTCAAATACTGTCATTGCAGTTCTACATTCAGTGTTTCCCTTCTGTGTTTCACTATCGAACCCAAGCATATTTCTTGATTTTTGTTACCAAAAAACAAACCGCAGTGGCACATAGACATCAATTTATGCAGAGAAAACTGCAAACTGTTCCAGCTTTTGGAAGTAGTGAGGAAAGTTATTTGCACCACCTTGTGGCCATTTTATTAAACATCCCTTTTTTAAAAGCTGTTGAATTTGCTCGGCTATTGCGAAGAAAGAATCAGAAAAAGATGCACGGAAGGAGTTTTTAAAAAGTTTGGGCAGAAAACTTCTCTTCACTACTGTATTTTTGTGTTCTGAATTGCTGATATTACATGAAACGTTACTTTTCGCTTTCTGGTCTTCAGGATAAAATGGTGTTACATGGGTAACAACAGCAAAAAGAAAATGTTCATTTTCAGAAGTTATTAATTTAATTTGACCAGGTTTACCATTCAGTTTCATTAAATTATTTTTCTTGTGTTGTTTTTCAGTTCACATTGGTGGGCTTCTGCCAATGAACTTGTTAATATGTTGAGTCTTTCACATCTTTGGCACACCCCAAAGCATTTCACAACAAATGAATATTTTCAATGTGTCGTCCTGGTACTTCAGGCAAATGTGATGGCTAATTTGCACGCAGTTAGATCTCGCACAAGGCAATGAGTGAAATGACCAGGTAATCTGTTTTGGTAGAGTAGATCGGGGCATTGGGTGAAATCAGATTACATCTTTACGGCCACCGGATAAATCTGACAATTAGAACACGTTATGTGCCAGCAGCAGTATAACAGTGTCCTCGAATCGATTGGCAACCCCAAACCAATGGCACCCAACAATAAATTTGATTAATTATGCATTTATTGCAATTTAAACTTAATTGATAGTATTGAGATTTCATAGAATTTACAGTGCAGAAGGAGGCCATTCGGCCCATCGAGTCTGCACCGGCTCTTGGAAAGAGCACCCTACCCAAGGTCAACACCTCCACCCTATCCCCATAACCCAGTAACCCCACCCAACACTACGGGCAATTTTGGACACTAAGGGCAATTTAGCATGGCCAATCCACCTAACCTGCACATCTTTGGACTGTGGGAGGAAACTGGAGCACCCGGAGGAAACCCACGCACACATGGGGAGGATGTGCAGACTCCGCACAGACAGTGACCCAAGCCGGAATCGAACCTGGGACCCTGAAGCTGTGAAGCAATTGTGCTATCCACAATGCTACCGTGCTTGCAAATAGTTAAATTATCACTGCTTTAAATTAAAATCTTAAGAAAATATGGGTTTTGTGTTAGAACATTTACATTATCTAATAGTTACAATTGAATAAGTAATTTAACAATAAACTGTATTACCAAATTAGACAACCAAATCACAGCTTATTTAAGTGTTTCTGGACTAATTCATTTATTTTGATCAGGTGTTGAGCATGCAGCTTGCTGAGAGTGGGCAGGGAGAAGTGCCCGTAGAGGATGGAAAACTGCATGGCAAACCAGATAAAACTCTACGTTTTTCCCTCTGCAGCGATAATCTGGAGGGAATATCAGAAGGTGAGGCTTTTCTTCTGATGGGCGAGTACTAAGTCCCAGTCTTCCATTACCCTAGATCCCATTGGTTCTCTTTTACTTCACTTTTAAAATCCTTGTCCTTGTCTTTAAATCCTTCATGTTTTCACCCCAACCTGTCACTTAACCACTTCTATCCTAATGTTCTTGCCCTCCACCCATTTGCTTGTTACTCTGAATCTGGCCTCTCTTGTGCGACCTTCCTCTTTGCTTTACCATTAGTGGCACGGCTTTTGTCATTGATTTGTCGGGTCTTAAGCTCTTTCTCCATTCCACTCTTCTTGAATGTGAAAAATCATCTCTTTCATCAAGCTTCTGGTAGCCCCCCCCCAAATTTCACCTTTCCGGTTTTCGTGAGCTTTTTGTCTGGGTCTGTAGATGAAGTACTGTGGCTTGATAGTTCTGTGACTGAATTGTTTTCAAATTGGATTGAGTAATGCTTCTTGGTATACTAATATTAACATTGGGTAGGAATTGGAAATAACTGACTGACTTTGTAAATTGTTGAATGTGAAACCATATTATATATTTACTGTGAGAATTTTGTGGCAATAGAATTATTTGGTACTTCTAACGCTGAGTTTTAATATTGGTGCCAATCCTTTGCAGTTAAAGCCACCACATTGTCCAAATTTTTTTTTAAAAACTAGCTTGGAGAAACAATTGACCTGTTTGTTCGAGTGCTCAAGGATGCTGTGTTGAGCTATTAATGATATTTTGGAGAGCTAACTCTTTTATTAAAAAAAACTTCAGTTATTATTGTGTCCTGTTTACATTATTGTGGGTGAATATGTTGCCTGTCATAACCACTGTTCAATTCGTTCATTAAGGCCTTGAGTACTGTTACTCTTTTTTCCCTTTTAAAAAATAAATTTAAAGTACCCAATTCATTTTTTTTCCAATTAAGGAGCAATTTAGCGTGGCCAATCCACCTATTCTGCACGTCTTTGGGTTGTGGAGGTGAGACCCACGTAGAAACGGCGCGAATGAGCGAGCTCCACACAGACAATGACCCAGGGTCAGGATCTAACCCGGGTCCTCAGTGCCGTGAGGCAGCAGTGCTAACCACGGTGCCAGCATGCTGCCCCTTTTGAGTACTGTTACTTGACTGAATTAATCTAGTGGTGAGAGAAAGATTTTAAAAGCAAAGAAACTGCACAGATGTGATTGGCAAAATATGTTCATGGGGTACTAAGTCATGAAATCAACCCATTTGATATTTTCTTGTCTTTTAATTATATTTGCTATTGGAATTAAATTAATTGACTTTTTACTTCAAATAGGACCTTCAAACCGCTCAAACTCTGTTTCCTCACTGGATCTGGAAGGGGAGTCGGTCTCTGAACTAGGAGCAGGACCTTCTGGGAATAATGGTGTTGAAGCTTTACAGCTGTTAGAACATGAACAAGGTAAGTAAAACAGAGTGATGGTAATGCAGTTTGATGGTAATTACAGTTTTGCAAAGCCGGATTTTAAAGTGCATTATGAGCCAAGCTACTGAGACGATTCATTTCATTCAGATTCACCTTGTACATCTCAGTATTCTACTAATGCTTTCTCTACCACCCCCAAGAATTATGCTTTATAAGAATTCATACACTTCTTTGGGTCACAAAATGTATACCAATGGATTTCAAGCTTTTGTGCAGATTGCACAGTACTTTATTGTATATTAATTGGGTATTTGCTCCGGTTTCCTCCCACAAGCCCCGAAAGACGTGCTTGTTAGGTGAATTGGACATTCTGAATTCTCCCTCTGTGTACCAGAGTAGGTGCCGGAGTGTGGTGACTAGGGGGTTTCAACAGTAACTTCATTGCAGTGTTAAAGTGACCCAATTGTAACAATAATAAAGGTTATTATTATTTAATCAGGTGGTAGGCATTAACTGGGGATACACTTGCCTTGCATATAGGAATTGACTGTAACTGTTGTTGGTTTGGAGATGCATGTTTGTAATGTGTGCATCTGTAAATAAAACCTTATAAATAGATAAAGACTAGGCTCCAGTTCTATCCTTCACCTGGCTGTCTCGAGTATAACACTTCTGCCTCTTGTACTTTTAAATGAGTATGTTGGTTTTGTGGAGATATTTCTTGTTCGTGTAAGCTAGAATTCTGTCACTGCTTCTTGGCTGGTGAAGTACCCTGTTGTTTTCAAAATTTGTTCAGTGACATTAGAAGGAAATTGTGGTTGGAGCTATTAAAGGCGGTGATGGGGTTGGAAAATCCCTCAGGAGGTCTGATGTTCTGCATTTTCTGCTTTTGATCTCTGGCGGTAGGTTGCTTAGATTCTTAGCTCCACTATGTTTCTAGCATCTGCAGTAAGATGCACTTCTCGTTCTTCATAGCTATTCAGTCAAGAACTTTGAATTTAAATGATAACCTCACAGAATTCATTGCTTGCACTGTTCCCCTGGCTCAAATATTGTGGTAATTACTTGATTTCTTTGTATATGGAGGTCATAAGTGTGTAATTTGTACAAAATGTTGATGGCCATTTTTGGGAATCTCGAGTGCGATAACTCCGTCAGCAATGCCATGTTAGCAGCTTGGTGCACTGGCATATTGTTTCACCGCAAAAGAGCATGCAACAATTGGATAGGATATTTTTACAAAGCATTGAGGATTAAGGTCTTCATGCCTGCTACTTTTTTCGAAGTAGGAAAGTTGTAGTGCATTTTACTGTGCTCCAGTCCTGATCATAGGGACAGACTTGTGTGGATTTTTTATGATTATGGCGAGGCTAATGGAGATGAGCTCTGCATTGGATATGGCTTCCGAACATGAGTGTAAAGTGACAATATTCTATTAGGCATGGTCCTTCGTTACTTCGACACGGTGAGGTATCGTATTGTTTTAAAATATGGTTTACGTATGTCTGTAAAGCATTACAGAGTGGGATGTTTCCTACCTGCAGCTTAGTAAATTAGATGGAAGCTGGGAGTTGAGTGGAGCTTTTTTTACTGTTGCATTGCTCCTTCTCATCAGTCAAACAGCAATAGTTGGCATTAATCACAAAGTCTAATCTGGTGGAATTCAAATCCACTCCTCTGTATAGTCTTATGCTTTCCAAATGTTTATTAAACCAATCATGACTAGCAACCCATATGGCATTAAGATGAAAGGTTTTTCTTCTTTTCATTCTCTCATTTGGTGAGTGAGAGACTGATCATATGTGACCACCCACATCAGTGCCCAGAACTTATGAATAATATTGGAACTGTTTCCCCCTGTTTGTTTGAAGAAGCACTTCTCAGGATGGTGCATGCAGATTTTGGGAACTGGTGCATCTACTCCAGCTGTTTAGTCCCTGCCCGCATCCTCTGTTCTCAAGGCAAAGCATCATGATTCTGTTGCTGTTGCCATTAAAGCATCTTGATGACTACCAATGTCCAACAGTGGGGAATACTAGTCTTTCTGAAACTCGGATTATCCAGAAATTAGTTGACTGGAAATACTGCAAATGGAGCCAGGAAAATAAAATTTTGTCTTAACGTAGAGGGATACGGACCCCAGAAGTGTAGAAGGTTTTAGTTTAGACGGGCAGCATGGTCGGCACAGGCTTGGAGGGCCTAAGGGCCTGTTGCTGTGCTGTACTTTTCTCTGTTCTTTGTTCTTGTTAATATTGCCCCTTAATTGGAAAAGATGAATTGGGTACTCTAAGTTTATTTTTAAAAATGTTGCAGCTGTAAAAAAAAAGTCAGATCAAAGCAAGAGATTTGTGCAGAAAGCAAGAACAGTTTTGATAATTCCAACTTTTAATTTTGACGTTGCAGTATTCTCTGGGGATAGATATTTGCTACTTAAATTTTATTTTTGGCTTTGGGGAAATCATTTCCATAATTGATGGGAGAGTTGGTACTTGTTGCAGTGTGTGGTCAGGATATAATTTTGAGTTGCATGGGTGATAAAAGTGGCATTTTAAAAATGGGGTTATGATAGCAAGCATTTCTTTGTGTAGTAAGTCTAATTGCAGCATGCAGCAATATTCTCATGGTCTTTGTAAGCCTACCTCTAATCAAGTTCATATTCTGTTCCTGCACTTGGTAAAATGCTCTGGAAATGCCACGGTCACATTTTCTATGTTGCATTCACCACTTTTAAGCTGAGGAATTATTGTTTTCTTTTTTTTTTTAATTCTTAACTGAACTTGATGTAGTTAAGGAGGATTCATGCTACTTCTTATGTCCCGTTTTAGCCACAACGCAAGACAATCTCGATGACAAACTACGTAAATTTGAAATTCGAGACATGATGGGACTGACGGATGACAGGGACATTTCAGAAACTGTGAGTGAGACCTGGAGCACTGATGTCTTAGGAAGTGATTTTGATCCAAACATTGATGAAGACCGACTACAAGATATTGCAGGTAAATAATTAACAATTGATGGTGAATCAGCATCTCAAATAATGTTTTCAAATGGGATTCTAATGTGTGACCTAATTGGTCATAATGACATTGCAAATAATGATACTGTTAATACATAGCCTTGTAAACACTAAATATTTTAGCATGGTAATTGATGTGTTTTCAATTTGCTATATAAAAACAGCGCACTGAATTACATTAATTAACTCTGTACTCTTAGTAAAGAGGCGTGGTAAATTTTCCAGTCTAGTGCATGATAAATATCAAGTGATTAGCAAACAGTTGCTCTGTGTGCCAAAATATGTGCGTATAATGTAAGCAATTAAAATCAACAGGGTGGCCTTGGGAAGATACTTTTGCTTTGTTCCTTTCTGATTTTGAAATTACTCAAAATATCAGAATGATCACTTTTTGCCAGATACACATTTGATAAATTTGATTTTGTTAACAGGATACTTACGATAGGACACATTATTTATGTGGCATAACAATCTGGCAGTCAGAGGTACTGTGCCCAATTTTTAATTCACAATTCAGTTGGTCTTGAAAAACTAGGATAAAATTATTTCAAACTTCTTTCAGAGCAGCTGTTGAATATGATCGCCAGATAACATTTTTCAGCAAGTTGGATTTGGTGTATTCTAACATTATTGCTAGAATCTGATCAAACATTTATGTGAAATTGGAAGGAGAGTGTTAAGAGAAATCCAAATATAATATATGCATACATGTTTATAATATATACGTGTTGTATTATATATTCAGTAGAATATCTGTTACCCAGCACTCCAAACAAAATTCTCTACTAACCAGACTTCTGGAGTTGGATCTGTTTTTTGATTGGAGATACCAAAGTCACTCAGCGGTCTGCCCTCGCTCTGGTCTCGGTCTCCCACTGCTGTGCTGCATCATCTTCCTATGGCACCGCTTGTTTGATTTACGCACTCCTGTACCCTTCACGAGCCCTCAACATCCACAAGATCATCCTGGAATATTCCGATTGGATGAAATCACTGAGCTCCTCTTGCATCTCAGTTAACTAGCATATTTGATTAAGTGGCACTTCCCATTCCTGGAGCATGCTGGCTAAGAGATCTTCCTGTACTGTGATTTCATTTCTCTGTCTAATGTCAACTATGGTTCAACCGTAGCAGTCTCGTCTCGAGTAAGAAGGTGAGCGCAACATCTGAAGTGACATATTAATTCTGTACTGTGATTTTAAAATTATTATTTAGTCTTTCAAGGGATGTGAGTATCGCTTGCTCAGCTAGCTTCGATTCACCACCCTAATTGCCCTTGAGAAGGTTGCGGTGAACCACTGCCTTGAATTACTACAGGACATGTAGTGTAGATGCACCTTTGGTGCTTTTGGGAAGGGAGCTCCAGCATTTTGATCCAGTGACATTGTGGGAGCTCACCCATCCAGACAAGTGGAGAGTTTAGGAAGCAGGAGGCCGTTCGGCCCCTTGAGCCTGCTCCGCCATTCAGTTAGATCATGGCTGATTATCTACCTCAAAGCCATTTCCCCTGACTATCCCCAAACCTCTGTCTTTATTTTCTATCCATGATGTGGAGATGCCGGCGTTGGACTGGGGTGAGCACAGTAAGAAGTCTTACAACACCAGGTTAAAGTCCAACAGGTTTGTTTCAAACACGAGCTTTCGGAGCACGGCTCCTTCTTCAGGTGAACCTGAAGAAGGAGCCGTGCTCCGAAAGCTCGTGTTTGAAACAAACCTGTTGGACTTTAACCTGGTGTTGTAAGACTTCTTACTTTATTTTCTATCACACTCCTGACTTGAGCCTTGTAAGGCAGGCTTAGAGGGAGTCAGGAGGTCTTGTTGAATATGGATATAGGCTGCTACAGTATCTGAGGAGTCGCGAATGGTATTGGCAATCTGCAATCATCAACAAACATCTCCACTTCTGCCCTGTATGTCAGAGCGAAGGTCATTGATGAAGCAACTGAAATGGTTGGGCCTAGGAAACTACTCTGAGGAACTTGTGCAACAGTGTGCTGGGACTGAGATGACTGACCTCCAACAACTGCAACCAGCTAAAAGCAAATTACTGTGGATGCTGGAATCTGAAACAAAAGAGAAAATGCTGGAAAATCACAGCAAATGATCATATTCACCAGCTGCTCTGAAAGAAGTTTGAAATAATTTTATCCTAGTTTTTCAAGCTAACATTTCAAGCCTGATGACTCTTTTGTCTAGCTTCCTTTGTGCTAGTTATCACTCCAAACAGTGGAGAGTTTTCTCCCTGATTCTCTGATTAAGGGGAGACAGAGACACCATGGTAATGTCACTGGATTAGTGATAGTCTGAGGACATAGGTCCATATTCCATAATGGCATCTGGTGAAATTTATAGTCAAGTAAAATGTCTTTAATTGAAAGCTAGTCTTTGTTATGGTGATGGCCTATTGTCATAAAAATCTATCTAGTTCACTAATGTCCTTACCTAGTCTGGCCTTCATGTGACTCCAGACCCACAGCAATGTGATTGATTCCTAAATGCCCTCTGAAATGGTCCAGCAAGCTTCTCAATTGTGTGAGACTGCTACTGAGGTAGTGCTGCAGTGTTGGTGATGCTATCTGTCAGATGAGGCAAACTCATAGCCCATTTACCCTCTCAAGGGGACCTAAAGATCTGTGGAAGAGTAAATAAATTCTGCTCTGTCCTGACCATATTGTTGTACAGATTATCTGGGTATTATCTCATTGCTGCTTATGGGAGCTTACTATGTGCAAATTGGTAGCTACACTTTCCCTACGTTATGATTTAAAAGCACTTAATTGACTATAATGTACATTGGCTGCTATATATATATATAATGTATATAGTATGTGTGTGGGGGGTGCTGTGCATGTCTGTATGCACATGTTCTTTATATTCCAATTTCCCTGTACCACATGACCCAAACTCAATTCCCCTCCACCCCATTCGACTGAGCCCCGTAGCAGATTGCGGGAAGTAGGCTGGGAGTGATGCATCAACTGCCTTACATTTATTTTTCTCGAAATGCCTGTCTACTTGCAACCCGCTTACTCTCACATGGGGAATAACCGGCTCAAGCTTCCCACTTGTGGCATAGAGTATTGAAACAGTGATGTGCTGTGCAGGTATGCCACTATAGTACTTCCAAAATAAAAGAAAACTAATGCATTCTAAATCATAAACTTCAGTATTATTGGTTGTACAATCTCCATTCATGAACGGCAATGAAAAGTTTTCAGTGTAACTTTTTTTTTAAACATCACATTAAAATACAACTGTCATTTGCCAAATCCCTACAGTGTGATTGACCTTGGTTCTTCCTCATTTGCATTCAGCATTTTTCATGCTTTTAGATTGTGTTTTGGGATGCTTATATCATTAACTGAATTTGCAGCAATTTCCTTATGTGTTTCTCTAAGGGATAGCATTATGAGATGCACATTAAATCTCCATTAATACCTCATTATCCCAGTGATAAGATTACCATGATAATGAGGCATAAATTCTAATTGTTTCAGATCTTGTTGTGCCTCTCATTTAATCATATACCTGTATTTGTCTTCAGCAAGCTTTAAATTGGGAGTACTCCTGGTGACCTGAAAATAATGCTCAAGGTGCTGAAAGCAGATATTTTAGTGAGTGTATGAGTACATAGTTGTTGCAAAAACTGGCAGCTGCTGGCATTCAGGACACTGATACAACGATGTAATTTGCACTAGTTCAGATTGAGCACATTGAAGATAACTTCAGAAACGTAACTCAGAATTTTAGCAAGGTGAGGCCAAACTTGGGCCATGCTGCAACCCAGCCAGACAACCCTATCTCTCTTGTGCTGGAGGAAATGTGCCGGAACACTCTCAAAAAAAAAGAGTCATATGATTGGGGAGTGTTGCCATCGATTTATAGAACGGAAATCATGTTTGACACCTCTAAGAGATTTGTGAGGGTGTAGTTGAGTGGATAAGGGCAACCAGTGAATGCGATGTACTTAGATTTTCAAAGCTTTAGCAAGGTGCTGCTCAAGAGGTTATTAGACAGAATTAAGCCTCATGGGATTGGATATCTATTAGCATGGATTAAACATTGCATAACTGGCAGAAAACAGTTGTAATAAACCAGGATAGTTTTATGTTCACTGGTTGTAACTAGACTGTACTAAAAGGATCTGTGCTTCAGTGATGCGATCTGTGCCAATGAGTTAGATGAAGGGACTGAGTGTAATGTTACTAGGTTTGCTGAAGATACAAATTTAGGAGGCGAAATGAGCTGTGAGGCTGACAGGCTGCAAAAGGATTTAGACAGGCTACATGAGTGAGCAAGAATGTGACAGATGGTATATACTGGCTTGAAGTCACCTATTTGGATAGGTAAAATAGTATTATTAAAATGGTGAAAAGCTGGGAAGTGTTGTATTCGGAGAAACTGAAGTGTCTTTGTTGACTAATCACAGGAAGTTAACATGGGCACAACAAGCATTTGGGAAATAAAATGGTGTATTAGCCTTCATTACAAAGGGTAGGGTATTCATGAGATCACATTTATAGTATTATGTGGAATTTTGGTCTCCTTATCTAAGGAAGAACATACTTGCCTTTGAGGAAGTGCAATAACAGTTCACCAGACTGATTCCTGAGATCAGGGGATTGCCGTGTGAAGAGAGATTGAATAAACTAGGCCTGTATTCCCAAGAATTTAGGAGAATGAGATTATCTAATTAAAACATGAAAAATATTTAAGGGGCTTGACAAGGTAGATTGCTGGGAGGATGTTTCTTATGGCTGTGAAGTCTGGTTAGAGCTACAGAATAAGGGGTCAGCCATATAGGCGAGGCAAGAGAAATTTGTTTACGCGGCTCTGAACTTTTGAAATTCTCTTTCCCAGAGAATTGTTGATGCCTAGTTGTTGAGTAAATTCGAGCCTGAGATTGATATATTTTTGGTCATTAAAACTATCAAACCATAGGTAGCTGAGGTAGGTAGAAGATGAGCTTGCATTTCATTGAATGTCGGAATGCCTAACTCCTATAAACTTCTGCTCTTTTATGCATTTTATTTCTGCTGATTTGAAAATTTGCATTTTCTGAGTTCACGCTTCAGGACACTTGTTTCATAATCTTTTTTTAAATATAAATTTTGAGTACCCAATTATTTTTTTTCCTATTAAGGGGCAATTTAGCTTGGCCAATCTACCTAACCTGTACATCTTTGGGTTGTGGGGGTGAAACCCATGCAGACCTGGGGAGAATGTGCAAACTCCACACGGACAGTGACCCAGGGCCGGGATCGAACCCCGGTTCTCAACGCTGTAGGGAGCAATGCTAACCACTGTGCCACCGTGCTGCCCCACTTATTTTGTAATCTGACACTTACTATGTTTATAGGATCCTCAGGAAATCAAATGCTTTTGCATTTCCAGCTGTCAGTTTTCAAAGGATGGTATATTTTCCAAATGGTACAACTATGGATGTTTGATTTGTTAAACTAACTGAGCTTAATTATACTTTTTTTCCCTTTAATTTTTAGAGTACCCAATTCATTTTTTCCAATCAAGGGGCAATTTAGCGTGGCCAATCACCGAGCCTGCACATCTTTGGGTTGTGGGGCGAAACCCAGGCAGACATGGGGAGAATGTGCAAACTCCACACGGACAGTGACCCAGAGCCAGGATTGAACCTGGGACCTCGGTGCTGTGAGGCAGCAGGGCTAACCCACTGCTCCACCGTGCTGCCCTCTTACTTGTACCTTTAAATACTACGGGCTGCATTCTCAGCTGCCAGTAGTGGGGTCCCTGATGGTGTTGAGAATTAGGCATCCGGGAAAAATCGGCTGGCAGCAGGACCAGGGTTCGTGCTCACGCATCAGCGGGAGAATGCGAATGGGTCGTTAGGACACATTGCATCCATTTAGCGGGCTCGGTACCAGATTCTCCAGGCTCCCGCGATTCACCAGTCCTCTGTGTCAGGAATCACATGGCCGCGGATTACAACAGGTATGACCAAATGTGAACCTCTGGATGAACCAAGGGGGGTATCTCCTCAAGGGAGTTACCCCCAAAGCCCATCCTATCACGCTACTCCTCCCCCCACCCCTAGCACCCCAGACCCCCTAACTAGAGGGACCACCCACTGATCCTGCAGAAAAGAGACGCCTGCCTGGAAGCTAGAGAGCAGTAAAAAAGTATAGTTGTGGCACTTGCCTGAAAGCACCGCATGTCCATTCCTGGAAAGAGAACAGCTGTGACTTGTGTTTAAACCCCGAGGATACATTAGCTGCAACCCATTCACTCATTTCTGATAGTGGTTTGTGATTGACAGCTTTCACAAACCAGCTGTGAGCCTTGTTTCATTCATCATCTTCATGGATGAGTAAATCGAAGTGCTGTAATCACAATGTTTATAAACATCCACCACATTAAAGAGTTTTAAAAAAAAAATTAGAGTACCCAATTATTTTTTTTCCATGAAGGGGCAATTTAGCGTGGCCAATCCGCCTACTCTGCACATCTTTTGGGTTGTGGGGGTGAAACCCACGCAGACACAGGAAGAATGTGCAATTTCCACAGGGACAGTGACCCAGGGCCGGGATTCAAACCCAGGTCCTCAGCGCCGTAGGCAGCAATGCTAACCACTGTGTCACCGTGCTGCCCTACATCAAAGAGAGTTAAGTGCATTCCAACCACACCCCTTAACGCTTGAGTGATTTTTGAAGTGCGCAGCCATGGGTCTTCGTATCAGGTTGCCTGCACAAAGTGACAGTCCGACAGTGCGTATTCTCCACCATACATAAATTTGCATGGCGAGGAAGTTTGAATTACTCTGTGATTTGTATTCCCAGACGTAAATCACGTGCAATTCAACTCCAGCGGGAGGTCATAGTCTCCCAATGGAAGAATCTTGCCCTACATTTCTAATGTGCCCTGTACAGGCCACAATTAAGGATTTTCAGGATCTGTACTGAAATTAGTGCCAATAGCAAATGAGAACACACACATGTTATGATCCAAGTTTTACTTATGTAGGAAATAGTTTTGTCCAATTATGTTTCCCTAACTTCAGTATTCTTCTAATGTTTGTTTGTCTTGGTATGATATAAAAGATTACATTCAAAAGCAGGTGTGCTGTTCACAATCTTTGTAACGGCTGAGGATTGAGTGAATTTTAGGTGGAAAGAGGATAGAATGAAACTTATTCTGGATCACCCATAGTCAGAGGTAGCCTATTTATGTTATTGATATTGACGGATCTACTCAAATCCTCTTAAACCTTTCACTTCCCCTTTCCTCTTCAGAAAATACTATCCTTATTCTGCTTTAAAATGAACATTACCCACCTTATCTGTTTACTCCATGGTTTAAAATATTCCTGTCTTCCTTCATAATTTCCTTCTTAAAAACTTGGTGGAGCTTCTGAGATTTGCTTCACCTCGGTGATAGATGAAAAGTCTCTTCCCTCCTACAGTGGACCTTTGTTATAAAACTAATCCCAGATTGCAAAACATCCCTTTCAGCCAAATTGAAAATTGAAAATCGCTTATTGTCACGAGTAGGCTTCAATGGAGTTACTGTGAAAAGCCCCTAGTCGCCACATTCTGGCGCCTGTCCGGGGAGGCTGGTACGGAATCGAACCGTGCTGCTGGCCTGCTTGGTCTGCTTTAAAAGCCAGCGATTTAGCTCAGTGAGCTAAACAAGCCCCAGATTGTAATATACTAGGTATGATACAGCAGTTATTCATAAGTACAATGGGTAACCTACTGATGTCTGATCATCCAAATACAGCAGGTGTACACAGAAGGGAACAAAATGGCAATTTAGATTTCTGAATTCAGACGGCTGTTGCTGTTGCTTTGTCAAATACATAAAAGTGACCGATGGGGGAAAAACACGTCGCAGGGATTTCAGTACTGCAATTTTCAAGGGACTTCAGATATCATATAAAATGAGTACTGAAGAAAAATGACCATTTCTAAAAACTTTGCATATTCTCAAAGGTTGTTCACACCCTTAGCACAGTATCTGATATTTAAATATAATAAATACTGTTGATTATTGTGCCAGTTAAGTAAAGAATATATTTTCTTGTATTGTAGGTGCTGCAGCAGAGAGCATGCTGGGTAGTTTGCTTGGTTTACCAGGTTCAACTTCAGTATTACTTGATCCCTGCACAGGATCAACGATCTCCGAGACAACGAGTGAGGCCTGGAGTGTGGAGGTTCTGCCAAGTGACTCGGGTGAGTGTGCCATTACATTTTTCTTTCATTATCAAGCCTTCCATTATTAGAAGTATAGACAAAAAATCATTGCCCTGCGGCGATGAATGCACTCTAGTTACAGTATGTTAACTATTCGCTGTGAAATTTTGAATTTCAGCTTTGAGCCTCTGATTATTTGGCTCTATTTATTAATTCTACTATTTATCTTATTTGCATGTACTGGCTGAGTATTGTAGCAACCAGTGATGTATTTCGTGTTGTGGAATTGAATCGATTGAGTTTCTCTAGTTGCTCTTTCTATGTTGAAACTGTCTGAAGTAAAAGTGTACTATGTAGGTTGATGAGAAAATGTAAAAGCAATTGAATAGTCTGATTAAAATTTTGCACTGATTTAGTTATTAGCATATTATAAGATGGCTGTATGCCTTTACCTAATCTAAATTAAATTGGCCTCAGTACACTGCATAGGGAGAGAAACCAATTTGGAACATTGACAACGACAGATGCTCATGACTAAAAGGTGTCAAACCACATGTTTGTGCCTCCTAAATCCAGGTGTGTATAGGTTAAAGGGTGAAAGTGAATTTACAGAAACACAACAGAATGTAAAATTCAAAACTGGGCTTGATTTGCAATCATGAAAATAAGTATCTTACTCTGAACAAGATGCTGTTTGACTGAAATGGAGAGAAACATTGGAGACACTGGATAATGTGGATGTCACTGCATTACAGTAAAAGGGGCTGTTATTTGCAGCTAAATTGCATGCCCTGACCTTATTTTAGGTATCGATAGGAAAGTATTGAAGGGTTAACAGAAGCAAATATAAAGGAAACCTGAATTTTAAATCCAAGGCCACAAGTTTCTCTTCCTAGATTTACTTGCTTTCCCGGACAAGTTTTAAAATATTTCCAGAGAATGGGTGGGGGAGATAAAGAAAACGGGATTTTTTTTTTTTTGAATCGCTTGACTTATAGACTGTTGAAGAATGTTGTGATAAAAAAACATCATAGTTACTATAAAATTTTATTTCTTTCTTTTCAGAAGCCACAGATTTGAAACAGGAGGAGCGTTTGCAGGAGCTGGAAAGTTGTTCAGGATTGGGTAGTACATCTGATGATACTGATGTGAGGGAAGTGAGCTCAAGGCCCAGTACACCTGGACTCAGTGTTGTATCAGGTACAGGACAGTGGAGCATTGTGATTAAGTATTCTCGATACACAAGTAAATATTATACAAAAGTTTAAAATGGTCCCTCCTAAAAAAAATTGTGGTCATTTTTAATGTAAGGTGACATTTTCTTCATGAAGTCCAATCGCAATACTTACATTTCAGAATTAATGCCTTTTAGGCTTTTTACACTATTTAACAGGCATCAGTGTAACTTCAGAAGATATACCCAACAAGGTGGAGGATATAAGGTCAGAGTGCAGCTCCGACTTTGGAGGGAAGGATTCTGTTACAAGTCCTGATGTGGAGGAAATTGTACAGGGTAAATAAAGGTGTTTTAAATCTGAAGCCAATGCATAAATATGTGAAATTATAGAAATCTGACTTCATGGGGAATGGGTGGAGAGGTGTGATTTTAAAAAGAAAATCTTACCACAACTAACATATATTCTAATATATTCAGAATGTGAACAGTTAAACATCTTCACATGTGTATCTCCTTTCTGCTTTGGGTAAAATCTGTCTAGTTAGGGGTGCAGCATTTATGACACCTGGATTTAAGTTCATTTACTAATTCGAAATGTATGCAGGTTCATGCTACATCACACTGCAATTGGAAATTCAGACATTTCAATACCTGAACCAGAATGTGTGACTGTCCATAGATAAGGCCAGGGGCTTGATCTGCAGCGTGATCTATAATTGATCCAAGCATTCATTATGCTGAGTGTGTAACTGAAGCAGCTATGTAAGTTTGATAGTTAGGTAACCTAACTTAGAAATAATACATCTTTTTGTTGTGGATTTACAGGTGCACATCAGATGACATCTTCACTTCCCCACACAGACGCGTTACTTGCCATGTTTGACCCCCTGTCTTCTGATGGTAGGTTGAAATTGCACATAGTACACCTTGTAACGTTACAGATTTACTGGAATAATTTATTTTTATTGTGAAGAAGGGTTTAGCTGCAGCTTATTAACAAGGTGCATCTTTTTATAAAGTACAACTTTCATTTAAAAAAAAAAAAAAATTCATTTATGGGATTCTGGCTGAGCCAGCATTTATTGTCCATCCCTGATTGCTCTTTAACTGAATGGCCATTTCAGAGGACATGATTCACATACACCGTTACCAGACCAGATAAGACTAAATGGCATTAGTTTGAACGACAATCGATAATGGGTTCATGTAATCCACACAGCTCCAAAAAGCTTAAAGTCCAGATAGCTCAGTTTAGTGATTTTTTTTTCTTCCTGCTCCTATGTTCCTTTCCATGTGCATTAATTCACATGGTATTATGTTTTCTACTTTCCAATCCATCCAAATCTGTTTTTTTGTCTTCTAAGTCTCTCCCACTCTTTTTCTTATTGACAACTTCAGAAATATTTACTTAAGATTCCACTTGCAAATCATTAAAGTACATTGTAAATAGGCTTTATTCAGATAATATTGAAAAGGTTGGTATGAACTGCAACTGTGTACTTGTTAAATATGCTCAACAGATAATTGAATCGATCAAGACCTCGCAACCGAGTAATTACACACTTCTAGATATTTCTCTGTGAAGTACTGCAGGCTGATGTTTCCTTTCAAATATTTTACCAAGCATGGTTTCAAATAACTAAAGCCTAGGTTAGACTCCCAACAGATACAAGTTCTGAACTCCACTAGTAATGGATGTGGTTAGTCTGGGCAAGATTGAATAAACCGAACAAAGGTAAATGGAAGTATTCAAGAGAGTTAATTACAGTAATGTAAATGTTTTGTATATAGACTTTTAAAATATGTTTGATTAGGTACTATATAATAGACTTGGTAACAAAATTGACTATAGGAGCTGCATGGAAATGTATTTTGCTGAAGGACAGAAAGTAGAGCGCAGTGATGAAAGGATCTCTTCCAGAGTGGAGGAAAGTGCCCCAGTGGCATATCCCAGGAGTCAGGATTTGAAGCACTCCTCATTTTGATATGTTTAGTCTTGGAATTAGATATAGAGGGCAGAATCTGAAAGGTTTACAGATGACATGGAACTCACAAGATGCATGAAACAGTGAAGTAAGAGACTCCAAAGGGATACAGAATTGTGGAAAGGTCTGTCTGGATTTGGCAGATAAAATTTACCACTAAGAAATGCAAAGTAATACATTTTAATAGGAAGAATGAGGTGATGGAATATGAATATAATTATAAGTGGTAATGCCACTGGCCTGGTAACCCTGGATTAATGATTTGGAGGCATGAGTTCAAATCTTACCACAGCAGTTGGGGTAATTTAAATGAAGTAAATTAAATAAATCTGGAATAGAAAGCTAGTCTAAGCAATGGTCACTGTGCCTCGACTAGATTGTTTTAAAAACCTATCTGGTTCACTAATGCCCTTTTAGGGGAGAAAATCTGCTGTGTTCACCATGTCTGGCTGATACGTGACCCTCGACCCAAATTCTTGTATTCAAGAAAATGGCTCACCGTTACCTTCTTGAGGGACAATTAGGGATGCTCAATAAATACTATTCTTGCCAGCAATGCCTACATCCTGCGAATGAATGAACAGGAAATAATTAGAGGCGGCACAGGAACAGAAAGACCTGGGGGTGAGTGTACCTATGTTTTTTAAGGTGGCAGGACAAGTTGAGAAGGCTATTTAAAAAGGCATGTAGAGTCCTTCACTTTATAAATAGAGGCAGAATATAAAAGGAAAGAAGTGATTCAAACCTTGTATAAATCACTGTTCAGGTCCCAGCTGCATTATGAGCATCATAGTTCAGGCCTTCGAAAGGGTGCAACAGATTTGGCCGAATGGTACTGAGGATGGAAGATGTCAGTTACACGGAGATTCCAGAGAAATTGGTAGTGTTTTCCTTGGTGCATAGAAGGTTAACAGGAGATTTGATAAGAGGTGCTCAAAGTCATAAGGACAGTGAAGGAAAAACTGTTTCCAGTGGCAGAAGGAAACCCAAGAGCAAAGGTTTAAAGTGGTTGACAAATGGAGCAGAGATGAGGAAATTGTTTTTACACAAAGTTATGCTGATCTAAAAATGCTGACTAAAATGGTGGTGGAAGCAGATTGAATACTAACTTTTTAAGAAGAGGCTTTGATAATTACTTGGGGAAAATGTGTACTGGGCTCTAGGGAGAGAGCAGGGAAGTGAGGCTAGTTGGATAGCTCTTTCAGGAATCGGCACAGAATCGGAACAATTGGCCACCTTCTGTGGTCTAGCCATCCATGATTTCTATGGTCCATATCTGCCTAACAAATTAGTTTGTTCAATAAATTGTATGTCTTTGACGCAAGATTTAGAATATTAAGTGTTTTCCTTCTATTCCCCAGCAAGGAATGTCATCATTTGTCCATTCTGATTTCATGCATGATGGACCTTGTTTGTTTATTTGGATATTTGGGCAAATGCAAGTTTGCATGGATTGTTCTGTAAGCCATGATTCGTGTTTTGTTTATTTCTCAAAATTCACAGCTTCAATCATACCATCAATAGTCAGACCTAAGGTACACTATGCAAGACCATCACACCCGCCACCTGATCCTCCAATACTGGAAGGTGCTATCGGAGGCACTGATGCCCGATTACCAGCATTTGGGTCTCATACGTGTTGCCAAACTGAAGCTGAGCTGCTCAAACAGAGACACTCCTTTCCAGAAAGACTCGTGCGCAGCAGAAGCTCTGATATTGTTTCTTCTTCTCGCCGACCAATGAGTGATCCTGGCTGGAATGCACCAGGCAGCAGGCGGATGGCAAATGAGGAACTATATGCAGCTGGGGCAGCGCCTGTAGGAGCCTCTGGACCAACTTCATCTCCAAGCAAAGATTCCCTAGTAAGGTCTAATCTCAACGTATAAGCATTCCTTGATATGTCAAACAAATATTTTTCTAACTGGGGATGTTTTCAATTGACTTGTCATTTTTTTAATGTCATGTGTTGAATATTTGTTCTTCACAAGGTGGCAAAGGAATTCATTGCATGAGAAGGCAAGTCTTTCTCAGTCGCTTCATGTTACTAATACAGGGACAGTACCTCAAATCCGGCAACCTCGGGACCTAGACCGTGCCGGATTTCAGATATTGCTGGATTTTGGGTCGGGTCAAACTGGGGTTGGGTGGGGTCTAGGATCGCTTGGAGCGCGGGATATAGCGTGAAGCTGCTAAACTAGTCTGGAGCCATACCGCGCCAATGCAACAGCTAGCCGAATTGTCCAGGTAAGTTTTTTTTTTAAAAACTTGACTCGATTAAAATTGATGCATGGAACATTATAAAAATGTCTGGTTTTCGGACAACTCCAGTTTTTGGACAGCAGGATTTGAGACACTCTATCTGTACAATATAATTTGATGAGCAGAAGCTCAAGTAATGCAGAAACACCTGAGGGTGTTCATAAATGATGTTGGCTGGTATATATGGGTGTATGGAATAAAACCAGCCATTGCACTTGAGAGAGACCAATTTCAAATTTTGATGCAATTGTTTACCCTTGAAAAGAAACAGATTGACACTCTGAGGAACTGACTGCAATACAGTGAGAAATTGAGTAAACTAAAACTTCACTGTGCAATATAAAATGTAACTAGAACTGTGTATGTATTATATGAGACTGTGGCTGCAAGTCCACACATTTAAACTTACAAACAGATAAGACCAATTGTGATCTGTCTTGGCTGATTCCAAATTTCAAAAATCCCTTGTATTGCTTTATTCCTCATATCCTTCAATTATTCTTCCTGCCAAATGCCTTCTTGCATCCCTTTTGTACAGGGAGAGGATAGAAAGGACAGTGATGATGAAAAGTCAGATCGTAGCAAATCCTGGTGGAAGAAACGATTTGTGTCTGCTATTCCTAAAGGTCAGTCTTGGGATTATTACCATTTTGTAATGCAGTACATAAGAGAAAATATCAAATGACTTTATTTGATAACTGGATCAGAGTTCTTTATTTTTAGAATTCATCAACACCTTGAAGTGTAGCATCTTTTTTTCTAGCTTAACTATATCTATATAACTTTCTTGTGCATTTGCCTGTGGCAGCTGAGTGCATTTTGATTTGTTTCACTCTTACCTGTGAAAATTAAAAGGCTGCTTGTTTGCATTCCTTGTTTTACTGCTTGTCAACGACTTTGGCACGTTATAAATCAACAGCCTGGGACTTTGCCGAGAATTTTGGATGGAACTGACTAGATTTTGGTATCTGTAACTTTGCTTAATCTGACCTAAAGTCAGTAATGCCCAATCCCATTTTTTTTAGCAGCCCCTTCTCAGTCGTTAGGGCCCAGGTGTAAAATATCCACACTTGGCATGTTCTGCAGCTTTGCTTTATTCCAAAAAAGTTATCATTGGCATTAGTGAAAAATCTTTGTCATCCAAAACTTAAAATCTTCAGTTTAGAAAAAACATTACAATTTTGAATGAGATAGTATTTACTAAAATAACTGTATTGACGTGTATATCCAGTTGATTATCAGGTAGAAATGCAGCTGCACATTTATGCTGAATGTCAGCTTAACTAGTATAATAGTGTGAAAAAATGTTATCTAACACTAAAACCTTCATTACTGTCAGTTACACTTCACCACAAGTTTTTGGTAAAAGCCATGATTTTCTTCATCCTGCATGTGATGAAGTTACTTTGTTTTTGTAATACGGTATATTTTCTCTTTAGCTCCTATTTCCTTCAGGAAGAAAGATAAACAAGAAAAAGACAAAGAAGATGGTGCACAGGAAAGGTTTCAGGCCATGCAAGGTTGGCTGATCCTACCTTACATAACGAATGGTGAATGAGGTCTACAAAGACAAATAACACCCGCATGAAACAGGAATATCTTTTTAAAAACAAAATAGACTGCAGATTATCAGAGCTTTTTAATTGCTTTTTTAAAAAAAAAGTATTCACTTCAAATGCATGGAAATCACACTAACCATGTAGTACAAACACAGTATCTGTGATTCAAAAGTGCCTGACTTTTGCACTAGACTCGCTAAATCTGGTGCTAACGTACACCTCCAGACTGGAAGGTTAATTCTTTTAGGATCACCACATTGATCACAACTGTCCAGTTGCTCATTGCCCAGTATATAGTTTTAATATATATATATAGGATCCAATCGCAAGAAAAGTGTAGATGTCCAGCCTGTGTCTCTGCTCCTTCAGTGATTTTGAGTGCTTTGGTAGCCTGCCTTTCTGCTGCTCTGCTTTTCTTCTCTCTTGATCTCCCTTTCCATATTCCTAACTTTTCCAAGTTCCCTGCTGCAATAATTAGCACTTCATTTCCTTCTAGGTGAGGTTTCACTGGGTGCAATAATCAAATGATTGCTTTGCATGTTCCTTTGTTAATGAACAAATCTCTGGTCTTGTTTTTTTAAAGCAAAATTTAAATTGGATGTATTTTTTCTGATAGGTTTTATTGAACGTTTAAAGCAATAATTAAATGAAGAATAAGTTATTTATCATTATACCAAAAAGGAGGAAATCTTGAAGGTAGCTGAGAAAGTAAAACAATCAAGACAAAGGAAGGGATTGAGTCTGAAGGAAGAATCAGATTCAGTATTAAATCTGCAATCCAGTGAAGTTGAAGTCCCCAATGGCAAAAAGAATTGCATGCCTAACGATCCATTTAGTAGCAACAGATTTTAATAGAATGAAAGATAGCTCTTTACATAGAAGTTTCTACCTGATAGTTGCTCTTACAGTACGGTGATCCAAATGATCGGAGAAGCGAGTGTGTTTGGACACGTGAATACTTTGGGTACTGATCATTTACTAATTCCTTTGTGTTAAATGATAGCACTGATGCACTGGAGAATTGAATAATTATGCCAGGATATCCAACCAATTAACTAGTCGATACAGGTAATTGGTGTTTGGATAGATGACTTGCAAATCTGTGACAGTTGGACAAAGTAGTGGCAGGACTCCCTGATGATTCACTCGGTAAATTGATCACATTTATTAATACTAAATTTTTCAGACCAAGCACACCATGTCCAGTCCCTGATTTACACTCATCCCAGCTGGCTGATGCAGGGAATGCTATAATTTGCTTCTGTGTCCATGAGGTAGGGAAGGAGAGATGGCAAAGATTGACTCAGGTTTTTGCACTTAATCATTCTGCAGTGAGCTTTGCTACATTCTCAAGTGAGTAGAGGAACAACTCTGACTCCTAGTGTAGCCTATTTGTTAATTTGCATTGTAAGAGTAGCCATTAGGTGTTTTCAAAGAAGCATTGGAAAAGTGCTTCAGTGGACCTTGTAGATGATGCATATAGGTGCAGGTGGTGGAGGGAATTAAAGTTTTACGGTGGTGAATGTAGTACCAATTAAGCAGGCTGCTTTGTCATGGGTGGTATCCAACTTCTTGAGTGTTGTTGGAGCTGCTCGCACCCAGGCAAATGGAGAGTATTCCATCACACATCTGACTTGTGCCTTGTAAATTGTTGAAATGTTTTGGGAGTCAGGAGGTGAATCACTCACCGTAGAATACTCATACTCTGACCTGTCCTGTATTGACGGTGTTTATGTGGCTGATCCATTTAAATTTCTTGTTGATGGACCAGATTGCTGGGATTTTTGTGATGATACTATTCAGTGTCATGGAAAGGTGGTTAGACTTGTTTTATTGGAGATGGCCATTGCCTAATACTTGAGTCATGCAAATGTTACTTTCTGCTTATCAGCCCAGGTCTGAATGTTGTCCAAGCCTTGTTGTATGACTAAGAAATTGCTGAACATTGTGCAATCACTAGCGAACATCCCCTCTTATAATCTTATTATAGAGTGAAGGTCATTGATGCAGCAGCTGAAGGTGGTTGAGTCTAAGGCAATGCTCTGAGGAATTCCTGCAGTGCATGTCCAGGGACTAAGATAGTTGGCTTTACAACCATAGAACATAGAACATTACAGCGCAGTACGGGCCCTTCGGCCCTCGATGTTGCGCCGACCTGTGAAACCATCTGATGCCTATCTGACCTACACTATTCCATTTTCATCCATATGTCTATCCAGTGACCACTTAAATGCCCTTAAAGTTGGCGAGTCTACTACTGTTGCAGGCAGGGCGTTCCACACTCCTACTACTCTCTGAGTAAAGAAACTGCCTCTGACATCTGTCCTATATCTACCACCCCTCAATTTAAAGCTATGTCCCCTCATGTTGGTCATCACCATCCGAGGAAAAAGACTCTCACTGTCCACCCTATCTAACCCTCTGACTATCTTATATGTCTCTATTAAGTCACCTCTCAGCCTTCTCCTCTCTAACGAAAACAACTTCAAGTCCCTGAGCCTTTCCTCGTAAGACCTTCCCTCCATACCAGGCAACATCCTAGTAAATCTCCTCTGAACCTTTTCCAAAGCTTCCACATCCTTCCTATAATGTGGTGACCAGAACTGCACGCAGTACTCCAGGTGCGGCCGCACCAGAGTTATATACAGCTGCAGCATGACCTTGTGGCTCCGAAACTCAATCCCCCTGCTGATAAAGGCTAGCACACCATATGCCTTCTTAACAGCCCTATTAACCTGGGTGGCAACTTTCAGGGATTTATGTACCTGGATGCCGTGATCTCTCTGTTCATCTACACTACCAAGAATCTTGCCATTAGCCCAGTACTCTGCATTCCTGTTACTCCTTCCAAAGTGAACCACCTCACACTCTTCCGCATTAAACTCCATCTGCCACCTCTCAGCCCAGCTCTGCAGCTTATCTATGTCCCTCTGTATCCTATAACATCCTTCAGCACTATCCACAACTCCACCGACCTTCGTGTCATCTGCAAATTTACTAACCCATCCTTCTACACCCTCTTCCAGGTCATTTATAGAAATGACAAACAGCAGTGGCCCCAAAACAGATCCTTGCGGTACACCACTAGTAACTGAACTCCAGGATGAACATTTGCCATCAACCACCACCCTCTGTCTTCTTTCAGCTAGCCAATTACTAATCCAAACCGCTAAATCACCTTCAATCCCATACTTCCTTATTTTCTGCAATAGCCTACCGTGGGGAACCTTATCAAACGCCTTACTGAAATCCATATACACCACATCAACCGCTTTACCCTCATCCACCTGTTTGGTCACCTTCTCAAAAAACTCAATAAGGTTTGTGAGGCATGACCTACCCTTCACAAAACCGTGTTGACTATCGCTAATCAACTTGTTCTTTTCAAGATGATTATAAACCCTCTCTTATAACCTTTTCCAACATTTTACCCACAACCGAAGTAAGGCTCACAGGTCTATAATTACCAGGGTTGTCTCTACTCCCTTCTTGAACATTTGCTATCCTCCAGTCTTCCGGCACTATTCCTGTCGACAAAGACGACATAAAGATCAAGGACAAAGGCTCAGCAATCTCCTCCCTGGCTTCCCAGAGAATCCTAGGATAAATCCCATCTGGCCCAGGGGACTTATCTATTTTGACATTTTCCAAAATTGCTAATACCTCCTCCTTTTGAACCCCAATTCCATCTAGCCTGGTCGACTGAACCTGAGTATTCTCCTTGACAACATTGTCTTTCTCCAGTGTAAACACTGATGAAAAATATCCATTTAACGCTTCCCCTATCTCCTCTGATTCCACACACAACTTTCCACTACTATCCTTGATTGGCCCTAATCTTACTCTAGTCATTCTTTTGTTCTTGATATACCTTTGTGCCACCTATACAGTGGAGTATCAGCCCCCTGATCCCCATTGACCAGTTTTATGACGACTTCTTGAAACTACATTTGGTTGAATACTGCCTTGCTATCACATGCAGTCATACACCTCAGCTCTGAGATTCAGCACTCTTGTCCATGTTTGGACCAAAGCTTTAATGAGGTCTGCAGGTGTGAGGTCCTGGTGGAGCCTAAACTGAGTCAGTAAAGTTGGCTGATAGCACTGTTGACACCTTCTGTTACTCTGCTCACGGTGGAGAGCATGCTGAAGGGATAGTAACTTTCCTTATTGGATTTGTCTTGTCCTTTTTAAAAATAAATTCAGACTACCCAATTATTTTTTCCAATTAAGGGGCAATTTAGTGTGGCAAATCCGCCTATCCTGCACATCTTTGGGTTGTGGGGGTGAAACCCACACAGACACGGGGAGAACGTGTAAACTCCACACGGACAGTGACCCAGGGCCGGGATTCGAATCCAGGTCCTCAGCGCCGTGGACAGCAATGCTAACCACTGTGCCACTGTGCTGCCCTTGTCTTGTCTTTTTGAGCTGAACATAGCTGGATAAGTTTCCACTTTGCTGGATAGATTACCAGCTGTACAGGAGCTGCTTGGCTAGAGGCCATGTTGGTTGTGGAGTACAGGTCTTTAGCACAGCAGTTAGGATAATGTCATGGTCCCCAGCCTTTATGTATCCAGTGCACTTAGCCATTTCTTGATATCATGTAGAATTAACCAAATAGGTAGCAGACATTTCTCTCTGATGGTGGGAGGTTTGGGAAGAGACCGAGAAGGATAATCCACTTGGCACGTTTGTCTGAAGATGATAGCAACTGCTTCAGCCTCCTCTCTGTCCACTGGAGATCTGGAAGAGTAGACCATTTATCCCATCCAGTCTACTCTGCCATCCAACACGATCTTGGCTAATCTTGGGCTTCAACTTGCTCATTCCACATCTCCCTTGATACCCTGATACATCAAAAATCTGTCTCTCCCAGCCTTAAATGTGTTCATTGGTGGAACAACCACAATCTTCTGGGGCAGTAAATTCCAAAGATTCACAGACCATCGAGTGAAGTAACAAACCCTTATCAGAAGGAGGGTGTTCATTTTATTCTGATCTTCGGAGCACTTCGCACTGTCTATAGAACGCTGCTTCCATTGCTGAGTATGCATGTAGTCCTTTATTGTAGCATCACCAAATTGGCATCTCATTTTTAAGTATGCCTAATGCTGCTCCTGACATACTCATTGACCCAGGATTGGTTGCCTGGCTTGATGCCAGTCAATTATAGGGACTGGTTTAGCACAGTGGGCTAAACAGCTGGCTTGTCATGCAGAACAAGGCCAGCAGCACGGGTTCAATTCCTGTACCGGCCTCCCCGAACAGGCGTCGGAATGTGGCGACTAGGGGCTTTTCACAGTAACTGCATTGAAGCCTACTTCAATAAGTGATTATTATTATTATTTATTGAGGGATATGATGGGCCATGAGGTTACACATGGTTGGCAGAATACAATTCTGCTGGTAGCCTACACTGGTTTATGGATGCTCAGTTTTGAATAATAGATATGGCATGCAAGGTGTAATTCGTAATGAGTGATCTGAACATTGAAAACAGAATGTCTTTGTCAATGGGAGTGAATACAATGAGTAATTTAGGGTTTTCTTTTTTTTATTCACTTCTTATTCACTTTAAGACAAACAAGTCATTTCAAAATATTTTAAACATTTGAGAGAGAAAAATCGTACATTTAAACATAAATTTGCCTTATTCCCCCCCAGAAAAAGTGATAATCTTGTTTACTGCATGGTGATTTTGAAGTTATTCCCTTCCTACTTGGTTTGCCCTGTTTCTGTTATGGAGCATATCATAGAGCAGACCATTGAAAACAATGGGACAGTGAATTCTGATTGACACGGAAACACATCATCTAGATCAATTGGGTCATCAGCTTGGCACCTGCAGTCCAAGATACCCATACATCTAGAATGCGTCTAAAACTACTTAGAAGTTGTGTTTGAACTGAAATACATTAAGAGTCTGCCCCTTGGTGATCTCGGTGGCTGAGCATACAGACCATCAGACTGGATGGAAGTAATAAATCTGGTGTCTGTTAATGGTAAATCAAAATAAATTTTGATATGTTAATGCCTGAATTGAATTGCAAGGGAGCTGAACCTGGGATTAAATTGAAATAAATAAAATTGCTACTAAAACAGTGTTTTTATTTCATATTTCCAGCCTCTGTAGTTATTTGCTCTTTAAATTAAATTTATGATAGATTTAGATGATCAAAAATTGTAGAGGAATTGAAAGAAATATAAATGTCGGTTGGGCTAAATGGCTGTTTCTGTGCTGTACATAGAATTTACAGTGCAGAAGGAGGCCAGTCAACCCATTGCGTCTGCACCGGCCCTTGGAAAGAGCACCCCACTGACCCGGAGGGTGCGATTCGCGAATATGGAGCCTAAGTGTTCGCGCTGTCGCGTTTCTCGACGGCGCGAACTGGGCCCAGGTACGACAGATTCTGGCCCCCACAGGGGGCCAGCATGGCGCTGCAGCGGTTCACTCCGCTCCGCGCCAACCTGCGCATGCGCGGGGGACTTCTTTAGCGCGCCGGCCCCGGCACAACATAGCGTCGGTGCCAGCTGCGCCGGAAAGTAGGCCCCGGTGAGGGGGCGGGGGGGAAGAGGTTGGCCCGCCAATTGGTCGGCCCCAATTGCGGGCCAGACGCCATCGGAGCGCCCCCCCCTCAAACAGGCCGCCCCCCGACTGTACGTGCAGTGTTCCCGCCGGCAGTGACTTGGGGTGAACGGTGCCGGTGGGACTCTGTCGTATCTGCGCGGCCCATTAGGAGCGGACGATTCCAGCAGCTGCCGCCGTGCCAGCGCAAATGGCGCCGATTCTCCGGCTCTCGGAGAATCGCGCGCCGGCGTCTGGGCGTGGTGGCGCAGTTACGGCGATTCTCCGGCCCGGCGCGGGGCTCAGAGAATTGCCCCTACATCTTGTGTAATCCCTTGTATTTACTATGTCTGAACACTTGCTTATCAGCTTGTGCGAGATCAGTGTTCTCCAACCTTTTTAAGTGCAAGATCACATTTAGAATCTAAATGCAGCTTAAAGTCGACTCTTAAGTCGACTTTACCATAACCCCCAAAAATGTACACTATGCATAACACACACCTATTCTTAGTGTGCTTGTGATCAGTGTGGTGAATGTGTTCAAGTTGAAACGGCCTGTGGTCCTCAGTTAAAGAACAAAATTGCAGAGCACTTCCCAAATTTGTGCTTTACACTATTTGAGTGCTGTGAAATCTGGGTCGTAGGTTGAGGTGGCCAGTCTCGTAAAGACCATCAGATGAGCATCTGTGAGACGAGTGCGACACTTGGACTTGATGATTTTCATTTGCAAAGAACCCATCTTGGTGAGGTATGTGGAACCAAAGTAGGCCTTCACCTCGAGTGCGCAAGATGTCAAACATCTGAGTTCGTTGTAGGCATCCTCGCCTCTTCTCTTCTCTTGGAGTGACAAAAGAGTGAGAAAGTTCTCCTTTGTTGTTGAACCTTACAATCAGTTGGGCCGAATCCGTCATCTCTGATTCAGTGCGAAACATTCACTGTCCGATACGTCCTGGTGTATTTGCTGAGTCAAGTCTTCGGACAACGATTCCACCCTTCTGGCTACTCTTAAAGCGCCTAGCACAATGCTCTTGATGGCTGCCATCATTTCACCTTTGTCTTTGACCAAAGTGTTGGCAGAAACCGTCCTAGCCTCCTTGGGGCTGTTTTAGCATAGGGCTAAATAGCTGGCTTTTAAAGCAGACCAAGGCAGGCCAGCAGCATGGTTCAATTCCCCGAACAGGTGCCGGAATGTGGCGACTAGGGGCTTTTCACAGTAACTTCATTTGAAGCCTACTTGTGACAATAAGCGATTTTCATTTCATTTGATAACTTCGCCATCGGTGAATGGTTTATGTTTCACCAGCCGATGGCTGATGCGAAAAGACACCTCTTTGCTCACCTTGCCTTTAGCCATGGGTTTTGTAGAGTGACTGCTGAGCTTTCAAGATTCCCTTTAACTCCCTACTTCTGTACGCCTGAATTGTACTGTTTAACGGAAATTTTCTTGAAATTTTACATGCATTGTTTTGTGATCACAGTAAGAAGTCTTACAACACCAGGTTAAAGTCCAACATGTTCGTTTCAAACACTACCTTTCGGAGCACTGCTCCTTCCTCAGGTGTTGTCTTACTGTGCTCACCCCAGTCCAACACGGGCATCTCCACATCTTGTTTTGTGATGACATTACAAATGAACTCTTTTACTCGAGTCTACACTGTTGACAAATAGTCTTGTCTTTGACATTCGTAAACATAAATTTCCCATTCCTGGTGGAAATGGTAGGATTTTTGCCCTCTTGGTGGTTCCTAGCTCCTCTCTTATCATTTTGTCTTCAACCAGTTTATTCCAAATGTTACCACCTGTGAGAAAGTCGTTGCCTGAGTCTCTCTCATTTTTGGCATGGTTTGGCAGGCAATGAACCAGTTCTCTCGTCCAAGTCTCATGCACTTTTGACACGGTACTCGTCAACTTGTAACATTTGACTTGTAATTCCCATTCTAGATGATTGGCATTGAGGCATAAATTTAAAGCAGTTCTAGATACAGTTAGCCATGTATTAGTTGGGGGCTTCTGAATGTATGTATCCTTGTTTGAAGGGAGAAAAATATTAGTAAGAATCAACGCTGTCTCTTGCACCCTCTGCTGACCAACTTTAAGACCAGTATCAGCAAACAAAAGTGGATGGGTGGCAAAGCCTGTTTTATGGTGATTGAAATTCCATTTTCAATTAATGGATTCTGGAATTTATACAATGTCGTGGGGATTGCATTGTTTAATTTTATTTATTGTAGGTCCATTGGTTGTTAATAACTGGTGTGTTGAAGCATACAGATGTTGAATGTGAGGATACCCAAAAACCTAGAAGGGTACCTTGAAAATACAATGTTTTGTGAGGAATGGTGTACAACCCAATGAGGAACAGTCCTGTCATTGTATGAATAATAAATAATATTTATTTAACTTAAAGGAAAGACAAACACATAGATGACAAGAAGGACTATAATACTCGAGCTATGACACTTGAGTATACTGATGACTATACACACAGTTTTACATAAAGCTTTCCCTCAGTCCCCAAACTCTGCCCAAACTCTGAGAAGACACTTTTCCCAAACAACATCCACATTTTAAAGTAATTTTATGAACTAAATGCAGCAAATAAGTCCCCAATTACCACAAGCAGTTTAAGGTGGCCATGTCGGGGAAATAGTGTTCAGGTTTAGCGAAGGCAGAAAATAACTGCTTCTCTCTCTTCCTTGGTTCTATAGTTATACTATTTATTTCCCGTTGGGGTTACTCATATGTGCAGTTGGGTTTTGTCATGTATGTGTCCATTTCCTTATCCCTGCACATTGAAGTTACCACCTCTATAGCCCCAGTATTTTCTCTAATCACATCTGTAAAGTACTTGTTGTCTAATGAAAGGCAAATTTGCATCTGATAATTTCTCCAGGCATCTCTAATCAACTCCCTGTTTTGCTTTGTTTCTCCCTTTTCTTAAATCTCAATTTTCCCAATTCTTAACACATCCACTCTTTTTTTAAAAAAAAAACCTAATTTGAAAGACTGTTTCATTTCTCAACCATTTCTTATCGGTTCTACCTTATCAACCAATACAAAGAATTCGAAGCATGCATTAATATAAAATATACTCCAGAGGATTGACACCCAATGTTCCCAAATATTTCTTTTACACCCTGGACCAAGTATCCACAATGACGTTTTCTCTCCTGGACACATGAATGATTTTTAAATTGAAAGGTTGTAGTAACTCCATTTAATTAACCTGATGCTCCGATCTTGAAATTTCTCCAGATGTTTGAGGGGTTATGGTCCGTATGTATAATTGCCTGTGCTGGGTTACTGGCAACATATATCTCAATGTTGCAAGGCCAATGCCAAACTTAAAGTCTACTTTTCAATTGTCGAATACGTCTGCTGATGACTAGTTAATTTCCTTGAAAATACCCCACAGGCTTCTCAAGTTCATCATTTGTAACAACACAGCTCCCAGACCATTGTCACGAGCATCCACAACCAGTTGAAACTGTCATAATTTGGTTCGGTTGATGCTGGCTTTGTTGTCAACACAGTTTTCAAATGTTGGAATGAAGTTTGGGTAAATTTCTTGGGCTGGATTCTCTGGTCGCCGACGCCAAAATCGCGTTTGGCGATCATCTAGAGAATCCCTGTTTGCGCCGAAAACTGGGGCGGTGCCGCTTTTGCGATGCTCCGCCCCATAAAAAACGGCGTACTCGGGGAGTACGGCTAACACCATGTGGATGGACTCAGGATGTCACCTGAGGCCCCCCCCCTCCCCCGATGCTCCGCCCACGATGGGTCGAGTTCCCAAAGGCGTGGGTCACTCATGGGATTTTCTGTTGGACTGAATACAGCGCCACCACAGTTGGGGGGAAACCGTTCCGCGAGCAGGGGGGAAGGGGCTTTGGCGGGTACTGGAGAACTCATTGGGGGTAGTCCTGGGGCGGCGAGGGGGGGTTACTGGGGACAGTAATTGGCAGGCCGGGTCCACGTGCAGCCGGCGCCATATTGTACAGTGCGGCCACTGTGTGCCGCCACCATGCGAATGTGCGGCCACGTACCCGGCAATTCACCGACCGTATCTGCAGGTAAAGCCGGCCCTGCCCAGCTGCTCGCCCTCCACCGAATGGAGGCTCGGTGCGTTTTTCTGGCGTAAAACACCACTGTTCCCACGCCAGCTGTCAGCACTTAGTCTGCAAATCGGCGAATCTAGCACCTTGTTGTTCAACACAGCTACCACACAGCTAAAGTTCGGCACAAACTTACGATCGAATCCACTCATTCCCAGAAACCTTGAAATCTCTTGTAGGTTCTGGAAAATCTCAAATCACCTGTATTTTCGCATCTCGTGGAGCGATTTGATGTCTTAAATATGAAAATTTGAGCTTTAAATTCACTTTTTGTCAAATTCATGACCAGATTATCCTCTTTTAAGCGCTCAAACTGTTATTTTAAGTGTTGCAGATGTTCTTCCCAACTTCGGCTAAATGCCACTAAATTGTCAAGGTACACCATGACTTAGACCGTAGATAACGTTAGTCGTTAGTCTCTGAAATGTTGCAGGTGCGTTCTTTATCCCGAACAGCATAACTTAAAATTGATAAAGTATATTTGGCATCACAAATGCTGAGATTTCCTTTGCTTGCTCAGACAAAGGTACTTGCCAACAGTCCTTTAGCAAATCTATTCTTGTGATGAATGTAGGCTGTCCAAATCTCCAACTATGGTATAGGGAAACACATCCCTCCTGATGATCGCATTCATTTTTCTGTAGTCCACGCAATGTCATTGTGTTAACAGTAACTTTAAAAAAAAAAAATTTTTTTTAAAAGTTAATTTACTAATTAATTGACACAATGTCAATTAGAGGGTTGCAGTGCCCTGACTGTGAGACGTGGCACGTCCGGGAGGCTTCCAGCTTCCCAGATGGCTTCATCTGCAGAAAGTGCACCCAACTCGAGCTCCTCACAGACCGCATTGTTCGGTTCGAGCAGCATTTGGATGCACTTAGGAGCATGCAGGTGGCGGAAAGCATCATAGATAGTAGTTATATAAATGTGGTCACACCCAAGCGTCAGGCAGAGAAATGGGTGACTACCAGAAGTGGCAGGCAGTCAGTGCAGGAATCCCCTGTGGTTGTCCCCGTCTCGAACGGGTATACCCCTTTGGATATTGTCGGGGGGGATAGCCCATCAGGGGAAAACCACAGCTGCCGGAGCAGTGGCACCACGGCTGGCTCTGATGTTGAGCAGGGAGGGTTAAAGCGCAGAAGAGCAATAGTCATAGGGAACTCTATAGTCAGGGGCACAGATAGACGCTTCTGTGGACATGAAAGAGACTCCAGGATGGTATGTTGCCTCCTTGGTGCCAGGGTCCAGGATGTCTCCGAACGGGTAGCGGGCATCCTGAAGGGGGAGGGCAAACAGGCAGAGGTCGTTGTGTATATTGGTACTAACGACATAGGCAGGAAGGGGCATGAGGTCCTGCAGCAGGAGTTCAGGGAGCTAGGCGGAAAATTAAAAGACAGGACCTCTAGGGTTGTAATCTCGGGATTACTCCCTGTGGAACGTGCCAGTGAGGCTAAAAATAGGAAGATAGAGCAGCTAAGCACGTGGCTAAACAGCTGGTGTAGGAGGGAGGGTTTCCGTTATCTGGACCACTGGGAGCTCTTCCGGGGCAGGTGTGACCTGTATAAGAAGGTCGGGTTGCATCTAAACTGGAGAGGCATAAATATCCTGGCCATGAGGTTTGCTAGTGCCTCACGGGAGGGTTTAAACGAGTACCGCAGGGGGTGAGTACCGGAGCAATAGGTCAGAACGTGAAAGCATTGAGGGAGAGCTAGGGAATAGGGCCAGTATGGCTCTGAGGAAGAGCAGACAGGGAGATGTTGCTGAAAACAGCGGGTCTGGTGGCCTGAAGTGCATATTTTTTAATGCAAGAAGTATTACGGGTAAGGCAGATGAACTTAGAGCTTGGGTTAGGACTTGGGACTATGTGTTGTTGCCATTACAGAGACCTGGTTGAGGGAAGGACAGGATTGGCAGCTAAACGTTCCAGGATTTAGATGTTTCAGGCGGGATAGAGGGGGGATGTAAAAGGGGTGGCGGAGTTGCGCTACTGGTTAGGGAGAATATCACAGCTGTACTACGGGAGGACACCTCAGAGGGCAGCGAGATTATATGGGTAGAGATCAGGAATAAGAAGGGTGCAGTCACAATGTTGGGGGTTTACTACAGGCCACCCAACAGCCAGCGGGAGATAGAGGGGCAGATAGATAGACAGATTTTGGAAACGAGTAAAAACAGGTTTGTTGTGATGGGAGACTTCCATTTCCCCAATATTGACTGGGACTCACTTAGTGCTCAGGGCTTAGACGGGGCAGAGTTTGTAAGGGGCATCCAGGAGGGCTTCTTAAAACAATATGTAGACAGTCCAACTGGGGAAGGAGCTGTACTGGACCTGGTATTGGGGAATGAGCCCGGCCAGGTGGTAGAAGTTTCAGTAGGGGAGCATTTCGGGAACAGTGACCACAATTCAGTAAGTTTTAAAGTGCTGCTGGACAAGGATAAGAGTGGTCCTAGGGTGAATGTGCTAAATTGGGGGAAGGCTAATTATAACAATATTAGGCAGGAACTGAAGAACCTAAATTGGGGGTGGTTGTTTGAGGGTAAATCAATATCTGACGTGGGAGGCTTTCAAATGTACAAACATCATTATCCTGTTGAGGACCTCGCTGATAGTGCGAGACTAAGGGCAATTTAGCATGGCCAATCTACCTAACCTGCACCTCTTTGAACTGTGGGAGGAAACCAGAGCACCTGGAGGAAACCCAGGCAGACACGAGGAGAACGTGCGCACTCCGCACAGACAGTGACCCAAGCCGGGAATCAAACCTGGGACCCTGGAGCTGTGAAGCAACTGTGCTAACCACCGTGCTACCGTACCGCCCCTTAACATGGGGATGGTAACATTTAGTTTGTCCTTCTAACTCCATGAGCTAAATTCAAGTTTCTTTTTGCATTTACTCTTTCATGGGATGTGGTTGTCACTGGCGAGGCCCATTGTTGTCCATCCTTAACTGCTCTTGAGCTGAGCAACTTGCCCAGCCATTTCAGAGGACAATCAAGCATCAGCCACACCACTGTAATCCAGTTAATAGTTACCACACAAAACCACTTGGATGACCATGTCTGGGAAAACGTTTCTTCCTGGTTCAGTGAAGGCACAAAATTGCGTCTTTTATCTGGAATATCTGCATTCTGCTGTGGCTCTAAATGTGAGCTGGAACAGACTTAGATGGAACTGGCCTGTCTGACTGTTTGGATGGAGAACTAGCCTCCTCCCCAATGAGGTTGCTGGCAGTTGTACAGTTTTGTTTCTTTGATATTACCCTCTGTGAATTCTGCTGTATACTTCTTTCAAATTCCTTGCCTTTGGAAGTTATCATTTGTATAGCCCCACTGATCTCTGGCAGCCAATGTTACTGATATGGCAATTCGCACTTGCATGTCTCTAGACTCCTGCTAATCTTGTTACTGGGAAAATTGTGTCTCATTATTCCTCTTGATGTCTGTTAGTCTTGTTACTTGACTATTGTTTGGGGCTTTTCACGGTAACTCCATTGAAATCTACTTGTGACAATAAGCGATTGCGATTATTATTATTATTATTATTATTATTATTATTATTATTTTCATCTCAAATTCACTTGTTAATTTCCCACATTCCTACCAATCCCATAATATTACAGATTGATTCGCTCCTGTGTCTCTTAAAATATTTATATCTTTTCCCCATCCCATTTTTTACACATGGCATGACTTTCCCTTCAGATACCAAATTCCTAAACACATCCGCCACCTGCTGGTCACTCTGCCCCTGTACAATTTGTGCACACATTTGCACCCCTGTTGTTTGGTCTTCTCGTGTATGAATCCTACGGGCTTCTCTGATTTAATAGTTCCTTTCTTAATATTTACAACTCCAACCGGCTCTCCGTTTATTAGCCAGCATATTAATTTGGTGTGGCGCAATTTATTGCAATGAATGCATCTAACTTTCCTCATCTCATTCCTTCAGTGCCATCTTTTTTGTTTTGAGGTGAAATCTCTTTGGAGTTTTCAACCACTCCCTCTCTTGCTTGACTGTCTTTTCTCACACCTTCCCATTTTCTATCTGAATTAAAGATATGTCGAAAAAATGGCTTTGATCTATGAACCAACTCCCAGTAATTACTTGTCTTGCAGTTTTAACTCTTATTTCTCCACATGTTCTTATCACTGCAGCCAAAGCATCTTTAAATTCTTCCAACAGAATTACTTTTCCAAAGGCGTCGTAGGTTTCTTCCATTTTTAATGCTCTCACCCACCTATCAAAATTACTTTGTTTAACCCTTTCCAATTCAAAATAAAAGACTGCCCAGACTGTTTCTTACATTTCTAGGCCTCCATTTCAAAACCATTGTCGAAGTACTGACTCGTAAGCACTCAACATAGTTTCTTCATTGTATCGTACCACAGACCTTTCCTCTGACAAGGACACATAGACTTCACTAGCCCTACCTACTAGTTTACTCTGAAGAGCAGTGTCCAAATATATTTCTCATATATTTTGTTTGAATGTCTCGACGTGCTTTTCATCAAATTTTGGAAGTGCCTGCACAAATCCAAACACTCTTCCACTAGATTTGTGTCTAGAATTACGTCCTTCCTTATCCCTGCAGTCCATGTGGTGTAGGTACACCCACTGTGCCATTAGGGAGGGAGTTCCAAGATTCCAGCGACAGTGAAGGAACGGCGATATATACCCAAGTCAGGATGGGGAGTGGCCTAGAGAGGAACTTCCAGGTGGTGGTGTTCCCATGTATCTGCTGCTCTTGTTCTTCTAGATGGTAGTGGTCATGGGTTTGGAAAGTGCTGCCTAAGGAGCCTTGGTGAGTTCCTGCAGTGCATCTTGTAGATGGTGTACACTGCTGCAACTGTGCGATAGTGGTGGAGGGAGTGAATGTTTGTGCAAGGGCCCCAATCAAGCGGGCTGCTTTGTCCTGGATGGTATTGAGTTTCTTGACAATTGTTGGAGCTGCACTCATCCAGGCACGTGGGGAATATTGCATCACACTCCTGACTTGTGCCTTGTAGAAAGAGGGGAGTCAGGAGATGAGTTACTTGCCACAGGATTCCTAGCCTCTGACCTCCTTTTGTACCCATAGTATTTATAAGGCTAGTCCAGTTCAGTTTGTGGTCAATGGTAACTCCCAAGATGTTGATAGTGGGGGATTCAGTGATGATAATGCCATTGAATGTCATGTTATGTTCCTCCCCATAAGAGGAAACATTCTCTATCAAAACCTCTCATAAATTTGGGTCACCCCTCTGCCATTCTTCAAGATAAGGGGTGGGATTCTCTGACCCCCCACCGGGTCGGAGAATCGCCCGGGGCCGGCGTCAAACCCCCCCCCCCCCCCCGGTATCCCAAATTCTCCGCCACCTGAGATTTGACGGGGGCGGGAATCGCGCCGGTCGGCAGGCCCCCGCGGTGATTCTCTGGCCCGCGATGGGCCGAAGTCCCGCCGCTGACAAGCCCCTCCTGTCGGCGTGGATTAAACCACCTACCGAACCACCTTCGCCGGCTAAGTCCTTTTGGCCCCGGCTGGCGTGGCGCCAAAGGCCGTTCACGCCAGCCGGCGGAGCGGGGACCACTCCGGCACGGGCCTCGCCCCTCAATGTGAGGGCTTGGCCCCTAAAGGCGCGGAGACTTCCGCACCTTTGGGGCGGTCCGACGGCGGAGTGGTTCAAGCCACTCCAACACGCCGGGAACTCCCGCCCTGCCGCGTAGGAGAGAATCCCAGCCAAGGTGTAATAGGAAAAAATGTGATAGCATTAATCCTTAGTACACTTAACAATCCGGATGGTAGATGACTATTGTGAGAAATCATAATTGTGATCTTAATGTGACTGAGGGATTTCAGTATTCTCAACATTCCTGCCGATTGTAGACAGGGAATAGTCAATCTGTAAGCAGGGATTGCTTCAATTTATGTGTAGCTCGTCTTTATATTGGCATGTAATTGAACCAAGTGGCAGTTGTTTCAGGAGATATTCAATTCATCCTAACTGAAATATATTCCAGAGAGGAAAAAAGACTAAGAGGGGGAAAAACATCTATGGCTGAGCAAGGAAGTTAAAGACAAAAACAAAGGCATACTATATTACAAAGTCCAGTGCAGGCTGAAAGATTGGGCAACTTTTAAAAATCAACAAAGGGTCAATAAAACAGTAATATAAAGAGTAACGCTAAATTAGAATGATCATCATCAATCGGGAAAAAGAGCTAAACAAACTATTGGGATTGAAGTCCCATGGCCTCATGGCCTATATCCTGGGATCTTAAAGGAAATGGCAGCATCGATACTAGATCCATTAGAACATAGAACAGTACAGCACAGAACAGGCCCTTCGGCCCTCGATGTTGTGCCGAGCAATGATCACCCTACTCAAACCCACGTATCCACCCTATACCCGTAACCCAACAACCCCCCCCCCCCCCCCCCCCCCCCCCACCCTGTACCCGCTAGAATACTTTGAAGATGGAACAAGCCAAGTGGATAATGGGCATCCTGCAGATATAGTATATCTGGACTCCCAGAAGACATTTGATAAAGTGCTGCACAACGCCAGATCACATGGGATTAGGAGTAATTTATTAGCTTGGATAAAAGACTGGCAAACTGACGCACTAGGGATAAACGGGTCTTTTTCTGATTGGCAAGATATAACTAGTGGGGTGCCACAGGGTTCAGTCCTCGTTTTACGATATATATTTTAGACTTGGATGTAGGAGTAGAATGTACTATAGCCAACTTTGCAGATGGCACTGTAAAATAGATGGGATAATAAGTTGCAATGAGGAAATTACAAATGGATATAGGTTAGGTGAGTGGGCTGAAATTTGGCAGATGGACTTTAAGGTGGGTAAGTGTGAGGTTATCTATTTTAGTTGAAAAAATGGAAAGGCAAATTATTATATACATGGTGAGAAACCTCAAAATGCTTCAGTCAGAGGGATCTGGGTGTCCTCATGCATGAATCTCAGAAATCGAGTATCCAGGTACAGCAGGTAATACAGAAGGAGTTTTGGCCTTTATAGCTAAAGTAGAGTATAACAGCAGCAAAGTGTTGCTGCAACTGTACAAGGCATTGGTGAGACCACACATGGAGTCCTGTGTGTAGTTTTGCTCCCCTTATTTGAGGAGGAATGTAATTGCATTAGAGGCAGTTCCGAGTAGGTTCACCAGATTGATTTCAGAGTTGAAGGGTTTGTCGTGTGAAGAGAGATTGAGCAGTTTAGGCTGATACTCTTGGGTTTAGAAGAATGAGGGGAGATCTAATTGAGGTATATAAGATGATAAAAGGCAGAGCAGATGCTTTCTCTTGTGGAGCAGTCGAGAACAAGGGGTCACAGTTTTAGGATAAGGAGTAGCAGATTTAAAACTGAAATGAGGAGAAGTTACTTTCAAAGGGTTTAGGCTGATACTCTTGGGTTTAGAAGAATGAGGGGAGATCTAATTGAGGTATATAAGATGATAAAAGGCAGAGCAGATGCTCTCTCTTGTGGAGCAGTCGAAAACAAGGGGTCACGGTTTTAGGATAAGGAGTAGCAGATTTAAAACTGAAAAGAGAAGTTACTTCTTTCAAAGGGTCGTGAATCTGGAATTCACTACCTCAGAGTGCGGTGGATATTAAACCATGAATTTTTAACAGTGATCACGATCAAAATGAGAAATTGTGAACGTATAGAGTATAATCCTTATAAATCTCATGGATGGATTGGTGTTGATGCAGTTGGCCCAGACCTCTGATCGTGATGACTTTTCTCCCGAGGTTCTGAAGGAGTTGACCAAGGAGATTGTGAATCTTCTGACCAATATTTCCCAGAACTCATTGACCTTGAATTACAACCCAGAGCAAATGCGACTCTTGTGTTTAAAAGGCAGCCAAATGGCCCACAGACAAATAAAGATTTGCATGCTATTGCAAAGGAATAGGATAAAGAGCCAGCTTGAGGGAGAGACCTTGGTCGGAAGCTGCAGGTTATGCTTGGCCAATGTATTGATTTTCTGAGGAATTGGGAATCTAGTGGATCGGGGTGAGAAGTTGCATAACTAGCTTTAACTTTGAAAAGGAATTTCATACTGAACCATGTAATTGACGACTCGGCCCATGAATGGACAGCAGTGAGTTGGCTTTCATTGGAAAGTTTCTGGCTTGAAAGCAGTAGAGTGCGGGGATTTCAAGGAACTATTTACATAAATGTCTTGCAGAGTGGAATTACCCAAGGTGGGCCTGAATTTGTCAATTTGAGTAATGGTAAGTCGTGATTAGTAGTATACAGTACGTTGAAATATAGCATGGTTTACGAAGTAAAGTCTGCTTACTGTATCTTAGCAGGAAGAAGATCTTCAATTGAAAGGGAAATTCATATGAAAGATTGTCAGCATAGGGTGTTAGAATAGGTAACAAGATGTTGGTCCAGGGAGGAAATTTTTTTAAATATAAATTTAGAATACCGAATTCATTTTTTCCAATTAAGGGGCAATTTAGCATGGCCAATCCACCTAACCTGCACATCTTTTGTGTTGTGGAGGCGAAACCCATGCAAACACGGGGAGAATGTGCAAACTCCACACGGACAATGACCTAGAGCCGGGGTCGAACCTGGGACCTTGGCGTCGTGAGGCAGCAATTCTAACCACTGCAGCACCGTGCTGCCCTTAGGGAAAAAATTCTAAAGTTATATCTAGCATTGGTGAGGTTGCATCTAGAATATTGTATGCAGTTTTAGTTAACCTGTTTTAGGAGAGCTTGGTCTTCCTGTAACTTGGGGAGATGGGGAAGTGATCTCCCACGATATTTAAAATCTCAATGGGTTTATTTATCATAATTTGATTACTTAAGCCTTGCCTGTATCTATATTTGTCTATTATACTTCTGTGAAATGCTCAGGGATTCTTTGTTGTCCATTAAAAGTTTTCTATGGATACAAATTGTTATTACTGTTTACAGTGTGAATAATAATTCTTTATCATAAGTCTGATATTCAGCTGATGTCTGTGATGTGTTTGAATGTCGGAAGTGAGTGTTTATAGATGCCAGTTCCTTTAGATGTCGATCTTAGATTCTTTAAATTTTAAATTTATGTTTCAATGTAAAATAAATTCTATAAATTACAGCGTAATTCTATTAATTCTATAACTTGGGCGTATAATTTGAAGAAAAGGATTGCCAACAAATTCTGAATTTAAGTGCCAGGCATCATCCAGTTGTCATTTTTTTCTGTTTCTCTCTTCCATTTCCTCCCTGGGTTTACTTTCCACCTAGTGCTCCTATTAAAGCAGGGTGACTTATGCACAGGAATAGTGAGAGTCTCTGCATCTCTCTCTCTTTCTTTCTCTCTCTCTTTCACTCTCTCTCTCTCTCTCTCTCTCCTTCTCTCTCTCTCTCTCTCTCTCTCTCTCTCTCTTCCCCCCCCCCCCCCCCCCACTTACCTCCAACTCCCCCTCTCTCTTTATCCCCAACCTCTGCACACTTCCCAGCATCATTTAGATGTCTTGTCTGTGGCAGCTAAGAACTGATGCTTTGCTCAACTAAGATTAATAAGTCTGAATTTCTGGTTGGTGTGGAAATACCTGTAGCCTTTATATGTTAAAACAGAAAATGTGAAGTAACTTGATTTATCTGGGCTTTGTATTGAATACTTTTGTGCTTCTGTGGACCTCAATCACACTTGAATATTGGTGTGCCTGATGTCCTTTCTTCACCCTTTCACCACCATGACTATGGTTTCTCTTTTGTCTCCTATTTTCCCCTTTGTCCCCCTCGCCGCGTTCTTTCTGCATATGCTATGCTGTCTTTCTTAATCATAGTTGGATCTGCATTTGCTCTTGCATTCATTTGAGATCTCCTTTGCCCTTATAGGCGGAATAAAATTGGAAGTTGCTGGATATAGATCTTCTGTCCAGTGAAGTCTTGGTGACTGGATCTTTTTACTATGATTTGTAGAATTCTCCACTGGCTTACGGCGTGAATAACATCCAACAACTAAAATGGAAATTTTTAAAACTGGAAATCACAAAGGAAGCAATGTGACTGGAAATATGAATTTGATGGTTGTAGGTTTGCCCTTTTCAACTAGAGATAAAAACCTAATATAATGGAATCTCAGTCATCCTCTATCAAAGTTCCCCTGGGTGAATAAGGGAAATTACCAGATAATTAAAACTCTCCAGAAGCACTCTCCTCCCCTCTCAGCTCAGATGTGGGATTCACTGATTTGTCAGTTCACAGCTTCTGCACGCATCCATTGGAACTCCAGCTGCTGAATCAGAGAGAGCTTGCCAAAAAGCATCCCCTCAACATCAACTAGAGGCTCACCAGCAACAGTGAGGCCAGTGCACTCATCTGCATTGATCCAGTCAGCCACTGCCCCATAGGTCAGTGCTGTGGGACTACTCACTTACAAATCCCTGCGGAGCCTAAAACCTTAGGTGTGCCGTTGTACTGATGAGTGGAGTTAAGGGCAATGCCTGCCTCTATGATATATTCAGTGTGCAATGTACTTATCTGTTGCATCGGGAAACAAGAAGTCAGTAAGCCAGCCAGCTGTTCTAGTGCCAGCTGAACTTGTCAATAAGCCAGATCAACAGACCTGAGAAGTAAAAATACTGCTAGGCAGATTTCTGTTAGTCTCCTAGTCCCCACAAAAGCATTACAGCTGATGAGATCTAGGATAACTGTGATAATGTGAAGGGATTGGGAACTTATAAACAAAATGTTATAGTTTTAAAATTAAATGCAGAAGGATATTCTGGAAATTGCAAATACCCTTGTTCCCACACCATCCACTTTTCTCACACCATTCCCCCCCCCAAAAAAACGAAAACTTCACATCCAACTGCTTTCGGGGTAAGTAGAAGTATTGAGTACCAGGCATGACATGGTTAAACAAAGCAGTGCTACTTATTTGATGACATTTGAAGCTAAATGTGGGTGTTGATTGCTTTAATGAAACTCCTATGTACTTTGGTATCCTAGGAATAACCAGGAGTTCATTGAATGTGGCAGGGCAGAGAATTGGACTTTGAGCTTGAAGTAACTTTGAAAGAGTTGCGATTCAACCATTTAAGATCAATGTTTCCTTATCATGCACATTGTATGATTCCCAGCAGCTTTTAAGATATTCAGATGAAATGGCCCTTTTGGACAAATTTCCTACATTCACTATTTAAGAAACAAATCACCTGAAGATAAAAGATTTGCAGGGCTGTGGAAAGGGCAGGGGAAGTGGAATAAGCTAAATTATTCTTGCAGAGAGCTGGCACAGCGCAGTGACCTGCATGACCACCACCTGTGCTGTGTAACCATTCTGTGATGCTACAAATGATTACACGCTAAATATTGTGGAGGAGGATCCGATTAACTGAGTTTCAGCATCAGTTCACAGAATTTTAACTGGTTTTAGGTTGTGATTGAATAAGTCAGGAGACGGAATGATAAAGTACACAAAGCTTGCAACCCATTGCATGAAGGTTGAGATGTTTTAAATGATAACGGGATTAGATAAAATTGATAAATTTTAATAGAGTATATTTAAAATCTGGAAATAAAAATGGGATCTGTAATACTGAAACAGTTGGATTAAATTTTTGTTTTTAAAAAAACTGAGTGCATGTTTCAGGGAAGGAAACTGCTGCCCTTAACCAATTGACACCAGGACCACATCGATGTCTTTGACTCTGAACCGCCCTTTGAAATGACCTAAAACGTTAATCGGTGGTACCACACAACTGTCAGCAGTTTGAGGTAGAATCATTTCTACAGGGCAACAGGAGATGGATGTTAAATGCTGTCCTTGTCAATGCCTCCCACATCCGAAGGAAGTCGAATAAATTAAAAATTGGGCATTCGGATCAGCACTGCTGCCTATGGCGCTGAGGACCCTGGTTCGATCCCGGCCCTGAGTCACTGTCTGTGTGGAGTTTGCACATTTGCCCTGTGTCTGCAGGGGTTTTACCCCCACAACCCAAAGATGTGCAGATTAGGTGGATTGGCCACGCTAAATTGCCCCTTAATCGAAAGAAAAAAAGTGGGCATTCAGGAGTGAAGTCAGACTGCACTCAATTGTGATGAAAATCATGCACTCCCTTACGCCAGAGATACTGGATTACTTGAAACTTTGAAGACTGAGGTCTTTAGATATTTTAATCCTATCCTTAAATAAATACCATATCTTTAGATTTCCATTCCCTAGGAAGTTTCAAAAGAATGAGCACCAAAGCAGCATGTCTAATCCTTGGAAAAACAATTTGAGGTCCTAGTTCATAGTGTTGATTTTCCATATGAGCTCCACCAATACCTATAACAATTCTAGAGCAAAGCAAATCTCAAGTATTACCCACCTTCATTTTCCAGTATCTACAACCACTTTTCATCTTTGTACAGATCTCACCTCGCCTCTTTCAGGGATGCTCGCTTGCTTTCTGCTGCATTCCTAGAGCTTTGATGCTTGATCTGTGCGTTGGGTTGTAGCATTTTCTATATTGCCATATCTATATGGGAGCTGATGCTGCTGTATTTTGCTGCTCACTTGTGCATGTGTGGTGGGTGTATTTTCTTGGTTTCTGTGCATGCGAAATCATGTTTTCCAGTCTTGCCTTAGATTGCCTGTGAGCAAAGCCGCAGGCGATCATCTAGTATGCTGTTAAATTTGTGTGAAGGTGTGATCGATCCCAAGTGTTAAGCCATAAAATGTAACCACACAATAACTAACCCACTGGTAGTTTTCATGGATCATTTTCAGGGAAAGGTGACCAGCTTTGTTTAAATAGCCTTTTAGTACAGCCATTGTTATAATGCAGTCACTGAAAAAATATTTGATTATTTTGCAGGCTACTGGCACATAATCTGACCACAATGCACATATAATTGTTTTCTGCCATGATTGGTATTTGCTCATATTTAAGAGCCCAATTCTTGAGAGTTAAAATTAATATATTCAATTCTTTCGCTTCTTTGTGATATAGAGCGTTCAGCAGGGAGTCATTAAAAACCTCAACACTTGTTTTTAAAACATAGCACTTCATATGTTAAAGCATAGTATAATAAATTTGTAGTATTTGCAAAAACTTTAAAGAACAAAATGATAAATTATCTATTTTTTTAAAGACTAGTCAGAATGACTTGTTCACACTTTTTGTGTGTGTCACCAGAAGAGGCAATTCCCAAGTTGAATGCACAGACTCAGGCCGCCGAGGATATCCTGGATAAATATAGAAGTGCTATTAAACGAGCCAGCCCCAATGAAGCAGTTGCCAATGATGAGGTTACAGGTAGGTCATGTTCCTATTAAGTTTGATTGAGAAAAAAAATACTTTTGCTGAAGTAGAAGTTTGCATTCTCTGTCTGTATGAACAAGAGTGTTTGTAGTAGCACCTCTGCTTGTAAATGTTTTAAAGTTGAACCACTGATCCATGTCAATGGGTTATGCTGAAAAAGAACTTTTGTATTGTCATTGTTGGGGTTATGGTTAGACACTGGATGAGGACAGGATTAGGCTGAGTTGTGATATCCACCTAAGTAATGTATCATTCCAGTATTCACTGGCCCTTCAATGAAGAATAGACCAGAGGAAGACAGCACCATGGCATCTTCCCATGTATAGGAGTTCATGCTTGTAGCAGATGGAGAAGGGATAAAATTGCTGTACAGTGAGGGAGGGGGATGATAACTAGTAATGTTTGAAATGTGATTCAAGCCACTCCTTTTCGATTTATCTCATCATGATTCATAATTAACTACTTCTGTGAATGATGTAGCAGGTTATTAATTCTCCGCTATTGTTCTGTTGCAATCATACATGTTTATTTAGATGCTAATGCAAAAGCCTAAAAAATACATGCCTAAATCATTGTATGTGGTACGAGAGTTTTATTTGGAGGTCTGTACCATATCTCCAAACTGTATTTGTTGGTAACCGCCAAAGCTTAAATCAGTTCTGTTGTAATTTTATAAAAGTGAATGTTTCCAATATAATGTGTGATGTTTGCTTTTGTACAGAGGCTATTGGAGATGACAGCATGCATGATTCGCCACGTGATGAAACTCTTCAAAACCTTTCAGCCGATGATCTGCCAGATTCTGCCAGCCAGACTGCACAGAATCAAGATGCCACATTCTCCTTTAGGTAACATTTATTTTCGCCTGCAGTAACAGTTAGCAACAATAAGGTTGTTGAGGTGAGTTCCGTAAGAACTTGTAGACTGCTGTCATCCTTTGCTTCCCCCTTACTGTGAAAGAATCAAACCACCTTGATCCAGGTCTCTGTCGTCCGTGAAAAGATGCTCAGGCGCATTTCTGCCTTGGACTGCTTCGAGGTGGTTCACTGCAGCAGTGTGGTTAGGATCAGGGACTTAATGGATTGACCAACTACAATGTGTTATGTCACTTTTCAACCCATTTTATCAGGTACATGTCTCCCACATTTACTTGTGAAGATTTTAATTTAGCCAGCGTGAATTGTTTGTGCCATATTTACTGGGAATAAGCAGCTAAATCTAGAGTCTTCTGTGAGAAGTGCATTGTTCAACTGTTTCCTTTCATTAGCTTAGCAATACTCTAAAACCTGCATTTTATTCTTCCAATTAGAGATGCAAAGAAGAAATTGCGAATGGCTCTGTGCTCTGCTGATTCAATTGCATTCCCCCTCGTGAGCCATTCAGCAACAAGAAATGGCCCTCCTGGAGGACCTGATCAAGGAGAATTAGAAGGTAAAAAGACTATTTATAGTTTGAGATAGATTTTAGCTTTTAAACCTGAATAATTTCTCCAGCAGCAGCAATGTACAAACTGGCAGTAAGTTCAGCAGTTCTATTTTAAGGATAACCAATGAATAAAATGGAGTTGTTTCAGTTTTGCAGTAAGAGACCACGGAAGTGCTTTCAGGCTCAGCTATTGTGATACAAATGTTGGTTTGCATTGTTTCACCTTTTCTTAATTCATGTACGGAACTTCATAAGGACTTCACACAAACAATCCTTGTTCTACCTGCATGTCATTGTGCTCATTCTACTCTTGAAGACGGGTATTTTAATCAGATTGCTCGCCTATTTTGTGACTTGATATTTTGTCAATCAAATACACGACTGTCATAGTTATAGACTAATTTTTGGACTTTATTTTTTAGACAATGAGATTGTCTGCTTTCTCAAAGTTCAGCTGGCTGAAGCCATCAACTTGCAGGATAAGCACCTGATGGCACAAATTCAGGAAACCATGCGCTGTGTTGGCAGATTTGACAGTAGAACCTGCCACAAGTTACTAGCTGCCATTGCTGAGGATTACAGGTAAAAATTTTAGACTGCTGTTTGGTTGATGGATACTGTAAGCATTAATATTTGACACGGGGGTACTTAGAAATTTGTTGTCTGTTCACATGAATCGAAACATAGAAAATAGGAGCAGTGTTCAGCTTCGAGCCTACTCTGCCATTCATTATGATCATCAGGCTCAGTAACCTGTTCCCACCCCCAACCCCCAATATCCTTTGATCCCTTTAGCCCAATCACTATATCTAACTCTGTTTTTGAAAACATACAATGATTTGGTCTCGACTGCTTTCTGCGGTTGTGAATTCCACAGGATCACCACTCTGGGTGAAGAAATTTCTCCTCATCTCAATCTTAAATGGTTTACCCCGTATCCTTAGACTGTGATCCCTGTTTCTATACTCCCCTGTCATTGGGGGCATCAACCTTGTCTAGTCCTGTTAGAATTTTATAGGTTTCTATGAGATTCCCCCCCCCCCCCCCCCCCCCCCCCGGCACCGTGTCTTATTTTTTTGAACTCCAGCAAACATAATACATAATCCTAACTGACTCAGTCTCTCCTAATACATGAGACCCACCATCCCAGGAATTAGTCTTGTAAAAATTTGCTGCACTCCCTCGATAGCAGATAAGGCAACCAAAACTGCACACAATATTCCAGGTGCGGTCTCACCAAGGCCCTGTATTATTGCAGCAAGACATCCCTGCTCCTGTACTCGAATCCTCTCGCAATGAAGGCCAACAAACCATTTGCCTTCTTTACCGCCTGCATGCTTACTTTCAGCGACTGGTGTACAAGGGCACCAAGGTGTCATTGCACATTCCCCTTTCTCAGTCTATAGCTATTCAAATAATCTGTCTTCCTGTTTTTGCCACCAAAGTGGATAACCACACATTTATCCACATTATGCTGCATCTGTCAGGCATTTGTCCACTCACTCAACTTGTCCAAATCGCACTGAAGCATGTCTTCCTCCTCCTCACAGCTCAGCCTCCCACCCAGCTTTGTGTCAATATTAAGTATGCCATAACACTTTTTTGTTGAAAGTGAGAACCACTCTCTGCACCCTTGACTACATTTATCCCTTAACCAACAATTAAAAAATCGACAGATAAATTATCTCTCACATTATGGGATTGATTTGCCAACTTCTCCCCAGAACGGTTTTCGAAAGGGAGCTACTTTTTTTTAAAATTTAGAGTACCCAATTAATTTTTTCCAATTAAGGGGCAATTTAGCGTATTCGATTCACCTACCCTGCATATCTTTGGGTTGTGGGGGCGAAACCCACACAAACACAGGGAGAATGTGCAAACTCCACACGGACAGTGACCCTGAGCCGGGATCGAACCTGGAACCTCGGCGCCGTGAGACTGCAGTGCTACCACTGCGCCACCGTGCTTCCCGAGGGAGCTACTTTTTAATGCATTAAAACATAGTGTGTTGACACAAATTCTATTTGAAAAATGGCACTGGAATGACTGGTGCTTCAAATTCAACTGAGCTAGATTTTTGGTTTCCCTATGGATTATATGTGCTCAGTAACCTATCGGGTTTTCTCAGTGATCAATAATCATCCCACACCCATTATATTGGGACTCCTTTAGTCTCTGATGCTTGATTGGGCAATCATGTACGCCTTTCTTTATAGTTATCAGCTTCCTGCACCTCACATTTGATGTCTGTTACACATTATAGCGTAAATGCCATTGAATTTATGTAACTTTAAATTGGCAGGATTTTTTGAACTTTAAGTCGACAATCATTTTGTTCTCTTTGCTTAAGAAAACGGGCTCCATATATTGCTTATTTGACACGATGCCGTCAGGGACTTCAGACTACTCAGGCACACCTTGAAAGACTCTTACAAAGAGTGTTGAGAGACAAAGAGGTTGCCAACAGATACTTCACGACAGTCTGTGTAAGACTATTGCTTGAAAGCAGGGAAAAGCATATTCTGGAATTTATTAAAGGTAAAATGCATTCCTTTCATTGGGCCACCAGCATTAACCTATGCTTTTAAATTCACTGTTGTTGATGCATGTGTTGTTAATCTGTTCCTTGAATTAACATGTTCTAAATCATTGAACTTGAACATTCATACAGGTTATAGGCCCCAGTAACCAAACTTATTTATCCAGCAAGTGGCTAAGCCGTGCAGGGCCTGTGGCCTTGGTAACTATATTCAGTTGACAGGGCATAAGGGGGACTCTATAATTAAAGAAAGACTTGCATTTATGTATAGCACCTTAAATGACTTCCGAATTTCCCCAAGTGTTTGGCTACCAAAGAATTATGGTCAATTTGCGCCAGCTAGCTCCCACAAGTGACTATGTGAAAATGACCAGATAATATCTCTCTGATGTTGAGCAAAAGATAAATCTTGGCCTGGATACTAGACATGCTCAACTGCTTTTCAAAATAGTTCACTTGAGAGGACAGTTTAATGTCTCATCCGCCTATCAAGATTGGCATAAGTAGTGACCACTTTGGTAAAGTAGTAGAGGGTGATGTAGGGTAGAGGGGAAAATAGCTATCTCCCAGGAGATTGGATACTGTTTATTGCGATGGGACAAGTGGTAGATAAGATGGATGTTCAGTCAAAATACTCCAGTCATCAGAATGGACAAGCTGATCTTTTCCTGTACATTAGTTTTCAGTATATTTTAGAAATGTTTTCTTCACGCTTCAGTTATTCAGATCTGCATTAAATCTCCGACCTATATAAACGGGGAATTAATTAATACTATTAAAGAAATTATCTTCCGCAATCTTATCATTGGAGCATAAGGTTGAGATAAATTGCTGCCCTAAAAGTTTGCTGTCCACTTGAAAGCTGCTACATGTCAAGATTGGATTTGGAATAGTTTCTTTGAAGACCGAAATCTGTTCAAATGTGACCAAAATAGATCTGCAGTCGGGCTACAAGTTACCGATGGCTCTTGGAGCCCAATGAAGGAGTGAATTTATCAGGTCCTTGTGACTTCATTACCCAGTTGTGCTTTCTCTGGTGACGGTATGTCAGTTGTTTATTCCGTTGAGTAAATCCAGGACACCAGACTGAAGATCTGTTAAATAGAGCCACAATTTTCTGTCTGCCCAAGTCTCAACTGGGGGATACCCAAATGATGTGCTGGGAAATCCGTGGAGGAAGTTCCAGTGTAAGGGTTTACCCGGCGATTGTCCAGAAGTGCTAGCTTTCTCGGGGCAGTTGTGCTGGGCAGGGAACCATCTGAAAAAACAATTTAAAATTCTAATTTTGGCTGGTTCTGCCAGTTTTGCTTTGATAGTTACTCTAAAAGAGTTTGAAGGGGGCAAGAAAACACTTCCAACTTCAGAGTAACTATTTTAAAAGCCCAGAACAAGGCCAAAGGGGACACACTCCAGATTCTGCCCCATTCCAACCCCACCCAACCACCAGTGACTGAACACCCATACTTAACGTTGAAACATACTTCCGCCATTTCAATGGTCCCTTTAAGCTCACCTGCTTTATGGCAGCTGGTGCTGTGAAAAGGCAGTGTGTCCTCCTTCGCTGCACTCCATTCACACCACACTACTGTAGCCAGGGACAAGCTTCACTCTTCCTGTCTCACCTGGACTGAGTGAAGAAGGTCAGGCGAGATGGGGGCTTTGCAATTCCAGCAAAGGTAAGTCCCTCCAGAGTGGCAATCCGCCGGTGGTTGCCACTCGGAGGAAGTTACAGCCATGCTCTCATATACCTTTTCGTCTGATCTCTCATGGTGGCCTGTCTGGACAGTGTTATTTATTAACCTTCTCGATGTATCATTTGAAATTGCCAAACCAAACCTTATTGTAATATGTCTACAACTATATAGTATGGTAATCGATATTTTCTAATTAATAAGAAAACATAAACTTTTCTAGAATTCTGAGATTATCCTTTGACAAAATAATTAGAGGCACATTTGTAATAAATGGAAATAGACTTGATTCTAAAAATCCTGAGGTTTATGACAATTTTTAATGTATGCAAAATGCATTATACAAATGCAGTTTGCAAAAATTGTTTTGGGGTAGTATATTAGCATGGATAAAGGATGGGCTCACTGAGAGAAGACAAAGTTGGGATAAGAGGGGTGTTTTCAGGATGGCAACTTGTAACTAGTGGAGGGTCACAGGGATGGGTGCTGGGGCCACAATTATTTACAATATATAAATGACTTGGATGAGGGAAGTGCTATTGCTAAGCTTGTGGATGACCATAAATTTAAAAAAAAAATTTAGCGTACCCAATTATTTTTTCCAATTAAGGGGCAATTTAGCGCGGCCAATCCACCTACACTGCACATCTTTTGGGTTGTGGGGGCGAAACCCACGCAGACACGGGGAGAATGTGCAAACTCCTCACAGACAGTGACCCAGGGCCGAGATTCGAACCCAGGTCCTCAGCGCCGTAGGCAGCAATGCTAACCACTGTGCCACCGTGCTGCCCTGGATGACCCATAAATAGGTGGGACAGCAAGTGGTAAGGTTCACATACCTATAGAGCAGGGGTGGGCAAACTTTTCCGTGCAAGGGCCACATTCAGAAATTCACAATTCACAAAGGGCCGCATAGTATATTAAGTAAAATAATTACTTCACCTGGTTATGATTCTGGGCGCCTCATATAGAACATAGAACAGTACAGCACAGAACAGGCACTTCGGCCCTCGACGTTGTGCCGAGCAATGATCACCCTACTCAAGTCAACGTATCCACCCTATACCAGTAAGTAACCCAACAGCCCCCCCCCCCCCCCCCCCCCCCCATTAACCTTAAAAAAAAAAATTTTTTTAAATTTTTTTTTTTTTTAATGACTTGGTGGGCCGCAGAAATACCTTTGGCGGGCCGCATGCGGCCCGCGGGCCGTAGTTTGCCCACCCCTGCTATAGAGGATAGACAGGTTAGGTCAGTGGGAAAACTTGGCAGATGGGATACAGTGTAGGAAAATATGAAGTTATGCACATTTGCAGGAAGATTAAAGGACGTGAATATTGTCTAATGGAGAATGCTGCGCATTTGGTAATCCTAGTGTATAAATCACAAAAAAGCTAGCAAGTTCAGCAGGTAATGGGAAAGGAAAATGGAATGTTGGCATTTTATTTCAAAGGCAATGGAGTATAAAAATAGGGAAGTCCTGCTAAAACTATGCAAGGCGCTGACTCGGCCACACCTGGAACACTATCTCCGTATCTAAGGAAAGAAATACTGGCATTGGAGGCAGTCCAGAGAAGGTTCACTAAGTTGACCCTGGGTATGGAGGCATTTTCTTATGGGGAGGGATTAAGTAGATTGAGCCTGTACTCATTGGAGTTTAGAAGAATGAGAGGTGACCTTACTGAGATGTATAGGATTCTCGGGGCTTGGCAAGGTAGATGCTGAGTGGTTGTTTCCCCTTGTGGCAGAGCCGAGGACCAGAGGGTGTAACTCAGAGTAAGAGGTCACCTGTTTAAGACCAAGATGAGGAAAAATTTCTGACAGGTAGTGAATCTGTGGAATTCTTTACCGCAGGGATCTGTAGAGGCTGGGTCATTCAGTATGTTCAAGGTTGAGATAGGCAGATTTTTAATCAGTAAGGGAATCGAGGGTTAAGGTGGGAGAGCAGAGTTAAGGATCACATCAGATTAGTCATGATCTCATTGAATGACGGAGCAGACTCTTCTAATGTGAGGAAGTTAGATGATTAACTCTGAACAGCCAGTTCAAATTGAAAATTACTTCCATATTTCAGCTTGAAAATGTCCACATTTCCAAGCATTTAAACTGTAGCTCCCTCTTGATAGTTTAGTATTTGTGGATAAAGGTATTTCACCTTGTAGCATTAAGTCATTCAGATCAGAAGCGCACATTCTTGTCAGCTGATTTGGCTTGGGTATAGGTTGGGATAGTGTACTTAGCCTCCGTTCTGCTGCGCTGGGAAGGAGCAAGATTAACCATTCTTGCTTGTTGACCATTGACCCACTGCTGTGAAATTTGCCAGCAATGGGTCAAAACAAAACCTGGATCTTCATGGAAAATAACCTATCAAAACTCACTGTTTTGCCTCGCACATGAGTGAGGCACTGGAGGATAGCCATTGCCTCCAAAATGATAACGCAGCAAAATTCAACACCTTTAGACGAGAGGGTGAAAATGAAGAGGAAAACCATTTCAACCTGAATCCTTTTCATCTAAAGTAAAAAAATAACGTTTTTGAATACTGGTTGAATTAGCTTCACTAAGGGCAGCACGGTGGCACAGTGGTTAGCATTGCTGCCTCACGGCGCTGAGGATCCGGGTTCGAATCCCGACCCTGGGTCACTGTCCGTGTGGAGTTTGCACATTCTCCCCGTGTCTGTGTGGGTTTCACCCCCACAACCCAAAGATGTGCTGGTTAGGTGGATTGGCCACGCTAAATTGCCCCTTAATTGGAAAAATGAATTGGGGACTCTAAATTTATAAAAAAAAAAAAAAAGAATTAGCTTCACTAATTATTTTTTTTGTGTAGATTTTCAGAATCTCACTGCAGCAGATGACAAAACTGCCTTAGTGGAAGAATTCCTGCAGTCATTATACGGAGCGATGGCACAAGATGTTATCTGGCAGAGTGCCAGTGAAGAACAGCTCCAGGATGCGCAGATGGCAATCGAGCGCAGTGTTATGAACCGCATTTTCAAACTTGCCTTCTACCCCAATCAGGATGGTGACATTTTACGTGACCAGTAAGTAACAATATATAATAGTGTGCACAGTTTTGAAAATAAGAGCACTTAAAGCAAGTTTTTGATTGTAGTACTTTTTATGAAAATGTTGCTGAACCTCCTGCTTCTTGATTGTTGTGCAAGCCGCAGAAGAAAAATAGTAAAACGGCTCTAAAGGGAAAGAATATAGTTGCCTTGGTCTATTCTCCTTGGTGATGCAGAAGTTTGTTATCTATGCTCGTCCCTGCTCTTTATACATAACCAGTGGACTTATGAGGCACCCTAGCCTGGCAGCATCTGTGGAGAGTGAATCAGAGTTCATGTTTCAGGTCGTGACATTTTTTCAGGTCATGACCTTTCTGATAATAGGTTGGAATCTTAATTCTCTCCGGATGCTGCCAGACCTGTTGACCTTCTCTAGCACAGTGTTGTTTTTATTTTGGTTTCCATCATTTGCATTATTTGGCTTTTTGCAGTTTTGTTGATGCCTAACTTATTTTTTGACTAAAGTGTAGCAAAAATTGTGTTGGAGATGTGCTCCATTTAGTGTGAATGAGATTCAGTGGAGTGCTTGACAGTTGTAGCAAAAATAAGTATCAAATCAGTGCCACCACTAGAGTAGCACGGTGGCGCAGTGGTTAGCACTGCTGCCTCACGGTGCCGAGGCTCCGGATTCAATCCCAGCTCTGGGTCACTGTCTGTGTGGGGTTTGCACATTCTCCCCATGTTTGCGTGGGTTTCGCCCTCACAACCCAAAGATGTATAGGGTAGGTGGATTGGCCACACAAAATTGCCCTGTAATTGGAAAAAATTAATTGGTTACTGTTATGGGCCAGGGTTTAGAGATCCCCAAAGTATATCATGGCGTTCACGTCACCCACAATTTTTAATAGATTGTGGTCTGGGGAGCACACGGCCCAATCTACAGGTGTGGTACAGCAGAAATGGAAAGTATTTTTAAAAGCAAAACAATGTTTATTCTATGAACTCAAGTTAACTTTTTTAAAACATACAGTGAACATCTTAGCAACCATTAATTCAAATACAACCCCCAAAGGGGCTGGTTTAGCTCACTCAGCTAAATCGCTGGCTTTTAAAGCAGACCAAGCAGGCCAGCAGCACGGTTCGATTCCCGTACCAGCCTCCCCGGACAGGCGCCAGAATGTGGCGACTAGGGGCTTTTCACAGTAACTTCATTGAAGCCTACTCGTGACAATAAGCGATTTTCATTTCATTTCAAAGAGTACAACACTACGTACTCCTTAATAACTTCCCAAACAACATCTAGAAGACCAAAGAAACACCTTTTAACAGAAGCACATCAGGTTTACATTCCCTACTGAAAACATTTGTAATTCTGTATTCACCAAATGATCAAGAGATCGTCTTTTCATGGCAGAGAGATCAACAGTACACCTGCTTTTTCTGGCTTCAGCTCCAACGCTGAAAAAACAAAAAAACAAACACACCCAAGCTTTCCTCAAAGTGAAACTAAAAAGCAGAGCCAGAGCTCAGCTCCACCCACACTCTGACATTACTGCAATAACATCAGCAGACAGGCATTACTTAAAGTGACATTCTCATCACAGTACTCTAAATTTAATTAAAGAGAATCAGTGCTGCCACTCAAAAAAAAAAAGTCAACTTTCCTGCCCTCATGGAATCTAGATGCCACCAATAAAGAAATACCCGAGTTCATAGTGTATGACTACCTGGGCGGACATATGGTTTATGCACAGGGGTGGTCTACAGTTTGGGCATTTTTCAAGAGAGAGAAATCTGAGGTTGAGTCAAACAAAGCTGCCAGAGCAAAAAATGAAGAAATCCGAGATCATTGCAACGAGGAGAAAAAAGAAATGGCATAGATATCTTTAGTGTTTGTGATATAGAGCAAACAGCTTTCACTTACTCTTCATCGGCACTGATATGATTGCACTTCAAAGCAACCAATTGTATCTGAAGAACTCTAGATGTGATAAATTGCTGTATAAATGCATGTTCTTTCTTTACCTTGGTCGTTGAGGAGCTGTGCTCATCTGAATTTTAGTGCCCTCTTAATATCTAAAGTTTATTTTTTTAATAATCTTCAGAGTTTGGAATGTCTTAAACTAAGGAGGTGTCACATTTCTCCTGTGTCCGTTATAATACATAATTTTTTGGGGTTTATTATGAAGGGTGGGCGATGCTTTCGTATTGCAAATAAATGGTAGGCTTCTGCGATTCATTCAATGATAAATGCTGCAATGTAAAGTCCAGTTTATTTAATAGAAATAGCCTCCCCTTTATATTTCATCTGGTAATCTGTAATATCGGTTTGGCAGATTAGGATAAAAGCAAATGACAACATTTGTCTTCTACATAGTTCTGACTGTAAGCTCTAGAATTCCTTCTCCAAACCTCTCCACCTCTTCAACTCCCACTCCTACACTTCAGTTCCTTCTTTAAAACCCACCTCTTTGACTCGATGTTTAATTATCCTTCCTGATGCCATCTCTTTTTTGCTTCAATGTCAGTTTTCCTGTGATTATGCTTCTGATTAGTACCTTGAGATGTTTTCTCACCTTAAAGGCACTATATAGATGCATGCTGTTATTGTTTGAGCAATTTAAGTTATATTTTAACTTTTTTTTAATCCTAACTTTAAGTCACAGTGTATTTTCTTTTCAGGCTTTTCTATGAGCACATTCAGCGTCTATGTAAAGTTGTCAGTGCAAATCACCGGGCACTTCAAATTCCAGAGGTAATAATACTAAATTTACTTGGGTTACTCTATTTAACAAAACATCAGTTACAAATATGTTGTGTTAGTCAACAATACAAAAGGGCTTTGAGAATTGCACTTTTAAAATGCTGATGCAAAGTCAGTGGACACATCTGAATTATGCACAGATAACGTATAAAATTGGTAGAGTCAAAATGAAACCTGGAAATGCAACATGGTGCAATCGAGCAGTCGTGCTCTGACTTATTGAACCGTGCATTTGGTTTAATTCAGTTGCCCACAAGAGTCCCCAGTATGATTTTGTATGGACAAAGGTTGTTCGGTCCAAGTGTTTCTTAAGCAAATCTGATCAGTTGACATAAGAGCTACAGAATTCTATGCACATGGGGGTAGTGTGTGGAGGGGAAATTCTGTTGTGGCAAAAGCAACCATTCGAGTAATGAACCAGAATCCTCCATTGCTTAAGAACATAATAACATAAGAGCAGGTACAATGATTAGCACTGGTGCCTCACGGCGACGAGGACCCGCGTTTGATCCCAACCCCGAGTCACTGTCCGTGTGGAGTTGGTACATTCTCCCTGTGTCTGCGTGGGTCCCACCCCCACAAACCAAAGGTGATGGATTGGCCACACTAAATTGTCCCTTCAATAGAATTTCTATTTAAAAAAAAAAAACAGAAGAGCAGGAGTAGACCGTACAGCCCCTCGAGCCTGTTCTGCAAATCTGTGCAATTGAGTCTGATCTGCCTCAACTCTGCTTTCCTGCCCGCATGCCATATCCTTTGATACCCTGAGAGACTCGCTGGGTTTGGTAATGATGACCAAGCCTAAAGGCCAATCCAAATGAGCTTTGGCAACATCAAAGATGCTAGTTATATTTTTACGTTTTAACTGATTATTTGTTCTTCACTTAGTTTAGTTTAAATCATCATTTGTTGCCTCTTCCAGCCAGTAGGTTGGGTTGTATATAACTGTGAATATTTGCTGCCAGTGCTTCTCAATTAAAATCATTTGAAAGTACATTTATAATGGTGAGCAGTTAGCTCTTGCCTTCCTTGGAGAGGTTTCTTGGAGTCTGAACCTCTCGCTGTTTACTCCCTGTCCTGCTTCCTATTCTCAGCTGAGCAGGTCTTGTTCTCAAATCTTGGTTTCATTCTGATGCTCACACCAGAAAGTGAGAACGAGAGGGCGATTTGAATCTTGGTCTCTCTTTGTTTCCTTTCCCATCTCCCACCTTCCCATGACTGACATTGCAGTTTCAGATATAGAGCATGAAGGAGGTAAATGCACATCATAGCATTTTCATTGTTCTGTGATGTTTGAGCCAGATGGATTGATGGCTGGATGCTTGTCCAAGTTCCAGCTGGTTGACAGGTGAGTGCTCTGGTACCACCTGCTCTCAGTTTTTTCCACCATTATTGCCAATTGCTTATTTCTTTCTGATGTTCTCCACTTTTTTAGCTCACCTGAAAGCGTTCAATCTTTGGAGTACCGGTTTCTCGAGAATAGGCAGCTAGAAACAGTTGAAGGTCTGAGACCGAGCCTTTGTGACTTGTCTTCCCCCTCCTCTTACAATTCTTCTCTCTCTCTCCCTCTTGTCCCCCCCTCCCCCCCCAAAAAAGGTCATCTATTGCAACCGAATACACTGAAGCATGATGCACGTCTCTGGAAGGAGACTAATCCTGGCAGATATTACGGCCACCGTCCCGTGCTTTAGTTCAAAATCATGAAGCCCATTGTGGTCTGATATTTTGCCGTTCTTTTGTGCAGACCGTTGGAAGCCAGCACGCTGGAGCTGTTGTGACACCTATGGGGGGGGGGGGGGGGAAGAAGAGTCTGTTGAGGCATTTCTGAGACAGACAATAGAAGGAGGCAACCAGTTTGAAATTTTCTCTGCAGCTCACAGATATGTTTCTGTTAATAGTTCACAGTGGTTTTAATCCTTTGTATTAATATGAATAACATCTGCTTCTCAGATATTGTCTCCATAAACTATAAATTAATCCTTTTCTTACTAAGTAAGACTTGTGGTGAGAATGTGATATTCTGTATGTGACACTCAGTTTTGTGTCTTCACTTCAGGTGTATTTGAAAGAAGCTCCATGGCCATCTGCACAGTCGGAGGTTCGAACGATCAATGCGTACAAGACCCCGAGAGATAAGGTTCAGTGTATCCTGCGAATGTGCTCCACCATAATGAATCTGTTAAGCCTGGCCAATGAGGACTCAGTCCCTGGGGCAGATGACTTTGTTCCTGTTCTTGTGTTTGTCCTTATCAAGGTGAGCCATCAGATGAATATCAATTATGTACAGCAATGTATTTATAATGCAACCACTCCAAAATGTCACTGGCATTCTCATCTCAAAAACGCAAGTAGGGGGATGCAACCTTCTGCTAAGTTACTGAAAATCACACTCGCCGCGTAAACCGAATTGCTTTGTAATGTACCATTTTATCTCTTTAAAATTATTTTCCAATAGTTATATGTTGCAAAAAAGTTTTATTTAGATTGCCCTTCATCTGTTTGTTTTCAGTGAATGATGGGCAACAGTCCTGTTAATTTTCATCTTGAATACCTAATATTGGAATAACTAAACTTTAAACCAAAAATGGTTAAAATTGCTCATGGTAGAAAAGGTGCTTTCTCTGTTCAATCCATTGCAAATTTGTATTTTGGAATAAGAATATTATCTGCCATCAGTAAGGTTATTATTTTAATGTATTTTGAGGAAGAGTCCGTGTCATCAATTCCTGTGGGATTTTGCAGTGCTAATGACAGCTTCTTTAGGCTAATTGGCAATGCGAGACAATACGACTTGCCTGATGGAGATAATGTACTTCAGGTGGTATAAAGCACCTTTAATCTAATTGAAATGTTCCAAATGCCTTCTGTATATTTATATTTCCCATGAAGCATAAGTTAGGACATCGGTATTGAATGGAAAGTAATATATTGTGCATGACTCTCTTTCTTTATCCCTCCTGATTTTTGTACGCTTTTAATTCATCTCTTCTTTTGTACCTTTAGGCTAACCCACCCTGCCTGCTGTCCACTGTTCAGTACATAAATAATTTCTATGCCAGCCGGCTCGGTGGAGAAGAATCCTATTGGTGGATGCAGTTCACAGCTGCAGTTGAATTCATTAAAACCATTGATGATCGCAAGTGATGCAGAACACCACCTGCATGACAGACTGTTAGGAAAAGTGAAAAGATTTACCGCAACTGTTTGTGGGAGGGGATCTGAAGACTGAATCTTCTCCTCCTGTATTATAGATGTACATAGTGTGGAGGCATTTAAACAAAAAAAAAACAACTAGATTCAGTGGGTCTTTACCAAAATTAACAATCAAATTTACTAACAGGTCTTTATATATTTCTGCCGTATAAAGTCAACAGGTTAGCAATGCAAAAAGGGACCACACTTTTTCAGGTATTTCAAAAATTTGTCGGTGTACTGTAGGAAGATGACACAGCTCCCCTACATTAACCTGAATTTTGAGCTGGAGCCTCAAACAAGTGCAGTGATAATTCTCCTGCCCCACACAGACGCACACGCGTGTGCGCGCACCCAGTAAAATATAGCCAGCAACCAACTGTAGCTGTTTTTTTTCCCCACATTAAAGTTTTTCTTTGACGAGTGCCCAGGCAAAAACCTGGAGGGGAAACCTGTGTGTGCATTTGAACAAACAATCATACCTGCCCTGAAATAAATTTACTGGTGATATACAACGTGTCAGAACCCGAGGTTAAGAATCCACGTCTGCAGTTGATCATTTTATCTGAAAAAGTCACTCTCTCGCATTGCTTCAATATATTTTTGACCCTGCTGTTGTTATTATTTCCAAAGTTTGGACTTCTCTTAGGCCAGGGTATCGTACCTGATGTTGCAACCTCATTGGCATATGTTTGAATTAACTGTTAGCATTTAACCATCCTGTTAGTAAAGTGGCATAGGACTATATTTGTATTAGTTGCTGGGGTTAGCTTTATAAACATAATCCAGATGATGATGCTTTTCTGGAGGTATTTTTACACTGAGAGCTATTTCATTTGGATTGAGGAGCAGCAGGGTCTGTTTGCTGGTTCTCAACATTTGCAGCTCTTAAACTGGTTCCTTTTTGTGTGGCAGAATCATAGACCCAGAAAAAGGTTGATCTGAGAGATTGCTTTCTGAGTAAGTGATTCAGTTTTAGCAGGGCAAATGCAGAGAATTGATATGTGGATACTGCTCTCCCATTATCCAAACTAAACAAGCTATAAGACGAGAGCAAATTAATAGTGAAATGTTGAACTCCCAAAGCTACTGTTGAATTCCAGCCTCGACTGCCATTCAAACTCCTCTATCCTCTAGCTTCTTTTCCCTGTGCAACCGGAAGAGGTGCAAGGACCATTCATACCTACAGAAGCACCCCCTCCAACTCCCGGACCACAGAGTTTCACTAATCTCCATGAAGAAGTTTGCAACCGTGACTCTCTTGGCTAAAACAGGAAGTGAATTCTGAGAGATATGAAAACAAGAGAGGAGGATTAATTCAGATCACTTCAGTACCTTACCATAGCTGAAACGTCCAGTTGACAGCAGTGCCTTTGTCAACAGCAAGCGCTAAAATTTCACAGACAACATGAATGGACAGCCATACATGACTCACTTTTACATCACCTTTATGGAACCGTTTTTAATAAACATAATCAGAAGGCATTGGGAGTTGGTTCTTCCAAGAACAATTTCCAGTTCAAAGTTCAAAACTGAAGTGAGTCTGATTGTTAGGATATATAAATGATAAGATGAGAGAATTTAAATTATTATATTTTAAGTTGCGTTATGAATGGCTTATAAAACGATAGAATTAAATAATGGCAGCTCCAATAAGTTAAGTTTCTTTTAAGACTGACTTGCTGTGTTTTTTCTTAATATTAAAAAGGGAGCATTATTCTGGGTCGTAGAATGGTAATTTTAATGTAAATTCACCTGACTGTTCATATATTTTTTAGACAATAAAGTAACTTGAGTGAAGATGGTCTCCATTGTGCTGATCCCCAAAGCCAGCCTAAAGTTAACCTGCTATCATATTGGGACTTTAGGACAGCAAAGGCTGCCTTGCAGGATTGCTTCTCCTGAGGTTGTCAATCTGCAGATTGGGCCTGACATTTTTCCTGATCTGGAAACTAGAAATCTAGTCCCATTTTTTTTTTTTTGATGGTGCTGTTGCTTTTTGGGTTTTCCAAGGAATGATGCTACCTTCTGCTGACCAAAATAGTAGCTCACTAAAGGAAAATCTGTTTGATACATCACCTAAGTAGCAAATCTCTGTAGGACTTGTGTGAGATGGCTTTATAAACTCAGAATATCTCCTCCCAAGGGAGGAAGATTTTTAAAATTTAAAGTAAGTACTTTCCCATTAGCCCCAAAGAACGACAGTCTCCCATAACCATTGTTGCAATTCTTGCGCTAGAATTATTGAATTTCTCAATGTTTCATCAAGTTAATTAACTGAATTGAAAAAACCTTTGCACAATGTATTAAAACATTCTAACTATGTATAGTTAATGTGGGAGCAGAAATCTCCTTGTGTCAGCTTGGAGTAAAAGGACCTTATTCTGCCAAATTGCAAAGCACTGTCCTGATCATTGAACATTCAGTCTCAAAATCAATCTCATCAGCAACACAACCAAGACTCATTTAGCAAAATCCAAGTTCCTATAAACCTTTTAGAACCTGTCTGCAATGAAAGTAAAGGTCACGTAATGAGCTGCATATTTCATTATGGCAGTTGACGTGTGAAGATTTGATGGGGAATATGGTCTACACAATAATAAAGCCAAATACCTTCCTAGGTGACAAAATCTATCTGCCTGATTACAGCCATGAGATTTTTTTCACATTTGTGTATGCTTCCAAGAACAAATTTCATCCCACTCTACAGACAATAGATGATCACTGTTCAGAGTTGTATCCAATTACTGAAAGTAAGTTTAACTTTATTTTAGTTTGGTGTAATTAAGTTTGAATTTTTGGGCAGTTAAATGTCTTGCTATTATGTACTAGGTAACACTATTGGGATACATGATCAAATTATATATTATCTCTGGATACTGCTAATCTTGAATTATTCACTTAGGATCTGAATTTAATATACTGGTGCACTCTTCAGCCTGGTGGTGGTGGTGTTAGAAAACTGGAGAAAGTAAATACGTGACTTTTAGCTGTGAGGCGTCAATGTAGCTGCGAGATTTCTTATCTGATCACCTGAACAGAAATTGTCAGTTGTCAGTGATTTGCTGCAAAAATGCTTTACAGAGGAGCAACTTGAGACACCGAATCAGAAGGGAATCGTCGTTTTTCAGAACTGAAAGATCCTCTTGGCCTACTTGATGTCATGTAGCCTCAGTGTTCCCCTAGTGTCACAGACCAATCAGTGCCTTGCAGCTCCAGAATTTCTGCATCATTGGGGCACACCTCACAATAGTAGACCTTGCAACTGTAGTGCTTTGGACCCATGGGGGGTTGGAGGGAAGGTGTGGCTGAAAATGTGCTCATCTCTGCTAAAGACTCATTTGTCTCTCACTGATAATTGGTTGACTCGAATCCATACTTTCGTGGTTGCACTTTTGAATAATTTTTAGTATTGTAATGAAATTTATTAATATTTGAGAAATATGGTTTTTAAGAGTAAACTTTGATTTAGAGTGAAAAAGAATTCTAAATGTACACCATTTGAAATTTAGGGATTGGGGTTTATTTATTTTACAATTAGACTTCTTGTGAAAATGGAATTGTCAACTATTTATTTTTAACATGCTTTTTTGTTTTTGCAAACATTCATTCTAAAATTGCCTTTTTGTTTTAAGATGCGAGGTTTGGTCTGATATGTTCAAGTCTTTCGTACTTTTTTTTCCATTGCAGCTTGTATTTGAGTCATTCATTATATCCCTGGAGACTTTGCTTTGGAATGTAGGGGAAGCTGCCACTTATAAATTATTTGAACAATGACAAAACTTGCAGCTACTTTAATCATTTTTTAAAAAGTATACTGACATGCATATAGACCCAGAAAGCACAGTAATAAGGACCAAACAGCAGCAACATGCACCATCTTATCAGTGATATCCTGAAACAACAGGAATGAACTAATGCTTTACTGCAGTTAGCAGTTCAGAACATGGATGGGACTGTTATACTTAAATTAACCTGAGGTAACTTAATACTGTGTTCTGTTTGTTAACTGCATCGCCTGTGTTACTGCCTCTTTGGAACTGTTAGAACCTTTACAAACTTAAGTTAATGAGCTTGCACAATCTTGCACACAGGAAAAATGTATACTGTCTTTAATGAGATTAATGTAATATATCATTCTATGCTGATTAAAGGGAGAGGTTTATCCCATTGCTTGTGTCTGTTGGTGAATTTGGTAGTTCTTGCCATGTAGAATTGATTTTGATAATTCTCTTTGTATGCAATATGGGTGGATTTCAAATTGTACAGCACATCGCAGGTATGTACGTACTGTACAGTGTCTAAAATTAATCCAATTGGCTTTAACTGCAAATCTAACTAGAAATAATCCTAAAATTTAACTTCCAGTTGTGTGCAAACGTGTAAGTTGTGTAAGGACTTCAGACATGAGGTTTCAACTGTATTGTATATTACAACTTAACAGCAACAGTAGGAGCAGTAATGCAGTGGTGCTCAAGTGAAATCAATGGAACAAATCTAGTTTACAGATAGGGTTGAGTAAGGCAAGAATAAACAGTCTACAGGCATGACGTGTCAGGGATTGCTGATGTTACATTTATTGCATCATTCCCCACGCAATGGTTCCTTCCTTAATTCAGCCAGACTATCGAGGTGCTAAATGGAATCAGGCTATTTCCCTAGAGGGAGGAAAAGCATAAATTAATAACTTGCATTTGTCTACCACTTTTCAAAAGTCTTGAGGTCAGAAGAGACCAAGAACTGCAATCAAACGGCTTGTTTTTCTTTTCGTTCAGCAAAGGAATACTTTCATTATCTCAGCGTTTGCTGCTTATTCGCACTCATTGTCATTTTGCACCAATTTGAGATTTTCATTTTTTGTGCTTATTGTGTATTTAGATCTAATTCCATTGAAGTGGCTAAATTCATGTAAGACAAGACTAGCACCATGTAAAGATTGAAGAAAATATCTCCCATTGCCAACACTCAAAGATTCCTAACAAAGGTTCCAATGTGGAAGTTCTGACTACTATTCACCTATTTCAAACTGGCAGCACAGTGGCATAGTGGTTAGCACAGTTGCTTCACAGCTCCAGGGTCCCAAGTTCGATACTTGGTTTGGGTCACTGTCTGTGCAGAGTCTGCACGTTCTCCCTGTGTTTGCGCGGGTTTCCTCCAGGTGCTCCGCTTTCCTCCCACAGCCCAAAGATGTGCAGGTTAGGTGTATTGGCTATGCTAAATTGCCCTTCGTGTCCAAAGAAAGTTAGGTGGGGATAGGGTGGAGGTATGGGCTTAGGTAGGGTGCTGTTTCCGAATGCAGGTGCATACTCGATGGGCCGAATGGCCTCCATCTGCACTGTAAATTCTATGAACTAGACTCGGCCAGTGAAATGTTTCTGTTCGCCTGCATGCTTGGGCTATACAGGGGCAAAGGTAATATGGGACCAGTGCTGATTTGTAAGTAATTCAGAGTGCTTAGGCCTGGCGATGCTCGTAGAAAATAGTGGATAAACTAGGGCTGTGTGAAATTTGTGCTTTCAGGGGTACCAGTCTGGTGGAGCTTTCCCTAATTGAGGGAAGGTGTGTTGTTGGTGTCTCTACTGGGTCTAATTCGATTGAAGTGGCTATGCTGGTAGGAGCAGAAATAGGCTATTGAGTCTGCTCTGTCATTCAATGGGATCATAACTGATCTGATCAGGTGATGCTCAAGTCCACTTTCCTCCTGCCTTATCCCCATAACCCTTGATTCCATTCCTGGTCAAATATCAGTAGAGTAGGAATTGTGACCCATATTCTTCACTGAAATGAAAACAAACTGGACAGTAACTCTGGTATTAGTATCCCTTGAGGTGAAACTAGCTAGCTCCATTCAGATCAATGAACCCAAGGAGGGAGGGGGGGCTCACTGCTCCAATATAAAAGCAGAAAATACTGGTAAGGCAGAGCAGCTCAGGCAGCATCCGGGGTAAGAGAAACGGGTTAATGTTTCAGGTTGGTAAATTTTGTTCACTGGCAAATGATAGAAATGTCACAGTTTTTAAGTGTAGGGAGTTTCCTGTTCTGTGAGACTTAACCAGCTGAGCAAATTGGGGGGAGCTGTCAGAACGCTTGAGGCACAACTCTATGATGTGATTCACCCTATGCGTTCTTATTGTGCACCTGTGGGTTACTGTTAAACTACAAGAATTTCCAAGCAAAATAGACATGACCTTTCAGGTCATAAATCCAACAAACCTGCAGAATTTCTTGCTGATTCCAAGGTAACATATAGAATTCCTAATCAGACCAACATTTAGACAAAATCTCATCCAGTATAAATATAATATTTATTCAAACAGCCATAATGTATATTGTAAATGCATTCAACTTCCGAAATAATTTTCTGGATCTTTGCTATTCTTGGATGTATTTGCAATGTGGGACGGTGACCACAAGGTGGCAGACTTAGCTTATGTACAGTGATCATTCTCTGGTCTCATCGTCATTTTGAGTTCACTTTAACCAACTCTTAATTCCTGGCTTTCTGGATTTAGATTGGGGGGGGGGGGGGGGGGGGGGGGAGAGAGAGAATATGTGCCAAGTGGGTGACATCTCAAGTATCTTCCCCTCCTTTGCTGGGTGAACAACTTGCTCTCGATCAAGATTAAACAATCTTATGTTTTCTAACCGGCTGTGCGTTTTGTTATCAAGTCTGAAAAGAGATTTATGGGCCTCCTATAGTTTGAAGTACCTTTTTGAATGGGGCGGTGTTAAACCAACCCCACACTATAAACAGCGGTGAGATGCACGCAAGGGGGCAGCGAGGTAAATGCGTGACGGACAAAGAACCAAAGGTTATGCCAATAGGGTTAGGAAGAGACTTGTGTGGAACATTAACACTGGCGCGGTCCAGTTGGGGCAAATGGCCTGTTTACTGTACATTGTATCTCACTCTATGTAATACACTTAAGGTCGAATGTGAGTTCTGTTGATTTATTTCCCCCCCCCCCCCCCCCCCCCCCCTCTCGCTGAGTCTAACACCGCTGTTGAGGGAGGAAACCTGCGGGCTGCACACTCCTAGCAGTTTGTATTTACTGGGAAGCAACGTGCATTAGAGAGAATAATTCGAAGGGATGGCTGACAGCGCGTTTAAAGGTTTTGGGACTGTTTACGATGGTTTGAAGAGGCAGTTCCAGAAAGAAAAGCCAACGGTGTGGCACAAATGGGGAAGGGGAGGTGGTTCTGGGGAGGTAACGTCGGAGTGGGGCAATGGAGGGGATTTGAAGATGAAAATTATTTTCTGTTTAATGCATTGGAAAGAGGAAATTGGGAGTGGGTGAGCGAGTTGAGCAGTGGATCAGGGATCTTGAGTCGGTTAAATTGGGAATTATGGAAGATGACAGACCAGCAACAATGACATGGAATAGTGGAGTCCAAGAATTATAACAATAACACCAGATTGTACTGCAGAGTTTGAAATGAGTGGTCTGGGGGATAGATATGACATGAGGCAGAATTGCTCAGGGTCAGTACGGTGAGTCAAATGGAGGCCAAAATCAATCGCTTCAATCTTCCCAGTGTTCAACTGCAGGGGGGACTGATTCCTCATTGACTGGATAGTTCTTTCGCTGTACGTGACCCGCCATAGCTGCTCCATGCACAGCAGGATTAGTCTCCCTCTGGGGAATGTTTCCTGTTGTGGAGTCACAAAGAGAAGGGAAAATATATTCATTTTACTAATCCAAGTGCAAGATGCTCCTGGTTTTGCATGGACCAAGAATGCAAATAGAAATCAATCTCAATTTTCATATTCGTTCAAATTGATCTGAAGGCTTTCCCTTTTTGAAAGACTAGCTACACTATAAACCCCAGGCCGGTGTGGAGCAGGGTGAATGCACATCTGTCTGGAGGCTGCTCGGCATTTCTGGGCCCCAATTAAACACTTAGCAGCAAGTGCAGTTTTCTTGTATCCAAGTGGATGCTTCATCAGATTAACTACTTAGGGGAGACTTAGGCCTTGAGGGGAGACTGTTATGTATATGAACATATTTGTAATGCATCAAGCTTCGGTAAAGATCTGCAATACATCGCCTTTAAACTGCGGCGTTTGTCATTTAAAAGTCTTGCCAATGTTGCATTTGGTGTCTTTTCTCTACATTTAGCATCAAGCGGACTGAGTGAGGGTCTTGCAGCTGCCTTGACAGATTGACAAGATACATTTAACTGAAATATAAATCGTTTGCTTTGTTTTAGTCTCCAAAACTTAAACTTTAGGGCGTGCGGCGCTCAATAATCAACACAGCTGTCATTGCAACCTTCCAGGACCATGGGTTAAGCACTAATGTGTATAGTTAGTAATTGTTTGGATTGCTGTTATCAGAGTTCCTGGCTAATCCGCCTGTTTGTCTATGTGTGTAAAACGTGCATTTCTGTCACGCCTAGGTGTGAAAGACGACCATTCATTTCCTGCTGATTTTTATTTTGCTTGCCCTCTCTTCGAACCGCTCCCGGGTCAGAGCAACGAATTGATCCCAATGTGTCCATTTGGACCCCATTCTTTCCAGGATGTGCCCAAGTAGAGGCCTTAAAAACGTAAAAGCAGGCCCACCGAAATATTAACACCCCTCTCCAGGCCTCCAGCGACCTGTGAGTAATGTCACAGGCCATCCGTTCATGCTGCGAGCTTCCTCTCAATAACTTTCCAGGAAGCACGTCAATTTCAAGGCGGATTTGACGAGCTTGATTCTTTTACAATAGTTTAAAACCGTCTCTGATGAAAGGCTGGTTTTCTGCTTGGACTATGCTGAGCTGTCAGAGTGTGGAATTTGAGCAGATACCTTCCTCCTCGATGTTGCACCTTTTAACCTCGAGGCAAATTTACCTAACTGGTTCAGGTGAAGTTCACTGTAGGATATCAATTGAATTTTAATAGCCCAGCTCATTTCCAAATCAGCACCTAAATTCCATCCTCTCGAAACACCACGGCCCTTCATTGGTCTGCTTGAACTGATTCTTTTATAAACTGCAACAACAAAAAACTTGTGATATTAGATCAGAATTCAAACTTGATGGTAAAAGTGATGGTAAAAACACCAGCCTTTTGCTGGTGTTATTTGTCTTCTAGTCCAGCAGGTGGAGTTGTGTTGAGGGAGCCGCCAGGTCTGCAGTCTCCGGATTAAAATGCACTGGATTACAAGGTCCTCGTTCCATAAACTCTGCAACCATTTCCTATCTGGCAATTATACATTTGAATTATTGCTCGCGGGAGAAGCATTGGTAAATTTGGTTATTTTATTCCCTGAACGAGCTGCGCACAGAACTAAAATATCCGCCATACAGTGCACATGGACTGTGGTCAATGCTAGTAATTAACACTTGGTCAGATATTAATAGCTCATTTGTTGCTGTCACAAGACCTTCCTCACTCAATGTCACAGCCTGTCGAATACTTGGTGTTGGGTGACAGAACTCGTGAACAGTTACTAAAAATAAACCGGGACCCTGTCCTGTATTATGATTCTAGTTTAACATCAGGGTTCAGTTAATTGTTGCTACTTTCAGTCAGTTCAGATTGCTTTACATCACATTTATTTTCGAAAAGAATATCATTCTTTAACTGCTGCCATCATGAATGAAGGGCTTGCATTGATGTAGCGCCTCCCGTGCACCGCACCAAGCCTGCAGATCAACGAGTAGCGGAATGAGGATTGTTGCAGCAGTAACTCCAGTCTTATCTTCCACAATTGAAATATTTAAATATTGCTGATGAATACACTGCACCCTTCCCCCCAAAAGCAGCTGACAAGTATGTGGATATTTGTACTTTTTTTGTCAGAATTTAGCACGTTTGACACGTTTATTCCTGTGAATATCTGACTCTGCACTACACAAATAGATTGGATTTTTTTTTAATGATGCAAAGATGTGGGGCTGGATGCTCTGTTTTTGGAACTATGTCCCCATGTCGCCATCAAAACTGTGGACTTTTTCTGGCGTGCAAGGGCCATATATTCATTGCTGGGCCTGCAGGGGGCTAGTAGGGACCCAGTGTAAATCTAGCAGGTTTTGCTGCAGTTAGGGGCCCTGCACTTCCCGGTCTGAGGCCACGCATGAAATGAAATGAAAATCGCTTTATTGTCACGGGTAGGCTTCAATGAAGTTACTGTGAAAAGCCCCTAGTCGCCACATTCCGGCGTCTGTCCGGGGAGGCTGGTACGGGAATTGAACCGTGCTGTTGGTCTGCTTTAAAAGCCAGCGATTTAGCCGAGTGAGCTAAACCAGCATGTGCATGGCGGCGGCCTCCAGTGGCCGTGCCGTGCTCCATGGCGGACTCAGACTGCAAAGCAGGACCCTAAAAATAGACCCCCCTGATCTGCCGGAAAACTTTCCCAGCTGCGTATAAGGCTCTCCCCCCCCCCCCCCCCCGGCCAGGATGGCTGTGACCGAGTCTGCAGCCGCCAAGCTAGTTTCCCGACCAGCAGGACCATATTAGACCCATGCCGTCCAGAATTCGACCGGTTGGAGGCGGAGAATGACGGAGTGGGCCTCCAACAATGGCCTCGGGTAGATGCTGGGTGATGTGGCATACTCTCAGGGCCCGCAGAATCGGGGAACCCAATTCCGTGCAGGGAAATGGATTTTCCGGCTGTGATTCCGGTGTCGGGGTGCGGAGAATCCAGCCCTCGGTCTTTCCAATTAAAACTAAATAAATGCGACTCATTTGAGGTGCTAGAAAACAGTACCCTAGGCTTTTTTTTTCTCTTTCAAAAAAAATTCAGATTATCCAATTCTTTTTTTTTTCCAATTAAGGGGCAATTTAGCGTAGCCAATCCACCTAACCACATCTTTGGGTTGTGGGGGTGAGACCCACGCAGACACGGGGAGAATGTGCAAACTCCACACGGACAGTAACCCAGGCCGGGATCTGAACCCGGGACCTCGATGCCGTGATGCAGCAGTGCTAACCACTGTGCTGCCATGTCGCCCATTCTTGGCTATGAATCTTTCACTTTCTCTCTCTGTTCCATTACCAGGACCAAGCAATGGCACGAAAGGTACCAAGTCATTGGGTGTACTGGACTGCAGCAGTCTGAGGGGGCCATCACCACCACCATCCCAAGGGCAATTAGGGATGGGCAATAAATGTTGGCCCAGCCAGCGCAACCCACATCCTGTAAATTCTCGGGAGATTGTTCTCGCTGGAGTTCAGAAGAATGAGGGGGGGGGATCTAATAGAGATTTAAAAATTCTAACAGGACTAAACAGGGAAGATGTTCCCAATGGTTGGTGTGTCCAGAACCAGGGGTCACAGTCTGAGGATTCAGAGTAAACCATTCGGACAGAGATAAGGAGACATTTCTTCACACAAAGAGTGGTGAGCCTGTGGTATTCATTACCACAGGAAGTAGTTGACGCTAAAACATTGAATATATTCGAGGCAGCTGGATATAGCACTTTGGGAGAATGGGATCAAAGGGTGAAAGCAGGATTAGGCTATTGAATTGGATGAACAGCCATGATTGTGATAAATGGCGGAGCAGGCTCGAAGGGGCAATAGGCCTCCTCCTGCTCCTATCTGCTATGTATCTATATTATTTTTGTTTAAAACAGCGACAGCCCAATAGGATTGAGATGTGACAAGGGACTTCCGGTGACAGCAGACGCACACTGGAAGGCTTCCACACGGGAATAGAAATTTCAGGGTTTTAACGCTCGGTTCCAGGGGCAACGGAGGCTGAAAAAGTTGTAAGAAGACACAGGGAGGAGAAATGTCCAAGCTTGGGAAAAAACGGCCGTGAAAAAGGGGGCTAATGAAAGTCCGCCGGTGGGTGGAAAAGTCAGCGCAGGAACTGTAAGGAAAGCGGAGGCTGGAGCACCAGGGAAGGCCGCATCGCTCACAGCAGAAGAAATTACCACGGTGATGGCTGTGAAACTTGAAAAACAGTTCACAAAACACATGGAAGCAATGAAGAAGATGGGGGCGGTATTGAAAGTGCTGGTGGATGAAGCAATTGCCCCGGTGAGGGCGGTGGTATCAAGCGCAGCGGCAGAGGTGTGGGAGCAAGGTGAGACACTGAAGGGAGTGGAAGAGGCATTATCGCAGCACAGTGATCAACTCACCTCGATGGGGAAGGAGTTGTGGAAGGTGACAGAGACCAACAAGGGTCTGCGAACCAAAATGGAAGACCTGGAAACATCCAGGCGGCAGAATCTGAGGATCGTGGGTCTGCCCGAAAGGGTGGAAGGCCCGAGGCCGACGGAGTATTTTGCCACGATGTTGGCGAAGCTATTTGGGGATGGGGGAGGGGGAGGGGGAGGGGAGGGGGGGGGGGGCGATCCCTCCTGATATGAACTGGATCGGGCTCATCGATTGTGGAGGCCTATACCAAAGGGGAGTGAGTCGCCAAGAGTAGTAACTGTGTTTCCGTAGGTACAGCGTGAAGCAGAAGGGGTTGGGGAAGTGGGCTGGAGCTGGTATATGCCTATACCAGGACTTTACGGTGGAGCTGGCGAGGAGGCGGGCTGCCTTCAGGCAGGTGAAGAAGGCACTGTACATCAGTAAGGTGCAGTGTGGCATAGTATATCCAGCTAAGTTGAGGGTGACCTACCAATCCAAGGACTTTTATTTTGGGACGGCGGAAGCGGCGGAGGAGTTTGCGAAGGCAGAAGGACTGTAGCAGAATTGAGAAATGGGACTGAGAGCGGGTTCTGTACCGATGTAGCCTCATGTAACTTTATTTTTTCGCTACGTGTTGGTGTATGTACTAAATGAGTCAACGCTGTATATTTGGGCAAGGGAAGAGTTGGGACTTTCATTTACAATGGTGGTTCTTTGGGGTTTGGGTGTGTATGCGGGGGTTGTGTGCTGAAGGAGATTTCTTGGTTTTCCTGGGACCGGACAAGGGGGAAGGAGACCTGGGTGGGGGCCTCCACGCTGGCCGGTTTAAGCCAGCCAGTGAATGGGAGTGAGGTGGGGGGAGAGGGGCTGCGGCCATCGGAGCCTGGTAGAACAGGTTTCGGTGAGTCTAGCCGGGGTGAAAAGTTGGGGGAAGGAACTGAGGTTGGGGGAGGAGTTTACAAGAGGAAGTGGAGGGGAGGAGTCTGGGAGGGGTGGTAGTGGGGGTGTGTCTACAATTCATGGGTGCCATTCACGGTACTCTTTCGGGGATTGGATGGCATTGAATATTGGGCGGGGTTGGACTGTATATGTCAACGGTGACCAGGGGAGATTCCTTTTTCTTTTTTCCTTTTTTCCACCTTGGGAGGTTTAGTTTTATTTGATGCTTATAGTGTCAGGTGGGTCGTTGTTTGGGGAGTGGGGGGATGGGATTGTTGTTGTTGACAAGGGGATTGACATTGCATTCGTTACCGTTTACTGTTTGTTGGTGGGGTGTAAATTCTGAAGAAAATGTGAAAATGGAGAATAAAAATATTTTTCCAAAAAAAAGGATTGAGGTGTGACATCACAACGTACTTGACTTTGAATTTAAATCCCCTGTGGATCGGACATTTAAACAAATAAATGAGCACTTGCCGGACAAGATAGTAATAGTGACAGTCAGTTGTGCATCAATTGTGAAAGTCTTTTATCCAAAGTCTATTTCATCTAAGGGTCCTGCTCATTTTCAAGTTGTCATGTGGCGATGCCGGCGTTGGACTGGGGTGAGCACAGTAAGAAGTCTTACAACACCAGGTTAAAGTCCAACAGGTTTGTTTCAAACACTAGCTTTCGGAGCACTGCTCCTTCCTCAGGTCCTCATTTTCAAGTTGTGTAAGAAAAATGTTTCAGCATTTTTATCCTACGGATTAAGTTTATCATGTTTTCTTAGCAAAGTACGATCAATAACTTGCTTTATCTCACTGTGTATAATATTTGACCTAGAAGTAAATCTGATCAAATATCAAGGTAAAGCAGTGGCATGGCGGTATTGTTGCTGGACTAGTAATCCACAGTCTTGGGATCTGGGTTCGAATCCACCTTGGCAGATAGTGAAACTTAAATTCAGTAAAAATCCAGAATTAATAGTCTAATAGTGCCCTTAAGGGAAGGTCTGGCCTACATGTGACCCACCCACAATCATGTGGTTGACTTCTAACTGCCCTCTGAAATGGTTGAGCAAGCCAATTAGGGATGCTAGTGTAGTCAGCGAGGCCCATGTCCCATGAACTAATTCAAAAAGAAATTCTCCTGTCCTCAGCCAGACCCTTGTCTGATAGCTCAAATAGAAGGAAGTGAAAAACAAAAAATATCCAGCAAGTTGAGCAACATCTTGAGGAGAGAGAAACAGTTCCCATTTTAGGTCATCTTGTCAGAACCGGGAAGAATTAGAGATGTAGCAATCAAGGAGGCAGGGGAAGAGGAAAAGGGCAGAAGGGAAGGTCTAGGATAGGGGAGGGGGGGGGGGGGGGAGGCAGGAGTGATCACATGATGAGAGAATATTGTAAGGCAGGAGATAGTAATGGAATACATAAATATACTTGGGGAAGCAGCACGAGCTGTTTGCAAAATGGGAGCAGTGATTTATGATCTGAAACAGTTGAACTCGATGCTGAGTCCGGAAGGTTGTGAAGTGCTGAATTGAGCTTTCTTAAATCAGTAAGTACAGAGAGACGAGACCGGACAGGACAGGATTTTTTGGTGAGGGGAGGGGGTGGGGGAGGTGGGTTGGGGGCATATTTCCATTTTATTCTCACTGAAGGGGTCGATGAGCAAATTTCGGAAAGATACGTGAATTTCCAAAAAGCAGTTCAGTACAAAGAACAAACTACTTGCTGAGCAAAAATAAAACCATGTCAAACAATAAATCGATGCTTTTAAAAAAGAGTACTGAGTAAAATTGGCCAGAAGAGGATAAGAGTGTGTGTCCTGCTCACACCCAGCCTGAGGGTGGCCTCTCTCTCTCTTGTGTTGATGTGTGTGGATGAGAGTGATCAAGAATCCTACGACGAGGAATGGGTTAGACCAGGGGTGGGCAAACTACGGCCCGCGGGCCGCATGCGGCCCGCCAAAGGTTTTTATGCGGCCCACCAAGATCAAGTCATTAAAAAAAAAAATTTTAAAAAATTTTTTTTTTTTTTAAATTTTAAGGTTAATGGGGGGGGGGGGAGCTGTTGGGTTACTGGTATAGGGTGGATACATTGACTTGCGTAGGGTGATCATTGCTCGGCACAACGTGTGTTTCATGTGAAGTTTCTACTTTAAAATATTAATTAATAAAAATTAATTGCTTTTTTTTCTTTAAAAACCTTTTATTTTGGCTATTTTAAATATTAATTATTTTACTTAATATACTATGCGGCCCTTTAAAATTGTGAATTTCTGAATGTGGCCCTTGCACGGAAAAGTTTGCCCAACCCTGGGTTAGACACACACATAGTACCCAATTCGTTTTGTCCAATTAAGGGGCGATTTAATGTGGCCAATTCACCAACCCTGCACATCTTTTTGGATTATGGGGGTGAGACCCACGCAGACACGGGGAGAATGTGCAAAACTCCACACGGAGAGTGACCCGGAGCCGGGATCTGAACCGGGACCTCGGTGCCGTGAGGCAGCAGTGCTAACCCACTGCGGCACTGTGCTGCCCTTGGGTGGTCTTCATTTTTGCTGTATTCTTCCAGGAGCTGTTCAGTTTCTGGAGGCCAGCAACAAATTAAGGATGTGAGAGCAAAACACTGAAGACTAACGTCAATGAGCGCTCAGAGTCCTATTTTAGTGATGTTTCTGGGGGGGTGTGACTTCACCAACAACATGTCGTACTGGATGCCCTCAAATCAAATCAAATCAAAATGTGCAAAGAACGGAGACCCTTTTGCAACATGAATCGGTGTATGAAAATGGAATATTAGCCAGACAGAATATATGAATTCCAGTAAATGTTTTCCCCTAATTTGTGCATGATCACATTCTCAACTGGCCATGTTAAAGCAATCTTCAGCAGGAACGCTGGTCAATAATATAGACAAAGGCGGGGTCAGCATTGGGGGAATGGTTGTGTGACACTGGGGAGGGTAATTGGGGTGGCGGGAGCAGCCGGGGTCAGCAGGAGTCGGCTGACTTACGGAAGTACAATGACCAGAGTTACACAGCTAGGGGGGGCCCTAGCTTGTGGGGGGGGGGGGGGGGGGGGGGGGGATACTGGGTTGCTGCTGGAATGGCCAAGAAGGAGCTGGAGCGTGCAGAGGGGATCAGGATGGCGGTCTGTTGCTGTGAGGAATGGGCTGAGCGGGGGACGCGGGCACGTGGCGGATTACGGAAGGGTGATGGCTAGTCGACGGGGGAGGGGGGCAGGTGGCCCTCCGATCCGGCTGATCACCTGGAATGTCAGGGGACTGAATGGGCCAGTCAAACGGTCCCACGTGTTCGCGCACCTGAGGGGGCTGAAGGCGGACGTGGCTATGCTTCAGGAGACGCACCTGAAGGTGGCGGATCAGGTCAGGTTGAGGAAGGGGTGGGTGGGCCAAGTGTTTCATTCGGGGCTGGATGCAAAAAACCAGGGGGTGGCGATCCTGGTGGGGAAGAGGGAGTCGTTTGTGGCGTCGAGTGTGGTGGCAGACAGCGGCGTGAGGTACGTGATGGTGAGTGGCAAGCTGCAAGGGGAGCGGGTGGTGATGGTCAATGTATATGCCCCGAATTGGGATGATGCGGGTTTCATGTGGCGCATGTTGGGCCGGATTCCAGGTTTGGAGGTGGGGGGCCTGATAATGGGGGGGGATTTCAACATGATGCTGGATCCGCCACTGGATCGATCCAGTTCCAGGACGGGTAGGAGGCCTGCGGCGGCTAAGGTGCTGAGGGGGTTTATGGACCAGATGGGAGGGGTGGATCCTTGGAGGTTCGCGAGGCCGAGGGAATTTTCATACTTCTCCCATGTGCATAAGGCCTACTGCCGGATTGATTTCTTTGTCTTGAGTAGGGCGCTGATTGCGGGGGTAGTAGACGCTGAGTACTCGGCAATAGCCATTTCTGACCATGCCCCGCATTGGGTGGACCTCGAGCCAGGGGAGGAGAGGGACCAGCGCCCGTTGTGGCGCATTAAGGTGGGGCTGCTGGCGGACGAGGATGTGAGGGGGTGGGTTCGAGGATGCATTGAGAGGTACCTAGAGGCCAACGATAATGGGGAGGTCCGAGTGGAGACGGTCTGGGAGGTGCTGAAGGCGGTGGTTCGGGGGGAGTTGATCTCCATTTGGGCCCACAGGGAGAGGGGAGCAGAGAGAAAGGGAGAGATTGGTGGGGGAGATGGTGAGGGTGGACAGGAGGTACGCGGAGGCCCTGGAGGAGGGATTGCTGAGGGAGCAGCGCAGCCTTCGGGCTGAGTTCGACTTGTTGACCACCAGAAAGGCGGAGGCTCAATGGAGAAAGGCTCAGGGTGCGGTGTACGAGTATGGGGAGAAGGCGAGTAGGATGCTGGCACACCAGCTCCGTAAGCGGGATGCGGCTAGGGAGATTGGTGGAGTTAAGGATTGGGGAGAAAATGTGGTGCGGAGGGGGGTAGACATTAATCTAAGAGGGGAGGGGGGGGGGGCTTTGCCCCTGACGATGTCTCGGGCGCTGATCTCCTTGATTCTTAAGCGAGACAAGGATCCCCTGCAGTGTGGGTCATACAGGCCGATCTCACTCCTGAATGTGGATGCCAAGTTGTTTGTTGGCAAAGATCTTAGCCACGAGGATAGAGGATTGTGTGCCGCAGGTTATCCACGAGGATCAAACGGGGTTTGTGAAGGGGAGGCAGCTGAACACTAATATACGGAGGCTCTTGAACGCTATTATGATGCCGGTGGTGGAAGGGGAGGCGGAGATAGTGGTGGCGCTAGATGCGGAGAAGGCTTTTGATAGGGTCGAGTGGGGATACTTGTGGGAGGTGCTGGAAAGGTTCAGGTTTGGGGAGGGGTTTGTCAGTTGGTGAGGCTGTTATATGAGGCCCCGATGGCGAGTGTGGCCACGAATAAGAGGAGGTCGGAGTATTTTCGACTATACCGAGGGACGAGGCAGGGGTGTCCCCTGTCCCCCCTACTTTTTGCGCTGGCAATTGAACCCCTGGCTATGGCGCTGAGGGAGTCGGGGGATTGGAGGGGGCTGGTCCGGGGTGGGGAGGAGCACCGAGTGTCGCTCTATGCGGATGACCTATTGTTGTATGTGGCAGACCCGGGATTCTCCGGGAATTTGGGGATTTCTCAGGGTATAAGCTTAACTTTGTGAAAAGCGAGCTGTTTGTGGTACACCCGGGGGACCAGGAGGGGGGGATTGGGAGGCTCCCACTGAAAAGGGCGGAGAGGAGCTTCAGGTACTTGGGTGTTCAGGTGGCCAGGAGCTGGGGGGCCTTGCAAAAGCTAAACCTCACAAGGCTGGTGGAGCAAATGGAGGAGGAGTTTAAGAGGTGGGGCATGCTGCTGCTGTCTTTGGCGGGTAGGGTGCAGTCAGTCAAGATGACGGTGCTCCCGAGGTTTCTGTTCCTGTTTCAGTGCCTCCCCATCCTTATCCCGAAGGCCTTTTTCAGGCAGGTTAACAGGAGTATTACAGGGTTTGTGTGGGCACACGGGACTCCAAGGATGAGACGGGTGTTCTTGGAGCGGGGCAGGGATGGGGGGGCTGGCGTTGCCCAACCTCTGTGGGTATTATTGGGCTGCCAACGCAGCGATGGTGCATAAGTGGGTAATGGACGGGGAGGGGGCAGCATGGAAGAGGATGGAGATGGCATCCTGTGTGGGCACGAGCCTGGAAGCGCTGGTAACGGCGCCGCTGCCGCTCCCTCCAACGAGGTATACCACGAGCCCGGTGGTGGCAGCTACCCTCAAGATTTGGGGGCAATGGAGGCGGCAAAGGGGGGAGGTGGGGGCCTCGATGGGGTCCCCGATACAGAGGAACCACCGGTTTGTTCCGGGGAGAATTGATGGCGGGTTCCTGAGTTGGCACGGGCAGGTGTCAGGAGGCTGGGGGACCTGTTCATAGACGGGAAGTTTGCGAGCTTGGGTGAGCTGGAAGGGAAGTTTGGGCTCCCCCCGGGGAACACCTTTAGGTACATGCAAGTAAGGGCGTTTGTCAGGCGGCAGGTGGCGGGGTTCTCCCTGCTGCCGCCGCGTGGGGTCCAGGACAGGGTGCTCTCGGGGGTATGGGTTGGAGAGGGGAGGATCTCGGAAGTGTACCAGGTGATGCAGGAGGTAGACGAGGCCTCGGTGGAGGAGCTGAAAGATAAATGGGAGGAGGAGCTGGGTGTGGAGATTGAGAAAGGGTGAACTCCTCCTCTTCTTGTGCAAGGCTTAGCCTCATACAGTTTACGGTGCTGCATAGGGCTCATATGACCGGGTCGAGGATGAGCCGGTTTTTTGGGAGCGAGGAAAGGTGTATTAGGTGCTCAGGGAGCCCAGCAAATCATGCCCATATGTTCTGGGCATGCCCAGCGCTGGGGGAGTTTTGGAAGGGTGTAGCAAGGACGGTATCGAGGGTGGTAGGATCCAGGGTCAATCCAGGCTGGGGACTCGCAGTATTTGGGGTTGCAGTGAAGCCGGGAGTGCAGGAGGCGAAAGAGGCCGGTGTTCTGGCCTTTGCGTCCCTAGTAGCCCGGTGGAGGATTCTTCTTCAGTGGAAGGATGCGAGGCCCCCAAGCGTGGAGGCCTGGGTCAACGATATGGCGGGGTTTATTAAATTGGAGAGGGTGAAATTTGCCCTAAGGGGGTCAGTGCAGGTGTTTTTCAGGAGATGGCAACCATTCCTAGATCTCCTGGCAGAACGGTAAAATCAAAAGGTCAGCAGCAGCAGCAACCGGGGGGGGGGGGGGGGGGGTGTCTCTTTTTTTGTTTTGGGTTGAATATCTGTTTTTTGCCAATGACGGGCGTTAATTTATTGTTTCTCTTTTGTATATACGGGGGGAGAGGTTCTGTTCTTTTTGTTCTTACAATTTTCCGTTATTGTTTTCTTTTTTGTGAAAATGTGAACATTTGAATAAAAATTATTTAAAAAAAAATAATAATATAGACAAAGAAAAAAAATCTTTTACAAGGTACGTTACACTCAGGTTATTGCCAGTTCATGGGTTTGTAAAACTGCTTGCAGCCCAGGACATGTGATGTGACCTTGATTACAACTCTCTCCTTTAGTTATGACCTACACCATTCAATTTCAACCATGGATAACAGGTTTGCCCAGTAACCAGAATAAAGGTTTAAACATATCACTGCATCCCCATACTCCACTGCATCCACTGCACTCCTGTACCAGTCTCCCCGAACAGGCGCCGGAATGTGGAGACTAGGGACCTTTCACAGTAACTTCATTTGAAACCTACTTGTGACAATAAACAATTTTAATTTCATTCATTTAAACCGCGATGCATATCACTGCATCTCCCGATACATATCACTGCATCTCCGATACATATCACTGCATCCCCGATACATGTCACTGCATCTCCCGATACATATCACTGCATCCCCGATACATATCACTGCATCCCCGATACATATCACTGCATCTCCCGATACATATCACTGCATCCCCGATACATATCACTGCATCTCCGATACATATCACTGCATCTCCGATACATAATCACTGCATCCCCGACACATATCACTGCATCCCCGATACATATTACTGCATCTCCGATACATGTCACTGCATCCCCCGATACATATCACTGCATCCCCGATACATATCACTGCATCCCCCGATACATATCACTGCATCCCCCGATACATATCACTGCATCCCCGATACATATCACTGCATCTCCCGATACATATCACTGCATCTCCCGATACATATCACTGCATCTCCGATACATATCACTGCATCTCCGATACATAATCACTGCATCCCCGACACATGTCACTGCATCCCCCGATACATATCACTGCATCCCCCGATACATATCACTGCATCCCCGATACATATCACTGCATCCCCCGATACATATCACTGCATCTCCGATACATATCACTGCATCCCCAACACATGTCACTGCATCCCCCGATACATAGCACTGCATCTCCCAATACATGTCACTGCATCCCCGATACATGTCACTGCATCCCCCGATACATATCACTGCATCTCCCGATACATATCACTGCATCCCCGATACATATTACTGCATCCCCGATACATATTACTGCATCTCCCGATACATATCACTGCATCCCCGATACATATCACTGCATCCCCGATACATATTACTGCATCTCCCGATACATGTCACTGCATCCCCCGATACATATCACTGCATCTCTGATACATATCACTGCATCTCTGATACATATCACTGCATCCCCGATACATATCACTGCATCCCCCGATACATATCACTGCATCCCCCCGATACATATCACTGCATCCCCCGATACATATCACTGCATTCCCGATACATATCACTGCATCCCCGATACATATCACTGCATCCCCCGATACATATCACTGCATCCCCGATACATATCACTGCATCCCCCGATACATATCACTGCATCCCCGATACATATCACTGCATCCCCGATACATATCACTGCAGCCCCGATACATATTACTGCATCTCCCGATACATGTCACTGCATCTCTGATACATATCACTGCATCCCCCGATACATATCACTGCATTCCCGATACATATCACTGCATCCCCGATATATGTCCCTGCATCTCTCATACATATCACTGCATCTCCGATACATATCACTGCATCCCCGATACATGTCACTGCATCTCCCGATACATGTCACTGCATCTCTGATACATATCACTGCATCCCCGATACATATCACTGCAGCCCCGATACATATTACTGCATCTCCGATACATGTCACTGCATCTCTGATACATATCACTGCATCCCCCGATACATATCACTGCATCCCCGATACATATCACTGCATCCCCGATATATGTCACTGCATCTCTGATACATATCACTGCATCTCCGATACATATCACTGCATCCCCGATAATGTCACTGCATCTCTGATACATATCACTGCATCTCGGATACATATCACTGCATCCCCGATACATGTCACTGCATCTCCGATACATATCACTGCACGCCCGATACATATCACTGCATCCCCGATACATGTCACTGCAGCCCCTGATACATATCACTGCATCCCCCGATACATATCACTGCATCCCCCGATACATATCACTGCATCCCCCGATACATATCACTGCATCCCCGATACATATCACTGCATCCCCGATACATATCACTGCATCCCCGATACATATCACTGCATCCCCCGATACATATCAGTGCATCCCCGATACATATCACTGCATCCCCGATACATATCACTGCTTCCCCCGATACATATCACTGCATCCCCGATACATGTCACTGCATCCCCGATACATATAACTGCATCCCCAATACATATCACTGCATCCCCGATACATATCACTGCATCCCCGATACATATCACTGCATCCCCCGATACATATAACTGCATCCCCGATACATATCACTGCATCCCGATACATATCACTGCATCCCCCGATACATATCACTGCATCCCCGATACATATCACTCCATCCCCGATACATATCACTGCATCTCCGATACATATCACTGCATCCCCGATACATGTCACTGCATCCCCGATTCATGTCACTGCATCCCCCGATACATATCACTGCATCTCCGATACATATCACTGCATCCCCGATACATGTCACTGCATCCCCGATACATATCACTGCATCTCCGATACATATCACTGCATCCCCGATACATATCACTGCATCCCCCGATACATGTCACTGCATCCCCCGATACATATCACTGCATCCCCGATACATGTCACTGCATCCCCGATACATATCACTGCATCCCCCGATACATGTCACTGCATCCCCCGATACATGTCACTGCATCCCCCGATACATGTCACTGCATCCCCCGATACATATCACTGCATCGCCCGATACATATCACTGCATCCCCCGATACATATCACTGCATCCCCGATATATGTCCCTGCATCTCTCATACATATCACTGCATCTCCGATACATATCACTGCATCCCCGATACATGTCACTGCATCTCCCGATACATGTCACTGCATCTCTGATACATATCACTGCATCCCCGATACATATCACTGCAGCCCCGATACATATTACTGCATCTCCCGATACATGTCACTGCATCTCTGATACATATCACTGCATCCCCCGATACATATCACTGCATCCCCGATACATATCACTGCATCCCCGATATATGTCACTGCATCTCTGATACATATCACTGCATCTCCGATACATATCACTGCATCCCCGATAATGTCACTGCATCTCTGATACATATCACTGCATCTCGGATACATATCACTGCATCCCCGATACATGTCACTGCATCTCCGATACATATCACTGCACGCCCGATACATATCACTGCATCCCCGATACATGTCACTGCAGCCCCTGATACATATCACTGCATCCCCCGATACATATCACTGCATCCCCCGATACATATCACTGCATCCCCCGATACATATCACTGCATCCCCGATACATATCACTGCATCCCCGATACATATCACTGCATCCCCGATACATATCACTGCATCCCCCGATACATATCAGTGCATCCCCGATACATATCACTGCATCCCCGATACATATCACTGCTTCCCCCGATACATATCACTGCATCCCCGATACATGTCACTGCATCCCCGATACATATAACTGCATCCCCAATACATATCACTGCATCCCCGATACATATCACTGCATCCCCGATACATATCACTGCATCCCCCGATACATATAACTGCATCCCCGATACATATCACTGCATCCCGATACATATCACTGCATCCCCCGATACATATCACTGCATCCCCGATACATATCACTCCATCCCCGATACATATCACTGCATCTCCGATACATATCACTGCATCCCCGATACATGTCACTGCATCCCCGATTCATGTCACTGCATCCCCCGATACATATCACTGCATCTCCGATACATATCACTGCATCCCCGATACATGTCACTGCATCCCCGATACATATCACTGCATCTCCGATACATATCACTGCATCCCCGATACATATCACTGCATCCCCCGATACATGTCACTGCATCCCCCGATACATATCACTGCATCCCCGATACATGTCACTGCATCCCCGATACATATCACTGCATCTCCGATACATGTCACTGCATCCCCCGATACATATCACTGCATCCCCCGATACATATCACTGCATCCCCCGATACATATCACTGCATCCCCGATACATGTCACTGCATCCCCGATACATATCACTGCATCTCCGATACATGTCACTGCATCCCCGATACATATCACTGCATCCCCGATACATGTCACTGCATCCCCGATACATATCACTGCATCCCCCGATACATGTCACTGCATCCCCCGATACATGTCACTGCATCCCCCGATACATGTCACTGCATCCCCCGATACATATCACTGCATCGCCCGATACATATCACTGCATCCCCCGATACATATCACTGCATCCCCCGATACATATCACTGCATCCCCGATACATGTCACTGCATCCCCCGATGCATATCACTGCATCCCCCGATACATATCACTGCATCCCCCGATACATATCACTGCATCTCCGATACATATCACTGCATCTCCGAAACATATCACTGCATCCCCGATACATATCACTGCATCCCCCGATACATATCACTGCATCTCCCGATACATATCACTGCATCCCCGATACATATCACTGCATCCCCCGATACATATCACTGCATCTCCGATACATATCGCTGCATCCCCGATACATATCACTGCATCCCCCGATACATATCACTGCATCCCCCGATACATATCTCTGCATCCCCGATACATATCACTGCATCCCCGATACATATCACTGCATCCCCCGATACATATCACTGCATCCCCCGATACATATCACTGCATCCCCCAATACATATCACTGCATCCCCGATACATATCACTGCATCCCCCGATACATATCACTGCATCCCCCAATACATATCACTGCATCCCCGATACATATCACTGCATCCCCCGATACATATCACTGCATCCCCCGATACATATCACTGCATCCCCGATACATGTCACTGCATCCCCGATACATATCACTGCATCTCTGATACATATCACTGCATCCCCCGATACATATCACTGCATCCCCGATACATGTCACTGCATCCCCCGATACATATCACTGCATCCCCGATACATGTCACTGCATCCCCGATACATGTCACTGCATCCCCGATACATGTCACTGCATCCCCCGATACATATCCGATACATATTAACTGTGTCTGTTTGAGATTGGGGGCAGTAAACGGAGTTGGCGAGATGGCTAGAGTGCGGCTCAGATTAAGATCAACAGTGAGGGCTCAATTCCCGTTCTGTCTGCTCGCCCTGCCCCTGAGAGTAGGAGGCCATAGGAACCCACCACTGACAAAAACTGTCAAGAAAATAGCACAGGCGGAAGCAGCCGCAATGAGCAGAGGACCTGCTTTTGGTCAGAGCGCACATCAATGGATACATTTGGCGTTATTAAAATATAGGTCAAGACCCAAACACCAGGAGTAAGAGGCAGAAATGCAATGTGGTTCCATCGTGAAGGCACCCAACACTATATATACAAACAAGAGAGAGGGTGGGGAGGGTCAGCGGCCTTTCTCCATCGGTTTATGGGGAGGAAGTGGGTGGATCAGAGGCCTTGCTCCATCGGTTTATGGGGAGGAAGTGGGTGGATCAGAGGCCTTGCTCCATTGGTTCATGGGGAGGAAGTGGGTGGATCAGGGGCCTTGCTCCATCGGTTCATGGGGAGGAAGGGTGGGGGGGTCAGAGGCCTTGTTCCATGTGTTTGTGGGGAGGAAGGGGGGGGGGGTCAGAGGCCTTGCTCCATCGGTTTATGGGGAGGAAGGGTGAGGAATCAGAGGCCTTGCTCCATCGGTTCATGGGGAGGAAGTGTGGGGGGTCAGAGGCCTTGTTCTATGGGTTCATGGGGAGGAAGGAGGGGGGGTCAGAGGCCTTGCTCCATGGGTTTGTGGGGAGGAAGAGTGGGGGGGGGGGGTCAGAGGCCTTGCTCCACAGGTTTGTGGGGAGGAAGGGTGGGGGGGGGGGTCAGGGGCTTTGCTCCATCGGTCCATGGGGAGGAAGGGTGGGGGGGTCAGAGGCCTTGCTCCATTTGTTCATGGGGAGGAAGGGTGGGGGGTCAGAGGCCTTGCTCCATCGGTTCATGGGGAGGAAGGTGGGGGTCAGAGGCCTTGCTCCATCAATTCATGGGGAGGAAGGGGGGGGTCAGAGGCCTTGGTCCATCGGTTTATGGGGAGGAAGGGTGGGGGGGGTCAGAGGCTTTGCTTCATTGGTTCATGGGGAGGAAGGGGGGGGTCAGGGGCTTTGCTCCATTGGTTCATGGGGAGGAAGGGGGGGGGGTCAGAGGCTTTGCTCCATGGGTTTGTGGGGAGGAAGGGTGGGGGGGGGGATCAGGGGCTTTGCTCCATGGGTTTGTGGGGAAGAAGGGGGGGGGGTCAGAGGCCTTGCTCCATTGGTTCATGGGGAGGAAGGGGGGGGGGGGTCAGAGGCCTTGCTCCATCAATTCAAGGGGAGGAAGGGGGGGTCAGAGGCCTTGCTCCATTGGTTCATGGGGAGGAAGGGTGGGGGGTCAGAGGCCTTGCTCCATTGGTTCATGGGGAGGAAGGGAGGGGGGGGGGTCAGGGGCTTTGCTCCATGGGTTCATGGGGAGGAAGGGTGGGGGGGGGGGGTCAGGGGCTTTGCTCTATCGGTTTATGGGGAGGAAGGGTGGGGGGGGTCAGGGGCTTTGCTCCATTGGTTCATGGGGAGGAAGGGGGGGGGGGTCAGAGGCCTTGCTCCATCAATTCAAGGGGAGGAAGGGGGGGTCAGAGGCCTTGCTCCATTGGTTCATGGGGAGGAAGGGTGGGGGGTCAGAGGCCTTGCTCCATTGGTTCATGGGGAGGAAGGGAGGGGGGGGGGTCAGGGGCTTTGCTCCATGGGTTCATGGGGAGGAAGGGTGGGGGGGGGGGTCAGGGGCTTTGCTCTATCGGTTTATGGGGAGGAAGGGTGGGGGGGGTCAGGGGCTTTGCTCCATTGGTTCATGGGGAGGAAGGGTGGGGGGTCAGAGGCCTTGCTCCATGGGTTCATGGGGAGGAAGGGTGGGGGGTCAGAGGCTTTGCTCCATTGGTTTATGGGGAGGAAGGGTGGGGGGGGGGGGGGGTCAGGGGCTTTGCTCCATCGGTTCATGGGGAGGAAGGGTGGGGGGGGGGGTCAGGGGCTTTGCTCCATCGGATTATGGGGAGGAAGGGTGGGGGGTCAGAGGCTTTGCTCCATCAATTCATGGGGAGGAAGGGTGGGGGACAGAGCCTTTGCTCCATGGGTTTGTGGGGAGGAAGGGTGGGGGGTCAGGGGCTTTGCTCCATTGGTTCATGGGGAGGAAGGGGGGAGTCAGAGGCTTTGCTCCATGGGTTTGTGGGGAGGAAGGGTGGGGGGTCAGGGGCTTTGCTCCATGGGTTTGTGGGGAGGAAGGGTGGGGGGTCAGGGGCTTTGCTCCATGGGTTTGTGGGGAGGAAGGGTGGGGGGGTCAGGGGCTTTGCTCCATCGGTCCATGGGGAGGAAGGGTGGGGGGGTCAGGGGCTTTGCTCCATCGGTCCATGGGGAGGAAGGGTGGGGGGTCAGAGGCTTTGCTCCATGGGTTTGTGGGGAGGAAGGGTGGGGGGTCAGGGGCTTTGCTCCGTTGGTTCATGGGGAGGAAGGGTGGGGGGTCAGGGGCTTTGCTCCATTGGTTCATGGGGAGGAAGGGTGGGGGGGTCAGGGGCTTTGCTCCATCAGTCCATGGGGAGGAAGGGTGGGGGGTCAGGGGCTTTGCTCCATTGGTTCAAGGGGAGGAAGGGTGGGGTGGGGGGTCAGGGGCTTTGCTCCATGGGTTTGTGGGGAGGAAGGTGGGGGTCAGAGGCTTTGCTCCATCGGTCCATGGGGAGGAAGGGGGGGGTGTCAGAGGCTTTGCTCCATTAGTTCATGGGGAGGAAGGGTGGGGGGTCAGAGGCCTTGCTCCATTGGTTCATGGGGAGGAAGGGTGGGGGGGGGGTCAGGGGCTTTGCTCCATGGGTTTGTGGGGAGGAAGGGTGGGGGGGGGGGTTCAGGGGCTTTGCTCCATTGGTTCATGGGGAGGAAGGGTGGGGGTCAGGGGCTTTGCTCCATGGGTTTGTGGGGAGGAAGGGGGGGGGCGGTCAGAGGCTTTGCTCCATCGGTCCATGGGGAGGAAGGGTGGGGGGTCAGAGACTTTGCTCCATTGGTTCATGGGGAGGAAGGGTGGGGGGGGGGTCAGGGGCTTTGCTCCATTGGTTCATGGGGAGGAAGGGGGGGGGGGGTCAGGGGCTTTGCTCCATTGGTTCATGGGGAGGAAGGGGGGGGGGTCAGGGGCTTTGCTCCATTGGTTCATGGGGAGGAAGGGGGGTGGGGGTCAGGGGCTTTGCTCCATTGGTTCATGGGGAGGAAGGGGGAGGAAGGGGGTCAGGGGCTTTGCTCCATGGGTTCATGGGGAGGATAACCAGTCTAGTTTCGCACCACCCACAACTGGGCAGGGGACCAACCAGGTTATGGAACCTTGGCTTGTGGTTTACTGTTTTTTTTTGTATAGATAACATCCATAAGCAATGAATTTCAGAATTCAAATCTAATAATTTCAAATCTAGGCACGGCATTTAATGTTTTATAAATATCTGAACAGCATCTTCAGAATCAGAAATATCTGTTACAAACCTATAGGCGCTAACACAGGACTCCTCCTTCGGGAGGGATGAGTGAAACAGGCAATTTGAATGCAAGAAACTACATTGTACCAGTAATATCCATAAGTGCAGAGTATCTTTGTTTAAATTTACAGTGAGTAATGGAGACAGCACATTGCAACATGGGCATTTTACCAATTAATAGAAATGCTGAATGGTTATGGCATAGATAGGGGCCAGCCCAGTTCACGCTGACTCTCAGCGAGACCAATTTACAGAATCTCACTCCCCGGATTTAGTGGCCACAGAAGAGTCCAAACAAGAGGCTTAAGGAAAACTGTTTTATTGTAAACTATAGCCACTAGCTTCAGGTCCCAGCCGGGACTGTCCATGCTCGGCTCTCTGGGTCAGCTTTTATGCTGGAGTCCGTTTACTCCACTGATGGGCCCCACTGCTCAGCGGGGAAGCTCGTATTCCACGAGGCTCACTAGAGAGCAGGGAGGCTAATTGGACCTTCCCTGTCGGTCTGGTGTGGGTTATAACACCGGCCCTTTCCCTGCATTCTTGCAATAATTTTCCCTCCAGGCGCTTGTCCCAATTCCATTTGAAGACCAAGATTGAATCTGCCCCTACCAACCTTCTCAAGCAGTTTATTCAGGTCCGTAACCACTCGCTGGATTAAAAAATGCTTTTCCTCATGTCACCTTTCGTTCAGTCACTTTAACTCTGTGACCCCCGGTTCTGGATCAATAATTTCACTGATCTCCTTCACCTTCAGGTGGGGAATTGCCCTTCCGAGTGCTATAGTCAGTCGGGCAGACTGTCTTGAGGTTGTGTCCTCAAAGAAAACAGCAGACCTCACACTTTGATATATTCTGATTTGCTACTTTGTCCTTGGCCCAGTTTGGATGGGTTTTACAAAATCCAAATAGGCACTTTTGTAATAACTTTGTGTAAATTCTCCCCCGTGTCTGCATGGGTTTCACCCCCACAACCCAAAAAGATGTGCAGGGTAGGTGGATTGGCCGCGCTAAATTGCCCCTTAATTGGGGGTAAAAAGAATTCTGTACTTAAAAGCTTTTTGTTGTGTACAAAACAATGTTTGTTTAAAATTCCAAACCTATTGAAAACGTTAGAGCTTTGAATAAACTTCACGAAAAAGATTATTTGGCACAGAAAAGAATTGATCCAACATACCCCCATTAATATATATACACACGCACTCTGGAACACCCAGACACACTGAAACATGCACACACACTGGAACACACACACACTGGAACACACACACACACACATGCACACTGGAATATACACACACACATACAGGCACACAGAATTCAGACACTGGAACACATACACACACACACTGAATACACACACTGGAACATACACACAAAACACACGCGCACTGGACATACACACAGACTGAAACACACACGCATGCTGGAACACCCATACACACTGAAACGTACACACCCGGACTGGAACACGCACACCCACACACTCGCACTGAATACACACACACGCACTGGAACACACACACGCACACTGGAAAACACAAACACACACTGGAACACACCAGAACACCACACACACACTGGAATACACACACACTGGAACACACACACTCCCACATTGGAACACACACACACACCCACTGGAACACACACTCACTGACAAACACACACACACAAACTCGCTAACAACCACACACACACTGGAACACACATACTGGAATACATTCACTGAAAAAAAAACACATGCACACGCACACAAACACACATGCTGGAACACACACTCACTCACTGACAAACACACAAACACATACACTGGAATACACATTTACTGGAAAAAAACACGTGTGCATACGCACACACCCACTCACTGACAAACACACATACGCACACGCTGGAACACATGCTTCCTGACAAACACATGTGTGGACGCACACACTCACCGACAAACACACACACTCACCGACAAACACACTCACCGACAAACACACACACTCACCGACAAACACACACACTCACCGACAAACACACACACTCTCCGACAAACACACACACTCACCGACAAACACACACACTCACCGACAAACACACACACTCACCGACAAACACACACACTCACCGACAAACACACACACTCACCGACAAACACACACACTCACCGACAAACACACACACTCACCGACAAACACACACACTCACCGACAAACACACACACTCACTGACGAACACACATTGACAAACAGACATATGCACTGACACACACACTGACAACACATGACACAGACAAATACACACACATCTGCTCTTACAGCTTTTCCCTCTTCAGATTTAAAACATATTTCAAATCTCTTTTTACAAATTGTGTTCTAAAGCAGTGCTCAAAATCATTTTTAATTTGTGGTATTACCATTACACTGGGTAAACGTTTTGCAATAAATCCCAACCTATTAAAAAAAATCATTTCCATTTAAATTCTTTCACATTTACAAAACATCCCAAAGTGGTTCTTAGTCAATGAATTACTTTGTTGAAACGCAATCATTCATGTTGGTTGAGGGATATTTGCTGGTCAGGATATTATAACCGGGCTGAGGGGCTTTCCTGTGTAGGTGAGCAGACAGACAGGCTTTAATGTCTCATCTTTTAATGCCTCAACTCCAAACAATGTTGCACTCTACGGTGCCATCCTGAAGGATCAGTCTGGATTCTGTACTGAAGCCCATGAGTGGGGTTTAAAGCCCCCAACTTTCTGATCCAATCCATTGAAGCTGAGAACTGTTTTTTTTTAAAGAAAAAGATAGTTTAACATTTCAACATCAGAAACACGTGAAAATAAATTTAAGACAGCAGACTTTTCTCCGTAGACAGTAGGTCGGAACAAGAGGTAGATGAGAACACCTGGAGTACTGTGTTCAGTTTTGGTCTCCTTACCTGAGAAAGGACGTACTGGCGCTGGAGGGTGTGCAGAGGAGATTCACAAGGTTAATCCCAGAGCTGAAGGGGTTGGATTACGAGGAGAGGTTGAGTAGACAGGGACTGTACTTTTTGGAATTTAGAAGGACGAGGGGGGGATCTTATAGAAACATATAAAATTATGAAGGGAATAGATAGGATAGATGCGGGCAGGTTGTTTCCACTGGCGGGTGAAAGCAGAACTAGGGGACATAGCCTCAAAATAAGGGGAAGTAGATTTTGGACTGAGTTTAGGAGGAACTTCTTCACCCAAAGGGTTATGAATCTATGGAATTCCTTGCCCAGTGAAGCAGTTGAGGCTCCTTCATTAAATATTTTTAAGATAGAGATAGATAGTTTTTTGAAGAATTAAGGGTTATGGTGTTCGGGCCAAAAAGTGGAGCTGAGTCCACAAAAGATCAGCCATGATCTCATTGAATGGCGGAGCAAGCTCGAGGGGCCAGATGACCTACTCCTGCTCCTCGTTCTTATGTTCTCATATTCCAGTAAACTGCATGGTCCAATCATGGCCCATATCAGTCCCACAAGTCCACGCAAGTCAGCTTCACAAACAGTTCCTGCAATAAGCGGTGCCTCACCATTGAAATTTAGACCTATAATTCTTAATATTTTGTGTGGATTGACATTACAGCTGAAATTAATAGCAAAAATTGTTCCTTTTTAAACAATTGTACCATATGTTTTAAAATAATAGACCGATATCAGGGGGGGGGGCATTGCTGTTCCTCATACTTAAAATAATATGACTATGGTCTGAGTAAATTCCTGAGTTATTCAAACAACACTATTCTTTTGCTGCTGTGTTAATTGCTTAAAGGTCCCACTGATTGTGTGAAGTTCGTCCTGTTCATAATAATGAGCCATTTATCAGTGCTCCAGACTGTTGATCTGTGGAATATTAGATCAGTATTGGGAACAGAAGGAACCTGACACCGGCAGCAAGATCTTTAAGGGATTAGCACCAAGGTAAATGGCAATGTGACATTTAAATAAACATCAGAATTTACTCAGCTGCAACCACAATTATTTATAATTTATAATATCAGGAATGGTCATGTAAAATAAAACCAGCTGCTTAAATGTCAGTACTTTGTGCTCAAATTATTCCTCACCCAATAGTTACCATTTTTTAGTGATGGGGAGAAAATATATTTCATTTCTAAAAAAAAAATCAAATTTGAGTTGGGTATTCAGTGTACGGCCAAGCTCCCAGATTCGGATAGTCTGAGTTGTCAGGTTGAAGGCTGGGAAGGAAATGGCTGCGTCATCACACCGACCCTGTTCTCTATTCTCCTCACTGCAATGCTGAAGGGTGTAACGGAGGGGTAGCACCTATCACAGCCGTGCTCCCTCCACTCTTTGGAGTTGTTCTTCCTGTATTGGTCCTAGCCTTCGCTCAGTCCTCACCTGTGGCCTTCAACAGGTCAGACGACTAATTCTTTGTATCCTCTTAGCTTTTGTGATAGCCAAAGGTGATTGAATATTGATGTCTCAGTTATTAATTCCTTGAATGGTTCAATTCCTCCTGGATAATGTAAAAAGTGGGCTTTTACACCTCCAAAGGGATGTGCTTGCCTGTCTGAGGCTTCCACAGACTTGTTGACTCCATGACATGAAAGGGGCTTTCACAAATGCAAATCAGCAGCCATTGTGTCTTTGCTTGACAAAAGTCTTTAAATAGAAGTTGAATCGACATCTAACCAGCCAATTAAACTAAAGATTAATATTCCACATCGCACATGACACGTCATCATGATAAAGTATCTCAATGTCTAAAACAGGCAGTCATGAAGGCAGCTCTCTCAGTAAAAATGGACACTCACTGCATTGAGGATGACTGGGTGACTTTCAGGGATGCAGTGCACTCCACTGCTCCAGAGGCCCTTGGCCCAACCTCTCATAAGCAACAAGATTGGTTAGATGAAAACAGTGGTAATCCAGAAACTACTAGGGTGAGAAACATTATTTCTACAGGGTTACCTCAATGACAAGTCATCACTATCCAAGCATAATGTCAATTGGAACATCTGCAGGACTGCCCAATGCAAGCTCAGAGATGTATGACACCTGGCTGAATGAGAAAGCCGACAAACGTCAGTCCCATACAGACCACAAAGATTGGATTAGATTCTACGATGTTCTGATATCTGTCTACAGGACCCAGTCTCTTGCTTTGCCATTAATTCTTGATGCTGACAGATCAATCCTGCTCAGAGGAATAGACCAAGTTCTAAAAAGGCGCGTAGATCACTTTAACCACATTCCCAGTTGGCCTTCCTCGTTCAATGGAGAAGCAATCAACAGGCTGGCAATTCACATGTTGTCATTAATGCTTTCTCGGTGACCCTCCCGCACGGTTAGAAAAGCAATCAAATCCCTATCTGGCAGCAAAGCTCCAGGAGCTAACGTTATCCCAGCTGACATCTACACAGTTGGAAGTTAATAGTTGGTCAAGAAGCTCAGTGAAGAATTTTAGTTCATGTGGGAGTAAGGAGCCATCCCACAAGTCTACAAAGGTGCGTCCTTGTTACCTGCACAATCTTGCAACAATCAAAAAGGAATCACAGTCCTCTCCAGCAGAATCTTTGCCAGAATCCTTTTGAACCACTTAGTGCAACACCTTTTTAAAATACATTTAGAGTACCCAATTCTTTTTTTTTTCCCCAATTAAGGGGCAATTTAGCACGGCCAATTCACCTACCCTGCACATCTTTGGGTTGTGGGGGTGAGACCCATGCAGACACAGGAAGAATGTTCAAACTCCACACGAACAGTGACCCGGGGCCAGGATTGAACCTGGGTCGTTGCCGCCATGAGGCAGCAGTGCTAACAACTGCACCACCATAGTGTAGCCTCAGTGCAACATCTTGACCAGGATCTACTGCCAGAGTCAGTGTGGTTTTGGAAAAGTCCAAGGAACCACTGCTATGGTATTTGCAGTTAGACAGCTCCAGGAGAACACAACAATGATCTTGACACCCAAGTTTTCTGACCTGACCAAGGCAACCATGAGGGTCTTTGGAAGGTCATTGATAAACACAGCTACCCTGAGAAATTCATCACCGTAGTTCAACAGCGCCACAAAGGCATGGCCACATGTTTCCCTGGTGATGGCGAATCTTCTGACCCATTCCTACTCACTAATAGAGTTAAGCAGGGCTGCACACTGGCATCAACCTTCTTCAGCATGTCTTCCTCTGCCATACTCACCAGTGCCTTCTATGATGGTGATCCTGGCATCAAAATCCAATACCGTGTGGATGGGAAGCTAATCCACCTGAGACAATTCCAGGCAAACACCAAGCCCTCCAAGGATGTACTTTGTCATTTCCTGTTTACTGATTACTGTGCACCAGCTTCCTGTTCAGAGCTGGCCAGGAATGGATTTGTTACCCAATGTGACAATTTCAGCTTTATAATCAGCATAAACAAACGGCGTGGAAGCAATGCTGCTCCAGAAAAGCCCTACCTCGAGCCCAAGGTTTCAATCCATGACCAGAAGCTGTCAGCAGTGGACAAGTTCACTTGCCTCCACAGCACTCTCTCTTGAACTGTCTACATTGACGACAAGACACATGCAAGAATTGACAAAGTTAGTGCTGCCTTTGACAGACTTGGAATCCAACCTGGGATTGCTGCCTGCCAAACTGAAAGTCTATCGTGCAATAGTGCTGTCCACTCCACTCCACGCATGTGAGACTTGGACTATATATCTGGGTCATACCAAGAAGCTCAATCACTTTAATTTGAGCCATCATTGGAGGCTTCTGGAGATCAGATGACAGAATAGAATACCAGACACTGAGCTGGCATGCCAAGTAACCTCAACAGAATGAGACTGTCACAACTGAGTTGGGTTGGTCATGTGGCCAAGATGCCTGACACTCTCTTACCAAAGCAAAACTTCTGTGGAGAACTTGAGCCTATGGTGGTCAAAGGAAACTCTACAAGGACACACCAAAGACTTAGGAGTTTTGATATAGTCTTTTGAGTCCAGGGAGGAGCCAGCCCAGGATCACAGCCGCACCCGACGTAGTCAAATAAAAAATGGTGCCACCTCCTTCGACTGCATTCCAGATGTATAGAGAGAACGCAAGCAAAGGAAATCCCAAGCCAGAGATCCATCCAAAACTCGACCATCTGTCCTGTCCTATTTTCAGCAGAACCTTCCAGCACAAATCAGCTTAAGCAGTCACCTACGTACCCTCCAGCACACTACCAAATGTTCCAGATGTTGAACGTGATCATCTTTGCCTCAAAGAATGAACTGCACCTCACCTCCAGAAAATTACCTAGAGACATGGAAATGATTTACAGAACTGACGGGAAATTGTTCAGCCTTTGCCACCTCAATCCAAAACCGAAATCGTTTCAACTTCAGATATTAAGCTCCAGTATGCAGTTGGCATTTGTGCGTGCCCTGACTTAGAAACTGAGCTCCAAGTCATTGTCAACTCTGTCTTCAAAGGATATGACAAAATGGGTCTTTCACTAAACACCTGGAAAACCTGGTCCTCATCCAACCAGCCACCATAGCCCAACACCACTCCCTTATCGATTAAGATCAATGGTGAGATCCTGGAAAATGGAGACCATTTGCCAGATCTTGGGGGCGTCCCCTTGATAAAGGCAGACGTGGACTGCAAAATTTATCACAATGTGCCAGCTCAGAAAAGAGTCTTTGAAACCCAAGACTAAGGGCTTGGCTTACAGGCCAGCTATGATCCCTGTGCCCCTAGATGCTTCGGAGACTTGGATGATCTATGGTAGGCCTTAAAAGAGTGGAGAAGTACCACCAGTGTTGCCTTTGCAAGGACCTCCTAATCTGATTGCCAGGAAGATAGTCCAACAACAGCGTCCTCTCCCAAGCCAACGTGCCCAGTATCGAGGCACTGATCACGCAAATCCAATCCATTGAGCAGGATGTGGAGTTTGTACGTCTGCCACCAGACTCCAGAATCAACTGCTCAACTCGGGACTTGGTCTTGCAGGAGTCTCCCAGGAAGACAACAGAAATGTTTTGGGATGTCCGTGCCGAACTCATGCAGGTCCCTGGCTTGTGACTGACCAAAATGGAGAAAGTTATTCCAGGAAGCTCTGCACGCATTGTCTTTGGCGGGAACTTGCAGAAGCCAAGTGGAGGCGAGGGAGAGGAAGCAAACATCTCCTAACGAATAATCCACTGACTCGCCAAAAACCTCGGTCCAGAATGTGTCAGAATCCACCCACAGACCCCACAGCTGAGTTACCAGCCATTTTTAGAACATGTCGAATCGGAGTGGAAGCCAGTCATCCTCAATCCTGAGGGACCGCCTCAGCAACTCGGGGCTGAAAAGAAAAAGAAAGGTTTGCATTTCAGTAACCCAATTCCCAACATGAAGAACATGTGGAAGACCAGGGGTGATAAATATGGGGGTCGGTTTAGCTCACTTGGCTGGGCAGCTGATTTGTGATACCACAGTGGGTTCAATTCCCGTACCACCTGAGGTTCTTCATTTTTAAAGAATGTTTCCAGTTAAGGGGCAATTTGTCATGGCCAATCCACCCATCCCTGCACATCTTTGGATTGTGGGGGTGAGACCCACGCAGACACGGGGAGAATGTGCAAATTCCACACGGACAGTGACCCGGGGATCGAACCCGGGTCCTCGGCCGTGAAGCAGCAGTGTTAACCACTGTGCCACACCCCAGCTGAGTTTATTCATGAAAGCTCCACGTTCTCAACCTTGCCTCTTGCCTGAGGTTTGGTGACCCTCAGGTTAAATGACCATCAGTCAGCTCTCCCCCTCAGAGGGGAGCCTATGGTCAACTGGGACTGTGGCAAACTTATCTTTTACTCCATGTGTAAAACATTTTTCTTCATGTTGCCTCTGGTTCTTTTGCCAATTACCTTAAATATGTGCCCTCTGGTTCTGGACTTCACTGCCAATGGGAAAAGTTTATCCCTAGCTTATCTGTCCAGATCCCTCATTATTTTGAACACTTCTATCAAATCCCCTCTTGCTAATCTCTCTTCCTTATTTTTCAAAATAAATTTAGAGTACCCAATTCTTTATTTTCCAATTAAGGGCAATTTTAGAGTGGCCAATCCACCTATCCTAGAAATATGAAAATGACTAGAGCAAGGGTAGGTCCGATCAAGGACCGTAGCGGGAGATTGTGTATTGAGTCAGAAGAGATAGGAGAGGTCTTGAACGAGTACTTTTCTTCAGTATTTACGAATGAGAGGGGCCATATTGTTGGAGAGGACAGTGTGAAACAGACTGGTAAGCTAGAGGAGATACTTGTTAGGAAGGAAGATGTGTTGGGCGTTTTGAAAAACTTGAGGATAGACAAGTCCCCCGGGCCTGACGGGATATATCCAAGGATTCTATGGAAGCAAGAGATGAAATTGCAGAGCCGTTGGCAATGATATTTTCGTCCTCACTGTCAACAGGGGTGGTACCAGAGGATTGGAGAGTGGTGAATGTCGTGCCCCTGTTCAAAAAAGGGAATAGGGATGACCCTGGGAATTACAGGCCAGTTAGCCTTACTTCGGTGGTAGGCAAAGTAATGGAAAGGGTACTGAGGGATAGGATTTCTGAGCATCTGGAAAGGCACTGCTTGATTAGGGATAGTCAGCACGGATTTGTGAGGGGTAGGTCTTGCCTCACAAGTCTTATTGAATTCTTTGAGGAGGTGACCAAGCACGTGGATGAAGGTAAAGCAGTGGATGTGGTGTACATGGATTTTAGTAAGGCATTTGATAAGGTTCCCCATGGTAGGCTTATGCAGAAAGTAAGGAGGCATGGGATAGTGGGAAATTTGACCAGTTGGATAACGAACTGGCTAACCGATAGAAGTCAGAGAGTGGTGGTGGATGGCAAATATTCAGCCTGGAGCCCAGTTGCCAGTGGCGTACCGCAGGGATCAGTTCTGGGTCCTCTGCTGTTTGTGATTTTCATTAATGACTTGGATGAGGGAGTTGAAGGGTGGGTCAGTAAATTTGCAGACGATACGAAGATTGGTGGAGTTGTGGATAGTGAGGTGGGCTATTGTCGGCTGCAAAGAGACATAGATAGGATGCAGAGCTGGGTTGAGAAGTGGCAGATGGAGTTTAACCCTGAAAAGTGTGAGGTTGTCCATTTTGGAAGGACAAATATGAATGCGGAATACAGGGTTAATGGTAGGGTTCTTGGCAATGTGGAGGAGCAGAAAGATCTTGGGGTCTATGTTTATAAATCTTTGAAAGTTGCCACTCAAGTGGATAGAGCTGTGAAGAAGGCCTATGGTGTGCTAGCGTTCATTAGCAGAGGGATTGAATTTAAGAGCCGTGAGGTGATGATGCAGCTGTACAAAACCTTGGTCAGGCCACATTTGGAGTACTGTGTGCAGTTCTGGTCGCCTCGTTTTAGGAAGGATGTGGAACCTTTGGAAAAGGTGCAAAGGGGATTTACTAGAATGTTGCCTGGATTGGAGAGTAGGTCTTACAAGGAAAGGTTGAGGGTGCTAGGCCTTTTCTCATTAGAATGCAGAAGGATGAGTGGAGACTTGATAGAGGTTTATAAGATGATCAGGGGAATAGATAGAGTAGACAGTCAGAGACTTTTTCCTCGGGTGGAACAAACCATTACAAGGGGACATAAATTTAAGGTGAATGGTGGAAGATATAGGGGGGATGTCAGAGGTAGGTTCTTTACCCAGAGAGTAGTGGGGGCATGGAATGCACTGCCTGTGGAAGTAGTTGAGTCGGAAACATTAGGGACCTTCAAGCGGCTATTGGATAGGTACATGGATTACGGTAGAATGATGGGGTGTAGATTAATTTGTTCTTAATCTAGGACAAAAGTTCAGCACAACATTGTGGGCTGAAGGGCCTGTTCTGTGCTGTATTTTCCTATGTTCTATGTTCTAACCTGCACATCTTTGGGTTGTGGGGTGAGACCCACGCAGACACGGGGAGACTGTGCAAACTCCACATGGTCAGTGACCCAGGGCCGGGATCCTCGGCACTGTGAGGCAGCAGCTAACCACTGCACAACCATGTCACCCCTCAGACATCTTGTCTCTAACCGGAATATCCCAGCTTCTCCAATCTATCCATGTAACTGGACTCCCCCGTCCCTGGAACCAATTTTGTAAATCTTTCCTGTACTTTCTGCCACGTCTTCACATCCTTCCTAAAGTGTGGTGATGTTCTGCGCAGAACTGGACATGATATTCCAGTTGAGGTCCCCATGCCTATATTTATAAACGCCCAAAGTCCTGTATGCCTTATCAACCACTTTCTCAAGCTGCCATGTTACCCTCAACAATTTGTGCAGATGTACATCGAGTTCCTCTCTGTTCCTCCACCCACTTTAGAATTGCATCTTCTATTTTGCCTGGCCTCAGTCTTCCCACTGTAATGATTCACTTCACATTTCCCAGCGTGAAATCCCACCTGCTCCACATTCCCGTACCAGTTTCCCCGAACAGGCGCTGGAATGTGGCGACTAGGGGCTTTTCACAGTAACTTCATTTGAAGCCTACTTGTGACAATAAGTGATTTTCATTTTTAATTTCATTTCATCCACCCATTCCACCAGCCTCTCTGTGGCCTCTTGTCATTGATCACAATCCTCCTCTCGGTTCACAGGGTATTATTACTCTGAGATGCTTCGGCTGGTTTCGAACAATCTTTGTGAATTCGGCAAGGTTTGTAATCTAGCAAAACTTGCTGTGTTTGCTCTCATTTCAATGTAATTTCATCAATAAAACTGATTAATAGTTTATTACCTGAGAAATACAATCCATCAAAGAAATTGGAAGAGTATGGGGCAATCTCGCTCTGTATTCAGTGTGTTTATGAAGAGCGAAAGCCAGGACTATGTTGTTCACACCGGTTGTGCTGCAGTGTCAGATACTTTCTGTTTGTACTTCAACTCCGAGGATATGGAGGATCCTTTCAGACACTGATGCTCACAGAAAAAAGTATCTGCATCGCAGCCAAATTGCAAGTTGCTCTGAGACTAGGAATGTTTATTTTGGCCGGTGGGAGAGACTTGAATGTAGGGAGGATTCTCACACAAAGCAGTATAAAGGAGTTTTCTGGAGGGTGATGACATGGCAATGAATTAGCCCGAGTCAGTCTGCATTTCATTTTCATTTCAATTGCGCATCACGCACTGAAAAGTTAACAGACCAAATATGTTCTGGAAAGATTGGCTTGTCTGCTTTTTTTATTTGAAGCATTAACATTTAAGATAAACAAAACCGCTTTTTAAAAAAAACACCCACACACATTCGCAGACATCAACATAGATATATTAGGTGATTCTAAACACATTTTCAGCACACTATTATTAACGAGCACAGCTTGTCCCAACTACGTGTGCTGGATTTCACAGTATTTGACAAAAAAATTGGCGGCCTTCTCCTCACGAGATAACTCCAGCGTCATTGGAATATTCTGCCGGACAGTAATTACTAACTCAATTGGGCCAGGGAGAAATTTGGTGAGGGCACAGACACCTCCTCGCTGCCACATGTAAAACTACTTGATAAGAGGCTGGCACCTACCCACGTATCTTGGTCAGGTGATGGCATGCAGTGTCGGGCTGGAATAGGTGCAGTTAACTTAATGCTCGTCGTTGAGGTTTTGAGAATTGTTCTGGCAGGACACAAGCTGCAGGTGGTGAGCCTGGAGTAGACTTTTTAAAAAATAAATTTAGAGTACCCAATTATTTTTTTGCCAATTAAGTGTGTTCAATCCATCTATCCTGCACATCTTTGGGTTGCGGGGGTTTCGCAAACACGGGGAGAATGTGGAAACTCCACATAGACAGTGACCCAGAGCCGGGAATCGAACCTGGGACCTCGGCGCTGTGAGGCAACAGGGCTAACCCACTGCACCACTGTGCTGCCCCCGCCTGGAGTAGACTTAAGCAAACAAACTACCATAATGAGGGATCAAAATGAGGGATTATTTCCCTCCACCAACATTTGCCCATTTTCCAGCTTATTTCATGGTTAATGGTTGATCCCCTACCTCCGCCAGTCGGCATTTAGCTATGACAGTGAGTGCTTTTAAAATATTTTTTCCAATTTAGTGTGGCTAATCCACCTACCCTGCACATCTTTGGGTTCTGGGGGTGAGACCCACACAAACATGAGGAGAATGTGCAAACTAGGGCGGCACAGTGGTTAGCACTGCTGCCTCACGGCGTCGAGGACCCGGGTTTGATCCCGCTACCGGGCCACTATCCGCATTCTCTCCGTGTTTGCCTGGGTCTCACACCCACCACTCTCAAAGATGATCAGGGTAGGTGGATTGTCCACACTAAATTGCCCCTTAATTGGTAAAAAAAAGAATTGGGCACTCTAAATTTATTTTGAAAAGGAGAGAGTGTTCAAGCTCCACCGGACAATGACCCAGGGCCGGGAATGAACCCGGGTCCTCGGTGCCGTGGACAGTGAGTGCCAACATGTTATTGACTATGGGCCTTCAGAGCCAAGTCCTACTCCAGTCCTCGTCCACTGTCCTTCTGCCTCCACTGGATATAGTCATACTCCCCTCAACCAAACAGCAGCTGCATCAAATATACAACTTGCAATTATGTCATACTTTCCTAATTGAAAAGGACCTTTGGATATTTTTCAGGAACAGGAGGAAAATATAGGAATTCACAATGAGCCACGGGAGAGAGATCAGGAGATGTGTTTGTTTGAAATGGCGTGTTTGGAGCAAGTTTGGAGAGAGGTAGAGAGGGGATTGCCGATCAGAGAGTGAAGACATCTGACATCAATAGTGAAGGGAGGGGAGGTGTTACATTTCTTTGTTTCCGCAAAGAGAATAGGTCTGGAGGGTGCCCACACTCTGGATTCTTGTGAAACACGACGAGAGGTTTATTAAGGGTGGTAATCAGGTTGAAAGAAGAGGTGCGTTGGTGGATCTGGGTATCATCACTAGACCTGTGAAAGCTAACTGCATGCCAGTCATGAAAAAAAAATAATTCTCATGCAATGTGGGCATCGTTGGCAAGGTTAGCATTTATTTATTTATTTATTTATTTATTTATTTTTAAATTTAGAGTACCCAATTAATTTTTTTCCAATTAAGGGGCAATTTAGCGTGGCCAATTCACTACCATGCACATCTTTTGCGTTGTGAGGACGAAGCTCACGTAAACGGGGAGAATTTGCAAACTCCACATGGACAGTGACCCAGAGCCGGAATTGAACCTGGGACCTCGGCGCTGTGCTGCCCTCAGGTCAGCATTTATTGCCCATCCATAACTGCCCTTGAACTGCGTGGCTTGCTGGGCCATTTCAGAGAGTGGTTCAGAGTGAACCACATTGCTGTGGGTCTGGAGTCGCATGTAGGCCAGACCAGGTAAGGGTGGCAGATTTCCTTCCCTAAAGGACATTAGTGAACCAGATGGGTTTTTATGAAAAACGACAACTGTCACCATTATTTTTTAAAAATAAATTTAGAATAACCAATTTTTTTTCCCCAATGAAGGAACAATTTAACGTGGCCAATCTACCTAACCCGCACATCTTTAGGTTGTGGCGGTGAAACCCACGCAGACACGGGAAGAATGTGCAAACTGCACATGGACAATGACCCAGGGTCGGGATCGAACCTGGGTCCTCAGCACCGTAGGCAACAGTGCTAACCACTGTGCTGCCATGCCACCCAAGGTCACCATTATTGAGACCAGCTTTTAATTCCAGATTTTAATAATTGAATATAAATTTCACTAACAGCTGTGGTGTGATTTGATCCATGTCACAGAGTAATAGCCTGGGAAGTACACGAGTAACCCCGACGACCTGGATCATGTGGGAGAATGATGAAGCAGAACAAAGAGGAATGACTCGCTGTGGCCAGTAAGACAAAATCTCATTTGTGCCATGGGGAGAGATTGTCATTGACTGTGAGGTGGATAGAAGCCAAACTGAATGGAATCAATCACGAATTTAGGGAGAAATTAAAAAGAGCTGGGACTAAACAAGGACTTCAGAGAGGAAAGGGAGTCCAGAGATGGGATAGTATTTGTGTGGACTTATAGGTTTAAGGAAGATTTTCTTTAAGAACCACAATGATTTTGGAAGAGACCGAGGCAAAACTGAAGGAAAGGAATCCATTAATAATGACAGCTCGCAGAGGGGTTGGCAGAGAGGTGGCTGAGTGATATGGACGTGGGTGAGGGGGAGATTGAAGGTACCAGCTTAGGAGAGAAACTACAGTGGTGAGGGGTTGGAGCTAGAATAATTGGATGACTGGAGAAAGTAGATATAGTCCAGGGGGAAGTCGGGAAGAAAACAGCTGAGGTAGCTACTCACATGAACTTTATCCTCGATATAAAGAAGCCCATGAGTTCTTAGCACTCAGCATTTGAGGTGAGGGCAGAGGGGAAAGAGGTTTGCGGAGGTGGTTTGTTTTGAAAACTAGGAGCCATTTGGTCATCCTTATTCTGCAGGATGATCCTGGAGTTGACTGAGGAGTTCAAGACCAGCCTTGACCCTCATCCAACTCCGTTCCTAATCTCTCAACTAATTCCCCATTAGTCCAATGCTTGACAACATTGTTAACTGCTGACTGCCACAAATCAGTACTCTCACTTACGATCTGCCCTAATCACTCTCAACTAGTGATAGTACAGTCACTGTGTATGAGCATAACTCTCGATTGGATAATTGTGGTGGTGTAGCAAATCATGTTAATTTGTGATTGGTTATGCTCATAATTGCACTTATCGACAATGATGAACTGTAACTGATCGGTGAGTTTGTACATCATCACCAGACGCGTACAACTCCCTTTATATATGTTCGAATAAACCGCGGAGCAAAGAAACCGGAGTCTCACTTGGTCGCTGTGGAAGGCGCATGAACTCTCACCTCATCCATCATCCACAAGAGATAGAGTTTTAGCCACACTGTGACACCAATGGGGTTGTGCATCGCAAAAATACCTGAAAGTTCTAAAACTCGTAAAGATTGAGCATTAGCCCAAGTGTTGTGAATTAGCCAGGTGATGTGATTGCTACCTGAACAAAGGCACTTGTCATAATGATTGCCAAAGCCACTTGAGCTCTAGCACCTGATGAGGTGAAGGAAACTCTGAAACTTCCCTGAATTTGCTCCGTTGTAATGTGCCTTTAAGGAATAGCAGCCTGCCATCACTTTAAGGGAAGTGTGTCATGTGACCCAGCCTCAGTTTCTCTTCGGCCTGGAGCAGAACACAGGCACACAGCTCTGATGTGTTCGCAAGCTTTCTGTCCGCATATATATGTCCACATGTGCCTAGAATTAATAATTTAACACGTGCCATGTTTGCACAATCCCATATGAGTATTTGTGGCTTTATATCATTATGACACACATAGCAGTTACTAGGCGATATTCACAAACAAAAACACTTGGAAGGAAAGCTTAACAGGCTGGCTTTAATGAGGCATTTGTTAGAAAAGAGACCTTGAGATAAATATCTTATTCTCTCAAATGTTTTATCTTTTTAACCAGTTATTCATTTAATTGGCCGTGAAAGTACGTTGGTGAAATCACACTGGTAGAAATAAGAGCAAAAAGATGTTTAACAACTTTTCAATCAATTTGCTTTTTGATCTCCAACCTTTAGAGGGAAAAGCATCAATATTGTATATGTAACATGCAGCAGTATCAATGTTCACTGAGATATTAAATTCTATGTACTGAATGCCACTAATTAATCCTCACAACATAATGTCATTGGCTGGGCCAGCATTTGTTGCCCATCCCTAACTGCCCCTGGATGGATTAGCTTGCGAGGCTATTTCAAAGTGCGATCCACATTGCTGTGGAGGAGTCACATGTAGGCCATACCAGGTAAGGGAGAGGAGTCACATGTAGGCCATACCAGGTAAGGGATTTTTTCCCCCTAAAGGACACTATTGAATCAGATGGGTTTTACAACAATCGACAATGGTCATCATTAGATTTTTAATTCCAGATTTTAAAAAATTGAATTCAAATGTCACCATCTGATGTAGTGGGATTTGTACCCAGTTCCCATTGCGGCACGGTGGCACAGTGGTTAGCACTGCTGCCTCACAGCGCCAGGGACCCGGGTTTGATTCCGACCGGGCAATTTATCTTGGCCAAGCCACCTGACCTGCACATCTTTGGACTGCAGGAGGAAACCGGAGCACCCGGAGGAAACCCACGCAGACATGGGGAGAATGTGCAGACTCTGCACAGACAGTGACCCAGCAGGGAATTGAACTTGAGACCCTGGAGCTGTGAGGCAACCACTGTGCTACCCTCCTCAGTATTGGCTATCCCCTCCAACTTGGTGTCAGCTGCAAATTTAAAAATGGTGTTTTTGGGCACTATGTGATGCAGGCATGGTAAGAGCAGCTTTTCTGTGAGCTCTGGCGCCACTCAATTTATTTCTCCTGATCACCTGGATTACGTCTGGATTAGTATTGGAGAGAATTTGCTGAACAGCATGAAGAAATCCGATGATGAAAGGGCGGAGTCAGATTCAGTAGAGGTGGAGCTGCTGGAAGCGGGACCCCCTAAAAAACAGGGCTGGAACATGCTGAGAGGCAGCACCAAATTGCGCTTTCTGCGGACGATGTGCTACTGTTTGCGTCAAAGCCGGATGTCTCGGTTCCCGCTATCAATAGCTGGTGGATAAATTTAGTGCCTTCTCTGGTTGTAAGATCAATCAGCTCGAAGGTTAGACTGTATCAACTGGCTTCTCACCCCCCAGGTTGAAAAGGGACTGGGTTAGGAAGGACGCTGTCTCTATTTGGCTGGACAATGAAGATCACCAGGCACTTGAGGCACACCAGGTGGTCTTGTTACTTTATGGAGACATTAAGGCAGGCACTGCTAAATGGGAAAACCCTATTATTATTGATACTCTTCGAGTCTGAAGATTAATCCATAGATTAGAAGGGAGATCTAAACTGACTTCCACTCTCTTCCATCCAGGGCTGCCCAAACTTCCAATCCGGTCTTCCGGATCACGGATTTGACACGTGGAAGGATAGAGACATTTGTAGGCTGGGAGATATGTTCATAGATGCTTACTTGCCATCCTTTGAACAGCTGTGCCAACAATTTGATATCCCGAGATGCTCCTTTTGTAAGTATTTGCAACTTAGAGACTTCATCCTCAATAAGACAACCTTACACCTTGACTCCTTTATTTCCCCGATGTAAAAAATCCTGAATTCTGTGGAACCTAAGCGATTAATGATACCGTGTGTTCTAGATTCTATGTTAATTTATTGGGTACCCTGAAGTCTTGGTGAAATGACTTTGCAACTAAAATGTAGGAGGAGACCTATAGGAATGTGTCAGTAAAATTTCTGTTTGCAATTAGATGAAGAAGACTCAATTTAAGATCCTGCACCGCTTACATATCATGTCTAGTCTTGGGCACAGGTTTGATCCTGAAATATCCCTGATGTGCCTGGTAGATTATGTACAGTGTGTATGGGCCTGTATTAAGATTTACTTCTATTGGTCTGGTGTAGCCAGAGAACTGATGGAGATCTCTGACAGAGACATAGAACTAAATCCTACATTCCTATTTCAGGATCTTCCAGATGTCGCAATCAGGAGGTATTAGGAACTTGGGTCCAGAAGTGGGATCCAAGATGTAGCAGGCAATTTAGGGGTTAATGAAATTGCTAGCAACAGACTCAGAGGGATACCCCAGAGTCTGATTTACCTTCTCCCATTCAGAAATAACCTCATTAGCGGGGACACACAGGATGATCCACTCAAGATTTAATGTCATTCAGGACAACCTTGTTTGGCCAGCCAACATCCCATCACAGGTTATCCAAAATGACAACGGATCTTGAATGAATCATCCTATGTAGGCCTGAATGGGACAAGGTAACTCAGGCTGTGGGCGTATACCTCTAAATCTGCTGCTAGCAATCTTTTAAACCCCTAAATTGCCTGCTATATCTTAGGCCCCACTTCTGGACCCAGGTTCCTAATATCTCCCTATATAGACACAGATGGAAGAATTATTGATACTAATGAAAAAAGGTTGTACATAATCCTGACTTTTACAGTTTGTAAGAATATCCTTCGCTCCTAGATTAATGACAAACATCCTTCAATTCAAAACTGCCGTAAGTTAGTTACGGAATGCATTTCTATAGAATTCCTGACATAAGGGATCTGTTCTAAATCTGATGCATTCCATTGAGTGTGGGATTCCAGTCTTAAACCTTGTCTGACGTGCTCCTGTTGGACTTTTCATGAGCCATATTGTATATTGTACGTCTTGATCTCATAGTACATGAAGGTTTGCACCCTGAACTGTCATCCTTTTGTACACGTATGGCCTTACCCTAATTTCCCCCCTCAAACTGTAATTTGTTTTTTAATCAATTATTGGATTGATCCGGTATCAAAGTTCCGAAAGTATATTGTTCAAAATTTATTCTGTGTTGTTTGTTCCTATATTTGCAATAATTCTTGTTCTGTACTGTACCGGTTTTGCATTGTGAATTACTTTCTATTTATTTTATTGTTACTGCAATATTTTTAAAAGAAATTGAAAAATCTACTAAAAATCTACATTTTTTAGAAAACTGTATATTTGATTCTGAAGTCAAAATCATTACCATAAATTGTGAGCAACAGTGGTCCCAGCACTGATCTTTGTGAAACACCATTCCCACCTTCTGAATGACGATCCCATGTTTCAGTCTTGAAGCCAGCTAGCAATCCATTCAGCCACTTGTCCCCCGACCACATTCTTTGATCTTATTCATCAGTCTATTATGAGGCACCTTTACAAGGCCTTTGAAGATCCAGATAAATTGCATCTAGTGCATTACCTTTGTCTGCTCTCTGTTACCACCTCAACAAATTCAATAAGATTGGTCAAGCAGGATTTCCCTTGACTTCCGGTGGCGGCGATGTTCGAGTGAGCCGCACATTCGGCGGGCTCTCACTCCGGCGGGGCTTAGCAGCTGATTCCCCGCGATAGCGGGACCACGGGGGCGGCAAAAAGGCTGCCGTGAAAGAAGAGGAGAGCGGGCTGCAGCGGATGGAATCGTGGGAGGCCAGCAGGTAGAGGAAGAAAGAGAGAGAGAGAGAGACGGAGGCAAGGAGGAAACTGACCTGAAGGGTAAGATGACGGACCCACGGACCTTCCTTCCTCCAGGACAAGGAAAAAAAGTTTGGAGTTGCTGAGGAGGGACAGCTTGGACCCACTTCAGATGCCCAGGAGGTAAAATTTAAGGAGCTGGGCGAAGGAAGGCGGCAGCGAAGGTGCTGAGGAGCGGGCTGCGGCACATGGAACAGCGGGATTCCAGAAAGCAGAAGAAGAAGGAGAAAAAGGGACAGAGACAAGGACCGGAAGAAAATTACCTGGGACCTAAGATGGCGGACACACGGACCCCGGACTCAGCAATCCAGCAGGCGCTGGATAACATGCTCCAGGTAATGAAGTCCAGTTTTGAAGCGCTGAAGCGGGACAGCTTGGACCCAATCCAGAAAGCGGTGGATCAGCTGAACCAGAGGCTGGACGCCCAGGATGTTAAAGTTAAGGAGCTGGGAGAGGCGGTGGAGGAGCAGGTGGATGCGCAAACTGTTGCAGCGCTAGAAGTTGATGGCCTGAAAGAGCGGCAGAGAAGACTGCTGGACAGAGTGGAGGAGCTGGAGAATAGAGTCCGCAGGAACAATCTGAGGATGGTCGGCCTCCCGGAGGGGGCGGAGGGAGCTGATGCTGCAGCGTTTGTAGCAGACCTGCTGAAGCAGCTGATGGGGGCCGAAGCCTTTCCGCGACCGCTGGAGCTGGAGGGGGCACACAGAGTGCAGGCAAGGCAGGGGCGGCCGGGCAGACCCCCCCGCCCGATGGTGATTAGGTTCCACAGGTTCGTGGACAAGGAGCGGGTGCTGCGGTGGGCAAAGAGCGCCAGGAGCAGCATGTGGAACAACAGTGTTCTCCGCATTTATCAGGACCTAAGCCAGGAGGTGGCTCGGCGGCGAGCAGCCTTTAAGAATGTCAAGGAGGTGCTGTTCAAGAAGCACGTGAAGTTTGGTCTGCTGTTCCCAGCTCGGCTATGGGTCACGCATCAGGGTCAACACCACTACTTCTCCGAGCCCGAAGAAGCGATGGATTTTGTGAGGGACCTGGGGCTGGTCCCGAAAGGAGGCCTCAAGGACGCGAGTTAGGGCCCGAGGATTTCTGTGGGAAGGAACGCCGAATGTGCCTGGACTGCTGCTCAACGGTTTGCTGGGCCAAAGGGGCCAAGCGGAACATTTGAGACTCTTTCCTTTGTTCATGGATATTTATGTGCTTTTTCTCTTTTTTCTGTGTTTTTCTTTTTCCTGTTTGGGCTGGTTTGTGCTTTTTGTGCAGCTCGCGGAAGACACTGGAGCTGGCTTGCCCCAGTAGGTGGGGAGGAGGACGGGGAAACAATGGGAATGAGACAGGAAGGCGCCGGAGTGTTGAGTCACCGGGCTAGCAGATTGGCTAGTCAAGGGAGTCAGATGGGGGGGGAAGTTACAGCCAGTAGATGGCAGAGGTGGGGGTATCGGGGGATGGGGTTAGGGGAGGGGGGGTTGTTCTGCTGACGGGAGAGGGACTTGAAATAGGCACTGGAAAGGAGGTCGAGGGTGGAGGCAGCCAAAGGGCGGGCCAGGAATGGCGCGACGCACGGGCCAGGGGCCGGCCCGAGAAAGGCTATGGCTGACCGGCGGGGTGGGGGGGGTGGGATGTGCCCCCCGACCAGGCTGATCACGTGGAACGTCAAGGGACTGAATGGGCTGGTTAAGAGGGCACGGGTGTTCGCGCACTTGCGGGCCCTGAGGGCGGACGTAATTATGTTGCAGGAGACACATCTGAAAGTGTCGGACCAGACCAGGCTAAGGAAGGGCTGGATTAGCCAGGTCTTCCACTCGGACTTGGACTCGAAGTCCAGAGGGGTGGCAATCATGATCAACAAGTGCGTGCAATTTGAGGCAGAGGGCATATCCGCAGACAGGGGGGGCAGATACCTGATGGTACGGGGCAGACTGGAGGGGAGAAGAGTGGTGCTGGTGAATATATATGCCCCGAACTGGGATGACGTGGACTTCATTAAAAGGGTGCTGGGGAAGATCCCGGACTTGGATTCTCGCAGGCTAATAATGGGGGGGGACTTTAACATGGTCCTTGACCCGACTTTGGATCGGTCGTGTCCCAGAACGGGTAGACTCTCAGCAATGGCAAGGGAGCTGAAAGGGTTTATGGAGCAAATGGGGGCAGTGGACCCCTGGAGAGATAGACAGCCAACAGGAAGGGGCTACTCGTTTTACTCGCACGTCCATAAAGTATATTCCAGGATAGATTTCTTTGTACTAAGCAGGGACTGTATGGGGGAGGTAAAGAACACGGAATACTCAGCAATTACCATTTCAGACCATGCCCCGCATTGGGTGGACCTGCAGATCGGGGGAGCGAGCTACCAACGCCCGCAATGGAGGCTAGATGTGGGACTGCTGTCGGAGGAGGGGATCTGCGAGAGGCTTCGGAAATGTATAAAAAATTACCTGCAGGTGAATGACACGGGGGAGGTCTCAGCGGCGACCTTGTGGGAGGCGCTAAAGGCAGTAGTGCGGGGGGAGCTGATTTCAATTGGGGCCCACAGAGCCAAGGCAGACCGGGCAGAGATGGATAGATTGGTCAGGGAAATGGGTCGGATAGATGAAGAGCACGCGGAGTCCCCGGGGGAGGTTTTACTCAGGGAGAGGCAGAGACTACAGGCGGAACTGGGGGCACTATCCACGAGCAGGGCCGTGGAACAGCTTAGGAAGGCGAGGGGAGTGGTGTACGAGCATGGGGAAAAGGCTAGCAGACTGTTAGCGCAGCAACTCAGGAGGAGGGAGGCGGCCAGGGAAATAGGTAGAGTGAGGGATGAGGGGGGGCGCAAAGTGGAGGACCCGGCAGAATTGAATAGGGTATTCCGGGACATTCCCAACAGTTGGTGGGGGGCGAGTGGAAGAGCTGGGGGCCCCGATTAGAGTAGAGGAGGTATTGGGGGGCCTTAAGGCTATGCAGTCGGGGAAGTCCCCGGGGCCGGATGGATACCTAGTAGAGTTTTATAGGAAGTTCTCTGAGCTGGTGGGCCCAGTCTTGGCGAAGGTTTTCAATGAGGCAAGGGACAGAGGGACCCTGCCGCCGACAATGTCACAAGCCACCATATCTCTGATATTGAAGCGGGGTAAAGACCCGGAGGGGTGCGGGTCCTACAGGCCAATCTCCCTGATTAATGTAGACGCCAAGCTCCTGGCAAAGGTACTGGCGGGTAGAATGGAGGACTGTGTACCGGAGGTGATTGGGGAGGATCAAACGGGGTTCGTGAAAGGTAGGCAGCTGGCGGCCAATCTGAGGAGATTGCTCAATGTGATAATGATGCCCCCGGCGGGTAGAGAGGTGGAGGTAGTGGTGGCAATGGACGCCGAGAAGGCCTTTGACCGGGTGGAGTGGGACTATCTATGGGAGGTGCTCGGACGGTTTGGGTTCGGGGAGGGATTGGTGGATTGGATCAAATTATTATATCAGGCCCCGAGGGCCAGCGTCAGGACCAACAGAGAAGTGTCGGAGTACTTTAGGTTGTACCGAGGGACCAGACAGGGCTGCCCGCTCTCCCCGCTGCTGTTTGCGCTGGCCATAGAGCCGCTGGCGATTGCGCTGAGAGCCGCAGAGGGTTGGAAGGGGATGGTGAGGGGCGGGGTTGAACACAGGGTTTCTCTTTATGCAGAAGACCTGCTCCTGTACGTGTCGGACCCAGTGGCCGGGATGGGAACTATACTGGGAACGCTGAGGAAGTTCGGCCAGTTCTCAGGATACAAATTAAATACGGTCAAGAGTGAAATGTTTGTGGTCCAGGCAAGGGGCCAGGAGAACAGATTGAGAGGGCTACCGTTTAGGTTGGTCGAGGAAAATTTCCGGTATTTGGGAATCCAGGTGGCACGAGACTGGGGCAGGCTGCATAAGTTAAATTTGGCCAGGGTGGTGGAGCAAATGAAGGGAGAGTTTCGGAGATGGGATGCACTCCCGCTGTCGCTGGCAGGGAGGGCGCAGACTGTAAAGATGACAATCCTCCCTCGATTTTTGTTTGTTTTTCAGTGCCTCCCGATCTTTGTCCCACAGTCCTTCTTCAAAAGAGTTAACAGGCTGATCATGAGCTTTGTCTGGGCGGGAAAATCCCCGCGGGTGAAGAAGGCGATGTTGGAGAGGAACCGCAGCGAGGGAGGGCTGGCTTTGCCGAGTCTGGTCAATTATTACTGGGCGGCCAACATCGCTATGATAAGGAAGTGGATGATGGGTACGGGGTCTATTTGGGAGCGGGTGGAGGCGGCTTCGTGCAGGGGCTCCAGCTTGGAAGCCCTGGTCACGGCTCCTCTACCGCTGCCGCCGGCCAAGTACACCACCAGCCCGGTAGTGGTGGCGACCCTGCGGATATGGGGCCAGTAGGGGAGGCATGTGGGGGAGATGGGGGCGTCTGTCTGGGGGCCAATCTGCGACAACCATCGGTTTGCCCCCGGCAGTATGGATGGGGGGTTCCGAGTATGGCGGCGAGCAGGGGCGGGAAGGGTGGGTGATATGTTCCTGGAAGGGAGCTTCGCGAGTTTGAGGAGCTTGGAGGAGAAATTTGTGTTGGTAAGGGGAAATGATTTTAGATACCTACAGTTGCGGGACTTTGTTCGTAGACAGGTCCCATCTTTCCCGTGCCTCCCGCCAATGGGGATCCTCGACAGAATAGTCTCTAGGGGGGAAGAAGGGGAGGGCAGAGTCTCGGGTATACATAAGGTGCTCATGAGGGAGGAAGGGTCCCAGACAGAGGAACTGAAACTTAAATGGGCGGAGGAGCTAGGCGGGGAAATGGAGGATGGGCTGTGGGCAGAGGCCCTGAGTAGGGTAAATTCGACCGCGACATGTGCTAGGCTCGGGCTGATCCAATTTAAGGTCGTTCACCGGGCCCATATGACGGTGGCTCGGATGAGCAAATTTTTCGGGATAGAGGACAAATGCGCTAGGTGCGCGGGAGGACCAGCCAACCATGTTCACATGTTTTGGGCATGCCCTAAGCTGAGGGGGTACTGGGAGGGATTTGCGGGGGTCATGTCCCAGGTGCTAAAAACAAGGGTGGTGATGAGTCCAGGGGTGGCAATTTTTGGGGTTTCGGAAGACCCGGGCGTCCAGGGGGAGAAAGAGGCCGATGTGTTGGCCTTTGATTCCCTGATAGCCCGGCGACGAATATTATTGGCGTGGAGGGACTCAAAGCCCCCGAAGACTGAGTGGTGGCTTGCGGACATGTCGAGTTTCCTGGGGATGGAAAAAATTAAGTTCGCCTTGAGGGGATCTGTGCAGGGGTTCACCCGTAGGTGGCACCCATTTATTGACTTCTTTGCGGGAGAGTGAGCGTCAGCAGGGGGGTGGGGGGGAGGGGTGGGGGGGGGGTAGAGTAGAGTAGGAGGGAAAATATGGCGGGTAGTACCGGTGGGAGGGGAGCGGGCTTGTGCAATATGTTACGGTGGAAGTATTGAAAGTACATGGATGTTTGCACATTTTTGCCTTTTTTGCTTCCTTTCTGATGATGTCTGTAACTGTTTATAAAGCCAAAAACTACCTCAATAAAATTGTTTATTAAAAAAAAAGCAGGATTTCCCTTTTTGAAATTCATGATGAATATTCCCTAATATATTTCTTGATCTTAGATACTCTTCTATTCTCTCCTCTAGTAAGGATTCCGTTATTTTTCCTATCACTGATGTTAAGCTGACTAGTTTATAATTCCATGGACATATTCTTTCCCCTTCTTAAATATAGGAATGACATGGGCTATCTACCAGTCATCTGGCACTCCATATTTCTCTTTTGAAGTATTAAATATGAAGTAATAACTCTGCTATGTCTTCCCTAGATTCTTCTAAAATACATGGAAGCAGTCATCCAGGTCAGGGGTTTTTAATCCTCTGAATTTGACTAGTTTATTCAATACATCCTCATTTTAATTTTAAATGCATTTATCTCCTTGCTCATCTCATCATTTGTTATCATTTGTTATCTACCACTCAGGTAAATAATGAAGGGAAATGATGATTTCATATGTCTGCCATCTCTATCATTACCTGTGGTATTATCCCGTCTATCCATTAATAATCTTATTTTCATTGCAGCCTTCCTCTTTTATTGATGTACCTGTAAAATATTTTACTATTTTGTTTTATATTCCTTGATAATTTAAATTCATAGTTCCTCTTTGCCTTCCTAGTTGTTTTTGATCTTTCTACGCTATTTACATTCCCTCTTGTCATGTACTCCTCTAATATTTGCAATTGTTCCCTTGTTATTTTATTCAATCCATGGATTCTCGCTAGATTTTAGTTTGTTCTTGTTTTTCAGCAGAATATCTTTTCCTGCATTCTGTTGAACACCACTTTAAATGTTTCCCATTGTTGTTCTAGGTTGTTGTTTTCTAATATTATTGCCATCTTATTTTCCTAAATTCTAATCTCAGCCCCTCAAAATCAGCTCTTCTCCAATCTACAATGTGGATTTTATCATATTTATGTCCTTCTCTATAACTTTGAAGCTTATTATAGTCTGATCACTATTTTCTACACGTTCCCCTCCTTTTACCTCTTATCAGCTCTGGTTCATTACCTTTGACTAGATTCAATAGCAAATCTTCCCATTTTTACGATTTTTTTTTACAAATTGGGTTCAAAAGTGGGAAGCACAGTAGCACAGTGGTTAGCACTGTTGCTTCATAGCGCCAGTGTCCCAGGTTCGATTCCCGCTTGAGTCACTGTCTGTGCGGAGTCTGGACGTTCTCCCCGTATCTGCGTGGGTTTCCTCCGGGTGCTCCGGTTTTCTCCCACAAGTTCCGAAAGACGTGCTTGTTGGGTGAATTGGCCATTCCGAATTCTCCCTCTGTGTGCCCGAACAAACATCGGAATGTGGCGACTACGCTCTTTTCATAGTAACTTCATTGCTGTGTTAATGTAAGCCTACTTGTAACCATGAAGATTATTTAAAAAAGGAGTCTTGTGCACATTGTAAGAACTCCATTCCGTTTTGCCTTTACTCACCTCCTCTGTCCAATTAATATCAAGTTAGTTAAAATCCCCCATGAATATTATTCTATGTTTTTTATTCAATTCTCTAATTTGTCTGCATAGTTCTGAAGATACATCCATTAGTCTGTTTGTCCTATATTATCTTTTATCTATATCCTTATGAATTCTATTTTGGTCTCCACTGTTATCCTGAATAAGTACAGCCTCTCCATCTTCCCCTTGCCCCTATCTATCTTATCTAAATATATTATACTCTGCAATGTTTAATTCCCAGTCCTTTCTCTGTAGCCTTGTCTCAGTAATCCCTGCTTTGCCTGGTTCTTCCCAATGCGTGATTGCCTCTAGTTCTCCTGTTTTATTGCAGGCTTTGTGTGCATTTCTGTACAGACATTTTTATTCACTTTTAATAGGATTTCCTTTGACTGTATGTTTAACCATCTTTTTAGACTCCTGTTCTATAAACTCTATTTATTTCTTTGTCACCAATGATGTCCCTCACTTAACTCTTTTCTCCTTCCCTGATTTGTTTCCATTATTTCGTGTGTAATAAAATAAAAGCAAGTTACCGCGGATGCTGGAATCTAAACAAAAACAGAAAATGCTGGACAATCTCATCAGGTCTGACAGCAGGTGTGGAGAGAGAACGGAGCTGACATTCTGAGTCTGGATGACACTATGTCAAAGCATTTCTTGTAGATTGGTTCCCCCACCGTACCAGTTTAAAACCCTTTGCCAACTCTCCACTGTTTCCACTCAGTCACAAGGTCCCATCGGTCCCATCTCAGGTTAGGTGGAGCCTATCCCATTAGCACAGCTCCTTCCTGTCCCAGAACTGGTACTAGTCTCCCACAAAAAGGTACCCCTTGTTCCTGATAACCAGTCAGTTAAAAGAAAATAACAGAACCAGTTTTTATTTGGAATAGATTTATTCACAGATTTAAACAATACAGGTATGCATCTCCTGATGACACCTACTTGTGTATCAGTGAGTATCTCTGTAGTGAATAAACAAATGATCAATGAATAAACAAAAATGATATGAGGTGGGACATTGTAACTAAAACAAAATGTCAAAAGAAACTTAACTAGCTCAACCAAAATGTCACTACTGGGGGAGAGTATCTCTTTATATGTGCTCAAGTACCTGTTCAATCAATGCCCTCCACTTGAATGAGCTGAACCTCAATTGATATAATTAACACACCTCTTGCTTATATCAGCTCTTTAGCTATGGACTAATTCTCCTAATGTCTGTTCCTATGCCAATTTGCACACAACTCGGACAATAATCTGGAAACCTTCACCCTCAACGTCCTGTTTTATATTTTAGCACCCAACTCCTGTTTCTCTTTGAACAGGACTTCCTCTCTGTGTTGTTGTTGAACATAAACCACAACAACTGGACTTATCCCCTCCCTTTCCAAGTTCCTATGTAGACATCCCTTACCATGGCACCAGGGATGAACACATCCTTCAGTATTCTCATTCTTGGCTGTATAGGATACTATCTATCCCTTCAATTATAGAATCACTTATTACTACCACATTTCAATTCTGCTTTTCCCACCTTGGACAGCCTCCTGAGCCACAATGCCATGATCCTTTCTATTGTCTTTTTCCTTGTCCTCATGAGTAGCGCGTACATCATACCTATTATGTTTACAGGACCTCCTTCTCAAACTCTCCTAAATCCCTGTTACCTGGCTCCCTTTCAAACAAACCTATTTATTATTATTTCAAAAAACATAGTTTGATTAAAGATAGTCAGCATGGCTTTGTGAGGGGCAGGTCATGCCTCACAAGCCTTACTGAATTCTTTGAGGATGTGACGAGATACATTGATGAAGGTCGGGAGGTGGATGTGGTGTATATGGATTTCAGTAAGGCATTTGATAAGGTTCCCCATGGTAAGCTCATTCAGAAAGTTAGGGGGCATGGGACACAGGGAAATTTGTCTGTCTGGATACAGAATTGGCTGGCCGAAAGAAGACAGCAAATTGTCGTTGGGGGGGAAAGTATTCCGCCTGGAGGTCAGTGACCAGTGGTGTCCCGCAAGGATCTGTTCTGGGACCTCTGCTCTTTGTGGTTTTTATAAATGACTTAGATGAGGAAGTGGAAGAGTGGGTTAGTAAGTTTGCCGATGACACAAAGGTTGGGGGAGTTGTAGATAGTGTTGAGGGCTGTTGCAGGTTACAGCAAGACATTGGCAGGATGCAGAGCTGGGCATCTAGATAAATGTGAAGTGATTCATTTTGGAAAGTCAAATTTGAATGCTGAATACAGGGTTAAAGGCAGGATTCTTGGAAGTGTGGAGGAACAGAGGGATCTTGGGGTCCATGTACATAGATCCCTCAAAGTTGCCACCCATGTTGATAGGGTAGTTAAGAAGGGTTGTTAAGGTGTGTTGGCTTTCATTAACAAGGGGATTGAGTTTAAGAGCCGCGAGGTTTTGCTGCTGCTTTATAAAACTCTAGTTGGACCACATTTGGAATATTGTGTCCAGTTCTGGTCGCATCATTATAGGAAGGATGTGGCTGCTTTGGAGAGGGTACAGAGGAGATTTACCTGGATGCTGCCTGGACTGGAGGGCATGTCTTATGAAGAAAGGTTGAGGGAGCTCGGGCTTTTCTCACTGGAGTGAAGAAGGCAGAGAGGTGACATGATAGAGGTGTACAAGGTGATGAGAGGCATGGATAGAGTGGATAGCCAGAGACTTTTCCCCAGGGTGGAAATGGCTGTCACGAGGGGACATAATTTTAAGGTGATTGGAGGAAGGTATAGGGGAGATGTCAGAGGTAGGGTCTTTACACAGAGAGTGGTGGGTGTGTGGAATGCACTGCCAGCAGAGGTGGTGGAGTCAGAGTCATTAGGGACATTTAAGCGACTCTTGGACAGGCACATGGACAGTAGTAAATTGAAGGGGTGTAGGTTAGGTTGATCTAAGATTAGGATAAATGGTCGGCACAACGTCGTGGCCTGAAGGGCCTGTGCTGTGCTGCACTGTTCTATGTTCTAAGCGTACCCTTTCCTGAACCTGTGTTTTGCTCCAGAACGTGATAATATTCTCGATAAATATGTCGAGAAATTCCTTCCACTCCATGATGTGTCAGAGTCTCTCCAACGACGTTTGCACAACCCTGAGTCAGAGTGATTTGAGATGAAATGTCTCCTGCAGGTGTGTTTGCTTGGACCAATCTCACCATCCAAAATCTCTCAAAGACCAATACAATCCATCCTTCCTGACAACACAGTCCTATTAAAACATCTGTGTAATCAAAAACTCAACACACAATCCCCTCTTGTTGAATCCCATAATAACCCATATTATCAAACACCCAGAGAGCCAAACACCCAACTATCAAACACCTGATTATCTAATACCCAATATCAAAAAAAAGCACATATAATCAAACACCCATATCATCAATTGCACAATGATATTATTATAATCAATCTCCCATTGATAATGATGATATTAATGGAACTAAAGAGTGACAAATCCCCAGGACCTGGCAGCTTCATCTGAGGATGTTAAAGGAAGGAGGGAGCACATTGTAGACACCCTAACTATAATCTTTCAGAGTTCCCTAGATTCAGGAGTTGTCTCCCTGGATTGGAAAATTGCTCATGTGTTGAAGTGATAGGCTATCATACAAAATAATCTGAGGAATCTCAGGTAAAGAACAATTGTTTATTAGCCAATGCATTGCGAGAGCACATATCAGAGAGCGGACTCCACCTAACTGAGAAATCAAGTAATATTTATACACTGTAGGTCACATAGACAAAGGCATTATTTACGCGAGAACATTGTCTGGCTCAAACTTTACATTAAACATGGTACAGGTGTTTACCCAGGCAGAGTGAATATTTTTCACCTTATCTGTATATGGCCCTTTCCCTAATCTCGACTCTTGGTGGTGTCTGCATTTTTAGGTCTTGGAAAACTAAGTTAGACTGAAAAACATGTTACTGAAGATCTCGCAGGTGGCTTCGAGAAACAAATTTGCTAAGGTCACTAAAGAACCCGTTAGACTGAAAAATGTTATTATTGAGGGTCTTGCAAGTATCCTTTTTTACTACATTAGCGTTCTGTTAGCATTATTTGTGTCTTTTGCCACAACAGCATGTTTCTGGTTGGTGTTTTTATTCTGACTGTGGAATCTCCTGTTCTAATGTACATAGAACATAGAACAGTACAGCACAGAACAGGCCCTTCGGCCCTCAATGTTGTGCCGAGCCATGATCACCCTACTCAAACCCACGTATCCACCCTATATCCGTAACCCAACAACCCCCCCTTAACCTTACTTTTATTAGGACACTACGGGCAATTTAGCATGGCCAATCCACCTAACCCGCACATCTTTGGACTGTGGGAGGAAACCGGAGCACCCGGAGGAAACCCACGCACACAGGGGGAGGACGTGCAGACTCCACACAGACAGTGACCCAGCCGGGAATCGAACCTGGGACCCTGGAGCTGTAAAGCATTTATGCTAACCACCATGCTACCCTGCTGCCCCATGTGTTATATAATGCACCATATAAGCTCAAAAAAAACCCTCAATAGACTATAATTATTGTCTGCCCAAATAAATCATTGTAATTAAACCCTATTGATTAGTTCCCATCTTAGTTACTTCCTTTTGGCCCTTAGTCGGACCCAAGATAGCCAATTTACAGATTATTGCCGTACTGGAGTTGTTGTTGTGCTGTGGCAATACAATATCTCCATCACTTACTTATGCAGTAAGAGTTGCTTCTTATGCAGCCCATATGGTTTCCATTGTACAATTGGCTGTGCCATTAAATCTGCACCTTGCTGCTTCAGTGCCAAAAATTGGATGTGCACATACAACAGAAATGGCTCCTATCCTACACCCCTCTAATGTACTAACCAGATTACCCTCTATTACTACAGCACATGATGGCATCTTATGATATCTGATATAATAACTTCCTCTAATTACACCAATATTCTCCACTCTGTATAATACTCTGCTGAGTGTTGACGTGGTTATAATAGGTGTTACTAAAACAGCACCTACTAACATATTACTATTCATAATACATTCAACGTTAGTCCTATATACTAGTGTTAAAACTCCGAGCTGCCATCCAATCAAACTGTGGTTGGTATTTCATGAGAGGTTAAATAGATGTTGATTTGTAACCCATAGTGGAACTATTCCCTTGCTAATTTGCCTCCAACTTTCTTGCGCCTGTCAAGCACCCATGATCCATAGGTGCTTCAGACATATTTCCTACTTGCATCATCCAAAATACCTTTCCCTATCCCAATTAATTTATTAACAGTGACTGCGTTACTTTCTAATACAGTGGCCAAGTTCTGAATTTTATGTGTCATGTCTCGGTCTGCACCCAGTTGAGTGTACTGAATCTCTTGCCCCTTACCCAGATTCCCTTTCAGCTGCAAGTTTAAAGTTCAGACGTTCTGGTTGGCAGTTGCTGGATCAATAGAATTAACCACTGAAGTCCCAATATTAAATGCTGTAGCACACCCCTGCCATTAGACTGGGCTGCTCTGGTCATTAATTGATCCATCAAAGCCAGACACTGGCCCTGAATATGGATTGAACACCATTGGGTCAGGGCTATGTCTGTAATATTTAGGGTTACGGGTACCAGCTCATGGTGTACATTATCATACAAAACTTTAGTCTCATGAATTAATACAACACCGTTCTCTGGTCCTGGACTGATGTTCGGTTTGGACCCACGGCGAAGAATCACTGAAACGACTACATGATGCCATCAATAAGTTCCATCCCACCATCAGACTCACCATGGACTACTCTTCAAAATCAGTTGCATTCTTGGACACACTCATCTCCATCAAGGACGGTCACCTCAGCACTTCGCTTTACCGCAAGCCCACGGATAACCTCACTATGCTCCACTTCTCCAGCTTCCACCCTAAACACATTAAAGACGCCATTCCCTATGTACAAAATATAAGAATAATCTTTATTGTCACAGTAGGCTTACATTAACACTGCAATGAAGTTACTGTGAAAAGTCTAACTATTTGTAAATATAAACTGATGTAAGTATGAATCATTACCCTTTTCTGTTATTTGTCCTTCTGACCTACCCACCAGCTTCCCAGTCCCTCCTGAGTTCCACCCACCCTTCTGCGCTTTGTTGACTAATTTTGACTGTTATTCCACTCTAAACCTCATGATGGAGCTCTTGATTCCCCAGTCAAAGTCCGTAACGCACCCTTCCACCTTCTTCTCAGACATTTCTTCTGCTTCTGCGCAGTTAGTTCTTAACATCCGGCGTGGTTCTTGTTAGATTATGAAGTGGTATACTTGTACTAGACGCTGATTTGAACATTACCCCACACCCCACGCAGCTTTGACTGTGGTTTTATCAGCCGTCACCTCCAACTACACTGCCTCTCCTGCGCTCTTACACTTCCTCTTCGCAGCTTCAACCAGACACTCAAGGATAGGTTAACCAAATACCTCAAAAATGTTCAGTTCATCGGGGAGAGCCAGCATGGATCCAGACAGGTAGGCCATGCCTGACAAACCTCATTGAATTTTTTGAAGAAGTGACTAAGGTAGTGGAGAGGGGAATGTCTATGGATGTTGTTTATATGGACTTCCAAAAGGCATTTGACAAAGTTCCGCATAAGAGATTATTAACTAATGTGGAAGCCCACGGAGTTGAGGGTAAATTATTGGTATGGCTGGGAAATTGGTTGTGGCAGGTGAAAGAAAGTAGGGATAATGGGCAGGTACTCACATTGGCAAGATGTGACTAGTGGTGCCCCACAGGGATCTGTGTTAGGGCCTCACTTATTCACATTAGTCATCAGCAACTTGGATATTGGCATAGAAAGTCATATATCCAAATTTGCTGATGACACAAAGTTGGGTGGCATTATAGACAGTGTAGATGACAGCATAAAATTAAGGATATTGATAGACTAGGTGAATGGGCAAAACTGTGGTAGATGGATTTCAATGTAAGCATGTTTGACATACCCATTTTGGACCAAAGAGGATAGAGCAGGGTACTTTCTAGTTGGTATGATGCTAAATTCAGAGAATGTCCAAAGAGATCTGTGGATTCAGGTGCATAGATCTTTAAAATGCCACAAACAAGTACAGAAAGTATCAAGAAGGCTAATGGAATGCTGGCCTTTATGTCTAGAGGACTGGAATAGAAAGACACAGGGGTTATGCTGCAGCTTTACTGAGCTCTGGTTAGGCCCCACTTGGAGTGCTGCGAGCATTTCTGGACTTGACACCTTAAGAAGGATATATTTATACCTGGGACTTCAGGGGTTAAGTTATGTGGAGAGATGTTACAATTTAGGGCTGTTTTCTCTCGAATTTAGAAGGTTAAGGGGCAATCTGATCAAAGTCTTCAAGATATTACAGAAATCTTTGGATCCTCACCGTCTTCAGGTGATGTCCCGGAGGACTGGAGAATAGCCAATGTTGTTCCTTTGTTTATGAAGAGTAGCATGGATAATTCAGGGAACTATAGGCCGGTGAGCCTTGCGTCAGTGGTAGGGAAATTACTGGAGAGAATTCTTCGAGACAGGATCTACTCCCATTTGGAAGCAAGTGGTCGTATTAGTGAGAGGCAGCATGGTTTTGTGAAGGGGAGGTAGTGTTTCACTAACTCGATAGATTGTTTCGAGGTGGTCACAAAGATGATTAATGCAGGTAGGGCAGTGGATGTTGTCTATATGGACTTCAGTAAGGCCTTTGACAAGGTCCATCACGGCAGACTGGTACAAAAGGTGAAGTCACGAGGGATTAGAGGTGAGCTGGCAAGATGGATACAGAACTGGCTAGGTCATAGAAGGCAGAGAGTAGCAATGGAAGGGTACTTTTCTGATTGGAGGGCTGTGACTAGTGGTGTTCCATAGGGATCAGTGCTGGGACCTTTGCTGATTGTAGTATATATAAATGATTTGGAGGAAAATGTAACTGGTCTGATTAGTAAGTTTGCAGACGACACAAAGGTTGGTAGAATTGCGAATAGTGATGTGGACTGTCAGAGGATACAGCAGGATTTAGATCGTTTGGAGACTTGGGCAGAGAGATGGCAGATGGAGTTTAATCCGGACAAATGTGAGGTAATGCATTTTGGAACGTCTAATACATGTAGGGAATATACAGTGAATGGTAGAACCCTCAAGAGTATTGACAATCAGAGAGATCTTGGTGTACAGGTCCACAGGTCACTGAAAGGGGCAACACAGGTGGAGAAGGTAGTCAATAAGGAATGATTGCCTTCATTGGCCAGGTATAAAAACTGGCAAGTCATATTGCAGCTGTATAGAACCTTAGTTGGGCCACACTTGGAGTATAGTGTTCAATTCTTGTCGCCACATTACCAGAAGGATGTGGAGGCTTCAGAGAGGGTGCAGTAGAGATTTACCAGGATGTTGCCTGGTATGGAAGGCATTAGCTATGAGGAGAGGTTGAATAAACTCGGTTTGTTCTCCCTGGAACGAAAGAGGTTGAGGGGCGACCTGATAGAGGTCTACAAAATTATGAGGGGCATAGACAGAGTGGATAGTCAGAGACTTTTTCCCAGGGTAGAGCGGTCAATTGCTAGGGGGCATAGGTTTAAGTTGCGATGGGCAAAGTTTAGGGAAGATGTATGAGACAAGTTTTTTTACACAGAAGGTAGTGGGTGCCTGGAACTCGCTGCCGGAGGAGGTGGTGGAAGCAGGGACGATAGTGACCTTTAAGGGGCAACTTGACAAATGCATTAATAGGATGGGAATAGAGGGATAGGGACCCCGTGATCCACGAGAAATCACTACTGAAGCGAGATTGTAGTCCAATTGAAGGCTTTAATGAACAAGTAGTTACCCCAGCAGCTCCAGTAGAGAATGACTGCGGTGGGTGAAACACAGACTCTTATGCTCCGCCTGCTGGGCGGAACCAGCAGGCAGGTTCTACCACTCATACTACAGTATAAGGTACATCCCACCTAGGTACCGCGATACCCCTAACATAGCCTACCACACCCCGGAAGTGTAGAAGATTTTAGTTTAGATGGGCAGCATGGTCGGCGTAGGCTTGAAGGGCCAAAGGCCTGTTCCTGTGCTGTACTCTTCTTTGTTCTTTGTATTAACTGGAAAAGACAGGGTAGATAAAGAGAAACTGTTTCCACTGGTCGCAGATTTTACAACTAGGTGGGAAAGTCTCACAATTAGGGTCACAACATTCAGGAGAGAAGTGAGGAAGCATTTCTGCACACACACATGCACGCACATGAACGTGCACGCAGGCACACACACACACACACACACACACACACACAGTGGTAGAGGTTTGGAACTCTGTCCCACAAACGTCAATTCATGCTTCATCCAGCATGGTAGCACAGCGGTTAGCACTGTTGATTCACAGCACCAGAGACCCGGGTTCAGTTCCTGCCTTATGTCACTGTCTGTGTGGAGTCTGCATGTTCTCCCCGTGTCTGCGTGGGTTTCCTCCGGGTGCTCCAGTTCCTCCCATAAGTTGCAAAAGACGTGCTTGTCAGGTGAATTGGATATTCTGAATTCTCCCTCAGTGTACCCGAACAGGTGCCAGAATGTGCTGACGAGGGGATTTTCACAGTAACTTCATTGCAGTGTTAACAATAATAATAATAATCACTTATTGTCACAAGTAGGCTTCAATGAAGTTACTGTGAAAAGCCTATGGTACTAATAAAGATTATTATTATGTTAATTTTTAAAATCTGAGATAGATACATTTTTGTTCAGCAAAGGGATATGGGCCAAAGGCAGCTTAATGGAGGCCGCAGATCAGCCATGATTTCATTAAATACAGGAGCTGACTTGAGGGGCCGAATGGCCTACCCCTGTTACTATGTTCCCTAGTATTCAAAATCACACCCATTTAATCAGACACACATATAATCAAATACCTATATAATCAAACACCTATACAATCAAACAAGATATTCAACATCCAGATAATTAATCATACATATAATCAAATAGCCAAATTATCAAACATCGTTATAATCAAATTACAATAAAATCAAACATAAAAAACACCCATATAATCAAAGACCCATATAATCAAACATTCATAAAATCAAACATTCACACAGTCAAATGGCCACCCATACAACCAGAAACACACCAGATAATGACGAGCCGTGTAATCAAAGATCCATATAAACAAGCGCACGCCCATTTTATCAAGTGCACATTGTGATCACCGAGAATGATTGCAATAAAATGTACAAGTGCTGTACTCATCTCATTAATAATTGTACATTAATTTTTCATATTTCATTTTACACATTCTTCCGATCATAATATTTTCCAGAGAAAAAGAATAGAAACCAGAGAGGCAACTTCAATCGTCAATCTCTTAACAATTTGGCCTGTTCCTTTGATTCTCAGACACAGGATTATCCTATAATTAAACCTCATAAAAAGCCAACACACTGAATTAATAAACACATACAGCACAACACAATTCATGTTCATTCAATCTGACCAACAACTGTACAATCCCAAAGTTTAAACAAAGTCCTGTTGAAGAACACACACCGTCAATCCCCCCACCCAGCTGGCATGAGGTAACTCCTGCATCTTCTCAGCATAAAACTGTCTAGGTCGGTGGCGATCAACCTGCAGCCTAACAGGGTTCTCAGTGCGGCCCACGAGACATTTTGTTGACTGTTGTCCACGCGCAGGGTTACCACATTTCCATCTGCATAGTCTTTTTCTTACCAGTATGACTGAAGTGATTCGCACGTAAAGTGAGGGCGAGTGAAGTGAGGTTGCTCACAACATTGACTGAGAGAGCTGTGTGCACCTTCTGAGCCCAAAGTGTAAATATTTCCTGTGTTTTTACCATTTGCAGTTGATAGTTCCATTAGTATGTGAATGATTAAGCATTTTCCATAACTTGTCATGAAATATTCAGCGTGCGTTAAATATATTTGATCTTATTCATGGGGTCATGGTCAGTGAACAAGCCGGATTTCAATCTTGCTGCCCACGATGATGAAGGAGGACCACTCATGTGGCCTACTCACTAGCCTACATGTGACTACAGACCCTCAGCAATGTGATCGACTCTTATTATGCCCCCTGAATGGGCTAGCAAACCTCTCAGTTCAAGGGCAATTAAGGATGGGCAATAAATGCTGGCCCAGCCAGTGACGGCCACATTCCCTGAAATCAGCACTTCACTTGCCCTTCCATATGTGTGCATCACTCCAGTCATACTGGTAGGAGAAAAATCCTCTGTGGACGGAAATCAGCAGAATGTGGCAAGCCTGCGCATGGGGGAAGGTCAACAAAATAGCTCATGGGTCACATGTGACCCCTGGGCCACAGGTTGAACACCATCTGTCTACCTTGTCAATATCTAGAACAAAGAACAAAGAAAGGTACAGCACAGGAACAGCCCTTCGGCCCTCCAAGCCTGTGCCGACCATGCTGCCTGACTAATCTACAATCTTCTACACTTCCTGGGTCCATATCCCTCTACTCCCATCCTATTCATGTATTTGTCCAGATGCCCCTTAAATGTCACTATCATCCCTGCTTCCACCACCTCCTCCAGCAGTGAGTTCAAGGCGCCCACTACCCTCTGTGTAAAAAAACTTGCCTCGTACATCTCCTCTAAACCTTGCCGCTCGCACCTTAAACCTATGCCTCCTAGTAATTGACCCCTCTACCCTGGGGAAAAGCCTCTGACTATCCACTCTGTCTATGCCCCTCATAATTTTGTAGACCTCTATCAGGTCACCCCTCAACCTCCATCGTTCCAGTGAGAACAAGCCAAGTTTATTCAACCGCTCCTCATAGTTAATGCCCTCCATACCAGGCAACATCCTGGTAAATCTCTTCTGCACCCTCTCTAAAGCCTCCACATCCTTCTGGTAGTGTGGCGACCAGAATTGAACACTATACTCCAAGTGTGGCCTAACTAAGGTTCTATACAGCTGAAACATGACTTGCCAATTCTTATACTCAATGCCTCGGCCAATGAAGGCAATCATGCCGTATGCCTTCTTTTAAAAAAACTTTTTTATAAATGTTTTTTTATTGGGTTTTTGAACAAGGTATAATTACCGTTATATACACAGAATAAGAAACATATATATATACACATATTTAGAAGAGAAGGGCACACCCCAACATAAAATACAATAAAATATGAAATAGAATAACTGTAGGGTATTGTGCACCAGCTCGACAGCGGCAGCTCTGTACACCTTGCAAAATTATTTACAACACGTAAGTAGGCGACTATTTGTGGGGGAAAGGGGTGGGGGGGGGGGGGGGGGGGGATTGGGGAGGCAAGTATACATTTGGGTGCCGGGGAGATAATTACAGTGTGCGATACTTGGCTGTGTTTTGTGTTATTGTCGCCTGCTTCTCCCGGACGGATCTCGCTGCCGTCTCGCGCTCGCCTCCGCTTCTGCTGCTCCCCCAGTCCTCCATTTTTATTTCCCTCGTGCCCCGCTCCTGGAGATGTCATGCACGTTTTGGTATCCCGTGCCTTCCTTCCGGCTCTCGTTTCCCCGCCCCCCCCCGCCCCACCCCGCTGGTTCTCCTCTCTTGTCCAGTACTCCACAAGTCTGGGGCAAGACCAGAACATGTGGGCGTGGTTGGCCGGGCCTCCTTGGCAACGTTCACATCTGTCCTCCACCTCCGGGAAGAACCTACTCATACGGTTTCTTGTTAAGTGGGCTCTATGTACCACTTTTAGCTGCGTCAGGCTGAGCCTTGCGCACGTGGTGGTGGAGTTGACCCTATGCAGTGCTTCGCTCCAGAGTCCCCATCCTATCTCAATCCCCAGGTCCTCCTCCCATTTCTTTCTTGTTGCGTCCAGTACGGTGTCGGCCCTTTCTGTCAGTCGGTCGTACATGTCACTACAGTTTCCCTTGTCTAGTATGCTTGCGTCCAGTAGGTCTTCCAGTAGTGTCTGTCGTGGCGGTTGTGGGTACATCCTAGTCTCCTTTCGTAGGAAGTTTTTAAGCTGCAGATATCTTAGCTCGTTGTTTTTGTAGGACCTTCTTTGGGATCCTAGCATTTTAACCCCCCCCCCCCCCCCCCCCCCCCCCCCTCCCCCCATACGAACGCCATGATTAGTTTGTCCAGCGCTTTGAAAAAGGCCTTGGGGATGTAGATCGGGATGGATCTAAACAGGAAGAGGAACCTGGGCAGTACTTTTATTTTGATCGTCTGGACTCTCCGAGTGTGTTCCATCTTTGCAGGTCCTTTTTTACTTCCTCCGTCAGACTGGTGAGGTTCCATTTGTTGGTCCCTTTCCAGTCATGGGCTGTTTGGATCCCCAGGTAGCGGAATTTATGTCGGGCTTGTTTAAACGGCAGCCCCTTTAGTGCTGCCCCCCCCAACTTGCGGGTGTACTGGGAAGATCTCGCTTTTGCTCATGTTGAGTTTGTAGCCCGAGAAGGCTCCAAACTCTTTCAGGAGCGCAATGATTCTGCCCATGCTGCTCTGTGGGTCCGAAATGTAGAGGAGCAGGTCATCTGCATAGAGTGAGACTCTGTGCTCTCTGCTTCCCCTTCGGATCCCCCTCCAGCTTTTTGCTGCCCTGAGCACGATTGCTAGCGGTTCGATCGCTAGGGCGAACAGCAGCGGGGACAGTGGGCATCCTTGTCTGGTGCCCCTGTGCAGTTGGAAGTATTGGGAACTGGTATTGTTGGTCCGTACACTCGCCATGGGAGCGTTGTATAGGAGCTTTACCCAAGCGGTGAACCCTGTTCCAAGCCCGAACCGCTCCAGTACCTCTATGAGGTATTTCCATTCGACTCTGTCGAAGGCCTTTACTGCGTCCAGGGAGACGATCACCTCTTGTGTTCTCTCCCCGGAGGGGGTTATTATCACGTTCAGCAGGCGCCTGATGTTCGAGGTAAGCTGTCTACCTTTGACGAAGCCCGTCTGGTCCTCTGTGACCACCTCAGGTACACAGTCTTCTAGCCTTTTGGCTAGGATTTTGGCCAGTGTTTTGGCGTCTGCGTTCAGCAGAGATATGGGTCTGTATGACCCACATTCCGTTGGGTCTTTGTCTTTCTTAGGTATCAGCAAGATTGAAGCCTGTGCTAACGTGGGTGGCAGTGTGCCCCTAGCTAGCGAGTCTGTGAACATCTCCCGCAGGTGCGGGGCCAGTGCTGTAGTGAATTTTTTGTAGAAGTCAGCCGGGAACCCGTCTGGTCCTGGCGCCTTCCCCGTCTGCATGGAGCTAATGTTGTCCATGATCCCTCCCAGTGCTAGTGGTGCTTCCAGGCCCCGTTTTCTGCCCTCCCCCACGACTGGAATGTCCAGTCCATCAAGGAACCGTTTCATCCCAGACTCCCCCCCTTGGGGGCTCTGAGGTGTACAGCTCTTGTTAGAAGGCCTTGAAGGTTTTGTTAATCTTTTCTGGTTCTGTTTCCAACATGCCTCCGGTACCCCTTTCTTACCCGCAGTTGGTCCTGCTCTCTCAGGTGTGTCTCCTGGAGGAAGCCTATGTCGGCCCTCATATTTCTTAGGTGGGTGAGGACTCTGGATCTCTTCACTGGGCCGTTGAGTCCTCTTACATTCCAGGTGACTATCCTGGTGGGGGGCTTCTGCCCCCTCGCTCCTGTGGGATTAACCATACTTACCTGGTGGATGCGCCCCTGCCCTCTGGGGTTTCCCTTTGTTAGGGGGCCGTCCAGGATGGCCGCTGTCGCTGCTCTCTCCATGCGGTCTGGTCTCTGCGCTCTGGGGTTTCCCCTTGTCCCGGGGGCACCCGCCATGGCCGTCCACTGTGTGTCCGACACGCGGGTAGTCCCCTGCACTCTTGGGGCCGTATGCCTTCTTGACTACCTTCTCAACCTGTGTTGCCCCTTTCAGTGACCTGTGGACCTGTACACCTAGATCTCTCTGACTTTCAATACTCTTGAGGGTTCTACCATTCACTGTATATTCCCTACCTGCATTAGACCTTCCAAAGTGCATTACCTCACATTTGTCCGGATTAAACTCCATCTGCCATCTCTCCGCCCAAGTCTCCAAAAGATCTAAATCCTGCTGTATCCTCTGACAGTCCTCATCGCTATCCGCAATTCCACCAACATTTGTGTCGTCTGCAAACTTACGAATCAGACCAGTTATATTTTCTTCCAAATCATTTATATATACTATGAACAGCAAAGGTCCCAGCACTGATCCCTGCGGAACACCACTAGTCACAGCCCTCCAATTAGAAAAGTACCCTTCCATTGCTACTCTCTGCCTTCAATGACCTAGCCAGTTCTGTATCCATCTTGCCAGCTCACCTCTGATCCCATGTAACTTCACCTTTTGTACCAGTCTGCCATGAGGGACCTTGTCAAAGGCCTTACTGAAGTTCATATATCCACTGCCCTACCTGCATCAATCACCTTTGTGACCTTTTCGAAAAACTCTATCAAGTTAGTGAGACATGACCTCCCCTTCACAAAACCATGCTGCCTCTCACTAATTAATCCATTTGCTCCCAAATGGGAGCAGATCCTGCCTCGAAAAATTCTCTCCAGTAATTTTCCTTCCACTGACCTAAGGCTCACCGTCCTGGATTATCCAAGGGATTATCTGTAATGCTAGCCCTGCAGATGAGAAATAACCCACCCGTATGAACTAAAACAAGTAGCTAAGGCAGGGGTGGGCAAACTACGGCCCGCGGGCCGCATGCGGCCCGCCAAAGGTATTTCTGCGGCCCACCAAGTCATTTAAAAAAAAAAAAAAAAAAAAAAATTTTTTAATTTAAAAAAAAAAAAATTTTTTTTAAGGTTAATGGGGGGGGGGGGCTGTTGGGTTACTTACTGGTATAGGGTGGATACGTTGACTTGAGTAGGGTGATCATTGCTCGGCACAACATCGAGGGCCGAAGGGCCTGTTCTGTGCTGTACTGTTCTATATGAGGCGCCCAGAATCATAACCGGGTGAAGTAATTATTTTACTTAATATACTATGCGGCCCTTTGTGAATTGTGAATTTCTGAATGTGGCCCTTGCACGGAAAAGTTTGCCCACCCCTGAGCTAAGGGATCCCTCATGACAACATTGGAAGAGAAAATCCCAATGCTGCTTGGTCAACAATTATCCCCAAACCAACATCGCTAAAGAAGATGACCTGATCATTGCTGTTTGTAAGATCTTGATGTGTCCACATTACCTGTCACATTGCCCACAACACATAGTGAATACACTTTAAAAATATATATCTCATGGGTGTCAGGTGTTTTGGGATGTCCTCAGATCATAAAAGGTACTGTATAAATGCAAGTCTTTCTTTCATTCTTTCCAGTGCTTCATGTTTACTGAAAACTGTCAAACATGTGCAGTATTTCCATTTCTATCTGTTCTTGGATTTGAATAAAAGACTGATTTGTTTTGTAATTAACTTCCATTCTTTTCGACTGCAGGAAGTGCAGGGAACATCTGCAGAGAATTGGCGGCACGGTGGCACAGTGGTTAGCACTGCTGCCTCACAGTGCCAGGGACCCGGGGTGGCACGGCAGCACAGTGGTTAGCACTGCTGCCTCATAGTGCCAGGGACCCGGGGTGGCACGGTGGCACAGTGGTTAGCACTGCTGCCTCATAGTGCCAGGGACCCGGGGTGGCACGGCGGCACAGTGATTAGTACTGCTGCCTCAAAGTGCCAGGGACCCGGGGTCAGTACGGTGGCACAGTGGTTAGCACTGCTGCCTCACAGTGCCAGGGACCCGGGGCGGCACGGCGGCACAGTGATTAGTACTGCTGCCTCAAAGTGCCAGGGACCCGGGGTCAGTACGGTGGCACAGTGGTTAGCACTGCTGCCTCACAGTGCCAGGGACCCAGGGTGGCACGATGGCACAGTGGTTAGCACTGCTGCCTCACCATGCCAGGGACCCGCGTTTGATTTCGACCTCGGGCGACTGTCTGATGGAGTTTGCACGTTCTCCCTGTGTCTGCATCCTCCAACAGTCGAAAGATGTGCAGGTTAGGAGGATTGACCATGCTAAATTACCCCTAAGTGTAGGTTAGGTGGGGTTACGGGGATAGGGTGGTGTAGTGGGGGTGGGTAGGGTGCTCTTTCAGACAGTCAGTGCAGACCCGATGGGCTGAATGGCCTCTCCCTGGGCTGCAGAATTCTATGGTTGTATTGTATGGGGCATAATATGGTGTGTAATATGATTAGTGAGATGGTCAGGATGACAGCTGAGGATTCAGATCCTAGCACCAATCAGCAGTTCTGAGATCATGTGGATGAGGATCTGGTGAGTATCTGGGAAAGATGTAGAGTGGGACAAGTGAGGAGGCAGGGATAGGTGCTTGTACAGCAGCAACCCAGGTTGGTGATGCCCAGTCCAATGTTTCAAATGGCCTCCAGGAGATCAGGACTGTCTCAGCTTCCGATGGATGTTTTGTTTAATGTTTGGGGCATTCTGCTACTGCTGATCTACCTGAAGACACAGTAAGACAATGCCACACTAAACAGCACAATCTGCCGGACTCGCAGATCTTTGCTCCATGTATAGAATAATTCTACACAGCAGAACATCACTGGAATGGGTGGAGAGGGGTGCATAAGAAAGCATTTTGGTTTTATTTTAGACAGCAATTCACTGGGTAATTATTTTTCAACATTATTTGGAGCCTCAGCTGTCAGGTGTGTTTATACCGTCTCTAGATCGATGAAAGATGGTACAGTAGAATATTTATAAAATGAGCAGTTTTATAATGAGCAGAGGTGAAACCTAAACACAACCTCTACTTAGCTTTTGTTACAATGTGAGGTTGTAGCTAAGTCACACACGAAGTGAGATAGAAGAAGAGGTTAATGAGGGTCACCGAATGAAGTATAACATTTCCACAGTCCTGGAATCTGTGCTTTCAAAAGGTAAAGTCTCGGAGAAGACTTTAGCCCCGTGAGTGTTACATCCATATGTAATGTGTTTTATTTATGATTTTTTTTTACAGCAGAGTGGCTGGGAGGAGATGCTGAAGGCTGTGTTACCCTCAGTGACTGGCCAGCCGCCTGCTGTATCTCATGTACAGTCGAGCCACTTGGCAGTGTCACATGGTCGCACATAATTGCCATGTTTCAACACACCTACAACTGCCCACTGTTATATAGTGCAGTGTTCCAGTTAACTGCACTGCCTTTTAAACACAGACAGAAATACATTGAAGAGGACTGACTCGATACATTACCAGGTATAAAAACTCTGCAAATACCAGAGAGGTCACGGGGATCGAGTTACTCAATGTTACTTGGGCAATGAACAGGGCAGTTCCCCCCCCAACATGTTGGTCTTCCTGCTATAAAAATAATTACTGCAATATGAAGATGTTCAGAGTCACACGTTATGGAGCCTGCGCTGCAGTTTATCTCCGTCAGAAATTATTGATTTATATAATTTAATAGATAGCAGCATTCACCCATTCTCAACATAGTGAGCGTATTGAGGAGGTCAAATATGGAGGGTTAGTAAATTTACAATTATACTATAGTTGAAGATAAAAATGCCGGTAACTTCAAAATAAAATTCACTTAAAAATGCTAATAGGTAATGTAGTCAAAAATCAGAATTGTAATACAACGCAATTGAGAGGAGACCAGAAATTGGAAAGAATGAAAGAACATTTAGCATCCTGATTTGAGTTAGAGCATGAGTACAAAGGAAATCAGTTTTTGTGCAAAAATCTTCAGTCAAATCACATTTACTCCAATTTCTGCTAAATGTTGAAAAATATCCCCTTTTCCACATCTTTCAAATATTTTGCTCTCAATTCTGAAATGGAGCCCCCCCCTCTTTCACCCCTCCCCCCCCCCCCCCCCCCCCCCCCCCACCCCCGCATCTGTAAAGTCAAAAGATCAACGTGCAGAAACTGGGGGAAAAAAAGCAAATGAATAGGAATGATCTGTAACCTCGGGTTTGTTATTTCACTTTGTGTGAAACCCATTGCCTGGAGACGTGGAGGGACATTTCCTAAATTAAAGCCAACACCTTGACTGGGTCACATAACGTGACCTTTCTATTTATCAGGGCCTGTTAAGGCACTTCAACTGTCTCAAGCCATCACTGATGGACAAAGTGCACATTGAAATGAACTTCATATTTTATCAGAGACAACTAAAATATTATCCTTGAAAATTATTGACGGACCACATGTAACCAGATTTCAATGTAAACTCACAGTATATATATACACACACACATACGTATAGATATATATAACTGCACAGAGGTAATATGCTCACCAGAATGCTGTATGCACAAAAATACATCTAGCACTCCTAAATTCTGTCACCTCTAATGGTGCCACATGGGATTGAAACAGAGAACATTATTTCTGAATGTAAACTACGAATGATACAAGAAGTGCCATAAGCTGATAAATTGCAGATTAAATGACTGCCACACTTCACTTCACTTCCCCCCCACTGTTAATTTCACACGTTCTGCTATTCAATGCTTTCAGGCCTGTCAATTTCGACTAATCGCGAGAGGCACTAAAACACTTGCCTCTGACAGTACAAGATCAAGAATGATGAACATCTTTCACTGCAAAAAACTAAATCCTAACTCAGGTGGATTGCATACATCACTTATACACAAATCAGCAGTATGCCAGCAAGGAGAAATGATGTTGTGTGACAGCAGAGACATGACGTACAAATTCCACAACTGGAGCACCTTAAACTGGCTTTGACAAGCAACTGTTAAGTGCTTTAAACTGCAGAGATGGTACATTACAGATTGCTTCACTTATAACAATGCTGCATAAATTAATTACTTACTCGAAATGTTGCATCTTAATAGAGCTAAACTGGTTTCATTAAAAAGTGGGGGAAGGAGGGTTTTAACAAGATTTCTTTTGTTCCATTCTTGCTCCTGATTCTCCCCACCCCCACACTGTGTTATCTCTGTGCAGTATCAGTGGCTTGTCATCCTCCACTAGGGTAACTGATCTTTGTGGCCAACAGCAACACCAACTTGCGTTTAACTTCCCAACCAAAATGACGAGTGATGAACATTTTAACTCCCTGTGAATGGTAAAATGATCTGGGCCAATGATTTCTCACTTTAATGAGGGGAAGGATGGTGCGGCAAATAAGAGGATTTCAATAAAACAGCAGAGCTTCTGGATTGCTAGTGCCTGTTCCATTATTCCTTTTTTCTAATCTTTATTGTCACAAGTAGGCTTACATTAACACCGCAATGAAGTCACTGTGAAAATCCCCTCGTCGCCACATTCCGGCGCCTGTTCGGATACACAGAATGTCCAATTCACCTAACAGTATGTCTTTAGGGACTTGTGGGAGGAAACCGGAGCACCTGGAGGAAACCCGGACACAAAGAGAACGTGCAGACTCTGCACAGACAGTGACCCAAGCTGGGAATCGAACCTGAGTGTCTGGAGCTGTGAAGCAGCAGTGCTAACCGCTGTGCTACCGTGTGATCTACAAAACGACTGCAGGTTTCTGGGGGCTGATGACCCACACCACAGTCCATCGCTAACAGCCCCCAGTCCCCCCCCCCTCCCCCCGCAACTCAGCCCTAGCCCCCTACCTCACTAGAAGAGGACAATCAAAAGAAAACAGTCAACCTTTGGAGTCTGAAAAGGAATGCCACGGAGATCCAGTTAAACTTTGATTGTTGTATGTGCCAGTCTTTAATGATCTGTGATGCCCACCAAAAGTAGAAGGCATTAAGCCTCCACCAATCATCGCCCAGACTCACCAGGCATGTGGCGAAGTTTGGAATGTGGATACGTGGGACAGAGAGACCCTCCCAGCTGCTACTTCCCTCCTCGGCCTGTGGAATACAGATAATCACAGCAGAGATATTATGGAAGGCTTGTCAATGGGGGATTTGACTGGGTCAGATGATCACAGTGTTAGGCAGTCATATCCTGAGAAGATTCTGCAAAATGTACTCAACAGTCCAGTGCACCAGAGAATTAGTGTTACTCTGCCATTGGTGGCAGCTAATTTGAAATTACCCAACCTTCTAACTTCTGGGTGTAGAAGGGAGAAAGGTTTTTTCTTTCTCTACCTTTTATCCCAGGGATCGCCTGCATTAAAACTGGTGTAAAATCAATGTAAAATGGTGTACTTGCAATGCTGTTTTCCAATTTTCAGTATTTAATCCTCCACCTTCTTTCAGACCCCCTTACACCCTGCATCGATCCAAAGTTGAGTGATTAAACAGGTAAAAATGTTCCTCAGCTCTCCTCCGCAATCAGTCACTAGGAGGTGCACACAAGTAGGTAGGCTGATCCATTGTCCAGTTTTCCCCTTTATCATGGGGGCGCCCTCTGCCTTCAGTGGCAGTTCTCCCTTCCCCATGCTTCCAGGACCCTGCTCATAACAAGCCTTCCTCATTCATTAGTGTCAATATTTGGCACACGCATTGTTTATATTTGAATTAACACTTCCATAACTGACACACATTAAACATGGAACGATGGTCCATAATATTATTTTAATTAACCCGCAGTATATTACACAAATCCCATATTAATTTTACTCCATGTGCCATGTATCTGATTTATTTATTTAAAAGTAAATAGAACTCATAAAAATTAATACTGCTCAAAGTCAAAATAATCTTGCGCTTATAAAACTCCACAGATTCAAACACTAAAATACCCAGGAACGACATTCAGACTTACAATGTGACTGCAGCCAAATTAAACGCCTGTACAAATCTTTTGCATGTAAATGCAATCTCACAGCAATAATGAACTCAGAAGTCGCTGGTTATTTATGATTTTAACATTTCTGCCTCCATTTTAGCATTTTATGTTGCCTTATTGGAGGATCCTTCGATGCTGAAATTAATGACAGGCACAGCTTCTCATTTATAATAGCTTAATTATGCCACTGAATTCTCCTGACAATTATGGCTATTGGTAGGGTTTATGTATCTTGTGTGTCCCCCCCCCCCCCCCCCCCCCTCCACCCTCCCTCCCTGCTCATTAACACAAGAGACTGAAATTTCAAGATTACAACATTTCAATGCAAAGGGTGGATTGAAGGAAATTTGGAAATGTTTGTTGGTGTGAACTTTTAACATTCCTCGGTTTGAAAACTTGTCAATGTCAGGCCTGTTTAAACACTTCAACAATGGGAGAAAACGAACTGCGTACAATTCAAAAATACAAGACCACCATTCTGGATTGTCTGACACGATTAGCCAGTAAAATAAATTAAGAGCCCTAAGAAGAGCATTAAAACCAGCGAATATTTTACTCTGCTTCCTACCCTGGGTATGTCTCTTTTTTTGGGGGGGGGGGGGGGGGGGGGGGGCAGTGGTGGGGGGGGGGGGGGAGCATTCAGCTGTGAAAGAATAATAATCCCCTGAGCACTAATTTTTAGAAAAATTCTGCTGTTGCAGCATCAAATGCTGTCGGAAGTCTCCAAGGCAGACTTAATTAGTAGCTGCAAGAATCTACTGGTGAGGAGCTCCAATGGCACCGATTTAATGCTGTACCCTCAGAACTTTACTAATTATCAGGTAGTCGCTAAACTTGCTTGTTCCAGGTGACTGTGAGGTATCTTTAAAGCTGAAAAACTCAGCCAATGGAAAAATAGGTTGTTATCGCAAATTAGGTGAAGTGAAGCAATTTCATTGCTGTGTCAGCAAGGAGCACGGCAATAATGGCACTTTAGTTCCTTTATACACCTGGGTCACTGAGTGTGCCTGCCCCAGACCGTTGTCATGCTGTTGCCTTCCAGTTCTGGAGAGTTACTGCAAAGATGTGCTGGTTCGGTAGATTGGCTATGCTAAGTTGCCCCGAGGTGGGATTGTGGGGATAGGGTGGGGGATTGAGTCTCTGTAGGGTGCTCTTTCAGAGGGTCGGTGCAGACTCAATGGGCCAAATGGCCTCCTTCTGCACTGTGGGGATTCTATGAGTGGAAGGTCATATGGGGGCAGCATGGTAGCACAGTGGTTAGCACTGTTGCTTCACAGCGCCTGGGACCCGGGTTTGATTTCGGCTTGGGTCAGAGTCTGTGCGGAGTCTGCACGTTCTCCCCGTGTCTGCGTGGGTTTCTGCCGGGTGCTCCGGTTTCCTCTCACAAGTCCTGAAAGACGTGCTTGTTTGGTGAATTGGACATTCTGAATTCTCCCTCCATGTACCCGAACAGGAGCTGGAATGTGGCGACGAGGGGCTTTTCACAGTAACTTTATTGCAGTCTTAATGTAAGCCTACTGGTGACAACAATAAAGATTATTGAAGGAGGGGGCAGCACGGTGGCGCAGTGGGTTAGCATTGCTGCCTCATGGCGCCGAGGTCCCAGGTTCAATCCCGGCTCAGGTCATTGTCCGTGTGGAGTTTGCACATTCTCCCCGTGTTTGTGTGGGTTTCGCCCCCACAACCCAAAGATATGCAGGGTAGGTGGATTGGCCATGCTAAATTGCCCCTTCATTGGGAAAAGTGAATTGGGTACTCTAAATTTATAAAAAGGAGATTTTGGTATAACAAAAAATAAGACTTTTGATAGCACTCAGTAAGTGAAACTTGGCCCAAAACACAAAAATCAATAGCAACCCAATAGAAATAAACATAACGTTACGTTACACCACCTGAGAAAATCCTAATCCACGGCTCAATGTGATTGAAAAGGAACAACATCCAGTTGGTGAAAAGCTGCAATAAAGACGTCGCGATGTGGAGAAGACACCGAAGGTCAGTCACCATCTGAAATAAAAACGGAAAGGCCCATGATGTGGACCCAGCAAAGAAACGGTTGACCCTATATATACCCCCATTCTCTGTTTTAAGTGTGGTTCCGACCAGCGAGTGTACAGAGCCACATTTATCTTTTAATATTCCTTACCAAGGAACATTTGATAAGAAGATGCAAAGGTCCAAAAAACCCATTGTGAAATTATAAGACCATAAGACATAGGAGCAGAATTAGGCCATTCGGCCCATTGAGTCTACTCCGCCATTCGATCATGTTTCTCATCCCCATTCACTGCCTTCTCCCTGTAACCCCTGACCCCCTTATTAATCAAGAAATCCCCTTATTAATCAAGAATACCAGATTTGTACTTGTGGTGCTGTTACCTACAGAGCTACGGAACAAGAGCTGGAAGGTGGAATTAGACAGAATAGTTATTTTTTAGAACATAAGAACTTGGCGCAGGAGTGAGCAATCTAGTCTCTCGTGCCTGCTCCACCGTTAAATACGATCATGGCTGATTATGTAGCTGTATAGACCATTTAACCCCATCCTGTGCCCAACAATGCACTGACATAGAATTAATATTGGAATAAAGGAAGGAGCATTGAAACAGGAATGGACAAACAACCCCTTGAGCCTGTTCCGTTATTCTGTTAGATCATGGCTGATCTGTATCTTACCTCTATTTGTCTGCCTCAATTCCAAATCCTTTAATACTCTTAGCTAACAATAATCTATCGATCTCAGTTTTAACACGTTTAATGCCCTTCTTTGCCTGGAAAGATGTGACTTGCCTTCACATGACAACAGCATGAGACATCCCCGTTGAGATCCATTCTGTGACACATGGTCCCAGTAAGCTGAACGAATGCTGACCACTAGGTGGCTCTAGCTGTCTGCCATGCCCACATGTCACCCAGCCCCAAACCACTTAATTTTATAAGGATGGCTCTGCGGGATTCAAATTATTTTAGTTTCACACCCAGATAAAAGACACGCAATGGGTGAGCGGTCCATTTATAGATACAGCCTTCACTTTCTTCAGGAATTAAAGAAAAGATGCCTCAATATCTCACAGCGTGCCTGGCAACAGAAATGCCTGCTGACCAGCAAATCGGGCTTTCATGCACACAGCTTTATTAATCAACCCACACCTCATGGCCGGCTGCTTCAGCCTTGCCTTATTACTTACTCCCGTCCAAATCATCAATCAGGACTTTATCCACATTTGGAAACTTCTTCCATCGGTTACTGTCCTAATGAAGTGAGAATAACGCATGAGGCGGTTGGGGGTGCTGGTACTGGGGTGTGCAGTGTAAATGCTTTTTCAAAATTCACGAAGGAGAGCAAGAAGCAAAGGAGAAAGATAATCTGGGTCTGAAGACGGACTTCATTGCCTGGTTAATATTGATTTTCGTGTCATTTATCAGTGACATTTATTTCCAACAAAAATGTCAATACTTTACAGACCTAATCAACAGCAGGAGGCGACGAATGAGAAAAAAGACACTTTGAGGAGGAATAGGGCAGAAAGAGCAGTGTTCCCTTCACCAATCCAAGCAGGCCTTTAAATAAACGTCCTCTCTGAAGACCTACAAAAATCAAAAAATTAAATAATAAAATCTTTTGCAGGCCACCTAGTGTGGCTGGTACCTGTAGTATAATTACTGTGGTATTGCTCAGCTAGATAGTTGTACAGCTGGTTCATGATGCGGAGTGACGTCAACAGCGCGGGTTCAATTCCCGTTCCTGCTGAAGTTATTCCTGAAGGCCCCACCTTCTCAATCTTGTCCCCTCCCCGTCTGAGGTGATCCTCGGGTTAAATTACCACCAGTCAGCTAACCCCCTCAAAGAGGAAAGGAGCCTATGTTCACCTGGGGCTATGGAGACATTTGCATTTATTATTATTGTCCATTAGAGGGTGAAGGAGATGAATGATTTGTTTTTGGAGGGGTGCTTCGCAAGCTTGGAGGAGTTGGGGGGGGGGGGGGTGGTGAGGTTTGGGCTCCAGCGTGAGGAGGGCGTGATACATGCAGATGTGGAACTTTGTGAGAAAGGTGTTCCCGAACTTTCCTGTCGCACCGTCCTCTTCGTTGCTGGAGGAGGTGCTGTCAGTGTCAGCTGGAGGTGGGGTCATTTCTGCAATTTACAGTAGGACCATGAAGGAGGATAAGGTGTCCATAGAAGAGATTAAGGCCAAGTGGGAGGAGGAGCTGGGGATGGAGTTGGAGGAGGGATTATGGTGTGAGGTGCTGCGGAGGGTTCAGCCTCGTGTGTGAGGCTGGGATTGATTCAATTAAAAGTGGTGTATAGGGCGCTCTTAACAAAGGCGAGGATGAGCCAGCTGTTTGAGAGGGTGGAGGATACAAAGAATAAGAACAAAGAAAATTACAGCACAGGAACAGGCCCTTCGGCCCTCCCAGCCTGCGCCGATCCAGATCCTTTATCTAAACCTGTCGCCTATTTTCCAAGGATCTACTTCCCTCTGTTCCCCGCCCGTTCATATATCTGTCAAGACGCATCTTAAATGATGCTATCGTGCCCGCCTCTACCACCTCTGCTGGCAAAGCGTTCCAGGCACCCACCACCCTCTGCGTAAAAAACTTTCCACGCACATCTCCCTTAAACTTTCCCCCTCTCACCTTGAAATCGTGACCCCTTGTAACTGACACCCCCACTCTTGTAAAAAGCTTGTTGCTATCCACCCTGTCCATACCTCTCAGTTATGATCAGTGTGGGAAGGGCCCAGCCAATCATGTCCATATGTTCTGATACTGCTTGAAAGTTGGAGAAATATTTTTTTTTTAGCACCTTGTTAGAGGTCCTACATGTAGATTTGGAGCCGGGTCCTATGGAGGCCATATTCAGGGTGTCAGACCTGCCGGAGTTGTAGAAGGGTATGGGGGCAGATGTTTTAGCCTTTGCGCCATTGATCGCTCACAGGCTATGGGGGTGGAGGTCAGCTTCTCCCTCCCTATGCCTCGGCATAGCTTGAGGGATCTAATGGAGGTCCTGTACTTGGAGAAGGTGAAATTTGTTCTGAGAGAGGCAGATAGGGATTCCGCAAGAGATGGAGGTTTGTTTATCTTGCACTTTGGGGATCTGGTTGCCATCAAGGGGCAAGGGGGTGCAATTTGGGGGTGGGGGGGTTGTGTTGGGTTTGTATTTATTCTTTGTAAAAATATTGAAAATTTGAATAACATTTTTCACAAAAAAATAATAATAATAATTACGGCCCATTGAGTGTGTGCCATTGTCCATCGCATCAGTATAACAAAAGCAAAATACTGCAGATGCTGGAATTGTGAAATAGAAATAGAAAGTGCCGTGGAGAGAGAGACAGAGTTAACATTTCAAGTCCATGTGACTTCTTCAGAACTGAAGGGGGCAGAAATGTGATGGGTTTTGTTTCAATTACTCTTTTTAGAAATGTTTTTTTTGAAGGTATTTTTGATATGTACAAAAATACACAGGCTAAACCTCGGCAACAGGTAAGAAAACTCACAGATGTGACGGGTTTTATATCGTTGAAATGGATGACTGAAGAGGTCGAACCAAAAGGAAAAGGTCTGGGATAGGTTAGACGTTGGGAGAGATTGAATAAAGATGTCTTGGAATGAAAGGCAAAGGGAGTGGTCGTGGGTAAAGTAAGAAAACAAAGCATTGGTCCAGAGTAAGTGTCAATAGCTGCCTGAAATTAAAAACATGAAAACAATGTGCCACTTGGCAAAAAGGAATTCAAAACGCAGGACAAAGTTCATAGTCTGAAATTGCTGAACTCAGATTTGAGTGCAAAAGGCTGTATGGTGCCTGATTGGAAGAGGAGATAGCGTTCCTCCAGTTTGCATTGAGCTTCATTAGAGCACTGCAGCAGGTCAAGGGCAGAAACGTGAGTGTGACAGCAAGGTGGTCAATTAAAAGGGCAAACAACCAGAAACCCAGAGACATGCTTGCAGACTGAATGGAGGGGTTCCGCGAAGCTGTCACATGATCAACCCAATGTAGCGAGGACAACATTGTGAGCAACATCAACTGGAATAAATGTTTGGGGCCATGCACAGTGAGGGCAGAGGAGAGAAAAGGGCTGATGTTATACCCCCTCCGATTGCATGGGAAGGTGTTGTGGGATGAGGTGCTGGGATGATAGAGGAGTGGGGGAGTGGACTAGAGCATCCCAGAAGTAACCGCTCCGTATGTAGTGCTGATAGGGGAGGGGAGGGCGAAGAGGGGTTTGCTGGTGGCATCATGCTGGAGATGGGGGAAATGGCGGAGGGTGATCCGTTCAATGTGGAGGTTGGTGAGGTGGAAAGTGAAGACCAGGGGCTCCCTATCGTGGTCCTGGGAGTGAGGGGAAGGGGTGAGAACAAAAGTGCAGGAAATATGTCGGACGCAGTTGCGGTCCCTGTCAATCAGATTGGGCGGGAATCCGTGGTCGAGGAAAAAGGAAGACATATCAGAAATACTGTTATGGAAGGAAGCACCATCAGAACCGACGTGACGGAGATGGAGAAACTGGCAGAACGGAATGGAATCTTTACAGGAAACAGAGAGCGGGGAAGTGTCAGCAAGGTTGCTGTGGGCTTACAGTCTATCCCCAGGAATGGAAACAGAGAAATCAAGAGAGGGAAAGGAGGTGTCAGCAATAGACATGTGAAAGTGAGAGATGGGTAGAAACTGGAAGCAAAATGGATTCATTTTTCCAGTTTCAGACGAGAGCAATAAATGGCACCAATATCTTCATTGGAAAGAAAATGGGGGAGGGGGCTTGAGTGAGACTGAAACAAGGAATGTTCCACAAACAACATAAAAAGACAGGCGTAACTAAGGCCTATGTGGCCACCAGCTTTTATTTGGTGGACGTGAGACAAGTTAAAGAAGACATTGTTCACAGAGAACAAGTTAAGCCAGGCAGAGAGGCTGATGGTGGATGGGGATTAGTCCATGGTCATCAATTTAACTTTAACAAAGATCAAAGAAAAGTACAGCACAGGAACAGGTCCTTCGGCCCTCCAAGCCTGTGCCGACCATGCTGCCCGTCTAAACTAAAATCTTCTCCACTTCCGGGGTCCATATCCCTCTATTCTCATCCTATTCATGTATTTGTCAAGATGCCCCTTAAACATCACTATCGTCCCTGCTTCCACCACCTCCTCCGGCAGCGAGTTCCAGGCACCCACTACCCTCTGTGTAAAAAAACTTGCCTCGATCATATCACCACTTAAATCTTGCCCCTCGCACCTTAAATCTATGACCCCTAGTAATTGACCCCTCTACCCTGGGAAAAAATCTCTGACTATCCACCCTGTCTATGCCATTCATAATTTTGTAGACCTCTATCAGGTCACCTCTCAACCTCCGTTTAGGTTGAGAAGATTTAGCTCTTATATTGTTTGATCAGGGAACATTCACAGGGAACCCAAACTCTAAATATTATAATTGCTGGAAATTGAAAATAAAACAGAAACTGTTGGAAACACTCTGCAGGCGAGGCAACTTTATGGAAAGAGAAAAGGTAGGTTAAGTTTTAGGTTTCTGATCCTTCATCACAATTGGTTATTTGGCAGGAGTCCTGCCAAATGCACGGTAGCATTGTTGATAGCACAATCGCTTCACAGCTCCAGGGTCCCAGGTTCGATTCCGGCTTGGGTCACTATCTGTGCGGAGTCTGCACATCCTCACCCCTGTGTGCGTGGGTTTCCTCCGGGTGCCACCCACAGTCCAAAGATGTGCAGGTTAGGTGGATTGGCCATGATAAATTGCCCTTAGTGTTGGGTGGGGTTACTGGGTTATGGGGTTACTGGGTTATGGGGATAGGGTGGAGGTGTTAACCTTGGGTAGGGTGCTCTTTCCAGGAGCCGGTGCAGACTCGATGGGCCGAATGGCCTCCTTCTGCACTGTAAATTCTGTGTCTGTGCCTAATGTAGATTTCTGCCCTGTTTAACCTTTCAACTGAAGTCTTGGTGCAAACCTTACCATTTGAGATTTTTGTCAGCCATTGGGACAGGTTTCTGAAAGTCACTTGCCAGTGTGATCTGAACAGAGGTGGGCAATTAAGAATTTGCCTCCAGGAGCACCGTCCAACTAAGGACAGGGGGCGCGCTGCATTGGTGAGAGGGCAATCAGAATCGGAATGGGAAAGAGGGGATGTACCACTGTTGGCAGGGGGCCAATATAGGCACCTTCTCAAGATTGCAAAAATGGCTTAAAATAAGATGTGGCCACATCTGCCAGTCCATCGTTGCAGAAGGGGAATCCCTCCGTGCGATGTTCTAGCATCCTAAGCTGTGGCACTCTGAACCTCGCAGCTTGTTTAGGAGGGAATCTCCCTGGTCCCCCAGCCTGCCACCCAGAATCTGCCTTGAAGCACCCTGCTATACTGCTTGAAATGAAATGAAGATCGCTTATTGTCACAAGTCGGCTTCAGTGAAGTTACTGTGAAAAGCCCCTAGTCGCCACATTCTGGCGCCTGTTCGGGTCATCAGCCCATCAGTCCATCTCCCAGTGCTACAATCCTGACAGCATCACCAATTTGCTCCTAAAGTGGGCATCTACTTATTGCTGATTAGCTACTGCCGCTTCAAGTCGGGTAGCTGATGCCAACCTCGCCCCATCTCCAACAAGTCGGGTAGGTGATGCCAATCTCGCCCCATCTCCAACAAGAGCCCACAAAGGTCGGGAATGAACTGGGAGCCGCCCCAAAGCAAGATTTTCTAAAATCACCCCTGCCGCCTCCACTTAGCCTGATAAGATTCAGTTTTGGACCTGCCCATCATTCGTGGCATTGCTTGAAGGACATTTTGTTCAGTGCACTGGCCAACACTCCACCCTCAAACAATAGAACATAGAACATTACAGCGCAGTACGGGCCCTTCGGCCCTCGATGTTGCGCCGACCTGTGAAACCATCTGAAGCCTATCTGACCTACACTATTCCATTTTCATCCATATGTCTATCCAGTGACCACTTAAATGCCCTTAAAGTTGGCGAGTCTACTACTGTTGCAGGCAGGGCGTTCCACACCCCTACTACTCTCTGAGTAAAGAAACTGCCTCTGACATCTGTCCTATATCTACCACCCCTCAATTTAAAGCTATGTCCCCTTGTGTTAGTCATCACCATCCGAGGAAAGAGACTCTCACTGTCCACCCTATCTAACCCTCTGACTAACTTATATGTCTCTATTAAGTCACCTCTCAGCCTTCTCCTCTCTAACGAAAACAACCTCAAGTCCCTGAGCCTTCCCTCATAAGACCTTCCCTCCATACCAGGCAACATCCTAGTAAATCTCCTCTGAACCCTTTCCAAAGCTTCCACATCCTTCCTATAATGTGGTGACCAGAACTGCACGCAGTACTCCAGGAGCGGCCGCACCAGAGTTTTGTATAGCTGCAGCATAACCTTGTGGCTCCGAAACTCAATCCCCCTACTGATAAAGGCTAGCACACCATATGCCTTCTTAACAGCCCTATTAACCTGGGTGGCAACTTTCAGGGATTTATGTACCTGGATGCCGAGATCTCTCTGTTCATCTACACTACCAAGAATCTTGCCATTAGCTCAGTACTCTGCATTCCTGTTACTCCTTCCAAAGTGAACCACCTCACACTTTTCCGCATTAAACTCCAGCTGCCACCTCTCAGCCCAGCTCTGCAGCTTATCTATGTCCCTCTGTATCCTATAACATCCTTCAGCACTATCCACAACTCCACCGACCTTTGTGTCATCTGCAAATTTACTAACCCATCCTTCTACACCCTCTTCCAGGTCATTTATAAAAATGACAAACAGCAGTGGCCCCAAAACAGATCCTTGCGGTACACCACTAGTAACTGAACTCCAGGATGAACATTTGCCATCAACCACCACCCTCTGTCTTCTTTCAGCTAGCCAATTACTGATCCAAACCGCTAAATCACCTTCAATCCCATACTTCCTTATTTTCTGCAATAGCCTATTCAAGCAAAACAAATTAACTGATCATTTGTTCCATATATTGGATCTTGTTGTGTGTAATTGGCAATCGTGTTTGTCTAGATAAGAATATTAGCTGCATTTAGGGGCAGCATGGTGGCGCAGTGGTTAGCACTCTGCCTCACGATGCCAAGGTCCCAGGTTCGATCCCGGCTCTGGGTCACTGTCTGTGTGGAGTTTGCACATTCACCCCATGTTTGCGTCGGTATCGACGCCCCACAACCCAAAAATGTATAGATAGGTGGATTGGCCATGCAAAATTGCCCCTTAATTAGAAAAATGAATTGGGTACTCTAAATTTAAAAAAAAAGAATATTAGCTGCATTTTGAAAGGATTCGCTGCTTGGGAAGGTGTGATAGCATGGTACCTTTAAGGGGCGATACTTCCTGGGCCACGTGACGGGCCTAGAGCCTATGGGGACACAGCGGGCAAACGCAAGCCTATCAGAAGTTTAGGTGCAGTTCTGGCCATTGGGGCTTGTCCAGTTAGCCCAGGAGTCATGGGACCGAGACCTGTGGATTAGGTGTGGTCCAGAGTATATAGTTCACTTTAGTTCTAGAAACTTCCTTTGTGTTTCACCGCTGCCTCGTTGATTGCCTTGCATTGGCGACAAGAGTAAAACATGACAGTCAGAGGAAATCATTGAAAGTTTGGATGGAGGGGTCCCTCAGAGATTAAAAAGTAAAAGATAGTCTTCAGTCGAATAGCAATGGCAGTGTTCGGAAAATTTGATCCGTTTGTCGAAAGTTGGGGCCAACATGTCAAAGTCTTGATACTTTTCGCTGCTGATGAAATAACAGCAGAAGAGAAATAAAAAATGATATTATTCACTCTTTGCGGCCCAAAGCATACAACCTCATGCAAAACTTAACATGTTCTGAGGCTCTGGACTGCAAGTCCATTGATCATCTGGTGCAGTTAGTGAGGGACAATTACAACCCCCGACCGTCCATCACGATGTAGAGATACAAGTTTCATACAGCAGTCAGAGGTCTGAGTTGAACGGTATCTGCTTTCGTAGCCAGACTTCAACAAATGTCTGAAAATTGTGAATTTGGTACTTTACTCAATGATATGCTGCGTGACAGGTTGGTCTGTGGGATCAACAATTAAATATTCAGAAGAGGTTGCTGACAGAGACGAAGATATCCTTGGGCAAGGCGGTTGGATTGGCTCAAGTGACTGAAAGCGCTGATCAAGGTGCTTTCGAATTGCAAAGCGCGCAGATGGGTGTGAACCAATTATGAGGGGTATTCAGTTAAAGTGGGAAAAGTGCATGTTTCAGGCTGATGAAGTCAGGTATTTATGTTTCAGTATTGATGCAAAGGTTACACCCGATTGAAGAGAAGATAAAGGGGTCCCAAAACCAAAGAATGCATCAGAACTTAAGTCTTTTTTTAGGGGTGGTCAATTGTTATGGCCGCTTTTTGCAAAATCTATCGACCATTTTAGTACCACTGCATCAACTCTCAACGAAGCACCAGCATTGGAAGTGGGGCAGGGCATAGAGGAAAATTTTTGACAGGCCAAGCAGACCCTGTAGTCGCTGACCTTACTGGTCCATTTCATCACAGATAAACTATCGTTGTTACTCGCGATACATCTCGCTACGGTATCGGTGCGGCACGCTCACACAAAGTGGAAGTTGATGAGGAAAGGCCCATTACCTTCACATCCTGAAGATGTGGAAAGGAAATATTCCCAGGTGGACAAAGAAAGTCCAGACATCATTTAGGCTGTAGAAGACTTTCATCAATATGTTTATGGTTGACTTTCTACCATCATCACAGACCATAAACTGACTTGGCATTTTTCCAGCGGAGAAGCCCATCCCGCCAATAGCTTCAGCCCGAATGGAAAGATGATCACTGCTCTTGGCGGCATATTCTCTGCCTTTCACGTAGACCAGGAGCCCAGATATTAAATGCTTTGAGCAGGTTTCCATTGTCACAAACAATATCCAAACCTCTCAGGAGGTTGACCTGTTTCCAAATGTTCTGGATACCTTTCCTACTTCATGTGGCCACCTTAAAATGTGGACCGACAGAGACCCTGTGTTGTCAAGAGTCTAGAGGATTGTTCTTAAGGGCTGGCATTTGGAGAAGTCGGAACAGATGGGGCCCTTTATGCAACGTAGGAACAAAATCACCTGAGGACTGGGTTCTCCTGTGCTGCCCCCTGGGGCGGAAAACTCTTCAAGAATTACACAGTGGCCACATCTAAAATTAAGGAACTGGCCCGGAGTTACATATGGTGGCCCGGGATCGAAAAGGACATTGAAGGCATGGTCAATCGGTCAACTGGTCCAACCACCATCAGTTTCAGCAGAATCTTCCGTCTCCAAAAAGTTTGCTGCCTTGGGAGTGCCCAGGTCGCACGTGGACAAGACTCTGCGGCTCCCTTTTTGGGAATGATGTTTTTGGTCATCCTAGACATTCACGCAAAGTGGCTAGATGTCCAGCCTATACGTTCAACCACCGCAGCAGCCACAGTGGACAAGCCACGCCAAATGCTTTCCATTCACGGCTTACCTGGGATGATTTGTCTCAGACAACAGTACTGCCGTCACCGCCCCAGAATTTCAACTCTTCATGAAAACCAATGGTTGTTGGTAACATACCCATCTACAGGCCATCTATGGCCTGTGATACCCATACGTAGAATGCCTTATCAGCGAGGAAGGCCGTGTTCAGCCTCAATGGGGGGGGGGGGGGGGAGGACATTTTGCCCAGCCTGTCTGAAACCTCATGTCCACAGAGTGTGGCCTGTGGTCGGAGATTATGATTGCAAAGTACTCCACTCCTACTACTCCGGAAGCACCTCTTTCCCGACTACAAAGAAGCCGATCCTAGTAAATACCCTGTGTACCTGGGAGAAGGAGAACTCCTTCTCCCTGGGTGTGTGAACCTCCATGGGTCCACTGCCCCCCATATGTTCGCTGAACAAGCTCAGTTCCTTCTCCATGTTTGACCTTTCACCGATTTGGGTTTGATCTGTCTGCCTGTGTGTCCTGTACACAGTTAAGGCCCCCCCTCCCCACCGATGCTATGATGAGTCAGTGTGTGTCTATGTTGGGGATTTCCACCATGGATTTCTTCAAGAATTCCGCATAGTCGGATGGGAGTGTAACGTTTACAAGAACCGCTGGTGCCCCGTCCAGGACACCGCGAACCATGGTGTACCGTTCCCCTTAGTCCATAACCGTCGTCGTCACTATAAATGCTGTCCTCTTATAGAGAGTATGGTCACCTTCCCCCCCCCCCCCCCCCCCCCGCCCCCTGCCCTCATCCCGGAGCACAAACGGTACGTCTGTCCCACCCAACCCTTTCTCACCGCAGTTCGTCCTTCTCCCTCAGGTGGGTATCCTGGAGGAAGACTATGTCGGCTTTCATACTTTTTAGGTGAGCGAAGGCTCTGGATCTTTTCACTGGGTCGTTAAATCCCCTCCTGCGGGATGAATTATACTTACCTTGTGGATGTGCCCCTGCACTCCAGGGTTTCCCTTTGTTTGAGGACCCTCCAAAGTGGTTGGTTGTGGTGCCTTTATTTTCCTTACCGCCTTGTGAGATCTGTCATATCCAGCCTAGTGCCCTTCACCCCTTCCCTGTCCCTCAGATCTTCCCCAGGTCTGCCTCCCCCCCATCCTTCCCCTCCTCATCCTTACAAGTTCCCTGCACCCCCAGCCTTCCACCTTGTTTACGCTGCCCATTGCCCTCCTATCTAAAGTATTCTCCCCCCCCATCACGAGCTGTACTGCGCCCCCTCGCGGTCGTACATCTGTGTGCTAGCTCACCCTCTCCTCCGTGGGGTCGATCTACACCTTCCCCTACCAACCGATGCGTCTTTTCCCCCTTTCCTCCTCCTCACCCCTCCTTCATCTTACTGCTTGAACTCCCTCCTTTCTGAGGGTTAATGTCAGATTTGAAGACGAGGCGGTTCAGTCCCTCGAGGTTTTTTGTTGACCGATACAATTAAATGTCTGTTTCACTGCTGGTTTCGTTGCCATCCCAGCCCGTGCTTGTGTACAACTTCATCTGTTTCTGCCAGTGCGGTGAAATAGTACTCCCTGCCCTGGAAAGTCACCCAGAGCCTTGCTGGGTACAGCGTCCCAAACCGCACATTGTTCTTATAAAGGGCCGCCTTGGCTTTCTTAAATTCCACCCGGCTGATGTGACCATCAATTCACTCGAGACATGAGAGGAAGTAAACTGTGGCTTTAATAGACTTACAACTGAGCCTGCCTGCGACCAGAAGATCGGAGGGCAGACTCACAAGGCTGCAGCACTTTATACTTCCGGTAGTGGGAGGGGCCATGGGCGGAGCCATGGGTGAAGCCAAGGGTGGAGCCCTGTACAAGCTCCTCATCTCCCCCTGTGGGCAGAGCCGCGCAATGGCTCACAGACAGAGCCCACAAGGATACAATGCTATACAGTGTGAATTAAGCAATATACATTCACCACACCGGCACTTGTCCAAGTCTGCCCCAATGTCCTGGTACATCTGCATCAAATATCCTTCCCATTTACAGGATCTTGTATATCTTGCCAAGTTCAGGACCTTTTCCCGGCCTTGGTACCTGTTCAATTTTGCAACGGTGGCCCACGGCTGCTCCCCGGCCTTGGGCTTTGGCTGGAGTGACCTATGGGTGCAGTCCACGTCTGGGGGTTTTGGGAAGCTTTTCTCTCAAACCAGTTTGCCCAGCATTTGGGCATTGTATTCTGTAGAGTTCCTGCCCTCTGTCCGGTAAGCCTTTTTGTGATACGCTTTACTATAATAAAGGTGCTATATGAATGCAAGTGATGGTTGTCGCTCCAGTGCTCATTGTCTGTTATCAGCGGAACTGTGATGAGTGAAGATACATCTAACCAGCTCTCAGGAACAATGGAGATTTGCGCAGGTGTGATTAAGAGTCCAACCTGAGTTTTGATCAGCAGAAATATCTTTTTCTGTTTTGTTATAAATCTCAACGCACTGAGGCCTCGCGTGGAGTGTTAAATGTTTACCTCTTGTTGGTCCACGCTCAGTAAGGAACCACACCTAGCGGCAGCTCCCCTGAAAATCCAAATGAGAAATCACAGTCACAGCACAAAACAGATTAAAAGCCCTTTCCCATTTAATTCTGTACAGGTTGTACTCTGACACATAGCCTGGTCTCAGACACACCACAAATCACACACACATTCCAGCTCCTGTTTCCACATACAGCACTTAAGCATAGTCACAAGTTCCATATTAATATTATTTATGAATTCATTCTACAATGATGACAGCAGTCACAGTGGATAACCAGCATCATTGCTCTAAAAGAAGCAAATTTACTTAATAACAAGAAGAAAAAAAAATCATATTTTCCAGGAACTTCCCAGGTCTCATCGAGAATGTTGACGCCTGTTAGAAGAACAAGATTTTACGCCAGATTGATTTGTTGTGGAATACGGGCTGTTCAGATCAGACCACAATAACACAGATCAGCTACAACGGAATATTATGCGCAGCTAAGCCCCTGTACATCACGATGAGTGTTGACACAAAGTGAGAGGCACCTCAGTCCTTCAGGGCTGTCATCAAAGCACCTCATGTTGGTGTATAGTTTGCTGAGGTACTTGAAAGAGTTCATTTCAGCCTCTGGGTTGTTGTAAACATGAGCCTTGTAGGTTGAAGGAACTGCTTGATTGATTCAAGGCACCATATTTGCTGCCACACAATTAACTTTCATTGCCTCCTCTTCCAGTTTATGCCAGAGTCGCTACTGCAAGTGTGTTATTTACTGGCCCTCAGGGGTCAGTTGAAGGATTATAATTTAGTGCCTCACACATTTAATACACAGCCTTTGAAAGCTTAGAACACCAAAGTTAACTAAAATAATGTTTTAATAAAGGTATCTGGCAAGTGTTGATTGGTTATAATCCAAGGTTTTGGGATGGTATCTTTGCCCAAGGTTGATGATCAGGTTTTGAGGTACTCTCCGTAAGTGAGCGATGCCTTGGAAACCGCCTTAGAAATTACTGCAAGTCGCACAACTGGAATTGGTGCAAAACTCTCTGGAAGATTTGTCGACAAATTAATTTTAAACAGGGAGTCTGATCTTCACGTCCTCTTGCAAATATGAAACAATGGTCCATCCAGTCCGGCCCTCCAGCAACAGATTTGGGGGTGTACCCCACGGAGGTGCTGGTAGCCATCTTGAGAGTTTCCAGGTAAGGCTTTACCTGGGAATTGTCCAGAGCACTAACTACCCCTAGACAATCATGTTGGGCTGCGAACCATCCGACAGAAGGGATTTAAATTGCTACCTGGGATGCTGGGCTGGACAGCTGGTTTGGGATGCAGAACAAGGCCAGCAGCGCGGGTTCAATTCCCGAACCAGCTGAGAATTCTGAATTCTCCCTCTGTGCACCCGAACAGGTGCCAGAATGTGGCGACTAGGGGCTTTTCACAGTAACTTCATACTTGTGACAATAAAAGATTATTATTATCCTGTCACTGTTATGCTAATGGTTACTCAAAGGGTTAATGGAAAAAAAACACTTTGAACTTCAGAGTAACTACTTTAAACCCCAAAACTAAGCCCCACACGGTACCCCCCCCCCCCCCCACCCAAACACGGTACACCCCCACACACCCCAGGGAACCCCCCACACCCCAGGGGACCCTCCCACACCCCAGGGGACCCCCCACACCCCAGGGGACCCCCCACACACCCCAGGGAACCCCCCACACCCCAGGGAACCCCCCACACCCCAGGGAACCCTCCACACACCGCAGGGGAACCCCCCCTCCACACCCCAGGGGAACCCCCCCTCCACACCCCAGGGGAACCCCCCTCCACACCCCAGGGGAACCCCTCTCCACACCCCAGGGGACCCTCCCACACCCCAGGGGACCCCCCCCACACTCCAGATACCCCAAGGGACCCCCCACACCAGATACCCCAAGGGACCCCCCCACACTCCAAGGCCCCCCCCCACATTCCAGGGGACCGCCCACACTCCAGGGGGCCCTCACACACTCCAGGGGCCCCCCACATTCCAGGGACCCCCCCCACATTCCAAGGGACCCTCCCACACTCCAGGTGACCCTCACACACTCCAGGGGACCCCCCCACATTCCAGGGACCCCCCCACATTCCAGGGGACCGCCCACACTCCAGGGGACCCCCACACTCCAGGGGACCCTCCCACACCCCAGGGGACCGCCCACACCCCAGGGAACCCTCCACACACCCCAGGGGAACCCCCCCTCCACACCCCAGGGGAACCCCCCTCCAAACCCCAGGGGACCCCCCACACCCCAGGGGACCCTCCCACACCCCAGGGGACCCCCCCCCCACACTCCAGATACCCCAAGGGACCCCCCACACCAGATACCCCAAGGGACCCCCCCACACTCCAAGGGCCCCCCCCCCCACATTCCAGGGGACCGCCCACACTCCAGGGGGCCCTCACACACTCCAGGGGGCCCCCCACATTCCAGGGACCCCCCCCCCACATTCCAAGGGACCCTCCCACACTCCAGGTGACCCTCACACACTCCAGGGGACCCCCCCACATTCCAGGGACCCCCCCCCACATTCCAGGGGACCGCCCACACTCCAGGGGACCCCCACACTCCAGGGGACACTCCCACACTCCAGGGGACCGCCCACACTCCAGGGGACCCTCCCACACTCCAGGGGACCCTCCCACACTCCAGGGGACCCTCCCACACTCCAGGGGACCCTCCCACACTCCAGGGGACCCTCCCACACTCCAGGGGACCCTCCCACACTCCAGGGAACACCCCCATCCTCCAGATACCCCAAGGGACCCCCCCCACCACACTCCAGAGGACCCCTCACACTCCAGGCCCCCCCACACTCCAGAGGACCCCTCACACTCCAGGCCCCCCCACACTCCAGGGGACCCCTCACACTCCAGCCCCCCCCCCCCCACACTCCAGAGGACCCCGCACACTCCAGACACCCCCAGGGGACAACCCCAAGGGACCCCCCCCACACACACTCCAGACCTCCAGGGGACCCCCCCGCACTCCAGGGGATCCCAGAGGGTCACTCACACTCCAGACACCCCGGGGACTCCCCTCCCCCACACACTCCAGGAGACCCCAGAGGACACCCCACACTCCAGACACCCCAGGGAGGTCCCAACACCCAAGCTCCTCATTCCCCACTCACCCTGACCTGACCCCGATGACCTGGCCTGGCCCCACATCCCCGGCCCACACAGCAGATCTTTGTAATTGTCGGCATGTTCAAATTATTTACTTCCTAATAGTGCCAAGGATCTGAGTCGAACTAAGTCCTTAAAGATTCTCTGCTGATCGCGATTGTTTACATTGCACTCCCCCTCCCCCCCATCCACATCCCCCCCATTAAATGATTCAAAATTCAGTGGACTTTGTTGCATAAAATGACGTATAAACAATGCAAAGTGAAATTAATATCAACTGTTAACGTTTGCCATCAAGTCTCCTGTTTGAGCAGCGAGATCAAATTCCTCCTCAGCTTTATTTTGCTTCTAGATGCAGTTTCACTGGGGCCTGGACACCCAACCATGAATTGACACACAGTCCTGCACAGGAGTCACATCTCCAGATTGGGACAAGTTGGCCTTGTTGTGATATTCTAGTGGAACTGATCCCGCCAAGTTTGTGTCAAAGGCACAAGGGCACATGCTTGGCAGGATAAGCTGAGTATTAGTTTAAATCAAACTTGCTTCAACTCCCGGGGGTCGGTGACAGTAAAAGGATGTCAATAAGTGGGACAGCGCCTTTCAAGCTGCCTCCCAGCGGGATTGTCATTGTGCAACAGGAGCAGAAGGGTGCTGTGGTTCAGTTTGCCCGAGGTAGAATATTCCTAAACAGCACTTACAATAAAATCCAACAGGGAATTTAAGTTGAGCCTCGTTGATGTCCCAGGATATAAACTTCTTAAGGTCCTGGTGAGCTCTTCCCTGTAATTAGAGGACTCCCATGGATACTGCACACTGGAAGATGCAGCGAGCGCTTATTCAGCCAGAGCTCACTGCAGGGCTGGTACCACAGCCATGTTGCTTCCCTATCTACTCACACAGGCTGGTTATAAGCTCTCTGACAGCTATGAATGAGAGAGCGCTCCCACTGGGTTACCAAGTTCAGGCATGGAGGACTTCCCGTCAAACAGGTGTCTGCAAACACTTGACATGTTGTTGTACGTGGAGAATGAGTGCAGGTCAGGCCTGGTCTCTGCTGGGATTTCAAAGTGAGCAGCGACTGGTGGAAGGCGAGTGTTCAACCGCTGTTGTGCTGATATGTAGGCAGACAAAAGCACAGCACTGCAAACTGCAAGGAACAAACTGTGGAGAACTCTTTCCTGGATAAGCCACAGGTACAGCTGAATGTCGGCAACATAGTTCGTTTTATTTGGCATAGCCATGCTGCATGAGCAGACCCACGATCACTACTTTAAACACACAACTAGATTTAATACCACAATAATTGCAGGGTAAAATCATTTCAAGAATGCCAACAAATAAACGTGCGCATGAATACAAGTTGGAAGTCCCTTTTCTGAATCTCCAGATGCTGACTGCGAAAAGCTTGAACCGTTTTCCAACATCTGGAAGTTTGAGGATGGGGAAATGTGTCAGACAATGGCCCTTCATAACTGCGTTTCAGAGTGTTTGACACAGGGTTAATCCTGCCATTATTATTATCAAGAGGAACTGGAGCTCCCTCATATCCTGACATTAAGTGTCAGTTTGGCTCAATACTTACGGTTTTTTGGTTTGGAATCGAAATGTGGTGGTTCCACCAGAAGCTGGAGTCGAGAATCGACGATGACACTGCAGAACAGAAATGAGGGCGTGTTGCCTGCTGAAAATGCTGTCTATGTGGATGATGAAAGTGAATTTGGCCTACATGTTAGTAACCTTATAATGTCCTTGAATGAAGAACAGGGACTTTTCCTGTGATCTGTCCAATCATCTACCCTCAAAGCCACTAAAACAGAATAACTGGCCATCAACTAATTTGTCATATGTGGGACCTTGTTGTCCAGGGATTGGTTGCTACACTTACCTACATAGCAACAGTGACTCCACTTTAAGATGTAACTCATCAGGTGTAAAGCTCTTCGGGATATTTAGAGGATATATCTGGAGGCTACATAGCAAAATTGCAGCTTTGGAGATTTGGTGAGAAGAGGGAGTTTGCTCTGGGCTGGAGAGGAACTTGCAGTTGGATGGGGAAGATCCCATTGTCATGCTCCAATGACATAGGTAGAATGAGGAAAGAGGGAGGCAGCAGGGGAGGGTTGGCATTGCCAAACTTGCTTCATTATTATTATTGGGTGACGAATGTGGACAAGGTGTGGTGGTGGTGGGAAGGAGAAGGGGTAGAGTGGGTTAGGATGGAGGAGGAATCTTGTAAGGACCCTAGTTTGAGGGCTATGGTGACGGCAGGATTGCCAATGGCTCTGAGTAGGTATTCAGGAAGCCCAGTGGTGCAGTCCACAGTGAAGATATGGAATCAGCTGAGGAGGCATTTTAGGGTGGAAGGGATGTCGGTGCTAACGCCGCTGTGCGAGAATCATGGGTTTGAGCTGGGGGTGGGGGGGGGGGGGGGGGGGTGGATAGTGTATACAGGAGGTGGAGGGAAGTGGGGCTGGTCAAGGTGAGGGATTTGTATTTGGAGGAAGGGTTTGCCAGTCTGGAGGAGCTAAGGGAGAGGATAGAGCTGCTGAGGGGTAGTGAGTTCAGGCATCTACAGGTTAGGGACATTGCACGAAAGATCTGGAAGGAGACTGCTGCTTCCGGATGTGGAAGGGGAGGTAAGAATTGGGGATATATATAAGTGGCTGGGGGAGCAGGGAGCGAGCGGGTGGTGAAGATCAAGGAGAAATGGGAAGTGGAGTTGGGAATGGAGATCAATTGGGGAGTATGGAGTGAGGCACTGCAAAGGGTAAACGGGACCTCCTTTTGTGCAAGGATGAGCCTGATACAGTTTAAGGTGGTGCACAGGGTGCATATGACTTGTGCGAGAATGAATGGGTTCTTTCAGGGGGTAGCAGATGAGTGTGAGAAGTGTGGGCGGAGGCCAGCGAATCATGCGCACATGTTTTGGGGTTGTAAAAAATTGGGAAGATTCTGGGCACGAGTGTTCACGGTCTTAGCCAGGATAGTGGAGGAGGGAGTGGACCCGGACCCTTTGGTGGCGATATTTGGGGTTTCAGAGAAGCCGGAGCTCATGGAGAGGAGGAAGGCCGATGTCTTGGCTTTCGCCTCTCTGATTGCACGGCGACGAATTTTGCTGGAGTGGCGGTCGGCATCGCCACCGGGGGTAACAGCATGGTTGGGTGACCTGTATGACTTCCTGCGGTTAGAGAAGATAAAGTATGAATTAAGGGGAGTTTGAGAAAAATGGGGGATGTTTGTGACCGTGTTTGAGGAGCTGTTCGTCGCAGGAGGTTGGGGGGGGTGACGGGGAGGAGGAGGTGAAAAAGGAGAAAAATCTGTACAAACTGTGTGGTTGATAGTTGGGAAGAATGTTTCCTGGGGTGTTTATTTGCTGTAGCCTACTTTGATACAAGTTTGAATAAAATGCGTTTGAAAAAAAAAGACGGAGGAAAGAGGTTCTACATAGAGAGTTTAAGGAGCGAGGCACTAAACAACAGAACCCCCAGGGTTGTATATCTTGGATTATTACCTGACCCATGGGCAAATTGGCATAGGGTACATAAAATTACAGCAATGAATATGTGGTTCAAAGACTGGCGAGGGAGAAGTGGGTTTCGGTTCATGGGGCACCAGTACTGGGGAAAGTGGGGCTGTAACTTTGGGATGGCCTACATCTGAACTATACTGGGACCAGTGTTCCTGAAAACCCTATAATTCGGGAAGCAGAGAGGATTTAAAACGAAATGGGTGAGGGGGGTGGGGGGTGGTGGGGTTCTGGAGACAGGATACATAAGCTGACAAAGCAAAAGGATATGGCAGCGCTGCAAGGCAGCTACTTAGTTAATAATATCCAGAGAGTTGAAGGAAGGAACAGAGTGTATAAACATGAGAAAACAGCAACAAGTAATGCTAAAAAGGGAAAAATGGAAACAAGGCAATGGTAATGCATAATGAGGCAGGTTTTTAAAAATACATTTAGAGTACCCAATTCATTTTTTCCAATTAAGGGGCAATTTAGCGCGGCCAATCCACCTAGCCTCCACATCTTTGGGTTGTGGGGCCAAGACCCACGCAAACACGGGGAGAATGTGCAAACTCCATACGGACAGTGACCCAGAGACGGGATCGAACCTGGGACCTTGGCGCCATGAGGCAGCAGGGCTAATCTACTGTGCCACCATACTGCCCCAATGAGGCAGATTTATTGAACAATCTCAGAGTAAAAGATCCCCTAGGAAACAGTGATCATAACATTATAGAATTTAGCATTCTGTTTGAATGTGAGAAACTTGGATTAGAAACAACTATGCTATGCTTAAACAAGGGTAATTATAAATGAACGAGGGCAGAATATGCTGTAGTGGACTGGGAAAGGGGTTTAGCAAGAAAGACGGATGATCAGCAATGGCAAACATTTATGAAAATAGTTCATGACTCACAACAGATATATCCCAGTGAGGAAGAAGGATTCTAGGAAGGGGATAAATCAATCATGGTTAATGAAGGAAGTTAAAGATAGTATTAAACTGAAAGAAAAAATGGCAAAGGTAAACCAGAGGATTAAGTTTTTTAAAAACAACAAACGATGACCAAAAAAAGAGAGAGAAGATAAACTGCAAGGGTAAACTAGCAAGTAATCTAAAAACAGACAGTAAGAGCTTCTTTAAATATATAAAAAGGAAGAGAGAGGCCGAAGTGAACATAGGCACCTTAGAGAATGAGTCTAGGGAAATAAGAATGGGCAACCAAGAAATGGCAGAGGAATTAAATAAATACTTCACTTTAGTCTTCATGGCGGAAGTCATTAATAACATTTCAAAAATACTAAATCAGAAGGCAGAAGGTGGGAGGGGGTGGAGGAAGAAAGAAATACAATAACTATCAGTAGAGAAAAAGTAATAAGAGAATGGGGATAAAAGTCGATATGCCCCCTGGACCAGATGGGTTGCTTCCCAGGATATTAAAAGGAAGTAGCTGCAGAGTTAGTGGATGCAATGATAGTAATCTGCCAAGAATCCTTAACTTGATTGATTGATTTATTATCACATGTACCGAAGTACAGTGAAAAGTATTTTTCTGCAGCCAAGGGAACAGCCACAAAAATAATAATGGACAAAGTACATCGACAAATAGTACATCAACAAATAGTGATTGGTTACAGTGCGGAACAAGGGCCAAACAAAGCAAATGAGCAAGAGTAGCATAGGGCGTCGTGAATAGTGTTCTTTCAAGGAACAGATCAGCCTGAGGGGGAGTCGTTGAGGAGTCTAGTAGCTGTGGGGAAGAAGCTGTTTCTATATCTGGATGTGCAGGTCTTCAGACTTCTGCATCTTCTGCCTGATGGAATGGACTGGAAGAAGGCAAAGCCTGGGTGGGAGGTGTCTCTGACAATGCTGTCTGCCTTCCTGAGGCAGCGGGATGTGTATACAGAATCAATGGGAGGGTGGCAAGCATATGTGATGCATTGGGCTGAGTTCACCACACTCTGAAGTTTCTTGCGATCCTGGGCCAAGCAGTTGCCATACCAGGCTGTGATGCAGCCAGATAGGATGCTCTATGTGGCACATCTGTAGAAGTTTGAGAGAGTCGATGCAGACATGCCAAATTTCATTAGCTTCCGTAGGACGTAGAGACGTTGTTGGCCTTTCTTGACTGTTGCATCAACGTGAGTGGACCAGGACAGACTGTTGGTGATGGTGACCCCCAGGAACTTCTGGAAATTCTGGCAAAGATCATTGGAAAACTGTCAATGTAACACTCTTATTCAAAAAGGGAGGGAGACAAGAAACAGGTAACCATAGGCCAATTAAACTGAACTTCTGTAATTGAGAAAATGTTAGTCTCCATTATAAGGATGTAATAGCTGAGCCAGCATGGCTTCAACAAGGGAAAATTATGCCGGACAAAATTTATTAGAATGTTTTGAGGTGATGACGAGCTGATAGATAAAGGGGAATCAGTAGATGTAATATACTTGTATTTCCAAAAAGTGTTCAATAAGGTACCAAACAAAGGCTACTCAATTAACAAGATAAGAGCCCATGGTGTTGGGGGTAGTATATTAACATGGATAGAAAATTGGTTAACTGATAGAGGACAGAATTGGGATAAGAGGGACATTTTCAGGATGGGAACATGTAACTAGTGGCGTGTCACAGGGATCAGAGCTGGGTCACAATTAGTTATAATATATATTAATGACATGGACGAGTGAAGTGAATGCACTATTGCCAAGCTTGTGAATAACACAGAAGTAGGTGGGAGGACGCGGTGAGGAGGATACAGAGTCCACAGAGGGATATAGACAGGTTAGCTGAGTGGGCAAAAACTTAGCAGATGGAAAACAATGTGGGAAAATGTGAAGTTACGCACTTTGGTAGGAAGAATAAAAGGAGCCGAATGTTATTTAAATGGAGAAAAAAACACAGAAAGCTGCAGCACAGTGGGATTTGGATGTCCTCATGCATAAATCACAAAAAGCTAGCATGCAAGGTCAGCAGGTGATTGGGATAAAATGGAATGTTGGCCTCCATTTCAATGGGAATAAAATAGCTAAACCTATACAAGGCGCTAGTTATACCACACCTAGAATACTGGGAACAGTTTTGGTCCACTTATCTAAGGAAAGATATGCTGGCATTGGAGGCAGTTCAGAATAGGTTGGTTGATCCTGGGTGTGGTGTAATTTTCTTATAGGGAGATGTTAAATAAGTTAGGCCTGTACTCATTGGAGTTTAGAAGAATGAGAGGCGACCTTGTTGTGACATATAGGATTCTCGGGGGTTTGAGAGGGTAGGTGCTGAGAGGTTGTTTCCCCTTGTGGGAGAGTCGAGGACCAGAGGACACACTCTCAGGGTAAGGGGTCGTCCATTTAAAACAGAGATGAGGAGGATTTTCTTCTCCAAAAGGGTAATGTATCTGTGGAACTCATTACCACAGAGGGCTGCAGAGGCTGGGTCGTTAAGTATGTTCAAGGCTGAGATGAACAGATTTTTAATCAGTAACAGAATTGAGGGTTTTGATGATAAGGCGGGAAAGTGGAATTGAGGATTGCATCAGATTAGTCTTCATCGCATTCAAATGTAGAGCGAACTCGATGGGCCGAATGGCCAACTTCTGCTCCTACGCTTTATGGTCTAAATACATCAATCATGACCTGGCATGCAAATGAATTAACAATTGCCTTGAAAAATACAATAATCAAATTGTATTTAACCCATTGTTATGGAAACTGCTCTGATTTAACTGTCCCAGTTATCATGAATCGTAGAATCCCTACAGTGCAGGAGGCCATTGGGCCCATCGAGTCTGTTTCGACCCTCCGAAAGAGCACTCCACCCAGGTCCACCCCCCCCCCCCCCCCCCCCATTCACCACACCCGATCCCTGTAACCCTGTAACCTAACCTGCACACCCTTGGACACTGTGGGGAAATTTAGCATGGTCAATATTTGGACTGTGGGTGGAAACCGAAGCACCCAGAGGAAGCCCACGCAGACACGGGGAGGACAAGGAAACTCCATTCGGAGAATCACCTGAGGCTGGAATTGAATCAGAGTTCCTGGTGCTGTGAGGCAGCAGTGCTAACCACTGTGCCACCGTGTCACCCCAGTGTGATCATATTTGGAGGAAAGGAAGATCCTGGTTGGGAGGGGGGGGGGGGGGGGGGCAGAAATAACCAATCAGGCTGTCACCGACTCTGTTACTGCCCAAGTTAGTGCTGCTTGTCTTGGGCTCTAGTAGATACCGTAAATACCAAAATATTATTTGAAAAAAGGACAAATTTGAAGTACGTTGTCTCAACCAATAGCAGCAAGAAGCAGCAAAGGCAAGAAACACGGGGTGGCAGATGGGGGCTCACAAGCAAAGATCTTGGCTTTCAGTGAAAGGTGACCTTCATCCAGATGAACTTGTCCGGTGATCGTTCCGGGAAGCAGGGTTTATGTTGTAAAGCAGCATTCTTCACATTTTCCAAATCGAATGAATGTGTCTCCAATTGTGCGCTGTATTTACCACAGTGAAAGGCAGAAAACCCACCACCAACCCTGTGACTCATCTCATTTAGTACCTCTATTACATCGAAACTTCAGAATAAATTGGTCACAGACACCGTGTAAATGCGAAAAGCTAGAAAGCCAAGTAGGTACTCTGAACAATATAATACATTCTATTTTGTTCCGCTAGACCTCTGGGAAATTCATTAGGAATAAGAAGCTACATGGGAATGTGGTAATACATGTGCTCTTGCACCAATTAGAAGTGACCGGTTACAGTTTTATTCTAACTGCACTGTGCAAAGCCATTACTATACGGAATAAAACCTCAAATGTTCAGCTTTATTAACTCTCTCAGCTTATGGCACCTAAGGGAGGTAACTCACTTGTACTATAAAATCTATTGTGACTAGTAAGAAGAAATGAATAAATGGGCGCATTATTTTTCATTCAGGAGCTCAACATCTGTTTGTCTAATCAAATGAGAGAGCTGGAAAAAGTCAACTAGAGATGACACGTACATTTTGCCTAACTTTTGTTATGTCAAAGGAGTTTAGCGGAGTAATGAGACAGTCTGCAGTGAATGGGAGTATGATCGCACAGCTCTGATATGATTACCAGTATAGAGTTTACAAACAGTTCACCATTTGTGCCCAACCTGAGCATTGTTCTGTGGCAAATGGCATCGAGTTTGATTTCCACAGCTGATACAGACAGCCCAGGCATCACGGTAGCACAGCGGTTAGCACTGTTGCTTCACAGCGCCAGGGTCCCAGGTTCGATTCCCGGCTTGGGTGACTGTCTGTGCGGAGTCTGCACATTCTTCCCGTGTCTGCGCGGGTTTCCTCCGGTTTCCTCCCACAAGTCCCGAAAGACGTGCTGTTAGGTAATTTGGACATTCTGAATTCTCCCTCCGTGCACCCGAACGGGCGCCGGAATGTGGCGACTGCGGCCTTTTCACAGCAGCTTCATTGCAGTGTTAATATAAGCCTACTTGTGCCAATAAAGATTATTATTATATAGTAATCATATCTAGTCAGGTGTGAACTTGGAAAGTTTGTTTTTTTATTAAAAAAAGGGAGAGTGTGTTCACCTCCCATTTCTATCCTGGAAATTCACTCTCCCGTTTCTCCCGCAGCCTTTTTTTTTTACAGTTTCAGCTCCATTCCTGGGATGTATTGCTTCAGAGAACAGACATGTTACCAGCAGCTGCTCCTCCCGCGCCAATGCCAAGTCTGTTTTGCAACATTGAAAGTAGAATGAATGTGAAACTGTTCACCTGTTCCCAGAACAGCACCATTCGGCCCATCGAGCCTGCTCCACCATTCGCCATGATCATGGCTGACCCTCTATCTCCATACGACACGCCAGTGCTCTCCCATGTCCTTTGATACCTTTAGGATCTAAAGATCTAACTATTTCCTTCTTAAATATACTCAGTGACTTGACCTCCACAGCCTTCGTCGGTAAAGAATTCCACAGGTGCACCACCTTCTAGGTGAAGAGGTTTCTCCTCCTCTCAGTCCTAAATGGCCCACCTCGTATCCGGAGACCGTGACCTCTTTAATATAAGGTCCAGGAAGGAGTCCACACCGAGCCCAATAGGTTGAATCAAAAGGTAAAAGGTTTAATGCAACAGAATAAGAGTACAGAGCAGTTACTCGACTACAGCGGCGACTCACAGTTCATGGCCCTTCGGTTTTATACAGGATGTAGAAGGGGTGCCCCGCCCCTCAGTAGGGGAGTGTGTATTCCCCATAGTCCTTTGGGAATATCAATCTCTTAGTCTCACAAGTGTCCCATGACCTGCTTACGGTTTCATAGAAAATAGATGCAGGAGCAGGCCATTCGGCCCTTTGAGTGTGCACCACCATTCAATATGATCATGGCTGGTCATGAAAATTCAGTATCCCACCCCCACTTTCTCTGCATATGATTCTCAACTGAACATCACCTGTAGCCCAGAAAAGGAACTCAGCATATCAAGACAAAGACACAACGATGTGTCTCACAACGACTAGGAATGGTTGTACCATCCCTTAAACCCATAAACCTTTTGAAGTTAAAATTAAGCAAGTAGAATTATTCTATTCTATTTTCATCCTGATGTTTTCACTTGCTCAAGACACTGACTCATTCCAGACTCTGGTTCCATGGAGCCATTCTTCATGTGTGAGTTTAGACAGGGAGCTCCAGCAGGGGACTTGGTTGCAGAGGTCATGTCAGCTTAACCGAGTATTTCCTCATCTGAAATCCACAAAGTCTACTGTTCAGCAGGCGGTGACAGTACAGCATTCAGGAATGGGAGCTCTGACACATTTTCCCCTTTCCAGCGTGCTGAGAGGCAGTGACTGGGAGTCAAACCTGAATTAACCTTTTGCAGTGGGTCATTGAGTCCAAGACACTACCGAGGAAGCCCCGAAGTGAGTCATCGTAATCCCATTCCTGAGTTACCTGGGTGGGCTCCAATAACACTCAGGAAGCTCGAGGCCATCCAGGAAAAAACAGCTCACTTGATTGGCATCCCATTCACCACCTTAAACACCCGCTCCCTCCACAGTGGCAGCAGCGTGTACCATCTACGCCATGCACTGCGGCCAAAAGCTTCTGCGACCGCACCTTCCAAACCTGTGACCACGGAGAAGGACAAGGGCAACAGATACATGGGAACCTCACCTCCAGGAACACCAGGGGCTGGTTTAGCACAGGGCTAAATAGCTGGCTTTTAAAGCAGACCAAAGCATGCCAGTAGCGCGGTTCAATTCCCGTACCAGCCTCCCCGAACAGACGCTGGAATGTGGCGACTAGGGGCTTTTCACAGTAACTTAATTTGAAGCCTACTTGTGACAATAAGCAATTTTCATTTCATTTTTTCACCTACAAGTTCCTCTCCAAGCCACACACCGAGTGGGATTTTCCGGCCATTCCTGTTGGTGGGATTTTCTGGTCCTGCTGAGGGACAACCCCCCCCTGAGGTGGGTTCTCCGCTGGCAGGCCGGGCCAGGCAAGTGATACAAAACGCTACAGATATCGCGGGGAGGCCAGAGATTCTCACCCACCATCCTGACTTGGAAACATAATCACCATTTCTTCAGTGTCTCTGGGTCAAAATCCTGGAACTCCTCCCTAACAGCGCTGTGGGTCTACCTACATCGCATGGACTGCAGTGGTTCAAGAAGGCAGTTCACCACCACCTTCTCCAGGGTAATTAGGGAAAGACAATAAATGCTGGCCCAGCCAGAGAGACTCGCATCCCATGAATGAATTTTTAAAAGTTACAATGACTTTCTGCCTGATTTGAATAATGAGGGGATGACAGTGATCACCATTTTTGTGTTTATTAATTTAGTGTAACCAATTTTTCCAATTAAGGGGCAATTTAGCGTGGCCACTCCACCTAGCCTACACGTCTTTGGGTTGTGGGGGGCGAAACCCACGCAAACAGGGGGAGAATGTGCAAACTCCACACGGACAGTGAACCAGAGCCAGGATCGAACCTGGGACCTCGGCGCCGTGAGGCAGCAGAGCGAACCACTGCACCACCGTGCTGCCCGACATTGATTCCCATGGTGCATTGGAGGACCCAGGTGAGTCGTGTTAATGCCGTCCAGGACGTTGTTTCCCTAGAAAGCCTCATGTTGGGTTTATGAAAGATGATTTCAATGGGGGTGTGGGGGGGGGGGGGGGGGGGGGGGGGGGGGGGGGGGCAGTGGCTTTGCCAAAATCCCAAACGATGGTCAATCCATTAGTTTTGCCGAGCAGTGTTGCTCAAGAATCGACATTCCTTTTACATTTACAGGTCAGGGAAGCAAGGTTTCTGAAACATTACCATGCGTTGGCTAGTTAGTTGAGTAGCACGAAGGGCTACAAAGTGGAGCAATATCTCCCCATTGTGGGCCTGATGGATAGCAGCGAAAATTAGCGGTCGCAGGATTTGCAGTCATTTGTGTCATTATCCCTCCGAAATGTTTGACATCATCAACTGAACACTGAAATCCAAAGGTTGCTGTCAATAATTACAGTGTCATGCTCCGATATACTACGGACTGGTCGTCAGTACTTACTTTCAATAATAAAAGGCTGCAAAACGTGGCTATCCTATAATCACCAGACTGCTGTTGTGGATTGAAACACTCCCCTCCCTCAAGAAAGAACAAAAAGAACATTCCAGGCTGATGTTCATTCATTGCCATTTTCTGAAGCAAGTGTAAATTCAAATCGAATGGGTCATTCAGATACCAAAACACTGGCAGTCTCAAGCTCCACATCATCACATAGGATGTATGGTTGTCATAGCCACCCACCATATTTGGGAAAGTACTTTGGACTTGTAACAGGTCATGTGGTGAGACAAACATGTTTGTTGACTGTTCTTAAAACACCATGAAACTTTCCACTGAAAGGCACAGACCAGTTGCAAAACATCCAAGCAGCCAAGGTAATAAACAACAACACCTTGAAGGTGGGATATTCTTGACAAAGAGAAAGGCTCTCCACAGTGTGTCCCTACTTCAAGTTCACCTGAGAACCAACCACCTGGAAAGTTGACTACAAGAGGCTTTGGAGCTTACTGAAAATCCGCAACTTTACAAGACCTTCACTTCTACCAAATCATCAACTCATCTAAGAAACTACAGGCCAGCAATAAAAGAAACTGAGATAATCAAAACTTATAATTGTACTGTCCTTTTCATCATTTGCATATAATTTTTGTGTGAGTCTTAGGGTGGGTGGGTTGAGTAAATGAGACATTGGGCAGAATTAACCCAGCGCTGGCAAAGGCTGATTGCAGTGGTAAACATTGCGTTGAAGCCGCTGGTACCAATGGCGGCTTTCTCTGCCGTATCATTTCCGGTATATTGCAAATAATTATGGGGTGGATCAATCACAGCCTCACCCTGTGAGAAACTGTGCTTTGTGAAGATTGCGGCACAATTTTCAACGGCCATCCCAATACATAAATGTTCACATGAAACTCCACCCAATGGAACTCCCTCAGCACTGGATGGGAACTGCCAGGGGACAGTGCCATGGAGCCGTGTCCAGGCATTGCCAGGGGTAGTAACAAGGTCGTGCGTGGGCAGTGCCCAGACATAACTCTCACCCCCCTCAAAAAATACATTCACTTGAGCCCCCCCCCGTGCAATACACTCACCTGAGCTCTTCTGGGAGGCTTGCCTACCAGGCATATGCCTTGGGAGAGCCTAGGTGTAACTCATACTGGACTGCCCTCATGCAAATGTGAATGAACCTTCCTGCATGAGGGCGCGGAGAGTGATGATTCAGGCTTGGAGGCCTGATGATGAGGTCGATGTATGGAAATTATGTTCTCAATGCATGATTGGGAATCCCATTGTCACTGGTGGGGAATGGGCACGATCGCACCACAATTTTATGTTGGCATGTTACACTATCTGGGTATCATGTGAGATTTTCCACTCCTTTCACCAATCCGGCTCGATGAAAACGAGAGTGGAACGTTCCCTCCATTGTGTTTTTAAACCTTTGCGGAAAGTATGTAACCTTTCATATTTTCAAATTCACAAAAAGCTTGTAGAGCATAGAATGCAGGAGGCCATTCGGCCCATCGAGTCTGCATGGACCCACTTAAGCCCTCACTTCCACCCTATCCCCATAACCCAATAACCCTTCCTAACCTTTTGGACACTAAGGGCAATTCAACATGGCCAATTCACCTAATCTGCACGTCTTTGGACTGTGGGAGGAAACCGGAGCACCCGGAGGAAACCCACGCAGACACGGGCGGAACGTGCAGACTCCGCACAGACAGTGACCCAGTGGGGAATCGAACCTGGTACACTTTCGCTGTGAAGCCACAGTGCTAACCACTGTGCTACCGTTGCTGCCCAACTAGCTGGAACTATTTAAATTAGGACGATCACTCGTGAGGGTAAGAAAACACACACCTCATGCTCAAAAGAAACTGATCACGAACAGCAAGGAAACACTAATTCCGTCTGTGACAGTGTGGGTGGAATCCTCCTCCCGCCCGCGGTGGGCTCGGTGATGGGCAGACACAGAGAATCTGGAGAGAGTCAGAAACGTGAAAACCCACCGACTTAAATCTCGTTGTAATTCTCCCAATGGCAGGTTACTGGCAGGTCAGTCTTCTCACTGGTTGGTGGCAGGAATTCTATTGTTTTTCCAATTAAGGGCCAATCCACCTAACCTGCAGATCTTTGGTGTGGGGGTGAGACTCACGCAGACACAGGGAGAATGTGCAAGCTCCACACGGACAGTGACACGGGGCCAGGATCGAACTTGGGTCCCCAGTGTCATAGGCAGCAATGCTAACCACTGCCCCACTGTGCCACCCTAAAGCAGATGGCAGATAATGGGGTGGTCGTCTGTTAGTGTGGCAGATTCGGGATGGTTTGTATGAACAATAATCAGGTCAGGCCTGCAGTGCTTTGCGAAGGTTATTGTTGTCCATAGTCTTCTTTGGAAATGGGAACCATGTCAAGACTCCCGTTTTCAGTTCTGGGGCTGGGGGGGGGGGGGGGGGGGGGGAGCAGGAGTCAGAGGGTGCAGAGATTCCTGCTGCGAAGTGGAAAGGAATCATAGATGATAGACAGTCCAAGGGCTATATGGACGTCACAGTCTGAAGTCAGAGAGTGGAGACAGCGCAGGAGAGCAGCGGCCATGCAGCAGGAGCAATCACTGTTGGGGTGGGGGGGCTGGCATACCCAGGATTTGCCTGTGAGCCGTCCTCTGGAAAGTGACCCCAAACTTCACCTTGAACTACGCCCCACCAAGGTGTGTGACTCTGCGCTGGTGGAGGGTTTTGTGAGCGGTGAGAGGGAATCCTAACCTCGATCAACCCCAGACGTGCTTCGGGGGCTCGGAAAGCAGCTGGGCTGTCTGCTCGTCCTTGCAAAACACAAAAGAACAGTTTTAGTGGAGGAGCTGAAGCTAATTCACTCATATTGAATTGTAGAATTGGGTGAAGTGATGGGTCTGAGATCTGAACTAGGTTGTTGCAGAAGGCCAAGCTCTGCATCTCCACAGAGATCCCAGCCCTCGCCAGTGAGTTCTGCTACAGCCTCCTTGAAACCAATGATTTCTGCCATTGCTGCTCTGGGCTCACTCTCAATTGTGAACACATTCAGCCTGTGTGGGGACAAAGGCAAGAGATGCGATGAGAGGAGATGGAGCAGAGTTTTGATGAAATGCATGTCCTCCTGTGTGTGGTGTGCCCGACCCAGAAAGGGTAGAGTTCGAAGATGAAGCAACAAGACAGATGGTCTTGTGAAAATCTTCTTGAGAGATTTAGTGTCGATGTGTCCCCTGCTAATTCATTTGTGAAATGCAAGAGAGTAGCAATTTGAGTACACAATGCCATGTTGATTGGACAGGTGCCGGCAGAGTCGCCCAACACTGCACTTGCCTCAAAATGGGAGAATAACACCCTATATTTCCCCGTGGGTGCACGTTTTAAAATATAAATTTTTTTTTTTTTTTTTTATAAATTTAGAGTACCCAATTATTTTTTCCAATTAAGGGGCAATTTAGAATGGCCAATCCACCTATCCTGCACATCTTTTGGGTTGTGGGGGTGAAACCCACGCAGACACGGGGAGAATGTGCAAACTCCACACGGACAGTGACCCAGGGCCGGGATTCGAACCCGGGTCCTCAGCGCCGTAGGCAGCAATGCTAACCACTGTGCCACCGTGCTGCCCTTTAAAATATAAATTTAACGTACCCAATTCTTTTTTTCCAATTAAGGGGCAATTTAGCGTGGCCAATTCACCTACGCTGCACATCTTTTTGGGTTGTGGGGGTGAGACCCATGCAGACACAGGGAAAATATGCAAACTCCACACGGACAGTGACTCGGGGCTGGGATTAAACCTGGGTCCTCGGACCCGTTAGACAGCAGTGCTAACCACCGTGCCACCCCACCCAAGGGTGTACTTTTGAAGATGTGTCCTTGACTGCATTCAAATTGGAATCACTGAATTGATGAAAATTCATTGATTTTCACAATTCATCTCACTGTAAAACCCCTTGGGGAAAATTCACATCTTACTTTTTTTAAGGTTTGGTTGACCTTTTGGCTTTTGCCTTAATCCCATGTGTACATCCAAAAAATTTATTTTATATGTAAAATATTAATGTTAAAGTGAAACGTTGAGTGCATTTAGTTTATTGGTTTGCTGTCTGTCAGAATACTTCAATGTGATTGGCTGCTTACCTGCTTGTAAGATCACTATTGCCAGATGACTGGTGAGCCCTTGATCAGACGTCAGATTCAAACAAACGTCTGGTTAGAAATTCACACCACAAGGTGACTAGGTCTTTGTGGAAAGATTTATTGGAGATACTTTGAGTGTTGTTTCTTTGCAGCTGATTGTGAAATTTGGGCCATTCTTTATGCATTAAGGTTTTTAAGTGGACTGGGGTGGCTCTGCTCTTGATTTTTAAATAAACAATACACAAAGAACCACCACCTACATTTATAGGGTGCACTTAATTGTGCCAAGGTACCTCACAGCAGCCATTAATTATCGAACAAATTCGACCTTGAGCCAGCTAAAAAGATGAGAGCAGTTGGCAAAAAGCTTGGTCAAAGAGTTAGTGTGGTTTGAGGAAGCAATTCCAGAGCCTAGGGCCTTGGCAGCTGAAGACACAGCCACTGGTAGTGAAGTGAAGAGAATCAGGATTGCTCAAAAGGCTAGAACTGGAGGAGTGCAGTTATCTCCCTGGGTTGTACGGTGGGAGGAGATTACACAGATAGGAATGGACTTCAAAGCAAAGATGTGAGTTTAGAAATGGTTTAGCTAGAATGTAAGCCCAATGTAGGCAGCGAGCACAGGAGGAAAGAGATTACAAAAGTTGAACTGGTCGTGTCTGGTGACTTTCACCGCACTCACAGTTTGATATTTGGATTGCTGGGGCAGGAAGGTTCTTCAGTCTTCGTAATGACCTGGTTTGACGGGAGCTCTTGTGTGAGACAGTGAAAAGCAGTTTCTGAAACTGTCAAGGTTGAAAGTGACATTTGCACACACAAAAGACAGAGAACAATGGAACAGTTAAGTGTTACCTTCCAGTGCAACAATATTTCCTAGTGACATGGTGACATGTTTCAACAGAACTTACCCCGATTGGTTTCAGAAAGGCAAAACACCTTTAAATTACATCTTTCCATTCAATCAAGAACCACTTCTCAAGTATGTAGCACCCGCTATCCGGGGTCATCCACACTTTCTTGGAGCGGGATTTTAACTAAAACATTTGATGTGATTTGTTCAGTATCCAGTAAACATCCCCCCCACCAATCCAAAAACCTCTAGTGATCTTGTAAAAAAAAACAGCATGATATTACTTTCATTAGAGTTCCATTTCCATAAAATGTAATAAATGGCTTGTTTTCTGGATGTAAGACTCTTATAAATACCATGTTTAATGAACTAAGCCAAAATAAAGTGGACACAGGTGGCACACTGACAGTTTTTCACCTCTAGGGTCCCAGCTCGGAATTCCACTGGTAGTTATGCTGAAAAGGTTACTATAGTGTCACATTATTTCTGTATTGAAGGTAGAGTGAAGGCGATTTGCACGCAGCCTTCTGAAAGCTTTAATTGCATCACACCGGACTAATTGCACTTTACATTCCACAAAGGCTTTGCGACTCGTGAACAAATGATCTCAGTATTGAAGGCATGAAATACCCCGACGTCGTGGCTTCACTTTGACTAAAAAGAAAACAAATTGCAAACTGTTCACTTGAGGCATATTTATACCAAAGAACAAATCACTTTGAGCTGCCTTGAAATTGAAATGCGTCATCTTAAATGTTCTGTTTCCATTGAGCGCAAAATAAAACTTTTAGCTCCCGTGCTTCTCAGTTTAATAAATGGGTTGTTTTTAATATTCATCAGGGTTAAAGTACAAACATCAATCAGTTTGGGTGTTGACGGCAGATTAATGGAATCAGTTCTGTATTTCTGCCATTTTAACTGGTAATAAAGATGAAAACTTCAAGTGGATATCACAAAAATATCAGCATTATAAAAAAAAATCACTCTCCCTTGCAGCTTTCAACCTCATTTCTTTTGACACAACTTATCAATTCCTTTACGGCCTATTGCTTCCTGGAGAATTTCTCCATTATTGCGACCAAGTTCTAGTCCTGGTTCTCAGCATTCTTCCTCTTCCCTCCCCAACTTCTGAGTGTTCAAAGTGCTACCCCATTTCCCCCAAGGTCTACCCAACTGGGAAACTCCCCATTTTCCATCTCACAATATTCAGGCTTCTAAAACCAACGTCAAATGTCACTTCCCAATTTCTCTCACCTCGTCTTCTGTTCATTTCAAACTAGCCTCAGTTTTTCCACAGAGGTTTTTCAAAATTGAAGGTGCCTGCTACCCATCCTTGATCCTTTTATCCCATCCTGAATTACAAAGCCAATGCGCGGAGTGGGCAGGGGAAACCCTTAATCCATCTCATTCCTTGCTCCAAAAATTAATTCAAATTGAACCCAATTCATGGTGGCCCGCGGAGAGACATTACAAGATCCAAGCTGACAAGAAAAGGCACTGCACCTCACCTTGGGTTTGATCTGACCTTTGATCTTAGCCAAACGCAGTTGTTGTGATTTCTGATCTTCAGGTCTCTATTGCTGGCTGGTGGTTGTAGGAATCTTCACAATGTTTTGATGGTTTTAGTAGGTTTATTGCAGGCTAGTCAGCCCAGTGATAAATGTAAATTCCTAACCTGAATATTTCAGATGCACAGATAGCAAGTGCAAAGCAGGTAGCCTTATTCTCGAGCTGTGATGAATAAATGTCTCCATTCGAGTAAAGGATTTAACACCAAGTGTGGATCATCACTCGAGTCAGACGTTGAGTCTTTGAATGGTCTGGGTTACTTCAGGATTTGTCATGTGAGAGTACCTTTAAGAAATGGATGTTTGGGCAATGTACCTTTAAGAAATGGAGCAGCTCATATTCATAAGTGATGTCGGAGGGTGGGGGTAGCTGAGTTGTGCTCACTTCTGTTATTAGTTTCAGTTTTGAGGAAAAGAGCTTGGGTGTGTCTGTGTTTGCAGTAAGCTGGATCTGCTGTGATATCTGCCATGAAATATTATATCTGAATCATTTAACATAAGAACATAAGAACATAAGAACTAGGAGCAGGAGTAGGCCATCTGGCCCCTCGAGCCTGCTCCGCCATTCAATGAGATCATGGCTGATCTTTTGTGGACTCAGCTCCACTTTCCGGCCCGAACACCATAACCCTTAATCCCTTTATTCTTCAAAAAACTATCTATCTTTACCTTAAAAACATTTAATGAAGGAGCCTCAACTGCTTCACTGGGCAAGGAATTGGGTGATTTAAACTCATAATAGTAATGTCTTTAACCTGATGTGTTTCTGTTTAAAGGTGTTAAGTCTTTTGGAGGTTTGAAGGAACATTTTGAGGGATTATTTAGTGTTGTATCATTTTCGGGGTTATCTTTGAAGTAAGGGGTGGTAAATGATCCAATGTTTATTTAAAATTTTTAAGTTGAATTCATGGAATAAACATTGTTTTGTGTTTAAAAACCCACGAGTCCATAATTGTAATATCACACCTGAAGACCAAGCCGTGTGCTTCAAAAGCAACAATACATTAAAGGGAGAGGTTGGTTGAACTCCATGATACATTTTGGGGTTCTGAAAACGCCGCTCCCGTAACAGATTATAAAAGTCAAGGTCACCCACAAAGGATAAAGAATGTGACATTTATGGATTACAATCAACAATGCACTTGATTTTAAAACCAGATGTGCTCTTCATTGCGCTTGCAGTAAAATGTCAACTTTCAATTTGGCAATGCAGTGCAGAGGTGCCTGTCAAAACTTACTATCAAGGTTCACACATGAAGAACGGTCACCCAGGCAGGTTAGTGAACCTACAAGTACACTGCAGTCGAGAAGAGATGCCAGCTTTGGATGACAGGAGGAGGGAGAGATGTCAGTCTCGGAGGACAGGAGGTGAACAACCCACTAACAGAATATTTGCCAACCCATAAAACTGCAGCTCAGCAGAGAGGCCACATCATTTGTAAAGGGAAACAGGAGAGAACATTAGATTGGAAAAAGATGATTCAATCCTTCAAACTGAGTAATTGGAACCTATTAATAATACAGGTGGACAAACATATTTCAGAATGTTTTTATAATGTCCCCATATTACACAGAATTACTGAGTTTACAGCACAGAAGCAAACCACTCAGACATTCTTTGACATTATTCATGCTCAACAGGAGTGCTCTCCCAATTTACTACAGCTCTGTATGCAGATCCCATTCCTTTCTCTCTCATCGACCTATCTTGCTTCTCCTCAACTGGATCTTCACTTTTCACCTCAACAACTAACTGGATCTTCACTATTCACCTCAAAAACTAACTGGATCTTCGCTATTCACCTCAACAACTAACTGGATCTTCGCTATTCACCTCAAAAACTAACTGGATCTTCGCTATTCACCTCAACAACTAACTGGATCTTTGCTATTCACCTCAACAACTAACTGGATCTTTGCTATTCACCTCAAAAACTAACTGGATCTTCGCTATTCACCTCAACAACTAACTGGCTCTTCGCTATTCACCTCAACAACTCAATGCCATATCAAGTTTCACATTCTAACCATTAAAGCTCTGGACAAAAGATTTCTTCTGAATTCCATTTTGGATCTATTAGTGATGACCTTACATTTATGAACCCTAACATTGTGGCACTGCTTGGCCTGGAACACCCGAGGACAGAATTGTGACACAAACTGAAGCATTAAAGCCAGAAGTTTGTGGATTACTGGTCAATGGAGGTACAATCTCACACACTGGTGAGTTGCCCTGTTTAGATGAGTAACGGCATAGTGTTTCTGCTTGGTTTCGAACCGGGGACCTTTTGTGTGTGAGGCGAACGTGATGACCACTACACTACAGAAAAAGCCAAGTCTGACCGGTTTTGCTATGACCTATAGGGAGACTGCCCAGAAGCTGAACACTGCCCTTGCAGCCAAGGGAGGGAAATCAAATGCAAGCCATTTGCACAAGGAGACATTGGTGGAGATGTGTCCGGGTAAAATCATCAGGTGGCAGGGGGTGGCAGAAAAATAGAGGCAGTGTCTCCATCAAGAGAGAAAATAAAAAAGAAATTGATCAAAGGCAAAATCAGATTACAAACAATTTTAGTTCACATTGAGTTGATATGAAAGGTTAATTCTGAAGGTATTCCCACAATTGTTTTCGATGCCTTTTTTGTGTGATCTGCAGCATGAAATCACAGCTGCACAACTCATTATGACTGCAGAGGAGCATCCAACTATTCCCCAGAAAATTATTTGCTGTACGGTGCAAGTGCTGGTGTGGTCCAAAACAAATTAGAGTTTGGGTAAAGCCCAACAGAAGGGATGGGAATAAGCATCCGTTTGCTGTGTTAGAGGCAGGCGTCAGGAATGTATTTCTTAAAGATCACTCCTGGCCGAATCCCTGCTATTCCACTCTGGAAAGAAAAGTACGGTTTTTTAAAATTACCCTCCTTGTTAATGGAAGCAAAACAGCCAACACTCTGGAGCGGATGAGTTTGGAGGGTTTAGACAAGCTGTCTAAATTATCCCAAGAAATCAAGGTCCTTCTCAGAAAGTGGATTCACAGAGTCTAGAATACACCATCACTCGCAGATCCAACTGGAATATAAGTTTTGTAATTAGTTTTTTGCTTTACTTTACATGTCCTTTATTGACCTCTCTCTCCCCCCCCCCCCCCCGCCGAATCCTGACGTGTTATTTTGAGATCCATACATTGCCAAGAGCTATTTAGCACGCCTCCAGGAATGGTATCTGTATCATATCCATTGCGAATGCGCCTAAATAATTATTGAGGCTAGAGGGAGCCATCGGGAAACTCTTTCGTCCTTTTGGAAGGAGCAAGGAAAGATTACCAATGAAAATGGTCAGATTATCAAAATAACCTTACCTGCGATGGGAGCTAATCATCAATAATGGCATCAGCATGGAAGGAACATGCTAAGAAATTAAATATAACCTTGGTACATCTCAACTTGCTTCAAAACCAATCATGTGCTTCTTGAAATGTAGCCACAGTTATAATGTGAGCCACACAAATGTAGCAGCAGCACAGAGAGGGGTGGGGAACAAGGAACAATGTCCCGCTGGCTAATACTGACCCCTCAGCCTTTGTCCATCTATCTCACTGCTGTTTCGGGAACCTTGTGCACACATCGATGGCTGCATTTTCCAACATTACCACGGCAACAATGCTTCAAAAGTATTTCATTGGCTGCTAAGCCCCTTGGATATCTGGGTGTTCCTATATTAAAGTGCAAGTTCTTTCTTCTGACTCAATATTCTTTTCCTAGACTCCATAATTAAGAGTGCGGATTGGGAGATTCCTGATCTCTATGTCATGAGTGATTTGCCGTGAGTAAACCACCTGGAGTGAAATTCCTCGTTATTGGAAAGGACAGAATGATTCTATTGCAAGCTATGTTGACCTGCAAGGATCGCTTTGTATTTGCATCCATCCTTGATTTGTTTGTCGCTGCTGTATGTTTTGGGCTTGCCTAACAGATCTTGCAGGAATGCTTCCATGAGATTGGATGCAATCGCCATCTCAATAATCCAGGGCAGCATGGTAGCACAGTTGCTTCACAGCTCCAGGATCCCAGGTTCGATTCCTGGTTTGAAATCCCCGAATAACACGTTCTCCCTGTGTCTGTTTGGGTTTCCTCTGGGTCCTCCAGTTTCCTCCCACAGTCCAAAGACGTGTAGGTTAGGTGGATTGGCCATGATAAAGTTGCCCTTAGTGTACAAAAAGGTTAGGTGGAGTTACTGGGTTATGGGGTTAAGGTGGAGCTGTGGGCTTGAGTGGGGTGCTCTTTCCAAGGGCCGATGCAGACTCGATGGGCCGAATAGCCTCCTTGTGCACTGTAAATTCTATGATACTATGATAACTAACAAATCACAAAACGCCATCTTCACAAATAAGGCAGCTTACAGACGTGTATACCCATGATTCTGTTGGTGCATCATTGATCAAAATAAGACAAACCGCATTCTATTATTTTGTACAAAGTGACCCCCCTCCCCCACCCACGCAATGTGTGAGATTCAGGAAGATTGGGAATGTTGAGGAGAGGATCATTGCTAACATCACACGTCTTTGTGCCGAGCAGGGACTGAAAAGTACATTTAAAAATATCTGTTACCCTGCAACTCAAAACCCTTTTGTATGTCAGATGGGAAAGTCTGCAGTGCCTGTATGTGGAACAAATTGTGATTAAAATAACACACAAAATGCTTCCGTGTCAGAAGATTTAGAAAGCACCTTGCAAGACTGAGCCCTGCCAATCACAGGGAACAATCTTTTGCAAACAGGGTGTCGGGGGAGATGACCGTTTATGTAGACATGCTTAATTCTCAAATAGAAAAGTGTGGCCTGTGATAAATACTGTATAATAGTTTAAATAAACGAATTCTTGCTGGCCTGCCCTGCCCTGCGTACCCCAATGGGGAGGAGACTAACACAAGGGTTGTGACTGTTAATACAGGAGTCACAATACAAACTAATTGGTCTTTAGACATTTGAAGTTGCTGCAGAGACTGGCTCTGGAAATGCTGAGGAAACGTAAAATCCCGACTGGCAAAGCTCTAACTCTACTAATTAGTCATCTCGTTAACTCCTCTCATTGTCTTTTCTAATTAAATTGTTAGAGAAACTTCACAAAACTGTCTGGAAAATGTAATTTATTTTTCAGCTATAAGTAGTTAGGCGATGAAACAATTCATTGGGTAAACTTAATCACTAATCTTTTTATTAAGATGCAGTGATGTTCATTTTTTTTAAAGCAAGAAATGCTTTGAAAACTTTTCCTTTTCCTCAAAGTTAACTCGCAGACTATATTCAGGCTGGGCTTTCCCCGAGAAGGGATGACTTTATTTGGCCATTTATAAAGGGGGTACGAGACAAGACCAACATTCTTTTGAGGGAAATAGATAGGTGGGGGGGGGGGGGGGGGTGAATGCTAAAAAAAACCATTGAGCCTCCTGTCACCTTGTCACAAGGTGGGTTCCTGACATGCATCTCGAGTAGCCACATGACCATCTCCTGAACAGGGGTGGTCACCGCCAACCGCTCTGCTACAGTTTACAAAACCTTTCAAGTTTAGTGTCTTCCACAAATTTCAAAATTGTCCCCTGCGCACCAAGATCTAGGTCATTAATACATATCAAGAAAAGCAGGGGTCCCAACACCGACCCCTGGGGAACGTCACTCCTGCTTGGAAAACATCGAGTGACCTGCTTCCTATTATTCAGCCAATTTTGTATCCATGTTGTTCCATGAGCTATAACTTCTCTCACAAGTCTGTCATGTGGCACTGTATCAAATTCCTTCTGAAAGTCTATGTACACCACTTCAACAACACTACCCTCATCGACCCTTTCTGTTACCACCTCACAAAACTCCAGCAGGTTGTTTAAACATTATTCCCCAGTTCGAATATTCATGCTGGCTCTTCTTAATCAACTCACATTTTCCATGTTCCGAATAAATTCCATCCTGAATAATTGTTTCCAGATGGTTCTCCAGCACTGATGTGAAACTGACTGGTCTGTAATTGCTGGGGCCTTTTTACAACCTCTTTTGAACAAGGGTGTAACATTTGCAATTCTCCGGTCCTCCGCCATTTCTGCTAATTTAAAAATAGAGTATACATCTCTTAATTTGTATATGGGAATTCTGTTGCATGCTTGAGGCATCTATTTAACCACTCAACATGTAAATAGGCATTAATGATTTCTAATCAGCAGGACTCAACACAGTCTGTCTCGATTATAAAGGAAGAGAAAAATTGGCTTCAAACATCTTCACTGGAAGATCACAGTGCAAATAAAGAATTGCCACTACTTTATTCTCAGATCACGTGGAGTTGCTCACAAACTGTTGTGATACTGACCCCATCCTCACGGGACACTGGCTCAGCACAGTATTCCAGATGTTGTTGTATTGCTTGGAATGCAAATCCAAAAATAAATAAATACTCAGTGGCTCTAGTTTCCTTGTTGCTGACCTCACTGATAAACATTCCAATCAACAACAGTACAAGGCGGCTTCTTCCACCAGAATTATAAATCAAATCACAGCTCTAACCACTGAAAAATAGCAACATTCATTTAAAAAAAATAAATTTAGAGTACCCAATTCATTTTTTTCAATTAAGGGGCAATTTAGCATGGCCAATCCACCTGCCCTACACATCTTTGGGTTGTGGGAGCGAAACCCACTCAAACACGGGGAGAATGTGCAAACTCCACATGGACAGTGATTCAGAGCTGGGATCGAACCTGGGACCTCGGCGCCGTGAGACAACAGTGCTATTCACTGCGCCACCGTACTGCCCAAACAGCAACATTCATAAACTCTGTAGGAAGCAAACTCGTGTATTCACAGGAGCAAAGTCAGCTCAAACGTTCCATTCACAGAGTGAAAACAGCCAGCTGGAAAGAAAAATGGAACCTTCAATAATCTTTTTTCATTGGAATTACACAGGCTGTAGATAGACCAATCAATTAAAAAAAAATTAATTTAGAGTACCCAATTCTTTTTCTTTTCCAATTAAGGGCCAATTTTAGTGTGGCCAATGTACCTCCCCTGCACATCTTTGGGTTCTGGGGGGTGAGACCCACGCCGACATGGGAAGAATGTGCAAACTCCACACGGACAGTGACACAGAGCCGGGATTCGAACCCGGGTCCTCGGCGCCGTGAGGCAGCAGTGCTAACCACTGCGCCACCGTGCCGTCCCGCAATTCCTTTTTTATATAAATCTTTTTTATTGAGTTTTTGAATAAAGCATATTTACCGTTATGTACACAAAATAGTATACATATATATAAATATACATAGAAGAGAAGGGAAAATACACCAAAAAACAAAACAAACAACAACAACAACAAAACGCTAGAATAAAATAACTGGTAGAGTCTTATGTGCTAGCTGAACAACAGCAGCTCTGTACAATTGGCAGTATTGTTTTTAGCACATAAGTAGGCATCTGTTTGTGGGGGGGGGGAGAAACTTTGGGGGGGGGGGGGGGGGGCACATGTACATTTGGGCGCCGGGGAAACAAATACAGAACAATTACAGAGGGCAATACGTGAATGGATCTGGTGTCGGTGTTGTCGCTTGATTCTCCCGGACGGTTTTCACTGCCGTTGTCATCTTGCAATCACCTCCGCTTCAGCCATTCGTCCTGTCTTTCGCCCGGATTTTCCTTGTTCTCTGCTCCTGTAAATGCCAAGTTTGTTATTGTTTCCCGTACCCTCCTTCCGGCTGCTATTCCCTTGCCTCACCCCCCCCCCCCCCCCCACACCTCACTGGTTCCCCTCTATTGTTCCCGGTCTCTTCCACCCCCTCACCCCCTCCCCTTCTCCTGTGGTTCGCCTATCTTTTCCCTTAGGTTTAGCTACTAACTCCCTTCCTCCCCCCCCCCCCCCACCCCCCCCCCCCCCCCCCCCCCCCCGGTCTATCCCTCCCTCCCTCACCTCGACTACTTTCCCCTGATTCTTGGCTACCTGGCTATTCTTCTGCTTGTTCGTTGGCCACAAACAGGTCCTGGAACAATTGGGTGAATGGCTCCCACATTCTGTGGAAGCTGTCGTCTGACCCCCGGATGGCGAATTCTCTATTTGAAGAGATTCCGAGAGGTCGGACAGCCAGTCTGCAGCTCTGGGTGGTGCTGCTGACCGCCAGCTGAACAGGATTTTACGGCGGGCGATCAGGGAGGCAAAGGCAAGGGCTTCCGCCCTCCTCCCCAGGAATAGATCTGGCTGGTCTGATACCCCGAAGACTGCCATTTTCGGACATGGCTCCACCCTCATTCCCACCACTTTGGACATTGCCTCGAAGAAGGTTGTCCAGCACCTCACAAGTCTGAGGCAAGACCAGAACATCTAGGCGTGGTTGGCCGGGCCTCCTTGCACCGGATGCGACCATGAATTCACTCAAAGACACGAGTAGAAGTAAACCGAGGTTTTAATCAGTTTAGAACAGTGCCTGCCTGCGACTGGTACAATACTGTGATCCGCCTACAAGTCAACTGCTCTTTATACTTTCTTTCAATGGGAGGAGCCATGGGCGGACCCCATACATGCCCCAACATCTCCCCCTGTGGGTGAAGCCACACAATGGCCCATAGGTGGAGCCCACAAGGTCAACAACATAACATAGCTGTAACACAATGGCAGAACATGATACTAATACACTGGTAAATTACTAGTACTATACATTCACCCCCTGTTAAAGAAATTAAGTCCGGCGGGGGTGTCGGGCTCATAAGTTCAGCAAGTCCGGCGCACGGATTGTGCGCTGCGATCGCTGAAGCTCTGGCGTTGTTGCTGGTCCGGGTGTCGGACTCATCCGTGCTGGCATTGGCAGTGGGGCCGGTACGGGCACAGGCGTGGACTCCGGGAGAGTCTCTTCTGGAGCTTCATTCCTGTGGACCGGTGTGGCGGGCGGGAGCTGGACATGGTAGGTTGGGCAGGATATAGTGGGGGGGCTGAGGTGGGGGTGGAGCCTGCGGGCGCCAGGTCCCGGAGGGAGACGGTATCTTGTCGGACATCAGGGTGTTCGACATAAGCATACTGGGGGTTGGAGTGCAGGAGCTGGACCCTCTCTACCAGAGGGTCGGTCTTATGGCTCCTGACGTGTTTTCTGAGGAGGACTGGTCCCGGTGTCTTCAGCCAGGATGTAAGCGAGGCCCCTGAGGTAGCTCCCCTAGGGAAAGCAAACAAGCGGTCATGAGGAGTCGCGTTCATGGCCGTGCAAAGGAGGGACCTGATAGTGGAGCCCATCGGGGAGGACCTCCTGCCAGTGAGAAACTGGGAGATTCCTGGACCGCAGAGTCAGTAGGATGGTCTTCCAGACCGTCGCGTTCTCAGTCTCCACCTGCCCATTTCCCCTGGGGTTATAACTGGTAGTCCTGCTCGAGGCAATGCCCTTACTGAGCAGGTACTGACGCAGTTCGTCGCTCATGAACGACGAGCCCTGGTCGCTGTGGACATAACTGGGGAAACCAAACAGGGTGAAGACACAATGCAGGGCTTTAATGACAGTGGACGTGGTCATAGGGGATTGCAAATGGGAAGCGGGAGAACTCATCTATGATGTTGAGGAAATATGTATTGCGGTTATTGGAGGGGAGGGGCCCTTTGAAATAGATACGGAGGCGTTCAAAGGGCCGGGATGCCTTTACCAGGTGGGCCTTACCTGGTCGATAGAAGTGCGGTTTACACTCTGCACAGATTTGGCAGTCCCTGGTCATAGCTCTGACCTCCTCGGTGGAGTAGGGCAGGTTGCGGGCCTTGATGTAATGGACGAGCCGGGTGACCCCCGGGTGGCAGAGGTCATTGTGGATAGCCTGAAGTCGGTCATCTTGTGCGCTGGCGCATGTGCCGCGGGACAGGGCATCTGGGGGCTCGTTGAGCTTCCCAGGACGATATACTATATCGTAGTTATAGGTGGAGAATTAGACCCTCCACCTCAGGATCTTATCGTTCTTGATTTTGCCCCGCTGCGTATTGTCGAACATGAAGGCTACCAACTGTTGATCGGTGACGAGGGTAAACCTCCTACAAGGAGGTAGTGCCTCCAGGCCGCACGGCTTCCACGATGGCTTGGGCTTCTTTTTCGACCGAGGATTGTCGAATTTCAGAGATGGTGAGGGTGCGCGAAAAGAACGCTACCGGTCTGCCTGCTTAGTTGAGGGTGGCGGCGAGAGCGACCTCTGATGCGCCGCTCTCCACCTGGAAGGGGACGGACTCATCCACCGCGCGCATCGCGGCTTTGGTGATGTCTGCCTTGATGCAGCTGAAGGCCTGGTGGGCCTCAGTTGCCAGTGGAAAGATGGTGGCCTTGATTAGTGGGCGGACTTTGTCTGCATAATTGGGGACCCACTGGGCGTAGTATGAAAAGAACCCACGGCACCTCTTCAGGGCCTTGGGGCAGTGGGGGAGAGGGAGTTGCAGGAGGGGGCGAATACAGTCAGGGTCGGGCCCTAGGACCCCGTTCTCCACGACGTAGCCGAGGATGGCTAGTCTGGTTGTACGGAAAACGCATTTCTCCTTGTTGTAGGTGAGATTGAGGGTTTGGGTGGTTTGGAGAAATTGGTGGAGGTTGGCGTCGTGGTCCTGCTGATCATGGCCGCAGATGGTCCAAGTACGGAAACGTGGCTCGCAGTCCGTACTGGTCCACCATTCGGTCCATTGCTCTTTGGAACACCGAAACCCCATTCGTGACGCCAAAGGGGATCCGGAGGAAATGGAAAAGACGGCCGTCTGCCTCAAAAGCCGTGTAGTGGCGGTTCTCCGGGCGGATTGGGAGCTGGTGGTATGCGGACTTCAGATCCACCGTGGAGAATATGCGGTACTGGGCGATCTGGTTTACCATGTCTGCAATCCGGGGAAGGGGATACGCATCGAGGTGCGTAAACTGGTTAATGGTTTGGCTATAATCAACCACCATCCGGAACTTTTCCCCGGTCTTGACGAGCACGACCTGAGCTCTCCAGGGGCTATTGCTGGCCTCGATGACACCCTCCCGGGAGAGACGCTGGACCTCGGACCTAATGAACGTCCTGTCCTGCACGCTGTACCGCCTGCTTCTGGTGGCGACTGGCTTGCAGTTGGCGGTGAGGTTTGTGAAGAGAGGGGGAGGGTCGACTTTTGGGGTCGCGAGGCTGCATACGGTGAGTGGGGGCAGGGCCCCCCCGAACTTCAGGGTTAGGCTCCTGAGGTTACATTAGAAGTCGAGTCCCAATAGGAGAGGAGCGCAGAGGTCTGGGAGCACATACAATTTAAAGTTAGCATACTCAGCACCCTGTATTGCTAGGGTTGCAGGAGTGCACCCTTGGATTTGCACCGAGTGCGGCCCAGAGGTGAGGGAGATGGTTTGTTGCGCCGGGAAAATTGGGAGCGAGCAGCGTCTTACCATGTCCGGGTGAATGAAGCTCTCTGTGCTCCCGGAGTCGAAGAGGCATTGCATCTTGTGCCCGTTAATCCGGACGGTCATCATAGAGCTCCGGAGGTGCTTGGGTCGTGACTGGTCCAGGGTGACTGCGCTGAGTTGCGGGTAGTCGGCAGCGTGGTCGGAGGTGCTGGGGCGACCCCTCACCATATTGTCCATATTGATCATACGCATCGAGTGGGGTAGCAGATGACATCCAAGATGGCGGCGCCTGTTTGACGAGCATGGCGGGCGGTGAGGAAGATGGTGTCCAGGATGGTGGCCCCCCCATGGATCGCACGTGGCCGGCTGCGTACAGGAGGATGGCCAAGATGGCGGCCCCCGTGCGTCGCACGTGCTGTGAGGGCTGCAAGATGGCCGCCCCCACTGATAGCACGAGGCTGATGACGTCTCTGCAGGGGGGGGGGGGGGGGGGTCGGCAGACACGCTGCCACACTGCGGGGTCTGCGGGTCTGTGACTTTGAGGATCGGGCCTGTTAGACCTCTTAGACCTGGCCAGGCAGACTTTGGCGAAATGTCCTTTTCTCCCACAGCTGCTCCAGTTCACGTTGCGGGCCGGGCAGTGCTGTCGGGGGTGTTGAGACTGACCGCAAAAATAGCAGGGTAGCCCCCATGATGGGCAGGTGGCCGCGAGGCACAGACCTGGGGTAGTCTTTGGTCGGGGGCCCATGAGGGAGTCGCGTGGTCAGCTGGGAACGCAGTGAGGCTCTGAAACGCAACCTCCAGAGAGGTGGCTACCGTTAGCGCGTCATCCAGGTCCTGGGCCCCCCTTTCGAGCAGGCGCTGTCTCACATAATTCGACTGGACTCCCGCCACGTAGACGTCTCGGACGGTGAGTGGCCGTAACGGCCTGATAATTACAGTTGTGTGTGCGAGGGCTTTGAGGTCGTGTAGGTATTCATCTAGCGACTCCCCAGGGCGCTGGCGGCGAGTGGTGAAGATGTGTCGCACGTAGACCTCGTTTGCAGGCCGTACGTAGAGGCGTTCGAGCATCGCGAGGACGTCTGCGTAGGAGGAGGCCTCGGCGAGCTGAACAGAAATGCGATGGCTCACCCGTGCGTGGAGGAGGCTCAGCTTCAGTTCATCGGTGACGGAAGGCGTGCAAGAGGCAGCGAGATAGGCCTTGAAGCATCGAAGCCAGTGCGAAAAAATTTCTTTCGCCTCCGCAGCCTGCGGATCGAGTTCCAGTCGATCAGGTTTGAGGGCTGATTCCATAGTTGTGTTTAAGCTGATTAAGTTGATGCAACCATCAATTCACTCAAAGACACAAGTAGAAGTAAACCAAGATTTTAATCAGCTTAGAATAGTGCCTGCCTGCGACTGGTACAATATTGTGATCCGCCTACAGGTCAACTGCTCTTTATAAATCCTTTCAATGGGAGGAGCCATGGGCAGAGCCTGTACATGCCCCAACATATTCCCCTGTGGGTGAAGCCACACAATGGCCTATAGGTGGAGCCCACAAGGTCAACAACATAACATAGCTGTAACACAACGGCAAAACATGATACTAATGCACTAGTGAATTACTAGTACTATGCATTCACCACAGCACTGTTCACATCTAACCTCCACCTCTGGGAAGAACCTACTCATACGAGTTCTTGTTAAGTGGGCTCTATGAGCCACTTTTAGTTGCGTCAGGTTGAGCCGTGCGCACGTGGTGGTGGAGTTGACCCTATGCAGTGCTTCGCTCCAGAGTCCCCACCCTATTTCAATCCCCAGGTCCTCCTTCCATTTCTTTCTTGTTGCGTCCAGTACAGTGTCGGCCCTTTCTACCAGTCGGTCATACATGTCGCTGAAGTTCCCTTTATCTAGGATGCTTGTGTCCAGTAACTCTTCCAGTAGTGTCTGTCGTGGCGGTTGTGGATATGTCCTTATCTCCTTTCGTAGGAAGTTTTTGAGTTGCAGGTACCTTAGCTCGTTCCACCTGGCTAGCTGGAATTTCTCGGTCAGTTCGTCCATTGCTACGACCCTGCCATCTGTGTATAGGTCCCTGACTGTCAGTGTCCCTCCGTCCTGTCCCCGCCTTTTGAAGGTGGCGTCAGCCAGCGCTGGTGTGAACCTATGGCTGTTGCAGATGGGGCCTTTGTCCGACATTTTGGTCAGGCCAAATTGCTGCTGTAGTTGGTTCCAGGACTGGAAGGTGGCTATTACCACCGGGCTGCTGGAGTGTTTTTTGGGTGGGGATGGGAGTGCCATCATGGCTAGGGCCCGGAGGGAGGTTCCCTTGCAGGAGGCTTTCACCGCCCGCTCCCACTCAGCTTCTGGCTCCTTGATCCATCCCCTTACACGCTCGGCCGTCGCCGCCCTGTGGTAGAGTTGTAGGTTTGGGAGGGCTAGCCCCCTCCTGGATTTTGTTTTTTGTTGGACCTTCTTTGGGATCCTATCATTCTCTATCTCCCCCCCCCCCCCCCCCCCCCAACCCCCCACCCATACGAATGCCATGATTAGTTTGTCTAGTGCTTTGAAAAAGGTCTTGGGGATGTAGATCGGAATGGATCTAAGTAGGAAGACGTACCTGGGCAGTATCTTCATTTTGATCGCTTGGACTCTCCGGGAATGCGTTCCATCTTTGCAGGTCCTTTCTCACTTCCTCCTTCAGACTGGTGAGGTTCCATTTGTGGATCCCTTTCCTGTCATGGGCTATTTGGATCCCCAGGTAGTGGAATTTGTGTCGGGCTTGTTTAAACGGCAGTCCTGTTAGTGCTGCCCCCCCCCCCCCCCCCCACTTGTGGGTGTACCGGGAAGATCTCGCTTTTGCTCATGTTGAGTTTGTAGCCCGAGAAGGCGCAAAAGGCCCCGCAATTCCAAACTCAGGAAGAAAGATGTTCCTTCTTAAGACTTGTTTTGAAAAATGTTAACATGTTTCATGTAACGATTTAAATAAAGACGAAAAAATGGCAAGGAAAATCACTAAAACTGAGTTTTCATATGCTTCACTCTCCTGTCCAGCAAGTCTCAGCTTGATTGATCAAATTGTCAAACATGTCAGAGGTCAGGTTCCAATCAAGCTAGGTGTCCAAGTAAGTTCAGACTTGGGAGACACAATGGTGCACAGAATGAACGACATCAGGAAACTCTGGGGTTTGATCTCCAGGCTGTCGAGTTAGCCAATTCTAGCTGAATGAGGAGGCGGGTTATTATAATTGGCTTCAGGAATGGGAGGAGACATTTGAACAGGCTTCCTGCTTCTAACAGCCATCTAGTGATCTCCCTGATGGAAGTGCACATCCACAGTCATCATGTAAGGACATCTTCAGCTGTGTGCCCCTGCAGTCAAACAACTTACCATCACTCAGCCTCTCACATGAGTAAGAAACTCACGGGGTGGACTGCATTGCAGGTAGGAGATGGCTCTCCTGCACAAACATGCAATTTCAAAGTTATTTGCAAAATTTTGAAAAAGCAGCATGCTTTATTTCTTCCGAAAAGTTGATTTTGGTTTAGCGAATAACAACTGAAAACGTGAAGAGAATGACATCTAGTCCGAATGCTAACTGTTCTATTAATCACACTTATTAGCAAGTGAACTGTTTTAATAATCAGAGTATCCAACTCCCCGCCCTCCCCGTACATTGGTACCGAGGGGAGGGTACCCTGTTTCTCCAACACAAAATTAGTGTTTGTACCGTTTGGTCTTGTATATATTTTTTACTGTTTTAATAAAAAGATATGCCAAGCAATTTTCCATACCTAGTACACTCTATCTGAAGCTAAGTCATTCACAGGTGAGTCTGTTGCATGATTCAACAGTTAATAATACAGGGCTAACCATGTTTGAAAATATATTCCATTATCCCTGTACCATAAACACCGAGTAATCTTACTGGAATGCATTGGAGCCTTTGGGACTGCTGTGTCAATCTTTAGATTTTCGACTTTTGATTGGCTGCAAATACAGAGCAGATTGTCACAAATCTGTCAAAACAGACGAGCGGTACACGGGCTGATTGAAAAAGATCCTGCCGTCCTTAGACATTTTTAAAAGGATTCTTTCAAAGATACATGTATTCTGTTGATGAAATTTGGGAACAATACCATTCTTCATTTTCAATGGATACACCCATCGTGTCAATCAGAAATATCAACCATCATATCTGGCAGATTAAAAGTTGCCTGAAAACAAAATGCACCTTTTTGCCACCATGGAGACACATTCTCTGCTTCACAGGGAGTTTTAACAGTGAGTGATGGGCCTGTAGAAATATGCGCAGCCAAAGATTCTTAGTGATAGTTCACTGTGAGTTCTTGATTTGTGAGTAGAGTTGATCTGTGAAGCAGACTAGTAACAGGAATTTACTGAAATACTTATTGTTTGATGCCTTTCTTCACGGTTTCCCTCAACCCTCTTCCCCTGGGCCGGTATCATTCTGGTACTCTTCTCCATTTTGCAGGCTGCGTTCGATCTCACATTCTCCTTCTGCCTCTCACCTTCACTAGCTTCCTATACAATATGCTTTGTATCTCATCAAATAAAGCAAGTGGATTGAGGAGGAATCCTGGCCACATAACCAGTTTTAGGGACAGAGCTAATGTGAACAGGTCAAGTCAGAGTAATTGTTAAGGGAAGCCCAATCCTGCCAGCTTGAACCCACCACCAGGCAACCCAAGTTGCTCAATCCCTGGTTATGCAGATAGGTGGACAGCCAAAGGGAAGAACTATTTTAAGGAAAAATGGGATTGTTTTGATAAAATATTCTTTGCACATCAGGTACCAGTATTTCTGAAAGACTCAATGATGACTAAACAGGAGAGTAATACCAACAGGGATGAAAGTGGGAGGCAGTGGCGTAATGGTATTGTCACTGGACTAATAATCCAGAGACCCAGGTTCTGGGGACCTGGGTTCGAATCCCACTACCGCAGATGGTGCAATTTGAATTCAGTAAAATATCTGGAATTAAAAGTCTGACGATGAACATGAAACTGTTGTTGACTGCTGTAAAATTCCATCTAGGTCACTAATGGCCTTTAGGGAAGGTAATTTGTCATCCTTACCTGGTCTGACCTACATGTGACTCCAGATCCACAGCAATGTGGTTGACTCTTAAATGCCCTCAGCGATGCCCACATCCCATGAATGAATAAAAAAAAACTTGGGGGGAAAAACAAACAGCATGTCAAATAGTAGCACAGTAGCACTATTGCTTCACAGGGCCAGGGGCTTGGGTTTGATTCCCGGCTTGGTCACTGTCTGTGTTCTCCCCATATCTGCGTAGGTTTCCTCCGGGTGCTCCGGTTTCCTCCCACTGTCCAAAATGTGCAAATTAGGTGCATTGGTCATGCCAAATTGCCCTTAGTGTCCAAAAAGGTTCAGTGGGATTATTGGGTTACGGGGATAGGGTGGAGATGTGGGGTGCTCTTTCCAAGGGCCGGTGCAGGCTCGATGGGCCGAATGGCGTCCTTCAGCACTGTAAATTCTATAATATTGTGATACTGAAAATCTATGGAAGAAATAAGATGGTGAGAACTGTAAAATGAAACAATAAAATGGTTTTCAGGTGGCAAAGGGTAATAAACTATTGAGATACAAAAACTACCAGTCCTACCTACAGGTTTGAGGAGATGATGTTGAAGTAGATCATATGGGCTGGAACACGTTTTTCAGTTTTGTTCTCTATGATATAGGAAAGATGGAGATACAAGATATGTGGCAGAAGGTGTGGAGGGAACATAAGGAAGAACTTTTTTTACACAGAGGGTAGTGGGTGTCTGGATCTTGCTGCCTGAGTTGGTGGCGGAGGCAGAAACCCTGAACTCTTTTAAAGTACCTGGATTCACCTCAAATGCTACAGGGCTACGGACTGGGTTCAGGAAGGTGGGATGAGAAAGGGCACCTGGGTGTCCTTGGGCTGGCATGGACAAGATGGGCTGAACGGTCTCCTTCTAGGTCTATGTAGGACTATATAGGATTATTGGACTGAGCCCAGAGGACGGCTAAAAATCTGACCCCTGAACTTAGGTGGTTTATGAAAAAAGGTTTGTCCAGGCTGGGTCTTCACTCTTGGGAGAAGAATGAAGGGTGATAGGTTGGAGGCTAAAATCCACGCTGGAAATGAGATTTTGTATGCAGTTCTCTTGCCAGGCACAGGGTGAGAGCGCTACATGGGATGGTTTAAAATGAAGGAAATAGGAATCACGGGTAAGAGAACAGTAGAATTGTTGATCAGATCTGTTGGGGATGGGGAAGGGTGGATGGGTGAAACAGATTTTTAAGACAAAGACTTGATAATGTTCCGTCAGGAAAAGGGGTTACAGGACTATTTATTTCAAAATCAGAGCACAAACACCGATGGATGGTTTGAAAGAGTAGGTTAAATGGATAAATGCCTTTGCCCTGTGCCAAAACATGCTGTATTACCGATTTGAAACAATATCAGGCCTGTCTGGAGGTGAATCAATGTGCCATCATAAGTATCATCAGAATCGAGCTCCTCTGCAGATGGTGAATGCAGGCTCCTCTGGGAGTCCAGTGCTTACAAAAGTAAAACATTTGCCATTTAGATGGCCCCATTTAAAACTGCCCAACCTTCACAAAAAGCTTTAAAAATCCTGTCGTCATTGTATAACAGATACACATAAGCTCGTTTAAAGACGAAAATCTAACATGAAAAGGTAGGAGCCTGATTATTCAGATAATTGTTTTCATATGGTGCACGAGAGGGAGACAAATTGACCCAAGAATAAACCTCAAATGAGGTTCTCGCAGTTTCAGAGTGTTTCAAGTGTTCAACTGAGGAAACCTCTCAATGGCATTTTAAATATTTCTAAAACCAAATCAATTCTTTGTGGTTAATGGGTCTACCCAGCAATGTGATATGGCAACATCTCACTGCAAAGCACTTTGTCAACTGGTTCAGGGAATAAATAATTTGTTTTCAAATCGAACAAATATCTTTGAGTGCTCTTGATGCCAAAGTAAAGCGGGGAAGGTAAACAGCTATACACAGCACTCTGTAGTCATACTGAGTAGAACAAACTTTGTAATGAATGGTGGAAATCTGTGGTCAGGACACAAGAGGGCAATTGCAGCAACATTGAAAATGGCAAGTTCCCTTCTTATATTGATCATTATATTTATACACACACCAGCAATACTCTATTTGATGTACTGGTAGAAACATTAGACCTGATGTCTATGGATTCTCAGAGACTCTAGCACTGCTGTGATTACATTCTCACTCCACAGCGATCACCTAACTGTAGTTACTTTTTTCCCTTCTGGTCAGGACCAATTGGTCGAATTTTCCACTTGGCATGCTTCCCAAACTGTTGTTTATCAAGTCACCTTCTAATATTTGGCTGATTCTAACTAGAGTTTCAAGAAAATCATCGTATGGGGCGGGTCAGTGATGAATTGGGTAAAAACACCCCTTGATGTCACTTCATTATAGACTTTGTTAACTCATTACTACTTTCATATTATGGAAGCCACATACATTTTTCTTGCTGATCTGGATTCTTTTGGTGCCAAGTATTTTATACCCCGTTTGAACATTTTGGCAAACCCTTGCGCTAACATTGCAGAGCTCAGTGGTAACATAGCCTCGGGTTATGAAAAGAATCTTGGACCTATTCCCTTTAAGCTGCAAGTCAGAATAAAGATAACAAAGCACCAAATGATGTGGGACTTGATGTTTTTCTCCTGCACTCTGCCATGGTCAGGACAAGGTATCATGTGGCATTGATGGATCTCTAGTTCTGATGGGTGTCTCTACAGGATTGGTTCAAGGAAGGAACCTTTTCAAAGTTGTTTGGCAGACAAATGTGCACCGATTAGCTGGCAGGGACACTAATTGATCAGGAACCTATGGGGCGTCTTACACATTACACTCATTAGAGTCATAGATCTCTACAGCACAGAAAGGCTCTTCAGCCCATCGTGTCGCTGGCCAATCTATTCTAATCCCAGTTTCCAGCTGGGATTTGTAGCTTTATGGCATTTCAAGTGCTCATCTAAATACTTCCTAAATGTTAAGGGTTCCTGCCTCTACCACCAGGCAGAGTTCCAGATTCACACAACCCACTGGCAAAAAAGATTTTCCTCAAATCCCCTCTAAAGCCCATGACTTTCAATCTATGCCCCCTACTTATTGACCCCTCTATTAAGGGACCTATAGTGTGTCGACCAGAACTACGCACAGGACTCTACCTCTTCCCCCCCCGCCCTAACAAATACTCCTGAAAAGGGTGATTAGCAGACGTGGGGTTCTGTTGATGGAAATCGAGGGCTATAGACAATTCCGTGGTGTTTAATGGGAATGCGTTGGTCTCGCCCGCTGTTCTGTGGGACGCCCTGAAACTGGTGATTAGAGGGGGAATCATATCGCACAAAGCATATATGTATAGTGAGGCTAGAGAGGAGCGGCAGAGGTTGGTGGATGACATTTTGGAAGTGGACTGCAGGTATTCGAATTACCCAACTGCAGAGCTCCTAGCTGGATCAGTTATCTACAGAAAAGGCAATATTTGCCAGTCGTGGTGCTCAAGGAGGGTGTGGGGGGGTGGGGGTAGGGTGTGGTTACTTGCGAATATGGGGAGAAGGCCAGTCGTCTCTTGGCTTGCCAGTTGAGGCAGCAGGCAGCCATCCACGAGATTATCCAGGTCAGAGACTCGCGCGGCATGCTGGTGTCTGTTCTCGACAAAGTTGTTGTAAAAATGTTTTTATTTTAAAAAAAAAGAGTACCCAATAATTTTTTCCCAAGGGGCAATTTAGCGTGGCCAATCTACCTATCCTCCACATCTTTTGGATTGTGGGGGTGAAACCAATGCAGACACAGGGAGAACGTGCAAACTCCACACGGACAGTGACCCAGGGCCGGGATTTGAACCTGGGTCCTCAGTGCCATAGGCAGCAATGCTAACCACTGTGCCACCATGCTGCCCTTCTTCTCAACAAAGTTAATGGAATGTTTGAAGAAGTTTACTGGACAGCTGGTGCAGGTATTGGTGGTGTAGCCATCTGGGATGGCCACTTTCAGTATATAAAATGGACACTCACAGAGCCTCTAGGGAAAATGGACAATGCAAAGCAAACAAGCAGGCACAGAGCCTGAATGTATATTCGGAAGGCAGTCTGGAGACAGAACCAAACTCTGGGTCGATTTACATATTGATGGTCCATCTCTGGGAAACAAAGGACGAGTGCTCAGCTAGCCGACTGTCCCAGACAGTCCGGCGCCACTACCCCAGCAAGAAGACACAAACAAAGCAAGGCCAATGGCCACCTAGGGCTCGCCCAGCCATCAAGGCACCCGCCCCTTTATTGGCTTAGATCGATGGCGGTGATCGAGAAGCTGCCCAATTAATTGGGACCAAGTTTAAGGCCCACCTAAAGCCCCCCCAAGTATAAGAAGGAACCCCTGCAAAAGGTTCAGTCTCTTGGATTTGGCTCTCAAGCGGTGTTGCTCGTTATGCTTTCCCTTAATTTGCTCTGTTTTAATTACCCTTGCTCAAGAGTCGCCTGGTATCTTTCTGATACCACCACAAGGTTCAAAACTGAATACTGATCAATGACTCGATACACCAGTTAGTAAGTTTGAAATCAATGCACATTTATTTACACAGTCAATTATTACTCATGCACAAACTCTACTCTCTAAACTACAACTACTACTAAAAGCCTATACTTAGCTTTGAGTGCCCACTCAGTCAGAGGAACAGTGGCCGTTGTCCGGTTCTGATACTGCTGGCTTCGAACTGGTATAGAATAGTAGCTATGAGCGTCTATCTCGTAGCGTGCGTTGACTTTAGACTTACTTGGCTGGTGCTTGGTGGGCCTCTCATCGCTGAGAGCCAAAGGCCAAGGTGAAGATGACGAAGAAGAGTAAGAGAGCGAACTGACCTTGGGGACTCTGTTTTATAGCCCCCAGGGTTTCGCGCCTTTCTGGCGGACCCTGGATTTGGTCCCAATTAATTGGACCATGTCCCAATCGTTTGTATCGATTCTCTCCAATAACGGGGTCGTTCCCCAATCGCTGGGCGGGCTCTAGGTATCCGTTGGCCTGCCTTTGTTTTATCTTCCACTGGCGCCGGGGAGTCTGCCCTGGTACCGATTGTTTCAATGTTTCTTTTTGTCCCCGGAGATAGCTCATTACTATGCTAATGGCTTGTAGTTTCAGTTCTGTCTGGGTTCTGCAAATTCCAATCCACAGGAAACCTTGCACTGCTTGCTTTTCTCGTGCTGTCCATTTTTCCCTGCACTCTTTGAGAGTATCCATTTTGGAATCGGGACATGGCTACAGCGGAGAGACCCTGCCACGAGCACCACCAGAAGCAAGTAATTTCAAGTTCAACGCTTACTACCAGACGGACGACCTTAGCTGTTCTCCTGTTACCTCTTCGAACCCAACAGCCTCAGATCTGAACAACGGCCATTGTTCCTCTGATCTAAGTGGGCACCCGAAGTTAAGTATAGGTGTTAGTGATAGATATAGTTTAGCCTGTAGTGTTATTGTGCATGAGTAGATCATACTGTGTGTAAATAAAGTAGTATCGACTTTAACTTAACTGGTGTATTGGCTCTTTGATCAGTATTTGGTTCAAACCTTGTGGCGGTATCGAGAGATACCTGGCCACTCTGAAAGCATACTCATAATTAGGATTAAGAAAGGCGACCTTATTAACTGCCATATTTATAGCAAGTAAACAGAGCAACAGTGGGGATGTTTGAAGAATCTCTAACATGGGGCTCCCTTCTCGTGACCCTGATGCTGGCATCGATTTCCCTTCTATTGAAAAAGGACAAGGACCCCATGGAATGTGGGTCGACCATCCTATTTCAATACTTAACATGAACGTCAAGATTTGGCTGAGGTGCTGGCACGGAGGTTGGATCCCGGTCTTCCTCAGGTGATTGGGGACGATCAGACAAGATTTGTCAAAAGCTGGTAATCGTTGTCCAAAGTGCGGTGATTGCTAAATGTGGTGCTGTCCCCGTCTAAGGGGTCCAACCCAGAGGTATTTGTCTCTCTCTAACGCCAAAAAGGCATTTGATAGGTAGAATGGGGTATCTTTTTGCAGTTTTGGAGAGTTTCAGGTTGGGGTCCAAGTTTGTCTTGGATACACCTGTTGTACAAAGCTCCCTGGGCTAGTGTCCACACCAATACCGTGAGCTCGAGGTAGTTTCAACTAAATAGGAGAATGACACAGGGGTGCCCCATGTTACCCCCTCTTATTTGCATTGGTGATAGAGCCTTTGGTCATCGCTTGAGGGCTTTGATTAAGTGGAGAGGGATAATTAGGGGAGGGATGGAGCATACGATGTCCCTATATATATATATATTTTAATTTAGAATACAATTCATTTTTTTACAATTAAGGGGCAATTTAGTGTGGCCAATCCACCTACCCTGCACATCTTTGGGTTGTGGGGGTGAGACCCACGCAGGCACAGAGAGAATGTGCAAACTCCACACAGACAGAGACCTGGGGTCGGGATTGAGCCCGGGTCCTCAGCGCTGTGAGGCAGCAGTGCTAACCTCTGTGCCACCCTCCTGTCAGGCAAATGAATAGGAGATGCATGAAACCCAGAGTGCATGAACTAGACTGGCACACCATTAAACCAAGTGGTGAAGCCAATAATTAGTCCAGCGTGCCATGAGAGGCAGTGCCTGGCTGAATTGTCCCAGTATTTGGACAATAGCTTTGAATTCCATTTAACCGATATCAAGTGGAATGTTTTCAAAAATGCCTGATTTTTTGGACAATTCTGATTTACAGACAGACGGATTTTGGACATCCAACTTCTATTGCCAATGGTGATGGCTATTTTACTGTACCACTTGCCACACCACTTTCTTGGCATTTGTCTCACGGATGACCCATTTGTCTCACAGTGACCCAGAGCCGGGATCGAACCTGGGACCTCGGCGCCATGAGGCAACAGTTCTAACCCACTGCGCCACTGTGCTGCCCAGGATATCCTTATATGTTGATGGCCTTTTACATTATGTGATGGACCCGTTCCTCACCTTGGGTGATATGATGGAAATACTGAGGTGCTTTGGCTTCTTTTTAGGATGTTAAACTTGGGGAAGCAACCTGGGGGTGCTACCATTTCACGTGGCTGGTTCTATATTTGGATGTCTGGGGGTCCGGGTGGCTGAGGTTGGGCCCGTCTTTGTGGACTGGATTGTGCTGGTCTGATGGGTGGAGTTGGGGTCAACTTGCGGGAGTGGAATCCTTGGTATGATCAGGATGAGGATTTTGCCATGATTTATGTTTATATTTCTGGTGTCTGCCGTTTTTTCTTCCTTTTTGTTGGGGGGGGGGGAGCGAGAGGCTGATGTCATCCTTTGTGTTGGCGAGCAGGACCTTGAGGATTCGTGGGTGGTCCTGGAGGGTTTTGGGGAGGGGGGGGGGGGGGGGGAGAGGATGGACGGGGGCCTGCTGTTTTGTTGTTAGGTGGTTGGTGTGTGTGTGGGCATGTTGGGTTGGTGTAGGGATCTGGGAGCTGTGTGGGTGCAGGTGGAATCAAGCTCATGTGGGGGTCTGGTTTGTGGGTTCTGGTGACAGTCTCCCTCCCTTCCCACCAATGGAGTGTTTGTCAAATTTAGAGGTTATTTCCACTTTGAGGCTGTGGAGACAATTGCGACAACATTTTGGGTTGGGTTCAGTGTTGAGGCTGCTTCCTATTGGTCCTAACTATCTATTCGAGTCTGTGAGATTGGGGCCACAGTGGAGAGAGGGGGCGATGCTGGAGAGGGTGGGTTGTTTGTTCTTGGGGGGGGGGGGGGGGGGGGGGGGAGCAGTTTGCCAGTCTGGAGGAATTGGCGGAGGGGTTTGAGCTTTTGTGTTCAGGTTCATTCAGATATCTTCAAGTTCGCAATTTTGCGATAATTTCCTTACCGTTGATGTTAGACTCACTGGGCAATAATTACCTGGATCTTCCTTACTTCCCTTGAATAATGGCGCCACATTAGCTGTCCTCCAGCCCTCTGGCACCTCACCTGAGGCCAGGAAAATTTACGTCAGGGCCCTGCAATCTCCTCCTTTGCCTCACACAGCATCTTAGGATACATTATCTGGGCCTGGGGATTTATCCACTTTTAAGCCTGCTAAAATTACCAACACCTCTTCCAACTCAATGCTATCCTCTTCAGGAATCATCGTACACAGCACGCTCATCAGGAACCATTATACACAGCATGCTCATCAGGAACCATCATACACAGCACGCTCATCAGGAACCATCATACACAGCACGCTCATCAGGAACCATCATACACAGCACGCTCATCAGGAACCGCACACAGCATTTTCAACATGAACCATTGTATACAGCACGCTCATCAGGAACTGTACACAGCACGCTCATCAGGAACCGTACACAGCATGCTCAACATGAACCACACACAGCATGCTCAACATGAACCATACACAGCATGCTCAACATGAACCATACACAGCATGCTCAACATGAACCATACACAGCACGCTCAACATGAACCATACACAGCATGCTCAACATGAACCATACACAGCACGCTCAACATGAACCATTGTACACAGCACACTCATCAGGAACCATTGTACACAGCACGCTCATCAGGAACCATTGTACACAGCACACTCATCAGTAATCATTGTACACAGCACGCTCATCAGGAACCATTGTACACAGCACACTCATCAGTAACCATTGTACACAGCACACTCATCAGGAACCATTGTACACAGCACGCTCATCAGGAACCATTGTTCACCGCACACTCATCAGGAGCCATCGTACACAGCACGCTCACCAGGAGCCATCGTACACAGCACACTCATCAGGAACCATCATACACAGGACACTCATCAGGAGCCATCGTACACAGCACACTCATCAGGAACCATCATACACAGGACACTCATCAGGAACCATCGTACACGTCAGGTTCATCAGGAACCATCTTGTACAATAGTCTGATCAATTCAGAAGCTTGCCACAGCAAAAAACAAATGGCTCGGGACTCTTCAGATGACAGATAAAGCAATGAAATTGTGGACTGAAGTATTGTTCCAAAATTGAGGAATGGGGAAGTGAACCTTATCTGGATAATTGCTGTAATCTTAGCATGAATAAATCAATAAAACAAATAAATTATAACTTGTTAAATGTAAATGTCAACATACTACACCACTGCAGCTCTTGTAAGTGTTTTCAAATCCCTGTAGTTGGCTCTCTATATTTTTGTGTGCATTACAATATAATCAGTGCCATCAAAGGTAGTACTAAAAAAACTTTAAACAGCAGGAAGGCTGATAAAATTAAGAGTAATATCAGGGCTGGCCAGCAAACAAACATCAACCAGTAAAGATCTAAAGATCATCAGTGTTACCAGATATAGCATTTTTAAGACAAGTCTGAAGCTCACTTGAAACTGCATTTCCCTGCACAATTTTGTATGAGTTGTTAGTTGCCTTCACATTCACTTTCCCCACTTTTGATAACATTGTCCACTACCTACTTTATTGGTAAAAATGCTTTCACAGTTGACGTTCCAGTGGTTTCGCTGGGCATAGTTTGGGGTCACTCAACTCTCTGGACTTAGATGTGTCTTTTATTTGCAGGGTGGGGGTAGGGAAGTACACCCCACATGTCAGGCAAATAAAAATCCTAGGTGTGGACCTTTTGGCACTGATAGGTTTCTGTGCGTGTCCAATGCCTCATGTATGGAGCACACGGAAAATGGGTTCTAATCTCATTAAATATGTGAATAACAATGAACCGACATCTTCAAAAAAAAAATTGCTAAATAAAGATAAGGGATGCAGGCAAAGATCTATTCAAGCAAAGTCACAATTAAAGTAATTGACAAGGCCAAGTGGCCCTGTCAGCTGGTGTACCAATGTGCTGTTCTACCGAGATGTAGGATACCGATTATGCCTGTAATTTGCCATATTAGCAACTTCAACTAGGTAATTAGCAGAGGAAGCTTAAATTAAGCATCTTATTTCGCTGAAATTTTCATGGATCATGCAGTAGCTTCATGATACATCTTCACACTTCAGCTTCTTGATGCATATATTTTATACCCTGGTGCACATTAGGAAGTTCTTCAAAGGAAGTAGATTACAGGCCTTGACAAAGACTACCTAGGAGTTCATACATGAATTGCACTCTGAATCATTATTCCCAAACAGTTGCCGCAGGAGCAAAGAATTTTTGACTGATCATTAAATCCGTGAGACAAATGCCAAGAAAGTGGTGTGGCAAGTGGTACAGTAAAATAGCCATCACCATTGGCAATAGAAGTTGGATGTCCAAAATCCGTCTGTTTGTAAACCGGAATTGTCCAAAAAAATCAGGCATTTTTGAAAACATTCCACTTAATATCAGTGAAATGGAATTCAAAGCTATTGTCCAAATACTGGGACAATTCAGCCAGACACTGGCTCTCATGGCACGCTGGACTAATTATTGGCTTCACCACTTGGTTTAATGGTATGCCAGTCTAGTTCATGCACTCTGGGTTTCATGCATCTCCTATTCATTTGCCTGACAGGAGGGCGGCAGAGGTTAGCACTGCTGCCTCACAGCGCTGAGGACCCGGGCTCGATCCCGACCCCAGGTCACTGTCCGTGTAGAGTTTGCACATTCTCTGTGTCTGCATGGGTCTCACCCCCACAACCCAAAAAGATGTGCAGGGTAGGTGAATTAGCCACTCTAAATTGCCCCTTAATTGGAATAAAACAAGAATTGGATACTCCAAATTTATTTAAAAAAATAATTTGTCTGACATGGGGGGCACACTTTGTCTTCCCCCTCCTCACAAATAAAATAAACACATATCTAAGCTGAGGGACTCCAAAGGATGTGCAGAAAAATTGCTGGAAATTAATCAAATTAGAGTGTTAGGGTAGATTACCTGATTATACTGTCCAAAATCTGAAAATCCTCACGGTCTCAATCCTGAGGGTGATGCTTTGGTACCAGGATGAATTAAATGTCGCCCGCCTGTTCACATATCTGTCAAATATGGTTAACTGCAACACCATGAGATGCTAAAAGTGCTTCCTTGTATCAGAAAACCCAGGTCTGCATTCAGAACACTGAAACAATGATCTGCAATGAAAATGCACACAACAGCGGCACAGTAGCGCAGTGCTTAGCACTGCTGCCTCACGGCGCCGAGGACCCAAGTTCAATCCCGGCTCTGGGTCACTGTCTATGTAGAGTTTGAACATTCCCCCAGTGTTTGCATGGGTCTCACCCTCACAACCCAAAGATGTGCAAGATAGGTGGAGTGCCTCTTAATTGGAAAAAACGAATGGGATACAAACGATTGGGACATGGTCCAATTAATTGGGACCAAGTCGAGGGTCCGCCCAGAAGGGCGCGAAACCCCTTGGGCTATAAAACAGAGTCCCCAAGGTCAGTTCGCTCTCTTGAGAACTCTTACTTTCTCCATCTTCACCTTGGCATTTGGCTCTTAGCGACGAGAGACCCACCAAGCACCAGCCAAGTAAGTCTAAGGTTAACGCACGCTACGAGATAGATGCTCATAGCTACTATTCTATACCAGTTCGAAGCCAACAGTATCAGAACCGGACAACGGCCATTGTTCCTCTGACTGAGTGGGCCACTCGAAGCTAAGTATAGGCTTTTAGTAGTAGTTGTAGTTTAGTGAGTAGAGTATGTGCATGAGTAATAATTAACTGTGTGTGTAAATAAATGTGCATTGATTTCAAACTTACTAACTGGTGTATCGAGTCATTGATCAGTATTCGGCTTTGAACCCTGTGGTGGTATCAGAAAGATACCTGGCGACTCTTGAGCAAGGGTAATTAAAACAGAGCAAATTAAGGGAAAGCATAACGAGCAACACTCCCACAGTCCAAAGATGTGCAAGTTAGGTGGATTGGCCATGCTAAAGTGCCCTTAGTATCCAAAATTGTCCTTCGTGATGGGTGGGGTTACTGGGTTATGAGGATAGGGTGGGGTGTGGGCTCGGGTAGGGTGCTCTTTCCAAGAGCCGGTGCATACTCGATGGGCCGAATGGCCTCCTTCTGCACTGTAAATTCTATGTAAATATGTAAACTATGGTTGAGGGCAGACAACTGTTTTGAAGGTGCCATCAAGTGCTGGAATAGGCCATTCCATCCCTCGAGGCAGTTCCACCAATGACAGATTAGCTGATCCGCATATTAACACCATCTACATACCTTGGTTCCGCAGTCCTTAATCTGCTTGGCTAGCAAAAAAAATGATAAATTTGTTCATTTTTGAAATTTTCAAATGGCCTAGTTTGAGGGGCGTGTCCAGATTTCCAATACCCTTGAGCATGAATGCGGATTATTAGGTTGTTCATGAATGGTCTCCACGTGACACATCTTCTGAGCAGAGCAGCAGCTATCAGGCAGTGAGTGAAAATAAAAAATGCAAATCCTGGTCTAATCTGTCCAATTGCCTTTCTTCTAAATCTACTTCAAATAATAGTGTTGATACAACATTTATCGTTAAATACGCATTAGTGTGAAGGAAAAAGGGATAAAGAGCATAATGAGAAGGTTAGTAAATTAAGGTTTTTATAGGTCTTTAAAACAATAATGCCCTGTAAAAACAATTTACATTGCCACATTTTTAAAAGAAAGCAATTAGCTACTAGATCTTTCTTCAGAAAAACTGTATTTAAATCCATTTTATCTGTATTTTTAAGTAAAGTTGACATATTGCAAAGTACATTAAGCATACTGGGATGTATATGACTGAGGGCAGGTATGGTAGATTTTACTGCAATTGTAGATGTAAATACCCATAGAGGTGCAAATCGTAATCAACATAGCAGATTGATTTACATATTAGTGCAATATCATTTCAACCCAATTTGTACATGCCTTTTACTTAGAGATTTTGTGGTGGTGGTGGTGGGGGTTGCAGTGTTGGATAGGCATGGAAAGGTCAAAGAGAAAAATAATCTTGGACAAAATAAAATAATGTGGGTGAGGGGGGTGGGGAAGAGACAATAGCGTAACTGTACTGTAATTGGACTAATAATTCAGAGGCCAGAATGGCAAGGTGGCACAGTGGTTAGCACTGCTGCCTCACGGCACCGAGGACCTAGGTTCAATCCCGGCCCCGGGTCACTGTCCGTGTGGAAAGTCCGTGTGGCAAATCCCCATATCTGCATGGGCGACACAGTGGTTAGCACTGCTGCCTCACGACACTGAGGACCTGGGTTCGATCCCAACCCCAGGCCACTGTCCGTGTGGAGTTTGCCACACTAAATTGCTCCTTAATTGGAAAAAAATTATTGGGTACTCTAAATTTATTTTAAAAAGTCAGAGGCCTAGATATAGGAGTAATGGGTTCAAATACCACCACAGCAACTGTTGAAATTTAAATTCACTAATACATCAGGAATATAAAGTGATGATGATCAGACAACTATCATTGATTGTTCTAAAAATCTTTGTTTCACTCATACCCTTCTAGGAAAGTAAATCTAAAGAGCTGGTCATTGACTTCAGGAAGTGAAGTGCACAACATGGTCAGCAGCAATGGTGCCAAGGTGGAGATGGTTGACAGTTTCAAATTCCTAGGTGTGCACATCACCAACAATATGTCCTGGTCCACCCACACTGACGCTACGACCAAGAAAGCACAACAGTGCCAATACTTCCTCAGGAAATTAAGGAAATTCGGCATGTCCACATTGACTCTTGCCAATTTTTACAGAACATCATAGAAAGCATCCTATCTGGTTGCATCACAGTCTGGTATGACAACTGCTCGGCCCAAGGCCGTAAGAAACTACAGAGTCGCGAACACAGCCCAATCCATCATGCAAAACCGCCTCTCATCCATTGACTCTGTCTTCACCTCCCGCTGCCTTGGGAAAGCGGGCAGCATAATCAAAGACTCCTCCCATCCAGGTTATTCTCTCTGCCAAACTCTTCCATCAGGCAGGAGATACAAAAGTTGGAGAACACACACTAACAGGTTCAAAAACAGCTTCTTCCCCGCTGTTACCAGACTCCTGAATGATCCTCTTATGGACTGAACTGATCTCTTCACACATCTTCTCTACTGAGCAGTACTACTCTCTGTATGCTTCACCCGATGCCTGTGTCCATGTATTTCCATTGTGTATCTATGTATGCCTATGTTTTATCATGTATGGAACGATCTGTCTGGACAATACTTTTCAATGTACCTCGGTATACATGACAATAAATCCAATCCAATCCAATGCTCACCTACATCCCATGAAAGAATTAACACAAAATATTCAGAAATCCCATTAAATTAAAAGCAGTGGCTTTTCTGCAGCTTGGCCCATTGCCTTGCTGATTAGTAATAATATATTAGGTATGATGTTGCTGGACTAGCAATCTGGAGGCTTGGATTGAGAATTTAGTTAGCCTAACTTTAAATCTCACAATTGCAGCCTTGGGATTTGAATTAGTTTTAAAATTGAAGCTTTCGGATTACCGAACCAGTTTACCAGTGCATTTTAGAGACATTACAGGGTCTGGCCTTTGTGACTCTTTTTGCACACCACAGCTTAGCAAGTCACTTAGTTGTACCTCTACAAGCTGTTCGGGAAGGTGGTGCAAGGCCTCATTACCACCGTCCGCAGGTTTCCAGCAATGCCCACAAACTGTAAATGAATATAAATCAATTGAATGATGCTCGTCCACCCATCACTACTCTGTGGCCCCCATGCGTTGCCGTTTTGACAAGCTACGTCACCAGCAGTAGGAAAAAGTTGAATTTGTGGGAGTATTATTATCTCATTTTGGGATGGTGAAGACAGTGTCAATGTATCTCCTGTGGTTATTTCTTAAATGGATTTTAAACTTTTTTAAGCATTTAAAATACCCAATTCTTTTTTTCTTACCAATTAAGGGGCAATTTAGTATGGCCAATCCACCTACACTGGGATCGAACCTGGGTCCTCAGCGCCGTGAGGCAGCAGTGCTAACCACTGCCCCACCGTGCTGCCTAATGGATTTTAAACTTAAGCATTTAACATTACCTTTAGAGAAATACAATTTGCATCAGTCGGTACCAATTCAATACATAAGGCCTTTCAAAATGTAGCTGAATAGTGTCACACTCTTCAATATGTGCATGTTGCGACCTTCTGCTTTCAACCACAATAACTGCATACACTCATAGCATTGTGAAATGTTCCAGAGGCAAAAATAACTGGAACCCAAAATGAAGGTGGTTTTAAAGCTGTGACTGAACCAAAATCAATGAGGTAAGCTTTTAAGGGGAGGAAGGTGGAGGGGTAGGTGAGTGACGATTCTGTGTCCAAATAGTAAAAAGAGTAAGGCAAAGAGGCCAAGACCAGATGAGTGGAGGTTATATAGGGAAACATTGGGCTGAATAAGTATGCAAATAGAGGGAGGTGAGGCCACAGAGAGAAATGTAGAGGAAAAGATTTTGAAGCTGCTGACTAAATATATAGGGATCCAATGAAGGTTGGTGCACACAGGAGTTAAAATAGAAACATAACTTTGTCCAGATAAACATACATGCAGCATATATTTTTGAGGAGTTGCAATTTGCAAAGGGAAGAGAACTTGGGACGTCAACAACGTTAATTATTGAGCAATTGATTCAGGCAGTGACAAAAGGCCCAGAAAAGCATTTCAACAGCACTGGATGTAAAAATAGATAGTTGTGCAGTTGGCAAGGAAGTAGGATTTGAAATTCAGCTCGGAGTTGTACAAGGTTATGTACCACAAGGCCATATGTTTAGTTCAAGGAAACTAGAAGAGGAGGAAGGCATTGGATGCTAAGACGTGGATATTTGAGCAGGATCTGAGTGGAATGTTGACATTCTTGTCAATATTGACTTGGTGGAAATCTTTCCTCATCCAGCACTTGATGTCAGTGGGACAATCCAAAGGCAGTTTGCACTTTTTATTTGAGACCCTCTAGATAACTTAATTATATTTAAGCAAAGTCATGAAATACTGCAGAGATGTGAAAAGTGGCTGAATTTATTCACCTCAGCTGAGAACCACATTTGTGCCAGTGAAATGGCTGACGTGGAAATCATAGCCATTTTATTAAGTGAATGTGAATCCAGATCGGCAGAAGTGAAAAGATTCAATTGAATCAGCAGCAGTTCCTGGAAGATCCTTTAAATAGGGGCTTCTTTTAAATTTATGGCTTAAATGCAGTGTGTTGATATGAATGTTGACAATTCAAATCCATCTAACAATCGGTTAATAAAGAATATTCCAACTATAAATATTAGAATTTTTTTGGAAACTGCAGGGTTTTTTTTTTATACATTTTGCCAGAAAGAAAAATGTTTTAAACATATTATACATTCCCATACTGTCCCCAAATGACAGTCTGAAATAATACCAGCTATTTCTTACACAGTGCTTTGTCATTATATTACAGTTAGCAGGTACGATGCAGGAACATTTACAGGTCACAGTAAAAACTAATGTTTATTTCTTCGCAGGCCATAAAAAATTTATTATCCAGCTGTTAAGAAAAAACCTATTAAACTGTTTGTCCAGTTATTGTTTTTAAAAGAATCAAAAAGGGAAATTTTGGGACTTTTGTCCCACGTGATTAACTTTCAGCTTTGATCATGTGACAAGCTATGACACCTGTGTAAAGTCACTTCTCAGACAGTGCAATTCATTGTATCCATATATTCCTTAGGTGGTTATATATGTGGACCCTCCCCATGAATCAAAGCACAGGGTACCAAACCTAGCCACTTATTTTTCTCTCCGATATGGCTGCTTGTTGAGAGGAAGAACCTTGGAGGCAAGCTTGCATCCCAAACAGGAAGCTTAGGACTCTTTTGAACATGTCAATAGCAAGAGATCTAAATGTCTCCAAATTTTAATCTGTTTTTTTCGCTTTGCTCTTGGCAGCCTGGACAAGTAAGAACAACTTCATGGTTTTATCCCCCATCTGTGAGTCCACAGAGACCTTCCTCAGCAGAATTGTCTGGACAGTTTGCTGAGGCTGACACTACTGTCCTGACTTTTTGTCCTTCTGAAAGCTGAAGCTTGTTCTTCTGCTAAGTTTTCTTTGTTTTTGAGCTTGGTAGTCTGCTCGTGCTGAACTTGCTCTGGATTCCAAAATGTAGTTAATCTAAAAATAACAAAATAAAAATCACAATTATTTTAGCAGATTTGAGGGATAAGAGGCCAAAAAGTATTTTAGTGACAAACAAACATTCATTAAGAATTTGAAATGCATACATTTATTTAAGATATTCTAACAAATTCTCAAGGGGCTGCAGAACAATTACAGGGAATACACAATTGGATATAGGTTCAGCAGTACCAAATTCATTTAAATAATATTAGGAGCATCTGATATCTTCCTACGGTCAAACACATGTTCAGGCCAAGGCTGAGAGCTCCCCAGCTCTTCATCGACTATTCGTTCACACATTGGGTCAACCACCCGACTTCATTAACTTATCAGCGACAGCCCTATAGCACACACAACTTATCAACTCCATGTTCTCAAAATCACTCTTAAACACTACTCAAAGGCTGTATTTTCATTTCAGCATTTAATGAATAATTTAGTAACTTTGATAACATCTTGACTGAAATGCAGCACTTCAATACAGTTCAATCACCAATTATTTACAGAAACAGTTGTCTCATTTATTTAAGCCTGAATATAAACCTATAACGGAGAAGGGTTAAACTAGAAGCTTTCTTTGGTAGCAAAGAAAACATTTGCAACATGTCAAGCATATCAATTGAAGTAGTCTATGCACATAAAAAAGCCCTTATCAATGATGTTACTTTTTGTGCATTTTTAGCAGCGCTGGTGAACTCCTCTGAACAAGTATTTTTTGTATCATCAAGACATTATTCTTGACAAAAGCTAACTTACATTTAGACATCAGTAAGGCTAAAGAAGTCAGCTTTATATTTGAATTAAAATTCTAAATGCGGTGGAAATTATTTTATTTTCAGGTTTGATTTTCAATTAAAAGGATACCAACTTTATTTGAACTTCTTTCCTTTATATAACATAACCTCTAGTCTATTTGTGAACAAACCTAAAAAGGTGATAAGCACTGAATAAAGTTGACACAGAAGCTGGTTCAGCATGAAAGACAGTCACATTAGCAAATCGTAAATACTTGTTTTACATGTCTCATAAAATGCTAATTTATTGGCTACGATACTTTGTGATGATAGCCGTGATAATTTTTAATGGAAGGTTAATGTAAAAATCAAAATGCAAAAAGCCCTTTGGCTTAGCATCAGTTGGTTCACTGAAATGATTTGGCAGCTTAAAACCTGAACAGTTTTATGTACTACTGGGTCTTCATAGTCGTTAAATTTTAAAGCTAATACCTTCAACTGATTTTGAATATTTATTTCATGGCTAATAAAACCTTAGTCTGGACTAGCTAGAGTGATTGAGACGGTTAGTTTGCTAATGTCTGAGTAAATTGGTCACATCCCTGATGTAGTACACTGCCAGATTCTCGGCAAATCAATAAATAAAAACAAAACAGTATTGGGTAAAACAAAAAAAAACTGATGTATTCAGATTGTCAAGCACACTTACCATCCCCCTCAAGAATACTGCACGTACCGAGACAAGCCCAGATTTCCTGCAGGGTGCCATTTCCATCAGCCTGCCATCATTTTTGGAGCCAGCCTAATTTTAATTGAGGCAAGCTTCCTGATGGTATTCCCACCTTTGATTGGCAATGCATTGTGAGCGAGAGCATGCCAGGAACCTAGGTTTTTAAGACCTGAAGAGCACCTCAAAATGAGACAGTGCAAGAGAAAACCCTGAAGAAAACAACAGCAGAATTTGGCTCGCAAGCAGCAATGTCTTCGGTGGTTTGTGAAGTCCGCTAGTGGAGACCAAGCCCAAGTCCTCCACAGATGCAGTTGAAGATGATCTTCCCTCAGACAACAGAGGGATACACTCTTTGGACCCAACCATGTCAACCCTGAAAGCGAAGTACAGTGGGAAGCAATGAGGGCAGTGACAACCAATGCTATGAGCTCAAGCATGGCCAGTCACTACCACAAAGAATTAATGATCTTACTGAGTGTGATAATGTAAGAGGAGGAGCCATTTACACTTTCCATGATGGTGTACTGCACTTGCAGCAGTTACTTATAGCAAACTCCAAAGTTGTTAGAAATAAATTGCTTACAATTAATCCTCTGGAGGCCACCTCCAGCTTCAAACTGGAAATTTTCCTGCAATCAGCTTTACATACGTTGTCCCCTCAAAGTTCACATGATGAGAAATAGTTTTTAGATGGACTAGTCATCATCACCCCCATTGTGATCTGCTTACTGACTTCCATGTTTTATTGCATTTCAAGGCAAACAAAAAGATATTATCACTGTTTTTATTATTTTTGCAGTATCAGACAATCAAGAGAGATTGTCAAAAGGTGGCAGACTTGCAAAACTATTCTCTCTCTCTCTCTCCCCAGCAGGAAGGATTGATTAATGTTAGGTCAGAGGGAGGGGAAGCATGGCGGTGCAGTGGTTAGCACTGCTGCCTCACGGCGCCAAGGTCCCAGGTTCGATCCCGGCCCTGGGCCACTGTACGTGTGGAGTTTGCACATTCTCCCTGTGTTTGCGTGGGTTTTGCCCTCACAACCCAAATATATGCAGGGTAGGTGAATTGGCCACACTAAATTGCCCCTTAATTGGAAAAAATGAATTGGGAACTCTAAATTTACAAAAAAGTTAGATCAGAGGGAGGCTAGATAAGAATTTAGCACCAGCTGCAGTCATGATATTCAGCTGATGTTCCTTCTCATCTTGTAATACCGTCAGCAAACTAACTGATGCAACCCTGGACTACCACTCTTCCTGGAAGTGATGTGAACTCTGTTCCTCAGAAACATTTGCTATCTTTTTTCAGTTGCAGCACTGTGGCAGCTGATGTGCATGGGGAACATTCTATCAATGAAGCCATACAATGGGAATTCAAAGTTGGAGATTGCGGGGGAAATGGTGGTGATAACATGTTACACAGGATTTTCCATGCAGCAGCCAGATATGGGAGTCGATAAGTATCTCCTACATCAGTATGATGTTGTGATGTGAATGCCTGTAGCCAGGAAAAACATTGTCCTTTGTACGTGTGTCAGGCAGCTCCTCCGGCTCTTTGCCTGTGCACTCATGTGCAAGCACATCATTGGAGATGTTATGTTTATAGAACCTCTAAATTGGTCACCTTTAGTCACTCCTCTTCTTCCAGGAAGCTAGTGAAGGAAAGCTCAGTTTGTTCACTGTTTAAAAGAAGGTTGGGAGATGCAACTCAACAGCAATTGGTTGAAAGGCAGTTTGAGAAGAATGGCACTTCATTTAAAATAGGGCAGTACCCAAAGGAACATCTAGGTTGCTCCTCTTACTTTATGTGCCATACGCTAAGAGGCCACTGGCAACCATGGGCTTCCATTAGACTGGTCCATGCTTGGTAAATTACTGCAGTGTTTTCTTAGTCTTCTGCAGTACGACTGACCAGGAAATTCTCCCACTCTTTATCGCCTGCCATCAGGTGGACTGGACGGATTTACAGGCTGATAATCAACTGTTAGGTCACGTTATGCACGCACTGTTCATGGCCATCAAGTCCTGCAGTGGGACTTTTACCCAGAGCTTCTGGCTCAGAGGTTGGGACACTACCCACTGCACCACAAGACCTCCAACCAGAATACACAAACTTAATTCTTTCAAGGTGCATTTTTATTAATAAAAAGCAGAAATATTTGTTCCAATGAACATCAATTTCTATGCAACACCCCCACATTTTTTTCATAACTCTTGACTTTGGTCAACATAAAGGTACCTTTAGAGTAAAAATGTTGATTCTCCAATCACAGTGGGTGCACTCTTGCAAAATAAAAAGGCCACAGACCATATAATATTTTACACAATTCGCATGGTTTCATTAGATATATCAGTGGCCTTAAAGAAAGAGCAAAATGAAAGCTGGAACATAATAAATTGGCCACATCACACCACAGAAGCCATTCAACAACCTTTACTTATCTCCAAACTGGAGCATGAGTCACAAAGCATTTCAGACTTCCTGATGAAACAGGTACGTTTCATAAATGTTTTAAAAGCAGTAAGTGCAGGACTGAACCAACACGGTTTCACAATATCTTCTGTAAACTGCTAATGCCACTTTGCTAAACCCAATGGTATTTGACAACTTACTGGCATCTGCATCAATACCTCTGCAATTCTGGAACATCTGCCATTCAAAGAATCATCCATCCGCCTTTACAGGCGGATTATCTTCACCACTGATGGACCTAGCCCTTGGTAAGAGCAGTGGTGAAATGCAGGAGGCTCAAGAAGAAATGAACACCCAACCAGGTGAAGTATAAATATTTATTAAACTATGAAAAACATCGACCGCACATTTGGTCTGATTCTGTGCAATTGCACATTGCCATTATGTTGCACAATTTAGTGTGATGGAGCTGAAAATGGTTGGCCAGTGGATGTCTCTTCGGCCTATCAACCTTCTAGTGGAGAACTAGCAACCTTCTGACAATCTGCATTAAAATGCTGCCATTTGAAGCTCTCTAGTCTTCCAGAAACTGTTTGCAGTAGCTCTCTGCCAGCTAGCATTCAGGCTCCCTATGGCTGAGGCGGCCCAAGATACAGCACCATCTTGAAGACATGTGAAGATACCCTTCCTGCTCTCCCAAGCTCAGTAATCAGTGCTTTGTAGACCTGTGAACAGAAGAATTAAAAATGAAGTCATGGTAAGACACCACACACTGCGACAAATATATTCTTTATTTATAACAGCTCTATTATTCCAGGATTGACTGGATCAAATGCAAGTGTAGAAATGTACAAATGAAAATTTACATTACCTGGTATTATACAAGTTGGTCTTGAAGTATAAATGTTTTCTCACACTCACATTTGAAATGTGAAAAACACGCTTGATGCAGTCATTTTTCTTTTCTCCACCTCTCAATGCCAGTCGGATTACATCGCTAGATTTGAAGCCTCTGACTGTTCCATCAAGTGCGCAACTGCCACAGTTTTGGAACTGTACGATCTCATGTGTTCTGCTTTATCACTTGGATTCTGTTAATATAGTTCATGTAGACGGGTGGCTTGAATTGTGCCAATTTTCATCAAGAAAATATTTCCTCCATGTGAATATCACACCAGTACTGAGTGGTGTGTGAATTCCAAGTATTGCACTAATGCAATATGTTGCAGCGTTTATTGTACAAGCTGTGCCACATAACATTGGATATAGTTCTAAGTGTTAACGCACAGTATTTCCAAATGCATTAGTATGCAATTTACACTTTTAAAGACAAAACTTTAACCAAATGTCTTTTTTAAAAAGACTGGAATTATGCTGGCTTTAATCTATCACCATTATTAAACGTAGTTTGAGTGGAATGTTCAGCATTTGTGTTGTGCACCTTGGAATGTGCAGAGTAATTTAATTGACCTCTTTCCCCTAAAATAATCGGTCAGTTTAGTTTTAGTTCTCTGGAGTATAAGATTTATTACTGTATTTTACTATGATGGGAATTTCAGATAAGCATAGAGTACCAAGTAACCTTAACATCGAGGTTTGCCGTTTTCGGAATGGATGTATTGGCATAAAAATGACAAGCCTGGCATTTAAACAAACAGAGCTTTAAAGCCACCATCATTATTAAAGTATTGGGTGGCACGGTAGCACAGTGGTTAGCACTTTTGCTTCACAGCACCAGGGACCTGGTATCGATTCCTGGCTTGGGTCACTGACTGTGCGGAGTCTACAAGTTCTCCTAGTGTTTGTGTGGGTTTCCACCAGGTGCTCCAGTTTCCTCCCACAGTCTAAAGATGTGCAGATTAGGTGCATTGGCCATGCTAAATGCCCTTAGTGACCAAAAAGGTTAGTTGGGATTATTGGGATAGGGTGGAGGCGTGGTCTTAAGTAGGGTGGTCTTTCCAAGGGCTGGTGCAGACATGATGGGCCGAATGGCCTCCTTCTGCACTGTAAATTCTATGATTCTACGAGCGAAGACATTTTTTTCTCATCTCAGTCCCCTTATCCTGAGGCTATTCCAGTTGAGATTGCCAGGTCAGGGGAAACAACATCTCTTTTTTAAAATTTGTTTTTCAAAATTTTTCAATAAGTTTTACAAACCCTACAAAGAGAAAAACAACATAGCAATAAAACAGAAAACAACGTAACCATTTAACAAAACAAGGTGGGGTATCTGCCCTTTACAAATGAAATCCATCTACTGCCCAAACCATTCCCCCTCCCCCTCTGGTTTGCTGCTGCTGTTGACCTCCACCTAACGTTCCGCGAGAAAGTCAAGAACGGTTGCCACCGCCTGGAGAACCCCTGCAAGGACCCTCGCAAGGCAAACTTTATCCTCTCCAACCTGAGAAACCCCGCCATGTCACTGACCCAAGCCTCTACGCTTGGGGGTTTTGCGTCCCTCCACATTAACAAGAGCCTTCTCCGGGCTACCAAGGAGGCAAAGGCCGGAACTCAGGCCTCTTTCGACTCCTGCACTCCCGGATCGTCTGATACCTCAAATATCGCTATCCTCCAGCTCGGTTTCACCCGAGTGTCCAAGACCTTGGTCATAGTCTTTGCGAAGCCTTTCCAAAATCCTGTAAGTGCCGGGCATGCCCAGAACATATGGACATGGTTTGCTGGGCTCCCTGAGCACCTCACACACCTGTCCTCCACCCCAAAGAACTTACTCATTCTCGCCACTGTCATATGCGCCTGGTGCACCACCTTAAACTGAACCAGGCTGAGCCTGGTGCAAGAAATGAAATGAAAATCGCTTATTGTCACGAGTCGGCTTCAAATGAAGTTACTGTGAAAAGCCCCTAGTCGCCACATTCCGGCGCCTGTTCGGGGAGGCTGTTACGGGAATTGAACCGTGCTGCTGGCTTGCCTTGGTCTGCTTTCAAAGCGAGCGATTTAGCCCAGTGAGCTAAACAGCCCCTTATGAGGAGGAATTGACCCTGCCCAGGGCGCCAGCCCACAGGCCCTCATCCAGCTCCTCGTCCCACTTGCCCTTCAACTCCTCCACTGAAGCCTCCTCTGCCTCCTGCAGCTCCTGAAATATTTCCGATATCTTGCCACCCCCTACCCACACGCCCAAGACCACCCTGTCCTGTATAATCCGGGCAGGCAGCAGTGGGAATTCCCCCACCTGCTTTTTCACGAACACCCGAACCTGCATGTACCTAAAGGTATCCCCTGGGGGGTTACCCAAATTTCTCCTCCAGCGCCCTCAGACTAGCAAAAGTCCCATCAATGAACAAATCCCCCATCCTTTTGATACCCGCCCTGTGCCAACTTAGGAACCCCCCGTCTATTCTACCCGCAACGTGATTGTTCCATATTGGGGCTCAGACTGAAGCCCTTGCCTCCCCACTGTGCCGTCTCCACTGCCCCCAGGTCCCTCAATGTCGCCACCACCAGCGGGCTTGTGGTATACTGTGTCGGCAGAAGCTGCAACGGTGTCGTTATCAGTGCCCCCAAGCTAGTATCCTTACAAGACGCCACTTCCAACTGTTTCCATGCCGCCCCCTCTCCCTCTATTACCCATTTCTGAATCATGGATATATTCGCTGCCCAGTAATAGCTCCACCCGATTGAAGGCTTTCTCCGCATCCGTTGCCGCTATCACTTCTGCACCCCCCCCCCTTCCGAGGGCATCATAATCACATTCAGGGGAAACAACATCTCAATATCTACCCTATTAATCCCCTTCATAGTCTTGCATGATTCAATTAGACCATCTAACATTCAGAGACTATAGGCCTAACATAGGGTAATCCTCTCATTGTGAGGAAGCAATCTAGTTAACTTTCGCTGCACTGACTCCAAGTCAAGTATATCTTTCCTCCGACATGGTGACCAAAACTGCACTCAGTGCTCGATGTGTGGACACCCTAAAGCCCTATACAACTGTTGAACAATATCCTTATTCTTGAAGCCCAATCCCCTTGTGGTATTGTGTGAAGCAAATAATGGCATGATGGGAAAACTAGTCAAGTCTTCTTGGTACAAGTGAATTTAAACTGATTTTCATATAACCTAAGGCCCAGAATACAGAGACAGCCGAGGTCAGCATGTCCTGAGAACTGGGTGACTCTGAGAGTCTAGATAAGGCTTGAACTTAGAAGCAGTCTCAATACATAACAAGCTGAACAACTATTTCTTCCTGTTCCTAAACAACTTCTTCCCTTTCTTAAAACAAAGACAAGATAATGATATGAAACTCAAGTCCCCTGGAGGTCAGCAAGGTGCCGCCATTGTAACGATTATTACTTATGTTTTACTTTCAATCAAATTCCTGACCAAGCTGTATTCATGTTATCTTGATCCTATAATGTATAAGAATCGCCTTCTTTTCTGAACTATCGCAGACTTGGGACGGACTCCGCAGTTTGTAATTGACTGCCTTCCGACTTTCCAAGTTTCTGCCATTTCTGCTAGCAGTTCTAATTAGTGAATAAAGTTCAGTTTTGCTTATCTAATGAATGCTGTTTGAATTTCTCTATCACAGTCAAGACGCGGGGAAAATATAAAATACAACACCCTTACAATAAAAGCCAAAATGCCATTTGCCTTCCTCATCGCTTGCTGTACTGCATGCTAACTTTTCATGCTCTTTGCACAAGTACACCCAAGAGTCTCTGAAAAGCAGAATTTAAACATTTCACACCATTTCCAAATTATTCAGCTTCTCTGTTCTTATTACCAAAGTGAATAATTTCAAACTTACTCACATTATACTCCACCTGCCACTTTGTTGCCCACTCAATTAACCAGTCTATATCTCTTTGCAGCCTTTGTGCCCTCTTCAGTTTACATTCCTAAATAGCTTTGTAACGTCAGCAAACCTGGATACATTAAACTGATCTCGATATCAAAGCCATTAATAAAGATTGCCAATAGTTGACGCACAGAAATGATTCTTGCAGGACTCCACTAGTAACAGCCTACCAACTATTTTCTGCTTCCTGTCCGTTAACCAATTATTCATCCATGCTTCTATATTACCCCAACTCCATTTGCCCTTATCTTGCATATTAACTTTATTTTAATTCTTTCATGGAACGTGGGCATCACTGTCAAGGCCAGCATTTAACGCCAATCCCCAACTTCTTTTGAGAAGGTGATATATACATCTACTGGTCCCCTTTTATCTATCTTACTAGCTATATCCTCAAAAAACGCTTATATTTCTCAAATGTGTTTTCCCTTTCATAAAACCACAGTGATTCTATCTGGTCACACTATAATTTTCTAAATGCTTTAAGACTTCCTGAATAACAGATTCCAGCATTTTTCCAATGGTTAATGTCAGTCTCACTGGTCTGTAGTCCCCTGTATTCTATGTCCTTCTTTTCATAAATAACAATGTTTTATTTTCTAACTTCGAATCTGCTGCGAATGTTCTAGAATCTAGGGAATTTTGAAAGATAATAGCATTGTATCCACTATCTTTGCAGCTACTAGTTTTGGAATCTCATGATGTAGGTCATCAGGTCCTGAGGATTTGTTGACTTTTAGTTCTTCAAGATTCTCGGATGCTTTTTCTCTGCTGATATTATCTTAAATTCATCATTCTTATTAATCCCATGGTAACCCTTTATTTCTGGTATGCAATTTGTAACGATTTGTTCAACGTCTGTCATTTCCTCATTCCCCATGACTTCTCCGGTCTTTGCCTCAAAGGGACCAATGTTTACTTTTTACATACTTGAAAAGTTTTCATAATCTGCTTTTATATACATGGCTATTTTACTCTCATCCTCACACCTGATAGCAATCAATGTTCCAATTGCAATGCATTGCTCCTTAGAGCAGTAGGGTACAGATCAATAAGATCACCCCCACTTATGGAGCTCCCAATTGGATTAAAACTACTAAGCAGTAGCAAGAAGCAGAGATGTGTAGTTTCCCTCAAGAGAGGAGGGAAAATAACTGTCACCTCAGGCATTTTCTTCTGCCTGCTTGTGGCCTGTTTCATTGAGGTATTGATGGACGGTCAATAATCAGATCACTACAACAGCTTGTTCAGGGCTGATGCCGTGCAAGGGCATCCAAGAAAGCAAAGTAAAAACAGATTAAAAAGAGAAAGTTTCACCCTCACAGCAAGGCAATTGAATTTCTTGTAATAAGATCAGCAAGGGCACTTTTTAGGAAGCTTGGTTTATTAGAGGTCTGCACATAGAGCAGCAAGACGAGACTATGTACTTCCAATTCCCCACAGAGTGATTAACTGATCTCAGTAGGGCTGGCTTGTGAGATGCTGAGCTCAGACAAGGTGCATCCCAAAGAAGGAAAAAAAGAGGAAAAGTATGTCAAACTGTGCTGTACTAATATAATTCAGTTAATCAATAGCAATGTCACAGGCCTTAAAAATTAAATTATGCTTTGAAAAATAAACAAAATTCCTGAAAAAAAATCACAATAAATTGGTTACAATAAGGTAAATGCATCAGAAAGAAATATGATGTGTACTTAAACAGTGAATTATTCATTACAGGTACGACTTCAAAAGATGTTGAATGTAGGCCAGGTACTTTCTTGAAGAACATGGTAAGTAGCAAGAACTACTTTTAACTGTGGCCTGCAGTGTGAAGAGGCCACCAAATGGGAAGAGGAGAAAGAAAGTACATTCCCTCTTTTTGTAGCTAAAACTTGTATTGCCAAAAGTGATCCATATCTGAGCAACTTCAATTGCAGGAAAGATTTTTAACAACCTCTAAATTCTAAGTGGATGGGCCCCAATCTCACCAAAATCTCTTTCCATCATATCCCTCTCCTGAGCTAGTCAGCAAACTTTATTATCCTTTGGCACTCTCTGTGCCATTTCAGACCTTGGTGCAGTGTTTCTTGAAGAGGCTTTTGTGACAAATCATTCAAAGGATAGTCTTAACAAAACATGATGCTCATGAACAAGATAATTACCAGAGAAACATCTGAAGCTGGCAATAATTTATGCCCACAGAAGATGCCCTTGATTTGGGAATTGAGATACATAGATGTCACCTCAATCATAAAACTGCCTTGGGATTGAGACAGTGAGCCATGCATTCAAAGAAGGCCCTGTGTTTGATTTTGCGTGTGCTGTTAGTTTATCTTTCTACAGTGCCAGCTAAAGCATTACAATTTATCTCAATAGACCAGCTTATGAAGAAGAAAAAATTGGCCAGGGTTAGTATCCAGTGACCCATCCTGGAAATACATGAATGTAGACACTGCATGAGAATAGATGTTTGGTTGTAATACCCCTTGTAGTTGAAAAAATCACTGCATGTGAATAACACAGGACGGTACTGGACGATGGTGCCCCATGTGGAATTATACCCTAGTAACTAGTTCATATTCTCAGAAGTGAGAATGCAAGAAAATCAACAGAATAATAGAGAAAAAATCTTTAAAGGTACACTCTGAAATTCTTACTCCAAAAGGATGTATGCCAAAGGAAGAAGTTTCGAATTCCACAGTTTGAAAAAATACTTGAACTGAATGATTGTTTTTCTGAAAACAATCAGAGGATTGACAAATAATGACTTGAGGCCCATTACTAAAGTACATTGAAGCACAAGAGGAATTGACCCACGCCTCAACCCCTTTTTGGACTCTCTACAAACTAAACCGCCGTCCAAAATCATAATGGCAGATGCAAAAAGTTGTTCATAAATCTTGTCCAGAGTGACTGGAAGAGCCTGATCTGCACAAAACAATAATTTATAAAGCTGGAAATGCGTTAGCTTAACAGTTCCCAGACCAGCCCATAAATGCTTTCCTCAATTAATTCTCATATATTTCATTCTTTTCTTCCCCAAGTGACATACCTTTTCCAGGTTGGGATTTTGATGAACCAATCTGATCTAGATTTTGCTATTTTGCGATTTTGTTTTCAAAGCCAAAAAAAATCGATGCCTAAATATATCCCTAGTTAAATCAAAGCAAGCTTCAATATACCTGAATATAAGTGTCATCTCTATAGATTTATACCAACTTTAGGTCAATGAAACGGCATCACATTATATTATTTACATAAATCTTGAGTGCCTCTTGATTACAACAATTAAGACTATAAATATTTCTTAGTCTAACTGCCTACACTAATATTAATTTTGACCTTTCAGGTAATCCTTTAATCCCTTGCGTAGCCTCTGCATTTAATTTTCACTGAAGGTTATATTTAGCTGTTGTTGAGGCAGCTGAATTAAAAACAAACATTTCTTCATGGAACATATTTAAAATTCATTAGAAGTTTGCTACTGAACTCTAACTGTTACAGTTCACTTTATATCAATGTTACCTACCATACTGGGTATGTGCTACTACACATGTCAAGTTAATATTCATTGAAGAATTAAAAGCTGAGCTCTCAGCAGCCGTGAAAATGCTATGATCATATGAACAATGGTTCAATTTAATAATTTTTATAAACATTGTGGAAAAGGTAATGACTTCAATAAAATGACAGAATATTTAGGTAAAAAGAAAATGTAAGGGTTTACACTATATCATAACAGAAATCAACATTTAATCAAACGGACATTTCAACAATTCTGACTTTTGCCCTAAAACACTCAAAAATTGTTTGAGCCTATTGAAGAATTAAATACACAAAACAAGTTCATTTCTCATTCTCTCTTTTTCCACAGACTTGCATATTTTTGCCATTAAAAAGAAATACCCAACCTAAATGCAATTGAATTCAATATTTCATCTGTTTCAATGTTACTGCTTTTACAACAGATGGTTTTCATTTTAATAAGTCAAAGTACTTTGGGAAACATTGTATAGATTTAACTGCAATTGGAATGCTTAAATGAATCTGTAAATTCCTCTAAAAATCGAATACAATTTAAGCTGTGTATAATATCATACAAGCCCAAAAATAGTACAGAAACTTAACAGTGACTACAAATCAAAATCATAATACATTTTGGTTAACCGCAATATTCTAGTTCCAGTGACAATCACATGATATTCCTGGTTAGTGAATGAGCTTTTTTTAAAAAACAGATTAAAACAGATTCCCACAAAATTGATATCATCTGGATGAAAAATACTAAACCATTGATTACCAGGTTAAATAAAGCTGCTTTTATATTCCCCTAGTTTTTAATAGATGGGGTATCTTGGATTTGCTGAACTCGGCGAGCAGGCATATTTTTTGTTGAAGAAAATTGGGTTTTCCAAGCTGCCAAATGATTTTGGCATTCAGTAAAAGTGCTCATCAGACTCAAAATGTGCATCCTAGCTGTGACATCACACTCAACATAAAAAGAGGAATCTTTAATTGTTATCGCTCTTGCTCAGTTAACGCAGCTAATTTGCTTTAATTTTTTGTTGTGTCAAACTAGATAAACTAAAGTGACTGAAAAGCTTGCATAATTCTGTTGCTGCAGATTTTAATTTTTCTGCAATGCTTTCACAAAAGAAATGCTGTCTTTTTTCTTTTTTGAGGATTTATCGAGCATTCTGATGCCATGATGTCAATTCTTTGCTTACGTGCTCTACGTAGTTGAGCATATACAAAATTCCTGTCTGCAGCTGGTCTCAAGACTGACATCACTGTTTAACTGTAAATGTGGGAGAGTGCTGTACTTTGCAAAAGCAGTTCAACACAATTGCTAGCATCAGTGTGTGGGGCACTACAACAAAGGTAAACATGCCTAAACTTTCGAACAAGAAATGGTCATTCATAGAATATATGAGTTCAGCTGATTTGAAACAATGCATCACTTGCATGAAGATGCCTTATGAAAGAACTGCTTTAGTTCACTTTCACTGGTAAGGTGTTTACTATTTCTGTAAGGTGCAAATTGAAATACTTAGAAAGATACAGTGGAATGACTTTGACTGCTGAAATGCAGTAATAATGCCACATACTCTAGCAAGTCACAAATCATCTTGGGAGTTCATTAAAGTCAACCTACATTATAATCCCATGTACAGAATTTATTGCCATGCTGTCATTAGAAACCATCTTTTCTTTAGTGACCAGTTTTGAATGTGTGCTCTCTACTAACCTTCAGCACAATTTCATTAACTGTGTTGGTGTCTGCTTCAAAGTAGAGATGTTTGTGGTCGTGATTGCTTAGATAGGTGAGCTTGAATACTGCATGGCCTGCAAGGCAAACAAAGGACAGGAGTCAAACAGATGAACAGAGTTTTACTACGGATGCAGCTTGACAAAGAAACAGATGGCGATATTAATGTCCCATCAGCAGAACAGAAGGAAATTGCATGATGGCGACAGCCTCCGCATGTCATTTCAACATCATTCAGGCAAAACTCACCACAAAGGCAACAGAACCCTTTTTAATATAATTTGATTCCCTATCCTATCACAATGGACAAAGTGCAAAATCAATCATTTGGTTAGTTAGGTCCTCTGTCAATTCTTTTCTGTATTTTGAGGTGGGTGGGCGGGGGAGGGGGAGCATTGTGGTGAGAGAGAAGAAAAGAAACCAGGCTGTGCTTGATACGGCCATTACAGGAGAAAGAAGTATTTAATATTTGTGGTAGATTTATACAGGCATTTACTGCTTCAGACTAATGTAATATGTAAATAATCTGCTTCATGACCTTTCTTAACACTATAGCTTGAGGTGGTTTGTGAACATGCGTTATAAAAGAAAAGCTTTTTAATTTTGTCTCTTCATGTGAAGTCAAATTTTTAAATATATATGTTTAATTCAATACCCATTTCAATCAAATAGCTTATGATGATATAATTTAGTGTTGTGAAAATATAAAATTAGTTCATATGATTTTCAAGCTACTCCTGTAGACAAATTATCAACATATTAAAAATGCAGCATCATAAGGACCACATTGCATCATAACTGTTCTTTCATTCTTTAAGACCATTGTAATCCGTAATGGGTTGACTCATCGAGCACTGTAACACCAGCACTGCAATATTCACATATAAAATTACTTCAATGTTTTTATCTAAATAAGGGGCAATTTAGCATGGCCAATCCACCTACCCTGCACATCTTTGGGTTGTGGGGGTGAGGCCCACGCACACATGAGGAGAACGTGGAAACTCCACACAGACAGTGAACTGGAGCTGGGATCGAACCCGGGTCCTCGGCACCCTGAGGCAGCAGTGCTAACCACTGTGCCACCGTACTGCCCATATATAAAATTACTGTTGAAAAAAGGACAAAATAGAAGGGTGAAATAGAAAACTAAAATGTACTGTAATCCTTGTCATGTGTATCATTTTGTGCTACAACACAATGGTGGCACAGCTTGTTGGATGAGTACTTTCAGCATTTTCAAATTTCTGGCATCCACAGTGTTTTGTTTCTGTGCTAGAACTGTATCTTTTTGTCTTCGTGAATCAAGTTGCATGGGGAACTATACAAAGTTATATATATTTGTGCCGCCATAACTCTGGATATATCGCAGGTTGCAGATATTATTAGATCTTGGTATTATGATTCAGGGTTTATTCATCACTTTGGAAATAGTGCTAAGAACAGCCCTTTAGCTGCACAAAATTCAAGCAAAATAAACCAGTGAAAAGATGCAAGTGCATAAAGGGCAAATGGAGTTGCTTAGGATAGATTAGCAGAACTCCCCCAACCTCCAGGAGTAATTTAGAAGCACCTACTCCACAAGTTTGCATTTGAGACTGTTTTGGCACCATAAAAAGCACCATAGCGGTACAAGTAAATTGCTGTATGAGGCTACTGATTGGTGTAACACCAATTAGCATGGCACAATTAACATTTTCAATTGCTCACGTGGCAGGTTCCTACGCTTGTCTGCCAGGCGAACTACTGAACAGAGAGAGTGAGAGATTGAAACCAATCCAGATTACAGTCACATATCTCCAAATGTGGACATTGAGGGAGAGAAAAGAAGGAAGGCATGAGGGAAATATTATACGGAAAGAAGTTTAATCCAAATGCATTCAGGACTTATATCTAAAATAATTAGTAACATTTTAGGGATTATCCTCCAACTGCATCGCTGCCTGCAACAATAACAGACCTGCACCACTGAAATTTGATGTATAAAAACCACAAATCCTGAACGCTCTCCACATCATTAGTGTCACCTTGTTTATAGGTGTCGAAAACTCAATAACTAGAACATGTGCCTATTTATTAACAAAATATTGTCTTAATTTATTCAAAAACTTTTAGATCCAGCTCCTCAATATATAAATCTAATCAATTTCTACAAGCACTTAATGTGGGAAGGTTCCATAATAACTGGCCAGATACAATAGATTTGCATTTAATTACAGAATGATCACAATATGTATTGTTCTTCATTATGCACAAAAACTCCAAATAGTAAACTAAAAATGCTTTCATGAACAATCCAACTTAGTTTTAGGTATGCTGATTTAATAAAATAAAATAGCTTAAGGTAGCAGAATATTTATTGACTGTTAATTTTTAACTACAATTGGGCAGATTCTGTGTGGATAGTAATGGTGAGATTAATTTTTTCTTCTATTTTATGAAAATTTACCAACCAATTATTTTTTTCCAATCAAGGACAATTTAGCGTAGCCAATCCACCTACCTTGCACATCTTTGGGTTGTGGGGACGAGGCCCACGCTGACACAGGGAGAATGGGCAAACTTTGTGACCCAGGGCCGAGGTCAAACTTGAGACCGTGGCGCCGTGAGGATGCAGTGCTAACCACTGCGCCACGGTGCCGCCCATCTAATGGTGGAATTAATAACATTCATCATTATTAATCAGCAACTTTTGCACAAGCACAGTTAAATGCGGAAATCGAAAAGTTTCTGTCAGAGCTACAAGCTCCTCCACAGGTGTGTTTAGTTACAGTCTTCCAATATCCTCAGCAGTGAAATGAATATAATGGCAGGAATTTGGGGTACTCACCTATTAGTTCCTCACAGAAGATGATTGTAAAAAGTTAGGGCAGGCACATTCAGGAGCAAGTGAATTTCTAAAGGTGTGATAAGTAATAATTACCCTCAAGTAACTGCTCTGGTAATGAGAATTCATTTTAATAAGAGTTGTGTGTCTCAATCCCTCTGAAAGTAGTGCTTAAAAACATTAAGATTTTCTCTCTTAACCCCATTTGCTTTTCCCAATATTTACTCCACTTTTAGATTAAAAACAAATTTTAACTTCCTGGTTTAGACTCTGCGTGCATCACGTGATGATCAATCGGACTGGCTGAAAAGTCTCACCCTGCTTACAGACACTACTGATTCCCTGTAGAAGGCACAGTGCTGGATCAGATGCTGGATTAGAGCAAGACCATAAAACTATGTCGGCAGGTGTCAGCGAGGGAAATACCAGCCCTTCACCGCCGAGAACAAAATCCAGACATCAGTGACATTTGCCCATTTCAGAGGAGATGAATGGATTGCTTTTCAAGATGCATATACAGAATTAAATATGGCCTGCGAAGTAGCAAAGGCAAACACTGAAAGAATAATTTCAGACCGTGAACGCAGCATCAAAAATGTTCTTCAAGATTGTGCTGTACCATACACAACTTAAGTTTTGAGGTTTTGCAATGAAATATAAAAGCTGCAATTAAATACATTAAGTACCACTAGATTCAAATTTTATAAAAAATATCCATTAAAAGCTGCATTTTTGAGTCTCAGATTACATAGTACCTTAAAGCTTCTGTTAATCTCGAGTCAATATATGTACGTAACAATGTAAACCTTAATACACAAGGAAGTTTTAAACAGTTAAACTATGCATAACCTTTTAAAATCCACCATTCTGTTCGGAGAAATTAATTACCCCTTCCAACAGAACATAGTTGTTGTAAAAGCAAAACACTTTTCAATTATTAACAAATTAAGATCAAGTTTCAGTTTACAATTCTGGAATTAAAACTGGTCATAACCATAGCAATAAGATATGCTGCAGAGAACATTCTGCCTCTAAGTGTGGCTGAAGTCTACTTAAAAAACAAAATCAAGACATCTAGTGGCAGTAAAAGATTACTGCACTAACTTTGGATCTTTGCCCCAGGAGAAAAGCATCAAAGCTATTAAACTATAGTGAAATATCTGGGTTCGTAGTAAGGATAGTCATTTGAGATCAAGTTATACTGTAACCAGTCAAATTAAATGGTCAGTGAATTTGTCTCCATCAGGAGTTTAGAATGAAATCTACTTACCCGGATATTCATCATTTTACAAAAGATGTAATGAAAATTGTTTAATAATTCAAACACCCAAGAAATATCTTAAAGTCATGAATTTGGCCACAAAACAGCAGATAACTCTTCTAACAACTAAAACTTACATGCTCATCCATATCTTATTATTATTTTAACGACATGCTAAAATAATAAAAAGCTATGAGCTGAGCAAGTGAAACTTAAGCATCATGTTAGAGTTTACGATGAGGTAATTGTAATTAGCATGTTATGTAGTGTTGACCCTTTATGATTGCATAAAGCTGTTCCCCAAATTGATATAAACACCATAAAAAGTAATTTTCTTCAGGCAAGAAACTATGTAATAACTCAAAGAGAGACACACGCCTATAGAAATCAACTTTTGTGACTTCAGAAGTGAAAGGTACAGACTTTAAAAAACACAGGTCTCCATCCAATCCCAACCACAGAGAAATATACAACTAGAAGTTTTTAAAAAATCACCCTTGGCAGGCTTACATTAAATGGTCACTGCAAAAGTGGTGCACCAAACCTGGAATTACCCTTTAATAAAAATATTAGCATTTGGTGAAGAATTAAACAAAGTTTTATTGATAAATGTTTTCAATACACCGTAAAACCCATATTGCACAATTAGTAAAATTACAATTCTAGACTCAACCACCCCATGCCCCCAACGCCCACAAAGAAAAGCAACCAAGACAAAACCCAAAGCAAATCCCGAACCCCCTCTCCCCTAACATTTGATGGTTACCAGCCTTCCAAAATAGGAAATGAAAGGCAGCCACCTGGAATAGAAACATTCTGCTGAACCCCTCATGATATACTTGATCTTTTCTAAGTGCAACAACTCCATAAGGTCACTTAACCAGGACGAAGCACTGGGCAGAACTGGAGTCCTCCACCCAAGTGCCCTTTCGGGCTATCAGCAAAGCGAAGGCCAGAGAATCCACTGTCACCCTCTTCTGTAGCTCCCGTGTGTTTGTGGCCTGAAAGATCGCCACCAAAGTTTTTTGGGGGGGGCGGGGGGGGGGCACCATGGGTAGCACAGCTGTGCCTCAGGTGGATTGGCCATGTTAACCTGCCCCTTAATTGGATTTTCTTTTTAAAGATAGCCACCAAAGGGCATGGCTTAGGATCTTTAATCACTGGGAAAGGTAAATGGGTTCAACATCTCATTTGAAGGATGTCCTCTTTAACAATGCAGCAAAATCTAGGCAGTTTATTAAGATATTAGCCTTAATTAGGTGTTCAAATCCTAGAGTGACATTTTGGATTCACAATCTTCCAATGAGGGTATAGTATTTAATGAGTCAAGCTAATAATTCCAGTGCAATGTGAAATTAATGAAAGCTGCTAAACCAAACTTTTGTATTTTATTTTGCTCTGCCAATTTTCTCCATGATACTCTCCCCTTCCATGATGTTAACGCTTGCTAAGGTACAGTTTCATAGTTGATGTCAGCCCTTTAGTATGATAATATGTTCATAAACTCTTCATGCCATAACCTGGACTGTATACTGGCAGGCTATTCAATCCCAAGGATTCCTGACATGGTGTTGAAGAAGGAGACACAAAAGCTCACAGGTTTAGAGCAAGACCAGAATATGTGTGTGCGATTTGCCAGACCCTATGAACAATGCTTGAATCTATCCTCTACCTCCAGAAAAAACACTCATTCGTGTCTTGATCAGATGTGCCCTATGCACCACCTTGAAATGAATCAAGCTGAATCTCGCACACAAGGTGGAGTTGACGGTGTAGAGCTCAACTGACACAAATCAACTATAAATATCCAATATCTTCCCTTCCCCCAACTCAACCGTCAAAAGAGCTCCATCCATCAACGAGGGCAAGGGTGCCAAGAGGAAGGAAGGAATCCCTTACGTATAAAGTTACATACCTGATAATGCCTAAACAGATTAGTTCTTGGAAGCTGGAACTTCCCCAACCATTCCTCAAAATCCACAAACTTCCCTTCTACGAACATGCCCGTAAGCCACTACAACCCCTCCTCCCCCGTGTATCCAACGATGAGTACAAGGTCGCGGGAACAAAATAATGGCTACCGCAGATTGGGTCTAAAAACAACATGGCACCCGGCTTGAAATATTGCCTGAACTATCTCCACATTCACAAGAGTGGCCACAACCACCAGACTTGAAGTGCACTTTGCATGGGGTAACAGAAGAGGAGCCTTAACCAAGACCCTGAAACTACTTCTCTCCATCTGCCCCCACATGGACTCCATACCGATAAACCACTCCCGCACCATCTCAATATTTACTGCCTAGTAACAAAATACATATTTGGCCAACACTAGGCCTCGCGATTGCCTTTCCCTTTGCTAAAACACTCTGCAAATCCGTGGAGTCTTACCCGACCATATAAAGAAGATGTAATTTTATTGACTTTCGAGGGAAGGGGTGTGGTGAGGGATGGGGGTGGTGGGGGCGTCCATATGGTTGGTGTCACTCTGCAGAACCAGGGGCCAAGGTGAGCAGTCAGTGGATGCGCATCAAGATGGCTGCCTTGCAGGCCTCGGTAATGGCGGTTCGTGACTGGACACCGCCCCAGTCCCATGGGAGCAGCCGTGCTGACCCCCTGTGCTGACCTCCAGAATCGGTACTCCCAGCGGCCCATTCACGCCGTCGTGAAACGTGACGGCATTTACGTCGCCGTGGACACTTCCGCCGAATGGGAGAATCCCGCCCCTTGTATCTTTTTCCCGGGCCGTTTAACCCTTTCACATTCCATGTGACCAGCCAAATAGGGAATCGTCTCCCTTCCCTCTTCCCATCCCCTGACCCAGAGTTAGCCATTCCCAGTCAAGCAACTACTCAAAGACAGCAGACATCAGGCTGACCCAACATCGCTGCCTCCCTCCTGCCTCCCATCAATACCGCACCCAAATAACCCAGTGAACAACAAGATTCCCACCCACCCCCAACCGAAACAAAACAGAACACCTAAGCTCATGCTAAAAGAAACCCTCACAACATGAGCTGCAGATATCCCCATCCCTCCGCCCCCGTTAACTAATTATTTAGCTGGCAGGATGGCCCCATGCAGAGTAAAAGAAATAACAAAAACCCATAACATAAACCAGCCTCCCGCCTAAATCCAATTTTAATCGTCCCAGGAAAAAAAGATACATGAACAACAATTATATCCATCCCACAAAACACACGATAAAAATCCAGGTACAAAGCTCCAAAACGCCCCAAAAAAACACCCCACCAAAACCCCCAAATTCACACTCTCACCCCAAGGCATACATCGCCCAAGTAATATAATTCACAGTTATCATGATCCCAGTCCATGTTTCTGCATAAACGCCTCAGTCTCCTCTGGAGTTTAAAAGTAGTAATCGTTCGATTGATATGTCACTCAGAAGTGCACAAGGTAAACCACGTCAAATCGAGCATTGTTCTGATACAATGCAGCCTTGGCCTTGCTGAATGCTGCACACCTCTTGGCCAGCTCCACTCCAACAGCTTGATAAATCTGCCAACACGGCTCTACTATCTGGAGTCCTGATGATCTTTTGGCTCCCGCAGAACTCCTTCTTTGACTCAAAAACTGTGAAAATGCACTATTACACCTGTTGTCTGTTTCTATAGCTAGTTATTCATGGAATAGATCGCTATTCTGTCGCCAGATCTGATTTTGGTCCGCTCAATTTTAATTGCTCCACCATTGATGGCTGTGCCTTTAGTTGGCCAGGCCGTAACTCCAGAATACTCTCCCTCCTCTTCTCTACCTCATACTCCCTTTAGAACTCTTTGGCTAAACCTTTGGCCATCTGACCTAATATTGCCATTGAGCTTGGTGTCATACTTTAAAATTTTTCTGGTTTATTATGTTAAAGGTGCTATATAAATATAAGTTGTTGTTGGAGCCCGGTAGCTATTGCCAACCACAGATGGCATGGATGCTTGGATTGCAAGTTTCTCTGCTCCACAGAGTATCAGCAACTCTATCTCAGGAATCACTGAAGTGGACTAATTATGAGTTTTACACTTCCAAACAAAACAGGGAAAGATTTTGCCCTGTTGAAATCAGCCCCCACAGCTTTTTCAGCAACCCACACAGATGTTAGTGACCAGTTTGTCACAAAATAGTATTAAAACTCTTGTCTCACTCACGAAGGGTTTGAACTTCTCACTTTCGAATGCCTAGCCTCTGAATCCCTTAAAAGCCGCAATGACTTGGACTACCTTCAACAATTGTACACTTCCCAATGGTTCAATCTCTTCTCCCGAGACTGAATTCCATGAATTCACAAAGCTGCACTTTCACTTCCAATTCCCGGCACAATTCCAACTCTTTCACAAACTGCTAGCTTCACAAAGCTGGCACTGCCCTCCAAACTCTAGTCTCCTGGCTGCCTTCTCAGCTCCCAGGGCTTCATTGAGTGATGCAAACGACACAAGGTCCAAACTGCAACCAACTTCCTCTCCCGGCAAGCGCACAGATAAACTGAAACCAGAGAACCGTCTTAAGCTCCATGACGAAAATGTCGTTCGGGGATCACTGAATTCTTTTACCTCTAATTCCAAAAACAAAACATCGCTCTGGACTGCACTTATTTGCAAGCATCTTCTGTTTTATATCTGCACCTCTTCAATTCTGACTCTATTAAACAAACAGAGATAAACTTCTGAACTGCCATTTTGTTTTAGGTGTTCTGGTAATCTCCAAAGCCCAGCATTTTAGTTACTGTACCTTCACAACAACAATTTTCCCAGAACTAAACATCACCGCTAAAATATTAACATGATTCATGAACTCGATATTTGTCATGGGCTTTATTGATCAATTGCACCATCAGATCTTGAATTCCCTGACAGATTACACAGGAACAATCTAGTTGAAGCATTTTTCACCAGAGCCACTGAGAGTCAAGGAATTTTTGAGGCAAGGAAATCGCAAGTTGGAGCCACTATCCAGTTCAATATACTAAAGGAATATGTGTATGATTTTCTGCCACAGGAATGAATTCTGTAATTTATACAAATTTCAAAACATAAAACTGACATGAAGTACATTTTCTGGAGAAAATAATTAACTTAAACTAAACAAAATGAAAGGCAAAGTCATAGGCCAAAAATACATATGATTTCGAAGAAAAATGCCATTATTTAAATCAGCCGGTGTGAAGATCAAGTAAATATATTGCAAACAAACAGCAATCATCACACTGCAGCATGGATGGTGGGACAAAATGAAGTGATCTTTTATCACATGGAAACAAGTCAATGATTGACTTGGCCAAAAATCTCCACCATCACCCATCTCTACCATTTTCCATTGATCTGGTTCAGTTTATTTATGGTATGTAGTGGACTACAACTTAAGCTCGGTTTTTACATGAACAGAAATATTCTGCAGGTTATATTTTTAAATGTACAAATATTTCTGCAAAAATGGGAAACTAAATACAAGTGACATATTAATTAGAGTTTCCTACTGTTTCCATTGTAAAAAGGCAATTAAACATAATTATGATTTACTAACCATTAAGATAAATTCCCAAATCGGAAATTGTCAAATAATTTGAAAAGTATTTTTAAAACATTTGACAAAAAGCCCCTAGTGGTACTAATGTCCAATGTATTTTAAAAGTCTCAATGAAAAGAAACTTAATTAGAGGCTTATTAGTATGTAAATGCATTCATGTTTTGTTACAACTGAGTAGGGATGACTACACAGAAAAGCCTATTTAAAAAGTTATTACAACAAATGCAAAGCTCACTATTGGTTGGTTTGCAGATTTTTTTCCAGACAGAGCCCATTTCAGATGTTGGCTATGCAATATTTGGTTTAAGGAGACACTTTTGTTTGCTCTGATTTTTTGTAATACTGGTAGAAGTTAAAAAAAAAATAGTCTCATACACATGTGGTGAATGTAATATAGATGTATATATGTTAATTCACACTGTCTTTGTAAGCGCAGTAGCGCTATCCTACCACTAGGGGGAGTAGCACTGGGAGCACTCAGGAACTTGTACTGGGCTCCACCCTTGGTTCCGCCCACGACTCCTCCCCCTAGTGCAGCTGTATAAATACCCGTGTCCAGAGTCAGCCTGAGTTCACTACGAGTTCATCGACAGGTAACAGGCTGGCTCTGAAGTAAGTCGATTAAAGCCTAGATTCACATCGGAAACACGCGTCTGGTGAATTGATGGTTCCATCAATTTAATCGACTTAAGAACAGTAAAGATCGATTATGGAATCGGCCCTCAAGCCTGGAACTCAACCCGCAGGATGCAGAGGCTAAAGAAATCTTCTCCCACTGGATCCGGTGCTTCAAGGCCTACCTGGCCGAAGTGAGCACAGCCGAAACTACAGAGGATCAGAAGTCTACTGCACGCGATGGTGAGCCACAGAATCTCTATGCAACTAAACTCGGCCAGTTCATATACTGCGGCGCTAGCAGTTCTCGAAAAAATGTATGTAAGGCCCATTAATGAAGTTTACGCACGCCATGTGTTCACGACTCGCCGTCAGTGGCCTACGGAATCACTCGCCGAATTCCTAAGAGAACTTAATAATTTGTCCAATGACTAATTACCAAGCGGTTACCGTGGCTGAACACAGGGAATTGGCGGTACGCAATGTTTTTGTAGCGGGCCTCAGGTCTAACTATGTGCGCCAACGACTGCTGGACAAGGGGGCCCAGGACTTAGAAATTACTGTGGAAGCTGCTACCACGATGGAGGTCTCCTTCTGCAGCCTTAACCCGTTCCCCGCGGACCCCGCGACCCAATCATGGGCCCCCGACCAGCGACTCCCCCAGCCCTGTGCTACGTGGCCGCCCAGCAACCATGCTGCCCCAGCCAGCCACTATGCTGCTCCAGCCAGCCATTTCTGCGGCCAGAATCAGCACCCACGACTGCACTGCCCGGCCCGCAACGCGACCTGCAGCAGCTGCGGGCGAAAAGGGCATTACGCAAGAGTGTGCCTCGCAAAAAGGGTCCCAGCTTCCAACTCCCCAGCGACTCGCAGTAATCGCTCCCCTCACTCGCAACGCTGCGGCCTATGCCCCGACTCCGACCCCTTCAGCCACGTGCGATCCATGGGGGCCGCCATCTTGGAAAACCTCCATCACGCGGCCAGCCATGTGCGACTCATGGGGGCCGCCATCTTGGACGCCATCTTCCTCGCCACCCGCCACGTGCGATCCACGGGCCCGATCAGCATCTCCGCGCTGGGACAACTCAGCGGAGGAATTCGAATTAGACTATGAACTCAGAGGGCAGTCATCACGGGGCCACTCCAGCACAGCTAATCAAGCCGCCGACTACCCGCAACTCAGCGCGGTCACCCTGGACTAATCACGACCAAAGAATCTACGAAACTCGATGGCAGAGGTCCATATCAACGGGTACAAAACGCCATGCCTCTTCGACTCCGGGAGCACACAGAGCTTCATACATCCAGACCTGGTAAGACGCTGTTCGCTCCCCGTTTTCCCCGCGCAGCAAACTATCGCGCTCGCTTCAGGCTCCCACCCGGTCCAGATCCAGGGGCGCACCGCCGCGACACTCACAATCCGAGGCGTTAGTTACTCGAAATTCAAACTCTACGTTTTGCCCGAACTCTGCGCGCCACTCTTATTAGGCCTAGACTTCTAATGCAACCTCAAGAGCCTCACCCTCAGCTTCGGAGGGCCCCTGCCCCCACTCACGATCTGCAGCCTCGCTACGCTGCGAATTCCCCCCCTTCCTCTCTTTGCCAATCTCACTAAGGACTGTAAACCCGTAGCCACTCGTAGCAGGCGGTATAGCCTGCAGGATAGGGTATTTATCAGAGCAGAGGTCCGAAGGCTCTGATAAATGAGGGGGTTATAGAGGCCAGCAATAGTCCCTGGAGAGCTCAGGTGGTGGTCGTTAAGACTGGGGATAAATTCCGTATGGTGGTCGACTACAGTCAGACTATAGATTTACGCTCCTCGACGCGTATCCCCTCCCTAGGATTACAGACATGGTAAACCAGATCGCCCAGTACCGGCTCTTTTCCATGGTGGATCTGAAGTCTGCATACCACCAGCTCCCAATCCGCCCGGAGGACCGCCACTACACGGCATTCGAGAGGCCGATGGCCGCCTCTTCCATTTCCTCCTGGTCCCTTTCAGCGTCACTAATGGGGTCTCGGTGTTCCAACGAGCAATGGACCGAATGGTGGACCAGTACGGGCTGCAGGCCACGTTTCCGTACTTGGACAATGTCACCATCTGCGACTATGACCAGCAGGACCACGACGCCAACCTCCACCGTTTTCTCCAGACGGCAGAGAAATTGAACCTCACGTACAACAAGGAGAAATGCGTTTTCCGCACATCCAGACTAGCCATCCTCGGCTATGTCGTGGAAAACGGAGTCCTGGGCCCCGACCCGGACCGTATGCTTAGAACTCCCTCCCCCTTATTGTCCCAAGGCCCTCAAATGGTGCTTGGGATTTTTTTCCTACTACGCCCAGTGGGTCCCTCTATATGCGGACAAAGCCCGCCCACTCTTTAGGACCACACAATTTCCCCTGTCAGCCGAGGCACGCCAGGCCTTCGACGGCATCAAGGAGGACATCGCCAAAGCGGCCATGCGGGCGGTTGATTAATCCACCCCATTTCAGGTAGAGAGCGACGCCTCAGAGGTAGCTCTTGCAGCCACGTTAAATCAGGCAGGGTGACCAGTTGCATTTTTATCTCGTACCCTCTCCGCTTCAGAACTCCGACACACTTCAGTCGAGAAAGAAGCACAAGCCATTGTGGAGGCTATCCGTCACTGGAGGCACTACCTTGCAGGTAGGAGGTTCACCCTCATCACCGACCTTCATGTTCGACAACTCGCAAAGGGGCAAAATAAAAAACGCTAAAATTCTGAGGTGGAGGATCGAACTCTCCACTTACAATTACGATATCAAATATCGACCCGGGAAGCTCAACGAGCCTCCGGATGCCCTATCCCGCGGGACATGCGCCAGCGCGCAGATCGACCGATTAAAAGTCATCCACAGTGATCTCTGCCACCCGGGGGTCACCCGGCGCGCCCACTACATCAGGGCCCGAAACCTGCCTTTCTCCAACGAGGAGGTAAAAGCGGTCACCAGGGACTGCCCGATCTGTGCGGAGTGCAAACCGCACTTCTATAGATCAGACAGGGCCCACCTGGTCAAGGCTTCTAGGCCCTTTGAACGCCTTGCGATTAATTTCAAAGGCCACTCCCCTCAACTAACAAGAACGTTTACTTCTTAAACGTCGTAGAGGAGTTCTCCCGTTTCCCATTCGCTATCCCGTGCACCGACATGACCTCCCACACAGTCATTAGGGCCCTGCATAGCATCTTCACCCTGTTTGGTTTCCCCAGCTACGTACACAGCGACCGGGGTTTGTCCTTCATGAGCGACGAGCTGCGTCAGTACCTGCTCGAAAAGGGCATTGCCTCGAGCAGGACTACCAGCTACAACCCCAGGGGGAACGGGCAGGTGGAAAGGGAGAACGCGACGGTCTGGAAGACCGTCCTACTAACCCTCCGGTCTAGAAAGCTCCAAGTCTCCCAGTGGCAGGAAGTCCTCCCAGACGCGCTCCACGCTATTAGGTCCCTTTTGTGTACGACGACCAACCAGGCCCCTCATGAGAGACTCTTCATTTTTTCCAGGGGCAGTACCACGGGGGTCTCACTTCCGGCATGGCTGAGGACGCTGGGCCCCGTACTCCTGAGGAAACACGTCAGGGTGTACAAAACCGACCCCCTTGTTGAGAAGGTGCGCCTGCTCCACTCCAACCCCCAGTACGCATTCGTCGGGACACTGTATCCCTCCGGGATCTGGCACCCGCCGGATCCAGCGCCCCGTCTACCCCCACAGAAGGACCTCTCACCCTACACCCCATGCTGCCGCCCCCTTGCGCTCCCGAGCCCGCTACACCAGTTCCGCGCTGGCCACCCCCCCAGTCCCCGGTCGAACTAGGAGAGTATGAAGCTCGGATACACCCCCCCCCCCCCCATCGTACCCCAGCACACTACACCCATCCAGCCACCGCAAGAGGCTGCAACCCCGGTGCTCCGCAGATCTCAGCGGACAATTCGACCCCCGGACAGACTGACTTTATAGACTAGACCACCACCCCCGCCGGATGATTTTTTTTGCAGGGGGTGAATGCTGTATAAATACCCATGTCCAGAGTCAGCCCGAGTTCACTATGAGTTCATCGACAGGTTACAGGCTGGCTCTGAAGTAAGTCGATTAAAGCCTAGATTCACATCGGAAACACGTGTCTGGTGAATTGATGGTTCCATCAACACATGCATAATTCTCTCTCAATATTTTATATATACAAATTAACTTCTTCAACAACCGCCTTCAAATGGAAGGAAAATTAGAAAGTTTTGCCTGGCTATGTGTAGGATCACTTATTTTTCAAATCCAGGCTCCGGTGGTAGTGAGAGATTGAATTTTAATGCAAAAATCGAGTTTGCATACTTCAAAAACTACTGAACAAAAGAAACAAAGGCCCAGCAGGGAAAAACGAAGAACAGAGAGAGAGCTAGAGATAGAGTGAGAGAGACAGACAGACACATGCAGCACACATTTGTGCTAATAACCGTACATCTGTGTTTGATACCGGCCCCATATTTGCTCCCTATTGGTTTACAAGTTTTAAATTGTGACATCTAAATGGTGGTCTTTACAATCATTCACATTGATATCTGACTTACTTCATTTGCAGTCTAGCTGAGAAGCCAGTGTAAGGTTTTACTGCCAAGCTGACCTTGACTGAGAACAGTGCAACTTGCATTTCAACTGCAGTTACAAGATTTTAAAAACTTGGATTGAACTATTTCCCTACAATCCCCTCTTTGATTCTTCTAAAAATTCTGAGAGGATGAATCAATAAAAGCTAGTAAGCAGGAAATAGCTTGAGGAACACATTCACAGATGCCTTTGATGGCCCCTTTGTTTAGGAACAGCCTTCAACACTGGAATGGGCAAGCCTATGAAGTGTTCCAAGCCTTTAAATATAGGAAGCATGCTTATTAAGGAAAAGGGGATGACGGGTAGTCTTGAGAGGCCTAAGCTTAGCAGGGGCTTCGGTTAGCCGTTAAAATCAAAATTTAATGAACATAAAAACACCATATACAATGAGAACAAAAATGAAAAATAAGATCAAGCCCTGAACTAGACAGGTTCCCATTGAGCCCATCCATTCAGACGTCCAGCTCGACAAGGTGTTGGGGTTTTTTTTGAGGTTCTTTATCTCTGTTTGGATGTGCTCCACCAAATTAGTAATATCCATGGAATTGTCTGGAATATAGGTGCAGCACTCTGCCCCTATCAGGGTGCACGTTCCACCCTTTTCAGCAAGAACATAATCCAGAGCCATTCAGTTCTGCAGGGCCACTGTACGAAAGGCAACCATTTCTGCATTGATTTTACGTAGGGCTTCAGCGGTGTCATTACCCACCTTTTACACACTGAGTGCTGAATTTGGGTGCATTTGAGTGCTATAGTGAGAGTTTGGTGACTGTGGGAGTTAGGTGAGGAGGGAGTAAGGTGCTCCTTTTCATTTCATTTCCTACATTTCCTCAAAGAGCGTGAAGGGAGCCGGGGGTTTACAGAGAGTAGAGCTGACTGGGAGCAGAGTCGGAGGGCGGAGTTCCAGTTGGTCCACATTGCAGCTGTATTCTGCAAGGTAAGAGGGGATGGAGGCTAGGGCAGTTGCATGCTCCTCCTGTAGGATGTGGGTGGTGAGGGATACCACCGGTGTCCCCGCTGACTATACCTGCAGGAAATGCACCCAACTCCAGCTCCTCAGAGACCGCGTTAGGGAACTGGAGCTGGATGAACTTCGGATCATCCGGGAGGCAGAGGGGGTAATAGAGAAGAGTTACAGGGAGGTAGCCACACCCAAGGTACAGGACAAGAGTAGCTGGGTTACAGTCAGGGGACAGAAAACAACGGGCAGACAGTGCAGGGATCCCTCGTGCCGTTCTCCTTCAAAACAAGTATACCGTTTTGGATGCTGTTGGGGGGGATGACCAACCGGGAGAAGCCCTAGCGGCCAGGTCTCTGGCACTGAGTCTGGCTCTGGGGCTCAGAAGGGAAGGGGGGAGAATAGAAAAGCTGGACGTCTGAATAGTGATAGGAGACTCAATGGTTAGGGAAATAGATAGGAGATTCTGTGGTCGCAAGCGAGACTCCCGGAAGGTATGTTGCCTCCCGGGTGCCAGGGATGTCTCGGATCGTGCCTTCAGGATCCTTAAGGGGGATGATGAGCAGCCAGAAGTCGTGGTGCACATTGGTACCAACGACGGAGGTAGGAAAAAGGGTGGATGTAATAAACAAGTTTAGGGAGTTAGGCTGGAAGTTAAAAGCCAGGACGGACAGAGTTGTCACCTCTGGCTTGTTGCCGGTGCCACGTGATAGCGAAGCTTGGAATAGGGAGAGAGTGCAGTTGAACACGTGGCTGCAGGAATGGTGTAGGAGGGAGGGCTTCAGGCATTTGGATAATTGGAGCACATTCTGGGGAAGGTGGGACCTGTACAAGCAGGATGGGTTGCATCCGAACCAGAGGGGCACCAATATCCTGGGGGAGAGGTTTTCTAGTACTCTTCGGGAGGGTTTAAACTAATTTGGCAGGGGAATGGGAACCGGACTTGCAGTTCAGTAACTAAGGTAGCCAATGTTTAGGACGTCAAAGCACGTAGTGAGGCAGTGGGGAAGGAAACACTGACAAAGGAGAGTACTTGCAGGCACGGAGATGGGTTGAAGTGTGTACACTTCAACGCAAGAAGCATCAGGAATAAGGTGGGTGAACTTAAGGCATGGATCGGTACTTGGGACTACGATGTGGTGGCCATCACGGAAACCTGGATAGAAGAGGGGCAGAAATGGTTGTTGGAGGTTCCTGGTTATAGACGTTTCAATAAGATTAGGGAGGGTGGTAAAAGAGGTGGGGGGGATTGCATTATTAATGAGAGATAGTATAACAGCTGCAGAAAGGCAGTTCGAGGAGGATCTGCCTACTGAGGTAGTATGGGTGGAAGTCAGAAATAGGAAAGGAGCAGTCACCTTGTTGGGAGTTTTCTATAGGCCCCCCAATAGCAGTAGAGATGTGGAGGAACATTGGTTAACAGATTTTGGAAAGGTGCAGAAGTCACAAGGTAGTAGTCATGGGTGACTTCAACTTCCCAAACATTGAGTGGAAACTCTTTCGATCAAATAGTTTGGATGGGGTGGTGTTTATGCAGTGTGTCCAGGAAGCTTTTCTAACACAGTATGTCGATTGTCTGACCAGAGGGGAGGCCATATTGGATTTGGTACTTGGTAATGAACCAGGGCAAGTGATAGATTTGATAGTGTGAGAGCATTTTGGAGATAGTGACCACAATTCTGTGACTTTCACTTGAGTAATGGAGAGGGACAGGTGCGTGCAACAGGGCAAGGTTTACAATTGGGGGAAGGGTAAATATGAAGCTGTCAGACAAGAACTGAAGTGCATAAGTTGGGAACATAGGCTGTCAGGGAAGGACACAATTGAAATGTGGAACTTGTTCAAGGAACAGATACTACGTGTCCTTGATATGTATGTCTCTGTCAGGCAGGGAAGAGATGGTCGAGTGAGAGAACCATGGTTGCCAAGAGAGGTTGAATGTCTTGTTAAGAGGAAGAAGGATACTTATGTAAGGCTGAGGAAACAAGGTTCAGACAGGGCGCTTGAGGGATACAAGATAGCCAGGAGGGAACTGAAGAAAGGGATTAGGAGAGCTCAGAGAGGGCATGAAAAATCTTTGTCGGGTAGAATCAAGGAAAACCCCAAGGCCTTTTACACATGTGAGAAATGTGAGAATGACTAGAGCGAGGGTGGGTCCGATCAAGGACAGTAGCGGGAGATTGTGTATTGAGTCAGAAGAGATAGGCGAGGTCTTGAACGGGTACTTTTCTTCAGTATTTACGAATGAGAGGGGCCTTATTGTTGGAGAGGACAGTGTGAAACAGACTGGTAAGCTCAAGGAGATACTTGTTAGGAAGGAAAATGTGTTGGCCATTTTGAAAAACTTGAGGATAGACAAGTCCCCCGGGCCTGACGGGATATATCCAAGGATTCTATGGGAAGCAAGAGATGAAATTGCAGAGCCATTGGCAATGATCTTTTCATCCTCACTGTCAACAGGGGTGGTACCAGGGGATTGGAGAGTGGCGCATGTAGTGCCCCTGTTCAAAAAAGGGAATAGGGATAACCCTGGGAATTACAGGCCAGTTAGTCTTACTTCGGTGGTAGGCAAAGTAATGGAAAGGGTACTGAGGGATAGGATTTCTGAGCATCTGGAAAGACACTGCTTGATTAGGGATAGTCAGCACGGATTTGTGAGGGGTAGGTCTTGCTCACAAGTCTTATTGAATTCTTTGAGGAGGTGACCTGCACGTGGATGAAGTTAAAGCAGTGGATGTGGTGTACATGGATTTTAGTAAGGCATTTGATAAGGTTCCCCATGGTAGGCTTATGCAGAAAGTAAGGAGGCATGGGATAGAGGGAAATTTGGCCAGTTGGATAACGAACTGGCTAACCGATAGAAGACAGAGTGGTGGTGGATGGCAAATATTCAGCCTGGAGCCCAGTTACCAGTGGCGTACCGCAGGGATCAGTTCTGGGTCCTCTGCTGTTTGTGATTTTCATTAATGACTTGGGTGAGGGAGTTGAAGGGTGGGTCAATAAATTTGCAGACAATACGAAGATTGGTGGAGTTGTGGATAGTGAGGAGGGCTGTTGTCAGCTGCAAAGAGACACAGATAGGATGCAGAGCTGGGCTGACAAGTGGCAGATGGAGTTTAACCCTTAAAAGTGTGAGGTTGTCCATTTTGGAAGGACAAATACAGGGTTAACGGTAGGGTTCTTGGCAATGTGGAGGAGCAGAGAGATCTTGGGGGTCTATGTTCATAGATCTTTGAAAGTTGCCACTCAAGTGGATAGAACTGTGAAGAAGGCCTATGGGTGTGCTAGCGTTCATTAGCAGAGGGATTGAATTTAAGAGCCATGAGGTGATGATGCAGCTCTACAAAACTTGGTCAGGCCACATTTGGAGTACTGTGTGCAGTTCTGGTAACCTCATTTTAGGAAGGATGTGGAAGCTTTGGAAAAGGTGCAAAGGAGATTTACCAGGATGTTGCCTGGAATGGAGAGTAGGTCTTACGAGGAAAGGTTGAGGGTGCTCGGCCTTTTCTCATTAGAACGGAGAAGGATGAGGGGCGACTTGATAGAGGTTTATAAGATGATCAGGGGAATAGATAGAGTAGACAGTCAGAGACTTTTCCCCCGGGTGAAACAAACTATTACAAGGGGACATAAATTTAAGGTGAATGGTGGAAGATATAGGGGGGGATGTCAGAGGTAGGTTGAATGGTGGAAGATATAGGGGGGATGTCAGAGGTAGATTCTTTACCCAGTGAGTAGTGGGGGCATGGAATGTACTGCCCGTGGAAGTAGTTGAGTCGGAAACATTAGGGACCTTCAAGCGGCTATTGGATAGGTACATGGATTACGGTAGAATGATGGGATGTAGATTAATTTGTTCGTAATCTAGGACAAAAGTTCGGCACAACATCGTGGGCCGAAGGGCATGTTCTGTGCTGTATTTTTCTATGTTCTATTTTTTTTTCCAGGGCAGATGCATGTTACTGTAATAAGCTCTCTTGCCAGCTTGGCAGTCCCATAAAAAAAGGATCAGGACGGAGAAGAATCTTTCCACCTCAGTAATATCACGCTTCAACTAAGGTCCGTTGAGAGAGGAAGAATGGCAAATGAAGGGGACAATATACCCCAAGTAGCAAGATTATGTCGAGGAGGGTGGTAGCCAGGGGTAGGCCCCGTGGCCACAAATAAAGTAAGTACCATTATAAGAGGCAAAATGGGCACCACTTTTGGGATACCAGCGCTCTGAAAAGTTGTTTCTGGCGGTCACGTTGCGAAGACCTGTCAAAAGGGAGGCATCTTTCGACCGAGCCTTAGTGAGTTTGCTCATTAGCTGTAAAACACTGCACTACCTTGCTTACATCAAAATAGTGGTTGCAACTGCTGTATCCTAGTTCTTGGACCCCCAACCATTTGCTGGTTAGGCCTATGGATCCTATCTGTCTTGAGGCTGTAGGAAATTCTATAAATGGGGTCCACAGCTCCGATTGTAACTGGGATGGTACCACCCAGAGAAAGCGGGCAAAGGATAACCTGCTGAGTGCCATTTCCCGATATTTTTTTGTAATTTAGAGTACCCAATTATTATTTCCCAATTAAGGGGCAATTTAGCGTGACCAATCCACTTAACCTGCACATCTTTGGGTTGTGGGGGTGAAACACATGCAGACATGCGGAGAATGTGCAAACTCCACACAGACAGTGACCCAGGGCTGGGATTCAAACCCGGGTCCTCAGTGCCGCAGTCCCAGTGCTAAACACTGTGCCACATGCCGCCCTTTTCCCGATGTTAACTGCCACGTTAATTGGGTAGTTATTCCCTACACATGAGGTCGCCCCCTCACAGGAGGATTGTGAACTGGAGATGTTCTGGAAAATATACCATTCGGCTGTTTCCTACGTGTTAAAGGGGATGGATCTCAAGGGAATGCCTCCCTTGGAGTAAGTGGGAATGTAAGTACATACCCAACAGCTGGAGAGGTTGGCATCTTTGGCATACATATAGGCCATGTAAAGGAATGTGTCACATTTATCTCCTTGGGAACCTGTTGGCATAGCTGGACTGGCTGGTGAAGGGAAAGCCAGGAATGCAAAAACTGAAAATGCAAAGAACGGATACAACAATACGGTCAAACATATTGGCGAAACAAAAATTGTAAGAATTGTCCTTTCAAAAGATAGGAGTAAAAAATTGTCTTTTAGATCATGGTGAGCTTGTTTAACGTGAGATGCGTGAATCTAAGTGAATCTAAGTTTTCTTTTCCTGGACTTTAACAGCTGCTTGGGTGGTCAGCTGCTTGGGTGGTCAGGAGCTCGAGTCCATTCCCAGCATCAACACACATCTTAGGAGGAAACATCTTTGGGTGTTGAGGGAACTTGTGCTGAAAGTTTTCTTCGGAAATTTAACACACGCACACACACAGAAGGAATTCTCCGAAAAATCTATTATGCTTAATAGTGCTTTTTAATAACAAAACTGCAATGAAATGCTGCAAATGCTACCTGACTGAACAGTACTGAGATTAGTGAATTAATCTGAAACTTCAGACTAGACAATTAAAGGTACTGCATATGGAGTTCGTTCTTGCTCGAGTAATAGCACTGCCCTATTTTTTTCTTTAAATGTGCTAAGATTTTTTTTAAATTGCAGAAAAATTGCGAATTGATGTAGAACTGACATTTTGATAAAAGCAAAATACTGTGGATGCTGGAAATCCGAAATAAAAACAGAAAATGCTCGATAAACTCAGGTCGGGCAGCAGTTGTGGAGAGAAACATGGGTTAATGTTTTGAATCGAAATAACCCTTCTACAGAACTAATTTTGATAGGCAGCAACAAAGTAAAAATAATTTTAAAACTTAGAATTTCATTTGGAACTCCTTTCTCCTCACCAAATTAAAACAACATCACCCAAACCGAACTGGTGTTGTCAGACAATCAATAACTCTAATGTTTCCATAAATGGAGCAATCTTTTAAAATACTTACTGATCCATTTTTACATTTTTTGGTGGCATCTACTTTAAAATTTCTATATTTTTTTTACAATCAGCATTAATACTAAAATGTAATTACAAAATTACCTTGGGAGAGAATTAAAAACTCAAGAAAAGAAATCTATTATGTAACTATCTCTCCAAAGATGCTGTCTGCCCTATTATGTGTTTCCATCATTTCAATAAGAACAGAAAGTACTGGAAATACTCAGCAGGTCTGGCAACACGCATGGAGCAACAAACAAGAGTGAATATTTTTAATCGAAAATGACTTGTTCAGAACATTCTGAAAAGTCATTTTCGATTTGAAATGTTAACTTGTTTCTCTCTCCACAGATGTTGCCAGATCTGGTGAGTATTTCCAGCACTTTCCAGTCCAAAGATGTGCAGGTTAGGTGGATTGGCCATGATAAATTGCCCTTAGTGTCCAAAATTGCCCTTAGTGTTGGGTGGGGTTACTGGGTTATGGGGATAGGGTTGAGGTGTTGACCTTGGGTAGAGTGCTCTTTCCAAGAGCCGGTGCAGACTCGATGGTCCGAATGGCCTCCTTCTGCACTGTAAATTCTATGATTTTGGTTATTTCAGATTTCCAGCATCTGCAGTATTTTGCTTTTGTATTACTGTGCAATTTTGCTTGCTCCTGGTGAAGAACTGAGGGAAAGGCTCAATATTAGGAAGCGAAAACAGAGAATGCTTGATAAATGAGAAGCTGAGAAAGTACTGATTATGGGAGGATTGGATAAAATGAAGAAAGAATGGTATTTAGGGTGTATACGTTCAGAAATAGAGAAATACAGCACAGAACAGGCCCTTCGGCCCACGATGTTGCGCCAAACTTTTGTCCTAGGTTAATCATAGAATTTTGGACAATTTGTCATGGCCAATCCACCCAACCTGCACATCTTTGGACTGTGGGAGGAAACCGGAGTACCCGGAGGAAACCCACGCAGTCACGGGGAGGATGTGCAGACTCCACACAGACAGTGACCCAAGTCGAAATCGAACTTGGGACCCTGGAGCTGTGAAGCAATTGTGCTATCCACAATGCTACCGTGCTGCCCTTAAGAAGTTAACCTACACTCCCTTATTCTACCCTAATCCAAGTACCTATCCAATAGCCGCTTGAAGGTCCATAAATTTTCCGACTCAACTACTACCACAGGCAGTGCATTCCATGCCCCCACTACTCTCTGGGTAAAGAACCTCCCTCTGACATCCCCTCTATATCTTCCACCATTTATCTTAAATTTATGTCCCCTTGTAATGGTGTGTTCCACCCGGGGAAAAAGTCTCTGACTGTCTACTCTATCTATTCCCCTGATCATCTTATAAACCTCTATCAAGTCGCCCCTCATCCTTCTCCGTTCCAATGAGAAAAGGCCCAGCACCCTCAATCTTTCCTCGTATGACCTACTCTCCATTCCAGGCAACATCCTGGTAAATCTCCTCTGCACCTTTTCCAAAGCTTCCACATCCTTCCTAAAATGAGGTGACCAGAACTGCACACAGTACTCCAAATGTGGCCTGACCAAGGTTTTGTACAGCTGCATCATCACCTCACGGCTCTTAAATTCAATCCCTCTGCTAATGAACGCTAGCACACCATAGGCCTTCTTCACAGCTCTATCCACTTGAGTGGCAACTTTCAAAGAACAATGAACATAGACCCCAAGATCTCTCTGCTCCTCCACATTGCCAAGAACCCTACCATTAACCCTGTATTCCGCATTCAGATTTGTCCTTCCAAAATGGACAACCTCACACTTGTCAGGGTTAAACTCCATCTGCCACTTCTCAGCCCAGCTCTGCATTCTATCTATGTCTCTTTGAAGCCGACAACAGCCCTCCTCACTATCCACAACTCCACCAATCTTTGTATCATCTGCAAATTTACTGACCCACCCTTCAACTCCCTCATCCAAGTCGTTAATGAAAATCACAAACAGCAGAGGACCCAGAACTGATCCCTGCGGTACGCCACTGATAACTGGGCTCCAGGCTGAATATTTGCCATCCACCACAACTCTCTGTCTTCTATCGGTTAGCCAGTTTGTTATCCAACTGGCCAAATTTCCCACTATCCCATGCCTCCTTACTTTCTGCATAAGCCTACCATGGGGAACCTTATCAAATGCCTTACTAAAATCCACGTACACTACATCCACTGCTTTACCTTCATCCACATGCTTGGTCACCTCCTCAAAGAATTCAATAAGACTTGTAAGGCAAGACCTACCCCTCACAAATCCGTGCTGACTATCCCTAATCAAGCAATGCCTTTCCAGATGCTCAGAAATCCTATCCCTCAGTACCCTTTCCATTACTTTGCCTACCACCGAAGTAAGACTAACTGGCCTGTAATTCCCAGGGTTATCCCTATTCCCTTTTTTGAACAGGGGCACGACATTCGCCACTCTCCAATCCTCTGGTACCACCCCTGTTGACAGAGAGGACGAAAAGATCATTGCCAACGGCTCTGCAATTTCATTTCTTGCTTCCCATAGAAGCAAGAAAATTGATTAAAAGAATATTTTGTAGGCTAGGAAAACAGGCAGATACAGATCATCAAGTACTGAAACATAGTGAATGATAAAACATATTCAACGAAAGAATATTTTAAAATACCAGGATAACAGTGTGACAACAAGACATAAAAAAGTAAATTATACCAAAACAGCAAACCCAAAAACATAATGCAAATTAGATTTACATTTTGTTTTGCATTGGGAGCCACCAATAACTTTGGGGTTGGAGTTGGCACATTATTCCCGTGGCTGCATTGATCTCACCCCCACAACCCAAAGATGTGCAGGGTAGATGGATTGGCCACGCTAAATTGTCCATTAATTGGAAAACAAATGAATTGGGTACTTTAAATTTATTAAAAATATAGCGGGGCAGGGGAGAGGGGTGTTATGCATTGATAATAACAAACATCAGAATTCCCTTTAGAACTGCAAATCTCTAGGTAATTTTTGGTAATTCTTCCAAATAAAAAAGGAACTAGTTTCCACAATTGTGTTTTGCTCAACCAGTATATTTCAATATATTTCAATACATCGAGAAGTAGAACAGAACAATGCAGCTTCTAAATTCCAGTATCTTGATAATATTGACACACTTAACTGTCATCAGACGCTCATGATGTGACAAGGTATGAGCAATAATAGTGTTGCATTTACAAAAAAACGTTCGTAAAATAGATTTGGTATTGAAAGAAGTAGAAAAGATGGCTTAATTATAATATACTGCCATTTTTATAATATGTCAAATCAGCCATCATGAGTAGGATGACACCAAGCTTTAAATGTGCAAATTAATTGGAATAGTCTCATATAACTAGACAAATTCACACCAAAATTATGGGCTCCATATCAGGAACAGAAAAGACTGCTCCACTCTGTGCCAAACTGACAAAAAGCTCCTTATTAATACATTGGTTAAATGGCAGCGACTGCAGTGACTAACTGTGCAAGGGCTAAACTCTTTGCTGCAGACTCCCACATCCCTTTCCTTATCTTACAGATTTCCCCCTCTACCAACTGAGCTCTTTTGGAATGTGTTGCAATGCACCTTGTAAATCACAGTACACCCCACTGCCACCACCACCATCACCTCACCAGTCTTGTTTTAGGAACAGATGATAAATAAATCAAAGTGCACTAAGCAGTGCTTCCACATGGCAATCGCCTCCTTCTTTCCTTCTGCAGCTCATCAATCAAACTATTGTCTACTTGAAAGCCAAGGCTTGTAAATGTCATCTCCACTCAAGCCCAAGGAGAAGAAAATCAAAATGTTGCAAGGAGTTTTAATTGGATAGTGCAATTAAACTAAAAAACACTGGCAGGCCAGCTCTGACAGGATATAAGACCCTTTTAAATAGGTTCTGAAATTGTATTTGTTATAAGAATAGAAAATATACATCATGATTATTTGTTCTTATACTTCCAATCTGTGTATTCCTGGTGCTTGCTGCAATCTCATTTAGGTTTTGAATAAGCTAAGTGAATTCTAACACGGTCAGCCTCTTCATTCATACTTTTTAAAGGAAAACAAACATGCAAATACAAATAAGATCATTCCAGGTGCAATATCTGTAGTGAGCCTAAGAAATTAGACTGAATTCTGTTCCTCTTTTTAAAAGCTAGAATTTCTCAAAGGATTGGAATTTATATGGTTAAATCTTTTCAATACTGATTTTTCTTCATGGAACACAATGCGAATAATCAAAGGAATGGCTTTTGATGAAAAAGGAAGAAAATAAAGAGAAAGGAAAATGAGTACAAAAAGATAATTTCTACAGAATTGATTTTTTTGTTATTTAGAATTCCTTCGTCCCTTACACGCTTGCAAATTGAGAACAGGGAGATTGCCTGTTCCTAGAGCTCTATTTGTTTCTTAGTCTTTTGGGGATGCACAAGAAACATTAGGGCTACATCTCCCACTGCAGCCCAACCCACCCCCACTCTATCCAGTACGTTACAGAAAAAAACTGATTACTTATTCTTAGCGGTTTCTAAATTATGAAACATACTAATGAAAAGCAATAATTAGCGTTTACAATATTTTAAACATCTAGTGCCAGTATATTTTCTAATTGGCCAAAATTTGCGATGGAATATCAGGGTAGACCTTCCTGACCAGTCAATGACCAGACCAGACCAGACTAGTGAACTGAATTGAAGCCCTGACACCAGCAGAAGAAAGAATCTTACGAATTAGTGCCAGCACAGACCTGGATTGGCACTGATGCAACAAGGAGTTAAAATAATGCTGATGCCAACGCATACTGCCAAATCACATGGGTTGCGGCAATAACGGGGAAGGATAGTATTCCACAATATCAAGTTTTTAAAAATTAATTATTCAACACAGGCCTGTTCCCACAACATAAATGATTACTATTTCCAAATTGCAACACAAAGGAAAAGCATACACTTTTCCATAAATGGTTCCAACAGTAGTGCTACATCATTGAGATTGGAAAAAATACACCGAGGGAGTGGGCAAGATGTTTTTACTTACATATCACTAGTTGCAGCTGTTCTTTTCCGACACTCAATCCAACATGGATTAAGTAGCACCAAGTAGGGAAAATGCATTAACAGAGAAATTTGCATGTGGCTTTTACATCTTGCCAAAAACAACAAATTGGCACCAGGGCTCAAGTATAGATTATCTTGTCTGACAACTGTGAAAGCATCCCAAGTAGTCCAAATGTATTAAAAACTGGACCTCTACCAAGCTGGCACTTGCTGCTCTGTATTGAATCTATACCAGCGCTTTAGGAATGATCCTTTAGATTATTTTATAAAATAAATAGTTTTCTCAGTAGTTTTACTGAAACTGTTGAGGGTACTTTTACTGCTGGGTAATTTGTAAAAACAAAAGCATTGGTGTCATGGTGATATTTTTTGAACTCACTGTTCATACGTAATAAGTCACAGAAGAGGCCAGTATAAGTGGGAAGGCACTGAACAGTAAGTGTACATTAAATGAATTAAAAATACGTTCTTTTAAAGTTTATTTCCAGTGCAATTGATATTACAGCAAGATTCTAGGCATTAATTACACTGAATGGAGTAAGTATAGAACAGGGGCACTGGAGGGCACAACACTACATTAGCATGTGTCAAGTACCTTTGGTTTTAAATGAAAACTACATAAAAGCATTTCTGCCATCAATTTTGCTATCACTAACAGCCAGCATGAATTCTGCAAGAAAAGCTATTTTCGTGCAGATGTGAAATTCAATGAAAAAGACCGACTCTTGTAGGAACATCAATCAAAACGTCGGCTGCAGTGACAGATCTCAACGGTGAGGGAGGGTTAAAGGTCACAGGTTAAGGAAAAAGCCAAGCTCTGGTTCAGCTCTAATATCTCTGCGGTGGAAGTCTTGGAAAGGTACACCCTCCTGTATTAGCCTACCATCATTAATCTTCTTGCCACCTTCTTTAACTAGTCAAGCAGAACCGCTCAATAGAAACTATATGATGGGGCACTACTAGGAAGGCCCAGTCCCCATTATCAGGTTAACATTCTGTTAAGCCCCTCTGCAGCAATGAAATGATAACTCTTGAAGAGATCAAGGTCACATGATGTACTGCATGCAATTAATGACAAGTGGGATTTAACAGTATAGTGCAGTGCTCACAAAAGGAGGAATTGAAATGTCTTTGTTACATTTAATAGTCTGAAACAAAGCAATCTTTCATCCAGTATCAAGGTTTGACATATACATTAGCATACGAGCATTCCCTAACATTTCCAAATGGTACAATACCAAATGCATTTTATTGGTTTGTGCATAAACTAGGGGAATAAAAAGGTGCTAATTGGTTGAATCAATGTATCATTGCAAATGCACTGCATATACAAAGCTATTTAATTATTGGCTGGATTGGCAAACCAGTTTAAAGTTGAATTTAAAATACAGTAGTGCTGATTCTACGTTGTGAGATGCACTAAATAGCACGATTAAAAAATCTTTCAAGAGAAAAGGAGGAACTACTTGGAACAATAAACTGAAGAGGGAAGTAATTAAAATGTTCCAAAAGAGGTTTTGCTTAAAAGAGAGACACACTGCCGAAGCTTTTCACCTTGCATTCATCAGGACAGATTTGCAAAAATACCAATTATAAAGAGAACAACAGTTTATGCTGCAAGAGAAGAGAGTGCTGATTGGTTGATAAGTGGACTCTGATTGGTAGAGATATTGCCAAGGAGAACAGCAATCAACAATATTTATTAGCGTCACAAGTATGCTTACATCGACACTGCAATGAAGTTACAGTGAAAATCACCTAGTTGCCATACTCTGGTGCCTGTTCGGGTACACTGAGGGAGAATTCAGCATGTCCAATTCAACTAACAAGCACGTCTTTCGGGACTTTGTGGAAGGAAACCGGAGCACCCGGAGGAAACCAACGCAGACACGGGGAGAACGTGCAAACTCCACATAGACAGTGACCCAAACAGGAATCGAACTTGGTACACACAGGCGCTGTGAAGTAACAGTGCTAACCACTGTGCTACCGAGAAGGTACCCAGGTACGGTTAATTGCTTTTTTGTTCAAATTGTGTTTACTCAAATCAGGCAGGTCAATTCTGATTGGTTAAGGCACTGTCAGGGGGAATGAACCAGGAAATAGCTGCCTTCCAAGCTTTTGTTTAGTTGAAAAAGTCACAATGTGTGGACATGCTCCTGGCTGCAAAAGGTGAAGTCAAATGAGATCCCTTTCCTTGACGTGCTAGTTGAGAAATCTGCCAATGGGCTTTCTAATACTGTCTACAACAAGCTTACCTTCACTGGCCAGTAGATGGGTTTGGATTTATACAGTTCCATGCACTGTAAGATTGTTCTTATTGGCAACCACATAAATAGGGTCTGAGCCATTTTCTCAGTGTGAAAGCTTGATGCTAAAATAAAGCACATCAAAGCCATCCTGCTGGATAATGGCTACCCATATCAGATAATTGCTAACTGTATATCGTGCAACTCATGAATGGGCCTAAGGCTGCCAATTTTCAGTCCTGAAAAGTGCCTAGACTATCTCAAATTACCCTCCAAGGGAAAGTGCCTGCCTCAAAACATTTGAGCAACAGGTGAAGCTAGCTGTTTCACACAGCTACTATATGCAGCAGTAACACGAGTGGTATTAAGAGGAGCCTACCATCAAGCCAAAAAGATGTTCTGCCTGTAACACAATACATCATGTGGTATACAGATTTCAATGCTGGCGTGATACCAAGTATGCAGGCTTTTATGTCCCAATGATTGGAGGATCATACCAAACAACTTTTTCCTTTGCCAGTTTGCAACAAAATATTGACTGTATCCAACCAACCCATGCTTGCAAAACTCCAAACAGTGTCCAAAAGTAGATGCGATTCCACGAATGGACAGCACGAACTAAACAATCCCAATTGTGCTAAGAATTACACTGACAACCAATTTAAGATCATCAGTCAGGCTTGTAGTGTAGCTCAATCACACGTGCTAGAAGCTACATATATTCACATACAAGGCCCTGTTCTTTGCAGACAGAAGGAGCATGTCCAAGCATTGTGCCTTTTACAATTAAAGAAAAGCTTGCGGGACAGACATTCCCGCATTCGTTCTTCATGGCAAGATCTTGACCAGAGTTGACTTGTCTGGTTTGAACTTAAACACAAGTTTGGCAATTCACTGTTCACTGGTGCATTTTCCATGAAACACCACTTGCCAATCAACAGCATGTCTCTTCTCATGCATTATAAATTGTTGTTCTCTTTACAATTTGTATTCTTGTGAATCTGTCCTGATAAGTGCAAGGTGAAAAACTTCAACTGCATGTCTCTTTTTTAAAGCAATTCTCAAGTTTTGCCTAACCAAACGACAAAAAGAAATTTACTACCTGTGGGAATTTCAAACATTATTCTACCGTAAATGAAGCATTCTTGCCATAAATACATATTTAACACATAACATTCATCATCAATTTTGTTGTGTTTTGTCTGTTGCAGAACAATTTCGACCAACCAGTTACTTAAATCAAAAAGTAATTTTGGACCACAAGACATTAACTTGCATATGTTTTCTTTAAATGACAAAAAATGTCCTAAGAAACTTCACAGATGTAATAAAAAAAAGGATAAGGCAAAGAAGCAACTACTTGTATCAGTGACTGTAAACGTGTTCAAAGAAGTTGGCTTTAAGAATCAAAATGCTCGGGCTACACGGTGGTGGTGGCTAGCACTGATGCCTCACGCACCGAGTCCCAGGTTCCATCCTGGTCTGGGTCACTGTCATAGAACATAGAACTGTACAGCACAGAACAGGCCCTTCGGCCCTCGATGTTGTGCCGAGCAATGATCACCCTACTCAAACCCACGTATCCACCCTATACCCGTAACCCAACAACCCCCCCCCTTAACCTTACTTTTTAGGACACTACGGGCAATTTAGCATGGCCAATCCACCTAACCTGCACATCTTTGGACTGTGGGAGGAAACTGTCGTGTAGAGTTTTCACATTCTCCCAGTGTCTGCATGGGTTTCGCCCCCCACAACCAAAAGATGTGCAGGGTAGATGCATTGGCCACGCTAAATTGACCCTTAATTGGAAAAAATGAATTGGGTACTCTAAATTTACTTTAAAAAAATAATCGAAATGCTCTTCCATCATTCATCTGGTTTTGGAATTCCTTTCCCAAAACTCTGCCTGGCTATTACATTAAGAGAAGCAGGTAGTTGATTCAGTGACTTGGCACACATTCACTCTTTTCTCTTCACCCCCCCCCATAAACTCCCACCAAAACAGATTATTTAAACCATTCTAATTAATTCTAACGAGGTGTGCAAAAATATCAGCCAAATTTGCATGCCTTCCAACAGTCACTGCATTTCAAAATAGTTCTATGTTTTTGATATTTTTGAGGCATGAGCTATTAAAATGCAAGTTTTTGTTTTCAAATTTCTCAGTAAGGATACTCTACCCCCAAACATTTTCTGCATTTACAAATAATTATTGTTTCACATTATGACCTATCTATAAAAAATAGAAAATGAGGCTATTAATCTTAAATAGAAGACAGTGAACTAACTTCCAAAAAATGACTAGTCCTGTAAACTGTTTGTGAAATGTTAGATAGTATAACCTCTTGGGTCGCAAGCTGCAGCTCTTGCAGAAGCAGAAAGGGATGTGAATCCATAAGTAAAACAATCATATATTATCATTTTAAATCTCTATCCTTACAGGAACATAGCTTTTGCTTTGCTTTCCTGTTGTAAAGTTCATGCCGCATACAGTTCTGTATAAAATTTTAAAAATCCCAATGCTGTAGAGCTCAAAATTAACAATAATATCTAATATTCACATAAAATACTGACGGACCTTTTGAAACAAGTTTGGATGTAGTTTCTGATGGACAAAAATCAAATCAAAATCAAAACAAGAAAATAAAACCACAAATCTAGTTTCTTGCATTTTATCGTTCTAACAAAATTTCCAAAAGCAATACTTGTCAGGTGAAATATCTATATATAAATTAAAATGGTTCTGATAAAATAATACTGATTTCTTCCTACAATAATTAGCATGATTGCTTTATTTATAATTCTGTTGCATGCTCTTTCCAAAATTAAAACAGAGCAGCAGTTTGATATTTAAAAAAATCTGACTGACATTAGAACACCAATAACTGATTGGTAGTGGCAGATCATATTAAATTTTCAACTTAACAAATTTGACCGGGTTTATCGCCAGTAAATTCTGATGGATTAACAGGGCACCATTGCACGGAGTGTGACAAAATGTTGTTCAACCTTTAGACGGCTGAAAATTCAGAAATTGATTTCAGTACCATAATATAGATATGCAGTTAGCAGTCTAAAGGATAAAAAAATGCATCATAGGCACCTCTTATCTTATCTAATATTAAACCTGTGGACAGTACAAAGCTTTAATTTTTCTATTTGAGTGCATGCACTCACTCACACAACAGCACAAAGATAGAGAATATAAATGTAGTACTACATACTTGGACTCTTCTCTTCCACAAGGTCACAAGCGCAGAGTAGATCAGAATCAATTGAAATGGGTTTCTGTTTAATCCAGAACTTGGTGCTGGCCTTCTGATTAGTAACAGGGTCTATCTCCACCTTTTCTCCCGAGATACCTGTGAATCAGTGGGGATATAAACCAGTGGGCTGTGTAAGTGATTTTATATCAACCATTTGACACACTTTATAAATCTTAATGGAGTGAACACATAAAGTGCTCTCTTAAGCCTTCTAAAACTCAGCTTTTCTTTGCAGCATACAAAGTGAATGTTGAATATAGAGGGGATTTCTGGACTGCCAAATAAATAAAAATGAGAAGAGTATCTGGAATGGATACTGTATTCTTCAAAACAGCATAGCAGCATAGTATTCTACATTTTGGCACCACTTAAATAGAGACTGCTTTATTCAGCTGAACACAAGTAAATTCTCCAATTAGTAGAAGGGAGTCAGAGAGACAAACAAAATAGTCATAGCACTCCTTCTATCACGCTTCAACCAAGTATAACATAAAATTACTTGGTCTTATCACATTCTTGTGTTCCCAGTTGATATTAAAACTAGACGGGAAGATTCCAGAATGGAACCCTGGCTCAATAGACTAACTTTTACTTTTTTCCCATGAAAGTGGAGGAACAGAGTCACAGGACCGCTAATTGGCTTTAACCAGGATTTTTCTTTATTAAACATGAAAAAATTGGATGATGATACAATACACTTTTACTCCCCTTTATCTCAACAATTACCACAGGTTTTAAAATTTAAGATTCACAGATTACAAAGTACATCTTAATCTACAATGGTCTCATTCAAACCTAAGTCCCCTTTAAGCACACAAGATGACTGCAGGCAAATGCTCTCCACTCTGAACCCCAAGTTGAATGTTTGTGAATGTCTCCTCAGATTATTGTCATGTGAGTTTCCAAACTCCATTACTCCCAAAACTAAACTAAATCTTTTCTCACAAGTACTGCGTGCTAACCGATTGTGCCACTGAAGCCACAGCTTCTAAGCATGCTTTCCCTTAGTGGTTTCCATTCCGAAATCTAGACACTTATAAATAAAGCTTCCGCTCCACTTTTAACATCAAATCCAGTCCAGAATTTTACACCAACCCCTTTAGGATTTCTTTGTCTTGACTGTTGTATAAACTGATCACAATTGCTTTAACTCTCGATTCCCAGACTGTATTAAAATGGCATCAGACGTCCGATTTACCTTTGAAGGCTGCTTTCCCACTTTAAATCTGGTTATTGCAATTGTCTCTTCAACTCAGAACATTTTGTTTACTCTTCTTTGAATTCCTGTGAATCATACCTTAGTCTTGTTCACTTAACACCAAACTTCTTGAACATTTCTTTTCATTTCTCTAGTTTTCTTAACTAGATGGGCTTTAGATTTCCGGCATATGTTTCATAGCCATTACTCCATTGTATGGCATGTTCCAGCTCTCGCCTTCTTTTGTAAAGAATATTTTTATTTGACAGATTTTCCACATTTTCACCATACAAAAACAATCCCGAACAACCCCACACAAACAAACCCTCCTCCCCACAACTCCCCCACCCCCAAACCACCCTCTCAACAGTCAACGGTAACCAATTCCCAAAAGTGCATGATGAACAAACCCCAATTGTAGAACCCCTCCTTCAACCCCTCAGCTCAAACTGAGGGTTAAAAACCTTTTCCAGGGTTAAAATCTCCAGCAGATTTCCCCGCCATGCTGAGGTACAGGGTGGAGAAGCTGACCTCCACTCCAACAAGACCCGCCTAAGAGTGATCAATGAGGCGAAGGCGAAAACATTTGCCCCCGCACCCACCTGCAGCTCGGGCCTGTCCGACATCCTGAATCTGGCTTTGAAGGTACCAGGCTCTACATCCGAGATTGTACTAAACACCATCCTCCAAAACCTCCCAAGCTTCGGGCAGGACCAAACCATATGAACATGGTTTACAGAGCTCACATCGCTCACAGTAATCCTCCATCCCCTTGAACAGGTGGCTCATCCTTAATTTTGTGAGATGCGTCATGTACACTAACTTCAGCTGCATCAGGCTTAACCTCGCACACAAAAGTCGAGGCATTCACCCTCCGCAGCACCTCACACCACAGTCCCTATTCCAGCGCCACCCCCAGCTCTTCTTCCCACTTTGCCTTAATCCCCTCCATGGACACCCTATCCTTCTTCAGAATCCTTCTGTAAATCTCTGAGACTACCCCCCTCTCCAAACCCCCTGCTGACAGCACCGCCAATGAGGCCGGTGCTTTCAGGAAGGTCAGGAAAACCTTACTCGCAAAGTCCCGTACCTGGAAACACCCTTCCCCCTGAGCCAACCCATACTTTTCTTCCAGCTCCTCTGAACTCGCAAATCCTCCTCCCCCCACACCCCGAACAAAAATTCATTTCCTTAATCTCCTTCTTGTCCCATCCCCGAAACCTCGCATCCATCCTCCCCGGCTCGAACCCATGAGTCCCCCTAATTGGCATCTCCCCATATCCAACCCCCAGCTTAAAGTGCTGTCTAAACTGCCTCCAAATCTTCAACATGGCCGCCAACATATGACCTTCCAAATACTTTCCTGGGGCCATTGGGCGCAGCGCCTTGCCAGCGCCCACAACCCCGATCCCCTACAAGAGTCTGCCTCCATCTTTACCTACAGAGCCCCCCCCCCCCCCCCCCTCTCCTTGCTCCAGCCCCGCATCTTCTCTGCATTCGCATCCCAATAGTAATACAGCAAGTTTGGGAGGCCTAGCCCTCCCGCCTACCGTCCCCTCTGTAGTACCACCCTCATATTCCTGGCCACCTTCTAATTCTGGCCACCCCCCCCCCCCAACAACAAACAAGGAGATCAGCCTGGCCACTCCCTCGAAGGAGGACTTAGGCAAAAAGACCGGCAGACATTGGAGCAAAAACAGAATCGTGGCAAAACATTCATTTTAACTGACTGCACCCAGCCCGCCAACGACAGAGGGAGATGTTCCATTCGCTCTAGACTTCTTAACCAACTGTTTCCAGTAGAGCTGTGAGAACTGTCTTCTCTTTCTCTTGTAAGCAGCTGCCGTGATATTCTAATAGTTTTATTATTCAGGCAGTACAAAAGCCATTTCCTCTTAGTACATATCATGTGAAACCTGGAGACAACATGATATTGAAGTACATTACTTTTGAATAAACAAAATTTTTGATCAGGTTTAAAATATATTTTGTTACTTGTGTCTTGTCAAATCAAATTTATTAGGGAGAAAGGTAGCTAAGGGTGTTGATAGTGTACAGTGATTTGAGGACAAACTGACAGCAAACAAACTTTCATGGTATGAAAGCAGAGTAAAAGATAAAATTTACTATGTCCTATGGGTTGAGATCAGGAATAAGAAGGGTGCAGTCAAAATGTTGGGAGTCAACAGCCAGCGGGAGATAGAGGAGCAGATATAGCGACAGATTTTGGAAACGAGTAAAAACAACAGGATTGTTGTGATGGGAGACTTCAACTTTCCCAATATTGACTGGGACTCACTTAGTGCTAGGGGCTTAGACGGGGCAGAATTTGTAAGGAGCATCCAGGAGGGCTTCTTAAAATAATATGTAGACAGTCCAACCAGGGAAAGGGCTGTACTGGACCTGGTATTGGGGAATGAGCTCAGCCAGGTGGTAGAAGTTTCAGTAGGGGAGCATTTTGGGAACAGTGACCACAATTCAATAAGTTTTAACGTGCTGCTGGACAAGGATAAGAGTGGTCCTAAGGTGAATGTGCTAAATTGGGGAAGGCTAATTATAACAATATTAGGTGGGAACTGAAGAACCTAGACTGAGGGGCGAATGTTTAAGGGTAAATCGACATCTGACATTTGGGAGGCTTTCAAATGTCAGTTGGAAGGAATTCAGGACCGGCATGTTCCTGTGCGGAAGAAGGAAAAATACGGCAAATTTCGGCAACCTTGGATAACGAGAGATATCGTAGGCCTCGTCAAAAAGAAAAAGGAGGCATTTGACAGTGCTAGAAGGCTGGGAACAGACTAAGCCTGTGTGGAATATAAGGAAAGTAGGAAGGAACTTAAGCAAGGAGTCAGGAGGGCTAGAAGGGGTCACGAAAAGTCATTGGCAAATAGGGTTAAGGAAAATCCCAAGGCTTTTCACACATACATAAAACGCAAGAGGGTAGCCAGGGAAAGGGTTGGCCCATTGACGGATAGGCAAGGGAATCTATGTGTGGAGCCAGAGGAAATGGGTGAGGTACTAAATGAATACTTTGCACCAGTATTCACCAAAGAGAAGGAATTGGTGGATGTTGAGTCTGGAGAAGGGTGTGGAGATATCCTGGGTCACATTGAGATCCAAAAAGACGAGGTGTTGGGCATCTTGAAAAATATTAAAGGAGATAAGTCCCCAGGGCCTGATGGGATCTACCTCAGAATACTGAAGGAGGGTAGAGAGGAAATTGCTGAGGCCTTGACAAAAATCTTTGGATCCTCACTGTCTCCAGGTGATGTCCCGGAGGACTGGAGAATAGCCAATGTTCTTCCTTTGTTTAAGAAGGGTAGCAAGGATAATCCAGGGAACTATAGGCCGGTGAGCCTTACGTCAGTGGTAGGGAAATTACTGGAGAGAATTTTTCGAGACAAGATCTACTCTCATTTGGAAGCAAATGGACATATTAGTGTGAGGCAGCATGGTTTTGTGAAGGGGAGGTCGTGTCTCACTAACTTGATAGAGTTTTTCGAAGAGGTCACAAAGATAATTGATGCAGGTAGGGCAGTGGATGTTGTCTATATGGACTTCAGTAAGGCCATTGACAAGGTCCCTCATGGTAGACTGGTACAAAAGGTGAAGTCACATGGGATCAGAGGTGAGCTGTCAAGGTGGATACAGAACTGGCTAGGTCATAGAAGGCAGAGAGTAGCAATGGAAGGGTACTTTTCTAATTGGAGGGCTGTGACTAGTGGTGTTCCGCAGGGATCAGTGCTGGGACCGTTGCTGTTTGTAGTATATATAAATGATTTGGAGGAAAATGTAACTGGTCTGATTAGTAAGTTTGTAGACGACACAAAGGTTGGTGGAATTGCGGATAGCGATGAGGACTGTCAAAGGATACAGCAGGATTTAGATTGTTTGGAGACTTGGGCGGAGAGTTGGCAGATGGAGTTTAATCCGGACAAATGTGAGGTAATGCATTTTGGAAGGTCTAATGCAGGTAGGGAATATACAGCGAATGGTAGAACTCTCAAGAGTATTGAAAGTCAGAGAGATCTAGGTGTACAGGTCCACAGGTCACTGAAAGGGGCAACAAAGGTGGAGAAGGTAGTCAAGAAGGCATACGGCATGCTTGCCTTCATTGGCCGGGGCATTGAGTATAAGAATTGGCAAGTCATGTTGCAGCTGTATAGAACCTTAGTTAGGCCACACTTGGAGTATAGTGTTCAATTCTGGTCGCCACACTACCAGCAGGATGTGGAGGCTTTAGAGAGGGTGCAGTAGAGATTTACCAGGATGTTGCCTGGGATGGAGGGCATTAGCTATGAGGAGGGGTTGAATAAACTCGGTTTGTTCTCACTGGAACAACGGAGGTTGAGGGGCGACCTGATAGAGGTCTACAAAATTATGAGGGGTTTAGACAGAGTGGATACTCAGAGGCTTTTCCCCAGGGTAGAGGGGTCAATTACTAGGGGGCATAGGTTTAAGGTGAGAGGGGCAAGGATTGCAATTTTATTTTTACACAGAGGGTAGCGGGTGACTGGAACTCGCTGCCGGAGGAGGTGGTGGAAGCAGGGACGATAGTGACATTTAAGGGGCATCTGGACAAATACATGAATAGGATGGGAATAGAGCAATATGGACTCAGAAAGTGTAGAAGATTTTAGTTTAGACGGGCAGTATGGTCGGCACGGGCTTGGCGGGCCGAAGGGCCTGTTACTGTGCTGTACTTATCTTTGTTCTTTGTTATAACTGTATCACAGAATGTTGCACAACTCATAAGGTCACTGAATGCTAATTTGGAAGTTTTAAATGGATGTATAGTAGAATCTTGTATACGCTATACTCAAAAATATAGCTCTTGCCAATAGATTAGGTATCATACAAACAAAACTTGAAAACATTTTAGTGGAGGGAAAAGGTCCACAATATTGTACGGGTATATAATGAGCTCAGTTACGTTTTAAAAATAGGAACAAGCCACTTCATTCTATGTCAGATCTGTGCTGCCCAAACTACGTAATAGTTCTTTTCTGACTAAACCAACCTGTAGTGAAGAAATGTAGTAGTAATCATACCTTATTTTGGTGACAATTTGAAAGTCAAACTTATTTTTTTAAACCGCAAAACCAAATAGCTTTCTAATGGTGGACTGAAATTAGCTTTCACTTCCTATTTCATGCTGCTAGTTAAAAGTGTTCAGATTTACTTGGATTTGGTTATGGAGTTCACACATACAACTATTTTTCTTAACAGAAAAATAATAAGTGACCAAATAGTTTGGAGATTTGGCAAATATTCTGCATTAGGCACTGATATTCAACTATTGAAGTCAAATTGTAGTTTATGTAAATTTGAAGTGAGAAAACAAGTTCACAAAAACAGCAGCTACATAAATCATTAATAAGAGAAGCAACAGAGTAAAATGCTTTACAACACTTCAGTGAATTTTAACGTGTAATTAGTTTTCATAATTTCAGACTTTCAATGTGATCAATAGTGTTTATGATTAGATGTATAGTATTTTCTGGTTTAATTTTATAAGTGACAGTAAAAAACTATTGAAGACGCCTGTATAATTTTCTAAGAATGAATGAATGAATTTAAGACTTACATCGCACTTCATCAAATCTTAAAGTATAGTCGCTTTTCTTAGATGGGTAAATATCGTAGCTAATTAGTGGTCGGCAAATTGCCGCAAGCAGCAAATGTACCAATAACTAGGTTTATTTTAAATGCTTTGGGCAAAGGAGGGATAATGGTCAAGATATCAAGATAACTTTGTGCTCTTCTTGGAGTAGTGCCTATAGGATGTTTTATGTCCACTTAAGCAGATAGATGGGGCCTTGATTCCATGTTTCATTTGAAAGATGGCACTCATTGCCAATGCACCAATACTTTGGTATTATACTCGAGTAACAGCCCAGGTTAAGTGCTCAAATCTTAAATGGAGCTTGAACCCACAACCTTCTGACTCAGGCAAGAGTGCTTGCTACCAAATGAACCAAGCTCACACTTTAAAAAAAATACATATTTCATGCAAGTCACAGAAATAAAAAGTTACACTACAAAGTGATTCACTGCTGAATGGATATATTTGAGGAAATAAATGGCATAAGAATGAATATTTTATTTCAGTTATGAGATTTTCAAGATGGCAGGAAGCCAGATACCTCTGGAGATTGATATCACAATGAATATCACTCCATTGTTTCAACATGAGTGGTAACTTACATTAGTGAACAGGTGTATTAAAGCTGATTTTGTACGCACAACTGTAAAAAATATAGTCTGACTCTAATATTTAATAACCCACTTGTACATCTATAAAGCAGAATTATCTCAGGATCTATGATATAGATTTAAAATGTGAAAAGTAAGTCTCAATCCCAAACTACTAGAGATTATGCTTCTTTCAGAATACACATAACTGAAGAGCTGTTACAGACACTTGGCAAAAAGACTTAAACCACGTTTACCTGAATACTCTTGAAGACAGCATTTCCTTTTAATTGACAATGACAACTTTTCTGCATAACATTTGCATTTCAAAAATAAGTCACTGTGTGAATTACTTGGGAGACGATAAATATAATTTTGTGTTTTGTATGATTCAATTGATTTCCACTCCCATTCACACAACTGGATATTAAGTAGATAAGAAATACTGGATTATGGATTGCTTTCTCTCAATCCATTCCATCCCCTCCCCCCTCAAATTGGCCCTTTTTATTCACGTAAATGTATATTTACAGACTATCAATGCGGTGACACCCAACATTTAAAATGTCTTTAATCAATTGTCATTTGGAGAAAAAAAATAATTCAATATTTTTTATGGCGATTATAACCCTCAGTAAGTCAGGAAGACAATGTTAAGAAACAGGAGGCACAAATCCCTGAAGTGTAGTCTGATCATTAAAACCGTATGATTTTTATCTCAATAAAATTATTAATTAAAATAAGATGTGTACATATCTATACATTGAAGATAATCAATGCTTTCACCGTCTGCACTTTTGTCCACTTAAGCAGACAGGTAGGTTACAAAATAACTCTTGAATTTTAGGAGCATTTGTTTGAATTAAAAAAAGATACTTTTTTAAATTACTGTGTCAGAGAAATAACGAACAATTATTTATATGTGCCAAAGTCCCCAAAATTGCAAACTAAAAAAGGGAATACATTCAAAATTCAGTCTATGAACCAGAAACTTCAGACACCATAGAAGCAGTCAATATTGTTAATGTACCTTGTTAATTTGATGGGATTTGTCAGGTAACTCCACTGGAAAATTATATAAAACTGTTCCAGATGAACAGATGATAGTGACATGAGTTAAACTGATAGAACAATACCAGAATATAAACCAGAAATGACACCTAAAGTGGCTGTTGATTTATTGCCATCCTGAGTTTGGTTCTGGGCTTCCATGTATATTAGTGCTACAAATCTGGGTCCATTTAGCAGTGAGATGCTCGTACATACATCACTCGCTCCTGCTCCAAGCCAAGGTCATTCCCCATTGCATCAATCTTTTCAGCAAAGGCTACTCCACCAGTCTACTAGTTCTTACCTATTCCAGCGTTGAATTCTTTTGGATGGAAGAAGGGTGGGAGGAAAGATAGGATAATGAAACTTCTACGATGAATGCTTCCTAAATTGTCTTTCATTTTAAACATCACTGAATTATTTGACTGAGTAGCTCACCTTTTAATGCCTTTGGCTAATACTTTTTTAGTAAAAATAAATGCCTGTGATAGAAAACTCTTCTTGTTGTTTTCAAAAGCACAGTGTCACTTAACATATTTATAAAATGTTGAAAAATTAAGCTATAATGGAACAAAACCACTTTGCATCTTTATCCAGCAGTAATAGTCACTCTGTCAGTAATGGTGTATCCTTCATATACTTCAAATATCTTGTTGGTATCGGCATCTCTGTACAGTCTGCAACTGACATATTTTTAAAACCCCCAAATAATTTTTGTTGGTTTAGATGTTCCCAATTTAGGTTCATCATGTTGGAGGAAATAAAACATTTTGCTACACTAAGAAAACTGCATCTTCTGAAAGTGTGGCAAATTAAAATAGTTACTTTTGACTCACGAAAGCATTCACAGCTCTTTCATTGCAAGTTTTGCTGTTAGGTATCATTCAAGGAACTTTAGAATTCAAAATATGACGCTAAAATGGCAGATATTGTTCAAGGAACTTAAAGGCACTACTTGAAAAATGGAAGCATTCTGCATCATTTCCAGTTAATTATTTTTTAGAAGATGTTTTGTTCATGCCAAACAAAAGTGTATTTATGTTATTAAAGGGATTTAAAGAGTGATATTAATAGGAAGCTAAACTCCAATTTAAAAAAAAATCAGTTGTGAACTAGAAGCATCACCAAATACATAAAAAACCCAAGTGTTACTCCTACAACTATGACAGTCTACTGGTGGTCAAGGTTAGTTGTGTGAAGGAGCTATAGGCAAAGGGCTCTATTTTTGATAACAAAATGAGGAATAAAATCTTGTTCAGATAAGATGTTAAAAAATATTTGTAGTTATATCGTGTATTTCAGGTCCTCAGGATGCTCAAAATGGCTCGTGTATCTTTGAATTATAGTATCATCTAGGCAAAAGTGGCAAATGGCAGCCAATTTGCACACAACCAGATCCCACAAATAGCAATTACATAAATGACATAGTAATTTTCTTTTGCAATCTTTGTTGAGGGATAAATGTTGACTAAAACACCAGGATACTCGTCCATGTTTGACACCTCAGAAAACAGGGCCACACTTTATCTGAATGACCATATATCTGACAATGCAGGACTCCCTTAGCATTGCATTGACCTGGAATTGAGTTTCCATCCAGAATTTGACTTATTTTAGCACAGGAAATGCTACCCCAAGTAGCCTTTGTAGACTTGATTTTCCTCAGTTTTGTACAAATATCCTGGAGAATTTTTTTTTTCAATTACCACTACATTACACTAATCTTATATGATCCAAATGCAAACCGAGAGCTGCAGAAATATTAACAAAAATGCTTGAATTCGAACACGCCCCACTCCTCCCAAGTAGTAGGGAAAGAAATCCATTTTAGAAAAAAAAATCAATTGTGACACTGGATGGAGCAGGTTTAATGGACTGAATGGTCTTTATTTTGCTCTTGATTTTCTTATGATATCAGTAGAAATTTACACCAGGAATAGACAATTGTTAACTAGAATGTCAGTTCAGGTGTGTTAAATTAAGATTCCATTTCATTTTTCAAAAACGATAAAATGTAATCAATTATGAAAAAAAAAGCCTGGTCAAAAAGAAAGAAAGGGAAGATGATAAGCAGCTGGGTGACAAAATCCACAATTTAATATACAGGTGGAGCAGCCTTCGGTGCTAGTGGAAGAAATTACAAAGGAAGGAATGAAGCCATATAATTCTTGCTCACCCCAGCCTATGTGGATGAAACCGGGAATGGGGTGAGAAAGAAAAAAGGAATGGGTATCACACATTTAGAGTTATCACTTGCCTTGGCAGACAGTGGTGCGTAGAGCCGCTGGGAAATGAGAGGATGACATAGTGTTAAATAAATTGGAAAAGGAATGAACAGCAAAATCTAGGTTCCTGATGACATCCTTAGGGAAGCTGCCCACAGATATTTCCCTAAATTCTTAATAAAAATCACTTAATTTGCCTGTGCTTCATTTGGAATGTGGACTTTTCCCTCATTCCAAAAGTGATAGATCAGAGGGGGAAGAACAAGCATGTGGGGAAGATAATGAGAATGATGGCAACTTGTACAAATAATACCATATTGGCAAAGTACAAGTTCCAATGATCAGGATAATAGTTTTAGAAGCGAGACAAGTTTGTCCAGACTTATCAAGACTGGAGAGTCAACAAAGCAAAACAAAACATTTTCAACATTTTCTGCAAACCTTTAGCTTTGAGAAAGCAGCAAAAATATGCTTCAGCCTATGAATGTGTTAGACACCAATGCCGAGTCATCAATGTTTCCATTAAGCTGTGCACATATGTGATTGTGTAGCAGCCTGGAAGATGCCATGCAGGCCTTCTGGGACTGGTTTAGCATAGTGGGTTAAACAGCTGGCTTGTAATGCAGAACAATGCCTGCAACGCGGGTTCAATTCCCATACTGGCCTCCCTGAACAGGCACCGGAATGTGGCGATGAGGGGCTTTTCACAGTAACTTAATTGAAGCCTACTTGTGACAATAAGCGATTATTATTATATAATTATTATTCTTTCAGGTTAAACACTCGCAGCCATTATGCAAAAAAAATTAAAGATACTGAACATTAAAAAAAGCTGGCCCCATGCAAGAGATTTTGTTTTTTCTTACAGATAACACCGCCAGACATTAGAATTTATGTAATTGTTAGGAACAGATATGAATGTCAACAAATTTAAAATTTGGTTACAGTTTTGATGACTAATGCACCAATGGAAAATGTAATTCTCAGACTCAGAAGTGCTAAAATTTGAAAAAGGAAAATATTAGTGTTGGTGACAAATTTACTTTCCTGAAATAAAATATCTGTAAACCTAGAAATTATTTGAAGAGACCCCACTTTTCCTGTACATGAGCTTAATTGTGAACATCAATACTTTTGGACAAGACATCCAGCCACGTTTATATTTAACATTTGACAGACTTACCTTATATAAAACAGACAGTCAGAGAATTAAAATATGACTGAAAACTCACATCCATAAGCCCATTGAAAGGTGCATTAACCCCTGAAAGCTGTACTCACAGGTCAGTCCCATCTGTACTGAACAAGCTGAACCATTCGTTTCAACTAACAGCTCCACTCCCCTTATATCATTTATCTTTAGTGATAAGGGATGACCTTTTCAAGCTTTATATTCTGACAGCTTCCAGATGCGGAGAGCAAAAAAAAATTCTCTTCAAAGCAAGCAGCAATTGGCAAAAAAAATGTGAGCATGGCAAAATGGTTTCTTCTGTGAATGGTGGAGTGCAATATTATGAGTACAAAACTTTGCACAGTGGTTAAAAATTCAAATAGATATTGAACGTTTCAAAAAAGCTTTTCCGTTGCACCTGGCACTGACAAAACAAGTTTAGAATCACAGGAATTTTAACCTTTAGGCACAAAGCTACCATAACATTGGAATTAGATACTTTCATTTATAGAATAATTAAATGGTTACAGCACAGAAAGAACCCATTCGACCCAATAATTTCATGCTGATTCCCTCGAAAAGCAACTTAGCTAGTCTCGCTCCCTGGTCTGTAGCCTGTTGCCCTGCAATTTTTTTCTCTTCGGGTGTTTATCCAATTCTCTTTTGACTGTCATGATTGAATCTGTTGCCATCATCCTTTCAGGCTGTTTATTCCAGATTGTAACCACATGCTGCGTAAAAATGGTTTTCTTTATGCTTTTGGTTCTTCTACAAATCACTTAAAATGCGTTCTCGGTTCTCAACCCTGAATTTTCTTTAGCATTTTCATCTTTCAGTATTTAATTCCCTCTTAACTAAGGCTGCTTTGGCAAATTCTGTTGATTTACCAGCCACTTGTGCATTTCATGTTCCTATAACATTTTGCATGATGCTCTTGAGTTTTTCTGCTGCAAATACAAATCTTATGGTATCTCACTGGTCTTGCACGTTTCAGAACAGTACGTATATAAAATTCATTATTACTCAACTACAGTTGTCACAGCACAAACTGTATTCAAAAAATTAAACGCTTTTCACACTGAGCATTATTTTCTTAAATATAAATAAAATGTTATCAATGGCACTGAACATTATTGATAATACCATATATCAGGTTTATAATTTGTTGATTTAACAGATCTGGGTTGCTTGGACTTGTGTATTTGCCAAATATATGTTCAAAATCTATATCTTAGAATTATAGATATTATTACAGCACTGTTTCAAATCAACTATTACAGTCAAAGAATTGAACAAAAAGAGATTCAAATCTGTAATATTTAACTTTGGCAATAATTTCTTTTTCTATTTTACAATAAATTTGGTGGAATAAAACAATGTTTATGAAAAGTGAATAGTTGATAATCAAAAACTTGTATAACTACAGCCTTCAAGAGTATTGACTCCTAGCTCTCACATGGCCTTGATTATTAATATCATTGGTGTAAGAATTTAAAAGGGGTGGAGAGTATTGACAACTAGAGGAAGAAAGACGGTGCTGTTTTGGTGACATGCTCAAGTCAAACAAAAAGGTTCCATTACAGGGTAATAGTTGCCATGTAGTGTTTTCAGAGGACAGCTTCGGAATGTTTACTAAAAAGGATAGTCACTACCAGTTATATTACAGACATAAAGCTCCATGTTCTTGTTAATTCATAACTTGCAGAATATGCATAACATAACATCCATGCAGAATTTGACAGCAAGCTTGTTTTACCCACTTTAAATGCCTTATTTTAGTTTGTTTCCTTTTGTCAAATTAATTACAGTAAGAAGCCGTACAACACCAGGTTAAAGTCCAACATGTTTGTTTCAAACACTAGCTTTCGGAGGACTCCTCCTTCCTCAGGTGAATGAGATCCTTCCTCAGATGAATAAATTCACCTGAGGAAGGAGCAGTGCTCCGAAAGCTAGTGTTTGAAACAAACATGTTGGACTTTAACCTGGTGTTATAAGACTTCTTACTGTGCTCACCCTAGTCCAACGCCGGCATCGCCACATCAAATTAATTAGTCAAATTAAATGTAATTAATTTGGCAAATTAAATGTTAACCTGATTAAACTGGTGCAGAGCAATTGCAAAATAAGAAATAGTTCTGACTTCTGGGAAAATATTTTGTATCTCAGCTCCAGAAAGAACATTTCAAAACCACTTTGGGGCATGGACAATATTAGCTTGGATGTGGACATTGTTGGCTATTTCCCATAATTGCCCTTGCGAAGGTGATGGTGAGCCGACTTCTGCAGTCCATGTGATGTAGGTACAGCCACAGTGCTGTTAGGGTGGAGTTCCAGGATTTTGACCCAATGACAGCTCGGATCAGCGATATAGTTCCAAGTTAGGACGGTGAGTAACTTGGAAGGGAACTTGCAAGTGGTGTTGTTCCAATGTATCTGCTGTCCTCGTCATTCTAGGCAGTATAGTTCACAGATAGAAGGTACTGCTGAAAGAGCCTTGTGGTGAGTTGCTGCAGTGCATCTTGTAGATAGTTCACACTGCTGCCACTGTGTATCGGTGCTGCAGGGAGTGAATGTTTATGGTGGTGGATATGGAGCTGATTAAGGAGGCTGTTTTGTCCTGGGTGGTGTTGAGCTTCTTGAACATTGTTGGATCTGCACTCATTCTGTCAAGTGGACAATGTTGTATTCTCTACTCTGCTTTATCTGGGTGGCTTGGATGCGTAGTGTTGAATAAAGAACACAAAGCTTTGTTAACGAACAAAACTATATATTTATTACACTACTGACTAAGATCCGTTCACATTCCTAAAATAGAAGGTTATGGAATAAAATGATGCTATCACTAACTTACAGAACTCTCAAGTAAACAACGGCTCTCTATGCTCTTCCAGTTCTCTCTTAACTCCTAATCATCTTCTAATCACAGAATCCCCATGTCACATGATATATATGACTGTTCTGTGGTTCCCTCTAGTGGTAAGAAGCATTATTATTAACTTATCATGACAGACAGTACTCCATCACAATTCTTATTTGTGTCTTGTAGATGGTGGACGGGCTTTGGGGAGCCAGAAGGTGAGTTACTCACAATAGTATTCCTAGTCGCTGACATGCTCTTGGCGCCATAGTATTTATATGGCTGATCCAGTTCAGTTTCTGGTCAACGGTAGCCCCAGGATGTTGATATTGGGGGATTCAGCGATGCCACTGACTGTCAAGGGAAGGTGGTTAGATTCTCTCTTGTTGGGGATTCTAGTTGCTTGGCACTTGTGTGGTACAAATGTTAACTACCACTATGAATCCAAGTCTGAATATTGTCCAGGACTTTCCGCATATATGGACATGGACTGCTTTAGTATCGGAGGAGTGGCGAATGGCACTGAATATTGTGCAATCATCAGCGAATGACCCCAGTTCTGACCTTATGATGGAAGGAAGGTCACTGATAAAGCAGCTGAAGATGTTTGGGCCTAGGACCAATAATATAAGCCTCTAAATTAAGGTCCTATTAGCACATCAATTTAGATGTTATACCTTAAGATAATATTATTTTAAGGTATAACAGAATACTTGCAGCTTAATTTGAATAATTAGTGCCCGTGTGTTTCATTACAATTATTGTAATTGGTATCTACAATATAGTCAGAATTATTTCGAATTTTAGCAATTTGAGGGAAAGACCAATCTAATTAAAAAACATTTTTAAAAAACGTAATTTTTTTGTTGTATTTCACATGTTACCTAATTGGACATCTGTGGTGAATCGAAGCTTGTGGACGATGCTGACTTTGTAAGATTTGTAACGATGACTGCTCAGAATATCTTGCACTGTCGTCATATCTAAAGGTGGCTCATCCTCTGAACTCTCCTCTCCTCTTGAACCTGCAGATTAAAAAACAAACGGAAATAAACAAAATCCTGCATTTGTAAAAATATTCAGCGCTTGCTTAAAAATTAAATCAATCCAACTTTTAAAGAAATTATCAACAATCTACATCAGCAGAATTGGGGATAATACCAATTTTGCATAAGCAGCAAATAAATTGTGGAAATTCTTGAGAAGTCTCAATAGTAATTTCCATTTTCCAATGAAGGATTCACACACTAAGTGTTGGGCACAGTTTCAGCATGCAGCCTGTGTATGAAGCTGGCATTGCAGATTAACTGTCCAGATTAACTAGAAAACATCAACATTTATTTCCACTGAAATCCAAGAAAATAAATATCAGGTTGTTTCTATAATTAACCCTGCAATGCCAATATTGTGCATGGCAAGTAAGCTGAAAGATACCCGATGAAATCATCTATTCTTTCCACAAATGTTATCCGAATTGCATTTCTCATTTTATTGTCAAACTTTCCAGCACCTGCAGTTTTTTAAAAATAGTTTCAGCAAATGAATTTGGTTTGACACACCAAGCATCTACATATGTTTTTTTTTTAAAGAGGAAGTGTAGAGATGTTGTTGCTCTTTGAGATAAGTTTTCACAATTTGATTTTTCCAAACACTGCACAACTTACATTGATCTGTATTGATAAAAATCAAAAAATCCATGAAAATCCATGTCTACGTTACAACGTGGAAGAAATGTTTAGCAGAAGTTGGCATCAGTAACATTGCGAAGAAAAGAATAAAACTAAGTTCCAACAGTCGAAGACAAAAGTTAATGTCGTTTAGTAACTTTTGAGTTCCTTTGCAAAATGTTTCCAGCAAAAGGAGTCTCCTTTGTCTCTGAAGGCTTTCAATACTTCCCAAAATACAATTAATATACTCCCAATTACTTGTTACTTTCAGTCATCCCTTTAGAAAAAGTATTCTTCTACTCCTTTCTTTCATAACTATATAAATGCATGTATTTGTTATTAGTGTAATACTGATTTTAGATTTCAAATTATACTATTTTCTCCTATTCTCAGGGCTGCACGGTGGCACAGTGGTTAGCACTGCTGCCTCACGGCGCCGAGGTCCCAGGTTTGCTCATGGCTCTGGGTGACTGTCAGTGTGGAGTTTGCACGTTCTCCCCATATTTGCTTGGGTTTCACCCCCACAACCCAAAGATGTGCAGGCAAGGTGGATTGGCCACGTTAAATTCCCCCTTAATTGGAAAAAATGAATTGGGTACTCTAAAATTTATTTAAAAAAAAAAAAAATTTCTCCTGTTCTCAAGGTACTAACTCCTTCAATGGGGTATCTTTCCATGGAAACACAGTCAATCTCTGGTACCTTTCCCATGTGGAATATCTTGACCATAAGTGCTATAACGGTGTCCTGCCTGTTGGGACATCATGGATCCAATTCTCTATTGATCTCCATCATGCCCAATTCCAAACAATGAAGAATAGGACAGGCCAGCAATATTATGGGCAATCCTTCCTACATTCTAACAGCGACTCCACTTCAAAAGTACTTTAAAAAAAAAAAAAGTATTTTATTCCAAACATGTTCAATATAGTAACACAATCTTAACGTCCAACAGAGTATACAGTTTATACATTTTCCCTGAACCAACCCCCATGCTCTCGACAAACAGCTCCTCAAATATAGTCATAAACAGTCCTCCTTTAACCCCTTCAGGGCAAATTTGAAAAACTCATACAAGTCTCCCAATCATGCCGCAATCCTCAGTGGAGTAGCTGACCTCCAATTCAAAAGTATCCATTGTTGGCCGATCAGAGAGGCAAAGGCCATGATGTCGGCCCCCTTCCACTCCAGCAGCTTCGGCAACTCTGAAATCCCAAAGATCGCCACCATAGGGTCCAGCGTCCAGCTTCATCTCAATCCCTATAATCCTCGATAGATTCCTAAACCCATCTCACAAAAGTTCTCTAACTCCACACACCCCCAGAACATATGGCCATGGTTTGCCGACTCCCTCCCACACCTCTCACATCTTCCCATTACGTCCGGGAAAATGCACTCATGTGGGCCCCGAGTCATGTGAACCCTATGCACTACCTTAAAATGTATAAGACTCATCCTTGGGCAAGGGGAGGTTGAGTTCACTAAGCGCATTACTTCACACCAAGCTCCCCATCCTATCTCCCTCCCAACTCCTCCTCCCACTTCTACTTGATCCTTTCCACTAAGGTTGTGCCTTTCTCTCCCAACCACCGATATGTCCCTAATTCCACCATCCTTGCCTTCATCCAGGAGTAACTTTTTCTCTAAAAGCATATAATCTCGTACATGAGGGAATGAGGACAGCTACTTGCATGTGTATGAACTCATTCCACCCCCCCCCTCCCCCCCCCGTGGTAGCGCGAACTTCTCCCTTCTCCCGCAGTTCCCCTTGCCCAGAAAACATGCCCTCCACGAACACGGCCCTGACCTGCACTAGCCCTTCCTCCAGCCATCTCCTGTACATCTCCACCCACCCTCCCCCCTCGTTGCAGACCTATAATTGCCACAGAGTGCCGTCATCACGGATATGTGCTCCAGTTTAAACTGTCTCCTCAGCTGGTTTCAAATGTTTATGGACGACCTCAACGCAGGGCTTCTCATGTACCCACTTGGGGCGCAGGGCAATGGGGCCATCTCACGGGCTCACCCCCCCCACTTCCCACACAACGCCTCCTCTAACCCGACCCAACTTCCCCCCCCAACCTTCGCCTCGCCTTTTCCACATTTGTGGCCCAATAGTAATGGAGCAAATCCAGGAGTGTCAGTCCCCCTTCCCGCCCCTGCCTTTGCAGCAGAGTACTACAAATCCTCGGCCTCCTCCCTGCCCACACACATTCAGAAATTAAAGTATCTTACCTTCTGAAAGAAGGCCTTGGGGAGGAAAATTGGGAGGGCCTTAAAACAAACAGGAATCTTGGCAGCATGTTCATCTTTACTGCATGTATCCGTACCGCCAGTGTCAAATGCAGAGTATCCCATTGTTTAAGGTTCCCCTTAACCACCAGTCCTGTCAGGTTCTACCTATGAATCATGGCCCACTCATGCGTTACCTGGACCCCCAAATACCAGAATCTCTCCCTTGCCATTTTAAACGGCAGAGCCCCCAGATTCTCTCTTCCCGCCCCCACCCCACCCCGAAGTGTTTACCGTCAAAGGTATGTTTTTGGCTGTGAGACACTTAGTATATTCCAAGGTCATTAATGCAAAACTATTCATCTCTGGGAAGTGGATCAATAACCAGATGTCATAGTACAAAATCATTGTCAAAATATCTAGTGAAGAGATAAGGAGAATTCTTTCACTTGAAGAGTTTCCAGGATCTGAAACACTCACATATAAGATGGTGGAAGCAGATTTCATGAATATATTTAAAAAGGAGAGTCGGATAGGTTTTGAGGATGAGAAGCCTACATGAATACCGCCAAAAAGTGGAGATGTGAGCCGAAGCAGAATTTCTCCAAGTCCACATAGACATGATGGACGGATGGCCTTCTGCTGCGCTTTGAATTTCTATGAAGCTATGCCTTTCCATCACTGATCCAGCTGAGTATAGATCAGAGACAAAACCGTGGACCTCCCTGGTCAACTTGGTTCAGACAACAAAGATACCATCCCTGATGTCAAGTTCCTTTTTATTGTAAAAGTGGAAGAATCTTAAGATTGAACATATGAAGAATGGAATACTTCTAGTAACAGTGTCAAGCACGTTCAGGGTCAATTATTGTACAGTAAAGGATCCTGTGCTGTGGCAACAATATCAAAGGTAATGTCGTCATAGTCCCATAGTCTGCCGTTCCCGTTTGAGGGGTAGAGCTGGCTGGTGGTGGTTTAACCTGAGGATCCTAACACGTCAGGTGAGGGGCACGATTGATAAGGCAGGGCCTTCATGAATATACATTCAACCCAATCTCACGGAACGATCATTTGGTCCAAACTTGCTCTTCATTTTCACATCTTGTAATCGGCAAGTGAAAAATTTTATAAATGTTAATTAGGGGTAGTTTCTGATGTGACACCCCCCCACCCACCTACTAGGAATTTAAAAGAGGTTGTCCAAATACCTTCATGTTTCTCCATTCTCATGTGCTGAGTAGGATGTGGATCAAGGAACATGTGGGGATATCACTGGGCTATTTAGACATCTTCCTTGGTTAATTTTGTCATTTGATAATTTCTTCATTTTGTCTTTATATTTCCAGTCATTTTCAACTATTACTACTCTTTCTCCATATTCTACAATGCCCTCTTTAATCCCAGCAGTGTTGGATTCTCTGATCAGTCCTCATCTCAGACTTGATGACACTCCAGCTGCACAGGGGCACCAGACAAGGATGCCCACTGTCCCCGCTGCTGTTCGCACTAGCAATCGAACAGCTAGCAATCGTGCTCAGGGCAGCAAAAAATTGGAGGGGGATCCGAAGGGGAGGCAGAGAGCACAGAGTCTCACTCTATGCAGATGATCTGCTCCTCTACATCTCGGACCCACAAAGCAGCATGGACGGAATCATCGCGCTCCTGAAAGAATTTGGAGCCTTCTCGGGCTACAAACTCAACATGAGCAAAAGCGAGATCTTCCCAGTACACCGCAAGGAGGGGCAGCACTAAAGGGGCTGCTGTTCAAACAAGCCCGACACAAATTCCGCTACCTGGGGATCCAAATAGCCCATGACTGGAAAGGGATCCACAAATGGAACCTCACCAGCCTGACGGACGAAGTAAAAAAGGACCTGCAAAGATGGAACACACTCCCACTCTCCCTCGCGGGGAGAGTCCAGACGATCAAAATGAACGTACTGCCCAGGTTCCTCTTCCTGTTTAGATCCATTCCGATCTACATCCCCAAGGCCTTTTTCAAAGCGCTGGACAAACTTATCATGGCGTTCGTATGGGGGGGGGGAATGTTAGGATACCAAGGAAGGTCCTACAAAAAACAAAATCCGGGGGGGGGGGGGGGGCTAGCCCTCCCCAACCTACAATTCTACCACTGGGCGGCAACAGCCGAGCGAGTAAGGCGATGGATCCAGGAGCCAGAAGCTGAGTTGGTGCGTGTGGAGGAGGCCTCCTGCATGGGGACCTCCCTCCGGGCTCTCGCCACGGCAGCACTCCCATCCCCACCCAAAAAACACTCCAGCAGCCCAGTGGTGACAGCCACCCTCCAATTCTGGAACCAACTGCAGCAGCAATTTGGCCTGACCAAAATGTCGGACAAGGCTCCCATCTGCAACAACCATAGGTTCACACCAGCACTGACTGACGCCACCTTCAAAAGGTGGAGGCAGGATGGGGGGACACTGACAGTCAGGGACCTATAAACGGACGACAGGATCGCAACACTGGACGAACTGACAGAGAAATTTCGACTAGCCGGGGGGAACGAGCTACGGTACCTGCAGCTCAAAAACTTCTTACGAAAGGCGACAAGGACGTACCCACAACCGCCACGGCAGACACTATTGGAAGACCTACTGGACTCAAGTATCCTAGAGAAAGGGAACTGTAGTGACATGTATGACCGACTGGTAGAAAGGGACGACACCGTACTGGACGCAACAAGAATGAAATGGGAGGATGACCTGGGGATTGAGATAGGGTGGGGACTCTGGAGCGAGAGCACTGCATAGGGTCAACTCCACCTCCACGTGCGCAAGGCTCAGCCTGACGCAACTAAAAGTGGTACATAGAGCCCACTTAACAAGAAACCGTATGAGTAGGTTCTTCCCGGAGGTGGAGGACAGATGTGAACGGTGCCAAAGAGGCCCAGCCAACCACGCCCACATGTTCTGGTCTTGCCCCAGACTTGTGGAGTACTGGACAGCCTTCTTCGAGGCTATGTCCAAAGTGGTGGGGGTGAGGGTGGAGCCATGCCCGATAGTGGCGGTCTTCGGGGTTTCAGACCAGCCAGATCTATTCCTGGGGAGGGCGGCGGACGCCCTTGCCTTTGCCTCCCTGATCGCCCGCCGTAGAATCCTGTTTGGCTGGCGGTCAGCAGCACCGCCCAGAGCTGCAGACTGGCTGTCCGACCTCTCGGAATCTCTCCAAATGGAGAAAATCAAATTCGCCATCTGAGGGTCGGACGACGGCTTCCACAGAACATGGGAGCCATTCATGCAATTGTTCCGGGACCTGTTTGTGGCCAACGAACAAGAGGAAGAATAGTCGGGTGCCCAAGAATCAGGGGAAAATGGACAGGAATCGGGGGAAGGTAGCCGGGGGGGGGGGGGGGGGGGGGGGGGGGCTACGGGTTCGTTATGGGGGCTTGTTCTCATGGTTTTACGCTTATTTCTTTTTCTTGTTAATTTATTGTTTTTGTATTGGAGGGGAGGGGTTACTGTTTTTCTCTGTTGTGATAAAAATTTGTTGTTGAAAACTTGAATAAAAATTATTCCAAAAAAAAAAAGACTTGATGACACTGCTTTTAATCTTCAGGCAGCTTCTCCTGAGGGCCTCTGGTAAGAAAACTTCACACAAGCAATGGAAATAGGGTATTAAAAAAGTGGTAAAGCTGACAAGTAAATAAAATAACTCACCAAAACATATACACTTATTCATTTTTCACTTTAAAATCTAACTAGCCAGTGAATTACTGCTAGTTTTCACAGTTTGACAAGCACTTTGTGTAGTCAAGATGATGTGAATGATATTTCAAGCACACACTTTCTGTACTTATATATTAACAGTGCCTGTTGTGTTTAACAAATGAAACCGCTTTAAAAAAAAAACACACAATTTTGCATATGGTTTTCCCAAAAGAAAAGTCATAGGTAATCGATCACTTAGCCATCAAGAAAGCCTACAGAACAGGAAGCAAGTTGCTTTCGTTCCAAGTGTGACATTTCCTGGCGCTAGGCTGTCGGCTAGAGCCAGTATTAAAAGCCTGCTGTCACTTGCTGTGAATTATACATTATTTGAAACCCTGGCATTTCATTTATTTTTCACTCTGAAATGAAATCAAGCACATGCTACACTATATCAGGCAAAGAATGTAATGTTAACACCTGTACTGTATATCACAAGGAAAATCATCAAGTATATTAAAATAAATCCCCAATAGCAAGTAAATGCATCTTAAACTTATTATGCTGCTTCCTGCAGAATAATGAGAATTTTACATTATCTTCATTAATACAATCATGTTTTCAAAGGTTTAAACTACGTTAACCTGGAATATTAAACCCATTATAAGTCAAGATATCATTGCTAGTTGGTGAGGAGTATGCAGTACCTATACTCAAGATTTGTGAATTCAACATAATCTAATCTTTAAACATTCAAACAGGGCAGTAAGTGTTCTACAATAAGTCCTTCTCAGTTTGAAGCATGTATCCGGAGCTCAAGCAATTTTTGAAAACTGGAAATTTCTTAAGCATCATTGCATCACTATATCTAATGCAGTATTGAATCATAGAATTACAGAATCCCAACAGTGCAGAAGGAGGCCATTCGGCCCATCGAGTCTGTACCAACCCTCTGACAGAGAAGTCCATCCAAGCACACTTCCCTGCCATATCCCAATAACACCTTCAACTTAACCTGCACATCCCTGGATACTAAAGGACACTTTCAGCACCTCACGTAGACACAGGGAGAATGTGCAAACTCCACACAGACAGTCACCAGGAGCGGGAAATGAACCCGGGTCCTTGGCACTGTGATGCAGCAGTGTTTAACCATAGTGCCACCATGGAAACTTCTGTTGCATGACTTTCAAGTTGGGTGATTTACTTGCAGCTACTGTTAGAAATTCTATGGAACTTGAAGGATAACAAATATGCTTCCTAAAGTTACAATCATAACTTCTTCTTAATAAACCCGCTAAGAAGGCTTGAACACTGATCAACTTTTCAACCTCTTAAGTTGCGTGTAGTTTCAAGCATATATGCTATACCAGCAGGGTGCACAACACTCAGAATATATCCTCCAAAAGTTTCTTGAATTATTCAAGCTCTCGGGTGTATTTTAATTGGAATGTTTCAGCATTTGTTTGGGGGGGTGGGGATGCGGGGGTGCAGTTATGGAGAAAAACATTATAGGAATGCATTACATCAACTACAACTTAGCAGCCAGAGTCAACAGTTCCTTGAAAGATTGTTTGTAAATTTAGGTGCTCTGTAACACTATTGATTCCTTAAGAGTGGATAGTATTCGAGCCTGTATCATAATGTGTACATGCTCCGTTTATCATAAGGGATCTTTCAGTGATGGGTTTGGTAATCAAGGGTAGTGCATGCAACCATCAGGCATCTTCTCAAATACACACAGGGGATTTACTCGCGTCACATTTTTCTGCAATTGTTCTTAGTGGAAGATTGCCAGCTTGTCTCTTAGCGACCTCAAGGTTCAATCAACGGTTTGAGCAAACAGCATTACAAAATTATTTGTTCCACAATTTAGGATGAAGAATATATGCAACATTTAGGGACAATTGGATAACAATAGGATAACAATTTGAAGTAAAATAAACTGAATTTCCTCATGCACAAATATTTTTCTTGGATGAATTCACAAAATAGTTCCGAACACGAGGTAGCATGCACCTTTAAGGGGAGTTCTGAGGGTCATGTGACCTGTACGGCCAATTGGGCCAGAGCACGCAAATCCCGAGACCGAGATTTTCCTGGCAGTTTGGTGTAAATAGTTATTTACCTTAATAAATCATTTATTTGTTAATCTTATTGGTGGTTGCTGGTCTTTCAAGATACTACATTTAGCAACAAGGATCAATCGAAGTTCCTTTCCTACTGTACGGGAAAGCAGACCTCATGTGGAAACCTTTTCTTTGAAGCACAATCATTCAGCATTTCAAGCGTCAAAATGCCCCCTTTTGGGAAATTTGAGCCTTTCAATCCTGCAGAACTGTGGATGCTATATGTCAAATGCTTGCGCTATTTCTTGAAAAGAAAAAGCAGCAGGTAATTCTATCAGCAGCCTGTGGGGCTCCGACCTACAACCTGCTAAGGAGTCTGACTTTTCCAGAAGCTCCCGTCTTCAAAGCTTTTGAGGAGCTTGTGGAATTAGTCAAGGGACATTATCACCCAAAGCCTTTGGTGATAATGCAGTGATACAAATTTAATTTGATGACAAGAGCCCCAGGGCAGAAGAAAGTAGTGTTTGTGGCACACCTGAAACAAACGGCTGAACAATGCGAGTTTGGGTCTGCACTTAACGACATGTTTAGAGACAGGCTAATGTGTGATGTTAACGACATGGCTATACAAAAGACATTACTAGCAGAGGCGAGATTACCATAAAGAAGGCATTAGAGGACAGCCAGGCCATGTGAACTGCTGAAAGGTGAATGTGTGTGGAGAGGGGGGTGTGGGGGCGGGGTTGGGGGGAATGAAACTGCGAAGCAGATGAGTCCACCAAGTTTGGCGGGAAGCTGCTGGTAGTCATGGCACCGGAGATGAAGGAACAGAAGGTAGCCAGCAAAGAGGCTTTGAGCAAAAGAGAAAAGAGAGTTTAGAGAGGTGTAGAGAATTTGCTCTATACATGAGGATTAATGAAGAATGCTACTGTGTGGGGAGATCACCCTGAGGAAAGATACTTCAGGGAAGCTGTATGTTATGCCTGCCATAGGAAGGGGCACATTCAGAGAAGTGTAATGTACAAAATCAAACAGGCCAACAAAACAAAATTAAGACTCCAATAAAAGGTGTTGAGAATAACCCTGAAAGTGGAACTGAAGGTTAAACAAAATTAAACATGGGACAAAACAGCGCCAATAACGATTGCATTGATGGTAAAAAAGTCAGCCACTCAGATTGGAAGTGGATATCAGTGCTCCGTAACAGTTGTAGGTGAACAAATGTATTGTTATTTACAAGGTGTGGTCCAGTCCCTGACGTTAAGCAGAACAGGGTGGCATGCGGGGTGCAGTGGCTAGCACTGGGACTGCGGCGTTGAGGACCCGGGTTCTAATCCCGGCCCAGGGTCACTGTCAGTGTGGAGTTTGCACATTCTCCCCATGTCTGCGTGAGTTTCACCCCCACAACCCAAAGATGTGCTGGTTAGGTGAATTGGCCATGCTAAACTGCCCCTTAATTGGAGAAAGAAAAATAATTGGCTACTTTAAATTTATAAAAAAAGTTAAGCAGCACGCCGGCTAGGCTAGCCACGTATACTGGGAAGTTTTAAGGATCTTAGGAACACCACAATGCCCAAAAGGTACCTACATCAGTCAGCTTAACTGCCTCTAATAGTTGTGGGGGCCAAGGACCAAATCTGATGGACCAAGATTGACTTAGTCACATTAGATTAAATTAGCTAGAAATCATCAAAATTAACAAAGGAGATTTTTATGTCTTAAAAAAAATACCAGGAGGTTTTCCAAGACGGGTTAGGCAAGATACAGGGCCTAAAAGCAAAGATTTACGTGAATCCTGAAGCCAAGTCCAAGTTTTACAGAGCCCAACCCATCTCCTATACTTTACACAAGAGTTGAGTCTGAACTCAAGCAGAGACACGAATTAGGCAGCATCAAGCCTGTACAGTGGGCAGCTCTCATTGCGCCAGTGGATAAACCATTAGGATATGTGGGGATTACAAATTAACTGTGAATCGGGTGGCAGAATTAGACCGATACCCAATATCAAGAATTGAAGATTTATACACTAAATTAGGAGGCTTAATTTGCACTAAACCTGATCTGAGCCATGCATATCAACAATTTAAGTTAGACGAAGCAGCTAGAGAATTAAACTCCTACATCGGTATACCTGGATACCCTTCAGAGTCTCATTGGCGTGTGCAATTTTCCAGCGCATGATTGAAAGCTTATAACAGTATCCACTGAAGGGGTTTGTCTATCTGGACAGATAACAGGAGCGTCCGAAGAGGAGAACCTAGCAAAAATTTTAAAAAGATTTAAGGAGGCCAGAGTAAGGCTCAAAAGGGAAAATGAACATCTCAAGCTCAGGAAGTGGCGTACTTAGGGTTTCAACTCGAAACCCAAGGGCAGCATGTACCCTATGGAGGACAAGATAAAGGAATTGAGGAAATACCGACCCTCATAAATGTCAGAATTGAAATATTTTTTAGGAATGGTGAATTATTACTGCAGATTTATTCCTAATCTCCTACATTGTTCGCACCCTACACATTGCTCAAGATGCACCAGAGGTAGTATTGGAGAGAGCATCAGGAAGAAGCCTTTGAACTGGTTAAACTAGCTTTGCAGTCATCCAGTCCTTTCGTTCATTTTGACCCTCAAAAGAGATCATTCTTACCAGAAATGCGCCTCCTTATGGAATCAGAGCAGTTTTATCACATAAGAAAGATGGTGCAGAAAGGCGAATCACCTCTGCCTGTGACCGGTTGAGCAAGCTTCCTCTCAAATCAAAAAAGAGGGGCTAGCCATAATCTTCGAGTGAAGAAGTTCCATTCATACATTTATTGGATTTGTTTATTGTCATGTGTACCAAGGTACAGAGAAAAGTATTTTTCTGCGAGCAGCTCAACAGATCATTAAGTACATGAAAAGAAAAGGAAATAAAAGAAAATACATAATAGGGCAACACAAGGTACATAATGTAACTAGATAACACCGGCATTGGGTGAAGCATACAGGAGTGTAGTGTTAATGAGGTCAGTCCATAAGAGGGTCGTTTAGGAGTCTGGTAACAGTGGGGAAGAAGTTGTTTTTGAGTCTGTTCGTGCAGGATCTCATACTTTTGTATCTCTTCCCCGATAGAAGAAGTTGGAAGAGTGAGTAAGCCGAGTGGGAGGGGTCTTTGATTATGCAGCCCAATTTCCCCAGGAGGTGTAGATGGAGTCAATGGATGGGAGGCAGGTTCATGTGATGGACTGGGCTGTGTTCACGATGGCATTTCATAGCAGTTTCTGACCACAAACCCTGGTTATGTTTATTTAGGGAGGATAACACCATCCCTCCCATAGTTTCAGCTAGCATCCAATGCTGGGCTGTATTGTTAGAAGCCTATGAGTATACCTTCCAGTATAGGCAGGAAGCACACACGCTTTCAGCTGCCTTCCCCTACCTAGAGTATACAGCCTATGCCAGTACCACAGGAAATTGTTCTTCATAGAATCACAGAATTTACAGTGCAGAAGACGACCATTCGGCCCATCGAGTCTGCACTGGTTCTTGGAAAGAGCACTCTACCTAAGCCGACATCGCCAACCCATCCCCACAACTCAGTAACCTCACCTAAGCATTTTGGACACTAAGGGCAATTTATCATGGCCAATCCACCTAACCTGCACATCTTTGGACTGTGGGAGGAAACCCATGCACTCATGGGGAGAATGTCTGGATTCCACAGACGGTGACCCAAGCACGGCATCGAACCTGGGACCCTGGAGCTGTGAAGCAATTGTGCTAACCACAGTGTTACCGTACTTCTTCTAAGCGTTCTCGAAACATTGCCTGTGTTAGCGCGACAGATCATTTTTTGGACCACAAGGGTCCCATATTATATTAAGTCAAACATATGATCCTCTACAATTGGCATTATAACAGGTCTGAGCAATGTAAGAAAAGGCACGTTAGTTGCGAAGATGGCACCTTATTGTGGGGAGCAGGGTTGGTTGTTCCCATTCCCGTGAGGAAGTTTTATTACAAGAATTACACAGTGCTCAACCTGGGATGACAAAGATGAAAATACTTGCATGAGTGGTGGCCCAGAATGGATATGGACAGAATTTGGCCAGTGTGACCAATGTCAAATGTAGCAAAACCTGCCATCTGCAGCCATAATGGCCAGGTCGAAGAGGGGTGCAACTACATGCCATTTTGTGAGCTCATTCATAGGCTCCATGTTCTTACTCATAATAGATGCTCAATCCAAGTGGTTGGACATACACAACATGAGGTCCATGACCTCATCAGCAAAGATAGAGAAGCTGCGACAGACATTCACCACCCACAGGTTGCCCGTGGTGCTGGTCTCAGCTAATGGGACTGCGTTTACTAATGAAGAGTACAAGCATGGTGAACACGATTATGGTGGTCAAACTGCCAAGACCCTCTGGACACAATGGCTCATGAGAACCAACGGTGTTCAACTTATTCAAACCGCTCCCTACCATCTTGCTTCAAATGGACTGGCTGAGAGAGTTGCCCAAACATTCAAAGCCACCATGAAGAAAGTCATTAGCCTCTCTAAAAAAATCAAACTGGCCCGTTTCCTGATTGATTATAGAACACCTCATGTCACCACAAGTGTTGCACCTGCTAAATTGTTCTATGGGTAGATGCATTAGAACAAGGTTGGATTTGTCATTTCTGTTGATCCTGATGAAAGGAGAGACCAGATTTTATTTCAGTCGATGAGGCCTGTTGCTGACGTCTTGTCATGGAGAAATCAGAGGATGTTGATGAATTCCTCGAGACAGCCAGCCTTTGAGGGTCTTCCATAGCACTTTCCGATTAAGCTGAAGAGAGTGAAGTGCTAGTCAGATGAAGGGCTTTCCAAGCACTCTTTGGGAGAAGTACTTTAACAGCAGTCTCAATGGTCATGGTTGGAGCTCTTCAGTGTAACTGATGAAAGCCTTCACAGTTTATCATCTTCACTGAAGAAGCTCTTGATAAAGTTCATTTGCCTCGGTAAGCTTGGTGAGTTGCTGACAGGTTGGAAAACATGTTCTGTGCTGATTCAACATTAAGTCAACTAACAATTTGCTTGGAGAGTTGGGCGGGGGGGGGGGGGAAAGAGGGACTGTATGCGTTAATTGTGACTATGGGCAATTCCTGATTCCTTTTTGTCATTTGTTTATATAAACATGCGGGTTAATGTCTGGGGTTTGGTGGGAGGATGGGATCGTTGTTATTGATATGGGGATTGAATTTACATTCGTTACTGATTATTGTTGGGTGTAAATTTGGGAGAAAATGTGAAAAGGAGCATAAAAAATATTTTAAAAACACTAATAATTTGCTTAACAACCTCAATCACTAACCAACTGATCCAAAGGAATCCCCCCCTGCTCTCTTTTAATCTGGCCCCAAGGAATCATTCTGAGGTGTCAACTTCTGGGACATCTTCCCCCATCTCACCTTTTCAACAACCTGAGAAAATTCCCCGTAAATCTTGCATGGTTGAAATGATTGATCTTAAACTGCAAATTCAACAATCTGCGCTGTTTCTTCAAGTAGATTCAATGAAAGTCTCTTGCAATGTTAGTAATATTCAAACCTTTGGTTTGAAGCAAGAACACAGGAGCAGAATTACCAGTCCTACTGTGACTGAGGTGCAGCACGGTGGAGCAGTGGCTAGTGCTGCTGCCTCACGGCGCAGAGGACTTGGGTTCGATCCTGGCCCTGGGTCACTGTCCATGTGGAGTTTGCACATTCTCCCCGTGTCTACGAGGGTCTTGCCCCAAACCCAAAAAGATGTGCAGGGTAGGTAAATTGGCCACACTAAAATTGCCCCTTAATTGGAAAATATAATTGGGTACTCTAAATGTTTTTAATTTTAAAAAGTACAACCGTGACTGCAAATGTGCTGATTACAGTTTTTTCTGCATTTGAAGGATAGTTTGTTCATCTTTATGTGGAGGATAAAAAAGGAAGAAAATAAATTCTTTCCACTCAAGTTACATTGTTCACACCTTCAAAGTTAGGTTGAAAATTTCTTGGGAGCAGTTTAATTGTATTTTAAAGTGTTGAACTTTCCTGACGATGCATCTAAAGGATCAAATTACATTTCCCAAATTTAGATTAAAGCCGCACATGTTCTGTTGGCTGTACTCATCAGGCAAGTCATAATGGTTTTGTTACTGGACTACTAATCCATTGATCTAGATTAATGATCTGGAGGTATGAGCTCAAGCTCCATGTAGGCAGCTGGGGAAACATCGGAATTTTAAAAAATCTAACAGTATTAGTAATGGCTACTATGAGAAACGACTGGATTATTATCTACAGTTTAGACGGAAAACCTATCTGCTTCACAACCCCCCTTTTGGGAAAGACGTCTGCCCTTTTTACCTGGTTTAGTCTACATATGGCTCCAGACCCACAGGAATATGGCCGACTCTTGGCTGCTCTCTGAAGTGACCTAGCAAGACATTCAGTTGTATTCAAGAAGGCAGCTCATCATAATCTTCTCTAGGACAATTAGAGACTGACAATAAATTCTGGATTAATGAATAAAAAATAATTTGTGATTAGTTTGTGCTGGTCTCCTGAAACAGTAAAACAAACTAGTGGCTACCAACACTATGTAGATATGATGAGTGTGTATGTGTATGTGTGTGTGTGTGTGTGTGTGTGTGTGTGTGTGTGTGTGTGTGTGTGTGTGTGTGTGTGTGTGTGTGTGTGTGTGTGTGGGGTCATCATAGGCTAAAAACTGATCATTTCAACTGCATTTCACTAATACACACAAAAGATTCTTACTCTAAATTATCTTAAATAAGATCATACACAGCCCTGTAGATATGTTCAGGTTGAGACTACGGTTTTTAAACTGATGAACCCTGACAAGATCATTTTGCCCTCAGAAGTGACCTCTTAGTTGGCCAATCAAGAGCCTGACTGTATACATTGATATATTAGACCATTTCTATTTAATACCTCACGGAATCCCTCTATAACCTTGAAAATGCTGATTAAGCAAATTAAAAAGGACCACTATCCTCCATTACAGAAGATGCAATCTTTTCTTAAACACTAGATATATAAATCACCAGTTTACGTTTCGTTACCAATATTACTGACTACAGTATAGCACTGCCATGCTCACTCATCTTTATCAGATCCTATGTTTCTTTTTCATAGTCTGTGTGAAGAGTTGACATATTTATACCTTTGTTTTCAACACTAGCGAGCTCAGTAATGCAGTATCAAAGGAGCATATGGTTATTTATCACTGACCATCTAAAACGTATTCTTGCACAACAGGAAAACCTTTAGGAACCAAATAATTCTTGTTCTATGATTTTGATACAATGGTTAACGTTGATTGGACTTGGAAGTTATTTTGTACCTTCCCTTTCATGAGCAAATACCCGGTGAGCATGCAGCATTACTTTTAAAACCAAATTAGAGTTAAATTTATAGCTATCGAGATTCGGCTTCTGGCGGAGGGAGTGGTCGCAGGTGGAGGAGCTCCCTCCCGGCTGGAGAGCGCAGGGTAAGGCGAGTGGCGACCCGGACCAAGGCAGGGATCAAAGCGGGGACGGCGAGCCAGCAGCAGGGACTGAGCCAGCAGAAGGAAACTTTTTTTCCCTTTTTCTTTTAAAAAAAAAACAAATTCCCTTGAAAAGAATTGAAAAAAAGAAAAGTGGTAAAGTAGAGAAGGGATGGGAAAAGAAAAAGGGGGGAAAAAGGAGGGAAAAGTGGAAAAAATGCCAGAAGGGAGCCAAAAGCAGAAGGAGAAGGGGCACCAAAAGCAGACGGGGCAATGTGCGAGCCCGTTCAGACGAGCTAATCAGCGCATGAAGCGGCGGAACGGAAGGTTCACCGCAACAAAAAAAACTGGAAGGCAGCCTTTTCCGAGGTGCTGAGGGAGCATCAACAGGGAAATAAGGCAGAGGCGAGGGCAGACATAGAGGCCGCAGTGCAGGCAGCAATGGCCAAGGGCCTGGCGGAGGTGCAGCACGACCTGGGCAGAGCAGAGGAGACACTGGAAGCCCAAGACGAGAAACTGGAAGCCCAAGAGGCGACCATTAAGGAGCTGGAGAAAGCCGCAACTGACATGAGCGACCGGATCACGGCCCTGGAGAAGGAGGTGGCAAGACTGGGCACAACACAGGGGAGCCTGAAGGCAGAGTGGACGATCAGGAAAACCGCTCGAGAAGGCAAAACATCAGTATAGTGGGCCTACCAGAGGGGATTGAAGGTATAAACCCCACAGCATACGTGGCCAAGGTGCTGGGCAACTTAGTGGGGAGGAAAACTTTCCTCAACCCACCAGAAATGGACAGAGCACACCGGTCGCTGCGCCCGAAGCCCAAGGCAGGGGACCACCCGAGAGCAGTTGTAGCTAAACAGCACCGGTACCAAGACAGGGAAACAATCCTGCATTGAGCCAGGAAAAACAGAACCTGCAAATGGGAAGGACACTTCATTAGAATTTACGAGGACATTAGGACAGACCTAGCCAGGAGACGGGCAGAATTCAATAGAGCGAAAGCAGCTCTTCACAAGAGCGAAGTGCGTTTTGGTGTGCTGTATCCAGCGAATCTCTGGGTCAAATACAGAGAAAGAGAATACTTCTTCACAGCCCCCAGCGAAGCATACAATTTTGTCGAGGAACACGGGCTGGAAAACCAGCAGCCAGTGTAGAAATAAGGGACTCTTGGCAAGTGGCAACAGCACGCCGGCGGGAGGGGGGGGTGAGACAACACCAGGCCTCCCCGCCCTCACCCCTGCCACGGCAAGCGCACCCTGAACAAAATGCAAACCACTGCCCGAGGGACCGCTTCAGGTGGGAGACCATGCCCCAGCAGGAGGAAGAGCAAGAAAGAGGCGTGCAGGGTCGGATGGGGGAAGAGCGGGCAGACAACCGCAGAGGCCGGGCAAGGGAGAAGCGAGGTAGTAACGCCAGAGAGGGGGACCACAGCACTAGCAGGAAAGCAAGCGTCGGGGACAGGCAACAAAGCAGGGCTGCAGCCAGCCCCCAACGGGGGGGGGGAGATGGTGCCAGGCAGGGGGGTGGGGGGGACCACTTAACAGAGGCGGGAGAGCAGCAGGGATAGGAACAGGGAAAATAGGGACAAAGGAGGGGTATACGGGAGAGGGGGGGGGGGCGGAAGGGAGTGACCGGGGGGTGGGGGGGGAGAGAAAGACACAGGGAGGGAGAGACTGAGGGGTGTGTGTGTGTGTGTGTGTGTGTGGGAGGGGGGGAGCAAGCATCCACCCAGTATGGTCTCTGGGCAAAGGGAGACCCCAGAGTGCAGGGGACTACCTGCATGGCGGACACACAGTAGGCGACAATGTCGGGTGCCCCCTGGACAAAGGGAAACCCCAGAGCGCAGGACCCGATCGTATTGAAAGAGCAGTGACAGCGGCCATCCTGGACGCCCCCTAACAAAGGGAAATCCCTGAGGCAGGGGCGCGTCCACCAGGTAAGTATGGTTAATCCTACAGGAACGAGGGGGCAGAAGCCCCCCACCAGGATAGTCACCTGGAATGCAAGGGGACTCAACGGCCCACTGAAAAGATCCAGAGTCCTCACCCACCTTAGAAATATGAGGGCCGACAGTCTTCCTCCAAGAGACACAACTGAGAGAGCAGGACCAACTGCGGGTAAGAAAGGGCTGGGTGGGTCAAACCTACCATTCCTGCTGTGGGACAAGGGCCACGGGGGCGGTGGGGGGGGAAGAGGGGGGAGGGGAGAGAGAGAGAGAGAGAGAGAGAGAGAGAGAGAGAGAGAGAGAGAGAGAGGAGAGAGAGAGAGAGGAGAGAGAGAGAGAGAGAGAAACTTCAACTGTGTACAGGATCCAACGACAGACCGATCAAATCCCAAAACAGGGAAAATCTCAAGCATGGCAAGGAAACTCAGTCACTTTATGGAACAGATGGGAGTGGTGGACACCTGGAGGTTCGTCCACCCAGGGGAGAAGAAGTTCTCCTTCTTCTCCCTAGTACACAATGTATACACCAGAATTGACTTCTTTGTGGTGGGGAAAATGGTGCTTCCAGGGATAGACAAAGTGGAATACTCCACAACTGTGATATCAGACCATGCTCCACATTACATGGACGTGAGGCTGGAGATGGGCAGGGCCCAACGCCCCACATGGAGGTTGGACACTGCCCTACTGGCTGACAAGGCCTTCAACGAAAAGATATCACAGGCCATAGCAGAGTACACAGAGAACAACCAGAACGGGGAGGTCTCACCCTCCACTAAGCGCTAAGAGGGGAAATCATCGCTTTCAAAGCACGAAGAGATAGGGAGGAAAGGGCGGCTCGGCAGCAGCTGGTCAACTCCATACTGGAGGTAAACTGTAAATACTCCGAGGCTCTGCCCGTAGAGCTCCTGACGGAGAGGAAAGAGTACAAAGGAACTTTGATCTGCTCTCCACCAGGAAAGCAGTGCACCAACTCCGCCAGGCACGTGGGACCCTATACGAACATGGAGACAAAGCCAGCCGCCTGTTGGCACACCAGCTGAGAAAGCAGGCAGCCACCAGAGAAATTGCACAAATCAAGGATACCAGAGGCACATTAGAAACAGAACCAGAAAAGATCAACAAAACCTTTAAGGACCCAATGATGAAACAATCCCTTGATGGACTGGACATTCCAGTCGTGGGGGAGGGCAGAAAACAGGGCCTGGAAGCACCACTAGCACTGGGAGAGATCATGGACAACATTAGTTCCATGCAGGCGGTGAAGGCGCCAGGACCAGACGGGTTCCCGGCTGACTTCTACAAAAGATTTGCGACAGCACTGGGCCTGCACCTGCGGGAGATGTTCACAGACTCGCTAGCTAGGGGCACACTGCCACCCAGATTAGGACAGGCCTCAATCTTGCTGATACCCAAGAAAGACAAAGACCCAACGGAATGTGGGTCATACAGACCCATCTCACTGCTGAACGCAGATGCCAAAAGGCTAGAAGACTGTGTACCAGAGGTGGTCGCAGAGGACCAGACAGGCTTTGTCAAAGGTAGACAGCTTACCTCGAACATCAGGCGTCTGCTGAACGTGATAATGGCCCCCTCCGGGGAGAGAACACTAGAGGTGATCGTCTCCTTCGACGCAGAAAAGACCTTCGACAGAGTCGAATGGAAATACGTCAGAGGTACAGGAGCGGTTTGGGCTTGGAACAGAGTTAACCTCCTGGGTAAAGCTCCTACACAACGCTCCCATGGCGAACGTACGGACCAACACCACCAACTCCCGATACTTCCAGCTGCACAGGGGCACCGGACAAGGATGACCAGTGTCCCCCACTGCTGTTTGCTCTAGCGATCGAACCACTAGCAATTGCGCTCAGGAAACTGGAGGGGGATCCAAAGGGGCGGCAGAGAGCACAGTCTCACTCTATGCAGATGACCTGCTCCCCACATTTCGGACCCACAGAATCATCGCACTCCTGAAAGAGTTTGGCGCCTTCTCGGGTTACAAACTCAACATGAGCAAAAGCGAGATCTTCCCGGTACACCCACAAGTAGGGGGGGGGGGCGGCAGCACTACTAACGGAACTGCCATTTAAACAAGCCCGACACAAATTCCGTTACCTGGGGATCCAAATAGTCCAAGACTGGAAAGGGATCCACAAATGGAACCTCACTAGTCTGACGGAGGAAGTAAAAAAGGACCTGCAAAGATGGAACACACTCCCACTCTCCCTCGTGGGGAGAGTACAGAAGATCAAAATGAAGATACTGTCCATACAAATACAAAATCCAAGGAGCACTAGCCCTCCCAAACCTACAATTCTGTCACTGGGCGGCGACGGCTGAGCGAATAAGGGGATGGATCAAGGAGCCAGAAGCCGAGTGGGTGCGCGCAGAAGAGGCCTCCTACATGAGGACCTCACTCCGGGCCCTCGCCATGGCAACACTCCCACCCCCACCCCAAAAACACTCTAGCAGCCCGATGGGGATAGCCACCCTCCAATCCTAGAACCAACTGCGGCAGTAATTTGGCGTGACCAAAATGTCGGACAAAGCTCCCACCTGCAACAGCCATAGGTTCACACCAGCACTGATGACGCCACCTTCAAAAGGTGGGGGCAGGACAGAGGGACGCTGACAGTCAGGGACCTATACACGGAAGGCACGATCGCAACAATGGACAAACTGACAAATTACAGCTAGCCAGGGGGCACGAGCTACGGTACCTGCAGCTCAAAAACTTCCTACGAAAGGAGACAAGGACGTACCCACAACCGCCATGACAGACAGTGCTGGAAGAGGTACTGGACGCAAGCATACTAGATAAAGGAAACTGTAGCGACATGCATGACCGACTGGTAGAGAGGGCCAACACCGTACAGGACGCAACAAGAAAGAAATGGGAGGAGGACCTGGGGTTTGAAATTCTGGAGCGAAGCACTGCACAGGGTCAACGCCACCTCCACGTGCGCAAGGCTCAGCCTGACGCAGCTAAAAGTGGTACATAGAGCCTACTTAATAAGAACCCGTATGAGTAGGCTCTTCCCGGAGGTGGAGGATAGATGTGAACAGTGCCAAGGAGGCCCGGCCAACCATGCCCACATGTTCTGGTCTTGCCCCAGACTTGCGGGGTACTGGACAGCCTTCTTCGAGGCAATGTCCAAAGTGGTGGGGATGAGGGTGGAGCCATGTCCGAACGTGGCGGTCTTCGGGGTTTCAGACCAGCCAGATCTATTCCTGGGGAGGAGGGCAGGCGCCCTTGCCTTTGCCTCCCTGATTGTCCGACGTAGAATCCTGTTTGGCTGGCGGTCAGCAGCACCACCGAAAGCTGCAGACTGGCTGCCGAACCTCTCGGAATCTCTCCAAATGGAGAAAATCAAATTCGCCATCCGAGGGTCAGACAACGGCTTCCACAGAATATGGGAGCCATTCACCCAATTGTTCCGGGACCTGTTTGTGGCCAACGAACAAGCAAAAGAATAGCCAGGAATTAGGGGAAAGTAGCCAAAGCATGAGAGGGATAGATAGACCAGGAGGGGGAGGACAGCTAAACCCAAGAGGAAAGAAAGGCGAACTACAGGAGTGGGGACGGGGGCGGAAGGGACAGGGAACAAGAGAGGAGAACCAGGGAGGTAGGGGGGAGCCAGGGAAATGACAGCCGGAAGGAGGGCACGGGATACGATAACTTGGCATCTCCAGGAACAGAGAATAAGGAGCACACAGGCGAAAGACGGAGGAACGGCTGAAGCGGAGGTGAGCACAAGACGACAACGGCAGCAAGATCCGTCCGGGAGATGCAAGTGACAACAGCAACACCAAAACATTTTGCCAATTGTACAGAGTTGCTGCTTTTGAGCTGGTGCACAATACCCTACCAGTTATTCTATTTTATTTTTATTTTACTTTTTATTATTACTTTTTTGTGGTATGTTTGGGTGTGCCCTTCTCGTCTATATATGTATATATATATAAATAATATATATATGTGTACATAACAGTAAATATACTTCGTTCAAAACTCCAATAAAAAAATTTGAACTAATTACGCCAGTTTACAAGATAGTTGTTCCAAGTGTACGGAGAATTGGAATTTAAAACCAGTTTTAAACTGTACAAAGATAAAGATTTGTGTTTGGCAGTTCAATGGAACAACAAAATGTTGTCCCATATATTTATGAGTTTTATCTTCAAGACTTCTGGTTGCGGCTATGCGGAGCTAAGCCGCACGTTCGGCAGCTCCCGCTAGAAACGGAATTTTGGGCTCTTTTTAGGGCCCCCAGCGGTGCTTGATCGACGATTCCTGACGTGGGAAGGGGTTCTATGGTCCGGACCAGGAGTGGGGCGAGCAGAAAAGTGGTGGCAGCGCCTCTGGAAAAGCGGGGGAAGGAAAACAAAATGGCGGCCGGCGGAGCCCTCGAGGAGTGGAGGCAGTGGGCGCAGGAGCAGCAGGAGACTCTTCAGCGCTGCTTTCAGGAGCTTAGGGTGGAGCTGCTGGAGTCACTGAAGGCTACCACCGGTAAGCTGCTGGAGACTCAGACAGCCCAAGGGGCCACAATCCGGGAGCTGCAGCAGCAAGCCTCCGAAAGAGAGGATGAGGCCGCGGCCCTCGCAGGGAAGGTGGAGATGCACGAGGCGCTCCATAAAAAGTGGCAGGAGCAGTTCGAGGAGATGGAGAACCGGTCGAGGTGGACAAATTTAAGGATCCTGGGCCTCACGGAGGGGGGCTGGAGGGGTCGGACCTGGCGGCCTATGTGGTCGTTTTGTTTAACTCGCTGATGGGAGTGGGTCCTTCCAGGGGCCCCTGGAGCTGGAGGGGGCCCACAGAATACTGGCCAGGAGGCCCAAGCCGAATGAGCCGCCACGGGCGGTGCTGGTGCGGTTCCACCGGTTCGTTAACCGAGAGTACGTGCTTCGGTGGGCCAAGAGGGAGCGGAGCAGCAAGTGGGAGAACACGGTGGTGCGGATCTAACAGGACTGGAGTGCGGAGGTGGCGAAGCGGAGGGCCGGGTACAACCGGACGAAGGCGGTGTTCCACAGACAGAGTGTGAAGTTTGGCATGTTGCAGCCGGCGTGTCTGTGGGTCACCTACAAGGACTGTCACCATTATTTTGAGTCCCCGGAGGAGGCGTGGGCCTTTGTGCAGGCCGAGAAATTGGACTCAAACTGAGGGTCAGGGATGGGGGTTTTGTATGTAAATGTAACTGTGTCTATTTTTTTTGGAGGGGAGGTTCTCTGTTTCATGCAGGATGTGTGTTGGCTTCAGGGTGGGTGGGGCGATGTCTTTTTGTATGGGTCTGGTGGACGGGTTCGGGCAGGGAGGTAAACTGGGAGTGCGGGGAGCTGGTGGTGGGGATCGGCAATGGGAGCTGCCCTAGAGGAGGCGGGGTTGGGCAGGGCGAAAGTGCGGGCTTTCCTCGTTTCCCACGCTGCGGGGTGATGGGGGCGGGGTCGGGGCTGAGAAGCGCGGGCCTTTGCTTGTTTTTATTTTCCCGCGCAGGAGCGGAGGGGTGGGGGGGGGGGGAAGAGGAGGGCCTGCTGATGGGCACGGAGGAGGAGGAGTAGCCCCATGTGGGGAGGGGTCGGAGGTGTGGCGGGAGTCGCCGGGGTCAGCAGACGTTAGCTGGCTCACGGGAGTGCTATGGAGGGGGGGGGGGGGGCGCGGCGCGGCTAAGAGGGGTCCCTAGCCTGGGGGGGGGGGGGGGGGGGGGGATACCGGGTTGCTGCTGAAATGGCCAGGAAGGAGCTGGAGTATGCAGGGGGTGCTGGGGTGGCCGGGGGGGGGGGGGGAGGAGAGAGTTGCCGCCGTGGGGAACAGGCCGAGCGGGGGGTGCTGGCCAGTGGCGGGCAGGGGATGGGTTATGACTAGTCGGCAGGGGAGGGGGGCAGGGAGCCCTCTGATCCGGCTGATAACTTGGAATCTGAGGGGGCTGAACGGGCCGGTCAAGCGGGCCTGGGTGTTTACGCACTTGAAGGGGCTGAAGGCGATGTGGCCATGCTCCAGGAGACGCACCTGAAGGTGGAGGACCAGGTTCGACTGAGGAAGGGATGGGTGGGCCAAGTATTTCATTCAGGGCTGGATGCGAAGAATCGGGGGTGGCGATCTTGGTGGGAAAGAGGGTGTCGTTTGAGGCGTCAAATGTGGTGGCTGACAGTGGCGGGAGGTATGTGATGGTGAGTGGTAAGCTGCAGGGGGAGCGGGTGGTACTGGTGAATGTCTACGCCCCGAACTGGGACGATGCGGGGTCTACGCGGCGCATCTTGGGCCGCATTCCAGATCTGGAGGTGGGGGGGCCTGATCACCGGGGGGGGGGGGGGGGGGGGGGGGGGGGGGGGGAAGAGACTTCAACACGGTGCTGGATCCCCCATTGGATCGATCCAGGTCCCGGACGGGTAGGAGGCCGGCGGCGGCTAAGGTGTTGAGGGGGTTTATGGATCAGATGGGAGGGGTGGATCCCTGGAGGTTTGCGAGGCCAAGGGCCAGGGAGTACTCATTTTTCTCCCACGTGCATAAGGCCTATTCCAGGATCGATTTTTTTGTCCTGAGCAGGGGGCTGGTTTCGAGGGTGGAGAATGCCGAATACTCTGCCATAGCCATTTCGGATCATGCCCCGCACTGGGTGAACCTCGGGCTGGGGGAGGAGAGGGACCAGCGCCCAATCTGGCGCTTGGAGGTGGGGCTGCTGGCAGACGAGGAGGTGGGCGGGAGGGTTCGGGGGTGTATCGAGAGATACCTTGAGGCCAACGATAACGGGGAGGTCAGAGTGGGGATGGTCAGGGAGGCATTGAAGGTGGTGATTAGAGGGGAGTTGATTTCCATCCGAACCCATAGGGAGAGGGGAGAGCAGAGAGAGAGGGAGAGATTGGTGGGGGAGATGGTGAGGGTGGACAGGGGATGTGCGGACGCTCCGGAGGAGGGATTGCTGGGAGAGCGGCGTAGCCTTCAGGCCAGGTTCGATCTACTGATCACCAGAAAAGCGGAAGCTAAGTGGAGGAAAACACAGGAAGCGGAGAAGGTCTTTGATAGGGTTGAGTGGGGGTATCTGTGGGAGGTGTTGGAAAGGTTTGGGTTTGGGGAGGGGTTTGTCCGTTGGATGAGGCAGCTCTCTGAGGCCCCGATGGCGAGCGTAGCCACGAATAGGAGGAGATCGGAGTACTTTCGGCTGCACCGGGGGATGAGACAGGGGTGTCCCCTGTCCCCCTTGCTCCTTACGTTGGCAATTGAGCCCCTGGCCATGGCGCTGAGGGAGTCGGGGAACTGGAGGGGCCTGGTGCAGGATGGGGAGGAGCATTGAGTGTCGCTTTATGCGGACGACCTGTTGCTGTATGTGGCGGGCCCGGTGGGGGGAATGCCGGAGGTGATGAGGATTCTCGGCGAATTTGGGGGCTTTTCTGGGTATAAGCTCAACCTGGGTACGAGCGAGCTGTTCGTTGTGCACCCGGGGGATCAGGAGGAGGGGATTGGTAGGCTCCCACTGAAGCAGGCAGGGAGGAGCTTTAGGTACCTGGGAGTCCAGGTGGCTAGGAGCTGGGGGGCCCTGCGCAAGCTTAACCTCGCAAGGCTGGTGGAGCAAATGGAGGAGGAGTTTATAAGGTGGGATATGTTACCGCTGTCGCTGGCGGGTAGGGTGCAGTCCATCAAGATGACGGTGTTCCTGAGGTTTTTGTTCCTGTACCAGTGCCTCCCCATCCTTATCCCGAAGGCCTTTCTTAGGAGGGTCAACAGGAGCATCGCGGGGTTTGTATGGGCACACGGGACCCCGAGGGTGAGAAGGGTGTTTTTGAAGCGGGACAGGGATAGGGGGGGGCTGGCACTGCCCAACCTGTGGGGGTATTACTGGGCTGCCAACGCAGCAATGGTGTGTAAGTGTGTACTGGACGGGGAGGGGGCAGCATGGAAGAGGATGGAGATGGCGTCCTGTGTGAATACGAGCCTGGAGGCGCTGGTAACGGCACTGTTGCCACTCCCTCCAACGAGGTATACTACGAGCCTGGTGGTGGTGGCTACCATGAAAATTTGGGGGCAATGGAGACGGCACGGGGGGAGGTGGGGGGCTCGATGGAGTCTCCGATACGGGGGAACCACTGGTTTGTCCCAGGGAGCGTCGATGGGGAATTTCTCAGCTGGCACAGGGCAGGTATTAGGAGGTTAAGGGACCTGTTTGTAGATGGGAGGTTTGCGAGCCTGGGTGAGTTGGAGGGGAAGTTTGGGCTCCCCCCGGGGAACAAGTTCAGGTACATGCAGGTTAGGGCGTTTGCCAGGCGGCAAGTGGCGGGGTTCCCTATGTTGCCCCCACGGGGGGGTTCGGGACAGGGTGCTCTCGGGGGTGTGGGTTGGAGGAGGGAAGATTTTGGACGTGTACCATGTTATGCAGGAGGTGGATGAGGCCTCGGTGGAGGAGCTGAAGGGTAAATGGGAAGAGGAGCTGGGTGAGGAGATTGAGGAGGGGACGTGGGCGGATGCCCTGGAAAGGGTGAACTCCTCTTCTTCTTTTGCGAGGCGTAGCCTCATACAGTTCAAAGTGCTGCATAGGGCTCATATGACCGGGACGAGGATGAGCAGGTTCTTTGGGGGCGAGGATAGGTGTACTAGGTGCTCGGGGAGTCCAGCAAACCATGCCCATATGTTCTAGACATGCCCAGCATTGGGGGACTTTTGGAAGGGGGTAGCAAGCACGGTGTCGAGGGTGGTAGGATCCAGGGTTGAGCCAGGCTGGGGATACGCAATATTTGGGGGAGCCGGGAGTGCAGGAGGCGAAAGAGGCCGGTGTTCTGGCCTTTGCGTCCCTAGTAGCCCGGCGCAGGATTTTGCTTCAGTGGAAGGATGCGAGGCCCCCAAGCGTGGAGGCCTGGACCAATGACATGGCGAGATGCATTAAGTTGGAGAGGGTGAAATTCGCCCTGAGAGGGTCGGTGCAAGGGTTCTTTAGGCGGTGGCAGCCTTTCCTGGACTTCTTAGCGGAACGGTAGGGAAATAGACTGGCAGCAGCAGCAACCCAGCTGGGGGGTTTAGTTCGGTGGGAGGGAGAATTGTGTACATGGGTTTGTTGGATGTTGGCGGGTATTATCTCTTTCCTTTTTGTTGTTTTTGTTTTTTTGTTTTTTTAGTTGCTGGGGGTGGGGGGTTTTGTTCTTCGGTTTTTTGGTTAATATTGTTTTGTTGTTTATATTTTGTGAAAATCTTAATAAAAATTATTTTTAAAAAAAAGAGTTTTATCTTCAACTCTTCGCTCTTCCATATCAGTTACATTGTGGTGATGCATTAAAAAAAACAAAAGTAGAGATATTAATCTCCAGGCTGTCCTTGGAATGGCCTGTAGAAAGCAACATGGAGAAGTTTAAGAACGAGATAAGTAGTCAACTTTAGTTTGCCAAGTGGTCCAGGAAAAAAAATAAGAAGGGAAAAAAATAGCTTTCCCCTAACACAAGCAAAAAAGGTACTTTTCTAAAATTAACCTCTGGTTTGGGAGCTCAGAATTTCTTGAAATCGAGAGAACAAAATGAAGTTGCCAATATTAAAAAGTGAAAGAGAAGTCAGGCAAATCAGGAACCAATGACACAAACACATCAGAGATTGGGGAGAAGAGCACAAAAGATGGTGAGCAGGATTTTCTGTGCAACCTGCTGCGTGTTTCGTGGAGGTGGCCTGTCACTGGTCACCTTCTGGTCATGTCGTTGTCAACGGGATTTCCCGTTGAATGCACCCCTCACCGTCAGAGAACCCAGTGGGGGTGTATCATCGGTAAGACCAGAAGATCCCGCCAGAATGCCTGGAAAATTGTGGCCGGTGTATTTGGAACTCAGAAGAAAGGACAAAATTCAGGGAAGCACAAACTACAGCACTGATTAAAAAAAGAAAAATAAAGATTCTGACAGACCAGGATGCTGGAGCAGGAAATAAGGTCCACCCATCAGATGACAGGTGTTGTAGAAATATTGGTGATCTATTGTATTTAAGTATTTGTATTTCTATTCTGAACACAAATTAAAAGATGAAGATGCATGCTCTCGATTTTGAGAAAAATAGCTTTCAGTGAATTCTCCATTTCATTCCGATGCATTTTGTAAAGAATCCTTTGGAAAGGGACTTCACTTTAGCAGCAAAGACTAATTTAGTAAATTTCACCCCTCTATCCTAACCTTTACGTCAACCAAATTCAACTTACCTCTGATCCACTGTACTGTTAGATTATGGTACACACAAAAATTGAACAAGCAGGCAGCTTTTTAAACAGACACGTCAAACCAATAACTCACCTTTTCTACAGTGATTAACTTGAAATAATATTTCACTGAATTCATATTCCACCCTCCATACTACATAAACAAAATGCATCACCTCATAGAATACTTGTTACATCTTTTGTAGCATACTTACACCTGTGGCACTCACTGATCCCAACATGTACTTCCAAACACAACAGATTTTTAAAAAATTTGCTTTTTAAAATGCAAGCCATGAATTTGAACTTTATAAACAATTTAGACAAATAAGCATGAACGCCACCCACACAGCAATTCAGTTATATTACTGTAATTGAATTACTATAATGATACACAGCTATTACCTGTAATTAAACAAATTGCCTACGCCAACTCCCCAACTAAATTTAATGTATGATTTGAGCTTCCACTGCCTGCAATTCTGAATTGAATTCTTATAATCAATTTTAATAAATTATCACTAATTTACTTTGAATACCAATAACTAAATGATGTTAGAAACTGACAAAGGAAAAGGGTATATGTATAGTGCAACTACCAGTTTGGGTCTCATAGCAGTAGTTATTTCAAAGAGACAGGATTCTGCAGTGCTTTACAGTCCTATTTAAGACTGATCTCCACGCATGTCTGAACACAAATGTGTGGAGCAGATTGGGAAAATGGTCAATGTTTAGAGATAGGGCGACATTTCTGCATAACCATGTTGTAAATGTGGTGTTTGTGCCTCTGCCACCCTTTAAGAGTGAGCTTCAGGTCCCTACCACCCCCTTGATGTAAAAAAATGTTCCTTCATTAACCCCCAATCCCTCTATTACTTCAAGTCTCCCGATATTTGACCCCAACTGCGAAGGAAATAAGCAGTTTCTATTTCGGACCCTCCATTTTATGCAACTCGATGAAGTCACCCCTCAGCCTCCACTGTTCGGAGGATAACAACTCCAGCATATCCAATCCTACCCGAAAACTAGCAGCTAAAAAGAAAACGGTTTGAAATTTTTTTGCAATAAGGAATGATGTAATTATAACACTTATGATCTCTAATTAAATGTGTATATTTCCGGGCCACTTCAAATAGGTGGAATTATAGGACTTCAAGTGGGTAGAGACATTAGTTTTCTCTTTGTTTGCCGTTTATTGCCATCAAGATTGTGGATCAAGCATTTGTATAAAATCACCAAAATTACCTCAGCATTCAATGCAATTAGTGCATGTAATACATTATGAAGTCTCTTCTAACATGACCTTGTTGGATCAAGTGCATGTGAAGAAAAGCAAAGAATAATGGCAGTACTTTGCCAACTATTTTCCAATCTGGCCCTATTTTAATTCACCACCACCTTCTCAAGGGCTGTTTAGCACAACGCTAAATTGCTGGCTTTGAAAGCAGACCAAGCAGCACGGTTCGATTCCCGTAACAGCCTCCCCGAACAGGCGCCGGAATGTGGCGACTAGGGGCTTTTCACAGTAACTTCATTTGAAGCCTACTCGTGACAATAAGCGATTTTCATTTTCCATTTCATTTCAAGGGCAATTAGGATGGGCCTGCTGGCAAAGTTCACGTCCCACGAACAAATACATACTTCTAAAAAGCCCTGAAAATTAATATTCCAGACACTAGCAAAAGCAAAACAGCAACAAAGCAATTAAAACTTTATATTCCCCACTCAGCCCTGTATTGATACCCTTCCTTCACACGCACCCCTATACTCATCCTCTCTTCACTCAGTTGTCACTCACTCAGCCATTCCCTCCCTCCCCCACCCCACCTAGATTTCTCCACCGTATCAACATTCAGCTCCTCATCGCTGTCCCGTCAGGGTTCCTTCATGGCCGCCGCCATGTGGATCTGCAACTTGGTTCCCTAGGGTCAGGAACAGCTATCTCTTCCATTACTGCACGCTTAGGTAGTGCCAGGTCCCAAAGAGGCTGTGCCAGAGGCAGTGCAAATCAGTGACTGTTGCCAAGGACAGGATGTGGCTGAGACCATGACCAACTAGACTCTCCCTCTTAGACTAGGGCTGTAGCCTGAAGCCAAGTGGCAGGTTGCGCTTCGGTCAGGATCTGACTTCGAACGGGAGACTGTAATTGGGTCTGGGTTTTAAGTTTCACTTATACATGCCAAAGTTTTACAGCATTTTTCACCTTCATATTTTTTATATTTCTCAGAATTAGTTTTTCAACTGCTTTCCCAGATAGATAATTTACTTAAACCCCATTGCCAATAAGCTGCTGTATTAGCACTTGCCATTGCTCTTTGTTTTTCTCATGTCATCAGCACATTTAAAAAAATAAATAAATTTAGAGTACCCAATTATTTTTTCCAATTAAGGGGCAATTTAGCGTGGCCAATTCACCTAACCTGCACATCTTTGGGTTGTGGGGGCGAAACACACGCAGACACGGGGAGAATGTGCAAACTCCACACGGACAGTGACCCAGGGCCGGGATTCGAACCCGGGTTCTCAGCGCCGTAGGCAGCAATGCTAACCACTGTGCCACCGTGCTGCCCATCAGCACATTTTTAAGGCACTTTCAGGATACATTGTTTGGATCTTTGGCCCTCACAGGGGTCAGGATCGGAGGCAGACAGGGTCAAACTTAGCCCCGATGGCTAATGTGCTCCACCCTACCTCTGGGTCATTTTAACGGAGGTGAGATTGAGACCCGCAGCCAAAACGGGTTGTTACGAATCTAATCAGGTCCTACTAAACGCAGGTCGATAGAGTGGTCAGGAAGGCATACAGCATGCTTGCCTTCATCGGACTGGGTATTGAGTACAAGAGTCGGCAGGTCATGTTACAGTTGTATAGGACTTTGGTTAGGCCACATTTGGAATACTGCGTGCAGTTCTGATCGCCACATTACCAGAAGGATGTGGATGCTTTAGAGAGGGTGCAGAGGAGGTTCACCAGGATTTGCCTGGTATGGAGGGTGCTAGCTATGAAGAAAGGTTTTCGTTGGAAAGACGGAGTTTGAGGGGGGACCTGATTGAGGTCTACAAAATTATGAGGGGTATGGACAGGGTGGATAGCAACAAGCTTTTTCCAAGAGTAGGGGTGTCAATTACAAGGGGTCACAATTTCAAGCTGAGAGGGGTAAAGTTTAAGGGAGATGTGCGTGGAAAGTGTTTTTACGCAGAGGGTGGTGGGTGCCTGGAACGCTTTGCCAGCGGAGGTGGTAGAGGTGGGCACGATAGCATCATTTAAGATGCATCTGGACAGATATATGAACGGGCGGGGATCAGAGGGAAGTAGATCCTTGGAAAATAGGCGACAGGTTTAGATAAAGGATCTGGATCGGCGCAGGCTAGGAGGGCCGAAGGGCCTGTTCCTGTCTGTAATTTTCTTTGTTCTTGTTCTTTGTTCTAAAGGAGTTGACTTCCTGTTTTCCGCATTGACAGGGGCCAGTTTCTGTGCCTTGAGGCAGGCATCTGGCAGCAGCCAGCATCACTGTAGGAAGACTCAAGAGACTCCCCACCTGTCTGGGTGTTGCAGCAGCTGCAAGCACACACCCTTCCCACAGTGGTGGCCTTGCTGCTGAATCCATTTTAGTCAAGACATAGAAGTTAGACTGAGTGCACCTTTATGTTGCAGCAAATTCCCGGTTACTTCTCTTCCATTGCAACCTGCTGTTCCTCACACGTTTGAAGTCTCTGATTGGCCCTCACGTTTTAAGAGTCTGCACACCTCCATTTAATTGGACAGTGAACCTGTCCTCAAATTTTAGTAACTGTTCCCCCTGGGGTTGCGGGGTGGGGTGACCCAGAAATAATCAAAACTTCTGTTCCTGCCCTGTGGGAAAGCCCAGCCCCACATTAATTTAGGTAGATGAGTGAACCTTGGAGAACTTCCCATAGCTTTTATCTCCTCCATTTTGGTGTCACAGGTCTGATGAGACTATTTGATCTATTTTTAACCGGTTGCTTGTTCAGCTTATATTCTTCCTTAAATTTATGTGGTTTTCAATTTAAATAGAAGCCTTTCAAATGGCGTGTGCAAAAATGTTTTTTGAATGTCTAAATACATTATTCATGATGATTATCCACTTGCAACATCCTCAAATAAGTTGAAATAACTTGCCAAGCACAACCTAACTCATCTAACCCTGTTGCTGGCAGTTTCCTATACTTGTTAACTAAAACCAGTCTATTTCAGTTTATTAACAGAAGAGACATGTCAAATTGTAAATCTAAGATAAATTGCGATGGGAGTGTAAGGAGAATTGAACAGGATGAATAATATTCTTTAATTTTCCATCATATTTGCCCTTTCTTCCTTTTTAAAAAAAAATAAACATTTTATTGAGGTATTTTTGGTATTATCACAACAACAAAATAAACAATGTACATGGAACTATAAACATAGTGCAAAAGCCGTCTCCCTTCTTTACAGGTCCCATCTTTATTAACCCCCAACTCTAAGCTAAACTAACCCCCCCCCCCCCCCCACCTGCTGCCGATTAATATTCCACGAAGAAGTTGACGAACGGTTGCCACCTCTGGGCGAACCCTAACAGTGACCCTATCAAGGCCAACTTGATTTTCTCCGAACAGAGAAAGCTAGCCATGTCCGAGAGCCAGGTCTCCGACTTCGGCGGGCTGAGTCCCTCCAAGCTAATAGTATCTGTCTCCAGGCTACCGCGCAAGCAAAGGAAAGAACGTCTGCCTCTTTCTCCTCCTGGATTCCTGGGTCTTCCGACACCCTGAAAAATCGCCACCTCTGGACTCAGTGGCACCTTTGTTTTTAACGTCATGGACATGACATCTGCAAACCCTGCTAAAATCCCCTAAGCTTCGGACATGTCCAGAACATGTGGACATGGTTCGCTGGTCCTCCCGCACATTTTGCACACCTGTCTTCCACCCCAAAGAATCTCCTCATCCGGGCCACAGTCATGTGAGCCCGATGAACGATGTTGAATAGTATCAGGCGGAGCCTGGCACATGTTGCAGACGCGTTGAATCTACTCAATGCGTCCGCCCATAGACCATCCTCTATCTCTCCACCCAGCTCCTCCTCCCACTTGCGCTTCAGCTCCTCGGTCTCCGGCCCTTTCTTCCTTTGATGGAAGAGTTTTGATTGTGTATGGCAATCTAGGTATCTCCAGCGAAGACCAAATAATTCACATTGTGGGCGATGTCAAGAGCATGCCAGCACACAGACTTGCAGATGTGACAAGTTCAGCCAGTATGCACACATGCACAGTTCTCAGAGTCCATACTGAATAGGGACTTTGATCTGAGCTGTGGACTGTACACATTTCCATGCACACCTTTAAACATCATAATCATGTGTTTGGTATATCTACCAATAATTTATTTGGTTTTAAACTTAAAAGTTTTTTTAATTCTTTGGCAAACATGCAATGGATCAAATATGTACCATTTAATCATAGGGCAAGCAACAACTAATGAAATCCATAGCTTTGCTCAATCTGTTCATTTTTTGCAAAGCTGTGGGAAATAAAGCCTGCATTGAAGAGAAATAGACAAATCTCTGTCAAATTATTTACTCAGGGAAAAATACATGTTAACAAAGAACAATTATCAATCTAAAAATTTCATTGCAATTGCAAAACGTAAAGAATTCGAAAACTCCAGGTATTTTGCATATTATAACATCCAGGGAAAGTGTGATATTGATCATTAGAAGAGACAAATTCTCATTTTGTATTAAACTGCATTGTATCTATGTAAAAAAAAACCTTTGTTAAAGTACGAAAAGGTTTTAAAATTCCGAATAATTCCTGTGCTAGTCATCAAATACCCTTTACATTACATGTATAATGCACAATTTACAACTAGGTATAAATTTGCAACCTTTCCACATTAAGTTTAATTGAACAAAGTACTAGTATTGAAAAGATGAAAACAAATTCACCTTTGACTGGGTTGTTTATACTGTAAAAACCAATGAAAGTGAATTAGAATCAGATTGAGATCCCAGAAATCCTTATCAAGCAGATAAATGTGTCAGTTTCTACAATTTAAAATTAGACTTTTTAAATCAGAAAGGTAAGTGATCAGCACCGTTTTCAAATCCAATTAGAAGAAATATCAACCTCAAAATCCATGTGTTTACTTTTGGTCTGCATTGCACTTGTGATGTAATGGCAAGAACTATAGGCTGAATTGGAGGAATTGGTTTGGGATTAAGGAAGATGGAGGCAGAAAAATAAATTACTGAAGTCAGCAGCTTGAAATAGCTCAATGCAGCAGATACAAAGAAAGCTTATTCAATCTTGCATTTCAACTGTGTATACTAATTCAGCTGCCTTACAGTGCTAAGCAGTAATTCCTCCTCGTTAGTTGCTCCAATGAAGTTAATAGCACTCAGTGATTGAAACAAAAGAGGACAAGCAAACCCACTGTCAAGGTTAATCATAATTCTTTGCAGTGTTTAGGTTCCAAAAGGTCTACTGAGGGCAAGATCCCTCACTCAAGATTTGTTCCTATTCAAAATACAAAGATATCTATGGTATCTGTCACACATTTGTCCTAAAATCGATTGCATGTTTTTTCCCCTCATCACCCTTTTTCCAGTTCAACGTAGAGTGCTAGCAGTTTTTAAGCAAATTATTCAGATCAAAAGTTACAAATGCAACTCCACATCTATAATGGTCAACTTGGAATTTTGCTATAGGACTTTGAATTAACTGAATGGAAGCAGGTTATTTCAGAACTGAACTTGCTGATACCAGATTTGTCCTGACATCATCGTGGGTGGCACGGTGACACAGTGTGTATCACTGGTGCCTCAGTGCCAGGAACCCAACTTCATTGTGACCTTGGGTGACTATCTGTGTGGAGTCTGCATATTCCCCGTGTCTGCATGGGTTTCCTCAGTGTGTTCCGGTTTCTTCCAAAAGTCCAAAGATGTGCAGGTTAGGTAGAGATGTGTCATGCTAAACTGCCCCTCGGGTGTCCAACGGTTAGGTGGGGTTACGGATATAAGTAGCTCTTTCAGAGGGTCAGTGCAGACCTGATGGGCCAAATAGCCTGCTTCTGAACTGTAGTGACGCTATGGTTCTATTTTATCATGTGGAAACCGAAAAGATAAAAAGTGCAGACCGGTTCTGCCAACATTTTTCTCAAAGTTTCCATTTTTATAGAGGATTTTCAAGGAATGTGCTCCTTTGGCAATCACAGTAGTTGCAAAGAGACATTTAATATTTCATATGTGATAGTTATCAAATCCTAACATCTGTACATTGCTTTTTTAATTAGCATACTTTTTAAAAGTACATTATGTACATATCTCAAATCTTCTTAATTTATTTTTTTTAAAGACATTCGACACGTGTTTAAAACATGCATTTTTCTAATAAGTGTTTTGCTGATGCGTATTTTGAAAATTAAATTTATTCAGAAGTCAAAAGTTCAAACTTACTGTACTCTCTGACCAGACAGAATTCCAAAGTGCTCTGACTTTCTAAGGTACGATCTAAATCTACAGCTACGTTAGATTCATTTTGCTTCTCAAGCCGATACTGATGTCCTGGAACGAAAAAAAGGCCAGCAAATAATGTGAATGAGAAACTTTCATACTAATTGTGCAGAAAACGTAGTTAAAACAATTTTTAAAATTGTTGTATATTCTCTTCCCAATCCCAATGCAAAAAGTGCCATAGGCCGATTACATTGGCCTGAATTCTCTGGCCTTTGGGATTCTCTGTTCCTGCCGGCAGCACAACCCCGTCGGCAGATTCCCTGGCGGCATGGGTTAGTTTCAATGGAAAATCCCATTGACAAGCGGCGGGAGTGGAGAATCCCGCCACCGAGAAACACGTGGTTCGGGGACCAGAGAATCCAGCCCATTGTATGAAGCATTCTTTTTTACTAAAACCAATGGGAATTTCAACTTTGCAGTCAAGACCTTAAAAAGCAAAATTTCTCCTTGTAGATAGATAGATAGCCGAACTTTTGTCCTAGGTTAATCATTGAATTTTGGACACCAAGGGCAATTTACCATGGCCAATCCACCCAACCTGCACATCTTTGGATTGTGGGAGGAAACCGGAGTACCCGGAGGAAACCCACGCACACACGGGTAGGATGTGCAGACTCCACACAGACAGTGACCCAAGTCGAAATCGAACTTGGGACCCTGGAGCTGTGAAGCAATTGTGCTATCCAAAGTGCTACCGTGCTGTCCTTAAGAAGAAACTAATCTACACTCCATTATTCTACCCTAATCCATGTACCTATCCAATAGCCGCTTGAAGGTCCCTAACGTTTCCGACTCAACTACTTCCACAGGCAGTGCATTCCATGCCCCCACTACTCTCTGGGTAAAGAACATACCTCTGACATCCCCCTTATATCTTCCACCATTTAGCTTAAATTTATGTCCCCTTGTAATGGTTTGTTTCACCCGGGGAAAAAGTCTCTGACTGTCTACTCTATCTATTCCCCTGATCATCTTATAAACCTCTATCAAGTCGCCCCTCATCCTTCTCCGTTCTAATGAGAAAAGGCCTAGCACCCTCAACCTTTCCTCGTATGACCTACTCTCCATTCCAGGCAACATCCTGGTAAATCTCCTTTGCACCTTTTCCAAAGCTTCCACATCCTTCCTAAAATGAGGTGACCAGAACTCCACACAGTACTCCAAATGTGGCCTGACCAAGGTTTTGAACAGCTGCATCATCACCTCACGGCTCTTAAATTCAATCCCTCTGCTAATGAACGCTAGCACACCATAGGCTTTCTTCACAGCTCTATCCACTTAAGTGGCAACTTTCAAAGATCTATGAACATAGACCCCAAGATCTCTCTGCTCCTCCACATTGCCAAGAACCCTACCATTAACCCTGTATTCCGCATTCATATTTGTCCTTCCAAAATGGACAACCTCACACTTTTCAGGGTTAAACTCCATCTGCCACTTCTCAGCCCAGCTCTGCGTCCTATCTATGTCTCTTTGCAGCTGACAACAGCCCTCCTCACTATCCACAACTCCACCAATCTTTGTATCATCTGCAAATTTACTGACCCTTCAACTCCCTCATCTAAGTTGTTAATGAAAATCACAAACAGCAGAGGACCCAGAACTGATCCCTGCAGTACGCCACTGGTAACTGGGCTCCAGGCTGAATATTTGCCATCCACCACCACTCTCTGACTTCTATCGGTTAGCCAGTTCGTTATCCAACTGGCCAAATTTCCCACTATCCCATGCCTCCTTACTTTCTGCATAAGCCTACCATGGGGAACCTTATCAAATGCCTTACTAAAATCCATGTACACTACATCCACTGCTTTACCTTCAACCTCATGCTTTGTCACCACCTCAAAGTAGTCAATAAGACTTGTAAGGCAAGACCTACCCCTCACAAATCCGTGCTGACTATCCCTAATCAAGCAGTGTCTTTCCAGATGCTCAGAAATCCTATCCCTCAGTACCCTTTCCATTACTTTGCCTACCACCGAAGTAAGACTAACTGGCCTGTAATTCCCAGGGTTATCCCTATTCGCTTTTTTGAACAGGGGCACGACATTCGCCACTCTCCAATCCTCTGGTACCACCCCTGTTGACAGCGAGGACGAAAAGATCATTGTCAATGGCTCTGCAATTTCATTTCTTGCTTCCCATAGAATCCTTAGCTATATCCCGTCAGGCCCGGGGGACTTGTCTATCCTCAAGTTTTTCAAAATGCCAACACATCTTCCTTCCTAACAAGTATCTCCTCGAGCTTACCAGTCTGTTTCACACTGTCCTCTCCAGCAATATGGCCCCTCTCGTTTGTAAATACTGAAGACAAATACTTGTTCAAGACCTCTCCTATCTCTTCAGACACAATACACAATCTCCCGCTACTGTCCTTGATCGGACCTACCCTCACTCTAGTCATTCTCATATTTCTCACATATGTGTAAAAGGCCTTGGGGTTTACCTTGATCCTATCCGCCAAAGATTTTTCATGCCCTCTCTTAGCTCTCCTAATTTCTTTCTTCAGTTCCCTCCTGGCTGTCTTGTATCCCTCCAGCGCCCTGTCTGAACCTTATTTCCTCAGCCTTACATAAGTCTCCTTCTTCCTCTTAACAAGACATTCAACCTCTCTTGTCAACCATGGTTCCCTCACTCGACCATTTCTTCCCTGCCTGACAGGAACATACATATCAAAAACACGCAGTACCTGTTCCTTGAACAAGTTCCACATTTCACTTGTGTCCTTCCCTGACAACCTATGCTCCCAACTTATGCACTTCAATTCTTGTCTGACAGCATTGTATTTACCCTTCCCCCAATTGTAAGCCTTGCCCTGTTGCACGCACCTATCCCTCTCCATTGCTAAAGTGAAAGTCACAGAATTGTGGTCACTACCTCCAAAATGCTCCCCCACTAACAAATCTATCACCTGCCCTGGTTCATTACCAAGTACCAAATCCAATATGGCCTCCCCTCTGGTCGGACAATCTATATACGGTGTGAGAAAAGCTTCCTGGACACACTGCACAAACACTACCCCATCCAAACTATTTGATCTAAAGAGTTTCCACTCAATGTTTTGGAAGTTGAAGTCACCCATGACTACTACCCTGTGACTTCTGCACCTTTCCAAAATCTGTTTTCCAATCTGTTCCTCCACATCTCTGCAGATATTGGGGGGCCTATAGAAAACTCCCAACAAGGTGACTGCTCCTTTCCTATTTCTGACTTCAACCCATATTACCTCAGTAGGCAGATCCCCCTCGAACTGCCTTTCTGCAGCTGTTATACTATCTCTAATTAACAATGCCACCCCCCACCTCTTTTACCATCCTCCCTAATCTTGTTGAAACATCTATAATCAGGGACCTCCAATAACCATTTCTGCCCCTCTTCTATCCAAGTTTCCGTGATGGCCACCACATCGTAGTCCCAAGTACCGATCCATGCCTTAAGTTCACCCACCTTATTCCTGATGCTTCTTGCATTGAAGTATACACACTTCAACCCATCCCCTTGCCTGCAAGTACTCTCCTTTGTCACTGTTACCTTCCCCACTACCTGCTTTGGCATCCTGAATATCGGCTTCCTTAGTTGCTGGACTACAAATCCGGTTCCCATTCACCTGCCAAATTAGTTTAAACCCTCTCGAAGACTACTAGAAAACCTCTCCCCCAGGATATTGGTGCCCCTCTGGTTGAGATGCAAGCCGTCCTGCTTGTACAGGTCCCACCTTCCCCAGAATGCACTCCAATTATCCAAATACCTGAAGCCCTCCCTCCTACACTATTCCTGCAGCCACGTGTTCAACTGCACTCTCTCCCTATTCCTAGCCTCGCTGTCACGTGGCACCGGCAACAAACCAGAGACGACAACTCTGTCTGTCCTGGCCTTTAACTTCCAGCCTAACTCCCTAAACTTGTTTATTACCTCCACACCCTTTTTCCTACCTACGTCATTGGTACCAATGTGCACCACGACTTCTGGCTGCTCACCCTCCCCCTTCAGGATCCTGAAGACACGATCCGAGACATCCCTGGCCCTGGCACCCGGGAGGCAACATACCTTACGGGAGTCTCGCTCGCGACCACAGAATCTCTTATCTATTGCTCTAACCATTGAATCTGCTATTACTATTGCTTTTCTATGCTCCCCCCTTCCCTTCTGAGCCCCAGAGCCAGACTCAGTGCCAGAGACCTGGCCGCTAGGGCCTTCACCTGGTAGGTCATTCCCCCCTCCCCCCCCCCCCCCCCCCATCCCCCCCCCCCCCCTCCCCCCCCCAACAGCATCCAAAACGGTATACTTGTTTTGAAGGGGAACGGCCACGAGGGATCCCTGCACTGCCTGCCTGTTAGTTTTCCTTTCCCTGACTGTAACCCAGCTACACTTGTTCAGTACCTTGGGTGTGGCTACCTCCCTGTAACTCTTCTCGATAACCCCCTCTGCCTCCTGGATGATCCGACGTTCATCCAGCTCCAGTTCCCCAACACGGTCTCTGAGGAGCTGGAGTTGGGTGCACTTCCCGCAGGTATAGTCAGCGGGGACACCAGTGGTATCCCTCACCACCCACATCCTACAGGAGGAGCATGCAACTGCCCTAGCCTCCATCCCCTCTTACTTTACAGAATTAGCTGCCCCGTGGACGAACTGGCCCTCCGCCCTCCGACTCTGCTTCCAGTCAACTGTACTCTCAACTCCTGACTCCCTTCAAGCTCTTTGATAAATATAGGAAATGAAATGTAAGGAGCACCTTACTTCCTCCTCACCTAACTCCCTCAGTCACCAAACTCTCACTGTAGCACTCAAATGCAACAAGTTCAGCACTCCCTCAGTCACCAAACTCTCACTGTAGCACTCAAATGCAACAAGTTCAGCACTCCCTCAGTCACCAAACTCTCACTGTAGCACTCAAATGCAACAAGTTCAGCACTCCCTCAGTCACCAAACTCTCACTGTAGCACTCAAATGCAACAAGTTCAGCACTCCAGTGCAAACAAAGTCTAACTAGCTCAGATTTATACTGTGACTCTAGCCTCTGAAAACTGGCCTAATGCAATTAACTAATTAACAAGCTCCAGCTGCAAGTAAGTACAAGTAGAACCTTGTTTAAAGCTGATTCAAAATTCATCTTCTTATAGACCAAACAGCAACTTTTAAGTTAATTAACTAAATAAAAGAAATACTAGACTTTAAATAAAAATGAACCCTTATACGGTAGCATGGTGGTTAGCATAAATGCTTCACAGCTCCAGGGTCCCAGGTTCGATTCCCGGCTGGGTCACTGTCTGTGCGGAGTCTGCACGTCCTCCCCGTGTGTGCGTGGGTTTCGTCCGGGTGCTCCGGTTTCCTCCCACAGTCCAAAGATGTGCGGGTTAGGTGGATTGGCCATGCTAAATTACCCGTAGTGTCCTAAAAAGTAAGGTTAAGGGGGGGGGTTGTTGGGTTACGGGTATAGGGTGGATATGTGGGTTTGAGTAGGGTGATCATTGCTCGGCACAACATCGAGGGCCGAAGGGCCTGTTCTGTGCTGTACTGTTCTGTGTTCTATACTCCCTCAGTCACCAAACTCTCACTGTAGCACTCAAATGCAACAAGTTTAGCACTCCAGTGCAAACAAACCAAGTTAAATTCAGCAGAAAACATCAGCACAAATTGGCATTTCTGCTGTTATTCAGTAATTTATAGGTGTCCACAGATACCAGATTTAAGTTTATATGGAATCTCTCTCATGTCTCCCACCTTAAATGTACAAGCAGATTCTCCAACTACAGGGAAGTGTCTCTTTGCATGTGACAATTCTAATCAAAATTCTTGTTTGCTTCTTCCTTCAATTTATTGACCTGACCTAATTTTGTGTATAATTTATTAGGTTTACTTGCTCATGTATTGTGCAATTATCTATAACAAGGACATACCAAGCTCAACTTTAACATTTTATCTTGTTCCCTCAAATGAAGTAGTCTTTCTGCATCAACTTACTCCCCCTCCAGGTTGTGTTGAATTCTCTCTGGAATATGGTTCCACATGCCAGTTGTCCTTTAGTAGTGACCACATGTGAACTTAAGCATTGGATTGCAGCACAGTAGCATTGTGGATAGCACAATTGCTTCACAGCTCCAGGGTCCCAGGTTCGATTCCAGCTTGGGTCACTGTCTGTGCGGAGTCTGCACATCCTCCCCATGCGTGCGTGGATTTCCTCCGGGTGCTCCGGTTTCCTCCCACAGTCCAAAGATGTGCAGGTTAGGTGGATTGGCCGTGATAAATTGCCCTTAGTGTCCAAAATTGCCCTTAGTGTTAGGTGGGGTTACTGGGTTATGGGGATAGGGTGGAAGTGTTGACCTTGGGTAGGGTGCTCTTTCAAAAGAGCCAGTGTAGACTCGATGGGCCGAATGGTCTCCTTCTGCACTGCAAATTCTATGATAAATTCTTTGATTGCAGGGGCAAATGCGCTTTTACAGTAATGGGGTGCTGAATAGTGATCAGAGACATGATTGTTGATGGGTTTTTCTCTTCCCGAACTCAAAACACAAAAGTATATTCTTGTGTTTGTGTTACAAATCAATTGGCTGAGCACGGACCAGATATTTAACCCAGCATCTTGGCTGGCTGCCTGAATGGTTCAGCTGCTTAATACCCGAACCGACTAAGTCACTAGAGTCTTCTGGTGTCTTGTGAAAATGAAGTACAATTCAGATTACAATCTAATAATACAAGATTTGTAAACTAAGATATAAGCATTTGGTTATAATGGACCTGTAAGGCATCCAAGTACTGCTGTAACAGCACATACCCTGCTGTAACAGCACATACCCTGCTGCAGCCTGACACTCACGTGGAGTAATGAGGTTGCGACACAGCATATTGTCAACAGACTGTCAACTAACTTTAGAGCCATGGCTCTTAAACTGGGTCTTCAGATTTCCCAGGAGTCTATAAAATAATCCAAAAGGAATGTGGCGACTAGGGGCTTTTCACAGTAATTTCATACTTGTGACAATAAAAGATTATTACTATTATTGAAAGTGCCTAATGAGGCCGGCTTGGTGAACTTGGAGGGGGGGTGGCATGGTGGCACAGTGGTTAGCACTGCTGCATCACAGTGCCCGAGGCCCCGGGTTCAATTCCGGTCTTGGGTGTCTGTGTAGAGTTTATATTTTCTCCCCATGTTTCGGATTTCTTCCAGGTGCTCCGGTTTCCTTCCACAGTCCAAAGATGTGTAGGTTAGGTGGATTGGCCATGCTAAATTACCCGAATGTCCAAAGATGTGTAGGTTAGGTGGGGTTATGGGGATAGGGCGAGTGAATGGCCTATGTAGGGTGGCTCTTTCAGAGGGTGGTGCTGGCTCGATGGGCCTATATCATAAGAAACGGGGAGCACACATGGAGGAGTGCTGAGAGTGGGTGCTGACAGCGGTATGAAGATCGTCAGAAATAAACCCACAATTATCAAGGTGGGAGTTGGGCACCAGATGAGTTCAGCCTTATTCAATGGAGGTGAGTGTTTCACATTTAAACACCAATACTTCAATTCAAAGAAATAGCTGTTGTCCTTTAAGTATCATTCAACCACTCTTTACATGCAGCACTTTCATATTATGTTTACATTTCATAATTTAGTTTGGGGGGGGGGGGGGGGGGGGGGGGGGTGGGAGACCCCCGATTATGAATATATTTAAAGAGAGGGTCATTCAACCAAATAAATTAAATAATTAGTAGTGAAGTGTGTCACTAGGCTTTTGATAAACAGGTGGCAAGCATCACTTAGAAAACATTGAAACCGTTAACCTGTTAGAAAGGTTTATAGTAAATAATTGAGTCTGTAAGTAGTGCAGTTGATAAGAACAGTTGTATTTTCTCTCTTGGCACTTGGATTTGAAACTAGTGCTAGCAGATGAGATGAAAATGTCCGGTCTCTGATTCTACAAGGGCAAAATCAGTTTCCCAATCTCAACATAGTTTCAGTGAGCAGAAATCCAAGTGACATAATAATCTTTTATTAGTGTCACCAAGTAGGCTTACGTTAACACTGCAATGAAGTTACTGTGAAAATCCCAGAGTCGACACACTCCGTCACCTGTTTGGCTACACTGAGGGAGAATTCAGAATGTCCAATTCATCTAACGAGCACATCTTTCGGGACTTGTGGGAGTTAACCGGGCCACCCGGAGGAAACCCACGCAGACACGGGGAGAACATGCAGACTCCGCACAGACAGTGACCCAAGCCAGGAATCAAATCTGGCGCTGTGAAGCAACATTGTTAACCTCTGTGCTACCGTGCCACCTAAAATATGCAACCTCACTCTAAAGCTATAAAGATGCTGGAATGAGAAGTAAAAAGAAGGAATTAGTGCAGAAGTGAGTGATTGTTCTGCAGCTGAGATTAAAGTGCATTCTTGGCGTAACATGAAGGAAGCTTTACTCTGCAGCTATGCTCTCCTATTTGACATTGATAATGGTGCCAGACTGAAAAACAACTTCCAATCTCCAGCACATTAATATTAGCATAAATATCACCTCAGAATAAAAATTCAAGAAAAATGAAAAAATTAATATCCCTCGCCACATGCTCTGTGCTATATGACACTTGATTTTTACAATCCAATGCTGGAAGAGAATGCTTCTTTAAAGGTAAGCAAACTTTTCTGCACTGATTTAGAGCTAGCTGCTCTGAAGTCAAATAGGTTTAAACTGTCATTTCCCCAAGTGCCATTTATTTTGGCGAGCTCTATTGATTGTTTTTTTATTTTCTGCATGCAGAAAATGTAGCTATTTCTAAATAATAATGCATATCTATTACAACTCCCCCCAACTATGAAAAACACACATGAAAGAGAACCTTCAAACGTGCTTATTCAGTGATTCAAAAAGCATTTTTGAATGATTTTATAACATGATCACAAACTATTTCTGATGGGAGCATTCTTCTTCAATTTCAGTATATTTTTAAAGTATTAAACCCAAAATATTTTATACTGGAATAATCTAACATTTTTAATTACTAAATTAGCCAAATATGACTACCTCTGCCCCATTGATGTGTAGTGTAACAACGCTGCTTTAATCTTTGATGGCTACAGTAACACAAGCTGTCTTTGTAAATCAATATAAATTCTGAAAAGTGACAGATCATAATCTGTAAGACACTTTAAGATATTGCATGTCAACTGGGGGTTTTACCATACGAGACAGCAGGCACATTATTGCAATTGTAAAAAAAAAACTATGCATAGACATGCTACAGCATGGAACGAACAGTGTGTAAGTGCAGAAAATAAAAATAAAATTCACAGGCCAATGCAATGCCTGTCCTTTGGAAATTTATCGTCTCTAAATATACTCAAAGATCTTGCTTGAAACAGAACGAAGGTCACTGGTTATGGTTATGTATGATTACTGGACACATTTAACATAATAAGAATATACACATGTTGAGCTGCAAAATAACTAAAAACACATTTTCTTTCCCTTCTCCTTTATTGTATGTAAAGCATATTTTCCAACAGCACTCAGATTCAACATTTTGATTACCTTACAAAATGAGAAATGCTGCTGCTTGCACTTGTACCTTCTGTTTGAGTGCACAGTTTAGGTGACCCTCCACGTAGGGAAAATACAGAGGTTATATCTTAACAAACTTCACTAAAGAAAATTCTGAAAACATTTTGGAAACAGAACCAATCAATTCTAATTTCTAAACTTTCACTTTCAGTCAACAACAGAAAAAGGTCCCTTCCAACTTCTATCTTCACCACAAAGTGTTGTTATCTTGTGGTGGTGTCAGGAGCTTTATCTCTCTTTCAACTGACAACACAGACAATTCAGTTAAAATTGGAAAAGAATCCCACTTCAGTTGAGTAAATAAATAATCAATACTCATCTAAATGTAAATGAGAAACTAGCACCCTCTGATAACAAGGCGCTGATCAAAGATCCAATTTTCTCCAGACAGTTGGATGCAACCAAATCACCATCATCCACTCTTAAACTAATGGATAAAAATCGTACTTAACGGAGCAGATCACCAGAGATCAACGAAGTTTCAGGTTTTGCCCACTTCACATTTCACTAGGTTGGCTATCACTCACTTTACAAACCCTTTTGACCAGTTTTTTCCAGTTTGAACCATTGAAATCAGCTCCAGTCTTCTTGTGAATGCGTTAAAAATATTATTTACTATAGCCAAAGCTGTAAATGATAATTCTGAAAACTGCTCTCTAACGTAAGTAAACATCTCAGTAAATGCAAACTGTTAAATCGCATCCTTTATGGAAAATAGCTGGAACAGTGTCAAATTTGAGTTGATTTCAATTCCAATATTCATGTTTCAGGAGTCCAATATTAAATTCAAGGAACCAACAAGGCCAAAATGCTGTGTGTCACAATGGCTAAAATAATGTCCTGCTGCTACATGCCGTTAACATAGTTTGTAAATATGATGTAACACAGTATTCACAACAAAGAATACAGCTGAGGGTTGTCCTTCAATTGCTGAGAGATACACCTCATAGCATTTCAACGTCAATGGCCGGCAGAACAAAAAACAGCTCTGAGATCAATCAGTGGCCCTGTTTCATTTAAGAAACACAGAAATCAGCCCATGCAATTGAAATCAGAGTTTGTGCTGTCTCAAACAGCTGCTCTTGGACCTATGAAGAGTCTGATGCTGGATGCGGAGCGGGAATCATGTTCCTCTTCTCGATATTAGTAATATTCTACCAGCAGAAGTACAATGAACCTGCTGCTTATGAGACATTAAATTAACTCTAAAACCTTGAGAAAACACCAGTTTGCACCGCTCTGATTCTTTGATTTCCCATACCACCATCCTCCCAATCTTGCTACAAGACCAAGCAACTGGTTCAAATTGTGGATTTTTACTGACTCATGTTCTTTAGCTCACTGGGCTAAATCGCTGGCTTTTAAAGCAGACCAAGCAGGCCAGCAGCACAGTTCGATTCCTGTACCAGCCTCCCCGGACAGGCGCCGGAATGTGGCGACTAGGGACTTTTCACAGTAACTTCATTGAAGCCTACTCGTGACAATAAAGCGATTTTCATTTTTCATTTATCAAAAATAAATTTAGAGTACCCAATTCTTTCTTTTCCAATTAAGGGGAAAGTTAGCTACACGATCATGGATATCTTTGGGTTTCTGTGGGTGGGACCCATGTAAACACAGAGAGAATGTGCAACCTCCACACGGCCAGTGACCCGTGGCTGGGGTAGAACCTGGGTCTGCGGCAGTGCTAACCACTGTGCCACCGTGCCACACTTACTGACACTGAAAAAAAATTTGATAAGCTCAAGATTTATATGCCTGAGTATTGCTGAAAAAAGAAACACTGTTGAACCATTTCATCTTGCACTCATCAGGACAGCCACAAGAACCTCAAAATTTCAAAGGGGGACATGATACAATTAGCCAGTCATTCAGACGTGTGGGCTATGCGCCTGCATTGAACTTCATCTACCACATTACTCTTTTAAAAAAAAATCAGAATACCCAATTCCTTTTTTCCTACTTAAGGGGCAAGTTAGTTTGGCCAATCCACCTACCCTGCGTATCTTTAGGTTGCGAGACCCACGCAGAAACGGGGAGAAATTGTCAGGATTGAACCCGGGTCCTCTGTGACGTGACGCAGCAGTGCTAACCACTGTGCAACCGTGCCACATTACTCATTTGTGTGGTAGAGAGAATGGCTTCATGGCAGCATCCTGTTAGTGAAAAGCAGCACTTGGGTTGACACTGCATAGTAGCAGCGTGAAACGGCTAGCTTCACCAGTTGCTCAAATTGTACAGGCACTTTATCCTTCCAGACTAGAGGGAGACTGGGCACTTTTCAGGTCCAAAAGTGGCAGCCTTAGGCCAATTCATGAGTATGCACGATGTACAGCGAACAATGATCTGACAGGGGTAGCCATTACCCAGCAGGATAGTTTTGATGCACCCTATTTCAGAATCAAGCCTGCATGGCGAGCAAGTAGCTTGGGACCTATTAACAAGATTGCTCAGGAAACCAACACAGATATTCACCTTTGAAATGAAACAGTCTCACAAGCTCCCTTTTCTCGACATGCTGGTTGAGAAATCTGTGAATATGTTCTCCACTACAAGCCTACCTTCACTCGTCAATTTCAGTTCCAGTAATAATGCCAGGTATATAGGCCGCACATCTTAAAAACAGCTACATTGCATCAAATGTAGCTGATTGCAATAGGCAGAGTACTGATCAGACCCAACCAACCTATACTTGCAAAACAACATAACGTCTAATGTTAGAAGTGATCCTGCGATTGGGCAGTATTTGCTAAACAATCTAGAGTTTGCCAAGAATTACGCCGCTAACAAACTTAAAATAGTCAGGCTTGCAGTGCCGCATACTAATGCTTGCTAGAAACTACATATATTTATATGCAGGGACGTGTCCTCTGCAAACAAAAGGAATATATCCAGACCTTTTCTGGATAAACAAAAGCATGGAGGCAATAGCTCCCTGGTGCATTCACCATGGGAACATCTTGACCATTCAGAGCCAACTTGCCAACCAATCAGCACCTCTTTTCTCATGCATTAGAAATTGTTATTTCCTTTGAAATTTGGTTTCTGTCCTGATGAGTGCAAGACAAAAAACTTTGACAGCGTGTCTCTTTTTTCAGCAATACTTAGTTCTGTGCTACGAAACAATGATTTATATGCTTGATTTGGGCTAGGGTAGTACTTCAACATTGAAGTGAACATAATGAGCTAACCCAGAACACCATGCAGTAAAGCAAACTGACCATTTTCACTTTAAATCCTGTTTTTGTCTCCGTTATTATATTAATCCAAATATTTCAAAACTTAATTTTCCTGGATGATTGACATTTTGTTACAAACCAGTGTAAATTACAAGTTTATCTAACTGGGCACCCTGGTTAACACATCTTCAGCAGTAAATTATGAACTAAAGAACATGAATGCATTTTAATACTTATTTGTTGCAATATAGTAATTAAGATAACAATCCACGACACCAAGCTTTTGGCTTCTAAATGAAGAATTATGAATTAATAACTCTCATACTGTATAATGCTCATTGTTCTAAAGTCTCTTCAGACAGCAGACAGCCCTGGAGAAACACCGCTCTAAGATGTCCCATGGTTCAATCCCCTCTGCTGCCTGGAACCAGATGCAGCCAAGTGCATATCAAGAGATTCACAACTGTTTTGTAAAGGAGTTTTTGCAAGGAGGCAGCATGGAGAAAGGGTCAAATCATCATCTATTCCGAGTCCAAGAAATATATTACACTTCAGTTTCACAAGGCTTTGCCAAAAGAGAAGTTTGGTCAGTTTATTTTCTTTCCGATTTGCAGGAGAACAAGAATTTGCTTTCAATGTCCTTACCTATTGGTGCCCCACTTTCTGAATTCAGTTCTATGTCATGGAAACAAAATGCAGAGTGACAGGATTTCCAGTTGTGTCAGGGGTTTCTGACACCTGCTCCAGTGCAGTAAAACAACTCCACTTCAAACCAATTCCAGCTAACATTTTACTGACAGCTGAAGTGATCTGGGCTGAAAACCTAACTCTCAGTAAATCTAATATAATGAATATTTTTAACATACATTATATTGCCTTGGGAAAGATACATTTCATGCTGTAAACACTTCTACTGGCTGTGTTAATATCCATGGAAAAAGAAATAGCTTTCACTGCCAAATCAAATACACTCATGATAGTTTGTTTCTGTTTTCCAATCTATTTCAACTCCGTGTCATATATCACTATTCTAACCATATCCAAGTTTGAGACTATAAAGTGTACATCAAAACAAAGCGCTTCTAGAAATGATTTGTTTAAGATAAAGTGAACATCTGAGATGATGACTTTTATAACCACAGGGTTTTTGTTTAGAAAGTCAAAATAATAATAAGATTATCAAGTAGTGTTGGTTCTACATGAAGCAAATGCAGTATTATTTTCCGAGGTAAGTTCCTTCTGGGAGTTTTGCAACTAAGAGGAATGATGTATGGGATCATATGTGGTTAAATACAGAATACCCAGCTCTGGGAAGCAGAATTATTAAGCAATCCACATCTTTTCCTTCAGAATGGGTCTTTGGCCACCAAGAACATATTCTTGCTAGGTTCAATTATCAAGAGTAGAAGGAATCTGATAAGAGGCGAGATTAAAATAATTGGCAAAAACAGAAACAATAGCGCTGCCAAAACGTATGCCTAGCTGCAGAGTGAATACATTTAGAGAATATGTAGACAGTGAGGTCAAAATGCCCTTACACAAGTTCAACAAACCAGGAAATGCAGTTGCTAACAGCATACTTCTCTAATGAAGAGTATCTTAAACAAGAAAGATATTGGGGCGCGAACAAAATCCCAAAGCTGCATGTTTCACGGCACTTGCAGCTATAAAACGCGACTTGCCTCAATTGTGAACGCACAGCCGAGGCTGCACATAGCCCCGTTTTGTACACCCCATTTTGTACACGGAGGAGCTCCGCTCGTTGGAACTCCTCTGCGTCGAAAGAGATTTGGACACCAATTAAAAATGGCATCCCGATCTCCAAGGCCCCTGAAGTGACCCCTGGCCCCTCCCCAACACGCGTGCAGAGCACCCCAGCCCGATTGCACCCATGCAAAGAATGCCACCTTGGCGGTGCCAACTTGGCACCCTGGCAGTGCCCCGCTGATCTGGCAGTGCCACCTGGGCATCTTGGCAGTGCCAGCCTGGCAACCAGGCGACACTACCAGGGTGCCACGCTGCCAGTGTCAGGGTGCCTAGGTGGCACCAGCATGCTAGGGTGCCACCCTGCCCAAAGGATATGCACCTGGGGGCCTTCCATCCTGTTTGCCTGACACTTCAAATAACCTGTCACCACATTTATTAAAATATAAGGTGCCATTTAAACCAGTCAATGCATATGCATCACAACTGTTTAGGAATCCAATGCTGTCCATATCGAGTGAACTTTAAACTTTGGTAGTCGAACACTAAAAAGCCACCGGTGCGAGTTACCAATCTAAATTTTGTTTTGTCTTCAATGAAGGGGAGAATCAGGTGGCATTGCAAAAATGGCAACCAATTTGCAACCAGTCATTTTACACTTCCCAAAGTTGAAAGATGCCCCCAGATTTGGATCAATTGTATATTTAGTACAGAAATTTTCAAGTGCAATATTTACAGATATTTGATTTGTTTCGCTATATAAAAAGGTGAGAGGAGAAATTGAGCAGATTCTATAAATGAGAAAATATTATTCTTGAACTTTCGCACCAAAGACTAAGCCATCCAAGAAAGGAAAGCCTGCATATGGACAACTGCAGTTTATTATCAATGCCTGCATTTAATGGTCAGGAGTTCATGCAAAATGACCCACACAAACCCAACACTTTACAGTGATCATTCGATTTATTGGAATATCGCGGTTATACTTTCCAACCATGTAATGTTCTTGTTGGATGGCCTCATTTATTACAAGAACACTTGTAGCTAAAGTTATGATTTCTTAACGTTAACTGTGGGTAAACTATATACAAAACAGATTAAAAAACAGCAAAGCAACCTCTCTCTTCAATTTCCTCCAGCCAGTCTGAGGCCAGCTAACTTTAACATTCACTTATATACTCATGAAACTCCTAGTGGTCAGTCGGTGAATTACAACACAACTATGCTATCACTACGAACCCAACCATTTGACAAAGATATTTAAAGTCTTTAAACACCTTCTAAGACTTTATTCCATTTTTGCTTGTTAATTTAAAACATAAGGCATTTCTTAGAGATTAACAAAATGGTGAGATAAATTGCAGCATATTTAAAAGTATATTTACCTCCAATGTGAAATTTATTATTTTCAAATGGGTAAAGCTAGGGTTAGGTGCCGTGAATGTGTTGGAATTGTCAAGCTCTGAACAACTTTCAATGTTTATTTATTATATGGTTTGTTTAATTGATTGCCGGAAAGGTATTTTAATGTATTGATTTACACCCTGCTGCGAGAACTTTTCTAAATCTATATATTTAAAAAAAATGTATTTTTCTTGATGTTTCCAGGTTTTGCAATTATTGCATCAAAGCAAAAGAAAAAGGGAGAAAAAAACATATCAATGCAAAACAGGTACGGCAGATAACATGAGTCATTGCAAACACGAGAACAAATAAGACTGGATGAGTCAGGGATAATATCCCCAACATGGTCCCTTCATGGATACAAGATCCGTCTGCACCAGTGCAGGAAACAGTTAATAGCAGAGTTACATCATACGTATAGCTTCAAAGAAAAGTAACACAGGAATCCAAAACTCGAGAACCCCAGAGCTAAAGGGGAATTACACCGACACTTGTAATGCAATCAAACTCCCTTCCTACACAGGACCGAGCAGACAACCATCATAGAACGACAAGACAACAAGAAAATCTCAGACCTCAGACCCAGGGTTGACCATAGAAAATTAAAAGAGCAAATAATAAAGAGCAAAGCCGTGAGCGACTAAACCCCATCCTTCGGGTCCCAGATCCAAACGAGGAACAGGCTGCCGGACCATCAAGCATTGACACATCCCCTCGGGGAACACCAAAATAGCCATAAGGCCAGAGGTTAAGAAGGATATCATCAGATTCAAGTTGGAAGGCGGGAACCCCGTCCCAGAGGCGCTGTTAGGGCACCCCCCGAAAGGGAGGGAGGACCAGCCAACCTCCGTATAGCACCAGTGAACCCACTTCGACAATCAGGATCACTTAGGAAAAAAAAGGGTAGGGCTACCAGAAGATCACTTATCAAACATGCCTGTTCATTTAACCATAGCACCAAGACCCACCATCTTAGCATCACAAGTAGCCTGGAAGATACCCTGCATAAAGTGAGGGACACAGCAGGAGCCACAACTCTGGGGTCTCACAGGAGGATTAAAAAGGATGAAGAGAAAGAGCAAGAACTATTAGAACTAATCATTCAGATAACAGATCTACCTGAGCTGCCGCCCAAGGCATTCAAAAATGGACGAGAGCCTGACAGCTGAATTACAAGGGGACCTCACTCCTACCCGGAGAAAGAGAAAAGGACAGCTCTTAGGTAAACGCTCAGTCTGTTCTAAATTCATTGCTCACTGGGTGCCAAACCCAGCCAGATTGGGCTCCCTCTAGGGATGCCGTGAAAGAGAGCACCCCAGCTCCTTGGGGACAACACAAACCACCCCCCTCCCTCCACACAAGAATTTTCAGACATTAGAAGGCCCAAATACCCTTAAGATAAAGAATAAACACATTGCACAAATCCCGCATTCAACATTTGACTTAACATGATATGAACTTGTTAAAAGCAGGATAATCAATGACACCGGTCATAACACCCACATTATTCACTTTCCTGCAAACGGAAACAATTGACAGCAACATGATCAACTGGGTGCAAAGTCTAATAATCTAGATGCAGAAATGCAAGGCAGTCCTCAGGATAAAAATGTCTTCACTGATGCACAAAGAAAACCAAAATCAGAGCAGGATCAGGATCAATGAGCACGCTTCAGGATCTCTCAAGGATTCTAATGATTGAAGCACAAGGCACCATTACTTCCACCATGCAGTCTGGCCAGAACCCAGGCAGTTAACAACCGAGGCTCCAGCCGGGAGGGGGATGGGACCAGGCTCAGCAGCACTCCTATTGTTCCCCTCTCTCCCTCCCAACTACAACAGAATCGACTGTAGGCCATGCAGCAGGAACACGTCGAGAGGAAGGCTCCCACCAGGGACAGTGCTCTCCTCGTGCACCCCCATAAAAACATCCTGCAACTCTTGGAATTGGGCCGTGACAGCCTGTGCCTCAGAGTCAAGATTTTCAGCCAGAACTGCAAGTTCACAGGCAACTATCATCTGTCAATGCACATCCCACAGTCAGGGCGGGAGCAGGCTCAAACACAACTGCACCACAAAGGCAGGGTGTCAACCCAACTCCTTCCAGCCGCCACAAACAAACGAGGATTTAAACATTCTAATTCGGCACTATCATGCAGAAACACCGACCAATAATTCTCAGGACACAGTGCAAACTACGAAAGCCAAAAAAATACAAAAAATAAATGTGTACAAGAATGAAGAAGGGCAAGTGAGTGAAGTGACAATTGCCGATCATATCGAGGATAGTGATCACAAGTCAGTTAGATTGAATATTACCATGGAAAAGGACAGAGATAAAGCAGGAGCAAAAATGTTGAACTGGGGGAAAAAGCATATTTTGCAGAAATGAGAAGGAACTTACTTGGCTGAGGTGGATTGGTCAGTCCTGCTCGAGGGTTAATCAGTGGAAAACCAGTGGGAAGCACTAAAAGGAGGTATCCTAAATGTACAAAGTAGACATGTCCCTTCCAATAATAATAATAATAATAATTGAATTCCATTTAAACCGGTTCAGCCCAACCCCCCAGTACGTCTATATCCTTCTGTATCATCTGCGAGCCTACAACATTCATGTCTAAATCATTTATATGAACCACAAACAGCACGGGTCGCAACACTAATCCCTGTGGGACTCCACTGGACACAAGCTTCCAGCTGAAAAATTATACCTTGACCATCACCCTCTGCTTCCTGCCACTCAGCCAATTCTGGATCCATTTTGCCAAATTTCCTTGGATCCCATGGGCTCCTACCTTTGCTATCAGTCTCCCATGTGGGACTTCATCTGAAGTCTACAGCCTACATCAAATGCATTTCCCTCAGCTACACACCTGGTCACCTCCTCGAAAAATTCAATCAAGTTGGTCAGACATGATCTCCCCCGAACAAAACCATGTTGACTGTTCTCGATCAATCCCTGCCTCTCCAAATGCAGATTCATTCTGTCTCTCCAAATTGCTTCCAATAGTTTCCGCACCACTGAGGTTAGACTTATTGGCCTGTGGTTTCCTGGTTTATCCCTTCCGCCTTTCAGGTATAATGGTACTACATTGACTATCCTCCAGCACCTCCCCTGTGGCTAGAGAGGAATTGAAAATTATTGCCAGCGCCGATATTTCCTCCCTTGCCTCACTCAACAGCCTGGGATACATGTCATCTGGCCCTGGAAATTTGTCTAATTTTAAGCCTCCCAGACCACTCAAAAACTCCTCTCTATCTTTTTAATTTTATCACAGTCCTTCTCCATAATTTCTATTGCTATGGGCAGGGTTTAGAGAACCCCAAAATGTATCATGGAGTTCACCTGACCCACATCTTTTAATAGATTGTGGTATGGGGAGCACACGGCACACTCTTACAGGTGTGGTAGAGCAGAAATGGAAAAGTATTTTTTAAAGCAAAACAATGTTTATTCTATGAACTCATGTTAACCTTTTTAAAACATAGTGAACATCTTAGCAACCATTAATTCAAATACAACCCTCAAAGACTACAACACTAAGTAATCCTTTAAGCTTTCCTTTTAACATCCATACAACTTAAAAACAAAACCTTTAACAGAAGCACATTAGGTTTACATTCACTACTGAGAACATTTATAATTCTGAATTCACCAAATGATCAAGAGATAGTCTTTTGATGGCAGAGAGAACAGCAATACACCTGCTTGGTCTGGCTTCAGCTCCAACACTGAAACCAAAACTAATACACACCCTGCAGCAAACGGCCTAAAGTGAAAGTAAAAAGCTGACAGACAGCCTAGCTCCACCCACACTCTGACATCACTGATAAACACCCATTTCTTAAAAGTACATTTCTTATAGGTACTCTGACATGACACCTCCCACCAAGAAAAAAAATAAACCATCAATTTCAAGATGGTTTAATTTTTCAGCTTTTCACTATCCTTTACAAATGCACACAGTAAACATACTTTTTTGTTTCAAAAAAACAACACACAAATAGGTATAATAATATAGTCAATTTTTCTTCATCTTCCTCCAACTGGAATCCTTCCTGATTGACGGTCTCTTTGAACAAGAAGTTCTCTGCACGATCCATCCATTTCTCTACGTCTCGGCATTTCTCTTTAAAGTCAGATACTTTAGTTCTATCTGATCACAGAGTCCCTTATAATTCTCCAACACAAGAGCATTGGTTATCACAGCTTTCAGGCAGTTAAATGCTTGTTGAAAGTCCGCTGTCCACTGAAATTTTCGACGTTTCCTCAGCAAGTCTATCAGTGGAGCAACCATGCACAGACATTTTTCACCAATGTTCGATCAAATCCACTCATGCCAAGAAATCGCATTATTTCATTTTGTCTCAAAGGTACCGTAAACTCCTCAATAACTGTTGGTTTCACATCCCGTCTGACCATTTGACCCTGTCCGATTGTATGGCCAAGGAAAATGACTTGGGCTTTTCCAAATTCACTTTTGGCTAGGTTTATCACCAAACCCGCCTCCTGAAGTCAGTCAAATAACTCCATCTGATGTTTTAAATGTTCTGTCCATGTCTGGCTGAAAATTACCAGATCGCCGATGTATACCGCACAATTGGGTAATCCTGAAATTACTTTGTTAGTTAACTGTTGAAATGTGGCAGGGGCCTTTTTCATATCAAATGGTATAACTTTGAATCAGTATATAACATTGGGAGTCACAAAAGCTGAAATCTCCTTCGCCCTTTCGGATAAAGGTACCTGCCAGTAACTTTAAAGTAAATCCAGTTTGGAAATAAAAGCTGATTGTCCCACTTTCTCAATGCAATCCTCCAAACTGCATTAACCTTTCTATAGTCCACACACAACCGTTGGGTACCGTCTGGTTTGGGTACCATCACTATGGGTGAGTTCCATTGGCTGCAACCCACTTCAATTATGCCATTTTTAAGCATACTCTCAATCTCTTGGTTAACCTGTGCCAGTTTTAAAGGGTTAAGTCTATATGGATGTTGTTTGATTGGAACAGCATTTCCCACATCTACATCATGTATAGCCATTTTAGTACTTCCCAATTCATCTTGACAAACTTGCCCATGTGATATCAATAACGCTTTCAGGTCAGTCCGTTTTTCCTCTGGAAGGTAACTCAACAATTTATCCCAATTTTTAAGAGCATCCTCGTTTTCCAATTTAATTTGAGGTATGTCAAATTCAGTCATCTGGATTTGGTTCGTCAATTTGAGTTAGAATCATTACAACCTCCTTTTTCTCTCCTTCCCTTTCAAAGTATCATTTAAACATATTCACATGACACACTCGGTGAGTTTTCCTTCTATCTGGTGTTTTTAAACTACATAATTCACCTCACTTAATTTCCTTTCAATCTGATAAGGTCCACAAAACCTAGCTTTTAAAGGCTCACCTACCACTGGTAACAACACTAAAACTTTATCTCCACTGGCAAAACTACAAACTTTGGTTTTCTTGTACGCCACCCGTTTCATCACATTTTGTGCAACTTTTAAATGTTGTCTAGCCAATTCACCTGCTCTTTATAATCGTTCCCTAAATTTTGACACGTAATCCCATAATGTAATTTCCAACTTCTCACTCACCAATTTTTCCTTAATCAATTTAAGTGGTCCTCTCACCTCATGACCAAAAATTGGTTCAAAAGGACTAAATTTGGTTGACTCATTAGGTGCATCCCTAATTGCAAACAGTACAAACGGAATTCCTTTATTAAAGACATTGTCTTTAATGTCTGATGCCACCTTTCTAACACTCCCTGCGATTCTGAATGGTACGCAGTTGATTTAAATTAAATTTATTCCTAAGCTATCCATGACTTCTTTGAATTACCACGGTAAAATTTGATCCTTGATCCAATTGTATTTCTGTGGGTAGTCCATATCGAGTAAAGAATTTAAGTAACTCCTCCACACTCTTTCTAGCTGTAATATTAATTACTGGAATGGCCTCTGGAAACCTAGTAGACACATACATCATCAAAGGATATTGATTCTCATTTTTTGTTTTAGGATGCAGTCCTATGCAATCAATTAGGACCCGTGTAAATGGTTCCTCAAATGCTGCAATGGGCATTAAAGGGCGCTGGTTTATCACTACTTGAAGTTTCCCTATCATTTGGCATGTGTGACATGATTGACAAAATTTAACTATATCTTTATGTAGTCCAGGCCAATAAAAACGTTTTTGTATTTTAGCTCACGTTTTCCTTATTCCCAAATGATCTCCCACTGGTACCTCATGTGCAACTCGCAACACCTCCTTTCTAAACCCTACCGGCAATACTACTTGATGAACATCTGCCCACTTTTCATCCACCTGCATATGTAAAGGTCTTCATTTTCTCAAGGCATCACTTTTATGGTAATAACACTCTGGTATACACTCAGATTCCTCTTCCGCATATGCTTTCTGATACATCCGTTTTATTTCTACAACTTTTTGTTGTAACTCCGCCAATTTTCCTGAACTAAAAATATCCGCCTCATCCTCCACGTGTTCTTGTTCTTTTTCAACCATCTGACCAAAAATCGTTTCTGATAATTGCACTTCAACTTCATCTTCACTCTTTGATTTCTCCTCTTGTCTTAACCTCTGACTTCGCGACCATGTTACTACACAATCCGGAAAAATCTCAGGATATTTGTCTTTCAGCTCTTCAGTTGTCTGACTTTCCACTGGTTTATCAAAAACAGTAGGCATTACTCCCACCTGTGATCCAGCTATATCATTACCCAAGATAAACTGTATTCCCGAACAAGATAGTTTCTCTATTACTCCTACTACCACTTCACCACTCTTCACTGGACTTTCCAACATTACCTTGTGTAATGGAACACTCTCACCCTGAATTCCACATATTACCACCTTTTCTGGCAACATTCTTCCCAAACTACATAACTCCTCATCTCTTAACATTAAAGATTGACTAGCTCCCGTATCTCTCAAAACTGTGACTTCTTTACCTGCTCCTCCTGATTCACGAGTAAACTTTACCCACACAAGTAAATTCTTTAAAGAGATTTGGCACCTTCTTATCAATCACCTCTTGATCAGGCTGTACAATCTTTTGCACCTCCTTCGCTTCGCTTGGGCTTTCCTTTACCACTTTAACAAACCCACTGTCTTATCCTGTTTTACCACATCAGCCTTCCCAGTGCTTTTCTTCAACCACCAACACTGTGACTTTACATGGCCTAATTTATTACAGTGAAAACATTTGAACTTTTTCATTTCTTTTCCACCCTCCTGGATTTCTTTTTTAATCTGAGGTACACTCTCCTTATTATCGCCCATCAGATCACCTTTACCTTTACCACTTGAGTATTTCTCATGTCCCCAGTTTCTATCCCTCAAAGGCTGAAACTGATGTCGGAAACCAAGCTTTGATTTCTGAACTAAGTCATAATCATCTGACATTTCTGCTGCTAATCTCACAGTTTTAACCCTCTGCTCTTCCACGAGTTCTCACTACATCAGGAATTGAATTTTTAAACGCGTCCAAAAGTATAATTTCTCCGAGAGCTTCATACGTTTGGTCCATTTTCAAAGGCCTTATCCATCTATCAAAATTACTCTGTTTGATCCTTTCAAACTCCATGTACGTTTGACCAAATTTTTTCCTTAAATTTCTAAACCTTTGTTTGTAAGCTTCAGGCACTAGTTCATATGCACCCAAGTTGGATTTTTTCACCTCCTCATGCATCCCAGATACCTCCCCCAGGAGTGATGCAAACACGTCACTAGCCCTACCTACCAGCTTTGTTTGAGTCAGTAATACCTACATGCCCTTTTTTTCATTTGTTTAGCCACCTTCTCAAATGAAATGAAAAAGGCTTCCACCTCCTTGTCGCCAAACCTTGGCAATGCTTGTACATATTTAAATAGATCCCCACCGAGCCTTCAACTATGACACTATCCTCATCACTATCATCCAACTGTAAGTTTCCCTTTACATCCGCCAATTTTAACTGACTGTCATGTTTCATGGCCATTTTCTGAAGTTCAAATTCTCTCTCTATCTTTTTCCCTGATCTGTATCTCCCTTTCTCTTTCTTTTTTTCTCTCTCTCTCTTTTGCATTCAAGCTGCTTTAATTCTTTCTCATGCTCCATTTGTTTAATTTGTAACTGAATTTTTGCCATTTCCAATGAGTCAAACTGTATCTCAGGTAACTTTAAATGCTTAGCCACCATCATGATTAATCTCATCTTTTCGCATTTTGTCAGGTAATGTTAACTGCAATGTTTTTGCCAAATCTAAGTCTGCTTTTCGTCTCTGTCTGTAAGGTACTGCGTGTGACCGTCTCCAACCCCAAAAACTTGAGCCTCTGAAAGAGCCATTGGCCACAACACACTCCCTACTAAAATACCACACCTGAAAAGCAACCACAATATGCTCACCCCTCACTGTCTTTAAGTTCACTAAGATAATTCAATAGGTAGACATTTATCCTGGACGAGCCCCCAATTTGTTATTGGCCAGGGCTGATAGAACCCCACAGTGTATTGTGGAGTTCACCTGACCCACCATTTTTAATAGATTGTGGCATGGGGAGCACACGGCCCACTCTACAGGTGTGGTAGAGCAGAAATGGAAAAGTATTTTTTAAAGCAAAACAATGTCTATTCTATGAACTCAAGTTAACCCTTTTAAAACATACAGTGAACATCTTAGCAACCATTAATTCAAATACAACCCCCAAAGACTACAACACTAAGTAATCCTTTAAGCTTTCCTTTTAACATCCATACAACTTAAAACAAAACCTTTAATAGGTTTATATTCACTACTGAGAAAATTTATAATTCTGAATTCACCAAATGATCAAGAGATAGTCATTTGATGGCAGAGAGGACAGCAGTACACCTGCTTGGTCTGGCTTCAGCTCCAACACTGAAAACGGAACTGTCTGTTCCCGTTACAATTGAATCCCCTACCACTAGAGCCCTGACATTCTTCCTCCTCCCTGCTTGTGCAGCAGGTCCACCCATGGTGCCATGAAGTTGGCTGCCACTGCTTTCCCCGACCCAGTCATCTACCCCAACAGTATCCAAAACGGTCATGTCATGTTTTAGAAAGGGGGATGGTCACAGGAGACTCCTGCATTCCCTGCCTTCCACTACTCTGCCTGGCGGTCACCTATGCCCGTTCTGTTCAATCCTCACCTGTGGTGTGACCACCTCAGTTAACGTGCTACCCACTACTTGCTCAACATCATGGATGCTCCACAGTGAATCTACCCTCAGTTCTGGCTCCAAAATGTGGTTCGCCAGTAGCTGCAGTTGGACACTTTCTGTACATGTGGCTACCAGGGTCAACTGAAGCTTCCAAGATTAGCCACATAGCACACAAGGCGTGTATCACGGGTGCAAGCTCCCTTGCTATGACTACTCTAAAACCCCTCATTTATTCTCTTTTTCACAAAACATTGCTATATAAGAATTCCATTTACTCACCTCCCTTATGCTATTTTTACTTCCCTTACCTTACTTTGTTTACTTATATTACTTTATTATAATGTCTCTGACGTTCATTTATTTGTGTTGTTTCTCAATTAATCCTTTCCTCCAAAGAAAAATCTTTATAACTCTCGACTGTATCACTGTGATACTGACTGCATAGTCAATGAGAACACAAATCCGACCTTGGTATTTAGGAGACTCAACTGCTCTCAAGTCTTTTGAGCTTCACCGTCTCCCACTTTCACCTCATTCCCTGTTTTTCACCCAACTCCAAAAGCACTCTCGTTTAGCCAAGTAGCATCACAGTGCTGTCAAGCAGCAGAGTGGCATCACAGCACTGAGTGGCTTCCCTTTTTATAGACCTCAAAAACAATGCTTTGGAAACTGGATTAAACCAGTTGCCCAGTTAACCAGCTACAGTCGAGAGTGACTCAGCTAACTCCTGTTTCAGGAATGCAACTAAACTACAATAATCAATAAAGCATCTTTCATTTAATAAATTAAAAAACTAATTTAGCCTGAAGTTAAGTTTAATTACTACTTACCCATACAACTTACACTTGAACTCCATGTTTTTCACCCGACTCCAAAAGCACTCTCGTTTAGCCAAGTAGCACTCAGTGGCAATCATAAGCCAGCTTTAAAACAAAAACTCTCAATTCTGCAATCCATCCTGTGCTGTCAGGTTGTCTGACATAGAATACTGACAGAGATAAGGTTATGTATGGGGACGGACTAGAGAAGTTGGGGTTGTTCTCCTTAATATGGAGAAGATAAACAGATTTGATAGAGATATTCAAAATCATGAATGCTCTTGATACTGTGAATGAGAAATAGTTTTCAAATGGCAGAGCGGTTAGTAGTCAGGGGACACAGATTTAAAGTGATGAGCAAGAAAACAAGAACTGAAATAAGGAAACTGTTTTTCAATAGACGTTGACTTGCTGTGATGAAATGAAAATGAAAATCGTTTATTGTCACAAGTAGGCTTCAAATGAAGTTACTGGGAAAAGCCCCTACTTGCCACATTCCGGCACCTGTTCAGGGAGGCTGGTACAGGAATTGAACCGTAATTGCTGCTGGCCCACCTTGGTCTGCTTTCAAAGCCAGCGATTTAGCACGGTGCTAAACCAACCCCTTCTGGAATCTGGAATGCACTGCCAGGAAGGGTGTTGGAAACAGATTCAATTGCAACTTGCAGAAAGTAACTGGGTGAGTACTTGAAGGGGAAAAAAAACAGCGCTATGGGGAAAAATTGGTAAGTGAGAAATAGTTGCAGCTCTGTCGACACACAGAGTGAGCCGGCACACATTCTGTGGCTAAATGGCCTCCTTGCTGGCATTCTCGAATTATATGTCAGAGCATTTGCCAATGAATTATTGAAAAATCAAAATAATCGTATTTGGTTCCAACCAGCAAGTTTTGTAATGTTGTTCTGATTCTCCAAGCACTTTAGGGCTGAACCTGAATGTGTGCTCCTTTATGACCTCAAGGTGAGCTTAGAATGCCACCCTATCTTTTGTAATTCTGATTACTTTTACCTGTTCATGATGTGGAAATGCCGGCATTGGACTGGGGTGGGCACAGTAAGAAGTCTCGCAACATCAGGGAAAGTCCAACAGGTTTGTTTCAAGTCACGAGCTTTCGGAGCACTGTTCCAGGCGAATGAGGAATATTTTACGTGTTCAATGCTGCTCTCCACCCTCAGGCATCTGTACTGCCACCGAAACTTTCATTAACTCTTTTGCTGACTTTAGGTTGACCTCAACAGCTTCAACAAAATCCATATTTCGCCATTCAACTTATTTTGATGCTTTTAAATGCCTTTTGGAGACTTGTTTTTTGACTGTACATTTGGTCATGATTCCTTACTCTTTTAGATTTTATTGCAGTGCAAGTGCTTTATATAAAGGAAAATTGCTATTTTAAAGGTTTGTGATTTCAGTCACGGTTAATGTGGCAAGTATTAAGGAAGAAAATAAGTAGTTCAGAAGCTTAATATTATATTTAAACGTACAAGTTTTATGATGACTGAAGACCAATTCTGTGAATAATGTATAAGCAAACCTTGCAAGTCTATCATAAATAAATGTGCAGCAGTGAAATTTAGTAACTATATAATGCAAATTCACACTTTTTCCTTTCAAACCGTTGGCCTGTGGGGTGTCTCACTTCCCAAGAGGAACAAATCACTGCATTCTGCCAAAAAATGTGAAAACTTTCACCCTGGGTACTTATGTTGCTGAAGTCACCATCCCATTTATTTTGAGAGTGGGGTGTTGTGAAACTGGGACAGTGCCAGCTCAAATTCTGCCAGGAATAAATTAGTGTCACCACCTAATACATAACTTGGATCAATTTTCACTACTACTACTCCAAGCAATATGTGGGTCTCTTGTCGCCACCGATGCTGCTCTACTTTCAGATGTATTCATCACTCTTTCCTCAACAGCTTCCTTAAGCTCTACTGGGTCCATTGGTGTGTACATGCTGGCTGCCATTCCAGGCTTAAGCCTATTATTTCTTTCCCCTTTATGCCCTCTATCATCCTTTCCTCCACAACTCCCTTCCTGTCCCCTACTTCTTTTGGCCCTGAACCTCACCATGTCCTGTCATCGATCCATGTCACCTTCAATTTCTCCCCAGTTCCTTTGTTCCTCCACTCCCACACACCAACCCATCCCTACTCCTGGGTAGGAATGATATTTCTTTGTCTTCGATTCACCTATGAACAAGGTTCTTGCTATCCACAGTCTTACTGTTGGTTGCAGTAACATCCTGGCTTTGTCTGAAACCTGAGGTGATATCTTGTCTCTTGCCAAAGCTTCTCAATCGGTCTACATTTTTCATCCAATCTGCCTCAGTAGAAGCAGGATCCAAGCTATACTTTGATCTATCCCTACCTCTCTGGCACCCTCTTAAACAATGAGAGCCTCATCCTGCCAATTTCAGAAGACATGAGCTTAGGAATGGAGAAAGATGGGAATGGTTTGGCTCCACTTCTCTTCTCTGCATCACCACTTTGGGAATCCTTCAAGGATCCAGCCTTACAGACTTGCTCTTTTTTATCTACTGTGTCTCCCACATCAAATCTTCCTCCAATTAAAGAGAGGGAATGTAAAGCAAAGTTATGCTTTGTTATATTTATCATATTCACATCATGTCACAATGCCAAAAGATTCATGCCCAATGTGGGCAGAGTGGTTTTTCTCATCTACAAGATTGTGCTTGGATAAAAAATTGCAACATTAAAATGAGTATTACATAATTACACAACAATAAAATCACACAAAAGCAAAGTATTTTGTAACTCAGAAGCAAAATATTGCAGAAGCTGGAAATCTGAAATAAAAACAGGAACTCGGGTCTGATGAAAATGTAAAAAACTGAAACATAAGAACATAAGAACTAGGAGCAGGAGTAGGCCATCTGGCCCCTCGAGCCTGCTCCGCCATTCAATGAGATCATGGCTGATCTTTTGTGGACTCAGCTCCACTTTCCGGCCCGATCACCATAACCCTTAATCCCTTTATTCTTCAAAAAACTATCTATCTTTACCTTAAAAACATGTAATGAAGGAGCCTCAACTGCTTCACTGGGCAAGGAATTCCATAGATTCACAACCCTTTGGGTGAAGAAGTTCCTCCTAAACTCAGTCCTAAATCTACTTCCCCTTATTTTGAGGCTATGTCCCCTAGTTCTGCTTTCACCCGCCAGTGGATACAACCTGCCCGCATCTATCCTATCTATTCCCTTCATAATTTTAAATGTTTCTATAAGATCCCCCCTCATCCTTCTAAATTCCAACGAGTACAGTCCCAGTCTACTCAACCTCTCCTCATAATCCAACCCCTTCAGCTCTAGGATTAACCTAGTGAATCTCCTCTGCACACCCTCCAGTGCCAGTACGTCCTTTCTCAAGTAAGGAGACCAAAACTGAACACAATACTCCAGGTGTGGCCTCACTAACACCTTATACAATTGCAACATAACCTCCCTAGTCTTAAACTCCATCCCTCTAGCAATGAAGGACAAAATTCCATTTGCCTTCTTAATCACCTGTTGCACCTGTAAACCAACCTTCTGTGACTCATGCACTAGCACACCCAAGTCTCTCTGCACAGCAACATGCTTTAATATTTTATCGTTTAAATAATAATCCCATTTGCTGTTATTCCTACCAAAATGGATAACCTCACATTTGTCAACATTATATTCCATCTGCCAGACCCTAGCCCATTCACTTAACCTATCCAAATCCCTCTGCAGACTTCCAGTATCCTCTGCACTTTTCGCTTTACCACTCATCTTAGTGTCATCTGCAAACTTGGACACATTGCCCTTGGTCCCCAACTCCAAATCATCTATGTAAATTGTGAACAATTGTGGGCCCAACACGGATCCCTGAGGGACACCACTAGCTACTGATTGCCAACCAGAGAAACACCCATTAATCCCCACTCTTTGCTTTCTATTAATTAACCAATCCTCTATCCATGCTACTACTTTACCCTTAATGCCATGCATCTTTATCTTATGCAGCAACCTTTTGTGTGGCACCTTGTCAAAGGCTTTCTGGAAATCCAGATATACCACATCCATCGGCTCCCCGTTATCTACTGCACTGGTAATGTCCTCAAAAAATTCCACTAAATTAGTTAGGCATGACCTGCCCTTTATGAACCCATGCTGCGTCTGCCCAATGGGACAATTTCTATCCAGATGCCTCGCTATTTCTTCCTTGATGATAGATTCCAGCATCTTCCCTACTACCGAAGTTAAGCTCACTGGCCTATAATTTCCTGCTTTCTGCCTACCTCCTTTTTTAAACAGTGGTGTCACGTTTGCTAATTTCCAATCCACCGGGACCACCCCAGAGTCTAGTGAATTTCAGTAAATTATCACTAGTGCATCTGCAATTTCCCTAGCCATCTATTTTAGCGCTCTGGGATGCATTCCATCAGGGCCAGGAGACTTGTCTACCTTTAGCCCCATTAGCTTGCCCATCACTACCTCCTTAGTGATAACAATCCTCTCAAGGTCCTCACCTGTCATAGCCTCATTTCTATCAGTCGCTGGCATGTTATTTGTGTCTTCCACTGTGAAGACCGACCCAAAAAACCTGTTCAGTTCCTCAGCCATTTCCTCATTTCCCATTATTAAAACTCCCTTCTCATCCTCTAAAGGACCAATATTTACCATAGCCACTCTTTTTTGTTTGATATATTTGTAAAAACTTTTACTGTCCGTTTTTATATTCTGAGCAAGTTTACTCTCATACTCTATCTTACTCTTCTTTATAGCTTTTTTAGTAGCTTTCTGTTGCCCCCTAAAGATTTCCCAGTCCTCTAGTCTCCCAGCAATCTTTGCCACTTTATATGCTTTTTCCTTCAATTTGACACTCTCCCTTATTTCCTTAGATATCCACGGTCGATTTTCCCTCTTTCTACCGCCCTTCCTTTTTGTTGGTATAAACCTTTGCTGAGTACTGTGAAAAATCGCTTGGAAGGTTCTCCACTGTTCCTCAACTGTTCCACCATAAAGTCTTTGCTCCCAGTCTACCTTAGCTAGTTCTTCTCTCATCCCCTTGTAATCTCCTTTGTTTAAACAGAAAACACTAGTATTTGATTTTACTTTCTCACCCTCCATCTGTATTTTAAATTCCACCATATTGTGATTGCTCCTTCCGAGAGGATCCCTAACTATGAGATCATGAATCAATCCTGTCTCATTACACAGGACAAGATCTAGGACCGCTTGTTCCCTCGTAGGTTCCATTACATACTGTTCTAGGAAACTATCGCGGATACATTCTATAAACTCCTCCTCAAGGTTGTCTTGACCGACCTGGTTAAACCAATCGACATGTAGATTAAAATCCCCCATGATAACTGCTGTACCATTTCTACATGCATCAGTTATTTGTTTATTGCACGCCCCACCATAACGTTACTATTTGGTGGCCGATAGACTACTCCTATCAGTGACTTTTTCGCCTTACTATTCCTGATTTCCACCCAAATGGATTCAACCTTATCCTCCATAGCACCGATGTCATCCCTTACTATTGCCCGGATGTCATCCTTAAATAACAGAGCAACACCACCTCCCTTACCATCCACTCTGTCCTTCCGAATAGTTTGATACCCTTGGATATTTAACTCCCAGTCGTGACCATCCTTTAACCATGTTTCAGTAATGGCCACTAAATCATAGTCATTTATGATGATTTGTGCCATCAACTCATTTACTTTATTCCGAATACTACGAGCATTCAGGTAAAGTACACTTATGTTGGTTTTTTTACCTCTGTTTTGAATCTTAACATCGCCAGTTTTATTCCTTTTGTTATTACTGGGCCTATTCACTGAGCTCCCCTCAGTCACTGTACCTTGTACTGTCGCCCTTATAGATTTTTGACTATGTCTTCTCTGTCTTGCACTTTTCCCCTTCCTTTTGCTTCTGTCCCTGTTTTACTACCTTCCAACCTCCTGCATCGGTTCCCATCCCCCTGCCACATTAGTTTAAACCCTCCCCAACAGCTCTAGAAAACACCCCCCCTAGGACATCGGTTCCAGTCCTGCCCAGGTGCAGACCGTCCGGTTTGTACTGGTCCCACCTCTCCAGAACCGGTCCCAATGCCCCAGGAATTTGAATCCCTCCCTCTTGCACCATCTCTCGAGCCACGCATTCATCCTATCTATCCTGACATTCCTACTCTAGTACTCTAGTACACTAGCTCGTGGCACTGGTAGCAATCCTGAGATTACTACCTTTGAGGTCCTACTTTTTAGTTTAACTCCTAACTCCCTGAATTCCGCTTGTCGGACCTCATCCCGTTTTTTACCTATATCGTTGGTGCCTATGTGCACCACGACAGCTGGCTGCTCACCCTTCCCCCCCCCCCAGAATGACCTGCAGCCGCTCCGAGACATCCTTGACCCTTGCACCAGGGAGGCAACATACAATCCTGGAGTCTCGATTGCGTCCACAGAACCGCCTGTCTATTCCCCTTACGATCGAGTCCCCTATCACTATAGCCCTGCCATTTTTCTTCGTGCCCTGCTGTGCAGCAGAGCCAGCCACGGTGCCATGAACCTGGCCTCTGCTGCCTTCCCCTGGTGAGCCATCTCCCTCAACAGTATCCAAAGCGGTATATCTGTTTTGCAGGGAGATGACCGCAGGGGACACCTGCACTGCCTTCCTACTCTTGATCTTTCTTTTGGTCACCCATTTTCTATCTCCCTCATTAATTTTCACCTGCGGTGTGACCAACTCGCTAAACGTGCTATCCACGACCTCCTCAGCATCGTGGATGCTCCAAAGTGAGTCCATCCGCAGCTCCAGAGCCGTCAAGCGGTCTAACAAGAGCTGCAACTGAACACACTTCTTGCACGTGAAACATGGGGCACGATCTAATGGCACTTTGCGCTGAAAAGCAGCTCGCCGGCGCAGGGTAGCTGATGAAGGTCGTGAGACCCCGCTCCCGGGATCTATCTGGCTCGCGAGATCTGACGCGATCGTATGAGAAGTTGCGATGTAAATCCTGCCCATTGTGGGCGCGGTCACTTTGGCAAATCTGCATATTAGAGTGAGACAGTTAGTCTCAGTCTAAATGCAGTTTTCCAAAGTACCCGAGGTTGTGGCATTCATCCCCTTCGCCTCAGAGACCTCAGAAGAGAGCCATTCAGCACCGGTGCTCACAAACGGGGACCAGACGTTATGGTACTCGTGAGAGTCTCCCAGGAGATTTGAGGCCCCCAGCTGCATGCCCTTTGGGTTGGGTGATGCCCTGGCATTGCTGGTGCCATCTGGGCACCATGGCAATGTCACGGTTGCCAGCCTGGCACCATCAAGGTGCCTAGGTGGCACCGTCAGGGTGCCAGGCTGGTATTTTTCTGGTCCTTCCCAGAGTGCGTTGGGGCTGGGAGGGGTTGGGGGCCTTGGATATCGGGGCACCATTTGTAGTGTACAAAACAGGGCTATGTGGGGCCTCAGCAGCGTATTTCCCACTGAGGCCTCTTGTACAACGTGAGCCACGTTCTCTAGCCATGTATATCTCGGAGCTGCGAACGCTGGTAAACACGCAGCTAAATCCGCTCACTATGGGACCTGTTCCCAATTGTTTGAATCGAGCCCAGGAACTCGGTTCTCTCCCCACAGATACAGCCTGACCCACTGCGTGTTTCCAGTATTTATTTTTATTTACATACTTCACTTTTCTAAATCAAAAACCCCAAGAAATATTATTGTGGAACAGGTTGACTATATTAACAGCACGCGAAAGCTTCAACACTTTAATGTTTGCATGCGATGGGGAGGACAGAATTTACTCGTTAAAAAATAATCACAAGTTCAAGGGCACTAATGGGCAGCAGAAATCATCGAAGACAAGCAATTGTTCTAAATGTTCTATCTAGGGTGTGTACAATCTCATAACTCCCCCACTAATGCTCAATTGATGTGCATCCAGCCATTTGGGTGCACATCAAGCCGCATCTCTCTGACCAACACTTACAAAAAATACCTAGAATAATTAGCAGTCATCTGTCATTGTTCCAAATTGTCCTTTGCCTGGCATTATACCAGTCTTTCCCTGCAAACTGGTTACATTCCGTCTACAATGTGGGGCAGCACAGTAACACAAGTGATTAGCACCGTGGCTTCACAGCACCAGTGTCCCAGGTTTGATTCCCTGCTGGGTCACTGTCTGCGCGGAGTCTGCACATTCCCCCCGTGTCTGCGTGGGTTTCCTCCGGGTGCTCCGGCTTCCTCCCACAGTCCAAAGATGTGCAGGTTAGGTGGATTGGCCATGCTAAATTGCCCTTAGTGTTCAAAAAAAGGTAAGATGGGGTTATTGGGTTATGGGGATAGGGTGGAAGTGTGGGCTTAAGTGGGTCGGTGCAGATTTGATGGGCCAAATGACCTCCTTCTGCTCTGTATGTTCTATGTTCTACAATACTTTTCTCCATAATTATAAGTTTTGATCCTCTGCATTATAAGTAGGGCTGGTGGGGACGCGAGGGTTTTTCGAGGCAACACTTGCAAACCTCAAGACAGCTAGCTATAAGTTACTACAAGGAAATGACTGTGTGTGTGTGTGGGGTGAGTGGGGGGGGGGGGGGGGGGGGGGCGCAGTTGATTGACCACGCTCCTATCAAATTAGAGTATAGAGCAAGAATCAGAAAGTTATGTACTTTATTCCCAACATAATATTTAAAGGTATCAGTATATATAAATGTACACTATCAAGAGCTATTTGCCAACCACTCAATTATATCTATTTAGTCATTCTATTCTTCATATATTTGGAGGAAGCACTTCAAACAATACATTGAAAGGCCCTTTACTGCACTACAAGATCAAACCATTGTTTTTACAATGCCTTTGCAAAAGGTAGGAATTAGTCTTATTTTATGCACAGAAATATTTCTAAATATAAAAGAGAAAATGGTTCATCAATCTTTGCATTCTTCACTTACGAGTGTGGGTCACATTAGTAGCTTTCCATCATGCACACATTCCTTATCACTTTGTAGCTAAGGACAGCACTTCTGTTTAAGTAGTAAACCATTTTCCACCCGTGACTGCCAGGAAAGCTATCAACCAAAAACCTGAACATGTCCACTGAGACAAGCCCCTTTGGATTTATCCAACGTGACTGCTTCTAATTAAATATCTGCCGTAACAGCTTCCTTTGCACATTCATCTTATGCTGTAGAAAAGAGATCATTGCAATCAGGTAGTGTTGTTCACTTTTTATTTAAACTTGCCCCAAAAATTCTGGCACAAGACATGTAACCTACAATGATGCAGTACTTCCATTAACCCCCTACTGCTTTTCCTAGTGATACTGTTGTTGTTTTTAAAATTGCCGTATATAACAGTACTTACAAATTCCTTCTTTGTCCATTTTCAGAACTAGGGTATGTTAAAATAAAAAGGAGGTATAAATTCAAGGATAATAGAAATGATAAAGAAAGTGCAGACTTATAACCAAGCACCATGCATATAGTTTAAGCGCAGAGTTTTAGAATAATCTAAATTAATCTTGAGATAATGCTTGCAGGTATAATTACGTTTTCAGGTAGTCAAATTGAGAGATGAAAGAAATTTGTTTTTCTACACTGGGAACCTAGCACTACCCCATACAAAGTACAACCTCAAAGCGAATAATATACAGTAGAAGGCCCACAACTGGAACTGGGCCACAATCTGAATATGCTTTTTTTTATTGCTCCCGAGAGGTCATGGTAGATAGAATTAAAGAAAGTTTATTCAGTTTATAGATACACAAACCTTAATTTGGAAAGGTCATCAAAACAAAAATTTGGGGAAAATGCAAGTATTTTCAGCATAAACATTTGTCTTAATGGCTTTTGACCACTACCTCAAAGTGCAACCTTCTCACTTAAGGGAAGCAGTACAATTACAAATAAATATTTTGCGACATTGGATGCATTGGTAACAATCTTCCAAAATTTCCTCGATTCTGGAACCATACCAATGGATTGGATGGTAGCAAATGTGAAACCACTACTCAGAAAAAGGAGAAAATAACCAACTGCAGACCAGTTGGCCTGACATCAGTTGTTAGAGGAATGCTAGAATCCAATATTCAGTGGTCAGCACGTTAGCATAGTGGTTAGCATTGTTGCTTCACAGCTCCAGGGCCCCAGGTTCGATTCCCAGCTTGGGTCAGTCTCTGTGTGGAGTTTGCACATTCTCCCAGTGTCTGTATAGGTTTCCTCCGGGTGCTCTGGTTTCTCCCACAGTCCAAAGATGTGCAGGCTAGGTCGATTGACCATGCTAAATTGCCCTTAATGTCCAAAAAGGTTAGGTGGGAGTTTCTGGGTTACGGGGATGGGGTGGAGGTGTGGGCTTAAGTAGGGAGCTCTTTCCAAGGGTCAGTGCAGGCTTGATGGGCCAAACGTTTCCTTCTGCACTGTAAATTCTATGATACTATAAGTGGCAACAGGGCAAGAGAAAATCATACTGTCATTAGGTAAAGTCAATGTGGTTTTTATGAAAGGGAAGGTGTATTTGAAAAATAAATTATGAGTTTTTTGAGGATGCAACAAGCAGGGCAAATAAAGGAGAGCCAGTATATGCCTTTTGAAAATGTATTGGATACGGTGCCAAATGAAAGGTTGTTGCACAAAAGAGCTGGGGTTGGGGTATTATTATCATGGATAGAGGATTGGTTAAAGGACAGAAAATAGAGTGTAAATAATTAGATAATATTTAGTTGGCAAGCTGTTACTAGTGGGGTGCCAAAAGGATCAATGCTGGACCTTCAGACATTTATAAGCTATATTCATGATTTTGATATAAGGGCCAAGTACAATGTTTCCAAGCTTACAGATAACACAATGCAAGGAGGAAAGTGTCTGCAAAAGGACATGGGCAGGTTAGGTAAGTGTGCAAGGAGGTAACAGATGGAGTACAATGTGGGGAAATGAGAGGTTATTCACTTTGGTAGAAGAAAAAGGATCAAATGGTGAGAAACTATTAAATTCTCGTGTTCAAAGGGACGTACACAAAACAGAAAGTTAGCATGCAGTAAGGCAAATTGTACTGCAAAGGGTTTGGAGCACAAGAGCAAGGAGGGTGTGGCAATTTTACAGGGCTTTGGTTCAAGCATATCTGGAGGACTGTATACAGTCGCGTCTTACAAATGGTGCAACAAAGGTTCACTAGGCTGGGATGAGAGAATCTGGGATGTGAGAATTGTCCTGTTTTAAGAGATAGAGTAGAAGGAATGATAATCTTTGGATTAATGAGAAGTAGTCTCATTGAAACACAAAATCTTGGGAAGGCTTCAGAGAGTAGATGCTGAGAGTTGTTTCCTTGAGCTGGAGAGCCATGAGCTTCATCCCTCTACCTAGTAATTGTCTGATGTGGAACTAGAATGTTTGTAACCTTGCTGTCATGCTAGATTCCAAGGTCTGCCTTCGACTGCATATTCTTGACCGCCATCACCAAGAGCACCGATGTCCACATTATTGTTCAACTTCACCCCTGCCTCAATTCATCTACTGCTAAAGACCTCATCCACACCTTTTTTTCCTGGTGTGGATAAAGTTCCCTGACAATGAGCTTAAATATTCTTGATTACCAAAGGCAAACACTGCAGAGAAAAATAAAACTTTCAAATAATGAAGAATATTCAATGCCCATCAATTAAACACAATGACTTTCAGCCAATGACTTGTTTCATGTCAATATGATTTAGCATTTTCATTCATATGTGTGGTGTACATGGATTACTCAGTTGAACTAATTTAGCAGATTTTTAACACCAGTGTGGCCATTTTAAACTTAGTTCAAGTTCAAGTTAGTTCAAGTACTTAAATCGAAGATCATCTTGCGTTTAGTTGAAATGTTTGGAATACACAGTAGTTTCTACACTTATTCACTTTTTGCACACTTCATAATTTTCTTCCTTTCAGCTAAAGGATACACAAGTGACACATGGTCTTCTCAATGACAGAAGACACACTTGCTATAGAGAACTGCTGGCCCTACACTTCTCTTTGCCTTAACTGTTGAAACTTATGAGTGTAACTAGTTGATTTTGTTATTTTAATGCTTAATTTACTTTTATAAGGCCATTACACATCCATTCATAAACAAGTTAACAATCAGTCATCTAAAATAAAAAGTTTCAAATGTGTCCAATTAAAGTTTCTTTCTTTCCACATTTCTCCCACAGCATACTGACATTATATTCCAATCTGGGAACCCACCCATTTTCTTTGCAGGCATGTAAAATCTTCTGAAAATATTGCTTCGCTTTTCAATTTTGTGATGTACATGCGGTATTAAAATAAGCTAAAGCAATTGATTAAGAACAGTAATTATTCATTCTGTAATGTACCAAAATACCAATACAATACATATACATTGTCACTAGGTGCAAGTTATATTGCAAAACAATTTTTGAAACATTTTTATGGATACATTTGATTTTGCTCTTGACAAATGTTACTAGCGCTTCCTTTATCGACTAGAATCAGCCCTACTCAATATTTGAATTTAAAAAATCAATCAAAAAATAATTTCTATATTGAATGCAGCATTTTCATTTGATGTAACTTTATGCACTAGTATTGCAGAATTCACTCATTACTAAATGGTTTCACCTACTTTCTGTAGCCACTCAAGGTATTTGTGATCTGCTGCAATTCCAAAAATAGTAACCAGCAAAATACAAAATAAATCAACTGAAATTTCAAAGTGGATTGAAATGCACAGGTTAAGTAATGTTTTTCTGGTCATAGCTGAGAGCCCTCTATTGCAGGCAAGAACTGTTTAAACATTACCCTGGCACGATGAACTAATCTCTCCCCAGCTAGTGAGATAGTGTGACCCCCAGAATGCATAAAGTCACCCAAAAAGCGAACAAAAGCAGCTCTCAAAAATACAGAACCATTCATCGAAGCTAACGACTTGTTCATTATGAGTGATGATGGATAAAGACTTCTCATGCTGAGATGAAATCAAGATTTATATGCATTGCTTCCTCCTGCAACTTGTGGGAAGATCATCATCATTTAATTCTATCTCTGCGGCCAGTGATGGGCATCCAGAGAGCTGGTTATCAAACGGCGCAGTCAGCTGGCAAAATCAGAACGTGCAGTTGGCACATCTGGACTGCAATGCCACAGCTGAGGGTGAACAATGGCTCTTGGCAAGTTGCCAAATTGCTTGCAGACGTTAGCAGGTTTGATCCACAACCACCCTATCAGCTTTTTATGTGAATCAGATTTCAGAGTGTTAAATGCTCCTCTGCCATTTTTTACAGCTCTTATCGGTCCCACCGAATATGGCCTTGAGACAGCTCATCCATGTCCTTTCCTACTTTATCTATTCAAACTTTTAATAAAACTTCACATTTCATCCCCAGATAGTTAATTAAATCTTTGACAGATTATACTCCAGAAAAGATTTTTAGAAAGAAAAATTGCTGGAAATCCATTTTTATAATCGGATCGTATTTTGTGGTTGAGGTTTCAATTTTAAATTTTTCACCACATGCACTCTTCTTGGTTTTAACAGACAGAAACTTGAGAATATTAGAAACCATTAACTCAGGCAAGAATGGAGCTGTAAGCTTTAGACATCATATTGTGAGAAAGATTCAAGTGTTTCATTTGAAATTTCAGCGGTGTACAGAATATAAAAACTGCAACTCTTGACATAAAAATATCCAAAATACACACACCTTTGTCCACAAATGGACAGTTTGGCATGCCAGAGCAGCTGATGATATTTTACTATTTCACATTCAGGCATAGAAGATTAGGAACATTCATATGGGAAATGCTTTAAAAGATTTACCATCGCCTGGGTTACATTAAAAAGGCTAAAGGAGTCCAAAAGTAAAATTCTAGATGCTTAGCAAACCTTTATGTTTTTTTAAAGTCAGTATTCATTTTTCCATACCCTAACATGCAGCCCTGAAGGCTATCCATCTGCTGCATTAAAAAGTCAAGCCGACATGCTCCGATGACATTGACTGGGGATCCCCATGGAATGCATCCACGACCTAGCACGAACAACATTGCAGTTGGTACGTTTCCAGACCAATCAGAAGTGGTCTCTTAAACTCAGTCTCCACAGAGATTTTAAGAAGTCTTCGCAAAATCTCTGTAGGATTATACTTTTCAAGGTATTTTTTGAAAACAGATACCAATTAGTCTCGAAATGAACCAACTATGCCACCAACGATGCCAGCTCGTGGACATGGTCTACTGGAATCCCCTTGATGGATGTCAGAGCAGGCCAGTTTGCCTTTTTAAATGCAGCCAAAAAAGATCTGCAGGCTTGCAAGATCTTTTAAAAAATAGAATGAATTACTTTTCCCAATCTTACATTTACCTCCAAGGCATCTCAGCACAATAAGTGAGATTCTAATTTCATTGTATTACGGTCACTGTTTGGAATATATAAGTGGACCATTAATAGTAAAATGGAACCAGTCTTCTAATGAATTGATCTATTTCCTAGGTAGCTTCATTAAGAGCCTATTATTTTATTACTCCCAAAATCCTAACTTCAAGATCATCTTCCCATTTTGCAATGGTCATCAATGGATTTATATTACGGAGTACTAAATAGTACCCACACTGCCAAAAAGTATTGTAGTACCAGTCTAGTATAGAGTTACAGAATTAATAGTACAAATGGAGGCCATTGTGTCTGCTGCACTTGCAAGGCTGTCAATAACCTAATTTCCCAGTTCCTTTCTTTATATTTTATATCCTTCCTTTTCAGTTGTTTATCCAATTTCCTTGTAACTGTATAATCTCTGCCTCAGCAGCAGCCTGTGGTCAGCGATTTGATGCTTGAACAGCTTGGAAAAAAAGATATTTAATTTCCCCCTTCATTGTCTGGTGATAATCTCAGATAATGAACCCTGCTACCAACCAGTGAAAACAATCTTGTTATTTACCCTCCTGGAACCTTTCAGAATTTGAAAGTCTTCGACCCCCACGTCATAGGATACTAAGTTACAAGGAGCAGTTGGGTTTAATTCCCTGTTTGGTAGTTCCGTTCTCACTGGGAGTTGAGTGGGTGAAAGGAAGAAATGTCAGGATTCCATCTCTGATTGCTATTCAGTGATCCCCATTGTAAAGTTCATGTAAAACAGGCCGTGGACAGGTGTAGGCTTAGTGTTCTTGTTCATGACACGTGTTAAACTGTCACAACTCTACTCCCACTAAAGTGCTGACTACCGAACTTCCTTTCTCGGATGCATACTTGATGACATTGTATACGATTCCCTCCCCTCCCTGGCCAAAGTTTCAGTCGCACTATTCGCAACTGTAGCATTCGATTTGACCTGAAGTTAAGCTCCTGGCCCTTAACTCCATCATCACAAAGAGCATCATGTTCTACCTTCATAACATTACCCATCTAAGTCCCTGCCTTCGCCCATCTGCTGCTGAAATCCTCATTCATGGTACTGTTACATTCGCACACTTGCCTATTCCAATCTCCTCTGGTTGGCTTCTAATCACCTGTCATCATAAATATGAGCTTATCAAGCTCTGCTTGCTATATAAATATATAAACCCATACCAAGTCCCGCTCACCTATCGCACCAGTATTTGTTGATCTACTTTAGCTCCTGGTCCTCAAACCTCAAATTTAACATGCTGCTTGTTCTGTTCAACTCCTCCATGGCTTTCATTGCAATCTCCTCTGGTCCTATAATCCTCCAATTTTATACAGATATTATTTCCCACTCCCTTTGCCCCCTCATTGGTGACTGTCCCTTTGGCTGCCTAGACACCAAGTGCTGGAATTTGTTCTCCAAACATCTTCACCTCTTTCTCCTATTTTAAAGGTCCTCCTTCGAGCCTACCTCTCTGACCAAGCTTTTAATCACCCGTCCTAGTATTTTCTTCTTTGTTTCAGTGGCAGTTATTTTGTCATGTGGCATACCATGAAGCATTTTACGACATTAACAGCATTATAAAAATGAAAGTTGTTGCTGTAGTTGGACTAGCTTGCTCACATTCAACAACAAAAACTTGCATCTATATAATGAATTTAATGTACTAAAACATTCTAAAGTGCTTTAAAAGAGCATGAGAAAGTTTAAATTTGACACCAAGCCCAATAAGGGGCTAATAGGGCAAGGATGGTCATATGTGTGATCAAAGAATAAGGTTTTAAAGATTATACTAATGGAGAAAAGAGGGAGAGAGGCAGATAAGTTGATGGTGGAATACCATAGCTTTGGTTCTCGGCAGATGGACTGATTAAAATCGGAGATGCTCAAGAGGCCAAGACTGGAGGAGCGCGCATACCTTGGAGCATTGTAGGGCTGGAAAACATTACAGAGATAGGCAGGGGTGAGGTCATTGAGGCATTTAAAAACAAGTATGAGTTTTAAAATCAAGACTTGGCTTATCATGGAGCCAGTGTAGGTCAGCATGCTCAGGGGTTAGGATGGGCGAATGGGTTTGGGAGTTGGAAGGCTGGATAAGTGTACCATGGAGTAGTATAAACTAGAGGGAACAAAGCCATGGATAAGTTTCAACACTAGATGAGATGAGGCAGAAAAGGAGTTGGGTGATGTTATGGAGGTGGAAATTGTGATGGCACAATAGGTGGTCAGAAGCTCACCTCAGGGTCAGATATGAGACCCAAGTTGCAAACGGTTTTGTTCAGCCTTAAAACAGTTGCCCTGAAGACGGTGGCCAGGGAACAGAGATTGTGACAGAGAATGAAGATAGTCACTGGCTTCACAGTCTTCCCAACATTTATTTGATGGGAAATTTCTGTTCATCAGTCCTGGATGCCAGACAAGCAGTCTGCTATATTAGACAGTAAGAAGTCTTACAACACCAGGTTAAAGTCCAACAGGTTTGTTTCAAACACGAGCTTTCGGAGCACGGCTCCTTCTTCAGGTGAATCTTTCAGGAGCCGTGCTCCGAAAGCTCGTGTTTGAAACAAACCTGTTGGACTTTAACCTGGTGTTGTAAGACTTCTTACTGTGCTCACCCCAGTCCAACGCCGGCATCTCCACATCATGCTATATTAGAGACAGTGGTGAAGTTTAGAGAGGTGGTGAGCTAGAGCTGGGTGTCATCAGCATACACATCTGAAAACTGATGCTGTATTCTCAGATGAGGAGAGGTGGATAGCATGTAGATAAGAAACTGAGGTTAGACATCAAAGGGGATTTTGTTTTGAAAATCTTGAGATCTCTTTCATGTATGTAGAATTATAAAGAATCAGTAAATTCTCAATCAGTAGCATAAATAATTAGTTTGTCCCTAAAAAAATTATCTCTCTCAGAAATGTGTTTGTGTGTTGCTCCTATGAAGCTTCTTTTTAATAAAACAAATGTTTTAAAATTGTATCCAAGAATGGGATTTCCTTTGAACTAAATCGACAGCAATGGTTCTGACATTTTTGTTCATGGTAGATTTGCAAATTGATCTTATGCCTTTTTAATATGGAAAAAAAGTCACAAGTGACACAAACCACAAAGTTCACTCATCCAATGCATTTTTCTTTTTTGGGTCATCAGTGACAAGGCTCATCCTTGGGCTGCCTGTTACTGGTTGACACAAATTTTCATCTTCAGACTTTTGCAATCTGAATAACCTGCTTCTGAATTTAGCAAACCATGTGGCAATGCTTTTCCATTAAGTTGGTCCCAACTTGAAAATTGATGTTGGGAGCACAGAAAACAGAGGGAAAGAAACAAATTTATTAAGTGTGAAAACAGGAGAAATTACTAAAATAGAATAAAATTAAAATAGACCAAATCGTAAGTAAGGAGGGAAAAATAACTGATCGAGGTAATGCGATTTTTTTCGCTTTTATGTAAAATTGCATCAACACTATCAGGTGTGAGCTTTTGCTTTGTAGCTTGGAGCTATTAAGATGAAAGTGTATAAATATGGACAGCTTGGTGAACAAAACTGTCTGATCCTCTCTGCAATCTAAATATTAAAAATGGGAAAACTAGTTTAAGTATCATGCAATTGGAAAAGGTGCATTGGCAAGAGCCACTTTACGTCAATTCACATTATATCACAACATTGCGTGTGACTCAATTTCGTTACTTTAAAGTTTTTGGCTTCTCATTTTTACCTGCAGCCTTTTGTGAACCTTTTCTCCTTTTTAGAGCCTTCTGCAGAATCTCCTTCATGGTGACATTCATACTATCAACTTGAATGAGAGAAAATCCACTCTGTGGTGCATTACTGCAATGAGAGATTAAAAAAAACAACAATTATAAGTCAGTGCAAGAACTTTAGGAACTGAGTGGTTGTTGATTTCTAGATTGTATTGATTACACTGTGGCATCTTCATTTGGACTAAAATAGCTCATCACATTACCAGTTTTAATACAGAAAGCATGTACTAATGCAGATATTAGAATCAGAATTAATTGGACAGCCGCACATGGTTCAATCACACTAGATAATGTTTAGGCCGAAACAGGTAATTCAGACTCAAAAACAGCAGGATTTGGACCAAATGAAAAATTCTGTTATAAAGTAACAAATTCAGTTTGAAAAAGCCGATAATGACAGTTTCTTTCATAATTTGAAGTTATGGCATTGGAAAAACGGGCGTTATTTTCTCCGATATAGTCATAGAGGTTTACAGCATGAAAACAGGCCCTTCGGCCCAACTTAACCATGCTGCCACTAAGCATAGAGTAGGGCAGGAAAAGTGGCATTGAGGCCGTTGACAGCAATGGCAGCTCATATAGTGTGGGACCTAGAAGAAAAAGACAGGCAGGGGTTCCACAATGTATCCCTGGTAGGTGGCCTATGATTTTGGCTGTCCTGCCATCAACTCAGCATTTAATCCAGGTGCCATTTTTAAAGACCGCCCCAGCACACAGTGAGCTGATCAGGAAACATTCTTCACCTAGATGCACCCCCTGGCATGACTCTCTCGCCCTGAGCACTGTGCTCAACCCCAAGCTCCCCTCGGACTACTGTTTGCCAGGTGTACGCCTTCTAAGACCAGTAGTGCATGGCGCCGTTCTGAAATCTTGTCGCATGGAGGCATTTTTTGGCATGAAGGTATGATTCCAGCATATAGGTCTGATAATGATATGCAAATATATTACAACACGGTGCCCAAAGTCAAATGGTGGCCCGCCATACGGTGGGGGGGATCCTTCCTACATTTACATCAGCGTGTAACACGACTTTGGCCTTTTCATTATATTTTCTGCTCTCATTGCCAAATTTGCCATCTGAACAGGAGCTGAAGATCCCACCGAAGAAAAAAATATCCTGTGAGTTCACCAGAAAGAGAAAGGCACAATGGTCACTCAATTGCCCCTTGTGGAATTGTAGATAAGCAAACTGATACTAGTACAAAAACAAAATATTGTAGATACTGGAAATGTGAAATTAAAACAAAATGCTGAAAATGCTCGGCAGATCAGGCAGCATTTGCAGAGAGAAAAAAACTTAACATTTCAGGTCAATAACCCTTCATCAGAACTGAGGAAAGGTAGAAATGTAATAGGTTGAGCAAGGGAAGGTGGTGTGGAAAGAAAGAACCAAAGGGAAGATCTGTGGTGGGACAGGGGCAGAAAAGATTAAGTGACAAAAAGTGCTCTGATCTTCTGGTCAATAGTGATGCTAGGCAGATGTCCATCAACCATGAAGATTTCAGCACTTTTAGCCAGGACTTCTGATCCTGGCTGCAGCAACAATGGATAAGCACAGCCTTTCAAAGGGAACACCATCAAGCACAAGAAATGATGGACAAAAAGAGGCGAGGTCTTTACAACATTAAGAGTATTCGGGTAAGTTTTTCAAAGTCTCAAGTCTTTCACTGGGTTTAAGTGGAAGAATAAGTAGATGTGTGAGCAACAGGCATATATGAGGGTACGTAATTGGACAGGTGGGAACAAGCAGTCAGTTCAAGAGGGTGGGTGTTGTCAGGACAGGATTGGGGGCACAGAGGAGGGATAATTGGGACGGGGGGATAAATCAGAATGGGGGGACGATAACCGGGACTGAGGGGTGGGGGGAATAATCAGTCAGCTGGGAGAGGGCAGAGCGGGTCAGGAAGGTTGATGGGGGTGTGCCAGGAAAAAGGGGTGGTCGGATGTGGTGCTTAGTTCAGTTACACTGGCTCATCACCGAGTTACGCCAGAGATTAAACTGTGTAACATTTCCAGGGTAAGTATCCAGCCAAGTCCCGCAAATCCAGCCCAAGTCTTCAACACTGAAACCAGAATACGAGACTTTCATGTAGTGTCCAGGACAGCATAAATCAATCCACTGGAAGTCTAAACTTCCAAAGCAATTACAGTAGATGTCTGTGAGCCCGGATTTCCACGGGATCCTGATGTGCAACACAGATTTTGCCACTCTACATCATGGAAGATTCGGTCCAAGATTTCATGGTACAAAACCCAAAGGGAGTGATAATGGGTAAAGTAAAGAAAGATGTGTCTAGATTAGATGCAAATGGCTGGATAGCAGCTTTCCGAATGTAAAGATGTAAGAATTAAGAAAGAAATTAGAAAAAGGGCAAGCCAGGGAAAAAAAAAATGAAATGGAGGCAGAAGTTGTGATCGATAATTGTTGAAATCATTGCTGCATCCAAAAAGTTGCAGAATACCTAGCTGCACAATGCGATGCTCTTCAAGTTTGCATTGAGCTTCACTGGAATACTGTAGCAGGCCAAGGATGGAGGAAGGTGGAGAATTGAAATGACAAATGGCGGGAAGCTCAGGGTCATGCTTGCAGTGTGAACAAAGTGGTCACCCAATTTATGTAGAGACCACATTTTGAGCAGCAAATACAATATATTAAATTGAAAGTAGTATATCATTGTTTCACTTGGAAGGAGTGTGTTCAGTCTTAGATGGCAAGTTGGGTACGAGGACAGGTGTTCCATCTCCTGCTCTTAAATGAAAGGTGGGAACACGAGATATTGGGGGTAACTGAGCAGTGGACCACGGTGCCATGCCGAGAAGTGTCCTTGAGAATGCTGAAAGTGGAGTATAGGGGAAGGTGATTTTGCTGCTGGCATCATGCTGATGATGGTAGAAGTGGCAGAAATGGCACAAGATAGTCTGGTGAATAAGGAGGCTGGTGAAGTGAAAAGTGAGGACCAGGGAACCCCTGTCACGGTCTGGGAAGGAGAGGAAAAGTTGGGAGAAGTGTGTGAAACAGATTGGACACAATCATGTCAACCATGCTGAAGGAATCCTCAGTGGAGAAAAAAGGAAAACATATGGGAAGCACGAGTATGGAAGGTTGCATCATCTGAACAGGTGCAACAGAAACAGAGAAACTGGGTGAACGTAATGGAATCCTTACAGGACACAGATGTGAGGGAGCGTAGCCAAAGGAGCTGTGCAAGGGAATATTAGTGGATAGATAGTCTATATCTATCAGCACGGTAGCATTGTGGATAGGACAATCGCTTCACAGCTCCAGGGTCCCAGGTTCGATTCCGGCTTGGGTCACTGTCTGTGCGGAGTCTGCACATCCTCCCCGTGTGTGCGTGGGTTTCCTCCGGGTGCTCCGGTTTCCTCCCACAGTCCAAAGATGTGCAGGTTAGGTGGATTGGCCATGATAAATTGCCCTTAGTGTCCAAAATTGCCCTTTGTGTTGGGTGGGGTTACTGGGTTATGGGATAGGGTGGAGGTGTTAACCTTGGGTAGGGTGCTCTTTCCAGGAGCCGGTGCAGACTCGATGGGCCGAATGGTCTCCTTCTGCACTGTAAATTCTATGTAAATATCAGAAATGAGATAAGAGAAGTCAAGGAAGGAAAGGGACGGTTCAGAGATGGGCCAGGTGAAGATGAGAGAAGTGTGGAAATTGGAAAGAAAATCTTTTCTAGTTCAGGGTAACAGCAGGAAGCAACGCTGATACAGTCAACGATGTACCGAGAAACAAGTGAGGGAGGGACTCAGAGTTAAAAATTAAAGTCACCATGGTCCCAGAGGACCATCGGTTGCTCTCCCCTTTGAGAGAGAGCTGACTGGTAGTGATTTACCCCGAGAGTCAACACATCTCACGCGAGGGACAAGGTTGAGAAGGCAGCGCCTTCATGGTAACCTCGGCCAGTACGAAAATGGAACTCACGTTGTTAGCATCACTCTGCATCATGAATCTGCCATTCAGTGCCACGACACCCTGGCTTAGTGCAGTCAATTCCAGCCCCACTCGACCCGGAGTCGCAATACTGTCGAAATTAGATTTTAGTTAAAATACCCAAGGTCCTTGGTTTTGCCCAATAAACTAGTCAAGTTTGTAACTTCAAAACACAAGTAACCTTTTATTATGTACAGTAATATAATTAAACATAGAAAATGTGACTAACAACTATCCCATATCCCAACTCCCCCTTTCTAACTCACCCCACTCTCTACACGCATGCACACACAAACAACACAGAGGGGAATGGGTGGAAAGGAAAATAAAATATCAATAAAATAAAAGGATAAGGATGCACTGGGATGACTTCCAGTTGATGTCTTTCTAAAGTTCAGGCTTTCGTTTTAGTACTTCTTTCTAGACCCGAGATTATTTTCTCCGGCAAGGTTGGTATTTTCTCTGCAGATTCAGCATCATTTCAAATTCACAGCAAAGGGTGTGCCAGGCACTCGCTGCCTTCAGAACAATAAAGCAGTTATTTCATTTCAGGTAGTCGGGGGGTGGGGGGTTAAAGAGAGACTGTTCCTTTCAGTCTCAAGTTCTAAACACTTCTGCCAGTTTTCTCAGAAAGTATCACACAGGAACCAATTGCTGACCATTGTCAGGCAGAACACTGTCCTTGACCAACCCATCGATTGCCAGTTAACCAATTAATCCCATTTCCTCCAAAACTGGTTCCGAAGATCCACCCGGTGCCAAGGAAATTGGCTTCTCCTCTCCCATGCACAAAACCTGAACACAATGACCTGACAAGCAGGCAGTTTCAAATTTCAGTCTTCTGTTTAAAGGCACATCCTGATTATGGGTCCACAGACCAAAACAATAAAAAAAATAAGTAAAGATATGGGAATAAAGGAAAGAAAGGACTCTTACACCAGCCTATTGAGCTAACTGACCTCCCCGGCCCCGAGTAGATATCGGAATGTCCCGCATATCCAACAAAAAGGTAGGCATTATGAGATTACATAAAACACATGAGAGTACCCATAGAAATACCTTTAATTTGGAGGAAGTGAATGGAGTTGAAGGAGAAATTGTTCAATGTGAGAACAAGTTTAGTCAGGAGGAGAAGCATGGTAGCGGATGGGGGCTGGTGCGGCCTCCATTTGAGGAAATAATAGTAAGTTCTCTGACCGCCCTAGTGGGTATGGAGGTGTAGAAGGACTGGATGTCCATGGTGAAGAGATGCTTAAATTCAGGAAATTGAAAATTGTTGAAGTGACTTATGGCTTTGTGATCTTAGGCATAGCTGGGAAGAGACTGGACAGTAAAGAAAAAATAGTGTGTTGAGATTGAAAGAAATAGGTTCAGTGGGGCATAAACTGGCTCAAACAATGAGTCAACCAGGGCAGTCCTGTTTATGGAATTTGGGAAGGACATTGCGTTGGGGGACCAACCAACACCATGAGGTTGAAGGCTGCGGAGGGAAAATTTCCAGATAAGAGGTCAGTGACAATTCTGGGTACAATAGTTTGATGCTCAGCAGTGGGAGCATGGTCAGAGAAGGTAGGAGGAAGTGCCGGGCATATAGTAATTGTAAAATTGCCAGATATATAGAGACTGATTTGAATTTTAGATCTATCTGGAATAGCATCTAATCAGACAAGTATGATACACATTACGAGTCATCACATTATTTGCACAACACTGAGACAAATTGGCAAATCACAACTGAATGATTAGATTGCAATATTCCATTTTAAATTGGTGTCAAAAAAGCTGCTCTGGACTTTAGCTAGCTGTTTCAGCAATCATTTATTGTCATGATTCGTGCAACTGTCAGCTAAATTTTTACTCCTAATTCTACTCCTCCCCTCCACCCAAGAATTTAAACAGAATGAAGTGAACAAGACAGCGAATTTGTCAGATCAGTTGTTCTTGAAGCCGACTTAAAATTGCAACATTTTTTGCTTTAGATATGAATATATCAGCAACTCATTTAGACATAGAAATCCACATTCTCAGAAATGCAGCAACACAACTATAATCCTTAATTACTGATAAGTTGCAAGGAAGAATTTTAAAATTCCAAGCAGTCTGATTTGTGGATTCATACCGAATCACAGAATTTATGCAGCAGAGGAGGCCATTCAGCCAATCATGTCTGTATCGGCCCTCCAAATGAGCAATTCCTCTTGGGGCCATTCTGCCATCTTCACTCAGTAACCCTGCACATTCTTCCTTTGCAAATGGGTTCCTTTTTGAATGCTTTGATGGAAGCTGCCTCTACTACACTCTCAGCTAGTAATTCCAGACTTCAACCACTCACTGCTCATGTCACTTTTGCCTCTTTTGCCAATTACTTTAAAACTATGCCCTTTTAGTGTTGATCCTTTCATGATGGGATCAGATTCGTGCTATCTAATCTGTCTCGACCCCTCATGATTTTGAATACCTCTATCAAATCTCTGCTCAACCTTAATTTTTCCCCAGGAATACAGTTCTAACTTGTCCAATTTATCTTCATTGCTGAAATTCCGCATCCCTAGAACTATTCTCGCATATCCTTTCTGAACTTTCTCCAGTGCCTTCACATCTTTCTAAAATGTGATGCCCAGAAATGGGCACAATACTCCAGCTGAGGCAGAACTAGTGACTCATACATGCTCAACATAATCCCCTTGGTCTTGTACTCTATGTCCCTTTTAATAAAGCCTAGGATACTGTATGCTTTATTAACTGCTCTCATCTGTCCTACCACTGTCAATGACTTATGCACATATACACAGTGGCGGACTGGGTCTAAAAATATTGGTTGCCAGGAGACAAAGTGGGCTCACCCACAACTATAATGCTATCATTTAAATTTCATAACGAATAAATAAAATTTTCAAAAAATACATATGGAAAAAAGGGTACAATTAAAATTTTGGTGGAAAAAATGTGTATTTCTTAGTAATTACAGTGTACATGTACTGTACATATTACTGGCAGTAGATACCAAATGTAAATACAAAATGTTATAATTGAATTTTTAATTTTATTTTTTTAATTTTAAGTAATTGGTTGATATTTTAAAATAGTTTACTGCACAATTTACACATGAACAGATAGTTCAAAAGCACAATAGAGCATTGCATGCAGTCCACTATATTAAGAGCAATCGTTTTTTGTTCGCTAGATGATTGTGCGAATCTGCCAATAATTGCTTCTGCATCCAATTCATCTAACAATTCCTTTTCAATGGATAGCAACATGTATGATTCCAAATTCTCCTCAGACAGCGAATTTCTTAACCTTGTCTTTATGATCTTTAGCTTTGAAAATGTCCTCTCACATTGGACTCGAGTAACTGATAGTGTGCAGATGACTTTATAAAGTTTATAACGGTTATCATATGCCTTGTCATGAAGTCTGTTGGATGCCAGAATTTTTAGTACACACGATGGGCAAGTGCTGCAAATTTTACAATTGTTGCAACTGGAATCCATATTCTCACCATCATTAAGCAATAGCTTTAATACATCAAAGTTTGAAGCAAAAGAAAACTATTCCAATATTACTTGATCTTTGCTGATTTGTGGAAACAGCTTAATAATACCTTCCAATGCTTCATCTTCAAGGCCCTTCTCTGCAATAGTTTTACACTTTGCTGGGTCCAAGCAGGACAAATCTTTATACAACTATTTGTGTTGTACAAAACATGATTCTAGTGACTGGACAATGCGATCCATTATTAGGTTAAACACATTTACTCGAAAATCAGCTAGAGAATCTGAGGAATTTCTTTCATCATCAATAAGCTCATCTGCCATTCTTTTTTTCTTCCTCTGACTCTTAACTGGCAATGCTGTTTCCAATGCATCAATTTCCAATGTTTGATTTTCATCCATATTCATCTGTGAAATCCTGTCATTACATTTATTTACAAATTTCAAAGCCTTGCTGTGAACGTTATCAAATGTTCTTGTTTGTTCCTTCAACTTTGTTGTAGCTGAGTCTACCAAACTTCATGCAGTAAACATATCTAAACCACTTGTCTGTAGATAACTTGATAGCGGGGTTGTAGTTTCAAATATATACAAGTAAGTAAATGCTGTCAATATGGTTTCAAACTTTAGAAGACTTTGAAGTAAAAAATTTGTTTCATGTTTTGTTTTTGCATCAAACTTTTCTGAATCTTGTATCGTTGATAAGCATGTCAATAGATTTACGAAAGTACTGGCAGCGGCATCATCAAAACGTCCAAATATAGTTGTAGCTGCATTGGATTTTCCTGACCATCTGGTCTCACCAATTAACTTTAATCGTTTCATTTTTTCTTGTCCTATATAGAACATAGAACAGTACAGCACAGAACAGGCCCTTCGGCCCTCGATGTTGTGCCGAGCCATGATCACCCTACTCAAACCCACGTATCCACCCTATACCCGTAACCCAGCAACCCCCCCTTTAACCTTACTTTTTAGGACACTACGGGCAATTTAGCATGACCAATCCACCTAACCCGCACATCTTTGGACTGTGGGAGGAAACCGGAGCACCCGGAGGAAACCCACGCACACATGGGGAGGACGTGCAGACTCCGCACAGACAGTGACCCAGCCGGTATGTTTTCCAATAACTTCTATCCATACAGCCATTCTCTTGTATGATGCTTTCACAAAAGTTGCTATATTCTGGAGCAAATTGAAAAAAGAAACTGCAGGCACACAACATTTTGTTTCAGTTATCACCAAATTCAAGACATGGGCATAGCACCATATATGAACATGCTAATCAGCAACTTTACTTTGTAAACCATTATACTGACCATGGTAGCTTACAGCGCCATCTGTGCTATCAGATAAACATTTTTGGGAGTCAATTTTAAGATGCTGTAATGTTTCAATCAATAGATCAAAAAGTCTCTGTCCTGTACCATCATTACTTGGCATAACTGAAAGTAGTCGCTCACAGATAATACCTTTAAGCACATACCGAATAATAATGCTAAACTGACCGATGGATGAATTATCTTGTGTTCAATCAACCTGAATAGAATAATATTTTGCTTGAGAAACTTCATGACTAATTCTTTCTTGTATCATATTCTTCATAATTTTGATTAACATGTTTATAGTTGTTTTACTCAGGTTTGTAACAAGTCCACCACGGCCTTTACTTTGAGCCTTTCCTTGTTGCTCTAATCGTTCGATTCTTTGTTTAGACACTGCAGAAATGTGAGCTGCCATAATGGGGTCATATTTTGCCATCACTGCACTGTAGCTAAAAAATTGCCATGATTCAGAACCTTATTATCTAGAGTGTAGGCCGATTCATTTCTGTGACCTCGAAATGGAAGTGCTTGCTTGCCTAATATCTTTATGATATCTATAATCCGCATGACAATACTTCTCGCTTCAATACTTCTTCTTTCCTTTTAATTAGTGATGCTGCAAAAAATTTATCTAAGGTGCCATCATTAACCACACTGATATATTGCTGAGCATTTCTGACATGTGTTGTTGTCGATTCATGTAAAGTCAAGCTCTGGCTAATACGCCTCTAGTCACTAAAGCCACATACAAAGGGTGATGGATTACAAGTGTTGGGAAACTCAAAGGCTAAGCAGTATGAGCAATATAAGCATCTATTTTCTTTGTTATATGTTAGCCATTTTCTTGGGACTGAGTCATTCATAATTTTCCTCTCATACAAACGAGCATCAAATGGCAGATCATCAATGGGCTGAAGTGGATGTTCAGCAAAAAACTGTTTTAGCTTTGCTCGTGATGGATATTGGAAGATTCCAGTAATTGATCTTTCATTTTCTTGCGTAGGTTCATTTACAGGATGTGCTTCAGAAACCAAGTCATTTATGCTTGAAGGAATATCTGATTCCCTGTCACTAGTTGAAGCTATGTGTTCAGATGTTGCAACTACAGGCAGTACAGATACCGGAACAAGGAAGCCAGAAGAAATGTTGGGCCTGGGTTGATTAGTAATGGATACACTTGTATTTTCTCTACATTCAAAGTAGCTCTTCTCTGTTCTTGTAACTCGCATGTCATTGCATCATCACCATGAGCATTGTTTCTTGCTTCCTGATTATTTGTTGCAGAACTGGATATTGATGTGGATTGTGCTTGTGGTATTATAAACTCTGTAATAGGCCTGCATCGCTTGGCTGATTCTTTCCTTTCTGCTTCTTTTTGTTCTTTGCGTTTTAGTGACCCAGATTTATGCTTTTTCTTTTCCATGCTGGTAGGGGTAATATTCCTGAAATAAAAACTTAATTAAAAATAGCCCACATTGGGAAAAATGAATATTGATGATTGCAAGAATAACTTGAAGGAACGCCAGATAAACCCCTACTTGATAAAAAATATAAAATAACTTACTTACACTTCAATAGGCTATGTTCATTAGTCAATACTACTGTGGCCTATGCAGCTTCAGAAGAGGAGACAATCCACTGTCCAGTGTTCACACCAGCAAGCAACTGAGACAACTGTTGAAACTTAGAAGTTTGGTCCGACTATAGTAAGACATTAAGAATGGTCCCACGACCAAAGTCAACATGTCCAGTTTGATACCAGTGTAGTGTTACAAGTCGCAACCCTTTGAGTTTACCGATCGTGGCTTATCACTTCAATATCTTTGACCTCATGATTCACGGTCAAAAGTACCGCTTCTCCTTTTCGGTGACCTCACGACCCTATGTACTGCTTGATATCCTTTCAAGTTGCCGACCATCTCAAATCACGAACTGTAGCTTTATCTTTAAATTCACACACTCTTGCTGAAAACGTGGATTTCCAACTATGTCGGGGTGTGGTGGAGGTGGGGAAGAACTACTTATTTAAGATAACGTTGGGAAATTTTGTCGATAGGATTACACAAACAATTCACAATTTTACCATCCATTATGTCTTTAATGTTTTTGTGACAATTTTACAATCTAGAAAGAGGGAAACACTTACCATGGATGCAAGAAAAGATTAAACTTGCAAGCTAAATATCAACCTTGGTTCAGTGACAACATTCTTACCTCAACGTTGGGTTGTGGATTCAAACACTATTCCAGGATTTGAGCACATAATCTAGGCTACAATGGATCTGAGGCGGTGCTGCATTTTTGGAGGAGATGTCATCTGGGTAAGATGTAAAGCTGAGGCGCCATCTCCCTCTTCAGGTGAATTTAAAACAAATCCCATGGCACTCCTCAAAAAGGAGCAGAATGTGTGAAGTATACTCAAGTTAGCACTCGCTCGGCAGTCTGTTAATAATGTGCCTTACTTTCAAAGTTCTGAGCATACATCCCTTCCCATCACTGCCAAAAGCTACTTCCTCCAAGTTACTTACAAAATAGCCATAGAAGCATGTTTCAGTACAAATCCTTCTTTTGGGGTTGGGGAGGGAAAAGATTGCAATTGTAGAATTTTAATATGTAATGGGACAGATTTTGTAGTAAGCACCAATGGGCATTTGCTCCTGACTATTAAGCAGGTTTAACTAAGATGTAGCAACCTCTCTGGTGTGAATTTTACCTCTATTGCTGGAGCAGTCTTGTTGTCAAGGCTGCGCAAGGAGTCAATCACATTCAAGGATTTTCTCAAACAGGAAATGAAAAGCACGAAAATAAAATCACTTCTTAAAATATTTTGCATGGAACAATTTAAAGATTGCAAAATACCTAGATCGTGGCATACAAGTCGACCCGGCATATCTTCTTTGGCCTAAAATCAGTTTTTGCATATACTCGCTGTATAAGTCGACCCCATTTTCAGCCAAGACATGCTATGTGCGCATTTGTAGTCAGCCTCAATTTTTCACTGGGTGCAAGGGATCAAGCAGGTGATACAGGTTGTATTACAAAGATGCATGGGTGTTTAAGACATGTGCACACAGGCCGGAACACATGTGGTGAATGACAAAGAAATAAACACCCACATTCATCTTGGTGGTTTACTTTTATACTCACTGTATAGAATGACCACCATTTTTCAGGGGTTTCGAGGTTTCAACGGTCAACTTATACCTCTACAACTAGCGTACATATGGGAGTGAAGGTAGAGGCTAAAAGCTAGTTTAAAATATTTTAAACTTAAAAAAAACTGATTAATTCATCGAACAGCACTGTGATTCTAAAATTTTCTTTTTATTAGGTCATTTCATTTGTTCAAAGTTTGTTAATCATATTGTCGTTAGAAACTAATTACACTTCACTGAACAAGGTGCAACTGTTTTTTTTTTTAAAGGGGGGTTTCAAATGTCAAGTGCGGGCTAGAAAATTGAAATTCTTGCCAATTTTAGTGATGGCCTACTCTGGGAGGAGCCATGGCACAGCCCGTGTCAGAACCAGAAGTGACAGGCTGCACTTTCAGCATGAATTTTGGGAAGAGTGACCATTCTTCTTTGGGATGGAAAGTGAAGTAGCCCAATCTGAAACTAGGGTCCCTAAATCTAAACATATGAAGGGTGAGTTTATAGAATCCCTACCGTGCAGGAGGCCATTGTATCTGCACCGACTCTCGGAAAGAACACCCTAAACAGGCTTGCACGCTATCCTGCAACCCCGTAACTCCACTTTCCCCACACATCATGGACACTAAGGGGCAATTGAGCATGGCTTATCCACCAAACTTGTACATCTTTGGACTGTGGGAGGAAACCGGCCCACCCAGGAGGAATCCCTTGCAGTCAAAGGGAGAATGTGCAAACTCCAGAGTCACCTAAAGCTGGAATTGATCCAGGGTCCCTGATGCTGAGGCAGCAGTGCTAACCACTGTGCCATCGTGCTGGTAAGTTGGCTGCGATAGAGAAGTTAATTTAATTGAAAGCCATGACTGTGGATTGGCAATGAGTAATATTTAAGGAATGAATGCATGCATTGCAACATTTCTGCTTTCCTTTTTAGCACAAATAAACAACATGCAAAGTGGCCCAATCATGGCTAATAAAATAAGTTAAGAGTAGTATTAATACGAACGAGGAGTCATATAAAGTTGCCAAAAATAGCAGCAAGCCTGGGGATTGGCAGCAGTTTAGAATTTAGCATAGGAGGACCAAGAGATTGATTAGGAGGAAAAATAGAGTACGAGAGTAAGCATGTAAGTAACATAAAAGCAGATTGTAAAAGCTTCTAAAATTCTGCAAGAAGAAAACTGTAGGTCCTTTACAGTCCGAAATTGGAGAATTGATAATGGAGAACAAAGAAATGGCAGAGCTATTAAAACAATTTCTGTCTTCACAGAAGGCGGCACAAATAACATAGAACATAGAACAGTACAGCACAGAACAGGCCCTTCGGCCCTCAATGTTGTGCTGAGCCATGATCACCCTACTCAAACCCACGTATCCACCCTATACCCGTAACCCAACAACCCCCCCCCTTAACCTTACTTTTATTAGGACACTACGGGCAATTTAGCATGGCCAATCCACCTAACCCGCACATCTTTGGACTGTGGGAGGAAACCGGAGCACCCGGAGGAAACCCACGCACACAGGGGGAGGACGTGCAGACTCCACACAGACAGTGACCCAGCCGGGAATCGAACCTGGGACCCTGGAGCTGTGAAGCATTTATGCTAACCACCATGCTACCCTCGCAGAAATGCTAGGAAACCAAAGGTCTCATGAGAAGGTAGAATGGAAGGAAATTAGTCAAAACAAACAGTGCTGCAGATTTTAACAGGACTGAAGGTAGATAAGTCTTGAGGGCCCAGACTACTGATGGAAGCAAGGGAGGAAACTGCTGGGACCTTGGCAGGAATCTTTGTATCCTCAAAGAACAAAGAAATGTACAGCACAGGAACAGGCCCTTCGGCCCTCCAAGCCTGCGCTGACCATGCTGCCCATCCAAAACTAAAATCTTCTTCAGTAGCTACAGGTGAGGTCCCAGAGGACTGGAGACTAGCTAATATTGTTCCTTTGCTTAAGAATAGTAGCAAGGCTAATCCAGGGAATTACAGACCGGCGGTGAGCCTTAAGTCAGTGGTTGGGAAATTATTGGAAAGGATTCTTTGAGACAGGATTGTCTCCCATTTCGAAGTGGACATATTAGTGAGAGGCACCATCAAGGTGGTTAGCACGACTGCTTCACGGTATCATGGCTGTGAGTCACTGTCCGTGTGGAGTTTGCACATTCTTTCCACATCTGTATGGGTCTTACCCCCACAACCAAAGATGTGCAGGGTTGGTGGATTAGCCACACTAAAATTGCCCCATAATTGGAAAAAAAAAAGAATTAAGTACTCTAAAATTTTTTTTTTTAAAAGGCAAGAGGCAGCATGGTTTTGTAAAGTGGAAGTAGTGTCTCACTAACCTGATCGTGTTTCGAGGAAGCGACGAAGGTGATTGATGAAGGTCAGGCAGTGGATGTTGTCCACATGGACAGCAGCAAGGCATTTGACAAGGCAGACTGGCACAGAGGTGAGGTTACATGGGATCAGAGATGAGCTGGCAAGATGGATACAGAACTGTCTCGGTCATAGAAGTCAGAGGGTAACAGTGGAGGGGTGCTTTTCTGAATGGGGGGGCTGTGACGCGTAGTGTTCCATCGGGATCAGTGCTGGGACCGTTGCTGTTTGTAGTATATATAAATGATTTGGAGGAAAATGTAACTGGTCTGATTAGTAAGTTTGTGGATGACACAAAAGTTGGCGGATTGCAGATAGCAATGAGGAGGACTGTCAGATATAGATTGGTTAGAGTCTTGGGCGGAGTGATCACAGATGGAGTTTAATCCAGACAAATGTGAGGCAAAACGTTTTGAAAGGTCTAATACAGGTGGGAAATATAAGTAAATGGCAGACCCTTAAAGAGCATTGACAGGCAGGGTCACTGAAAGAGGCAACACGGGTGGAATTGAATTTGATTTATTGTCACGTGGACCGAGGTCCAGACAGATCGTTCCAAACATGAAAAAAACATAGGACATGCATAAATACACAATATAAATACATAGGCACAGGCATTGGGTGAGCATACAGTAGAGAATATGTCTGAAGATGTGTGAAGAGGCAGTTCAGTCCATAAGTGGGTCATTCAGGAGTCTGGTAACAGTGGGGAAGCTGCTTTTGAACTTTAGTGCGTGTTCAGACTTTTGTATCTCCTGCCCAATGGAAGTTGGATGAGAGAATAACCCGGGTGGGAGGGGTCTTTGATTATGCTGCCCACTTTCCCAAGGCAGTGGGAGATGTAGTCAGAGTCTATGGATGGGAGGCAGGTTCGCATGATGGACTGGGCTGTGTTCACGACTCTCTGTAGTTTCTTATAGTCTTGGGCCTAGCAGTTGCCATCCCAGGCTCTGATACAGCCAGATAGGATGCTTTCTATGGTGCATCTGTAAAAATTGGTAATGTGAATGTGCCGAATTTGCTTAGTTCCCCGAGGAAGTATAGGCACTCTTGTGCTTTCTTGGTTGTAGCATCGACATGGGTGGACCAGGACAGATTGTTGGTAATGTGCACCCCTCGGGAATTTGAAGCTGTCAACCATCTCCACCTCAGCACCATTGATACTCACAGAGATGTGTACGATACTTTGCTTCCTGAAGTCAATGACTAACTCTTTCGTTCTGCTGACGTTGAGGGACAGATTGTTGTTGTTACACCACACCACGAGGTTCTCTATCTCCCTCCTGTACTCTGACTCATCGTTGTTTGAGATCCAACCCACTACGATCGTGTCATCAGCAAACTTGTAGATGGAGTTGAGCCAAATTTGCCACACAGTCGTGTGTATAGGGAGGATAGTAGAGGGCAGTAGTATGCAGCCTTGTGGGCCCTGGCATTGAGGACTATCGTGACGGTGGTGTTGTTGTTATCCTTACTGATTGTGGTCTATGGGTCAGGAAGTTGAGGATCTAGTTGCAGAGGGAGGAACCAAGTTGTAGGTAGAGAAAGTAGTCAAGGCGCATCCGGCCTGCTTGCCTTCATCGGATGGGAAATTGAACAAAATGGCAAGTCATGCTGCAGCTGACTTAGTTAGGCCACACTTGGAATATAATGTTCAATTATGGCTGGCAGTAGGATGTGGAGGCTTTGGAGAGGGTATAGAAGAGGTTTACCAGGATTTTGCCTGGTATGAAGGGCATTAGCTACGAGGAGAGGTTAGATAAATTTGGTTTGTTCTCAGTGGAACGATGGAGGTTGCGGGACGACCCGATAAGACGTGTACAAAATTATGAGAGGCATGGACAGAGTGGTTAGTCGAAGCTTTTTCCCAGGGTGGAAGAGTTAATTACTAGGGGATGTAGGTTTAAGGTGGAGGGGCAAAGTTTAGAGGAGATGTGCGAGGGAAGTTTTTTTTTTTTTACACAGAGGGTAGTGGGTGCTAAAACCCACTGTCGGGAGTGGTGGAAGCAGGTACGATAGTGACGTTTAAGCGGTGTCTTGAAAAACAAATGAATAGCATGTGAATAGAGAGATACGGGCCTCAAAAGTGTATAAGGTTCTAGGTTAGACAGGCAGAATGGTCGGCACAGGCTTGGAGGGCCAATGGGCCTGTTCCTGTGCTGTTACCTTTCTTTGTTCTTTGTTGAAAGCTGATAAGTCCCAAGGCCTGATAATCCACATTCCAGGATACTAAAGGAGGTGGCCACGGAAATAGTGGATGAGTTGGTTGTCATCTTCCAAAATTCTGTAGATTCTGGCACAGTTCCAGGCGAGTGGCAAATGTAACCCCACTATTTAAGGGAGGGAGAGGAAACAGGGAATATCAGGCCAGTTAGCTGACATCAGTACTATGGAAAATGCCAGTCTATTATAAAGGATGTGATAACAGGAGACTTGAGAAAATATAAATGGGATTAAATAAAGTCAACATGGATTTATGAAGGGGAAGTCATGCTTGACAAACTTATTGAAGTTTTTTTTTTTAAGACGTTGCTTGTGGAATAGTTAAGGGAGAACTTGCAGATGTGATGTATTTGGCTATTTAGAAAACTTGAAGTTAGTGTACAAATTAAAGCACATGGGGCAGAAGCTAATATATTGGCATGGATTGGTTAGCAGACAGGAAATGGAATAGGAATAAGTGGGTATCGTTCAGGGTGGAAGGTGGTGGACAGTGGGATACCAAACAGACCAGGGTTGGGCCCCAGCTATTTACAATCTGTATCAATGATTTAACGATCTAGATGAGGAAATTATGTGCAATATTTCCATGTTTGCTGACAACACAAAACTAGGTAGAATTGAGAGTAGTGAGGAGAAAGTAAAGGGGCTTCAAAGTAATTTAGACCAGCTAAGTGGGCGAATAAATGGCAGATACAGCGTAACGTTGATAAGTGTGAACTTATCCACCTACAGGAGGAAAAGCAAAATGGCAGAGTATTATTTAAATAGTGATATATTGAGAAACGTAGATGTACAAAGCTGTCCTTGGACATCAATCTTGAAAGCAAGCATGCTGGTGCAGCAAGCAGTTAGGAAGGCAAATGGCATGTTGGCTTTCATTACAAGAGGACTTGAGAACAGAAGCAAGGATGTCCAACTGCAGCTATACCGGGCCTTAGCGAGATCACACCTGCCGTCTTGTGTGCAGTTTTGGCCTCCTTGCCTAAGAAAGGATATACTGGCCATAGAAAGAGTGCAGCAAACGTTAACCAGACTGATTCCTGTGAAGGCAAGATTGTCGAATAAGGAGTGATTAGGTCAACTGGGCCTGCATTCCCCGGAGTTTAGAAGAATGAGGGAGAATTTAATTGGGCAGACTGGATACGGGGATGATGTTTCCTCTGGCTGGGGGTCTGGAACAAGGGGCCATGGTCTCAGGATTCGTGTAAGCCAGTCAGGACTGAGATGAGGAAAAACTTCTTCAATCAGAGGGTGGTGAACCTGCGGAATTCCCCACCACGTAAGGCTGTGGAAGCCAAGTCACTGAATGTATTTAAGACAAATTTCTAGATACTAAAGGCATCATGGGGTATGGGGAGAAAAAGGAGTATGGAATTGAGATAGAGGATTAACTATGATCACATTGAATAGCGGAGCAGGCAGCAAGGGTCAAATGGCCTACTCCTGCTCCTATTTTCTAGAATCTACGCATGCCCAATAAGCTTGAGTAGTGACCAGTTTCGGGGTAATGACAGGCGACTGCTGACAGATCATCGACAGCACCCTGCCCTCCCAATCTACTCTTTACTTTAAATCAAATGCTAAAACACAGACTATCAAAATATCAAACTCATTTCACTCAACCAGAAGATGCATGGGATATGGGAGGTCCTCTTCAAATGGAGGATAAATCCTATTACTCCATTCTGAACTATTAACATGAATGGGTGCACCATTAGAATTTTAAAATTCTGATGTCTTCTTGCTCTGCCTGATGTGCTGCTGACTGCAAATAATTGTTGAATTTGCTAACTGCAATCAGTGAAACAAAACAAAAGGAATTTCTGAACTATCGTCATTGCTGCCTGCAGTATTAGGAATCATTATCCTCTATCCAACAACATATCACTGCTAATAATCCAAAGTAAATATTGAAATGTAACAACTAAAAGAAAATTGTTCATTTAGCATTTTGCATGCTTTGTCCCAGTTTAAAACACAAATATTGTATTCTAAATTGAGAATTACTATTTGAGAACACCAACAGCCTTTGCTTGGATTTTTGAACTTCCTTTTCCCTTTCATCGTTGTGCTAATTCCAGGCGGGTTTTTCAAATTCAAGCATCAGCAACACCCTCAAGGTGGAAGCATGGCCAACAATGCTACAAGCTTCCTGACAGAATCTCTCAATGTACCACCACCAGATTGAGCCAACAGGAGAAGCTCTGAATGAACAGTACATTCACAACCAGCTTGCTGCGCGTTAGCAAAAGGATCCTTTCATTTTGCCAATCTGTTGGACGAGTTTACCATGGTCAAATCCTTCCCACCATGCAGCCGGCTGAGAGCTGTCAGACTAATCATACATTACACTCTGTCACTGAATGTATGCTGCACCACAGCCATCATTTACATCAAGATCTGGAGCTGATCCCAGACTGCTCACTGCAGACAGGTTTACAAGCCAAACCACCATCAGAATTCTCCTTTCCACAATCACACAGGAATTAGGAGATATTTATTTTTAAACTTTGCTTTACATTAACAGTGTAGAATTAAAAAATACAATCAACTTAACTGTTGCTAAGTTATAAACCTTTCTGTACAATTAACTTTTAAAAGAAATCCTGAAACAGGAAATGGAAACAAATTCTGTAGCAACTGCAAATTATTTTTAAACACCTTCGTAAATTCCATGGTATAAATCTGTCGCCCACATACAAAAGTTGCAGACTTGAAGTCAGGTACATCTAAGTTATGCAGATAATAAACCAAAAGTTGAGAAGGCATACGAGGACCTATGATACATCTTATGAGGCACACCACAACTGCGAAAATGTAAGTTTTGCTCGAATCAACTACCACTTTGTACAACTTTTTCTGTAGCAATTCACAATCACTGTTGTAAAAACTATTCAGTGTTGTAATATTAGAATATAAAGTCACTGATAGCTAATTTTCCTCTAGTCTATCCAAATAATTGTGTAGCCCCAACCCTGGCAAACAAAATAAAATGCATATCCCATTATGCCTAACATATCTTCCAATTAATGGTGTCAGAAAAATTACATTATTGTTTGCTTAAAGTTACATTAATTTTTATTTCAAACTTACATCAGGTAATATCTGGAAATAATAACTTGCTACAAGGCAGAAAATATATGTTTTAAATGCTTCAGCTGGTGCATATTACTTCTTACTTTTTCGTTGCACATATATCTAATATTTGTAAGTGAAAATGAGGCAGTATTCTAAACATAAGGCTCAGATAACTAACAATTGACAAAAGCATTGTTCATGGAGACTATGAAGTCATCAGAACCCTTAACTTGATTACTTATGGTTTCTCATCATTGTTTTATGGATTATAACATTCCTAATTGTAAATACTTCCTGCCAACTGATGAGCAACATTGGATGACAGGAACATTTTCAGCATCAAGGCTCTTGCACTGAATATTTGTCATGATCCTATTATTCAAGGCTACTTGCGTTAATACTTATAATACATGCACAGATGATCACAGGTTGGGTTGCAACTGATTACAGATGATTGCAAAGTTATTTTACAATGATTGAAGACCCATGTGGTTTCCCTCATGATAGAAATAACAGTTTATTCAAGTTGCACTGCCATACGAATATATCGAGATATCTGTTTTTGTAAATTCTTGTACAATCCTAACATGCTGTTCGCAAAACAAAAGGAAGATGGGCTAAAGTCTGAAAGTTCCTCATTTCAGCCATGTTCAAAAGAAAAAGCTATGTAAACATTGGCAGCTGCAGTTGGCCCATTGTTGATACCATGGAAAAGAGTAAACAACAGGTTTGGAATTTAACCTGAATTCAGAGCAGGGCAAATATATATGTTGATCATAAAATCTACAGTGCAGGAGGCCATTCGGCCCATCAAGTCTGCACCGGCTCTTGGAAAGAGCATCCCACCCAAGGTTAACACCTCCACCCTATCCCCATAACCCAGTAACCCCACCCAACACTAAGGGAAATTTTGGATACTAAGGGCAATTTATCATGGCCAATCCACCTAACCTGCACATCTTTGGACTGTGGGAGGAAACCGGAGCACCCGGAGGAAACCCACGCACACACGGGGAAGATGTGCAGACTCCGCACAGTATGGATGGACATTTGCATTTATATTTAAATATCAAATCTCTCAGACCTCTCAGATACACAAAATTATTCAAATGCAGTAACTGGGAGTAAATGTGGACTTTCTTGGCGCTGCAACATCCTACATAAAACAATGAGGTGAATACTTTGTTTTTGGTGGCACTTGAGGGAGGAGTATTGGTGAGGGCACCAAGAACTTGTGGCTTTTCTTTGAAAACTGCTAAGTAATCTCTTAATATCACTGAAACATAAAAATATGCCTCTACTGAAACAGACATTGGAGAATTGTGCAGCATGGTTATATACTCAAATGCAAACAGGCAGATTTCACCTTCGAGTGAAATCCTATTTCAACACCTAACCGAGGCCCTGATTTAAACTCCACATCAGTGGATCCATGTTGAAGTGATTCCCATTAGTGGATCTATGCAACTGACCTAGAGAGAAATATTCCTCGTTGGTAACTTTTCCACACTGAGCAACATCTTTGACAGCTGACTTGAACTTAGAAATAACGTTTTATTTTCACAGGTTTACATTACTTATTTTCATGTGCAGGGTTATGCAAGGACCAGATGTGATCACGGCTAAAAAATTTTACTGTTCACATCATTTTGGATGTTGCTGTGGGCCCTTGTCTGGGAGACAGGACCATGTGGGCCTTCTGTGCAATATCAATCCTGTGCACCCATTCAATATTTCTTTGGTTTCTGAAAATAATTCTCAGACTTGTTAGATATATGTGCTTTCCTGATCTTTGAATAACAGCCTGGCACACCAGTAAATTCCACACCAAAAGATGTGACTTTAGTTAAAAGCTTCCGGGAGACAGGACTAAAAAAGGCCTAAAAAACCCACTGCTTATCTTCTAAGGGCATTACTGACAAATTGTATGGCACAGGAATAAAGAATTACCTTCTGTATTTTTTCATTAGACTTTTCTTTTGTAACCGAATACATAAATCCATTGTGGCACAATGTTATATGTATCATCTTGCTACACCTGCAGACGTTTCATAAAGGCTGCCATGTCTCTGCAGTCAGAAATGATAAGTGAACCACCCGTGAATGTTAATGATAGTGATCATTCTGAGGTAACTGTGCTCTCCATCTTCCTCTACAGCTTCAGCAGCAGATCCAGGGTGGCAGGGTTTATTGGAGTAAAATGAAAATAACATTCAAGGAAATTGCTGCAAAATGCAATCGCAAAGTTATGATTATGAAAGCAAACATGAAAGGTACAATGCTGTTATCATTAAAAAACAGAAAATATGCTACCATCTGTTCAAATTAACAGTAAATTATGTAAATTAAATGTACAATGGTAAGTGGTAATCTGTCAAACTATAAACCTAAAATACCCACTGTATTTGTTTTCTTAAAATTATTGCAAAACTGAACTTATAAAATTAAATCCCATTTAGGTTTACTGCAGATGTAATGAAGCTTGTTTAGCACCTTGGAACAATCTTTGAATCATTTGCAAGTGAAGTTTGGATTGAAGCAGAAGTGCAACCAAATGGAACTTTAAAGATCAACAGAACAAGGTTATGAAACTTTCACTCAGCAATCCATTTACTTTTGGTTTATTTCATCCTTCTTTATGGGACCTTGCTGCAATTTTTGTATGTATGATAGTGACATACCATTATCGGCAGTATATGCAAGAATTTCTTTATTAATCTGCTGGCTAGTGATAATATATTTTGATGTTGACACAATTTAAGGGATGGCTGTGAATATGGGTTGGGGAATTTAAGAGAGAAAAAGATGATGGAAGAATAAGAAGGAAGAGATAGAATGATGAGTTGAGATGGAAGTTGAAATCACTGAGGATAAGGAATTGTTCAGTGCAGCGGTTGAGGAACATGGCAACCAACGAGATTTAAAGATTGGGAGATCAGCACAGGAAGGAATGAAATGGAAGGTGAATTTAAGGTTAAATTTTGTACAGAAAGATAAAGGGATAGAGGGAACAAAAGACTGGATTGTGAGAGAGGGGTTAGGGTTAAGGCCAAAAAAATTGACAATTTTAATATCTCCCCTAAAAATGCAAAACCTGAAGGTGAGGGATCCCCACTTGTAATCCTTGACTTTAAGTGCCAGAGACTTTGAGTGATATTCATCAACAAACATGATGTTGTTAAAAGAGTATTTGCACATGTAATGACATGGGCAAACAGGCTTATATAGAATCCATAGAATTCCTACAGTACAGAAGGAAGCCATTTGGCAGTCGGCTGCAACGACCCTCTGAACGAGCATTCTGCCTAGGCCCAGGCCTATTCCACCTCCCTATCCCCGTAATCCTGCACATTGATGACGACCAATCCACCTAACCTACACATCTTTGGACTGTGTGAGGAAACAAGCATCTGGAGGAAACCCATACAGACACAGGGAGACAGTGCAAACTCCACAGTCACCCAAAGCTGAAATTGAACCCAGGTCCCTGGCTCTGTAAGGCAGCAATGCTAACCACTGTGCCATTTAAAACAAAAGTGCAGATGCTAAGGGCGAGATACAATATTTGAGAAGTAAATCAATACAGACAGAAAATTTGGATATTCACATTTAACATCAGTTCCTTGACTGAAGCAGTTGTACTATTTTCTTAGACTAAAGGGACGATCCTTTAAAACAGAGATGAGGAGGAACTTCTTCAGCCAGAGGGTGGCGAATCTGTGGAAGTCTTTACCGCAGAAGGCTGTGGGGGCCAAATCAGAGTGTCTTTAAAACAGAGACAGATGTTCTTCATTAACCAGGGGATATGGGGAAAAGGCAGGAGAATGGGAATGAGAAAAATATCAGCTGTGATTCAATGGCAGAGCGGACTCGATGGGTCGAGTGGTCTAATTCTGTTCCTATGTCTTATGGTCTTATGGTAACAGCAAGCACAACATTTAGCAGAGAGAGAATCTACGCATGTTCAATTTAAGAATGTTCAACACAAATGTGCACACTCTTTACCACACCTATAGACAACTTAACCAAGTTCAAGGTGATAAGAATCAAGGCTTGGGAATCCACAATTGTTTGTAATAATAATCAGCTAAAAGTATACAGAACATTGCCAGGTTTTGGCTGTTTTTCCAGTCAGCAACACTATACGCATTGGACTAGTAAAGTAGGAATCTCACCTCGAGTAACATGTTGACCCATCCAGGCCACCTTAGTAAGTTAAACTAGCTGGTCAAATATAAATACAGCCCCAGAATAATGAGGTTCTGCCCAATGAAGGTGTCAGCTTGGAATCAGCTAGATAAGAGTTAACTCGGTTCCAACCTTCCAACCTGTAGCCATTGCCACCTCAAAGACAAATTGCCTGCCCACTCCCATGTGAATTCAAAGCATTCCTGGGATGCCCATGCATTCGTGAACATTCTAGTAGTGACTTACTTGTGGAAAAAATCTTAAGCTTCTCTTCCAATAAATGCTAGAACATCATACACCTGCTACCAGTCATTAAGTTATTTGAATATCAGAATGAACAATGCAAGGGGCCAAATGTGATGTTCATCACATGAATGTCATTTGGAACCACAAAGATGATAAATTCAAAAGAAAATGCTGGAAACATGCAATGGGTTGTGAAGCTTCTGGAAGAGAAAACAAAACCAATATTTTGGATATGACCTTCCATCGGAACATTTAGTCTACAATATGCTGACTTATCTGTTGGCATGCCAGCCGTTACTCATCAGAATTTTCTGTTTTAGTTATGGATTTAGAGACTTGTTGGGTGTTATTCAAGAATGTGTATTAGTTTACAGATATATTGCATCACTAATCAGCTTCACAAGATACTTATTAATCACTAAATTAAGTTGGTTTTCATACACATTACATAAAGGCTGTATTAAGAATACAGAACTATATTCATATCTCTTTTTTGATCTTCGAAAATTACTGCCATCATTTTTGAGATATAAACTATTCGCTGGAACAAATATGGGCGAGATATTCTAATTCTGTTCAACAGCAATTATATTTCAAACTGCTACATATGCTTATCAAAAGCCAAACATTTTACTTTAGGCCAAAAGTATAAATGTGAACTCTTTTCAACTTAAAAAGTGACCCAATTAAGTTTTAAATTAACAGAAATATAATCTAATTGCAGTAATGACCTACTTCTATAAGTTAACTCTGCTCATGGTCCCACAAATATATTAAAGAATCAATGCCACTTTCAGTCAGCATTGCAATTACTATGGAAAACGTGGTTATAACGAGCTGTTTTAAATAATAAGATGAAAGTAGAAAAACACATTTCACCAGGAAAATCTGCACTTTATTCAACCCATTTCCCTCTGCAAAAAACAGAGAACTCAAAACACTAATGATACATACAGGAGCCAAAGTAACTGCCCTCAGACTGTTCCTTAAAACACTGCTACATTACTTTGCCAAAGTCCACAGAAGTTGCCAAATTTGGTCATGCCTGCTTAGCTTGCTCAACTGATTGTGCCAGAAAAGAAAATAAGACACAGATGTATTTGAGTTCCTTGTGGTGCCAGTAAAGGACAGTTAATGGCTTTATCTCAACCCTCCCCTCCAGCTGGGCACAGGTGGAGGATAATGAGGGCTCTCTCTCTCTATTCAAACTCAATTATTTACCAGTCATGATAACCAACATCTTGCAGAAACAACCACATTAAGCTAGGCGTCAAACACACCAAGAACTATTTCTGCTGACAACCACTGAAGTGGGTAATAGTTCTAACTGGCACAAATTTAAACAACATTTTCCCCAATGGCTTCTATTGAAAGACTTCCTTCGACATGGTATCCCAAAAACAGTCTTACTTAAGTGTTTCACTTAACTCCTTCTTTCCCACTTGTATTCGTAAAGTAGACAAATTCTGTCACCTCATTTGCTTTCCTCACTCCACTAATTTAAAGTATAATGATGTGCACAGATCTGGCAGTTTAGTGATAAGAAAAAATAGATTCTATTGAGGGAAATAAATATTATTGAGATATACTTATTTAGAATCAGTTGCTAAGGAAACTCACAGGAGTCCAAAGATGTGCAGGTTAGGTGAGGTTACAGGGATTGAGCAGGGGAGTGGGCCTAGCTAGGGTGCTCTTTCGGAGGGTCAGTGCAACTCGATGGGCCGAATAGCCGGCTTCTATACTGTAGGTATTCTCTGAAAATAGAACGATGTGACATGGCATGTAAGCCACCCAAGAATAATTTGGAAGTTTAAAAAAACGAAATTGCATCCTTAGCTGAACAATCTATAACTGTTGGTTGACAAAGATCTAAAGTGTTTTGCTTCATGATTAGATTTCTAAGTATTCAACACATTAATCTAATGTCCTCCATAATTACATACTAATTACTATTTGCATTTTATTCAACCTTGTATCTAGATAATGGCACAACACATCAGCTTAAATCTGAAATAAAATGGAAAGTGCTAGAAATACTCAGCAGGTCTGGCTGCAACTGTGAAGAGAGAAATAAAGTTAAATTTGCGAATCAAATAGGACTCCTCTTCAGAACGTTTTGAAGGATCACATTCAACTTGAAACATTAACTTGTTTTTCTCTCTCCACAGATGCTGTCAGACCTGCTGAATAATTCCAGCACTCCCTGGTTTCCAGCATCCATAGTACTTTGCATTGTACATCAGAGTTGAAATCTGTACATCTAATGATCTAATAGAACATACAATAGTACAGCACAGAACAGGACCTTCGGGCCCTCGATGTTGTGCCGAGCCTTGTCCGAAACCAAGATCAAGCTATCCCACTCCCTGTCATTCTGGTGTGCTCCATGTGCCTATCCAATAACCGCTTGAAAGTTCCTAACGTGTCCGACTCCGCTATCACAGCAGGCAATCCATTCCACACCCTAACAACTCTCTGAGTAAAGAACCTACCTCGGACAACCCTCCTGTATCTCCCACCCTGAGCCTTAGTTATGCCCCCTTGCAACAGCTACATCCACCCGAGGAAATAGTCTCTGAACTTTAAATAAATGCCTGGTTCCACAATGGTTGTCCTAAAACTCATATCATTGAGGTAGGTGGCTACTTGCACAACTTATTAATACACCACTGAGCAGTTAGTAAAGAGGAGTGAGCAGTTTTGAATTTAAAGCTGTTTAACATTTTGTAATCAGAATTAAAATTTGGTAGGATGCAATAGAATATGGATACAGCAGCGATACTTCAAAAATAATTAACAGGCCAAGTATGATCAAAGATAAATAAATTGTGTACTTGATCTGATTTGTCACAATGAAACTATTCATTAGACCTGATGAGCTCTAAATGATGAGGTAGGTGCACACACAAATCAGGGTTGTAATTCTCCCTCAAAAAGGAAGAAATATTTCCCATCATGCTCATGCAAAATTTATTTACTAACATAGCATTCCAAAAATTGTAAAAGTGAAACCCTTCAATTCCTGGATTGTACATTAAGCAACAACTTTCTCTTGTGCCTGATCACAATGCTTTCCAAGAATCAGGCAATCATTAATATGATTTACTACCCAAAAAATCTCTTCAAAAGACTCACAATTTCACAGATATCCTCTTCCCCCATGTTCCCTACTTAGTTTCAAACTACAGATGAGGCAATTTTCTGTCAGTTCCCCTCTACAATGCTGAAAGTAGACTGGAACTACAGCCAAATTAGTCGGATTATTTTAGTATAATAGTATTTTCTTTTCCAGAAAAACATGGTGAAAACAAAAATAAATTGGCTAATTGAATTGAGTATGCAGTTTCTGAGCCTTATTCTTGTCATACAAGACTTTAATAAAAGAATCAGATTCATGGTGTATATATTTAACTGTAGTATAAATATAGAACATGCAGACTTGAAAAGAAAAGGGGGATGCTTGTGAACTTCATTCCGAAAACTGCAAGTTTAGAAAAGCTAGATGTACCTCACATCCTTTCGAGGCATAAGATTCATACGCACACAAATTTTGTCAGTACAACTCTGATGATATTTTCTGAGGTTTCATCTGCTTTATAGCAATGAAATACTGTCAGGAAAGTGTGAGCGATTGTTACAGTGTTGCTTAGCCAATCATGGATTAAACAATGTTCTCTACAAGTTTTGATCCCACTGCTACAGTTAAGATTGAAAGCATTGCATTCACATTTCCAGATATGGTTTTTTGCCATACTTTAAATTAATCTTCTTTATTTTTGTATCTTAATTTCAAATTAAAGATCAAAAAGACTAGACTATTTGTCATTTCAAAAGAATAGTACAAATGCATCTGCACGTTATGACCAAATTCCTATAAATGTCACAATCTGAACAAAAGTTCTTTTTCCAGACAGAAGCCCCTGCCAAAAAGGAAACCATGTCAGTTTTACTTGTACTAAATCTATGTTAAGTCCAAATGTTAAATATCTGACTGGAACAAAAATCTGGATTTAGAATAACAAACTATTGTAATACTCTAAAAATGTAAAGGGCAAGGTCTGCAGTGGGCATGCAGCCAGATCAAATACCATACACAGAAAAAGGCAATAACAAAGCACTTTGACTCAGAAAAAGATTTACAGCTGCAGTATCTAATTTCTAAAAGAAAGCAAAGACCAATAACACTTATGAAGCTAAAAAGTATTTCAGCAAGGTATGTTTAGTTAATCCCAAGGTTTTTAAGTAAATAAATTGGGACATTCATCTTGAAGCATGGAATTTAGTTGCAAACAAACGTACAACTGCTATTTTCAACATTATTAATGCTATACTGGGATTTACCTAGCCTTCCAGGTTATATCATTAAAAAATTATTTTGTTGAAGTTTCAACATAATTTTCCTCGTTTCCTCTTTTTAAACTAACTCTATATAGTTTGTGTCTAATGTTTTGCAGGTTTTGAGTACCCTAAATGTGCTCAATATCCCTATACAAAAAATGCAGATAAAAGTTAGCCATGGATACAAATAGTTCCCCTGCTCTCAAAGGATTTTACTCAACAAATTTGTTTACCGTGACTACTTTATGCTCAAAGGCAAAATAAATCAGTATTAAAAATCAACAAGCATAATTAACACTACCATCAGCATGTCAGAATGTGATCAGTGTACTATTAAGTTCTAGTTAAAGTGTAAACAGGAAATTGTATGAACATGTTGACATTTGTATTGTTATATTAATTTCAGATTTTTCTTTCGCAGAATATCACATGGGTAAGGACAAAGAGCAGCACTAACTGAACGGAGCGAATATAACCTAGAGTACATTTTGTTCAATCCTAACAATACATTTATGTCAGCAGAGGGTTAATTATATAGCGGAGTTATTTTGCGAGTATCTGTTACTCTTACTTTGCCAATTTATTTAACTTGCCAGTAGTACTGCAGTTTCTTACTACATGCGTAATGTTAACAGTGTAGTTCTAACCAATGTATTCCAAAGACGCTTTGAAACATTAAAACTGGCAGCGATACTTAGGTCATGCGTTTATGTAATTACCAAAAATGTGGACAATTATATTCAAATGTAGCAAATGCTGCTTTCAGTTTTGAGATTGCAATTGGAGAATCAAATCAAAAGGATCATTTTAAAATATTTAAGCCATGACCATAGATATTTGTACAATTGTTTGCTGATCATTGAACATGAACTGCAGAGATCCTTAAGATGATTCTGCAGTATTTCAGGAAGTAACAAAAATGGCAAAAATAAATGCTGCAAAGGAAACCTATGTGATTATGATTCATAGCAAAATAACACACATCAGTCTTATATGAAATGTCAACCCTAGATTATTTGGTTTAAAAAAATATACGGCATTCTGTGTTGGTGTTTTTACATTAGCTTATTTTGATTAAGTTAGGAAATTTGCACAGCTGAGAAAAAGTATATTCTATTAATCAGTGTTATATCTAAAAACAAACTTTTCCACATGGTAGAACAGTCAACTTGTTCAACTTATCAAACCTATTAAAATAGATTTGCGTACTGTAATATGTTGTCAACAAAATACAATAGGACAAAATGAAGGACAAGTCCAAATTGAGACAGATAACGTTTTTTAAAAACTTACATCCGAACAAAGAGAGACTGTTTCGTTGCCAGCCCAGGCGGCGAGTACTTCTCAACTAGTGCCAATGTACTGAAGCCGAACTTGTGAATAGGCTCATTTGAATCTAATGGTGGAAAATCTCCGTCAACTTCCCCATCGTCCTCAGCAATATGAAGGCAGTAGACATCCACATTTTCACTGCAGTAAAGAAATAGCAGGCATATAAGAAAAAGTTGAATCGACAAATGGTCAAAATAACTGCAGTGGTCGAGGTCTGGCTGCAGTAACCTCCTGCTGACGAAGTAAAGCCTGATTGGGCAAGAAAGTGCATTGTGCAGCAAAACAAATACCAGAAAATGCTTTGTTTTTAAATATAAAACAAACTAAATTTATTTTTAAAAAGATTACTTAAAATAAATAAATATAACATTCAGTAGCTTCCATCTTAATACATTAGCCTCACACTAATGTTTGTAAGCAAAGCGCAGACTTTGGCAGAAAGCAAAAGAAAACACACTATGCAACTAGTATTTTTGCCAACATATCCCCTGGCGTTATTCCCATTCTTGTCCAAGCAAACTGCATCATGCCTCACAGTTCTGAACTGAAAGACTGCAATAATAAGAAAGCACAACGTTCAGCAGGGCCAGAGTATTTTTAAATATTTAATCCAGTAAACCATGAAGAGAAGACTTCAAAAATAGACTAGGTTCATATTTAATAGTTAGTTAGAATCTTATTTTCAAGACTAATAAACAGTTACATTCTGTGAGCACGCAAGAGTACTGAAGGGAACCAGAACACAAGCTTTATAGAAGCGTGCTGACTGATGAGACACACTTCAGCCAGAAGTCGGACTTTGAATGTTCTGACTGATGGCACAGTGGCAGAAGCTGCTGGATAATGAGGAAGTTGCAGTTGAGAAAGAGGGAACGCAATTCTGTAATAATAAAGTTATGTACCCCCATGCACAAAATTATACTCAAAATAAAATGTAACATATAAAATAGGCACTGGCACAAATGTACACAAGAGGATATTGCACAGACTGTTGTTATTCCATTAGGAGTATTGAAGTCACTTTAAGTGCGACAGATACAATCCAGAGTTGCAGAGAACTTCACAGAAATAACTGCCAATAACATTTATTTTATAAATATCATAGAAACTTTTGAATATCTTGAAATTCATTTGGTCTTCTACTATATAGTGACAACATTTCAGGCCTATCAGTTTGTCTACTAACCAACATCCAAATGACATTTGAATAATACATCAAGGAGTGTCTGAACATGCAAACTGGGCAACCGGACAATTAGAGTAGTATTTTGCCACCAGATAAGACTAACCTAATTAGCAAATATTTTCTCTCCATGAAATCTATGTCATACACTCATTAGCATTATTTAATAGCTCTTCATAATTTATCTCCAATTAGCTGATATACTCTTCACTGGATTCAAGTGCCAACAAATCTAGGTGCTGAAAAGATCTTAAATGACATTCTCATGCTTTTTGCAATGTTTGTATATAATAAATTGATGACATTTTTGAAAATGAGCTTCTCAAGTTATTTATCATTTTAGAAACATAAACTCAACACAAACATGACAATTATTTTTTAGGGTGACCAATCTTCAACATGGCCACGAGATCATAAATAACTCTACAATGAGGATATATAGTTCACTTGGGATAAGGGTAACCCCCAATCATTGAACCTGCTTCATTGAACCTCCTATCAACAGTGTCATCAGTATGACAAGAATGTCTTGGTCGGTAGCTCATCAAATGCAAATACTGGGTTGACACAATGGTTTATGGCATACTTAGAATTAAGTTCCCAATTTCAGAAGTAGAAAGTCACCTGTAACCAAAGAAATCTGCACAATTTTCAAACTGATGTATAAAAGAAAAGGTCTTATAAAACAAGTCTTCATCTAATTTGAAGAACTTGCATCACATTACTCAATCATAGAGCAGATCAAGTAACTGAAGTAGTGATCAAAGCATAGTCCGGGGGGGGGGGGGGGGGGGGGGGGGGGGATGAGATGGAAAAGGATTCAACCTTTCAGCCTGTTAAGCAAATTTTCATGAATGCATATCAGCTGTTTGCCCTCCCACCTGGCACCAATCCAGTTTTTTGGCTGACTCGGGATTCTCCGCCCGTTTGGGATTCCCGATCTTCGCAGAGGAGGATGGAGAACCCCGGCAATTATTTTTAATATCCAGAGAATTTTTAATGAAGTCCAAAGTTAGAAGTTTGCAAAACTGCAACGCTGCCCACTGCTAAAGGAATACTTATACCAGTGTTCCCCATATGGCAAGACAGTATTCAGGTACAGTAAAGTATAAATTCAATTTATTAATCCATAAAATGCAATGAGGACAAAATGAGAAAATGCCTTTGTCGAGTTGTGACAATACACACAATCGGAAAGTGTGCAATCACTGTGTGACCAGGTGGCACAAAAGCATGAAATTCTACCACAAATATACACTGCATTTTGTGCTCATAATTTAAGTTTCAAATCATAATGTTTATCTTGCCGTTAATAATTTGACATGGTATTATCTAACAATATTGAAGATCAGTGATGTATAAAATTGACAAAATTATAATATGTAAAAACTAGAAGGCCAGAAAATTAAGGTGTACATTATCTTATTGGAATGCAGGAACTTGGTTGTAAAGATTTGCATCAGCTATATATTTGTTTTCATTTTTACTTGGAAAAAGGATGGTAATAACTAAAACTATTTACAAATATATTGCTAACTCAGTTATATCTTTACTGCAGGGCAAACTACTTTATTTTTCATATGGATTAGTAATCACAGACACGCCCATCTAAACTATAATACATTATTTTACTCATTGCTACCTGGGGAAATTAATAATGTATTGGAAGATAGCAAATGTAACTCCTTTATTCAAAAATGAAGGGAGACAGAAAGCAGGAAACTATAGACCAGTCAGCCTAACATCTGTCAGGAAAAACGTTAGAAGCCATTGCTAAAGATGTTATATAATTCAAGACAATCAGGCAGAGTCAACATGGTTTTGTGAAATGGAAATCATATTTAACCAATTTATTGGAGTTCTTCGAAGGAGTCACCTGTGCTGGGGGATGAAGGGGAACCGGGGATATGCCGTACTTCGATTTCTAGAAGACATCTGATATGGTGGCACATCAAAGGTTATTGCGTAAAATAAAAACTCACGCTGCAGGGGGTTGCATATTGGCATGGATTGAAGACTGGCTAGGGAACAGAAAACAGTTGGCATAAATGGGTCTTTTTCTAGTTGGTAGGATGTAATGAGTGGTGTGCCACAGGGATCAGTGCTGGGGCCTCAACTATTTACAATTTATATAAATGATTTGGCTGAAGGTATAGTTGCTAAATTTGCTGACAACACAAAGATAGGTAGGAAAGCAAATTGTGAAGAGAATATACGGAGGCTACAAAGGATATAGTGCGTGGATAAAAGTGAAAGTATAATGTGGGAAAATGTGAAACTGTCCATTTTGGCAGGGAATAAAAAATATTATCTAAATGGTGAGAGGTTGCTGAGCTCTGAGGTTCAGAGCCCCAGTGCATTAATCACAAAAGACTGGTATACAGGTACAGCAAGTAGATAGGACAGCTAATAGAATGTTATCATGAATTGAGTAACAAATAAAAAGTAGGGAGGTTGCCCATGGCATTTGTGAGACCTTATCTGGTATACTTTATACAGTACTGACAGTGAAAGAGCGCGAGGAGAGCAGCGGGGACACAGTGAAAGAGCGCGAGGAGAGCAGCGGGGACACAGTGAGAGCGAGGAGAGCGGCAGGGACACAGTGAAAGAGCGCGAGGAGAGCAGCAGGGACACAGTGAAAGAGCGCGAGGACAGCGGCAGAGACACAGTGAGAGCGAGGAGAGCGGCAGGGACACAGTGAAAGAGCATGAGGAGAGCGGCGGGGACACAGTGAAAGAGCGCGAGGAGAGCGGCGGGGACACAGCTGCCGGAGAAGCGGCCTTCAGATTTTCGGCGGGGACAGTGGCCAGGGGTCTGTCGGAAAGGTAAGTTTACCTCTTTAAAAACTTACCTTGAAGAGTGACATCACAGCGACAGGATCGCAACACTGGACGAACTGACAGAGAAATTTCAGCTAGCTGGGGGGAACGAGCTACGGTACCTGCAGCTCAAAAACTTCCTACGAAAGGAGACAAGGACGTACCCACAACCGCCACGACAGACACTACTGGAAGACCTACTGGACGCAAGTATCCTAGAGAAAGGGAACTGTAGTGACATGTATGGCCGACTGGTAGATAGGGACGACACCGTACTGGACGCAACAAGAAGGAAATGGGAGGACGACCTGGGGATGGAGATAGGGTGGGGACTCTGGAGCGAAGCACTGCATAGGGTCAACTCCACCTCCACGTGCGCAAGGCTCAGCCTGACGCAACTAAAAGTGGTACATAGAGCCCACTTAACGAGAAACCGTATGAGTAGGTTCTTCCCGGAGGTGGAGGACAAATGTGAGCGGTGCCAGAGAGGCCCGGCCAACCACGCCCACATGTTCTGGTCTTGCCCCAGACTTGTGGAGTACTGGACAGCCTTCTTCGAGGCTATGTCCAAAGTGGTGGGGGTGAGGGTGGAGCCATGCCTGATAGTGGCGGTCTTCGGGGTTTCAGACCAGCCAGATCTAATCCTGGGGAGGAGGGCGGACGCCCTTGCCTTTGCCTCCCTGATTGCCCGCCGTAGAATCCTGTTTGGCTGGCGGTCAGCAGCACCACCCAGAGCTGCAGACTGGCTGTCCGACCTCTCGGAATCTCTCCAAATGGAGAAAATCAAATTCGCCATCCGAGGGTCGGACGACGGCTTCCACAGAACGTGGGAGCCATTCATGCAACTGTTCCGGGACCTGTTTGTGGCCAACGTACATGAGGAAGAATAGTCGGGTGGCCAAGAACCAGGGGAAAATGGACGGGAATCGGGGGAAGGTAGCCGGGGGGGGGGGGGGCTACGGGCTCGGTATGGGGGTTTGATGGCAAGCCAAGGCCCAAAACCAAACTATAAATAAATGCCTATAAACATGTGCCTCGGCCATATTGGGGAATGTAAAATATGTATGCTGGCTAAAGGGGGCGGCCACAATTATTGTTATGAAGATGCTTACCTGTAAATATTCATGTTAAATTTTTGTGTTTTCCTTTTTTTTTCTCTCTCTCTAATAACTTGTAATTTGTCATATATAAAATATGAAAACTCAATAAAAAAACATTTATAAAAAAAAAGTGTGACATCACAGCAAAGCAGTGACCCGATTGTCTGGTAAGGAAAAAGCTCCAATTAGCAGTAGCTGGGAGAAATTCAACTCTTCGTGTATTGGTAAGTATTGTGATTGGTAAGTAAAATTTTTATTCCTTTCACTTATTCATTATTTGATATTATAGTTCAGGGGCGTGGCCGATGCCCCTGACTCCTTCATGTGCAGGAAGTGTGCACAGCTGCAGCTCCTGTTAGACCGCATGACGGCTCTGGAGCTGCAGATAGACTCACTTTGGAGCATCCGTGATGCTGAGGAGGTCGTGGATAGAACGTTCAGTGAGTTGGTCACACCGCAGATTAGGATTGGTGAGGGAGACAGGGAATGGGTGACCAAAAGGCAGAGAAAGAGAAGGAAGGCAGTGCAGGTGTCCCCTGCGGTCATCTCCCTCCAAAACAGGTATACCGTTTTGGATATCGTTGGGGGAGATGACTCACCAGGGGAAGGCAGTAGTAGCCAGGCTCATGGCACCGTGGCTGGTTCTGCTGCACAGAAGGGCAGGAAAAAGACTGGCAGGCCTATAGTCATAGGGGATTCAATTGTAAGGGGAGTAGACAGGCGTTTCTGTGGTTGAAAACAAGACTCACGAATGGTATGTTGCCTCCCGGGTGCACGGGTCAGGGATGTCTCAGATCGGCTGCAGGACATACTGAAGGGGGAGGGTGAACAGCCAGTTATCGTGGTGCATATAGGCACTAACGATATAGGTAAAAAACGGGATAAGGTCCTACAATCAGAATTTAGGGAGTTAGGACATAAGTTAAAAAGTAGGACCTCAAAAGGTAGTAATCTCAGGATTGCTACCAGTGCCACGAGACAGTCAGAGTAGAAATTCAAGAATAGTCAGAATGAATACGTGGCTTGAGAGATGGTGCAGGAGGGGGGGGTCTCAGAATTTTGGGACATTGGAACCGGTTCTGGGGGTGGTGGGACCATTACAAATCGGATGGTCTACACCTGGGCAGGACTGGAACCAATGTCCTAGGGGGTGCTTTTGCTAACACTGTTGGGGAGGTTTTAAACTAATGTGGCAGGGGGGATGGGAACCTGATTAGGAAGTTAGGGGTCAGTAAAGAGGCAGCAACTAAAGCCAGGAAGGTACAAGATAATAAACTCAATGTGACTAAGGGGAAGAGTAGACAGGGAAGAGATGATGAACGCAAAGGGACAGATGGTCTGAGGTGCATTTGTTTTAATGCGAGAAGTGTAGCAGGTAAGGCAGATGAACTTAGGGCTTGGATTAATACCTGAGAATATGATGTTATTGGTATTACTGAGACTTGGTTGAGGAAGGGCAAGACTGGCAACTAAATATCCCAGGGTATAGATACTTCAGGAGGGATAGAGAGGGAGGTAAAAGGGGTGGAGGAGTTGCATTACTGGTCAGAGATGATATTACAGCTGTGATTAAGGAGGGCACGATGGAGGATTCGAGCACTGAGGCAACATAGGTAGAGCTAAGAAATAGGAAGAGTGCAGTAACATTGTTGGGACTTTACTACAGACCTCCCAAAAGCGAGCGTGAAGTAGAGGTACAAATATGTAGACAGATTATAGAAAAATGTAGGAGCAATAGGGTGGTTGTGATGGGAGATTTTAACTTCCCCAACATTGAACGGGACTCATGTAGTGTTGGAGGCGTAGATGGAGCAGAATTTGTAAGGAGCATCCAGGAGAGTTTTTTAGAGCAGTATGTAAATAGTCCAACTCGGGAAGGGGCCATACTGGACTTGGTATTGGGGAATAATCCCGGCCAGGTGGTTGAAGTTTCAGTCTGTGATTACTTTGGGAATAGCGATCACAATTCTGTAAGTTTTAGAATACTCATAGACAAAGACGAGAGTGGTCCTAAAGGAAGAGTGCTAAATTGGGGAAAGGCCAAGTATAACAAAATTCAGCAGGAGCTAGGGAATGTGGATTGAGAGTAGCTGTTTGAGGGTAAATCCACATTTAAAATGTGAGAATCTTTTAAGGGAAGGTTGATTAGAGTGCAGGACAGACATGTCCCTGTGAAAATGAGGGATAGAAATGGCAAGATTAGGGAACCATGGATGACGGGTGAAATTGCAAAACTAGCTAAGATGAAAAAGGAAGCATGCATAAGATCTAGGTGACTTATAACTGATGAAGCTTTGGAGTAATATCGGGAAAGTACGACAAATCTCAAACGTGCAATAAAGAGGGCTAAAAGGGGTCATGAAATATCTTTGGCTAACAGGGTTAAGGAAAATCCCAAAGCCTTTTATTCGTATATAAGGGGCAAGAGGGTAACTAGAGAAAGGATTGGCCCACTCAAAGATAAAAGAGGGAATTTATGAGTGGAGTCAGAGGAAATGGGTGAGATTCTTAATGAGTACTTTGGATCGGTATTCACCAAGGAGGGGGACACGACAGATGTTGAGGCTAGGGATGGATGTTGAAATACTCTAGGTCAAGTCGGCATAAGGAAGGGGGACGTTTTGGGTACTCTAAAAGGCATTAAGGTGGACAAGTCCTCAGGTGCGGATGGGATCTATCCCAGGTGACTAAGGGAAGCAAAAGACGAAATAGCTGGGGCCTTAACAGATATCTTTGCAGCATCCTTGAGCATGGGTGAGGTCCCGGAGGACTGGAGAATTGCTAATGTTGTCCCTTTGTTTGAGAAGGGTAGCAGGGATAATCCAGGGAATTATAGACCTGCGACCTTGACGTCACTGGTAGGCAAACTGTTGGAGAAGATACTGAGGGATAAGATCTATTCACATTTTGAAGAAAATAGACTTATCAGTGATAGGCAGCATGGTTTTGTGCAGGGAAGGTCATGTCTTACAAACCTAATAGAATTCTTTGAGGAAGTGACAAAGTTAATTGTTGAGGGAAGGGCTGTAGATGTCATATACATTGAATTCAGTAAGACGTTTGGTAAAGTTTCCCATGGCAGGTTGATGGAAAAAGTGAAGTCGTATGGGGTTCAGGATGTACTGGCTAGATGGATAAAGAACTGGCTGGGCAACAGGAGACAGAGAGTAATGGTGGAAGGGAGTGTCTCAAAATGGAGAAAGGTGACTAGTGGTGTTCCACAGGGATCCGTGCTCGGGCCACTGTTGTTTGTGATATACATAAATGATCTGGACGAAGGTATAGGTGGTCTGATTAGCAATTTTGCAGATGATACTAAGATTGGTGGAGTTGCAGATAGCGAGGAGGACTGTCAGAGAATACAGCAAAATATAGATAGATTGGAGAGTTGGGCAGAGAAATGGCAGAAGGAGTTCAATCCAGGCAAATGCGAGGTGATGCATTTTGGAAGATCTAATTCAAGAGCGGACTATACGGTCAATGGAAGAGACCTGGGGAAAATTGATGTACAGAGAGATCATGGAGTTCAGGCCCATTGTACCCTGAAGGTGGCAACGCAGGTCGATAGAGTGGTCAAGAAGGCATACAGCATGCTTGCCTTCATTGGACGGGGTATTGAGTACAAGAGTCAGCAGGTCATGTTACAGTTGTATAGGACTTTGGTCAGGCCACATTTGGAATACTGCATGCAGTTCTGGTCGCCACATTACCAGAAGGATGTGGATGCTTTAGAGAGGGTGCAGAGGAGGTTCACCAGGATGTTGCCTGATATGGAGGGTGCTAGCTATGAAGAAAGGTTGAGTAGATTAGGATTGTTTTCGTTGGAAAGACGGAGGTTGAGGGGGGACCTGATTGAGGTCTACAAAATTATGAGACGTATGAACAAGGTGGATAGCAACAAGCTTTTTGTTGCTATCCACCCCAAGAGTGGGGGTGTCAATTACAAGGGGTCACAATTTCAAGGAGAGCGGGGGAAAGTTTAAGGGAGATGTGCGTGGAATGTTTCTTACGCAGAGGTTGGTGGGTGCCTGGAACGCTTTGCCAGCGGAGGTGGTAGAGGCAGGCACAATAGCATCATTTAAGATGCATCTAGACAGATATATGAACGGGCGGGGAACAGAGGGAAGTAGATCCTTGGAAAATAGGCGACAGGTTTAGATAAAGGATCTGGATCAGCGCAGGCTAGGAGTGCCGAAGGGCCTGTTCCTGTGCTGTAATTTTCTTTGTTCTTTTTAGTATTGGTCTTCTTATTTAAGGAAATATGTAATTGCGTTATCAACAGTTCAGAAAACGTTCACCAGACTAATACCTGAAATGGGTGGGTTGTCTTGCGAGGAAAGGTTGCAGGTGCGTGTCATGTGAGAGTACCTTTTAGAAATGAGTGTTTATAAATGGGTGTGTATATAAATATCTGTCGAGAGAGTACCTTTAAGGAATGGGGTTTTACTACTGCAGTGATGTCAGAGAGTGGGTGAAGTTGGGCTGTCTGTCAGCTTTTTACTTACGTTTTAGGCTGTTTGCTCCAGGGTGTGTCTTAGTTTCGTTTTCAGTGTTGGAGCTAAAGCCAGACGAGCAGGTGGACTGTTAATCTCTCTGCTACGAAAAGACTATCTCTTGATCATTTGATGAATTCAGAATTATAAATGTTTTCAGTAGTGACTTTAACCTGATGTTCTTCTGTTAAAATTCTTTTTTTAAAGTCTTATGAATGTTAAAAGGAAAGCTTAAAGGAAAGCTTAGTGTTATATATTTTGGGGGTTGTATTTGAATTAATGGCTGCTAAGATGTTCACTGTAGGTTTTAAAAAGGTTAACTGGAGTTCATAGAATAAACATTGTTTTGCTTTTAAAAAATAATTTCTCATTTCTGCTGTACCACACCTGTAGAGTGGGCCGTGTGCTGCCCATACCACAATCTATTAAAAGTTGTGGGTCAGGACTTCTGGTGGCGGCTATCTGTGAGTAAGTCGCGCATTTGGTGGCTCTCGCTCCGGTCAGACTTTAAGACCTTTTCCCCCGACTTTTTTGAACTTTTGAGCGCTGGAGTGAAAGGCAATAGCACTCTAGATCTGAATCCATACAGAGTTGTATGGACTGAAGGAGCAGAAGGGAGCGAAAACAGGCGAAGAAGGGGCTGAACAAAGGTGGTTTGGAAGCTCAAGTGGGAGGAAAGATGGCCGATGAACGGACCATGGAATGGACGGTCCAGACAGCACTGGACAAAATGCTGAAGGTCATGAGAGAGAGCTTCGCAGCACTGAAGCGGGATAATTTGGAACCGCTCCAGAAAGCGGTGGAGCGACTGGACCAGAGTCTGGACACTCAGGATAAGAAGGCCAAGGAACTGGAGAAGACAGTGGAAGAGCAGGCGGATTACCAAACGATAGCGGACGTGGAAATTAGAAAGTCGAAGGAGCAACAATTAAGGCTGATGGACAGGTTGGAGGACCTGGAAAACCGGTCTCGCCGGCAGAATCTGAGAATCATTGGGCTCCCGGAGGGGGCTGAGGGAGTGGATGCCACGGCATATGTGGCAGACATGCAGCAGAAGCTGGTGGGGGATGATTTCTTCCTGCGTCCGTTGGAGCTGGACAGGGCACACAGAGTGCAGGCGAGGCAGCCGCGAGGGGGGGGGCGATGGTGGTCAGGTTCCATAGGTTCGTGGACAAGGAGCGGGTTCTACAGTGGGCCAAGAGCACGAAGAGCTGCTCATGGAACAACAGTGTCCTGCGCATCTACCAGGATCTGAGCCAGGAGATGGCCAGAAGTAGGGCAGCCTACAGACAAATTAAAGAGATCCTGTTTAAAAAGGTCAAGTTCGGGCTACTAATCCCGGCGCAGCTTTGGGTCACATACCGGGAACAGCAACATTATTTTGACGACCCGGAGGAAGCGATGGACTTCGCTAAGGGGCATGGACTGGTGCCGAACTGAGGACCCATGGACTCAAGTTAGAGTGTATTAAGGGATGTTTGCATTTGTTCGCAGATTGCCCTTTGTGTTAGCGATGTCGTTCATCATGCTCTTTTACTTAAAATTGGGGTGTTCTTGTGTTTGTGTTTGCCTGTTTGAAAGTTTTAAAATTAAAGCCAAAGTTATAGTTAAAGTTTAAGTTATTGGGTGCTGGGGGGCTGTTCGGGTTCTTTTTTTTCTGGGAATGTCGGGAGGGGGGGTGGGTGATAGCGCCCACCTCATTACACAGTTTAGAACATAGAACATAGAACATTACAGCACAGAACAGGCCCTTCGGCCCTCAATGTTGTGCCGAGCCATGATCACCCTACTCAAACCCACGTATCCACCCCATACCAGTAACCCAACAACCCCCCCCCCCCCCCCCCCCCCCCCCCCCCCCCCCCCCCCCCCGCCCTTAACCTTACTTTTATTAGGACACTACGGGCAATTTAGCATGGCCAATCCACCTAACCCGCACATCTTTGGACTGTGGGAGGAAACCGGAGCACCCGGAGGAAACCCACGCACACAGGGGGAGGACGTGCAGACTCCACACAGACAGTGACCCAGCCGGGAATCGAACCTGGGACCCTGGAGCTGTGAAGCATTTATGCTAACCACCATGCTACCCTACTGCCCCGAATTGCACTATTGTGGGGGCGAGCTTTGTTCTTTGTTTGTTTTCTCTGTTTCGGTCCCAGAGCGATTGCTCGAACAGGGCTGTTCTGGGGAGACACAATAGGTGGGAGACATGGTGGCGCCGGAGTTGAGAGCCACCAGGCTAGCTGCTTTGAGCTAGTCAACAGGAACGAGGTGGGGGGTGTGTATACAGCCAGCATAGGGCAGGGGTTAGGTTCCATGGGGTTGTGGCTGGGGGGGAAGAGAGAGGAGGATCTGCTGACAAGGGAGGGAACTGAACCAGGTAACAGGGAAGAGGTCGGGGGTGGGAGCTGCCAAGAGGCAGACCAGGGGAGGCGCGGCACATGGGCAGGGGGTGGCTGATCGGGGTGGGGTGGGGCAGGGTGCCCTCCAACCAGACTGATCACCTGGAATGTTAGAGGATTAAACGGGCCGGTCAAGAGGGCACATGTGTTTGCACACTTACAGGCTCTGAAGGCGGATGTAATGTTGCTGCAGGAGACACATTTGAAAGTGGCGGACTAGATTAGATTACGGAAGGGCTGGGTTAGCCAGGTCTTCCACTAGCGGCTTGACGCTAAGACCAGAGGGATCGCGATCATGATTAACAAACGGGTTAAATTTGAGGCAGACAGTAGAGTTTCGGATGGGGGTGGTAGATTTCACATGTTCCGGGGCAAGCTTTAGGGGGTGAGGGTGGTCCTAGTGAATGTTTATGCTCCAAACTGGGATGATGTAGCTTTCATCAAAAGGCTGCTGGGGAAAATCCCCGACTTGGATTCACACAAGTTGATTATGGGTGGGGACTTTAATACAGTTCTCGATCCCGACCTGAACCGGTCGTGTTCCAGAATGGGCAGGGTTCCGGCAATGGCAAGGGAACTGAGAGGGTTCATGGAACAAATGGGGGGGTAGACCCCTGGAGAATCAGCCGGCTGACGGGGAAGGAGTTCTATTCACATGTTCACAAGGTTTATTCTCGTACTGACTTCTTTATTATGAGTAGGGACTTTTTGGAGGGGGTGAGGGATACAGAATACTCGGCGATCACTATTTCGGACCATGCTCCACATTAGGTCGACCTGCAGGTCTGCAAAGAAAGTTACCAGCGCCCACAATGGAGGTTAGAGGTGGGATTGTCGGCAGATGAGAGGGTGTGTGAGAGAGTGGGGAAATGCATGCAGAACTACCTGCAGGTCAACGATACTGGGGAAGTCTCAGCAGCAGTGCTCTGGGAGGCGCTGGTGGTGAGAGGGGAATTGATCTCAAGCCGAGTCCATAGGGACAGAACGGATAGGGCAGAGATGGACAGACTGGTGCAGGAGAAGATACGGACGGATAGGGAATATGCGGACTCTCCGAGGGCAGAGCTACTTAGGGAACGACGGAGACTGCAGGCGGAGCTGGGGGCGCTATCCCCTGGGAAGGCCGTAGAGCAGCTCAGAAAGGCCAGGGGCGTGGTGTATGAGTATGGGGAGAAAGCCAGCAGAATGCTTGCACAGCAACTTAGGAAGAGGGAGGCGGCCAGGGAAATAGTGACGGTAGTGGACGGGGCAGGAAACCGAGTTGGAGACCCGGCAGGATTGAACAGGGTATTCAGGGACTTTTACAGAAAGCTGTATACCTCGGAACCCCCCACGGGGCCGGAGGGGATGAGCCGCTTCTTAGATGGGCTGACCTTCCCAAATGTGGGCAGGGGGATGGTAGAGGGGCTGGGGGCCCCAATTAGAGCTGAAGAAGTAATAGGGAGCCTTGAAGGCCTTGCAGTCGGGTAAAGCCCCGGGGCTGGACGGGTATCCAGTGGAGTTCTACAAAAAGTTCTTGAGGATAGTGGGGCCAATGCTGGTTAGGGTGTTTAACGAGGCGAGGGACAATGGGGTGCTACCCCCAACCATGTATTAAGCCACCATCTCGCTGATATTAAAACGGGATAAAGATCCGGAAGCTTGTGGGTCCTATAGGCCAATCTCCCTGATTAATGTGGACGCTAAACTGCTGGCCAAGATCCTGGCGACCAGAATCGAAGACTGCGTACCGGACGTGATTGTGGAGGACCAAACGGGGTTTGTTAAGAGCAGGCAGCTGGCAGCCAATCTAAGAAGGCTACTCAATGTGATTGTGATGCCCCCGGAGGGCAGAGAGATGGAGGTAGTGGAGGCAATGGATGCCGAAAAGGCTTTTGACCGGGTGGAATGGGACTATTTATGGGAGGTGTTGGGACGGTTTGGGTTTGGAGAAGGCTTTGTGGACTGGGTTAGACTGCTATATCAGGCCCCGGAGGCGAGTGTAAGGACAAACAGGACGACATCTGAGTATTTTAGACTACACCGCGGGACAAGACTGGGATGCCCCCTCTCTCCACTGCTGTTTGTGTTGGCAATTGCTCTGAGAGCGGCAAGGGGATGGAAGGGAATGGTATGGGGGGAGGGGGGGGGGGGGGGAGAGAGAACACAAGGTCTCGCTCTACGTGGATGACCTGCTTTTGTATGTGTCGGATCCAGCGGCAGGGGTGGACGGGATTATGGAAACCCGAGGGGAATTTGGCCGGTTTTCGGGCTACAAGTTGAACATGGCAAAAAGAGAGATGTTTGTGGTGCAGGCGAGGGGTCAGGAGAATAGGCAGAGGGAGCTACTGTTTAGGCTGGTTGGGAAAAGTTTTAGGTATTTACGGATACAAGTGGCGCGTGACTGGGAAAGGTGCATAAGTTGAACTTGTCTAGGCTGTTGGAGCAAATGAGGAGCGAGTTTCGGAAGTGGAATGCACTCCCGCTGTCACTAGCGGGGAGAGTACAGACGGTGAAGATGACGATCCTCCCGAGATTCCTGTTTATTTTTCAGTGTTTCCCTATTTTCATTCCACGGTCCTTCTTTAAAAGAATCAATAAAATCATCCTGGGATTTGTTTGGGCGGGGAAGTCCGCGCGGGTAAAGAGGGGGATGCTGGAACTGAACCGTAGCGAGGGGTGACTGGCGTTGCCGAACTTCAGCAACACTACTGGGCGGCTAACATAGCCATGATAAAGAAATGGATGGTGGGTACGGGGTTGGTTTAGGAGCGTGTGGAGGCTGCTTCGTGCAGGGGCACCAGCTTGGCAGCCCTGGTCATGGCTCCCCTGCCGCTCCCGCCGGCCAGGTACTCCACCAGCCCTATAGTGGTGGCGGCTTTTCGGATTTGGGGCCAATGGAGGAAGCATGCGGGGGAAGTGGGAGCATCGGTCTGGTCCCCAATTTGTGACAACCACCGATTTGTCCCGGGGAAGATGGATGGCGGGTTCCAAGCGTGGCGGAGGTGGGAAGGATGGGCAACTTGTTCCTGGAAGGGAGCTTCGCGAACATGAGGGCGCTGGAGAAGTTCGGGTTGGCGAGGGGGAATGACTTTCGGTACTTGCAGGTGCAGGATTTCGTACGTAGACAGGTCCTGTCCTTTCCACGCCTTCCACCGAGGAGGATCCAAGACAGGGTAGTTTCCAGGGGTGAGGTAGGAGAGGAGAGAGTCTTGGATATTTATAAGGAGCTTATGGGAGCGGAGGACACAGGGACAGAGGAAGTGGGAGGAGGAGCTTGGTGGGGAGTTGGATGGAGGCGTATGGGCAGACGCTCTGAGGAGGGTAAATGCAACCGCAACATGTGCCAGGCTCGGCCTGATTCAGTTTAAGGTAGTTCACTGGGCCCACATGACGGTGGCCCGGATGAGCAAATTCTTTGGGCTGGAGGACAAGTGTGCTAGATGTGTGGGAGGACCAGCGAACCATGTCCACATGTTCTGGGCGTGACCAAAACTCAGGGGATACTGGCAGGGATTTGCGGACGTCATATCCCGGGTACTGAAAACAAGGGTGGCAACGAGTCCAGAGGTGACGATTTTTGGGGTGTCGGAAGACCCGGGAGTCCAGGAGGGGATAGAGGCTGACGTTGTGGCCTTTGCTTCCCTGATAGCCCGGCGACGAATACTGTTGGCCTGGAGGGACTCAAAGCCCCCAAGGACCGAAGTATGGCTGTCGGACATGGCAAGCTTTCTCGGCTTGGAAAAAAATCAAGTTCGCCTTACGAGGATCACTATCGGGGTTCGCCCGGAGGTGGCAACCACGGTTGGGGGGAGGTAGAATAGTGTAGAGTGGGGGGGGGGGAAAGAATAGGCGGGTCTATTTGCGAGAGAGGTACTGTTATTTGCATTATGATTTTTGTAATTGGTACCTGCACACTAATGTATATTGTTACTGTTTACAATGCCAAAAAATACCTCAATAAAATTGTCGGTTTAAAAAAAAGTTGTGGGTCAGGTGAACTCCATGATACACTTTGAGGTTCTCTAAACTCTGGCCCATAACAGTTAGGTTTGTATCCACTAGAGTTTACAACAGCAAGGTGCGACTTGATTGACACCTTTAAGATCCTGAGGGGTACTAACAGTGTTGAATGTGGAAAGGCTGTTTCGTCTTTTGAACCATCCTGCATCTACTGATCACAAGGTTCTATACACACAAAGGCATTTAAAAAATATCAATTTAGTTGCAAGGAATGTTCAAAGGAGGATTATTTGAAAACGGGAAATGCTAGATAAATCAGAGGAATTTGAGAAATCTTGGCCATTAAGAGAGACTACAAAGATGCGAGTTGGCTGATGAAGTTTAATTCAACAGATGTTAAGTGCTGTGCATAGGAAGAAAAAATATGCAAGACATGCATTTCATGGAAGGTATTGAAATTTCCTCAAGGGTCTCACTCTCACCCCACAACCCAAAAAGATGTGTAGGGTAGGTAGATTGGCCATGCTAAATGGCCCCTTCATTGGGAAAAAAAAAGGATATTCCAAATTTATTTATTTTTTTAAAAAAAAGATTGCCTTGAAGGAACTTGAAAGGGGTCTAGGAATCTCAAAAGACTTGGTGCGCAGCATGTCCAACTAATATGGAACAGCTACAAAAAAGTAGAATGTTGAATTTATAATCAAAATGGTAGATTGCAAGTCAGAGGAAGTCATGACCAAATTATCTGTATAAATTACACAAGGTTCTGCATTTAGTTCTCATTGCCAAAACACAGGGGAGACGATGAGGAGTGAATGCCGTTCATAGAAGATTCATGAGACTGATCCCTAATGTTAAGTGTCTGTTAAGAGACTGATGGAAACTAGGCTTTTCAAGAAGAGGATCATATACAAACAAGTGAAGAAGACACTCGGCACAACCCACCACACTATGTTAACTGAATGTTATTACGATTATGCAGTTCTTACTTGACCTTTTTGCTTACCTGGTTGATGCTCTGTAATTACAAAGCATAAATAATTATTATTTTCATTAAGAGCTTCCATCTCACACGGAAGGCTTCAAGCCTTCTTCTTAGGCAGTCACTCTGAGTTGAGGATGACTTACTTCCACACTAAAAATGAGTTCTCAGGTGACTGAGGTGTTCAATCTGTGACCTACAGTCTGTGTCACAGGTGGGGCAGACAGTGATTGGAGGAGTAAGTGGATGGGTTGCCACATGCTCCTATTGCTGTTGACGCATTTCTTCGGCTTTCTCTCAGTGATGAAACTCCTTCCCGGATGTTATTCCTCCACTTTAGATGGTCTTGGACCAGGGATTCCAATGTATTGGTGGGGTGTTGCACTTTTTCAAGATTTGAGGGTGTCCTAGAATCATTTCCTCTGCCCTCCTGGGGGTCACTTGCTGTGTCAAAGCTCCGGATAGATCGCTTGATTTGGGAGTCTCATGTCAGGCATGTGGATAATGTGACTCACCCAGTGGGGCTGATCGAGCATGGTCAATGCTTCGATGCTGGCCTAAATGAGAACACCAGACCTATCCTGATGATGGATTTGCAGGATCTTGCAGAGGCAGTGTTGATGGTACTTCTCCATGGTTTTGATGTGCCTGTTGTACATAATCCACATCTTAGTCTGTGGTAGGTCTGCTGGTCAGGGTCATGGATGCATGTCATCATGGAGCACAGAGAACAGTGACAAATGTTTGGGGATAGTTGAAGCAGAGGATGACACCCCATAGCCCCTCACAGTTGACAGTGCCGAAGCCCATGTGAGTTCAAAGAAGGCACTGTACAGGGGCTGGTGCTGTTCCCTGCATTTCTTTTGTCATTGCCACAGGGTTAAGATCATGCCCATTGTGCCTCTTAGTGGGCGGAATCCACATTGCATCTCTGGGAGCAGCTCTGCCACAGGGAGAAAACGATTAAGGAGGCCTTTTGCAATGACTTTCCCCGTGGTTGACAGGAAGGAAATACTTCTATCATTAGTTCGGTTGGGCTTGTCACATCTTTTGAAGATGGTCACAATTACAGCATCTCTAAGATCTCCTGGCATGTTGTGCTGTTTCCAGAAAATGAAAATTAGGTCATGTATTTGCAGCAAGTGCTTTGGGGAAAGATTCCATTTACTCTTGATGTCTTACATAGAAACATAGAAAGTAGAAGGGGGAGGCCATTCGGCCTTCAAGCCTGCATTATGATCACGGCTGATCATCAAGTTCAATACCCTGATCCTGCATTCCCCCATATCCCTTGACCCTTTTAACCCCAAGAGCTAGATCTAATTCCTTCCTAAAATTACACAATGTTTTGGCCTCAGCTACTTTCTGTGGTAGCGAATTCCACAGATTCACCACTCTCTTGATGAAGACATTTTTCCTTACCTCAGTCCTTAAAAGTTTACCCCTCACCCTCAAACTATGATCCTAGTTCTGGACTCCCCACCATCGGGAACATTCTTTCTGAATCTACCCTGTCTAATTTTGTTAGAATTTTGTAAATTTCTAGGAGATCACCTCTTAAACTCCAAGGAATATAATCCTAACGGATTTAGTCTTTCTTCACATGACAGTCCCACCATCCTAGGAATCAGCCTGGTAAACCTTTGCTGCACTCCCTACATAACAAGAACAGCCTTCCTCAAATAAGGAGACCAAAACTGCACACAATACTCCAGGTGTGGCCTCACCAATGCCCTGTAGAATTGCAGTAAAACATCTCGATTCCTTTCCTCAAATCCTCTTGCTCTGAAGGCCAGCATACAATTTGCCTTCTTTACTGCCTGCTGTACCTGTGCGCATACCTTCAGCGACTGAGGCACGAGGACACCAAGGTTTACATAGATTACATAGAACATACAGTGCAGAAGGAGGCCATTCAGCCCATCGAGTCTGCGCCGACCCACTTAAGCCTCACTTCCACCCTATCCCCACAACCCAATAACCCCTCCTAAATATTTTGGATACGAAGGGCAATTTAGCATGGCCAAACCACCTAACCTGCACATCTTTGGACTGTGGGAGGAAACCGGAGCACCTGGAGGAAACCCGCGCAGACACGAGGAGAATGTGCAGACTCCGCACAGACAGTGACCCAGCGGGGAATCGAACCTGGGACCCTGGCACTGTGAAGTCACAATGCAATCCCACTGTGCGACCGTGCTGCCCTTGGTCTTGCTCTCTCAATTTACACCCATTCAAAAAATAATCTGCCTTCCTATTTTTGCTACCGAAGTGGATGACCTCACATTTATCCACATTATACTGCACCTGCCATGCATGTGCCAACTATGTGAGCAAGAGCAGTGGGAGAGGCCACATCTGGAGTGAGGCCACAGACAGAGTGAGCTTTAAAGCAGAGTGGGGATTCGGTGCAGAGCAGGAAGAGGTGCTTGTTGCTTTTTATCCTTGCTTTGTAACTTTTAATTCTTCAGGGAGTGGTCTTGCTCTGCTGCAGCTGAGGCAACAAGGGAGAGAGCTTAATGGTAAGTAGTGGGCAAGGTCAGTAAGTCTTTACAACTTGCATCAAGTTACACAAAAAAAATTTAGACTACCCAATTCATTTTTTCCAATTAAGGGGCACTTTAGCATGGCCAACTGACCTATCCTGCACATCTTTGGGTTGTGGGGGCAAAACCCATGCAAACACGGGGAGAATGTGCAAACTCCACACGGACAGTGACTCAGAGCCAGGATCGGACCTGGGACCTTGGCGCCGTGAGGCAGCAGTGCTAGCCACTGTGCTACTGTGCCATAACTTGCATTAATTATAGATTGAAAATAAGTTTTGTGGTTTATAATCTGTAAGGGCTATAATTGATAGTAACGAGAACAAGCAAGGAAGGGCCATAGAGAATTGGATTTAATCTAATATCAAGGATCTGGGCAGCATGGTAGCATAGTGGTTAGCACAATTTTTTCACAGCTCCAGGGTCCCAGGCTCGACTCCCGGCTTGGGTCAGCGTCTGTGTGTAGTCTGCACGTTCTGTACGTGGGTTTCCTCCCACAGTCCAAAGCTGTGCAGGTTAGGTGGATTGGCTATCCTAAATTGCCCTTAGTGTCCAAAATTGCCCTTAGTGTTGGGTGGGGTTACTGGGTTCTGGGGATAGGGTGGAGGTGTGGACTTGGGTAGGGTGCTCTTTCCAAGAGCCGGTGCAGACTCGATGGGCCGAATGGCCTCTTTCTGCACTGCAAATTCTATGATCTATGAACTTCCAAAGCTTTCATTTAAAAGGGAAAGTCATGGTAGGAGAACTTGGTTTGTTCCTCTTGCTGCACATGGGAGGCCGGGAGCATTTCCAATGTCCGGAGCCAGCATGTGTACAGGAAGTGTCTCCAGCTGCAGCGCCTGGAAACCCACATTTTGGAGATGGATAGGCGCCTGGCGACACTGTGGAGCATCCGTAAGGCGGAGTGTGCCGTGGATAGCGCCTATAGAGAGGTGGTCACACCGGAGCCTCTGACTCCACGGGAAGGAAGGGAATGGATGACCACCAGGCAGAGCAGGAGAGCTATGCTGGCAGTTCAGTAATCTCCTGTGGCCATTCCCCTGCAAAACAGATATACCGTCTGGACACTGTTGAGGTCTCAAGGGAAAGCAGCAACAGCCAAATTTGTTGCACCACGGTTGGTTCTGATGCAGAGGGCAGGAATAAAAAGTGTGGGAATGCAATAGTTACAGGGGATTCGATTGTAAGAGGAATGGATAGACATTTCTGTGGCCGCAAATGAGACCAGGATGGTATGCTGCCTCCCTGGTGCTAGGGTCAAGGATGTCTTGGAGTGGTTGCAGGACATTCTGGAGGGGGAAGGGTGAAGAGCCAGTGGTTGTGGTGCACATCAGGACCAACGTCGTAGGCCAAAACAAGGGATGAGGTCCATAAAACAGAATATAGGAAGTTAAGAAGTCGGACCTCAAAAGGTAGTGAACTAAGGATTATTACTAGGTGCTAGTCAGAGTAGAAATAGTAGAATGTATCGGATGAATAAGTGGCTGAAGAGATGGTGTGAGGGGGAGAGTTTCAGATTCCTGGGGCATTTGGACCGGTTCCAGGGGAGGTGGGACCTGTACAACTGGACAGGTTACACCTGATCAGGACCGGGCAACCTATGTAAGGATTCAGAGCAGGGGAATCAAGGACAAGAGAAAAAGACAGAGGAGAATAAGAAAAGTGATAGGTAGAGAAATCAAGGGCCTATACTGGATAACACTGTAAAACATAGTAGGGACGGGGCAAAGTACGTTAAACAGAAAGGGAAAGGTGGTGGAGTTGCATTGTTGATTAAAGATATTGATACACTATTGAGGAAATATATTAGTACAGATGTGGAATCTGTCTAGGTCGAGTTAAGAAACATCAAGGGGCAAAAAACATTCATGGGGTGGTATACAGACCAACAAACTGCATTGATAATGTTGAGAATAGCATTAGACAGGAACTCAGAGATGGATGTGATAAAGGAACATCTGTGATTATGGGTGACTTTAACCTGCATAGAGATTGGGTGACTCAAACTAGTCACAGTACAATAGAGGAGGAATGTCTGGAGTGTATATAGGATGGTTTTCTGGGCCAGTTTGTTGAGGAACCAACAAGGGAAAATGTCATTTTGGACGGGTGCTGTGCCATGAGAAACGATTAGTTGGCAATCTAGTTGTGAGAGAACCCTTGAGGATGAGTGATCATAATATGCAGAATAGTGAGCTAGTTGATTCTGAGACCAACGTCCTGAACCTCATTAAAGGTAACAATGATGGTATGAGACATGAGCTGGCTACAATAGATTGGGAAACATTATAGAAGGACAGCAGACAGGCAATGGTAGGCATTCAAGGAACGAATAGGTGAACTCCAAAAGTTGTTTATTTCTATTCCATGCAAGAGTAGAAAGAGGACCTGTGGTCAAACCATGGCTTACAAGGGAAATTAGAGATGGTATTAGATTCAAAGAGGCATATGAATTAACAAGAAAAAGTAATCATCCTAAGGATTGGGAACAGTTTAATATTCAGGAAAGACAAACCAAGAGATTGATTGAGGAGAAAATACGCTTTGAAAGTAAACTAGCGGGGAACATAAAAACTGACTGTAAATGTTTCTATAGGTATGTAAAGAGATAAAGATGAATAAAAACTAATGTAGGCCCCTTACAGTTAGAAACAGGGTAATTCGTAACAGGGAACAAAGAAATAGCAGAGGAACTCCTATATTACTTTTGAATAGTTCTGCTGAGACAAAAGGTGCTCATTGGCTTAGATGCCTGTTTAGAAGAGGCAATTTGTAGGAATAGATAGTGTATACACAATGCTTACTAATATCAGAAGGGACACAAAATGGCTGTTAGCTAAGATAGTAATACTAAAGACACAAAATGGCTGAACTAGACACATTTCTGAACAATAAGTTACAAACTGTGTAAACTACCTCATGAGAACCAGGCGTGGGTATTTATAGGGAGTATTTCAACAGCCGCTGATAACCTCATAGAACAAGGAGCACAACGTAGCCTTAGTAGCTCAAGGTCCCCAGTTGCAGACAGGGTATATCCTTATGTTAGTCTTGAGTGACTTGCATGAAGTTAGGGGCGGTAAGACAACACCCACTTTAACCATATATGTGATAACTGGGACGCTAAGAAAATTGATTGATTGCATGTAATGAATTGTGATGCGAATATAGTTGATGGATTGTATGTAAATGAGAATGCAACTAATTCTGCCCCTTGAATCTGTATATTAACCCAATGCGAACCCTAGCTCAAGTGAGAAAGAGTATTGAGAGGGTGCGGAGCGTCCAAATCTTTCTCCCAGATCTGATATAATAAACTGCTCTTTACTCACTCAAAAAAGGCTGTGTGTGAATATTTCCACCTCTAACACCCGCGATTCAAAAAGGGAGGTAGAGAGAAAACAAGTAACTATAGACCAGTGAGCCTGACGTCGGTAGTAGGAAAGTTGCTGGAGCCCATTATCAAGGGTTTCCTAGCACAGTATTTGGAAAGTAGTGTAATCAGACAAAGTCAGCATGGATTTACAAAAGAAAAATCATACTTGACAAATCTACCACAATTCTTTGAAGATGTAACTAGTAGAGTTGACCAGGGAGAACCGGTGGATGCAGTTTATTTAGACTTTGAGAAGGCTTTTGACAAGGTCTCCCATAGCAGATTATTAGCATCTGCCTTGTTGTTCTTTAGCTGTTGAATGGCCTTTGAGCCAGGTTGGAGATGGTGCAAGGTAGCATGTTGCTGAATGGAGTAGAGCACATTTGTGTTGAAGACAGTGAGTCTGTTAAGGAGGTCTTCGAAATGTTCCTTCTCATAGGCTCTAACTATCTCTTTTGTTGAACACCTCTCCATTCTTAGTCAGCAGTGGGGTGGGGTCATTGATAGTCTTGACTGTGCTAATGACACGTTTTGGTGGTCAGCTAACTGCTGGACCTCCTTTGAATTCTCCACCCACTATCTGTTCTTTAGGTCATACGTTTTGTTTTTGTTGGATCTCAACCTTCGGTGACCTGTAGAGCTGTTTTCTTCTCTCGATTTGGGTTGCTGTTTCAGGTTCACATAAGCCTTGTGCTTGCGGCTTATCAGCTCCTGAATCTCCTAGTGATTCTGATCAAACCAGTCCTTGTGTTTCCTGGTCAATGGTCAAGCGTTTCTTTGCAGGTGCTGCTTACGGAGGTTTTGAAGTCAGACCAGGCGCTGCTTCAGGAGGCCTTGAGGGCAGAACAGGCACTGTGAACACTCTAGTCTCTGGGTCACTGCGAGCCATCAGGTTGGCAGCGAGGGGCTAGCTGAATAGGGCTCTGGGTCACTGCGAGCCATCAGGTTGGCAGCGAGGGGCTAGCTGAATAGGGCTCTCTTATCAGAGTCTTTGGGTGAATCAGTGTTACTTTTCCTGTGATATTGCTTCTGTTGCTCTCACTGCTTTGGGGCTACATTTCTGTTGATCACAGGGTGTCTGCCCAGCAGTCATTGATACCAGTCATGGCACAGTTGATACGACGTCCTGGAGTTCCCTTGTGCAAACAATGATGTAGTCGAGTAGGTCCCAGGGCGAGTGTTGCCATGAGGCCTTGTAGCTGTCTCTCTGACGAAACATGGTGTTGGTTATGACATGGCCATGTTCAAGGCTTTTTGTCAGGAGCAGGATACCGTGGGAGTTGAATTTCCCTTAACAACCCCCCCCCCCCCCCCCCCCCCCCGATGCTGATTACATCACCCAGAGGTACATGTCCTTTCCAACTCTGGCATTGAAGTCATCAAGGAGGACCAGTTTATTGCCGTTGGGACTCAAGCCTAAGATAGTTTGACATTGGAAAAAAATCCTCTTTGGATTCATCTGTGTTGAGGCATGCAGAGGACTGTAGCGCACTGGTTCTGGGCTAGGATGCGTTGGATTGTCAAGGGGCACTTGTTTATCCCACAAAGCCAAACCTGTGAAGGTGGTTTAGCTTTCCAGAAGAAGGTGCAACTGCCACCTTGTTCCTCAAGCTGGCCTTCCCCTGACCGCCAGGTCTCACTTAAAGCAGTGATGTCAATGTTGAATAATATTGTTTCAGGCAACAATAGCAGTATGTTCCTCCTGTCTATTGAAGTTGAAGTCGTCCACGAGAGCCCTGACCTGACATTTCAGGTCCCAAACTTCACATTAAGATGTGGAAGATGCTCGTACTCGAGTTCTTTTAACATGGGGCGGCCATTGCACACTAGCTACCACACGGACTTGAAGAAGCAATGGTCCAGTGGCAAGGGGTTCCATGACAACTAGAGACCAGGCTCCATTGTATGGGCCTAAGATATACAAGCATACATACTCCTCCAGTCCCCCTTTTTCCTTCCCACAGAACCTCTCTCTCTGGAATTCATGAAATGCAGTGGCGCTTGCTCTCCTTAAAGTCTCTCTCTAATACACATTCACATCCAGCAACCTGCTCACATGTTGAAAACTGTGACAAATTCTATCATTAGTTGAGCCAATACATAAGATTTTCAAACAATCCACAACATTCTTTAACAGAGTCAATTCACTTTCATCCAATGTTAACAGATGCCGATGCTTTTGAAAATTCTAAGATCCGGTTTCGCACCTTTGCCAAAAAAACATCAGTTCTTCCTTAGACCATACCCTATGTGTCCAACATTTCATTGAAATCCATCCATTAGTTTTTGAGATATATTGCTTACACACAACGAACAGGCAAAAACATTACCTCAGCCCCTCCTTCAGCAGTAGAAGTAATTGCATAGTTATGGAGTCATAGAGGTTTAAGGGGATGGAAAAGATAAATTTGGGCCAGCACTGATTTAAATTGCAAGAATGAAACATAAATACAGATTCAAAGTGATAAGGTGCTAATTTATGATTGATATCAGGAAAATCTTCTTCAAAAATATAGATACTGTTACAAATATGCACATGACTATTTTGATTTGGAAATTGTAATTTTCCAAAGGTACAATAAATGAAAGGGCATCTGGTCTGATAATCACAGATCAACGTGTGACCACATGTTACTTTTGTAAAGCCATCATGTGAAATGTTAAAACTTAGACAATGGGAGCCTCATTAACTATTTCTTGAGGCAATGGTTTGCCTGTGAGGACTTGGGAGAGTATTTAAATTATTCATGCAATTTCACCAGAACAGAGAAGGTTTGAAGGCAACTGATAAACAAAGGGTGTTTTTTTTAAGTACCTACATACTTTTCAGATCAAAGGAAATGTTAAAAGTTATGTATAATTGATTCGCATTTCTGTCCGAGAACGAACCCGTGTTCACATTGCCACAGAAATGGGTTGCGAGTGAAAGATTCCTTCGTGTTAATATATTTCAGCTGTTTTTACGGACTGTAAGGCAATTGCCGTGGGGGCAGTCTGTGGCTGGAACAGCTTGAAACAGGCAGAGAGAAGTTGGAGACAGGAGTGGCAAAAACCAGAGGCTGTTATTGCAGGACACCATGCAAAGATGCAAGTGGAACTCATGCTTGGAATGAAAAGTCCAAATGCATGAGAAATTAAACATTGCCAGATCTGCCTCGTAAAGTTATTGGAAAAGGTCAGCAGTGGAAGTCTAAGTGCCAGACTGGGAGCTGAGACATGCACTGGTTTGGTTCCAGGAGAACTGAAGGGACACTCAAGAAACTGTAATGTTAGAAAAAAGGAGTGTTTGGTTGAAATTAAAAGTAGAATGGGGAGAGTTCTATGCAGATGTGCTTATGTTAATAATAATAATAATCTTTATTAGCGTCACAAGTAGGCTTACATTAACACGGCAATGAAGTTACTGTGAAAATCCCCTTGTCGCCACACTACGGCGCATGTTTGGACTCGCTGAGGGTGGATTCAGAATGTCCAAGTCTTTTGGGACTTGTGGGAGGAAACCGGAGCACTCGGGGAACCCATGCAGACATAGGGAGAACGTGCAGACAGTGACCCAAGCCGGGAATCGAACCGGGGTCCCTGGCGCTGTAAAGCAACAGTGCTAACTACTGTGCTACCATGTCGCCAGTATATTTGTTCTTTTTCTTCTGACAGTAAAAGTTTCTCCCTTCAAAGAGTGAAATCTTGTTGCGTGATATTTTCAGTTATCAACTGGGAATACAAATTTCTTTTCAAAAGTTACCTACCGAGATCACAAGACAACATGACTTTGGAATAATTTAAGAAACAACTAAATACTATAATGGGAAGTAGAGATGGGTGCCGATTTCTTTTAGGACACTTTTGGATGTATTAATTAAAATGGCAGGCCAATTGTTTTTCCTCATTGGTAATAGTGTGATTTTAAATTCAGTCCAGAAACTTAGACTTGAGAATTAACACTCCTGTGAAGCCCACTTGATTCATTTTTCTATGTTTAGCAAAATTATATAATTTCAAGTTGTTGCTGTTAATAGATATTCTAACTACTAACACGGCTGACAATGCAATGAGCTTTTGAAGTGTAGCCAACCTAAGATACAAAATTCATCCAAGTCCTTCCTAATACACCATCATCCCAAGTTGGAAAACAGAAATACCTCAATTGTTCTAGCACTCTAACAATGAAGATCAGGAAATATTCATTCCTTTCTAATCATTTGAAGTGATGCGTGTAAAAATGAACACAGGAGTCTGCTGACAAAATTTAACTGAACCAAACAAATCTCTGTGGTTGGGCAACTGTTCCACTGAGGCCAACAAGCTTCAGATCTATAATCCATTCGCATTTTTAAAAAAAGTCATTTTTACTCATGGAGAATATTAAAATACACTTGGTTTAAAACAAACTCAAAGATCATGTTAAAATTGTATCTCCGAAATATGGTATATTTTATTTTCTATTCATTTCACAAAGCCCAGGCCAGAAAATTGGACTGCGGGTATTAGTTAGGAATATAGGATCCCAAAAATCATTATGAGACATGAATGATAATATTGTACTTTCTTGCTCAAGCAATATGGATGAAATTATTAACCAATATTCAGGGTTGTATGTATTTTTCATTCCTTCAGGGGACTTTACGTTAAAAAACAATGGCATGACTGGCTTGCCTGCAAAAATGTTATGGAGGTGTAAAATATTACATAGTTATTCATGTGTCAGTGTGCCTCTAAAATGTGTGGTTTGAATCTGGAATTTTAATTAAATGATTGATTTCTCAATTAATTAATTACAAAGTGCATGCTAATTGTTTAATTGGTCATTTGATCTATAGATCATTTATGAATAAATTGAGCTGATTTACAAAGTTTATTGATTTGATTTGACAATGAATTATTGAACTGACTAACTGATTTGCAATTTCACCAATTAATTCACAAATTTCCACATAAAACTGTCCAAATATGACATTTGAAATACAGAATATAAACTGAAATAAGACCAGTTGTCATAACTCAGTTCTCTATTAAATAAAACAGGTAATGAACCAGTATTAATAATAATGTAAACTGCATTTTTTTCTGAGAATGACTAACAAGATTGTAAGTAAATGCTAAGACTGGAACCAAAAAGAAAACACAATTAATAATTAGACAGCAACCATGGAAACAATGCACCTCCCATGCTCAACAAGGCTTCTCTGTGTAAAAAGGATTTTTCCTTGTCAGAGAGTTCTGAGGATACGTCACATTAACTTTGTTTCTCTCTACAGATGCTGCCAGATCTGCTGAGTGTTCCAGCACTTTTTTTAAAAATTGAGTACCCAATTATTTTTTTTCCCAATTAAGGGACAATTTAGTGTGGCCAATTCACCTACCCTCCACAGGTTTGGGTTGTGGGGGGAGAAACCCACGCAGACACGGGGAGAATGTTTCCAGCGTTTTTATTTCAGATCTGCTCCCTTTTGCTTTGTCACTACCTCCATGACTGGAGGAAAATTTCTTGAAGTTGCTCCTGATTTGCCAGAGGTTCAGTCAATAGGATGTCGACTGCACTTTTGCTGGAGGAGAGGGAGCAGATACAACAATTTCTCAGCCAAATTCTTCGCTTTTGGCACAATATGTCTTTGAACAGATAAAACATTTTAGCATTCACTCCCTTTCAATTTCTTTGTACGCTTGAAATTTCAATTTGTATCTTTCATAATTACATTTTGTATTCATTTCTAAAACTTAGTAATTTGAGTACTATAAAGCAAACAGATCAGAAGTTTAGTGGTGACAAAAATTATCTTCTGCAGGCGATAAATCAATTTGTACTTTAATAACCATGTACAAATTTAATAATGATGTACACATTTAACCACAAGCAAAAGGTTTAGTGTACAACATCCCAATTCATTATTTGTACAAAAATAAAATATAAAAACATTTTAAAAATAGATTAAATTTCAGTGTTTACAAATTAGGATTATTTGAGCTATGACAAGTACCAGAGCACATCCATCATCACTAAGTAACATGACAGCCTACTGGGTCGTGCATTACAAGTTCACATAAGGGCTAAGAGCATTGTCAGGCTTCATATCACTGGACTGTGAATGAAATGTAAAAGTAAACTAAAATATAAGAAATCAACACTTTGCAGCATTGAGTCAATGACATTTTAAATTTCTGATCAAAAGCAGACGCAAAACTAGTATTCTTCAAATGTTACCAATTAAATCAAGCTTGTATGCCCAATTAAATTCCTCGACTGCTGTACAAACGGGAGCACATTTTTATGGCATTCACTGATGGTTGGCTGCATATTTGGAAGGAGCGTCTAAATACAGCAGCGTCCTTGCCCTGGAGAAACTTTTAAAAAGTGGCTTGGACAATTCAGCTCATACAATGTGCCCTCCAGAAAGGTGAAGTGATAAAACACAGCAGAGTTTAAAACAACATTTCCCAAGGCGGAGGATAATCCACCTGCAGATAAAGGCAGAAGCACAACTTGATAACAGGTAATTCTTTTAGGATCGGGCCGTTCACATGTTTGGCCTCAAAGATGACCCTGGATTGATTTTAAGCCATATCAGATCCAAGGTAGGTTGGAACTAACAGTGAGAACGATTGATTATTCAATTATATTGCATTTAAATATTGAATATGACTAGTTTAAGCAGATACGCAGTGCCCAAACGAATTGTGTTGTGATTTTGTTCTGCTAACACTGCATTCACAGGCAGTGGGGAATGCTAATGTCTATATACTCTTTACGGAACTGAAATAAATGTTTGTAGTTTAATGGTTATAATTGACTGAACACAGATCCACCAAATCAAGCATATGTTGGAGGATTGAGTAATACAGAAAAAGTCTGTTTCATTTTTCAATCTTCCACGTAATTCACAGTTTCACAATTCAGCACATATGTTCAAATCTGTCATATGGATGATGATATTTCAGCTGTATAATTTACTGTCAAGATTCAACTTATAATGATCATGAATACTCTGCATTGGGCAAATGATTAATTATTGACAGTTTCTGAGCTCACCTGATTAGAAACCCTCTGAGCTGTTCTAACTCTCAAGTTTGAAAGGAGCCCATGCTAAATCACTGAGCGAATAGGATGTTATAAAAAAACAAGTCCCAGTTAATAATATAGCAGACTAGGTGAAATTGGCCAAATGAATCACTCAAACTACATAATCCCACTGGCCTTCGAATAGGAACAAAAAGTTGCTATACAACAATGCAATGTGTCATATACAATGCTGAAATGATACAAACTATTACAAACACCTAATAAGAATTCTTTGACCAATAAAAGCATCAGATTTCAAAATGGGGTCAGGGCAGGTACAGCTGTAAACTGGATCAATTTAAGACACAGACGTCTACTACTATTGCTTCAAAGAATGTTTTTTCCACGTTCTTCAAAATCACACCAGGTGGTTGAAGTGGAAATGGATTAAGTGCACTGTACAGATCAGTAAATGGTTTAATGGAATGTAACAGATTAAGTTCAAAAGTCTATAGCAGAAAAAGCAGTCCATTTGTCAAAGCTCTGCAACTTTTCAACATAAATGTCATCAATGAAAACAATGCTGACCCGACAACATGCGTTTAATGCATTAAAATATTCAGATGGACTCCACAAATGTTATTAAATAAAATTCGACATCAAGCCACATCACGAGAAATTAGGGCACATGATCAAATGTTTGGTCAAAGAGCTAGTTTTAAGGCGGATCTTAGAGGAGAAGAGATGTGTAGAGAGCCGGAGGAAATTTCGGAACTTAAGGCCAATGAAGGCACCAATGGTAGAGCAATTAAAAATTGGATCCAGGCCAGAATGTGTGGAGCATAAAGGTTTGCAGGGCTGGAGGATGTTAGACAGATAGGGAGGTTGAAGGTTATATAGAAGGCTTTTGAAATCAATTGAAGAAATGTCAGATCTGAAGCCAACATACGTCAGCAAGCACTGAGGTGTTGGGTAAACAAGACTCGGCAAGATATGGCAGCAAGTTTGGTTGAGCTTAATTTATGTAGGATGTCAGCTAGGAGAGCAAAGGAATAGTCGAGTCGAGTGGGCTTGGGAATGGAATTTGTGACAGAAATTTCAGTCTTCCTTGTAAGTAGTTTGAAGGAAATTTCTACTTACCTAGTACTGGATGTCAGACAAGCAGTGCAAGAAATTAGACAGTGGAGGGGTTGAGAGAAACAAAGGTGAGATTTTTGTATGCTGTTGTCAGTGTATACGTGGATGTGTTTTCAGATGATGTCACCAAGGGGCAGCATTTAGATGAGATGTAGGAGTAGGATTTATCCTTGCGGGACACGAGATAATGGTACGGGAGAAGGAAAATAAGCCACTGCAGGTGATTCTCTAACCATGACTGGTTGGATAACTAACCAGGGCAGGGCAGTACCACCTAGCTGGATGACTGAGAAGGGGTGTTAGAGGAGGATGGCATCATCAAGCATTTCAAAAGATTGCAGACAAATTGAAAAGAATGAGGGTGGATGGTTAACCATGGCCACTGTGACATCGATAAGGGCTGTTTCTGCATGGTGGCAGAGGTAGGGACTGGAAGGATTCAAGCATCAAGTTACAGGAAAGATAGGCATGGATTTGGAAGGCGGCAACACATTCAAACTTTGAAGGAAGGAAGGTTGAAGGGTAGTTTGTAACAGAGGAGTCTGTTTGTTTTTTTGAGGAGAGGATTGTTTTCGGGGATTTGTGCCTGCGGAGAGGGATCAAAGAACAAAGAAAAGTACAGCACAGGAACAGGCCCTTCGGCCCTCCAAGCCTTTGCCGAACCAATCTTCTCCACTTCCAGGGTCCGTATCCCTCTATTCCCACCCTATTCAAGTATTTGTCAAGATGCCCCTTAAATGTCACTATCATCTCTGCTTCCACCACCTCCTCCGGCAGCGGTTCCAGGCACCCATTACCCTCGGTGTAAAAAAACTTACCTCGTACATCTCCTCTAAACTTTGCCCCATGCACCTTAAACCTATGCCCCCTAGTAATTGACCCCTCTACCCTGGGAAAAAGCCTCTGGCTATCCACTCTATGCCCCTCATAATTTTGTAGACCTTTATCAGATCGCCCCTCAACCTCCGTCATTCCAGTGAGAACCGAGTTTATTCAACCTCTCCTCATAGCTAATGCCCTCCATACCAGGCAACATCCTGGTAAATCTCTTCTGCACCCTCTCTAAAGCCTCCACATCCTTCTGGTTGTGTGGCGACCAGAATTGAACACTATACTCCAAGTGTGGCCTAACTAAGGTTCTATACAGCTGCAACATGACTTGTCAATTCTTATACTCAATGCCCCGGCCAATGAAGGCAAGCATGCTGTATGCCTTCTTGACTACCTTCTCCAACTGTGTTGCCCCTTTCAGTGACCTGTGGACCTGTATACCAAGATCTCGCTGACTGTCAATACTCTTGAGGGTTCTACCATTCACTGTATAAAATCCATTAACAATATGGGGAACTCGGTTGTAGAGAGGGGGATCAGGCTGCCCTGGTACACGAATCACAAAGATAACGTTCAAGTACAGCAAGTGATTAGTAAGACAAATGGAGTGTTGGCATTTATTGCACGGGGAATTGGATCCATTAACAATAGCAGGTTACTTGTCTGTTAAGCAGTTCCACATCAAAGGTTATGACACAAAACAAAAATAGTGCAGTGGGTAACATATTAGCATAGAAAAAGCACAGATAAAATAGCTAGCTAATGGGAAGCAGAGAGTGGGGTAAGTGTTCTTTTGTGTGTTAGCAAGCTGCAACTAACAGAGTGCCACAGGGATCAGTGCTGAGGCCTCAGTTATTTAGAATATACATCAGCGACTTGGATGAAGGGACCGAATGTATGCTAACTACATTTACTGATGACACCAAGAAGTAAAGTAAGTTGTCAAGTGGAGGTAAGAGTCTCTAGCGGGGTTTGGATAGGTTAACTGAATGGGGGGAAAATTGGCAGACCAAGCATAACGTGGGAAATTTGAACTGTACGCGTTGGCAGGAAAAACAGAAAAGCAGTATACTATTTAAATGGACAGAGATTGCAGAACTCAGTTGTAGAGAGGGATCTGGCTGCCCTGGTACATGAATCACAAAGTTAGCGCGCAAGTACAGCAAGTGATGAGAAAGGCAAATGGAGTGTTGGCATTTATTGCACGGGGAATTGAATATAAAAGTAGGGACCGGATCTTAGTGAGAGATCTAGAGTAATGTGCACAGTTTTGATCTCCTTGTTTGAAAAATGATAGAATTGCATTAGAAGCATTTCAGAGAAGGTTTACTTGATTCATTACTCAAATGAAGGGCTTTATTTTAGGAAGAAAGATGAACAGATTGGGACCCACTGAAGTTTGTTAGAATGAGAGGAGATTATATTGAAACATACAAGTTCCTGAGGGGACTTCATCGTATGGATACCAGGGAGGATGGTTTCTCTTGTGGAGGAACTAGAACTAGGGGACACAGCTCAAGAATAGGTAGTCTCCATTTTAAGATGGAGAAGAAGAGTAATAAGGTCATGAATCTGTGGAATTCTCTTCTCCAGAAAACAGTGGAGGCCGGATCATTAAGTTTATTCAGGCGAAGTTCTATACACTTTTCATGGGCAAGGGAGACAAATGTTATGGAGGGCAGACAGGAAAGTGGAGTTTGAGACCACAATCAGCTCAGCCATGATCTTATTGCATGATAGAGCAGGCTCAAAGGACCAAATTCTCCGCGGACCGGAGAATCGCCGGCAGCCACGCACGAACGGTCGACGCAGCGTCGGTCGGGGACTGTTGAAAGAGGCCATTGCGCCGATTCTCCGCAATCGGCCGGCTGAGTTCCGCCGGTGTGGATCCAACCAGGTTTTATCCGGCGGGAGCTCGGACTCGCGGCAGCGCTGGCCGTCCTGATGGGGGTGGGAGGGGGATCAGACTCCAGGGGGGCCTCCAGACAGACAGGCCCGCGATTGGGGGCTACCGATCGGCGGGTGCGCACAATTCGGGGGAGCATCTTCTTCCACGCTGGCCCACTGTGTGGCTCCGCCATGTTGCGTGGGGGCCAGTGCAAAAACGGCCGCCGCACGCATACACGGATCTGCGACCAGAAACAGAGGGCCCTGTATCGACAGCAGGAGCTGCGCGGTGCACCCCGGGCCTGTTATCCCTCTTAAAACCGGAGAATCACTCCAGACTTTTCGGGGAAAAAAAGTCTGGAGTGATTCGTGCCCGTTTTCCGACGGGCGTGGGGACATAGCCCCATTTTCTGAGAATCCCGGCCATGGTCACTCGTTCTAGAATGTCCAAGGGAAATATTTACGTCTGCTCTGTCAATCCCCTTTAGCATCTTATCTACCTCAATTAGATCTCCTCTCATTCTTATAAACTCCAGCTAGTATAATAACAATAATCGCTTATTGTCACAAGTAGACTTCAATGAATTTACTGTGAAAAGCCCCTAGTCGCCACATTCCGGTGCCTGTTCGTGGAGGCTGGTACGGGAATTGAACCCACGCTGCTGGCATTGTTCTGCATTGCAAACCAGCTATTCAGCCCACTGTGCTAAACCAGGCCTAAACGGCTCACTCGCTCTTCATAAGGCAAGTCCTTCATCCCTGAAAACAATCCAGCAAACCTCTGAACTGCCTCTAATGCATTTGCGTCCTTCCTCAAATAAGAGGACCAAGAACATCCCTTGATGTCACGCAGGAGCAAGAAGCACGAAAGGTGGCTCCCGGCAGGGTCTTCGTTTCTGATCCTTTTTACCTTCTTTTCTGGGGGATTTTGGTGTCCAAATCCAGTTAGTTGATTTAGAGAACTTTTCGCCCAACATGTCGAAGATGTCGACAAAGAAGCCCAATGTGAAGAAAGCCCAGGAGAGCAGCCTGTTGAAAGACCCTGAAAGAGGGAAGATAGCTGCCACGCCCATTAAATTAGACACGCTAGCTGGCACAGGAGCTGAAAAAATTTGGCACATTAATGGACAGACAGTTCAAGTGGCCGGACAAGAGATGAAGGAATCATTTACAGACAGTGCCGAGGCGGCACTGGGCCCGATTCGCGAACAGCTAGGGATGACCTCAAATGTGGTGAAAGTGCAAGGTGAGACATTGAAGGGTGTGGAGGAAGCATGTCGCAGCATATGGGATGGTTTGCCTCGTAGGTAGCGGAGATGCTGCTCAAGAGGGAGAGCAAAGACATGCGGTTAAAAGTGGAAGATCTTGAGAATAGGTCGAAGTGGCTGAACCTCAGGATGGTGGGGCTGTCAGAGGGAGTGAAGAGCTCGAAGCCAACTGAGTATTTGTTGGTGACGTTCTCTCGGCTGGTGGGAGGAGATGAGTTGTTCACCCCTCCGGAGTTGAATAGAGCTCATCTGGCACTTCAGCAGAAGCCTGGGTCAAATGATTGGGATTTGTCACGTGTACCGAAGTACAGTGAAAAGTACTGTTCCACATACAATCCAGACAGATCGTTCCATACATGAGAAATATAGGACATGCGATAGATACACAATGTAAACCCATAGACATGGGGTGAAGCATACGGAGTGTAGTACTACTCAGTAGAGAAGATGCATGGAAAAATCAGTTCAGTCCATCAGAGGGTCTTTTGAGTCTGGCAGCAGCAGGGAAGAAGCTGTTTTTGAATCTGTTAGTGAGTGTTCTCAGACTTTTGTATCTCCTGCCCGATGGAAGAGAGAATAACCTGGGTGGGAGGGGTCTTTGTTTATCTGCCCGCGTTCCCACGGCAGTGGAAGGTGTAGACCGAGTCAATAGATAGGAGGCGGGTCCAGATATGGGGGATGTCATGGGTACATTTAAGAGGTCCAGCTCCTTCTCAGGGACCAAGTTAAATTTAGGATCAGCGCGTATTTTGTTGTCAGCGCTTTGGACGGAGGAGTTGGTTCGGAGGGTCTCCCGTTCTGGCTGGCTGGGACTAGTTTACAGTATCTGGGGGTTCAGGTGGTACAGGTTTGGGTGCATCTTCACAAACTGAATTACACCAGCCTGGCAAGCAGGGTCAGGGCAGATCTACAGAGGTGGGACAGCCTTCCGCTGTTGCTGACAAGCCGGGTTCAATCCATTAAGATGAACATCTTGCACGGTCCTTGTTTTTATTTCAATGCCTCTCAGTTTTTCTACCCACACCATTCTTCCGGGGGCAGAACGGCTCCTAGCGAGTATCATGTGGACAGGGAGGACTCCTCGGATTCAGAGGAATTTGATGTTTTATTACTGGGCGGCCAATGCAGAGATAATGTTGGCATGGTGTGGTGATCAGGAAAGCCATCTAGGTGCGGATGGAGTCGGGGTCATGCAAAGGGTCTAAGCTTGGAGATGCTGGGGACAGCGTGTCTTACATTTGTGCCAGCAAAATATACTTACAAACGGGTGGTTGTCTCTACTTTGAAAATATGATGGCAACTGGGTCAGCAATTTAAGCTGGGGGCAGTGTCAAGATGGGCCCTATCATCTCCATAACACCGGAAACATTTGTTTGAGTTGGCCAAATTCAATGCCTCATTTGAGGGCTGGAAAGGTAAGGAGCTGAAGAAATTGAGGAATTTGTTTTTTGGGGGGACGGTTTGTCAGCTTGGAGGAGTTGAAGGCGAAAGCAGGACTTTCGGGTGTGGATACATTCAGATATGGGATTTTATTCAGCAGACAATCCCGGTAGTTCTGCCCACTTTATTGGAGATGATTCTCTCCTGCACTGGGTCGGAAGAGGTCAGCACATCTCGGATATATGGACGGCTCTTGGGGGAAGAGCAGATCTCTGTAGAAGAGGTTTAGGCCAGGTGGGCAGAGGAGCTGAGACCCATAATGGAGGCGGTGTTATGGAGCGAGTCCCTTCACAGGGTCAATGCTATGCCACCTGTGTGAAGTTGTGCTTGATCCAGCTTAAGGTAGTGTTTAGAGCTCATCTCACAAGGCCAGAACGAGCCGATGTTTTGCAGGGGTGGAAGATAGGTGCGAGCAGTGATTGAGCAGGCCCGCGAAGCAAACGCATATTTTGTGGTCCTGTCCCAAATTGTTGGGTTATTTGGTGTCTTTCTTCAGCACCAATTTGGCAATCCTAAATGTTGATTTTGAGTCCTGTCCATTATAGCTATATTTGGGGTGTAGGACCAGCTGGAGCGAAGGACGAGCGCGGAGGCTGATGCCCTAGCATTTGCCTCATTGATTGTTCGGAGGTGAATTCTGCTGAGCTGGAGACAGGCAATGCCACCTAGTGCCTCAGCATCGCTAGGTGACTTGATGGGGTATTTGCACCTCGAGAAGGTCAAGTTTCCAGTGAAGATCGGTCGAAAGATTCTACCATAGATGGCGTCCTTTCATATTGAATTTTAGGGAATCGGTCACTGTTACTGTTGTTGTTTGTAATTTTCGATAAATGTCTAGATTTTATTTTGTAAATTTTTGTTATAAAATGTTAAAAGTTCAAAAAAAAAAAATTTCTTTAAAAAAGGGGGTCCAAAACTGCGCAGTACTCAACAATGCGGTCTCAACAATGCACTATACAGTTGCAACAGTACTTCCTTACTTTCATACTCTATTCCATTTGCAATGAAGGCCAAAATTCCATTTGCCTTCCTTTTATCTGCTGGACCTGCATATTAAATTTCTGCGATTCATGCACAAAGAATCCTAGATCCCTCTGCACCAAAACATTTTGAAGTTTCTCGCCATTTAGAAAAGAGGTTGCCTTTTTATTCCTCCAACCAAAATACTTGCCGTACTTTGACACTTGCCATGTCAAATTCCATTTGCCAAATTTTGGTCCACTTACTTACCTAACCTAGCCATATCAATTTGTAAATTTCTTATTTTCTCATTGCAACTTGCTTTCCCACCTATTGGAGTGACATCTGCAAATTTAGCTATTCTGCACCTTCTATCCCTGCATCCAAGTCATTAATATAGATTGTAAATAGTTGGGGCCAACCTCTATGGCAGTTGTCAGAGCTTGACAACCGGAAAGACACTTTTATTCCCACTCTCTGCTTTCTGTTACTTAGCCAATCCTCAATCCAAGCTAATATATTACCCCTAAAGCGGTGGGATCTTACCTTGTGTATTAACCTTTTGTATGGCACCTTATCAAATGCCTTCTGGAAGTCCAGGTTCACTGCGTCTACAAGACCCCCATTAGCCACTTTGCTTGTTACATCTTCGAAGAACTCTAGCAAATTAGTCAAATATGATTTGCCCTTTATAAAACCATGCCAACTCAAATAATTGCATTTTGACTTTCCAGATGTCCCATTACAACTTCAATAATAATGGATTCCAACAATTTGCCAATGACCAATGTTTCCTATTTTCTGCCTTTCTCCTGTTTTGAACAGTGATGCTACATTAGCCTTTTCCCAATCCAATGGAACCTTTCCAGAATCCATTGGAATATTATAACCAATGTCTCCATTATCTCTACTGCCACTTCCTTTAAGGCCCTAGGATGTTGGGGAACATTTTCTGATATGACTACGATATAAATTATAGGTGGCTCTGTAACTACATTTTTGCTCCTATATTACTTTTGAATAGGTCTGCTGAGACAAAAGGTACTCATTGGCTTAGATGCCTGCTTAGAAGAGGCAATTTGTAGAAATAGATAGTGTATACACAATGCTTGTAATATCAGAAAAGACACAAAATGGCTGTTAGCTATTATAGCAATACTAAAGAAACAAAATGGCTGAACTAGCCACATTCCTGAACAATAAGTTACAAACTGTGTAAACTACCTCATCAGAACCAGGCATGGATATGTATAGGGAGTATTTTAACAGCCACTGATAACAGATTCACAGAACAAGGAATGCAATGTATCCTTAATAAGCTCAAGGTCCCCACCTGCACACAGGGCATATCCTTATGTTAGCCTTGAGTGATTTTTGTATGAAGTTAGGGGCGGGTAAGACAACACCCACTTTAACCATATATGTGATAATTGGGATGCTAAGAAAATTGATTGACTGCATGTAATGAATTACGACGCGAATATAGTTGATGGATTGTATGTAAATGAGAATACAACTAATTCTGCCCTTTGAATCTGTATATTAACCCAATGTGAACCTTAGCTCAAGTGAGAAAGAGTATTGCGAGACTGCGTAGTCTTCAAATCTTTCTCCCAGATCTGAAATAATAAATTGCTCTTTACTTGCTCAAACAGGCCTAAAAGTGAATATTTTCACCTCTAACAGAAGTAAGCCATCAGGACTTGGGGATGTGCAAAAAAAGTGCAGTGCACAATTGGGATTATGCTTTAATCCCAATTGTGCACTGCACTTTTTCCCCCGAGTGATGGTGATTGTTTTCAGTTCCTCCTTTTCAAGAACCTCTGCATTTCCTGTTACTACTGGGATGGTTCTAGTGTCCTCCACCGTGAAAACAGATTTAATTTGTTTTCCCTATTATCAATTCTCCAGTCTCATTCTCTTCAGCTACTCACTTCCTTTTTATATACTTTTACTATAGTTTTTATAGTTTGCGCCACATTTCTTTCATAATTTACCTTTGCTCTTTTTATTACTTTTTTAATAACCTTTTGCTGGTCTTTAAAAGTTTCCCATCCTCCAGCCTGACACTGACCTTTGCAAAAACGGCATGCCTTAGGTTTTGCCTTTATATTATCGTTAACCTTCCTCCTTCATCACAGATGCCTCTTAGTCTTTATTCCTCTCTGGAATATATTTTATTTGAGAGGAATTGAATATTTCCTTAAATGTCTGCCACTGGTCATCAACTGTCCTACCTTTTAGTCTTTCTGCCCAGTCCACTGGGGCCAAATCTGTCCTCATGCCAATATAATTACCTTGGTGTAACACCAGAACACTAGTGTGGTACTCAGTTTATTGCCCTCAAAACGGAATTTGAAATTCAAACATACAATGATCACTCTTTCCCAGAGGATCCTTTACAAGATGATCATAAATCAATTCCATCTTATTACACAATACTAAATCCAAAATAGCCTGCTCCCTGGTTGATTCAACAACATATTGTTCCAAGAAACAATCTGTAATACACTATGAACTTGTCCCTCCAGGCTACCCTTGCCAAGTTGTTTACACTATGAACAGTCCCTCAAGGCTACCCTTGCCAATTTGTTTACTCCAGTCTATATGCATATTGAAATTACCCATGATTATTGTTGTATCTCTCTTACAAGCCCCCAGTATTTCAGAGTTTATAGTGCGTCCTACTGTGGAAGTCCTATTCGGGCACCTATAGATTACTCCCACCAGGGCTTTCTCTTGCTACTTCTTATTTCTACCCAGACTGATTCAACATCTTGATCGCCAATGCCAATATAATGTCTCACTCCAGCATTGATCCATTCTTTACTAACAAAGCTACACTAGCTCTTTTTCCTTTTGGTGGCACGGTAGCACAGTACTTAGCACTGGTACTTCACATCACCAGGGTCCCAGGTTCGATTCCCAGCTTGGGTCACTGTCTGTGCAGAGTCTGCACATTCTACCTGTGTCTGCGTGGTTTTCTCCGGGTGTTCTGATTTCCTTCCACAAGTCCCGAAAGACATGCTGTTAGGTAATTTGGACATTCGGAATTCTCGTGTGCCCAATCAGGCGCCGGAATGTGGCGACTGGGGGATTTTCACGGTAACCTCATTGCAGTGTTAATGTAAGCCTACTTGTAACAATGAAGATTATTATTATTATTTCTGTCTATCCTTCCGAAACACTGAGTACCCTTGGCTATCAACTCCCAAACCTGGTCTCCATGTCTGAGTAATCGCCATCAAATTATATCCCTTTGGCTCTATTTTATTCTGAATGCTATGTGCACTAAGATGCAAAGCCTTTAAGTTTATTCTGCTACTAATTTTCCCTACTGTTGTAAAATTCTCTCCTGTAATATGACCTCGCACACTCTGCCCTTTCCTTTCATGATCTGGTAACAATTAGCCTGATCATTAACCTGTGCTCCTACCTCCTCCTTACACTTTGATTTTTAAATTTCCGTGCAACTGAAAACCCCCCCCCCCCAACAATTCGATTTGCCAGGACACTGGTCGCAGCATGATTCAAGTGGAACCCATCACAACGGAAGAGCTCCCACTTTCTCTGTACTGGTGCCAACGTCGCATGTACTCGAGCCCTTTCTCCCACACCAATCTTTGAGTCACGCATTTACCTCTGCTCTTATTGACCCTGTGCCAATTAGCTCATGGCTCAGGTAGCAATCCTGAGATTATTAACTCTGTGGTTCTTAGCACTGCTGCCTCACAGCACCGAGGTCCCAGGTTCGATCCAGGCTCTGGGTCACTGTCCGTGTGGAGTTTGCATATTCTCCGTGTTTGCATGGGTTTCATCCCCACGGCCCAAAGATGTGCAGAGTAGGTGGAGTGGACACACTATTTTTTTTAAAACTCTGTGGTTCTGCCTTTAAATTTAGCGCCGAGCTGCTCTCATTCCCTCACAGAACTGCTTTCCTCATTCTACCTGCATCGTTGGTACCTACATGGACCACAATGACTGGATAATTCCTCAAGGTTCCACTGCAGCGCAGATTAGAGATCCTTAGGCCTGGCACCAGGTAGGCAACACAGCCTTTGAGACTCTCGAACCTGGCTACAGGGAACAATGTCTATCCCCCTAACTATACTATTACCTTCTACATTTCTCTATTCTCCCCCCTTGAATGACTCCTTGTACCACGGTGTGGTCAGTTTGCTCAATCTCCCTGAAGTCTCTACTCTCATCCACACAGAGAGCAAGAATGTCAAACCTGTTGGAGAAGGACAGGGGCTGAGGCTTCTGCAGTGCTACCTCTTGCATCCCTATACCTGCCTCACTCTTAGTCATATCCTGCTGTCCCTGACCACTGATTGAATTTAAGGTGGATAATTTAGGGGTTTTGCTTGCCTCCTTGAAACAAAGCATGCAGGTAACTCTCCCCCCTCCCTATGTGTCACAATATCCCAAGTCCCACAATATCCCAAGTCCCATGCTCCTATGTTAAAATATTACCGGGAACCTGCCTTGCTTCAAACTTCCTACCATGAAAAATATTTTTAAAATCTTCTAGAATTTATGCCAGTGCGCATGTAATCAGCCGCATGTTATGAAATCCAGTTTACAACATTTATTTTAAAATTAAGAAAATCATCTTACTACATAGTTAACTGTTATGAAAAGGATAAACTGTCACACATCATTGTGGGGCTTTATCTTGTTTTGTTTTTATTCTGCTGCATATGGATGTTACCCATTGTGTCACGTAAATTCAGTTATCCTGTACTCTATGCACAATGCAATGCTTAAAATGGAGATTTTTTTTGAAGTGTCCAACAATGTTCAGACAAAGAGATCAGCCCGATTACCAGAGATAATTTAGTGACAACAACAGGTATGAACAAGGACGTTATTTTAGGACAATCACACTGTAAAACCTTGGATCGTGCCTTGGCCTGTCCTTTCCTAGAAAATAAGGCCAGCATGCCCATTTCAGAGGGGAAATAATTCCCTCCATATTGTCCTGCTGTAATAACTACTGGCATGGGAGAATGTGATGAGGGCCAGCAAAGAAATCAACCATCAGTCAAATGATCCTTGCTGCACAGTAAATTATCGGCATATAATCTAATCAAAAGGATATATATAAAATATATTATGGCTGAAATATACTATACGATTAAATGGTTGTAAGGCCTGTATTTTTGAGACTATTCCTAACTGAAACCTAAACCAGGTCCAGGTTTCTGGGGAAGGATTTGATAATTGGATTTCCTGGTGTGGCATCAGACTTCTGAGACTCTGGTGGGTTGCTAGGGAAACAGAAGGTTATGGGAAGGCCTGGTGATCGAAATTCAGCTTCTGGTCGAAATTCAGCAAGATGGCACAGTGGTCAGCACTGATGCCTCACAGCACCAGGGACAATTCTGCCATGGGTGTGGAATTTGCATTTTCTCCCCGTGTCTGCGTGGGTTTCCTCCCAATGCCCCGGTTTCCTCCCACAGTCCAAAGATATGCAGGTTAGGTGGATTGGCCATGATAAAATTGCCCCTTAGCTCTAGCAGGTTAGGTAAGGTTGCTGGGATAGGGTGGAGGTGTGGGCTTAATAGGGTGCACTTTCTAAGGGCCGGTGCAGACTTGATGGGCCAAATGGCCTTTTTCTGCACTGTGGGGATTCTATGAACAGGCACACAAACTCTTGATGTTCAGTGCATTTCAAGTTAGTCGTCAGGACAGAAGCTCTGAAAAGCTGTGTGAACAGTCGAGGCACGACGAGGAGCTGGTATGTTTTTAATTAGAGCAGACAACACTACATATCAGGGTGTTATTGAGTGGTCGGATGAAGGTAACTCTGGGAAACCTGCACATTCAGAACTCTCATGACATTAGTGAAGGTGGTTCCGCAAAAGGTGCTTTCTTGGTTATAATCGCTTCTAAGGAACTCAAATGCGGTTTTTGGACGTTTCTTGAGGATCAGATTCTGGTTGACAATGTGTGGTAGAACTCTATTTGTGGAAGTTGGAGCTGGCACTGTACCGCTCCGTATCTGAATGCACGTAGCATTCGTAACAAAACAGATGAATGGAGAGCGCAAAGACTGAAGAATGGCAGATTGGGACCTGAATATTGAAGGGTGCACAACGTCTAGGAAGGACAGGAAGCATAGAAAAGGTGACTGGATAACTTGGTTAATAATTAATGCAACAGACGGGGTTGACCTTAGTTCAGGAAACCAGGATATTGGTGGTTTGGGTAGAGATGAGAAATGATAACGGCAAAAGTTGCTTTCTGGAGTAGTGCACAGGATTCCTACCAGTAACATCTTAGGACAGAGTATAAAGGAAGAAACAATGGGAGCTTGTCAGTAAGGTATGACAATAATCATGGGAAACTTTGATCTACATACAGACTGGATAAATCAGATGGGAAAAGGTAGCCAAGGTAATTTTGGAATAGTTTCTTAGAACAGCATGTTCTGGAGTCAATCAGAGAACAGGCTATACTCGACCTGGTATTGTGTAACAAGACAGGGTTAATTAATCATCTCATAGTGAAGGCACCTTGAAGTAGCAGTAATTATAATATGATTGCATTTTATATTCAGTTTGAGGGAGAGAATAATAGGTCCAAGGCTAGTATAAGTAGAGACAATTATGAGGGCATGAAAGCAGAACTAGCTAAAGTGATCTGGCAACGGTGGTAAAGTCAATTGAGATGCAGTTGCAGACATTTAAAGCAATATTTCAGATTACACAGAATAGATATATTCAAACGAGAAAGAAAAATCCCATCCGTGGTTAACTAAAAAAGTTAAAGACAATATCAAACTTGAAGAAAAAGCATATAAATTATGGAAGGAATGGTGGCAAGTCAGAGACTGGACAGAATAGAAAGAACAGCAAAGGCTAAAAGATTAACAAAAAGGCAGCACTGCTGCGCAGTGGTTAGCACTGCTGCCGCACAACGTTGAGGTCCCATGTTCAATCCTGGCTCTGGGTCGTGTGGAGTTTGCACATTTTCCCTGTGTTTGTGTGGGTTTCGGCCCACAACCTAAAGATATGCAGGTTAGGTGGATTGGCCACACTAAATTGCCCCTTAATTGGAAAAATGTACACTAAATTTTTTTTAAAAATAAAAGATTAACAAGGAGGGAAACTTAGAGTACGAGAGAAAGCTAGATCGGATTTTAAAAACAGATAGCAAGAGCTTCTACAGATATTTAAATAGGAACAGTGTTAATAAAGTGAGCCCTAAAGATAGTGAGTCTGGGAAATTAATAACGGAAAATAAGGAGATGGCATACCGATTGAATCAGCGTTTTGCACCAGTCTTCACCTCAGAAGATACAAGTAACATCTGACATGACTCTAAATCAGGAATAGAAAGAGAGGGAGGAACTCCGGAAAATTACAATCACCAGGGAAGTGGTACTGAACAATCTATTGGAGCTGTGGGTTGACAAGTCCCCAGGTCAGGATGGACATCATCCAAGGGTCGTAAACAAAGTGGCTAGTGAGATAATTTACGTATCAGTTCTAATTTCCCCAAATTCACTAGATTCGGGAAAGGATCAAAAAATTTGAAATAGCAAATGCAACTTCTCTGTTCAAAAAGGGAGGGAGTTGGAAAGCAGCAACAATAGGCCAATTAGCTTAATGTCTGTCATAGGGAAAATGTTTGAAGTTATTATTAAAGTTGCCATGGCAGGGCACTTTGAAAAACCCAAAGCAATCAGGCAGAGTAAACATGGTTTTGTGAAAGATAAATCATGTTTAACCAATTGATTAGAGTTCTTTGAAGGAGTCACGTGCTGCAGATAAAGGAGAACTGGTGGATGCCCTGTACTTAGATTTTCAGAAGGCATTTTATAAAGTGCCACATCAAAGATTAATGCGGAAAATTAAAGCACATGGTGTCGGGGATAATATATTGTACAGATAGGTGACAGGAAACAAGAGTTGGCATAAATGGGCCTTGTAATGGTTGGCATGATCTAACAAGAGTGTTAAGAGCCTCGTTGATGTTAGACACGAGGACGTCCCAAAACCTGGAAGGGTAACTTGGAACCCGGTTCATAAGAGAGTTTGTTTTACATCAATTAAGCATAATGCGAGGACACATATGCAAACCAGGGAGGGAAGATCCAGTCTTGGTACATCCACTCAACTAAAAGGTTTATTAACAGGTGAAACAAGAGAGGACACTCCACAATACATAACGAAAGTACACCTAACTACAATAATAGACGGATGCGCACACATTCTGGAATTAACCCCGTGGCCATCTATCTGCGCCCCTGAACTCTGAAAAATGTACCTCACAGTGTAAGTTTATGAACTAAAACTAGCAAATACCTACCACCCACGAGTTATCTTGATGCTTAGGAAACCTCCTTTGAGTCAGCACGATTTTTCTGGAGGTTTTCAGATCAACAGCTTTTAGCATAGAATACTGCTTTCTGGGAGAGAGAGAGAGTTCTGTTATCCAGCTGGGTGTGGTTGTGATTGTTACTGCTTTTCCATGAATTTCTCTTGTTTCTCCTTTCCATCTCTCCTGCCAGTACAGACCTACACACAGTTACTGATATATCAAATTTCTCTTTTGATGATCTCCTATCTGAACAACCTGCTTTGGAAACCAGGCTTTTAACACGTGTGTGAACTGTATTCTCATCTCTTCTGCAGCTTTAACATCTAAAATTCTATATTTCTATTGTTCCCCATTTCACTTAAGTAGATATATGTACGATGCAACTAAAAGTGGTATACAGGGCACACTTTTTAAAAATAAATTTAGAGTACCCAATTCATTTTTTCCAATTAAGGGGCAATTTAGCATGGTCAATCCACCTAGCCTGCAATTTTTGGGTTGTGGGGGCAAAACCCACGCAAACACGGGGAGAATGTGCAAACTCCACATGGACAGTGATTCAGAGCCGGGATCGAACCTGGGACCTCGGCGCCGTGAGGCAGCAGGGCTAACCCACCATGCGTCACACTTAACGAAGGCTAGTCCATATGTCCATACATTCTGGTCCTGCCCGAAATTGGAGAGATATTGGAGGTCATTTTAGCACCATGTCCGAAGCTCTGCATATGGAATTGGAGTTGGGTCTCCTAGAGGCCATATTCAGGGTATCAGACAGGAGCGGGGCAGATGTCTTAGCCTTCGCCTCTTTGAGTGCTCGCACGCAGGTCCTGCTGGGGTAGAGTTCAGCATCTCCCCCAGTGCCTCAACGTGGCTGGGGGACCAGTTGCCGTTTTTGTCCTTAGAAACGGTGAAATTTACCCCGGGGGGGGGGGGGGGGGGGAGGAGACCCCTTCAGACAACAGCACTCTTATCAGTTCCTCTTTCATCACATTCTTCAAACTTTATTTTATCCATATTTCTTTCACCTTTATTGTGTCTCATTCTTAAATCTTTACATTATTCAAGCTCTTGGCATGTACCACAGGGGTCAGTTCTGGGGTCTCAAAAGTTTACATAAATGACTTGGATAAAAAGACTGACGGTACGGTTGTTAAACTTGCTGATGACACAAAAATATGCAGGAAAGTAAAGATAAAGAGGGAGACTCGTAGAAAGGTAGAAGTAGAAAGAAGTTGAAACGTGATGTCAAGCCTGCAGGTAAGTGATTGGCTGGACTGGTAAGTAGTTTTTTTCCCTGCGGTGTTGTCGTGCGGGGCGCAGTGGTTGCTGAGTGAGTGCTTGCTGAGAAGGGGAGTAAATTTTTTTTAAAAACTTACTGTTGGGAATTCCCAGCTGAATCCAGGCAGAGTGAGGATAGAGTGACTGCTGGGTAAGTAGTAAAGATTTAAATTGTTTGTGCAGGCCCATAACAGCTAATTGCTGTTCTTGTGTGGGGCGCAGTGGTTAAGTGTTTTATTTTTACCTGTATTTAAGTTGGGCAGTTCCTAAACCCTCGACACTACACTTGTAGTGTCCCCCACCCTTCCACCTCCTTTAACCCAAGGGGTAGAGTGAATAACAGGTAAGCTCTTTCTTTCTTTTTCTTTTTTTTTAAAAATCGCGAGGGATGGCAGGGAAGGCAGTGCAATGTTCCTCCTGCAGAATGTTTGAGGTGAGGGATGCCGTCAGTGTCCCTGCTGATTTCACCTGACGTGCACCCATCTCCAGCTCCTCAGAAACCGCATTAGGGCACTGGAGCTAGAGCTGGATGAACTTCGGATCATTCGGGAGGCAGAGGTGGTCATAGATAGTAGCTTCAGGGATGTAGTTACTCCGAAGAACCAAGATAGATGGGTGACGGTGAGAGGGGCTGGGAGGAAGCAGTCAGTGCAGGGATCCTCTGTGGTCCTTCCCCTCAGTAACAAGTATACAGTTTTGGATACTGTTGAGGGGACGACCTACCAGGAGTAAGCCACGGTGAACGGATCTCCAGCATTGAATCCGTCCCTGTGGCTCAGAAGGGAAGGAGGGAGAGCAGGAGAGCACTAGTTATTGGGGACTCGATAGTTAGAGGGACAGATAGATGGTTCTGTGGCAGCGAAAGAGACTCACGGATGGTATGTTGCCTCCCGGGTGCCAGGGCCCGTGACGTCTCGGACCGTCATTTCAGAATCCTTAAGGGGGAGGGGGAACAGTCACAGATCGAGGTACACATCAGTACCAACGACATAGGTAAGAGAAGGGATGGGGATTTAAACAGGAATTTAGGGAGCTAGGGTGGAAGCTGAGAGCCAGGACAAACCATGTTGTCATCTCTGGTTTGTTGCCGGTGCCACATGCTAGTGAGGTGAGGAACAGGGAGAGAGTGCAGATAAACACGTGGCTGCAGGGATGGTGTAGGAGGGAGGGTTTCAGGTACGTGGATAATTGGAGCACGTTCTGGGGAAGCTGGGACCTGTACAGTCAGGACGGTTTGCACTTGAACCAGAGGGGCATCAATATCCTGGGAGGGAAATTTGCTACGGCTCTTCGGGGAGGTTTAAACTAATTTGTCCGGGGGCTGGGAAAACGAGCTGCAGTCCAGAAGCCAGTGTTGAGAGTAATGAGGTACTGAGGAGGGTATCAAGGTCGCAGGAGTATACCGGCAGACAGAAAGGTGGGTTGAAGTGTGTCCACTTCAATGCAAAGAGCACCCGGAATAAGGTACCTACTTGGAACGTGGCCATTACGGAGACATGGTTAGAACAGGGACAGGAATGGTTATTGGAAGTTCCGGGGTATAGATGTTTCAATAAGAGTAGGAAAGTTGGTAAAAGAGGTGGAGGAGTAACATTGTTAATCAAGGATAGTTTAACGGCTGCAGAAAGGCAGTTCGAAGGGGATCTGCCTACTGAGGTAATATGGGCCGAAGGTAGAAATAGGAAAGGAGCGGTCACATTGTTAGGAGTTTTCTATAGGCCCCCAAATAGTAATAGAGATGTGGAGGAAGAAATTGCAAAACAGATTATGGATAGGTGTGGAGGTGTCAGGGTAGTTGTCATGGGTGACTTTAACTTTCCAAATATTGATTGGAACATCTATAGGTCGAACAGTTCGGATGGGGCAGTTTTTGTACAGTGTGTACAGGAGGGTTTCCTGACACAATATGTCGATAGGCCGACAAGAGGGGGGGACACATTGGATTTGGTACTGGGTAATGAACCGGGCCAAGTGTTAGATTTGTTTGTGGGAGAGCACTTTGGAGATAGTGACCACAATTCGGTGTCTTTCACTATTGCAATGGAGAGGGATAGGGCCATACGGCAAGGCAAGGTTTATAATTGGGGGAGGGGTAATTATGATGCGATTAGGCAAGAATTAGGGAGCATAAGATGAGAACAGAAACTCTCAGGGAAAGGCACAAATGAAAAGTGGAGCTTGTTCAAGGAACAAATACTGCGTGTCCTTGATAGGTATGTCCCTGTCAGGCGGGGAGGAAATGGTCGTGTGAGGGAACCATGGTTCACAAAAGAGGTTGAATGTCTTGTCCAGAGGAAAAAGGAAGAGTATGTAAGGATGAGAAAACAAGGTTCAGTTGGATCGCTTGAGGGTTACAAGGTAACAAGGAATGAGCTAAAAAAAAAAAGGGCTTAGGAGAGCTAGGAGGGGGCATGGGAAGTCCTTGGCGGGTCGGATCAAGGAAAACACCAAGGCTTTTTTATGTGAGAAATAAAAGAATGACCAGGGTGAGGGTAGGGCCAGTCAAGGACTGTAGTGGGAACTTGTACATGGAGTCAGAAGAAATAGGAGGTGTTGAATGAATACTTTTCTTCAGGATTCACCAAGGAGAGAGGCCATGTTTTTGAGGATAAGAGTGTGATACAGGCAGGTAGGCTGGAGGAGGTAGGATATATTAGCAATTTTGAAAAACCTGAGGGTCGACAAGTCCCCTGGGCCAAATGGGATATATCCAAGGATTCTTTGGGAGACAAGGGATGAGATTGCAGAGCCTTTGGCTTTGATCTTTGGGTCATCACTGTCCACGGGGATAGTGCCCGAGGACTGGAGAGTGGCGAATGTTGTTCCTCTGTTCAAGAAAGGGAATAGGAATGACCCTGGTAATTATATGCCAGTTAGTCTTACTTCGGTGGTCGGTAAGTTAATGGAAAGGTCCTGAAGGATAGGATTTATGACCACTTAGAAAGATGCAGCTTAATCCGGGATAGCCAACACGGATTCGTGAAGGGTAAGTCTTGCCTCACAAATTTGACTGAATTCTTTGAGGAGGTATCTAAGTGTGTAGATGAAGGTAGAGCAGTTGATGTATACATGGATTTTAGTAAGGCGTTTGATAAGGTTCCCCATGGTCAGCTCATCAAGAAAGTAAGGAGATGTGGGATAGAGGGAAATTTGGCCAATTGGATAAGTAACTGGCTATCACATAGACGACAGAGGGTGGTGGTGGATGGAAAATTTTCAGACTGGAGACCAGTTACCAGCGGTGTACCACAGGGATCAGTGCTGGGTCCTCTGCTATTTATGATTTTTATCAATGACTTGGAGGAGGGGGCTGAAGAGTGGGTCAGTAAATTTGCTGATGTCACCAAGATTGGTGGAGTAGTGGATGAGGTGGAGGGCTGTTGTAGGCTGCAAAGGAACATTGATAGGATGGAGAGCTGGGCCGAAAAATGGCAGTTAGATTTGAACCCTGATAAGTGCGAGGTGATTCATTTTGGTAGAAAAAATTTGAATGCAGATTACAGGGCAGGGTTCTGAGGAGTGTGGAGGAACAGAGAGATCTTGGGGTTCATGTCCACAGATCTCTGAAGGTTGCCACTCAAATGGATAGAGCCATGAAGAAGGCCTATCGTGTTTTAGCGTTTATTAACAGGGGCTTGAGTTTAAGAGCCGCGGGGTTATGCTGCAACTATACATGACCCTGGTGAGACCACATTTGGAGTATTGTGTGCAGTTATGGTCACCTCACTATAGGAAGGATGTGGAAGCATTGGAAAGAGTGCAGAGGAGATTTACCAGGATGCTGCCTGGTTTGCAGGATAGGTCTTATGAGGAAAGGTTGAGGGAGCTAGGGCTTTTCTCTTTGGAGCGGAAGAGGATGAGAGGCGACTTAATAAAGGTTTATAAGATGATGAGGGGGATAGATAGAGTGGACTATTTCCTCGGGTGGATGTAGCTGTTACAAGGGGGCATAACTATAAGATTCAGGGTGGGAGATATAAGAGGGATATCCGAGGTAGGTTCTTTACTCAGAGAGTGGTTAGGGTGTGGAATGGACTGCCTGCTGTGACAGTGGAGTCGGACACTTCAGGAACTTTCAAGCGGTTATTGGATAGGCACATGGAGCACACCATGGGAGAATGGCATCATGAGAATGACAGGGAGTGGGATAGTTTGATCTTGGTTTCGGACAATGCTCGGCACAACATCGAGGGCCGAAGGGCCTGTTCTGTGCTGTACTGTTCTATGTTAAAGTAAGTTGTGAAGATATAAGGAAACCCCAAAAGGACAGAGATAGATTCAGTGGTTGGGCAAAGGCCTGACAAATGGAGTAAAATGTGGGGAAATGTGAAATTCTCCATTTCGGCAGTAAGAATAAAGAAGAAACACGTTATCTACATGGTGAGAGATCACAGAGTTCTGAGATTCAGCGTCATCTTGGTTCTGGTGCATGAAATTGCAAACGGTTAATATGCAGGTACAGCAAATAATTCGGAAAGCAAATAGAATGTTATTGATTATTGTGAGGGGAATTGAATACATAAGGAGGGAGGTTATGCTTCAGTTGTACAGGACACTGGTGAGACCACATCTGGATTACTATGTATTTGTCTCCATATTTAAGGAAAGGTGTCAATGCGTGAGTAGTCCAGAAAAGATTTAGAGGACTAATACCAGGAATGGATGGGTTGTATTGGAGAGAATGCTTCCTCTTGTGAGAGAATCTAGAACTGGGGCTCATAAGGGGTTGCCCATTTAAGACTATGACTAGATTGTTTTTTGTTTCAGAGGGTCGTAAGTCTTTGGAACTCCCTTGCTCTTAAGCCAGTGGAGGCAGAGTCTTTGAATATTTGTAAAGCAGAGGTAGATAGATTCTTGGTAACCGAGAGGGTGGAATGTTATCGGGGGTAGGTGGGAGGTTACAATCAGATCAGCCATGATCTTATTGAATGGCGGAGCAAGCTCGAGTGGCCTACTCCTCCTGCTCCTTTTTTTAAAAGAACTATTTTTTATTCAAATTTTAACATTTTTACATTTAACGCACATAACATCACAAAACAAAATAAATCCAACACCAACCGCTGAGCCCATCCCCAACCAATCTCCCCACCTCGTGCCCCCCCACCCCAGCATGAAACCTGCTCCCAACCCACCTCCACAACTCACCACCCCCCCCACCTTAGCACGAAACCAGCTCCCCGAAATGTAGTATAAACCAACCCCATCTTTTGTGGAATCCCTCGCTCACCTCTCAAAGCAAATTACATTTCACCTTTTCTAAGTGCAAGAATTCCATTAAATCTTCCCGCTGCACCGATGCACAGGGTGGAGAAACTGACCTCCACCCGAATAGAATCCGCCTGCGAGCAATCGACGAGGCAGAGACTAAAACATTTGCCCCTGCTCCGGTCTGCAACTCCAGTAGGTCTGACATCCCAAATATGGCCCCCAGGGGACTGGGCTCTAAATCCACATGCAAGAGGGTCAACAAGGTTCCTAAGAACAACCTCAAAACCTTCTCCAACTTCGGGCAGGACCAGAACGCGTATGTGATTGGCTGGGCCCCTCTCACATTGCTCACAAATATCCTCCATCCTCTCAAACAGCCAGCTCATCCTTGACTTAGGCAGGTGCACTCGGTGTATTATCTTTAGCTGCATCAGCCCCCAGCCTCGCACACAAGGTTGAGGCATTCACCCTCCGCAGCACCTCACACTACAACCTCGCCTCCAGTCCCATGCCCAGCTGCCTACTCCTGCTCCTAATTCGTATGTTCATATGTACGTGGTGCCACATGTCTGTTAAAAGTGCCACATAAGAAATCTGAGTGACTAATCTTTGTTGTATCAGCTATTTAAAGTGTATTTATCATTTCTATGGAATACAATTTGCCTGTTAATTTATGTTTAATTGTTACAGTAAAAATACTCAAAATTGAAATCTTCAGTTACTTCCACTGGGACTGTTTGGGAGCTTTGATTCTTTTACATTATTGGTCTCCAGGAAGTCCTAACAATATTGTCACAAATGTGTAATTATGATAGTGCAAATTATTAGGGCAACTGTTTCAAAGGTACAATTCTGTCATCAAACCTTTACATTGAGTCTTAAATCATTTTCAAAATGAAAGTATGGACAGACAAATCACACCTTTCAAATCTCTTGAGCTGGATATGAAGAGTCATTAAAATGTGTGAACTCTCAAGGGACATCAAATGTACAGTCTAAAGGGATGAAAACTCCTGAGAGAACAGGAGGCAAGAAGAAACTTCACAGGGTCTCAATAGAATTAACTTCTTTGCCTGGTGAAATAATGATTCTTCAAAATTAACATAGCAGCCATTTTGTTTTGGTTGCGATAAAGACAGGTTGCGAAAGCCTTGGTGCAGAACCCCCATGTAGGGAATCACCATCAGAGGGATTTCTCTCGGCCACTCGGTCAAAGAGGAAGGCAATCCTTAAATAAAGTGTTGTTCTGCTGAAAACAATCTAGGCAATCTTCAAGTGCCACAGCCGCAGAACTAGTGAGGAACAAGAAACCTTCTCTATCTCCCAAAACCTGGCTGACCTGCTGAATCCACCATAAAAAGGCAAACACTGACTAGTCAACTAGTCACAGCTGCTAAACTAGACCTCAAGTTTCAACTCCTTCACTTTAAAAGAAAGGAATTCTAGCAACAGGCTCGCTGAAATAGATTTTAAATCTTATATTTAAGATTGGGTCCATTCACAATCAATCCATCCTGGTATTAGTCCTGTAAACCTTCACTGAACTGCCCATGCACCTTTCCTTAAATATGGAGTCCCGGGTTCGATTCCGGGCTTGGGTCACTGTCTGTGCGGAGTCTGCATGTTCTCCCAGTGTCCACATGGGTTTCCTCCGGGTGCGGTTTCCTCAGTGTACCCGAACAAGCGCCAGAGTGTGGCGACTATGGGATTTTCACAATAGCTTAATTGCAGTGTTAATGTAAGCCTACTTGTGACACTAATTATTGTCCCTTTAAAATAGCTTTTGAAAGTTTGTTTCACTTGCAATGCTTTCCACATTACCAGTCTTATTAAATGGAATTAGCAATACTGCAATATTGTATGCACAAATTAAAAGATTTGACATTCAAAAAATTACCTAAAATACAGAAATAGACAGCCACTTCTATTTAAATTCCATGTAAGCAGCATAATCAGTAAATTACTTTTTGAAACACTGCAAGCCAAAGTTCAGCATGGTCAATACCACACTTTAAAATTTAGAATCTTGTCAGCTCAAGGTGTAGTCTCAATATCTCAACATCTCCATCTAAAGCAAAATATGTAGTTGATACCAAGACAAAAAGCTTTACAATCCGCTGAGCTGGTATCCATTTAATTGAGACAAATTTAGGGTCTGTATTGCAACTTCATCCACAAGTAGAATTTCTCACTATAGAATAATCCAAAAATCATGGAAATTAGGAATTGCTCATCCTTTGCTTAATTCTAAAATCTTGCAATCTTCAGGCTTATTTTTGAAAGGTGAGCACCTCTTCCTTTAATCTAACACCAAATTTAACACTGTTGGTCCACTTAACTTGTGGGGTTTTTAATTCCCTAAGGGAATCTATATTTTATGTAAATTTTAAATTATTTCCTCAAATATTGCCATTGTTCATCTACCATACCTTCCAATTTCCCACTTCACCGTAGCCAACTAGCCCCACATCACCGATGTAGTTTGCTTTGTTCAGATATAAGAATTTAGATTCAAACTTAACTAAATCACTCTCAAAATCAATATAAAATTCTATCATATTCCAGTCACTCTTCCCCAGAGGTTTCTAGACAACAAGGTTATTAATTAACTCCATCTCATTGCACAATACTAGGTCGAAAATAGTCTGTCCCTCAGTTGATTGCTCGACATGTTGACCTTGAAAACTATCTTGAATGCATTTCATGAACTCGTCTTCCACACTATTATTGCAAACTAGGTTCAGTCTGGAGAGGTGTGCATGTACACAAGATGGCTGGTCCTGTTCAGTTCCTGGTCAATGGTAACCTCCAGGATGATGATAGTGGATGATTCAGTGATGGTAATGCCATTGAACACCAAGGACAGTCCATGCTCACTTGCTGCAAAAACTGGACAACATGCAGACTTGGCTGATGTGAAACACAAATATTACTCACTAATGACCATCTCAAAGACAACAGAATTTAACTGCCTCCTTTCAATAGTGAATGGCATGACTATTGCTGAGTCCTTCACCAATATCCCAGGGGTCACCACAGACCAGGAACGAAACTGGATGAACCACAAATACTGCAGCCATAAGAGCAGGCCAGAAACTAGATATTCTGTGGCATGTAACTTATCTCCTGACCGTCCATAGCCTTTCCACCATCTACAAGGCACAAATCAGGAGTCTGGTGGAATACGCAGCACCTGTTTTGATGAATGCACCTCCAATTACACTCAAAAGGTTCTACACCAGTGCTTTTCAATCTTTTTTTCTTGGGATCCACTTTTGTCAACCAGGCAAGCTTTGGGACTAAGCCAAGTTTGCTTACCTTTAATGCGAAAGGGGAGCCTGCTTGGTCCTTACTATCTTGCTCCAATCAGGTTCACAAGCAGAGAGCACAATGCGCATATCAGGTGCAGACTTCAGTCAGTTCCTTTGTGCTGTATGGTCATAGAATCCCCACAGTTCAGAAGGAGACCATTTGGCCCATCAAGTCTGCACCGGCCCTCTCAACGAGCACCCTACCTCGGTCTACAGCCCCACCTTATCCCCGTAACCCCACCTAAACTTTTGGACACTAAGGGGCAATTTTAACATGGTCAATCCACCTAACCTGCACATCTTTGGACTGTGGGAGGAAACCAGAGCGCCTAAAAAACCCATGCAGACACAGGGGGAAATCTCAAACCCCACACGGTCACCCAAGGCCAGAATTGAACCCGGGTCCCTGGAGCTGCTAGCCACTGTACCACCATTTTAATGCGAACATTAAATGGTGCTCGTTGAGAGGGCCGGTGCAGACTTGATGGGCCAAATGGTCTCCTTCTGAACTGTGGGAATTCTATGACCATACAGCACAAAGGAACTGACTGAAGTCTGCACCTGATATGCGCATTGTGCTCTCTGCTTGTGAACCTGATTGGAGCAAGATAGTAAGGACCAAGCAGGCTCCCCTTTCGCATTAAACAATTTTGTGACAGTTGTATCTGTTTTGTTTTTTTTGAGATCACATACAAATCATTCTGCCCGGCAATCGAGTCTCCACCAACCCGTTGAAAGACCATTCATCAAGGCCCAATACCCTATTCCTGTAACCCCACCCAACCGTTGGACACTAAGGGGCAATTTCAGCACGGCCAATCCACCTAACCTGCACATCTTTGGACTGTGGGGGGGGAAACCGCAGCGCTCGGAGGAAATCCATGCAGACACGGGGAGAATGTGCAAACTCCACACAGACAGTCACCCGAGCTCGGAATCGAACCCAGGTCCCTGTGAGGCAGGAGTGCTAACCACTGTCCCACTGCACCGCCTTCACCTTCGTGAGAACGGAAAATCCAACCTCACACACATGGGCTGGTGCGAAGGGCAATAGCAACAGAATGCTTGTTTTACTCAGCACTGGATACTCCTGGGAGATATTACTCCAGACTGCTGACAGCCTTATGGACTTTTGGCACGCTAATGTTCTGTCAGGTACAACAGCTTAGCCTTTCCATTTGGAGTCTGCTGCAAGTTAATAATTGACTCTGGCATCACAACTGGAAAAGGAATTCATCACCCACTTCTCTTTCAAAATCGGAAACTTAGCCTCTCATTTGCCAGTACTTTCCTGCACAGAACACAGATGGGCTTTGCACCCTTATGTTCATTGGCACAATTGCAAAACCATACCTCAAAAAATCATCTTTATACTGCTTTGTTCCCTAGCTACACTTCTTCTTTGTAGGCTGTTTACCAGAGGCCCTGGAGCTCTGTGTAGAGCCAATACAAGCACAGCTCTATCCTGCCATGTATTCGCCTAAGCAATTCTCTCCAGCAGATTCAGATGAGAGATTCTGGCCAGTAAGTACACTGCCTATTTAGTGTCCCTGGCCATATTTTCCTTATAACAAAATGATCCATCAGCATAATCCTCTTGCCTTGCTTACTAGCAGTTAGAAATTGGAAGCTCTTAGGGTGGCACAGTGATTAGCACTGCTGCCTCACGGCGCCGAGGTCCCAGGTTCAATCCCGACCCACTGGGTCACTATCCGTGTGGAGTTTGTACATTTTCCCCGTGCCTGTGTGGGTTTCGCCCCCACAACCCAAAGATGTGCAGGGTAGGTGGATTGGCCACGCTAAATAGCCCCACAATTGGAAAAAAGAAATTGGGTACTCTAAATGTATTTTTAAAAAATAAATTGGAAGCTCCCTTTCATGATAGGGCGTCAAAAGCACATACGTACAGGCGCTTAACATCACATGGACGTGCAGGGAGTGTGACCTGCTCCTACTGTTGCTTATGGTCACAAGACTGTGCAGAGCCTCATTTCGTTCTCATTTAAAAGCCAGTAGCGGTCGCCATTCTCAATTTAAATGCTGGTAGCAGCCGTTGGGCACTTCTCACGTGATCAGGACCACTGCGGAATGCTGCAACCGAACACTCCGCAACCCTCCCCACACCCACCCACAGGTTGCAACCCGCATTTTGAAAACCCTACTCTACACTATCCACGATAAAGCAGGCAGTTTGACTGGCATCCATCCAATACCTCAAGCATTCACTCCCTCCACCACCAGAGCATTGTCTCTCTTGTATGCACCATCTACACCACAAAATGCAGTGTAGCAACCGGCCACAGTTCCTTTGACAGCACCTTCCCAAATCAGCAAACTATCTTCTCGAAGGACAAGGGCAGCAACATTTGGAACACCAAAATGCAATCTCTCTCAAAATCAATAACCATTCGGACTTGGAAATATATTGCCGTTCCTTCATCCTCACTGGGTGAAAATCTTGGGTTTTAGGGGACCACGTGATGAAGGCATGGGAACAGCTGCTTTTCCGTGGACTCTGGTGCCACTCGATTTATAATCCATCATTTACCCTGATCACCTGGCACAGGTTTGCCAAATCCACAAACTACTATTTGATGTTATGTCCGTAGCAGACTTCTGGAATATCCAGAACAAATGAAGAAATCTGGTGATAAAATGGTGCAATCCTATTCAACGGGGGTGGAGCCGCCATTTCAACATGGTGACTTGATCCTTGGGAGGTCACTGGACCCGACACTCTCTGAGGTGCTCTCAGAGGCGCTGAAAATGATGACTGCCAACATTATCTGAGTTATTGATCAGAGACTCTGTGCTGACACATGGCTTGAGTGCTCATGAGACCGAGTTGCAGAATATCAATTAAAGGCTCGAGGAAACAAAGGAAAGAATCGAAAATGGGTCTTCTTCAGCTGAAGCTCATATTCAATCCTTGGAAAATAGCTATGCGGCATGTCAAAAATCCTGGAAGGACTGAAAAACCAAGGTCGGAGTAAGAATATCGGGCTGTCAGTCTGCCTAATGAGTTGGAGAGCAAGACTCCTGTTGACTGCCACGTTTTCTTCGGCTGGATACAAATTCAAATTGGAAAGAGCGTACTGTTTCCTATCTGTGAAGTCAAGGGACAATCAATGTGCCACACCTATAATCATTCACTGTCACAATTTTAAAGATAGGCAGGAGGTCCTGGAGATGGTGAGAGCGTTGGACCTGGCTCCATGAGGAGGTGAGGATTTTCCTTTTCCAAGGCATTTCGGTGGTGACACAGCGGAATTTTCAAAGCTACGATAAAGTTCGATGGCAACTCAAAACAGCTGGAGTGAATTATGCTATGTATTATCCTGCACCCCTGAAAGTGTTATCTGGTGACTCCGATAAGTCTTTCAATAATCCTATCATTCTTAATACTCTTACAGCGTGGAGATTAGTTGGCCAATGAGTTGGAGAGCAAGACTCCTGTTGACTGCCACGTTTTCTTCGGCTGGATACAAATTCAAATTGGAAAGAGCGTACTGTTTCCTATCTGTGAAGTCAAGGGACAATCAATGTGCCACGCCTATAATCATTCACTGTCACAATTTTAAAGATAGGCAGAAGGTCCTGGAGATGGTGAGAGCGTTGGACCTGGCTCCATGAGGAGGTGAGGATTTTCCTTTTCCAAGGCTTTTCGGTGGTGACACAGCGGAATTTTCAAAGCTACGATAAAGTTCGATGGCAACTCAAAACAGCTGGAGTGAATTATGCTATGTATTATCCTGCACCCCTGAAAGTGTTATCTGGTGACTCCGATAAGTCTTTCAATAATCCTATCATTCTTAATACTCTTACAGCGTGGAGATTGGTTTGCCAATTAGAAGGTAGATCTAAACGGACTTCCGCTCACTCTCGCATCCAGGGCAACGCAGACTTCCCATCAGGTATTGTGGACCATGGAGGGATAGAGACATTTGTAGGCTGGAGACATATTATTCAGAGACATGTTTCTTGTCATCCTTTGAGCAACTAAGCCAACAATTTGACATCCCAAGCCGTTTCTTTTTTTTAAAAAAAAGTTTTTGTACCTTGGAGACATTATCCTTAGCAAGATGACTTTGTGACTTGACTCCTCCTTTCTGGTGGAAAAAACCCTGAATTCTGTGGAGCCTAAACAGTTTATTACTAAGTTCTACAACACCAGGGTCTAGATCCTATGCTAGTACTTTGGGCACCTTGCAGACTTGGGTAAAAGCATTGATTAGGAGACATGCGGTCATATATGGGATTATGCCAGTAAAATTTATGTTTGCAATAAAATGAGGGAGACACAATTTAAGATATTGCACTGCATACATATTACACCTAGTCTTAGACACAGGTTAGATCCTGATATATCCCCGACATGCCCGTGCCTGGATTTTACTTTCAAATGGTATTGTGGGTGTACCAATACCAAAGAGCTTCAGCAACTCAAGAAGGAGACTCACCATTACATTCTTTTTTTTTCTAAATTTAGAGTACCCAATTTTTTTCGCATTAAGGTGCAATTTAGCCTGGCCAATCCAACTACCCTGCACATCTTTTGAGTTGTGGGGGCGAAACCCACATAATACATGGGGAGAATGTGCAAACGCCACACGGACACTGACCCAGAGCCAGGATCGAACCTGGGACCTCAGCGCCGTGAGGCAGCAGTGCTACCCACTGCGCCACCATTCTGCCCATCACTACATTCTTAACGGCAATCAGGAATGGGCAATAAATGCTGGCTGGGTCAGCAATGCCCACATTCCATGAACGAATGGCAAAGTTTGTAATTAAAAAGTCTCATTATATTGCAAAGAAGTGAGGGACAAAGAAGGGAGAAGAAAGACAATACTTCATTTTTTTTTAAACAGAGTAAAGATAAATTACTTCAATTTGGGTTCCCGTCCTTCACTTGTATACTGCCAGCAGAGTAAGCCAATCAGATCTTGGATTCTGGCATTTGCCATTGTTATCACAGTCATTGGCTGCATCTTGTCTTGGCTTGTCTGCATGGGGAGGTAGACATCAATATTTTTGGTTGCTGTGGTACCTATGTGACCCTGTGGGAGAAAAAAAAATCAAGCTGTCTTAAACAGAAAAGGTCATTTATGATCACTTGAGGGCAATTTGTATATTCATGTACATTTCTGGAAAAAACAATATAATGCCATATATTGGATGTAAATAATGGAACAAGTGAATGCCATGGTTATGGCAGCATTTCTTTGCTTTGCATCCCAACAATGTATGTTTCTTCAAATTTACCATAACCAGAATACTACTTAACGTCAAATATGAATTTATGGCAATCAAAACGAATTTTGTTTTAAAATCATTTGCTTGGATCTGCAGAAATACAATTACAGGGCAAGGAAAATCAGGTTTGTCCATCAGTGAGTCCGCTGAGCACTGACAGCAGTACCATTGCTAGCTTGATGTTGGAACCTAAATAAATGCAGCAAATGTTATTTATGTGAAAGATCTTCCAACCGAATTGCGCAACTTCAGGATCACATTTGAGTGCATCTTATCTACTTAATTTTGTCATTAACTAGGTAGGTGCTGCAATAAAATAAAATGTATAAATAAAAAACAAGAGAAAGAAAGTCGATCATTGGCAACACAGAACCTTTCCCACCAACACAAAATACGTTTTAATTGACTTCAGAGTGTAGATTTCCCAATCATCGTTATTTTAATACTGGCAGGAACCCATTTAAAATAAATGCTCTGCTCAACAAAGCATGCAAATGGAATACTGCCAGCAGTAAAATAATGTTGATCAGAAATCTAGGTTCAGAAGTCACACTGCAAAGAAGTATTAAAAAGGGCATTCTGACCTCAAATTGAATTTACATGTGAACAATCAGCTTCTAACTGACTTAACAAGACAAACACCAGTCACAGCCTCTGGTCTAAATGGGTCACGTTCAAGGTATGCAAAGCTGCAATTCAGCAGCAAAGGAATATATTTTGCATTGTACGGCTTGTGTGTCCATAATACACTTCATCTAGCCCCACCATTATAAATAAGGCTGTCAATGCAGTTCGCAGGACTCAAAATTATAACAGTCACATCTGTTTTATACGGTCCTACAGATTCATATAAAATCATACAGCATCACAAAGGCCATTTGGCCCATCATGTTTGTGCTGCTTATTTGGCAGTGTTATTCAATTGATTCCACTTCTCTGCTCTTTCCCCACTACTCTGTAAATATTTTCCCTTCAAGTATTTATTCAATTCTCTTAAATGCTACTACAGCATAAATAAACAAGTGTATTTTTCAAGCACATTTGTTTTAGAGAAGCCACATGTACTTGTCATTGTTAACATTACAGCAAAATATTAAATAAATCAGAAGTGTGAAATGGAAGGATGTCTTTATTTCACCATAACATCTACACATTGGTGGACCCATGCTACTGTCGCCTCAGACACCATTTGATGACTGGCTAAATTAGATATGGCATGTTTTAAGCTATACAGCATAGAATCATTTAATATTTTTATATCAATCATAGAGTGATCTATACATTCCTGGAGCAAATAAATCCACATCACAATTATTCTTGAAACCTTAATGCTTCAGTATCATTCCACTAGGTAAACTTACTAAAATTAGGTCTCTTTTGCATGGCGAATGGAACACATGGTCATTATTCATTTTTTAGTAATTCCAATGAACCACTTCCAGTTACACTGAAAGTCACTGGCAGTTCAATTTTTGGAAGTAAATACCCCGTTGGTGGAGAATGAAACATTTTCCACTTTTGTCAACTGTTAGTAGTTATCATACAAATCCAAAACTAAATAAAGTTCTTGCCACTGAGTCCCGTCAACATGCCTTAATGCTAGCATCAAAGAATATCCTCAACACATTCTTCACAATGGTCATTTTGACCATGTTTTGAGTGAGACTGCTAACTTTGTGTTGATCTAAGCTACATTGTTAAGAATTTTTCTTTTTAAAAAATCATGCCTGAAGAGACCACTTAAGCCAATGGAACACTTTCATTGCGTTAGCCTGGACTGGATTCCGATCTAGTTTCTAGAGGTCCATGGACCCACTGCACTATATGACATCCAAGGTCACATCAATTTCAACGAATTGCAACTTTTTAAAAAAGGAATATTCTATCAATATTTTATAATGGTAATTTTGTAGACTATTGTTCAGAGAAAAATAGTCCTACACATATAAACCAATCAAAATACTGCTAAAAGATCCCTCACATTTTTATTCAAATGTTATACTTTGTTGATCTATTCAAATATATTCTTTTGCAAGAACGGAGGGGAAAGATTGCAAGATCAAATGATCTGAATAATATTCACAAACAATGATTGTGAAATAATCAATCTTGAGTTACCATCATCTATCAGATGCAAAAAAATAGCCTTGTGTTTGTACACAATATCCTATACTAACCAAGCAATAGAACGATTAAGTAATGCAAAAAAATGAGTATTCATTTACACTGGATAGATAAGCCCTTGTGTTGAGAAGATCTGGACCACATAAATAATTCAGTTACGTGGTCTATTCCATTAATGCCATATTCTATACTGATAACACAACATCATCGCCAAGTAATTCCAGTGGTGTTCAAATGTAATTTTTAAGACTTCTATCTCTTTAAATCATTTTCCAGAAAAATCAATACGCTTTAAATGTTAAAATAGGATTTTTATCACTATAAGAATGAATTACACATTCCAAACTCTATTAATCCTTAGAGTACAGGGTGTCCCTCAAAGACTTAAATATCGATGTAAAGATTTAATCAAATACCATTGGAGAAATATATTCTTCAATCCATTATCAGATGATGTATCACTAGATAAAGGTTGCAGTACAGTCATTAATACTCTTGTAAATTACTAAAAAGAACATAAAGTATTTCATAACATTCAATAGCTGAGAGCTATTTAAAAAGGCCATTAAAAAGCACCAAAAATTTACATTTATGATAATTGATTTTAAAATTGTGGTAGTTTCATTAAATTGATTCCCATGAAAGGACAGAAATTTAAATTATTTTAAAAGATTAATTTATTTGTTTATAATAAGGAAATATCCCTGTTTAGCTTAATCGTGAATGCTTCATAAAACTTATGACACACTTTAAAAACATTCCACTTTATTCCTTTCCAAGACCTCAAATTGTGCACTCCAATCAATCCAGACATCAATTAATCACTGCTTCCTGATTTTTGTTTTATTCTGTGTTTTTAAAAAACTTTGATATGATATGATTTTGGCACCTCACATTGGTTTCTCAACTTCAAAAAAAAAATCAAGCTTACTGATTATTTATTGGTCACTTTTCTACAAATCACAGAAAAACAAGTTCTTGGTGTTGCATTGGCCTGTTCTATTATTATTATTCTTTAAACAGGATTGAATAGAAGCACTCGATTTAATCATTGGGAAATATAGATAGCTAATCCTAATATGGGTGTAACTGAATCAAGCATTGACAGACTGTTGGCAAAGTAGTCAGCTGTACAGTTCAAAATAAGTCAAACCAATAACCCATTATGGGAGGCATGGCGGCACAGTGGTTAGCTCTGCTGCCTCACAGCTCTAGGGATCCGTGTTAAATTCCGGTTCAGGTGACTGTGTGGAGTTTGCACTTTCTCCCAGTGTCTGCAAGGATTTCCTCCGAATGCTCCTGTTTCCTTACACGCTCCAACGATGTGCAGGTTAGGTGGATTGGCCATGCTAAATTGCCCCTTAGTGTCCAAAAGGTAGCGTTATTGGGCTAAGGGGACAGGTGGAGGCGTGGAATTAAGTAGGGTGCTCTTTCCAAGGGATGGTGCAGACCCAATGGGCCGAATGGCCTCATTCTGCACTGTAGGAATTCTATGATTTGTCCAGCAAAAAGAGTATTTACTTACAATTTTTAAAACTTCTGTAAAAAATTTCAACACTGTCGCCAGAGAATCACCTATAGTAGCTACTCTTCCAGCTACCACACTAACTCTGGTGCCACCCAACTATATATATCCTTGGCTCCTCCCTATTTCTTATCTACATGCTGCCTTTTTAATAACATGATTCAAAAACAGAGCTTGTTTCCATGCGCACACTGAAAATACTTAGTTTGACCTCATTACCCCCTCTCTTCAGCCTTCCATGGTCTCCAAATTGTAAGGCTGCTTTGTCTTACATTTAGGACTGGATGAAACTAAATTTCTTCCAACTAAATATTGGGAACATCAATGGCGCATGCCATTTCCTCCATTCCTCCCTATGACACCTGTCTCCGATTGAACCAAACCGCTCACAACCTTGGTGTCAGTTTGACACCGAGATGAGCTTCTGATCACCTATCTTCACCATCACTCAGATGGCCTATTTCCAACGCTGTAACAAAGGTCATCTCCACCTCTCCCTTATCATCTGCAGCTGAAACCTTTGTTGCCTCTAGACTTGACTATTATAATGCACTACTTTTCAGCTTCTACCCTTGCATGACTAAGAGCTTGTTAAGAGGCATATTCTGATTGTGACGTAGCCGCATGCACCATCTAGAGAAGACCACGTGAAAGGGGGCAAATATGCAAATACAGGACCAGTCAGGGCCACCCCAGTGATTCAGGTGGGCGCCATGAAAAAGGATCAATGGTAAAAAGAGGAACTCAGCCTTTTGTACATGAGTCAGCGCTGGTTGCAGAGAAAGTGAGCAATCAGTGCTTGGGAAATGCAAGGGGTCATCATCCTCCTGGCATCTTGAGGCCACAAGAGAAAGTACAAAGACTGCCAATCACAATTTTTTTTTTGGGGGGGGGGGCAGGTCAGCACAAAAAAGGCTCAATTCTCAAATATTGGGTCCAATGACAATCAGAAAAAGAACCCTCCACAGAAGACTGAACTCTGGGTTTCAGGAGGTATGGGAAGAGGGACTAATTGGCTTACTGGCTGCAAAACCCATCTACAGGCCAATTTACAGGGCACCTCCCCTGAAAATCGAGGCCAGCAAACATCATTCCCCTGTTGCAGGTTTGAGACCTAAAAACAATCCCGATCTCGGTTTCCGACCCCCAGAAGGAAAATCCTGTTCCTAGACTCCATACTACAGAGTGCAAATAATAAGTACTTATAGAATTGAAATTTCTTGTGCAAATTTCATAGATTGAGCACATGCCATAGAGGATATCTTTTCATATGGCATTCGATAAGCTAAAACAAAGGACACGTGATAAAAATTAAGGTACAAGATATTTAAGTGAATGTAACGCCGTGGATAGAGGGATTGATTGAAGAGAGAAGGCAACAGATAGACATGGTTTGAATAATTGTATTTTTCATTTACATAAATAATTTTTTTTTCAAAGAATAATTCCAAAGTTGGTATCAAAGTAAAGAATACAGTAAAGTGCGAAGGAAGAATACAGGCGACTGAAGGAAGTCAGCTAGCTCTTCAAAGTGCACATCAGTTCAGAAAATGTGAAGTTAATTTCTGGAAAAAGTATGGCAAAGACTCAGTGATGTACCTTGGGGTACAGAAACATAGCCATAGAAATGTAGACAAAGGCACATGGAAGCAAAATCTGGATGTAAAACTGATGCAAGACCATAGTTTGGTCACAATTTGGTGTCCTATGATAAGGAGCATATCAAACCTTAGAAAGGAAACCGCATGATTTGTCAAAACAGTAATGAATCAGAAGGAATTACAGCTGTGCAAGAAATCTCTGGAAAAACTGAGCTTTTTCCACTGGATAAAAGTTAAAGAGCAAAACTAGAGCTTTTCAAAACTATGACAAGGTGTGAAAAGGTTTTTTTTTTAAAAAAGAGTTAAAGATGAAAGGTGATGTCTACTGGCTTGTAAATAGGTAACAAGTGCAGGCAACAATTACTACTGGAAGAATAAGTGTAAAGATTTGGAAGACATTTTGCACATGGAGTATTATAAGCACATGGAATGCTACATCATCAGTGGCTACTAACAGACATAAGTTGGATAAGTATTTGAAAAGAAAAGGTAAAAAGTGGGGAAATTAGCTTCAGTTACAGAGTTAACAGAAGTATGATAGGCTGAAAATGTGTACAGTCAAGTACAGAAAGCATATGAGAACATTGAAAATGCATTTTAAGTTCTCAAAATTGCATTAGTATGCTTTGATGTACTGAAACATTGTATGAGCCAGTCGTATATGACAGTTCCTATAAACAACACTCCTGTTATTTTAAAGCCCTGAATAAATGTTTTCTTGAAAAAACTTGAAGCAATAAGGCTGATATTTAATAAACATAATTTCCTGCACTTTATTTGGCTACTTCTTACCTGTTCAATCGAATCTTCATTGAAACACTAGTCAAATTGAAAGATGGGGTCAAGAAGCAGACAAGAATCAATGTAGGCTGCAGTGTGAATAGTAACAGCAGGGTTAATTGACAAAAACGTCAGGATTGATTTGTGGAAATAGTTCAAATGACTATTTTGAGTAAAATGGAGCCATTTTATTGAACCTATTACAGACAAACATACGAATTAGGAGTAAGCCTTTCGCCCCCTCGAGCCTATTTTGCCATTCAATATGAACATGGTTGATCTAATTTTAACCTCAGCTCCGCATTCCTGTCTACCCCCGATAGCCTTTTACCCTCTTGCCTATCAAGAATCTATCACTGCATTAAATATATTCAAAGACTCTGCCCAACCATGTTTTGGTGGAGAAAATTCCAAATCTCACAGGCCACAGTGGGAAAATAATTGCCTCATCTATATCTTAAATGGGCAACTCCTTATTTTTGAATAGTGACTCTGAGTTCTAGTTTCTCCCACAAGAGCAAAAATCTTTCCATATCCACCCTGTCAAGATCCCAGGATCTTATGTTTCAACCAAGTAATGTCTTACTCTTCTAAACTCTAGCAGATACAAGCCTAGCCTGTCCAGCCTTTCCTCATTAGACAGCCCATATATTTCAAGTATTCAGAGAGGATCTAACTGCTTCCAACGTATTTACATCTTTACTTCAAAGAGACCAACTCTATACACAGTATTCCAAATGTGGCCTCGCCAAAGCCCTTTATAACTGAAATATAACATCCCTGCTCTTATATTCAATTCATCCTGCAATTAACATTCCATTAGCTTTCCTAATTACTTGCTCACCTGACAACTAAAGTTTTGCAATTCATGGGCTAGGACTTTCAGACTTCTCTGCATCTCAGAGTTCATCTCTCACCATTTTGATATTTTTTTGTTGTCCTGCCAAAATGGATAATCTCATCCATCTTATACTCTATTAGCCAGATAATAATAATAAAATAATAATAATAATAGCTTATCGTCACAAGTAGGCTTCAATGAAGTTACTGTGAAAAACCCCTTTTCCCACTCACTTAACCTATTCATATCCATTTATATCATGTCCTCTTCACAGCTTAGATTCCTGTCTTTGTCTCATTAGTAAATTTAGCAACCGTATCATCAGTCCGTCATCCAAATTATTTATATAAATAGTAAATAGTTGAAGCCCCAGCATCGATCGCTCTGGCTATCACTTATCACATCCTATCAACCAAAAAAATTATCCATTTATGCCTACTCTTGGTTTCCTGTTAGCGAGCCAATCTTCTATCCGTGCCAACAGGTTACCCCCAACACAATTAGCTTTTATTTTCTTGCAATAAGCTTTGATGTGGCTTCTTATCAAATGCCTTTCGAAAATCTTAGTACACTACATCCACCGAGTGTCCTTTATCCACAGCATGTTACTTCTTCAAAGAACTCCTACAAACTGGTTAAACATGATTTCTCTCTCAAAACTACATTGACTGCGCTTGATTGCTTTGAATTAATCTAAGTGCCTTGCTATGACATCCAACATTTTCCCAATAACATGTTAAACTAACGGGCGTATACTTTCCTGCTTTGGCTCCCACGCACCCCCCCCCCCATTCTTTTCGAATAAAGGAATTATATTTGCTATTTGCCAAACTAATAGAACCTTCCCCGAATCTACTTAATTAAAACAAATTAAAAGCAAATTAAAACCAAGAAGTGGCACTAGCCACTTCTTTTAGGACCCGAGGATGAAATCCATATGGACCTGGGGACTTGTTAACTCTTAGGCAGGAAAATCAAAACAATGTTTTTTTTTTAAAAAGGTGCTCTTAATCTTTCACATGCCTCAAATAGAATGTTTTTAAAATAAATTTAGAGTGCCCAATTCTTTTTTCCCAATTAAGGGGCAATTTAGCATGGGCAATTCACCTAATCTGCACATCTTTGGGTTGTGGGAGTGAGACCAAGCAGATACACAGGGGAGAATGTGCAAACTCCATACGGACAGTGACCTGAGGGCAGGATCGAACCTGGGTCCTCGGCGCAGTGAGGCAACAGTGCTAACCACTGAGTCACCGTGCCACCCTCATATATAACTTTTTGTCCTAAAATACTATTCATATACAGTAGGCACACACAATTTCATAAATACGTAGAAGTTGTGTAATTTCTTTGAATATTCTGGACCAAGGTTTGAAATGGAAAACTTGTTTCCTCTCAGAGGAGCCATCAATTCTCAACTTTGATGGCTCCATGCCGTTGCAACTTCTCTATTTCTAAAGCTGCCTCCAAGAAACAGGATTTCCAGCCAAATTCTTATTTTCCACTCAACAAGTTTTCACCTTCTAAAAAGCATCTCATCAACTGCTACACTTTTAGAAAGCCCAAGTATTTCAAAGACAATACTTTTTCCCCCATTTCTGAGCACTTTTCTAGCATCTCTCCAACAAGCCTGCATGAAAGGGGCACCTTTCTCATCTCTCTTGCCAGTTGCCATTTTAACAATACTACTTTGGTTAATACTCTTTAGAACTTTCCTATATTGTTCATTTCAGGATATAACTATGGCATGTTCCATTCTCTCCCCCCCACTTAAATCCCCACTGTGCCAAAATTAGGATTAATGGTGGACTATTTGCATTAAAACAAAATCCAAGGCATCAAATCTGTGGAATTCGCTACTTCTCTCAGTATCCCCCTGCTCCCACAGTTTTTAGGTTTTAAAAACTAAACTTGCTGTGCCGAATCAATATTCTGGGATCTGCATGGTCCTTTTTTTAAAAAAACTTTCCCGTCTTATGCTACTTGGCCCTTTACCTTAGTTTCTCCACTTACAAAAATGGCAGGAGCACTGTAATAGTGTGGAAAGCAAATAGCACTTCAACTCATAACATCTTGATCAACATGTCTCTTCAAATACCAAACATTAAAATTAAATGTCTGTTGATATAATATATAACACTAATTAATGTAATAAATAGTCTTGTAATGAAAAATCTAAACAGACTAGACTTAAGAGCACAATCATTGGCTTTGAACATAGAATCCATACAGTGCAGAAGGAGGCCAGTGCTTTACAAAATTTGGTTACTAAGTTGAAATTTCTAGTCTTTCTGAACTGTCGATACAAAGGACAGTGCAGAAGGAGGCCAGTACTTTACAAAATTTGGTTACTAAGTTGAAATTTCTATTCTTTCTGAATTATGTTGATACAAAGAAATAGTTTCAGTCATGGCAAACCATCAGCAACTGTTGCAATACAAAAAGAAAAGTGCCTCATCGCTCAATCTTTGGGGCTTTTTTAGAGACACTCTCCAAGGTGAAATATTACCATTTACACCTGTAAATTGGCCTCATGTCTCCCACAATTCAGAGCATATCGTTTACTACCATGTAAAAAGTTAAATAATAGGATGATCTATGGATCACAACAGAGAATCTTTGCTCCACCAGCATTACTGACATGGGAGGATATACCATGGAGCGGTAAAACATTTGATCTGGACACATCACAAATCAACTCCTGCCTTCAATTGTACTGCCCTAATCTTCCTCCAAAGGCCTAGTACAGCATGCCCAAGTCCATAACAACCAGGAGGATCCCAGGTTTGATTCCCAGTTCGTCTCATAAACACTTAAAAAGGCAGAAAAACAATTGTACTCAGCAAACCGGAGTAAGTAGCTGGGAAATTAGGCAAGTTTCCAACTTTGGATTGCGTTCAACTGCAAGAAGTACACATTTATTGACAAGTAGTGATGTTAACGTTGGGTTCAGCTCAATACCCCTGTGGTCATATCACCTACCACTCACGAGCCGATGTTGACACATCACTATTGAATGGGTGGGGGTACAGCTTTATACTAAAAAGTGAACATTTTCACTAGAAGGTAGAAAATTTGTGAGAAAGAAATCATACTTTTCTAACATTAGACCAGTAACCTACAAAGTTCATGTTGAACATAATGCATTAAAATTGCATGGATAAAAATCTGGAATACATCTTCGGCATTCCACCAACCATATCCCCAAGAGTCATATGGAACAGTCAATATCTAGGACAGTCTTGCCAAACAGTCTCTTTGTAGGGACCAAAATGCGTACAATGATTTTAAAGCTGCTGATGGTATAGCACACTCACAAAGAGAGACTGGGTTATCTTTGTTGTTCATATGTAATGTACTTATGAAATGGTAAAATAAAAAGCTGAAACAATGGAAGTTTAAAGAAGTTTGGAGATTCATGTTCATGATTCATTAAAATGTCATGGTCAGGAGCAGAAAATAATCACGGAGACTGTAGATCTATGGACTGGAATATAAGGGACTAGAGGCCAGACTTCAGCTATACAAACCTTGGTTAGGCCATCTCTGGAGCACCATGAGCAGTACAGGCCACACCTTCGGAACTGGTCTTGGAGGGAGGGCAGTGTAGATGTACCATGATAGCTAGACTCCGGGGATTAAATAAAGAGGAGACATAGACAAATCAGGGCTGCATTCCTTTAAATTTGAACGGTCCAAGTTTCAGTTTTGTAGATATTAAGGGTATATAAATGCTAAGAGGCCAGAGAAAATAAATTAAACAGCATTTAATAAATCAACAGTAAAGGCTGCAATGCAGCTTACAGCTCAACGGTCCCAGTCGGAACTACAAGAGTGCCGGTCCCAGTCCCGACCCGCTTTTACAGTGTGAATGTATGAGTCTCAGCTGGGCAGGCCTCCTCCCCTGGTGGGGGAAATTCATATTCCAGCAGCCCACGGGGAGATCAATTGAAGTATCCCTGTTGGTCCCATGAGAGTTATTATAAAGGGGAACAGAAATAGCAGATTGGGAGAAACTATTCCTATTGGTTGGAAAGTCTAGTACTGAGAGCATATAAATTAGTGCCAGATTTTTCAAGAGAGAAAAATGCTTTTTCACTCAATGGGAGATAGCAGTTTGGAATTCTCTTCCACAAGTGGTAACAGATGCCAGATCGTTTGTTCATTTTTAAGTTGCGATTAGAGCTGAGTTTTTTGTTCTCCAAAGGTGTGATGGTATTGGGCCAAAGGCAAGAATGTAGGCTTCGGTCATAGAACCCCCATGATCTCACTGAATGATGGAACAAGCTTGAGGAGCTAAGTGACCTACTCCTGAACCTCTGCTCCAAATTTTAGTGGTCACCTGTTCTAATAGATCGTTAGCAGAAATATTAACTGTTAAATATTAAATGCTGTCTGACCTATGCGTATTTTTTGTATTGTGTGTTTCAATTTCAGATTTCCAGCATCTGTAGTTGTTTGTTTTTTTAATGCAAGATGGCTTGGTGTGAAATTTTGTTTCATAATGCCCCTGTGAAATGCCTTGAGAAGATTTACTTCACTAAAGGCACTATATTAATGCAAATTGTTTTTTTTAAACTGGTGGAGGACAGAGATGAAATGAGAAAAGGGATCGTGGTACAAAGCAAAAAAAGAATGGGTGAATGAAACAATCAAGAAACAGAAGATAGGTTCAGAGGAAGTATAAATGGTTACAACACAACAACTGGGGGGGGAGGTGGGAAGAGAGGAGTGCAGTTCCTCAAGCACAGTCATAATTCTGTCTATGTTATATGAAATGCTTTATCAGATTCACAAGATTAGTTACTTTCTTTTTCTTAAATCCCCCTCATTTTACAAATAATTTATTTCAAATGAATCTTGCACACAGTTCAGATTAAGATCTGGTTTCAAGGGTAAGAAAATTAGAATGCAAAGATGAACTTAATGCAAAAGAATGGTCATCACTAAACATCTTTCATACCCACATTGTCTTTTGCATTCTCCCAAATATAATTTATAAATCTAACCAATGAACTTTGGAAGCTCTTTCTAAACTGTATCAGTGGAAATATAAGTTCACCTTTTCTGCTACTTTGTAGGGATCCAAAGGAACCTCCTTTTAAAAAGATGTGCCATATTTGGGATAAAATACTTGCCCAATAACTTCAACTTTTCCAGGATATTCACTTCCACTGGACCTTTATCATAAATATTGAAAAAGCATCTATGGAGCAGGTCTTTTTCATTTCTTTGTGACTGTTAAGAGGCACCAGCCTAGCTAGAAACCATCTATTTTGAGATGTTGCAGCAATTGCAAGAGTAGGGCGGGAAAGGGATAAATAAGAGAGGGATAAATAAAGTATTTGATTAAAAACCAAAGTACATTCGGTAATCTCAAATTAAAGTCAAGTTACACCAGGAAAAAAATAATTTTCTTTGCTGTTATATACATACTCCAACCAGCAAGGAAGTACAGCATTTGGATGATCAACAGAGATACAGAGAAAATGTAGCAGCATATTAAACCTAGATGGACCTTGGTTAGAGCACATGGAGTGCTGGGCTCAGTCAGGACTTGACATTACGAAAAAGGTCACAAAGATTATCGAGTTATAAATTTTAAAAAAGAATTACAACGGTAATACCAGAACTGAAAGGTTACGATTATCAGGAAAGACTAAACTAGCCACGGCACTTTTATCTGGTTAGATGATCAATCTGTTGGACATGCAAGATTGCGTATAACATAGAGATTAGTCCCCAGTTGGGAACCACAGGAGATGGCTATTGCTGACAAGTCCCGCGGATACATTTTTGTCACAGTACTGCTTTGTATAAAAGTTTCCAAATACCCCTATATAAAAAATAATTTACTCGGTACTTAGCAAATACCATGGTTCCTTTTGTAGAGAAGCTAACATAACAGTTTGAGCCACTGTTCAAAAGCAAGGCATCAGGAAGCGCAGATCACACACCAGAATTATCCAAAAAAAATTAAATGACTAACTTTAGAGGTAAGAAGGTTGTAGACTTAGCAAGCCCTGGAACTCAGATGCTCCTATTAATAATAATATCTTTATTATCGTCACAAGTAAGCTTACATTAATACTGCAATGAAGTTACTGTGAAAATCCCCTAGACGCCACACTACGGTGCCCGCTCAGGTACATTGAGAGAGAATTCAGAATGTCCAATTCACCTAACAAGCACGCCATTTGGGACTGTGGGAGGAAACTGGAGCACCTAGAGGAGAACCTGCAGACAGTGACTCAAGCTGGGAATCAAACCTAGATCCCTGGTGCCGTGAAGCAACAGTGCTAACCAATTTGCTACCGTGCCACCCAAATATTTGCTGTGCTATTTCAAAAAGTAAAAATCCTGAAAATGTACTTTTTGCAATTGTCATTTCACGAAGGTGAAGGAGGTTGCCATTTAGTAGTGGCACATTTCCTCATCATCAGCATCAACTCCTCCCAGCAGTGGTGAATCCGTGTCATATTCTCAGGATCTCTTTGCTCCAACTTCTGGAAAAACTACAGAAGCTACCCAAAGGGAAGCAGTGCTGTCATTTGTAAAAATCTGAGCAGTTCAGCAAGGTTGCAGGAGGACAAAAAAATTTCCGTTGGTCAGCCACAACAATGTTGATTGATAGCACCCAACTCCTAACCTCAGAAATCAGTATTCGTGCACTGGCTTTATGTTTTTCTACTTTTCACATCAAATATTTTCTTTTGGATTAAGACTACGTAATTTAATGTGAATTTGTCCCTTATTATGAGCAATGTTTGTCTGTACATGGTAAAATTTAGGTTGACACTGCCTAGACTGATTTACATATTATCTTCACAGCCAGTGGATATTTTCCTCTGGTCTGCCTTGGATTATTTGTAGTTGGATTTCAATGATCAAAGGAGCAAGCCAAACCTTTGCACCAGATTTATACATTTTAAAATGCTAGAATCTATTATTTGGGATGTAGTATCAGGACACTTAGGAACATGATTCGACAGAAAGCAATTTATGACAAAGAAAAAGTGTTTGACAATTCTATTTAAGTTTTTGAGTTTGTAACTAGTGGGGCAGATAAGGGGGAAACAAAACCTGTTGGGCAGTTGGAAGATCAAAATGCATTTGATAAATGGAACACAAAAGGCTATTGTATAAAATTATGGTTTGTGGGATTGGGGGCAATATTTTAGCATAGACTGAGGATTGGTTAATGAACAGAAAACAGAGTAGGAATACTCGTGGCATTTTCAGGTTTGCAGGCTGTATGTACTTAGTGAAAGTACCACAAGCAATGTTCCGTCTAAGCCACGTGGGAACCCTTTAAATTATGCCGCCTGTGCAACTGTGCAAAATATTTTTTTTAAATGGCTGTGTACTTAACACAAATCTCTCCACATTTTTTAAAAAATAGATTAGATGGAACATAGGCCACAAGGATTAGTGCTTGGGCCTCAGGTGCATCAAAACCTGGGTGATTCTGCCTCATATTAGAGTTTGCAAGTTGAATGTTGTAATAATTGGAAGAATCTGAGGTTTGCTTACTGACTTTCCCAATACTGTGCTGAGATTAAATTGTAATTTTAATGAGGCAAATATGTCATTTCCCTCTAGCTAGATTACTGAAATTTGACCCATCCCGTATTTACAATCTATATCACTGACTTTAATGATCATGGGTAGTAACAGATCTAGGTTTACTCACAATATAAAATATTGACAGGTTAAGTGACTGGGCAAGAAGGTAGCAGTTGGAATATAATGTGGAGGAATGTGAAGTTATCCACTTTGGTAATAATAGAAACACAGAATATTTTTAAACGGTGAGAAATCAGTGTCCTTGTATAGAAACTAAAGAAAGTTTTACCATGCAGGCACAGCAGGTAATAATGAATCCCATGTCAACCTTTGTTCCAAAGATATAAAAGTAAAGAGGTATTATTACAATCCCATGGAAGGATATACTTGCCTTCGAGGGAATGAGGCTAATTCTTGGAATTAGGAAAATTGAGTAGACTAGGCATATGTTACTGTATAATTTAGAAGAATGAGTGTTGATCTCATGGAAACAATTAATATTCTCCTTGACTTGACAGAGTAGATGTCAGAAGATGTTTCTCCTGACTGAGAAGCCTCAAACTAGGGGTAACAAGTTTCAGACTAAGGGTGCAGCCATTTAAGACTGGGACTAAGAGAAATTTCTTCTTTCAAAGGGTTATGAAACCTTGGAATTCTCTACCCGAGAGCGTGTATATTCACGAGAGATCAATAGATTTCTATATCCTAAGGGAATCAAAGATGAGGATAATGTGTGACTGTGGATACGAAGATCATGGTCAGCCATGATTTTATTGAATGGTGCAGTCTCTATTTCTTATATGATCATAAAACCACAATTTTTTTCTCTTTCTTCAACCTTTGCCAAAGACCAATAGAAATAGCCCTGTTACAATTATCTTTATTAGTGTCACAAGTAGGCTTACATTAGCACTGCAATGAAATTACTGGGGAACGAAAGGAGGACTACTTATGGATGATCAAAATCTCTTTCACTGGGGAGGATTTTCCAGACGGTCTTTGTTTTTCTCCCGAGATCGAGCACTCAAACCCTGTAAAATGCTCCAGTGTAGTAGTCTGGACAGATTTACTTCAAGTCCCATGAGTTATACATCTGTGAAATTATGATTAAGATAATTTACTTAAGCAAGTAGTGCATTAACCCACTAGCACTTTACAGTATTTCTTTTACAGTTAAATTTAGTGTGCTATCACAACAATTTAGTGTGCTATTGACATCTCTGCTTTTAAAAAAAAATCATGATACGTGAAATTAATATTACATACAAATTTAAAGAAAGAGTCACCTTGTGGATTAATGGGTACAATCCTGGTTTTTCTACCAGACTGTTATGGACTTTAGTAATGGGGTTCCCTGTTACTTGAAAAGGTTTGCCACAGCTCAGAGGAGTTTTTGATTTCTAAGAAAAGCCACTAGGTGGTGTACATTGCTACTGGGGTGGGGTAAACAAAATCTGTCCATTTTGTCCTGTAGCAACTAAACTTCCTTCTGATAATTGTGAACTAGGTAGTCAGCAGACAATATATGCTGTTAGGGGTCATACAAAGGTTGGGGAGAAGATCAAAGAAATCAAAATGATGGGAGGGTGAGAAAGTGAGAACATGAACAAATCTATATCATAGAAGGAAAATCATTCTCGGAGAGATGAAAATACTGTTAAATAAATAAGCTTTTTTCCATCTAATGCATGTTGAACAATGTAAGCACAGAAAGCTTTCATTTTTTTTTTAAAAAAGATTCTCTTACAGTGCCATTTGAGAATTGATTTTATGCAAGTTTCTAACAGTGAATACAATAGAATTACAGATGATGGCGGTGGTGGGGTAGGATGGACAGGGTGATTGAAACCGCTTAATCTTTGTTGAGTAGTACTTCCCAAATAAATTTTTTAATGGTTAAAATGTTTGGCAAAAAAAAGTTTTAAATAATCTAGGATTAGAAATATCCAGCAACATCAGTTCTCAAAGTATTTAAACAAAAACAACAGCATTCTCAATTCTTGCAAGGAATATAAAACATTATATTTCATTTTAGTTGTACAGTATGTTTAGCATAAGCATTGCCACTGCACAGCACTACACTATTTTTCAATTAAAAGGTCCAGATGTTTATGAAGCTCCAGTAGGCACAGACACTTACTAGAAATGCTTTATCTGCATTGCAATAATCACTACAACATCAGTTCCTGGCTGCATTACCATATTCATGATTTTTCAACCTATTATTCCACCCCACCTCCTAACATACCAGTTAATTATACAGTATACTAAACAAACGATGTATTTTGATTGCTTTAGAGCATGTAGGTTTGATGAAGACTTATTTGCCTTGTAACAAAAATTCTGAAGTCTAAAATGCAAAATGAGAAGGCTGTCATTATAATGAACAATTTGCATTTTTGAAAGGTTTTAGACATCTAAGGAATTTCACTCAAGATAATGCAAATGCAATAATAGTAAGCAACAATGTGAATTTATATAGGTGGATTTGGTCGCGATCTCCAAGAAATATAAAGTAGAAATTCGAGGAACTGTTGAGAATTATAAAAGCAAGATTTTTTGCAAAATTCACATCCAAAAAAAATCATGGTATCATATTTCTCTTTAATTCCATCAATTACTCATATGGCAAACTAATAGGGATATGTAAAATATGGGTTTCATAGCTCTGCAGTGGTGATTAATTAAATAAATAGCCACTGTTTCACAAATCATTCCCTTAATTAGTCTTAAAAAGACACATCACATACTCTAGCTTTAAAACCATCTGAAACTCACAGAAGGAAGTGAACGTTACCACGACAAATCTGTGCTGCTCCATACCCATCGTCACTAGGCAGACACAGTTCCTTATAATACCATGCAGCCCTGAGGCTCTCGCACAGTTTTCACAGGTGCTGTAATCAGCTGGAATTCAACTCCAGCTGCTCCGAGAAGATGTTCGATTTAATTATTCGCCGCTTTCCCAAAGGAAAAAGAGAAAATGAAGGGAACAAAAGAGCACAAGAACATAGCCTAAAATCAAAGACGGCCTGGAAATGTCCTTGACAAAGATTTGACAACAATGATGTCTAATATATAGAATTAGGTTGAATTACATAAACATAGAGGGCTTTTACCCTGAAACAGTGCAAGAACATTCCCAGACATTGCAATTACTTAGATATAATGTGTGTTTCTGATATGATTTGAATAATTTTAACTCAAAACATTGTGTGTTGGAAGGCACATGCAGGGCAAGTTAACATAATAAAATTCAGTTTAACATTCCAATTTAACGTAATAAAGTTTCACATATTCCTGCCTAGAAATGCTCGCTGTTTGGTCTTGTGAGACCATGATAAATTCTTTTAATAAGCTCTTTCAGGCTTCATAATCTTTTAAGATATGTCTTTTCAAACCAGAATCCTAAAACAAACAAACAGCAATCATGACTTCAACAGGATGAAAAGTAGTGACACCAATTGACCATGAGAAGTGAGATAGAGAGGGTAGAAACTTAAGACTCGATGTTCATAAAGTGCTCGAGTTTTCATCTTTCCATTTGTAATGACATTGAACCCCTCGAGTCTGTTCCAGCCTCATTACACTCTCAGCCATCTGCTATTTGCTACCTTGTGAAACCGAGGTCCAATTTTAGGACTCTGATATGCTGCAATATGGGACCCATTAGGTATATTGTTAGTTATATGTGTATCTTCAGCACCTTCTATTTTGAATGAATACATTCAATAAAAATATCATGCACGAATTCATCAGTTTCCAAACTTTTACTTACTGTTAGCAGTCACTTGAAGTTTATTACAAAGTATTTGGATGCTAAACTGGAAGAATAATTGAGGGAGAATGGAATATCACAACAGCACAAGGCATTAATGGGGATTTAATAATATTAAGATTGAAGTGTCAGAATTTAGCATTTATTGCAAAAGAATTTGTGGTAATTGTGCAATAAACATTCATGAACAAGGGTGCGGCATGGTGGCACAGTGGTCAGCACTGCTGCCTCACGTGCTGAGGACCCGGGTTCGATCCTGTCCATGGGTCACTGCCTGTGTGGAGTTTGCAATTTCTCTGCATAACTGCGTGGGTCTCACCCCCACAACCCAAAGATCTGCAGGGTAGGTGGATTGACCACATTAAACTGCCCCTTAAGTAGAAAAAGTTTTTAAAAAGAATACTCAAGAATATCAAAGTAAAAGCAAAATACTGCAGATGCTGGAATCTGAAACACGAACAAAAAATGCTGCGAAAACTCAACAGGTCTGACAGCATCTGTGGAGAAAGAAAATAAAGTTCATCTTCTGAGTCTGTATTACTCCTTTTCGGAGAGCTCTGAAGAACTGGCTTGTGGCTGAGTTTTTACAGCATTTTTTGTTTTTGATTTAAGAACATCAGCTGCTTGCCTTGTTATGTACCTACACAAAAAACTATTTTGCATTTAGTACTACAGAAATTTAAAGATGAGTTACAGTTTAGAAATCATTGCATGGGAGGGCAGCACAGTGGCGCAGTGGTAGCACTGCAGTCTCACGGCGCCGAGGGCCCAGGCTCTGGGTCACTGTCCATGTGGAGTTTGCACATTCTCCCCGTGTTTGCGTGGGTTTCGCCCCCACAACCCAAAGATGTGCAAGGTAGGTGGATTGAACATGCTAAATTGCCCCTTAATTGGAAAAAATTAATTGGGTACTCTAAATTTATTTATTTTTTAAAAAATCATTGCATGCAACAACAGTCTTCTTGTGCCCTTATAAGAAGTGATAAGGCAAAAATAAGTTTTTTTGGAACTTCTTCTGTAAATACTTTCAAAGTTTCAATAATAACTGTCACTGTTGTGTAGCTACTGAAATGGCTTAAGATAATCAAGCAGCAAAAGAAATCTTTACTCCGCAGGCAGTCCCGAGAAAGCCTTGAATAGAAGCAACCCAGCCTATCTACAATCACCCATTATACAGGGTGAGCATGTATAGCTGTTAAGAAACCCCATCGATGCGGGATATGTTCACAGACTCGCTAGCTAGGGGCACACTGCCACCCACGCTAGCACAGGCCTCAATCTCGCTGATAACCTAAGAAAGACAAAGACCCAACGGAATGTGGGTCGTATAGACCTAGCTCACTGCTGAATGCAGACGCCAAAATCCTAGCCAAAAGGCTAGAAGACTGTGTACCTGAGGTGGTTACAGAGGACCAGACGGGCTTCGTCAAAGGTAGACAGCTTACCTCGAACATCAGGCGCCTGCTGAACGTGATAATGACCCCCTCCGGGGAGAGAACACAAGAGGTGATCGTCTCCCTGGACGCAGAAAAGGCCTTTGACAGAGTCGAATGGAAATACCTCAGAGGTACTGGAGCGGTTCGGGCTTGGAACAGGGTTCACCTCCTGGGTAAAGCTCCCTATACAACGCTCCCATGGCGAGCGTACGGACCAACAATACCAGCTCCCAATACTTCCAACTGCACAGGGGCACTAGACAAGGATGCCCACTGTCCCCGCTGCTGTTCGCCCTAGCGATCGAACCACTAGCAATTGCGCTCAGGGCAGCAAAAAGCTGGAGGGGGATCCGAAGGGGAGGCAGAGAACACAGAGTCTCACTCTATGCAGATGACCTGCTCCTCTACATTTTGGACTCACAGAACAGCATGGGCGGAATCATTGCGCTCCTGAAAGAGTTTGGAGCCTTCTCGGGCTACAAACTCAACATGAGCAAAAGCGCGATCTTCCCAGTACACCCGCAAGGGTGGGGGACAGCACTAAAGGGGCTGCCGTTTAAACAAGCCCGACACAAATTCCGCTACCTGGGGATCCAAATAGCCCATGATTGGAAAGGGATCCACAAATGGAACCTCACCAGTCTGACGGAGGAAGTAAAAAAGGACCTGCAAAGATGGAACACACTCCCACTCTCCCTCGCGGGGAGAGTCCAGACGATCAAAATGAACGTACTGCCCAGGTTCCTCTTCCTGTTTAGATCCATCCCGATCTACATCCCCAAGGCCTTTTTCAAAGCGCTGGACAAACTAATCATGGCGTTCGTATGTGAGGGGTAAAAATGCTAGGATCCCAAAGGAGGTCCTACAAAAAACAAAATCCAGGGGGGGGCTAGCCCTCCCAAACCTACAATTCTACCACTGGGCAGCGACAGCCGAGCGAATAAGGGGATGGATCAAGGAGCCAGAGGCCGAGTGGGTGCGCGCGGAGGAGGCCTCCTGCGTGGGGACCTCCCTCCGGGCCCTCGCCACGGCAGCACTCCCATCCCCACCCATAAAACACTCCAGCAGTCCGGTGGTGATAGCCACCCTACATTTCTGGAACTAACTGCGGCAGCAATTTGGCCTGACCAAAATGTCGGACAAAGCTCCCATCTGCAACAACCATAGGTTCACACCAGCACTGACTGACGCCACCTTCAAAAGGTGGAGGCAGGACGGGGGGACACTGTCAGTCAGGGTCCTATACACGGACGGCAGGATCGCAACACTGGACAAACTGACAGAGAAATTTCAGCTAGCCAGGGGGCGCGAGCTAAGGTATCTGCAGCTTAAAAACGTCCTGCGAAAGGAGACAAGGACGTACCCACAACCGCCACGACAGACACTACTGGAAGAACTATTGGACGCAAGCATACTAGACAAGGGAAACTGTAGTGACATGTACGACCGACTGACAGAAAGGGCCGACACCGTACTGGACGCAACAAGAAAGAAATGGAAGGAGGACCTGGGGATTGAGATAGAGTGGGGACTCTAGAGCGAAGCACTGCATAGGGTCAACTCCACCACCACGTGCGCAAGGCTCAGCCTGACGCAGCTAAAAGCGGTACATAGAGCCCACTTAACAAGAACCCGTATAAGTAGATTCTTCCCGGAGGTGGAGGATAGGTGCCAAGGAGGCCCGGCCAACCACACCCACATGTTCTGGTCTTGCCCCAGACTTGTGGAGTACTGGACAGCCTTCTTCGAGGCTATGTCCAAAGTGGTGGGGGTGAGGGTGGAGCCATGCCCGAAAGTGGCGGTCTTCGGACCAGCCAGATCTATTCCTGGGGAGGAGGGCGGATGCCCTTGACTTTGCCTCCCTGATCGCCCGCCGTAGAATCCTGTTTGGCTGGCGGTCAGCAGCACCACCTAGAGCTGCAGACTGGCTGTCCGACCTCTCGGAATCTCTCCAAATGGAGAAAATCAAATTTGCCATCCGAGGGTCACACGACGGCTTCCACAGAACGTGGGAGCTATTCACGCGAATGTTCTGGGACCTGTTTGTGGCCAACGAACAAGAGGAAGAATAGCCAGGTAGCCAAGAATCAGGGGAAAGTAGTCAAGAATCAGGTGAAGGTAGCCAAGGCATGAAAGGGAGAGATAGAGGGGGGGGGGGGGGGGGGGGGGGGGGGGGGGGGGGGGGGAAGACAGCTAAACCTGAGGAAAGAAAGGCGAACCATGGGGGAGGGGGGGCGGAACAAGAGAGGAGAACCAGCAGGGTGGGGCAGGGAAACTGGAGCTGGAAGGAAGGCACGTGCATGACATCTCCAGGAGCGAGGAACGAGGAAAATAAAGATGGAGGACTGGGGGAGCAGCAGAAGCGGAGGCGAGCGCGGGACGGCAGCGAGACCCGTCCGGGAGAAGCAGGCGACAACACAAAACAGAGCCAAGTATCCGGTGTTGAGTTATTCTATTTCAGATTTTATTGTATTTTATGTTGGGGTGTGCCTTTCTCTTCTAAATATGTGTGTATATATGTTTCTTATTTTGTGTACATAACGGTAATTATACCTTGTTCAAAAACACAATTTAAAAAACATTTATAAAAAAAAGAAACCCCATCGATTAAAATTTCCCATAATTTAACAAAAAGAAATGGATATTGCCATTGAACAACTATACCATTTACATCCCATTTTAAATCCGAAACCTTAGCCTCTGGGGAAATGTGTTTTGTGAATTGGTATGAAACCTCCATTCCTCGACGACCATTCTGGTGGCTCCACAGGAATCAATACATTGTAGGAAATTATACACCAGGGCTGTAGTTTTTAAATAGGTATTTATCGGCATGGGTTGGGATGCAGGGGTCCTTTTGAAGGAAAACATGTCCAAAATTGTTTTTCTTCCCTTGCAGAAGAATGTGTAAGTACTTCAACAAAGAGCTGTGTACTGATTTTTTCAACTGGACATATTCCTCATTTGTCCCAGCAGTTTGAGAAGATTGCCTTATTCTCTTCAATTGGGCAAGATAATACAACCAGATAATATAAAAACATACACAAAACCCCTTACTCTACTCTAGATAAGCTACTTTCCTTCTGAATGTGCCAGTGGTGTTCAGTAATATATTATTCCATACTACCACATTGTTAGGTCAGCTGTAAAACTGGAGATATTTAAACAATGAATGTTCAATAGTTATGCAATATCTAAACTATTCTTCGTATTGTCATGGGTGTTTCTAATATAAAATGGACAAGTCAAGAGTTCCCATGCTGACTGTTCACAATGTGATTTGTGATTTTTATCAATGACTTGGATGACACCAAGATTGGTGGAGTAATGGATGAGGTGGAGGGCTGTTGTAGGCTGCAAAGAGACATTGATAGGATGCAGAGCTGGGCCGAAAAATGGCAGATGGAGTTTAACCCTGATAAGTGTGAGGTGATTCATTTTGGTAGAAAAATTTGAATGCGGATTACAGGGTCAACGGCAGGGTTCTGAGGAATGTGGAGGAACAGAGAGATCTTGGGGTTCATGTCCAAGATCTCTGAAGGTTGCCACTCAAGTGGATAGAGCCGTAAAGAAGGCCTATAGTGTGTTAGCGTTTATTAACAGGGGCTTGAGTTTAAGAGCTGCGGGGTTATGCTGCAACTATACTGGTGAGACCACATTTGGAGTAGTGTGTGCAGTTCTGGTCACCCCACTATAGGAAGGACGTGGAAGTGCAAAGGAGATTTACCAGGATGCTGCCTGGTTTGCAGGATAGGTCTTATGAGGAAAGGTTGAGGGAGCTAGGACTTTTCTCTTTGGAGCGGAGGAGGATGAGAGGCGACTTAATAGAGGTTTATAAGATGATGAGGGGGATAGATAGAGTGGACATTCAGAGACTATTTCCTCGTGTGGATGTAGCTGTTACAAGGGGGCATTACTATAAGGTTCAGGGTGGGAGATATAGGAGGGATGTACAAGGTAGGTTCTTTACTCACGAGGTGTAGAATGGATTGCCTGCTGTGATAGTGGAGTCGGACACATTAGGAACTTTCAAGCGGTTATTGGATAGGTACATGGAGCACACCAGAATGACAGGGAGTGGGATAGCTTGATCTTGGTTTCGGACAATGCTCGGCACAACATCTACATCTGTGCTGTACTGTTCTGTGTTCTATGTTCTAATGTTGTCTTGAATAACAGAACAGAAAGTTGTAGGCTTCATTTTGATCACTGCCAAGTTAGTCAATTTTGTCAGGATTAGTGAAGAATTCACACCCTTGGCCAGGATTACCAAGCTTGATCACTGTCCAATGGCCTGAGCAAAACTATCCTTAAAGTGATGAAAAGATCTAAACTATGATGAATTTCAGTCAAAATAAATCTACAACAGTTGCTGTTCAAATTCACATGAAAGCACACCGGTGGCGGGTTACTGTGTCCCACCATATAGAACATTTTATTATCAATTGCTTATATTGGCATCAAGTAAGCGTAGGTTGCAGTTCATCACTCTTTTCCTCCACAATGGAAAATATCCTACCACTATATTGACTCAACTGGTCATTTGGGTGAAGTTGTGGAGTACTTCCAGATACAAAGAACTGGGTCTCTGCATCGGTGAGTATTTTCAAGATGGAAAGAGGAGAAGCAGCAAAAGATAATTACAAGTATATGGAATTTCACCCTAAAAATCTTGGGCCGATTTTCTGGCCGTTCCCGCCAGCAAGGTCTTCTGGTCACACCAATGGTGAATCTTCACTGTGGGCTTCCGGCAGCAGTGGGTGAATTCAATGGGAAATCCCATTGACAGGGGCAGGATCTTCAGCGGCAGAGAAACATGCAGGGAAACCCCACACCTCCCATGGTCCAGATATTTTGATAATTGAATTTTAAAATAGTAATCAATAAAAGACCAGATACACAAGAGAGAATGAGGCCATTCGGCCCATCGAGCATGTTCCACCATTCAATCATGGCTGATAGGTTTCTCATCCCCATTCTCTTGCCTTCTCCACATAGCACGATTCCCCCCCCCTTTTTGAGTTTTTCCAATTAAGGGGCAATTTAGCGTGGCCAATCCACCTACCTTGCACATCTTTGGATTGTGCGGGCGAGACCCATGCAGAAACGGGGAAAATGTGCAAACTCCATATGGACAGTGACTCGGGGCCAAAATCGAACCCAGGTCCTCGACGTGTGATGCAGCAGTGCTAGCCACTGCACCATGCCCCACCGCACCCCCCCCCCCCAAACTATTAATCAAGAACCTATCCATCTCTGCCTTTTTTAAATAAATTTAGATTACCCAATTATTTTTGGTCTAATTAAGGGGCAATTTAGCGTGGCCAATCCACCTACCCTGCACATCTTTGAGTTATGGGGGCGAAACTCACGCAGACACGGGGAGAATGTGCAAACTCCACACGGACAGTGACCCAGGGCTGAGATTCAAACCCGGGTCCTCAACGCCGTAGGCTGCAGTGCTAACCCATCTCTGCCTTAAAGGCACTCAGTAACTTGGCCTCCATAGTCTTCTGCAGCAATGAGTTCCAGATTCACCACCCTCGGGCTGAAGTAATTCCTCATCTCTGTTTTAAAGGATCGTCCCTTCAGTCTGAGGACGTGCCTTGAGCTTCTTGTTCTCCTACTCATGGAAACATGCTCTCACATTCACTGTATCTAAGCCTCTCCTCATTCTGTAAGTTTCAATGAGATCCTCCCCTCATCGTTCTAAACTCCATCGAGTACAGACGCAGAGTCCTCAACCACGCCTTATAAGACAAGTCCTTAAATCCAGGGATCATTCATGTGAACCTCCTATCTGGACTCTCTCCAAGCCGGAACATCCTTCTTTAGATACGGGACCCAAAACTGCTCACAATATTCTGCTCACAAAAACATACTGCACCAATTAATATCCCATTGCTCTGAAGATGCACTGAATTGCAACAATTGATCTTTGCATCCTGAAGTGGAAAGAAAATTAAATACAATTCTACCTTTGCAGCATAACCAATACCATGCATGAAAATCCAAACACACATTATAACAAGCGCAGAATACTGTGGATGCTTGAAAACAGAAATAAAAAGAGAAAATGCTGAAAATAGTAGGTTTGGCAGCATCTGTGGACAAAGAAAGTGTTTCCCCCCAACCATCAGTAATTTTATCCATATCAAGGGGGCGGTGACGTGGTGATAATGTCACTTGTCTAGCAACCCAGTGGCCCAGGCTAAAGCTCTGGGGACACAGGTTCAAATCCCACCATGGTAGAATATAAATTTGGAATGAAAAGATAATGATGACCACAAAATCACTGGCATTTGTTGTAAAATCGATCTGGTCACTAATGTCTTTTAGAGAGGAAAACTGTTGTGCTTACCAGGACTGGCCTACTTGTGATTCCAGATTTACTTGTGATTCCAGACCTACTTTGTGATTCCAGACCTACTTTGTGATTCCAGACCTACTTTGTGATTCCAGACCTACTTTGTGATTCCAGACCTACTTGTGATTCCAGACCTACTTTTGACTCCAGACCCACAGCAATGTGGTTGACTCTTAAATGCCCTATGAAATGACCTAGCAAGCAACTCAATTGTATCAACCAGCTACAAAGTCTAAAACGAACAATGAAACTGGAAAACTGGATGGACTACCCAATATTAACCAAGGCACCAAAAGCTAGGTATACCCAGCCCTATTGACCCTGCAAAGCCCTCCTTACTAACATCTGGGGGTTTGTCTCACAAACTAGTCAAGCAACAACCTGACAGTCATACGCATCATGCCTTGCAGGTAACACCCTAGACTCCATCAAAAAGACATGATGATGATAAATACTCCAATGTCACACAACAGCAACTCAACAAGACTTATTTGATAGCACCTTGGGGGGGCTTTTGGGTTGATTGATGTTCAGGACTGCCAGGGCAACAACCTCCCGATTGCATGCCACTGTGTCGCCGCAACGTCCTAGGCCCCACCAACAGGGCATACTCATGATCTCTACCAAGGGCAAAAGATGCAAGGGAACACCATGTCACTTCCAAGTCATATATACCCATCCTGACTTGGAACTATATTGCCATTCCTTCACTGTTACTGGATCAAATCCCTTCCTAGCAGCACTGGCATTCCTAGAACACAGACTGTAGTGGTCCAGGAAGGCAGCAAAACCATCATCTTCTCCAGGGCAGTTAGGGATGGGCAACTAATGGGCTTACCAACACCCCATGAATGAATGAAAGAAAACAAAATCCTTTGATTTACAGAGAGCAATATCACGGAGACCTACTAAGAACAAAAGGAAACATAAATTATAATGTAAATACTCTTCAAAATCTTCTACTTAATTATTCAGATGAAAAACTTACTACAGCAAAGTACAACTGAGAAATGGTTTATTCTGACATGGATTAGCAAGGGGTCTATCCACATGCTTGTTATTCTCTCTCCATGGTCAACATTACCACAGGTTTAGTATCCTTTATCCATAAATCTGCAAGCCAAACACATCCAAAATATTCACTTTTTAAAAATAACTTCATCGGTCTCTAGCTAGCTTGTCTGCACGGTTTGTTTACCTTGTGATTTTTGTGCTGAACGTGTCAATTCAGGTACCCTATACTTATTATTCAGTGATACATACATTTTACTTCTTTAGCCTTTTGTATACTTTAGACAATAGCTAGTCTCGGCTTAGGCTATTGTAATGTAAGTTGAAATGCAGTATAAGAAAACTAAAAATTATCTGAAATCTAAAATGCAGCTGGCCCAGAGGATTTTGGCTAAAGGAAATTCGGCCTGTCGTGTTTGCTTTGTCCAAACATATTGTGCTTGGAATCTTACCAAAGGCAGAAAATCTCTGCAACACTTCAAAGTTACATCAGTCAATCATACTACACCAAAAATTCACATTCCAATTATCCGGCTGTTGGCAAATTAAAGACCTTGGCAGTTTTGTTATAGAAAAACAAAAACTGCAGTACAGCACATATTTGCATATAGAGTGAAGAATAAGGTGCATCCTCATGTTTTTAATGGCATCTATATATTAGCAGCTTAAGTGAACCATTTGGCAATGGCGATATGGTTAAGGATATTTGATAAGTAAACTGTTTCCGTTGAAGGAGGAGGCAGTGGTATAGTGGTATTGTCACTGGACTAATAATCCAGAGACCCAAGGTGATGGGGACCTGCGTACAAATCCCACCATGGCAGATTGTGAAATTTGAATTCAATTTTTTTTAAAATCTGGAATTAAAAGTCTAATGATGGCCATGAAACCATTACCGACTACTGCAAAAACCCATCTGTTTCAATAATGTCCTTTAGGGAAAGAAATCTGTCATCAAGTGACTCCAGACCCACAGCAATGTGGTTGACTCTTAAATGCCCTCAGGGATGGACAATAAATGCTAACTCAGCCAGCGATGCCCACATCCCGTGGGCAAATAAAGAAAAACAACAATAGCTTTCCTGTGCCTCAGCTATTTCACCTGTACAGGAGGATCATCCAAGGTAAAATACTTATTTTAGGTCAGCGTGCCAGCTGAAATGCTACAATCAGCATCAGTTCTGCTTTGATAATGCCTTTCACAGTTTGACTGCGAAAAGGATCTGAACGAATAACATTCACTGTGTGGAATTCAGCACATCGTGGCTGCAGTCTGTACAACCTACAAGGTTCTGTGCAGCAACTCACCAAAACAGTACCATCAGGCAGTACCTTCCAAACCCATTACCTCTACCACCTAAAGTACATGGACAGCAGATGCGCAAGAACACTTCCATCTGCAAATTTCCCACCAAGTCACAAACCACTCTGACTGAAATAAATCACTTTCCTTTCACACTCACTGGGTCAAAACACTGGAACTCCATTCCTAACAGCAACGTGGGAGTACCTACACCATATGGACTGTAGCGGTTCAAGAAAGATCCTCATCTTTGCAAGGTCAATAACAGATGGTGTTGTCAGTGACATTTAGAATCATAGAATCCCTACAGTGGCCATTTGGCTTACAAGTCTCCACTGACCCTCTGAAAGAGCACCCTATCTGGGCCCAAGCCCTGGCCCTATCTCTGTAACCACATGTAACCTTTGGACACTAAAGGGAAATTTAACATAGCAATTTAACCTGCACATCTTTGGACTGTGGGAGGAAATTGGAGCACCCAGAGGAAACCGACGCAGCCATGGGGAGAACGTGCAAACTCCACACAATCACCCAAGACCAGAATTGAACTTGGGTCCCTGCTGCTGTGATACAGTAGTGCTAACCACTGTGCCGCCCATGAACATTTTATTTTGAAGTAATACGGCATTACCAGCATGAAACCATTAGCCCTCATCTGCTTTTGTTTGTGAAGGACCATTTAAAAGTTAATTTTGATTTAGTTAGCAGCATGGAAAATATGTGCACATGGGAAGCAATGAGCTATCTCAGAAAATGATCCAATGGCCAATTTGCCAGTTAATTAGAGTAAAATCTAATATTGTGTTCAATAACACACTGAAGAAATTAACAAAACTTGGTCTTTGATTCAGTGTATCCAAAACTAACTTTTTTTAAATTTGCAACTAAGCAATTGATTTTTACTCTGAGCAACTAAGCTACAAAGGATTTAGAAAACATGAATAAAGCATACAAATAAAATTGAAATGTCATCTTGTGGCTACTGATTTTAACACAGCAATGCAGTAAAAACGTACACATTGGTTTCCCATTCATTATTGTCATTACAGCTGGTTGACGCACTATTAAAAAAATTAACAGGATTTTGCCATTAGCAACAAAATGTTTTGAAAAAACCATTTACATAGGATGTACGTGAAGATCACATTTCATTCCAAAACAGCATGTGAGAATATGCTATGTAATTTATAATAGTAAGAGTCAACTAAAGCGTCGATATTGATTTTAACAGGACCTAATTCAACTTTAATATTTCACCACAGTCAATCCATTGTCATGAATGTTTAAGAAAAATAACACTGAGTTTTAGTTTGTATCCTAATATACGGATTGTCAAGCTTCTACAAAAGAAAAATGTAATCATAGTTTAACATGAGCGAAGAAAAAAATAATTTTTAAAAGACTAAACAATCATAGCTGATTGAAATTCTCAGTCTTTAACAAAATGTCATCCACAGGAACATTAGCTTTATATCTTACATGCTGTAAAAACACCAAAAGTGATAGATGTTTATTATCTGCCATTTCCATTCAAGCCACTTAATTATATCTTTTTGGTTTTAAAAATGTGGCAATAGTATTCTGTAATAATCAGGTGAATGCATTCTCAGATTAATATTCTAGATTCCAACGTGTTAATTTGATGCAAGTTTTAGCTGACAATATGTGATTAATGTGTTCCAATGCTAGCTGAGCTTTTGCCTCTGACAGTTTAAAATGCTAGGTTTCTTTATCAGTATCAGTACTTGACACGCCTTTGCCTGCTGCTTTGCTAGGACCACCACTAATTTGTAATGAACTTGCCTTTCATGCAGCACCATGATTTTTTTTTATTCTGTCAGTGTCATTTCCTTGAAGAAAATTACAAGTTTCTATAGGTGTGATTACTGACAAGCATTCGTGGTTAAGAGGCACTGCTTTACAAAGAGGTCTGTAGTTAATAATACCCATTTAAAACTACTCATTATTAATGGTTGACAACAAAATGAGTAGAAACTTTTCCAAACTTTAATAGAAGCTAGACTGATTGAGAAACATGTTCAGTTTATTTTCATTATGAACTTTGCATTCTGGGATAGAAAAATTGCATTCCGAATTCTCTGGTACTTTCTGGAGATAAATGTACAAGAGTTGTCAAACAAGTTGCTTATATTTTGGCTTTAATGCTGCCGATTATAAATTGAGGATCTGAACAATTTCCCTTATTCTTACAAATTTGATTTTCTGACAACAAAACTAGTGACTTGCTGTTAGATTGTAGCTTATTTAATATTTGAGTAGTCAATGTGCATTAGAAGTTTCAAGAAGATTTTCCATATGAAATGAAATGAAAAACCGCTTATTGCCACAAGTAGGCTTCAAATGAAGTTACTCTGAAAAGCCCCTAGTCGCCATTTTCCGGCACCTGTTCGGGGAGGCTGGTACGGGAATTGAACCCGCACTGCTGGCCTGCCTTGGTCTGCCAGCTATTTAGCCCTGTGCAAAACCAACCCCAGTATATACCCTGTGTCAATTATAGAAGTAAACTTCTAGTTTCTGAAAGGTTTTCAGCCAATTAACAAAGAAAGTAGACAGTTGTTTCTTAGAACAAATGATGCAACATTAAGGTCATTACCAATATTAAAATTCATGCTATTTTTGGTACCGCTAGCTATCAAAATCTGGTGTTAAAAAGGTGTGATGCTGTACATGACTGGTACAAAGTAGTGCTTTAACTGTTGGCATGTTCTGTAACAATTGCATATAACTAAATAGCATCATATTAAAGTATTGGAGCTTCATTGAGGATCAAAATACACGACAAATGTGTATAAATGAAATTAGCAAAGACAATTTTAAAGCATCTCGATATCCCTATGTTACATCATTGTTCTTTGAGCTGTCGAAATAATTGTTCAAACTACGTACTGTGCAACGAGATGGGAGTAACTAATGACCTCATCGTGAAGGTGCCCCTAGGTAGCAGTGACCATAACATGATTGAACTTTACATTCAGTTTGAGAGAGAGAGAAGAGGGGGCCAAAGACTGCGTTTAAACTTAAATAAGGGTAATTATGAGGGCATGAAAGCTGAGTTGGCTAAAGTGAATTGGCAAATTAGGTTAATGGATAGGTCAGCAGAGATGCAGTGGCAAACAGTTAAGGAGATATTTCAGAATGCATAGAACACACAGTCCAACAGGCAAACTCATCATCCATGATTAGCAAAAAGGTTAAATATAGCATCAAACTTAAAGAAAAAGCATATAATTGTGCAAAGGCAGGTGGCAGGTCAGGAGATTGGACAGAATATAAGGAACAGCAAAGAAAGACTAAAATATTAATAAGGAGTGGAAAATTAGAGTACGAGAGAAAACTAGCCAGAAATATGAAAATAGGTAACACGGGTTTTTGTTAACACTCTTATTTTTAAAATATTTACGGAGTGACTATTAGTCCTACTGGTATAGGACCTGTGTCTGGAGAATTGATAAATGAAAAACAAGGAAATGGCAGATTAATTAAACAGTTATTTTACACAAGTCTTCACTATAGAGGATTCAAATAACATCCGAGGTGCAGCTGTAAACCAGGAAATGGAAGGGTGGGAGGAACTCCGGAAAATTGCAGTCACCAGAGGAGTGGTACTGAGTAAATTGGTGGAGCTACACGCTGACTAGAGTCAAAGTCCTAGTGGACTAAATCAGAGTGTCTTAAAAGTAGCATCTAAGTAAATAGCTGATGCACTGTTTCTTATTTTCCAAAACTCCCTAGCTTCGGGTAAGGTCCCATTAGATTAGAAGATAGCAAAAATTCAAAAAGGGATAGAGACAGAAAGCAGGAAACTACAGCCTGTTAGCTCAACATCTGTCATAGGGAAAATGTTAGAAGCTTTTATTAAAAATTTATAGCAGGGGGTCACGTGATGTAGGAACGGAATTGACTCCATTTTCACAGGCTCCAGCGCTTCTCATCCTTTAATCCTGTTATTTTATCCTCATGCGCAACTCTTAGTTATTTGATCTTGATGTGTATCATCTTGAGCTGGAAAATCCTGGTTAAATCTTGGGCAACAGGGAACTGAGTCGAAGATATCCTCCTCTGTGTGAGATGGTCAGAGGTGGCTGGAGTGGAGCCCTGTTTGTAACGGTGGTGTCGCTGGTGATCATGCCAGCATCTTGGTGGAGCTGTTTGGTGCCTTTGTGAGTAAAAACGTGGGCAACATTTTCAGCTTCCTCGTTCATTTTGTAAGTGCTCATCATGGTGAATTGAGAGATATCCTACAGAGAATGGATGAAGCGGAGATGGGAATCCTGCCAGACGAGAGGTTTTCTTGGTGAGGGCTAACCTTCGATCCTTGGAAATCTTGCTGCACGATGTATCGAATATCCTACTTAGGTCGAGAGTTGGGGGCCAGACAGTCTGTGAACTTAGTGCCCCGAAAAAAAGCTGCAGTGAAATACCCTGCTGATTTTGAGAACCGGCATATTTTCACAATCTCAATCTGAGGGCTGGATATCTCGAGTTCAATGAGATATATTCCATTTGGTCTTCGACTGCTGGTCTTACGTCTTGGTGGCTGTTAAAGGTTGGAGGCCGCCGGGCGGGGGAACACAGATCTTTACCACCTACGGGACCTGGGTACTTGCTCATCTGGGCTTCATGTTGACGACACGGCAGAGGTGCTAAGACTATGGTGAAGCTCTGGATTGAGTGTTTCTTGATGATCCGGTTATGGCTCAGTGTGCTCCATTGATGGAGGGAGGGAGACCTTGGTTTGTGGCTGGGGATCTCCTTCTCTCTATAAGGGAGCATGCCGAGTGGGTTGTATGTCTTGAGGGTTGCACAATGTTTTCTAGCCTTGGAGTTTTGTGTGTGTGTAATCCTTGCATTTAAGGGGAGTACATTTTTGAGGTCTCCATTTTAGTTACAGGGAAGATGAATAGCACCACAGCAGGGTCTTGGGCTGATGGTTTAATGTAGAGATGTTTGGTATGGCCTTAAGTTCTCACTACAGATAGGGGGGGGGGGGGGGCTCATTAGAACTAGTGATGCTGTATTTCTTGCTTTGTATTTTGGGGTTAAAGAATCGAGCGATTATCTATGATGGTACTGACAGCGCATTTGGGGAGGACTGGTTTCCTTCTCTTGGCCATTGGCACCTCTGCTATTGTGGGACTGGGAGGGGGGTATGGGTTTTATCCCGAGTCCTCTCACTCCTCAATCTCAATCTGAGGGCTGGATAATCAATGAGATATATTCCATTTGGTCTTCGACTGCTGGTCTTACGTTTGTGAAAGAAGGCCCTGATCACAATGTTTGACAATTTGAATCATTTGTAAAAGTTTTTGCTAGTCTACTGTGTGTATATGTGGTATTATGATCATTCTGTACTGTACTAAATCCGGGGTTTTGTTGCACCTTGTACTAACGTAAAATGAGAAAAGCCTTCAATAAAGACATTTTTTTTTTAAGTTATAACACGGCGCTTGGATAAGCTCATGGTAATCAGGCGGGGTAAATATGGTTTTGTGTATGGGAAATAATGTTTAATCAACTTATTGGAGTTCTTTAAGCAACTTGTGCTGTGGATAAAGTGGACGTTCTGTACTTAAGATTTCCAGGAGGCATTTGATAAACTGCCACATCAAAGCACTATGGAAAATAAAATCTCATGTATGGTGGGGGGTAACATATTTGCATTGATAGAAGATTGGCTGGCTAACAGGAAGCACACAGTAGACATAAATTGGCTTTTTTCTTGGCAAGATATGACAAGTGGTGTGCCACAGGAATCATTGCTGGGACCTCAATGGTTTACAATTTATATAAATTACTTGGATGAAGGGAACGAAGGGACAATTGCCAAATTTGCTGATGACACAAAGATAGGTGGGAAAGTAAGTTGTGAAGTTACAAAACTACAAAGGGACTTAGTTGTTAAGTGCGTGGGCAAAGATCTGGAAAATGTGAAATTGTACATTTTGGCAGGAATTATAAAAAATAAGCATATTATCTAAATGGTGAGAGATTGCAGAGATCTGAAGTGCAGAGGGATCTGTGTATCACAGTGCATGAATCACAAAAGGTTAGTATGCAGGTCCAGCAAGTAATGACAAAAGCTAATAGAATGTTGTCATTTATTGCAAGGGAAATTGAATACAAAAGTAGGACTGTTGTGCTTCAGTTGTACAGGGCACTAGTCTGATCACATTTGAAGCACTGTGTACATTATTCATCTCCTTATTGAAAGAAGTATGTAAATGCATTAGAAACAATTCAGAGAAGGTTTACCAGACTAATACCTGGAATGGGTGGGTTATCTTAGGAGGAAATGTTGGACAGGATAGGCTTGTATCTAATGGAGTTTAGAAGAGTAAGAGGCGACATGACTGAAACATACACGATCCTGACAGTCTTGACAGGATTTGTGTGAGTGAACACTGTTTAAAATAAGTATTCACCCATTTAAAAACAAAATGAGACTAAATGTTTTCATTGAAAGAGGGTTGAGAGTCTTTGGAACACTCATCCTGAAAAGGTGGTGGAAGTAGAGTCTTTGAATATTTTTAAGGCAGAGGTCGATAAATTCTTGGTAAACAAGGGTGTTATAGGTTATCAGGGGTATGCAGGATGAAGATACGAGGTTGCTATCAGATCAGCCATGATTTTACTAAATGGCAGAACAAGCTCAAGGGGCTGAATGGCCTTCTGCTCCTTGTTCATATGTATCCTGTTTGAAAGAAGAATGCCACCACTGCTGGTAGGATGGATTTACATGATAATAATCATCTTTATTGTCACAAGCAGGCTTACATCAACACTACAATGAACTTACTGTGAAAATCCCCTAGTCGCCACAATCCGGCGCCTGTTCGGGTACACAGAGGGAGAATTTAGAATGTCCAATTCACCTAACTAGCACATCTTTCGGAGGAATTAACTGTGGGAGGAAACTGGAGCACCTGGAGGAAGCTCACGCAGACACGGGGAGAACGTGCAGACTCCGCACCGACAGTGACTCAAGTCGGGAATCAAACCTGGGCCATGGCGCTGTGAAGCAACTGTGCTAATCACTGTGCTACCATGCCGCCGTGAGAAGTTTACATAGGTAGCTTCCATTACAGATATGAACACAGCGATCTACTAAGGAAACAAAAAACACAGTAGAAAATATGATTTTTAAATCTGGACTAAATTAAATATGTACACCATGGTCCAATTAAGTCCTCCCCTGCAACTTGGCCCACCAGAGTACTAACTTATCTCTTGATAATCCAATTATTTGTGATATAATGTGGTATACATGCACGCGCACACACACAGGTTCATAGAGGTGAACATCTAATTTTATTGGAGCATTATTAGAGCACCACTGGAAAGGCACCATTCCCGGCTCATTTACACTTGCATTAGGAAGGTGATGGTGAGCCTGCCATTTCAACTGCTGAAGTCCTTGTGATGTGGTATTCACACAATGGTATTCAATAAAAAATTTCAGAATATTAGCCTGAACAATAATAAAGTAACATGACATAGGTTCAAGTAAGTATGGTAGGTTATTTGGAGGAACCAACAGTTTTCCTATGACATGGTAACTCTCAACTTCCACACATTTAAGTTGCACGGGAGGGCAGCACTGTGAAAGTTCATCTTCACTCACTTGCCTCAAAAGAAATGCCTCATCTGCCTTTCGAAGATCTCCAGATAGCTCCCATATTTGCCAACGTTTCTTATATAAAAATACCAGTGGCATTTGCTTGCGACAATAAGAAATTAGTGGTATATACATGTATTTGGAGACATTTCCCTGGCAAACTGTGTGAACTTGGTCATACGTTCAGAAAATCTCTCAGCAGTACCCATTAATAAGACATCTTAGATTGATGACATCTCCCAAGTGGAGTTGCGTCCATGGCAGGATTTTCTGAGAAAGGTCAGGTAAATCATTCATTGTCAGTAAATGATGTCAATCAAAGTGCCAATCATTGGCAAGGGTCCATGCCGTTCATTATACATCTGCAAGTCTAGTGCATTATAGCTTGGATGGTCAATATGAAACATTGAAAAGTAACAAAATTCTTATTCATCTGCATTGCAGGAATCCGGTTAAGTGACTGAACGCTCAGAGAACAAGTCTGAGAAACTTTTATATTTTTGAAAAAGGTTAATAAAGGTTAATATCACTAATTTTATATATAAAAACACTTAAAAGACTTTTTTGTGAACAACCCTGCAAATGATTTTTGGGGGTTTTTGGTGTGACTGACACACAGGATGACCAGTAAGCACACAGATCAGAGCAGCCAATCACCAGACAGGACATGACCACTATAAAGCCAGAGGGCACCAGTTTTCCCGCTCTCTCGGGACCAAGCCTCTGGGACAAGCAGAGCTTGTGAGCTAGCCAGTGCAAACACGATGTGGTAGCTAGTAAGTCTGGTCAGGCTAGTGTCAGGTCTCCATTCAAGTCAGCATAGTGTCAACCCACAGTTGAACATGTATAATAGTTTAGATGTTAAATAAAATCGTGTTGCATCTCATCAAGTGTTGGAAGTCTGTATCTCGTTACACTGCATCAAGTGTAGTCAACATCTACCCAGCCAGCCCAACACTGATCCTTTAAATTTTTAGCTTAATAAATTATCAATAGGAACAAACCATTCTGTTTGCACAGTGGCACAAAGGTTAGCATTGCTGCCTCTCAATGCCAGGGACTAATTCTGGTCTTGGGTGTCTGTGTGAAGTTAGCACTTTCTCCCAGTGTCTGCATGGGTTCCCTCTGGGAGCTCAGGTTTCTTCCCACAGTCCAAAGATGTTCCGGTTAGGTGGAACGACCATGATAAAATTTCCCCTTAAGTATCCAGGGATGTGCAGGTTAGGTGGGGTTATGGAAATAGTGCGGGGGAGTGGGCCATGCTCTTTCAAAGAATCTGAGACTTGATGGGCCGAATGGCCTCCTTCTGCACTGTAGGAGTCTATGATTTCCTACAACAGGAGGTGAGACACAGAGAAACGCAAAATAAAAATATCAATTAAGAAGGATATTCCATACAAAGCAAATGGCGGAAGAAGGTATATGCCAACATGTTTTCTCTGCTTAATAATCAACTATTCATTTGCATTTGGGCACGAAACAAATAAGAATGACCTAATCATTGGAATAGCATTTTTTTAAATATGTGATCTTGTTTTCTGAAGTTACATCCAAATGGGTACTCATATACTCCTATAAAAAGGAATCTTGCAAGCTGTGTATATAATGATGGGTCTTTGAACACAAACATAATCCTTTTAATCCCTTCCATTACTCATTGTCAATTATTGGGTTAGGCCATTCATAAGAAATAAATTGTATATTGCAATTCTTCACTATGTTCCCTTGAAGTGAGAGCAAGATCTTACAATGGTCCATCAATCCTAATGCAGTCCGAAAAACACTTTCATCATTGATCCTTTAAATATTTAGTACCAAGGAATAAAGTTTTTGCAAGTTTCAACAAGTGGAATTAAATTTTACGGTAACAGAGGCAAAGCCCCTGGAATCAGTTTAAAAGTTTAAACTCTACAATGGGGAGACACTAGGATTTCCCTAGCTGAATGAGTTATGATGGACCAAATGGTTTTCCCGAATCATTTATCTTGTGGCCTTTAATAACAGCGGTCTTTGCTCACCTTCAGTTTGGATGAGGAACCTAGAGACCATGGTCCTTTTTTTAAAAAAGTAAAAAAACACAATTTCACAGCAAGCTTTAATTTTTAGCTTAATAAATTATCAGTGATACAAAAACAAAATACACAAAAATGACTCTAGATTCATTTACATGAATTGCTCCGCAAACTTTTAATGCCCATAACTCTATTGAACACGTTAATGAAAGACTTGTATTTTAGAAGAATAAAGTATACATAAGCTGTAGGAGGTGCTAGTATTATAGGCACTTCAATTACAAGGCAACATAGGGCACAAACCTTTAATTATACTCTGTTTACATGAAGATTCTTATATTTTTTTTGTAGTAAATGGCAACAAGACTTTCCTGTCTCTGAATGCTCACTACCATTTACCTTTTAACAAATGCTCTTGAAAGTCATTATCTACATGAAGTCAGTTAAAAGCAAATGGCTTAAAGGTTACTTTAATGCTAATGATGCCATCACAATATACTCAAGTTAATTACTATTGGAAATTGTGGTTCTCTTTTAATTTAATGGTGAACACTTAAAAGAAGAAAGTGCCAGAACAGCAAAATTGACAAATAAAAAAATCATTGTCAATATGTCTATTCACATTCTCCAAGTTAAAGTGTTTTGTTGTCATTTGATGTTGCATATTAGTATGGTTAACTGACAAAACAAAATGTACGTTGCGACCGGCTAAAAGAATTTGGAAATGGGCAGCAGTTTCCATTTTGACTGCAGTCACGTTAAACACAAAAATTTCTATGTTAATTCTTTTTTAAGACTTTTTATTGGAATTTTCCAATTTTACAAAAATCGCCTCAAAACCAACAAGAGAAGGAAAGCAAACCATTGTAAACAATGTACAACAGGTACAGCATAACATGTTAGGGATGGGTTAAGAGACATTCCAATTAGATGTCTTATTGATGTTAAGTATCCAATAATTGACACTGATTATGTAAAGGGGTTGCAGGTGGCACTTGTTTGGTGGTGCGAAGATCAAGTTTTGTATAGTGTGTGTTCAAGGAAAATAAACAAGTCTTGAGAAAGGAGCAGAACTCTTGACTCACTTAACAGCAGCCCGAAGCTAATATAACACGGTCATTGCAAGAATGGGAACAAATAAGACCAGATGAATCAGGGACAAAATCCCCAATATATTCCCTTCACAGATATAGGACCCGTCTGCATCAAAACAAGATATAGGCAACATTACAGACCTACATCACACCCATAGCTTCAAAATAAAATGACAGAAGGGAAAAAACAATATCACAGAGCTTAAAGGGGAAACCAACTAACACTCAGCGCAAATTAAACTCTTCTTCAGGCTCAAGCCAGACAGATAACTGGAATATAACTACAGAATGACAAAGAGAGGACCAGCCATCACCAAGCATCAATTCTAGCCAAACAAATCCTAATCTTCAACAGGATCACAGAGTCTGCCTGGGCCTGAAAAAGCAAAGGGTGCTAAACAAAATGAAGATAAGCTCTCACTGGTGAGGCCTTCCTCGAACATAGGAAGGGCAGAATTAATCCTACCAACCCAAACCCTCCAGCCCGCCTCCTGCTCCAGCTCTGCTCGTCTTCACCTCCAGAAACATCAGGATAAAGATACTTTGCACAAATTATGAATTCAACATTAAGCTTCACATAATATAAACTGATTAAATCAGGATAACCAGCAATACAGGACATCACACCCAAATTATTAATGATAATAATATTTATTAGTCACAAGTATGCTTACATTGACACTACAATGAAGGTACTGTGAAAATCCCCTGGTCGCCACACTACAGCGCCTGTTCGGGTACACGGAGGGAGAACTCAGAATGTCCAAATTACATAACAAGCACGTCTTTCGGGACTTAGTGGGACAAACCCACGCAGACACAGGGAGAACGTGAAGACCCTGCAGAGACAGTGACCCAAGCGGGAATCAAACCCGTGACCCTGGCACTGTGTTATTGTGCCACCTTTAATTTGCACATAAACAATGGGTTTAATTATTCACTTGTCCGCAAAAAAATAAATTGGCAACATAATAACCTTTATTATGTATCACAAGTAGGCTTACATGAACACTGTAATGAAGTTACTGTGAAAAAAATCCTCTAGTCATCACACTTCGGCGCCTGTTCTGTACACCGAGGGAGAATTCACAACGTCCAATTCATCTAACAAGCACGTCTTTCAAGACTGGAGGGAGAAACTGGAGCACCCGGAGGAAATGTATGCAGACACAGGGAGAACTTGCAGATTCCACACAGAGACCCAAGCCGGGAATTGAACCCGGGTCCCTGGCAACAGACAACAGCAGTTATCAAGGAGCGAAGTCCAGGAAAATAACTGAGGTGTGAGGCAGTTATCAGGATAAAGACTTCCTATTTGCACAAGAAGAAAGCAGAAATCAAGGATAAAGCAGATCAAAGATGGTGAACACTCTTCAGGATCTTCAAATGATTCCAACGATCAAAGTACAAAACCTCATTGCTTCCAACATGCCATCTCACCTGAACCCAGGTAGCCAACACTGTAGTACGTTTTGAAGGGCAATCATTATTGCAATCAATTTATCACAGCAGTGATTCTGAAACATCACTCAGATTAATAATCAGATTGTCTGTTTAGTAATAATGGATGAGGAACAACAAGTCGCCAGGAGAACTCATCTGCTCTTCATCAAATAGTTACTCTATTGTATCCAAGTGGGCCGATAGAGCCACAGTTTAACAATGCATCTGAAACACATTGCCTTTTAACAGAGTGCTGTACTATTGCAATGAAGTTTATGGTTTTTTGATAATTCTTCAACCAATCGGAATAGGTATCAATAAACAAGGAATTGTCTGTCGATCCCAGTGAAACTTTATGCTCTTTTTTTCAACAATTTGTGATTCTATTTCAGATTAATTAATTTGTTTTCCCTCTGCTCTAATCCACACCAGAGTTATAGAGCATGGGTCAGCACAACTGACGACACCAACACAGATGCATCAAAATTGTGGTCACAACAGCTGTTCTTAGCAGTAATTATGGACCTGCTTTGTATTGATTATTAAATGTAGTCTTCAATTCTGTCAGGGATAATGGAGAAACAACAAACAAGTTGCCTCAACTTAATAATCAAACTACTTAAAATTGCTAGAAATCATTGTTTCGGTAAACATTTGCTGCTTCCAAGTTTTATTAAAAGTAGTTTGGACATACCATTATATAGTGTGGAGTCTCACCAAATCAGCCAGATATGGTATACACTAATATAAAAAGTGTTCCTTAATGCAACAAATTGCTCATAACATTTTAGCTTTTCACAGCCTATATGCTGAAGTACAGTAAACTGTCCGCTATCTGACATTCTACCAACCAGAATTTCTGATGATCCCCATATATCTGTTTACCAACTGGAAGCATTTATACAATTATCTGGAACCCATACCAGTAACATACTTTTGAAAGATTGGAAGTAAAAAGGAAATGGTTCTCTACTTAGTTCATAGTACAAGTATTGTGCTGTATTCAATTGGTAAATGGAACTCTGTTAACCGACATTTGATTAATCAACGTACCCATTCGTCCGGTATGCCAGGTAGAGATGTTACCGTACATTAAACTGTGGACAACATGGAGGTAGAATTGGTCTGTCGATTGCTTTTAAAATAGAATTAAAATTCCAAAGTTCCATATAACAGCATATTTGGACACTCAAAACACTGGGATTTTTGCAATTTGACGTTCTACTGTATATGAAGAAGTTGCACACTGGAAATTTCAAAAGTAGTCACCTCGTAGTTTTACAGCACTAAAAGAGACGAGAATGCAAACCAATTTACCTGACATTATAAATGATTAAGGAGCAGCACGGTGCACAGTGGTTAGCACTGCTGCCTACGGCGCCGAGGACCTGGATTCGATCCTGGACCCGGGTCACTGTCTGTTTGGAGTTTGCACATTCTCCCTGTGTCTGCGTGGGTTTCACCCCCACACACAAAGATGCGCAGGTTAGGTGGATTGACCACACTAAAATTGCCCCGTATTGGAAAAAGTAATTGGGTACTCTAAATTATTTTTTTTTAAATAATAAACGATTAAGAAATTTTTAATTAATCCCATACCCCAAAGCAATTCACTTAGATCAATTCTTGCAAAGCTGTCCTCTCCTAAACAGAACAATTCAGGACTAAGCTCCCTGTTACTTCTGTCAATTCAATGTAATTTCCATTATTCTTATTGCCCCACTGCTATTTTGTGCAAACATTATGGGAAATCATACTGTGTGTTCTTAGTCATTAGCAGCTGGGCTGATTGAGCCCAAAATGTATTCATTTAACAGAGTTATGAAATCTCCTTTGCATTAATTGAGACTGGATTTTAATCCAGCCATTGAAGAGAAAGGCATTGTGCTAACCCATTGTACCAACTGTCCGATAAATACAGGTTTCAAAATAGGAATAACCCTCAGCCATTTTTCTCCCATTAATCCATCATGTGAACACAATTCCAATCATAACTTTGATAGCCACTTGAGGAAACAGTTTTAGACAGCACAGATTTTGGAGAATCATTTTCCTTCCCCAGCCCTTAACGTGCTCTCCACCACCCTTTCTCAGAATGTAATTCCTCCGCCCCCCCCACCACAAAAATAATGCTAGTATCAATTATTGAAAACAGTTCAGAAATAGTTTCTCTACATGAATCATAATCAATACACCTCAATAAGAATTCATAGATGATGTGTTTCAGGATGTCATACAGTTATGATGAAGCACCATATAAATGCAAGTTCTTTACTCGATGCTAGTCCACAGTAGAGTACAGGTATTCACAATGTGGCACATCTACAACATGGATAATACAGAATTTCTATGTTGTATCTGTTATTTGAAAAGCAATAAACTCACTGTTTGTATTCAAGGTAAAGGCACATTTGATACAGCTTTATTAAATGGTTCTTTTTTTTTCAGGAAAAATATCCAAGCTTGCATTTTTCAGTTATAATTAGTAATCAAAATCTTAGAAGGTTTAAAACTGACATTTTGCTAACACAGACTGGTAGTTTAATTTAAAACCAATGCAGTAAGCCTCAAAGAAACAGCATTGATCAACTATAAAAATACAGCACTATTATAATAGAGCCAAAATACAACTACTAGTCAAAAGCTCTACGGTGATTTGAAAAATCGGAGTAACAGTACTTCTATTTAATAGAAATTTATAAGACGCTGAAAGCTCTGTCAGCACGTACTGTATTTCAAAATATAATGAAATGTCTAATGGCACAGCATTTAAAATGTCAAATCATTTCATTAACACAGAAGATAATGATAGCAGTAATAAATTAGACAAAGACTGTTTCAAGCCATGAAAGACTGAGCTAATTATTTAGTGTAAAATCTTTAGGATGTTTGTGTTTAAAGCACAAGTAACTTCCACAGCATAAAGCTATTATACACCAGATGAAGACGAGCTAGTGAAATTTTATCTCTGCTACGGCTATCCATAAATCTTGTATCTAATTTAATTCGATCTAGTAGTTGCATCTGACTTGCTGCACCACAATTTGATTACTGCAACCATACTTTTTAACCGCTGTCAGGAAAGACAGTACCTTATGTAAACATCTGCTACAACACATGCCGGCTTTCTAAAGCACTGGTGTTAAATCAAGCTACAAAGATGAATCTTTTATTCTCTATACGAGAATGGATTTTCAATGAGAACTAAATGTTGCCTCACTATACCAGAAGAAACTAATGTACGTAATGTGTATTAGGGGAAAAAAAGCACCAAAATTTCCATACATACAGAACATGAGAGAGGGGGCAGCACGGTGGCGCAGTGGTTAACATTGCTGCCTCACAGTGTCAAGAACTCGGATTCGATCCCGGCCCCGGGTCACTGTCCGTGTGCAATTTGCATATCCTCCCCTTGTCTAAATGGGTCTCACCCCTAAAACCCAAAGATAAGATGTGTAGGGTAGGTGGATTGGCCACACTAAATTGCCCCTTAAATAGAAAAAAAATGAATTGGGCACTTTAAATTTATTTTCACAAATAACAGAACATGAGAGAGAAAATGCTTATAGTATCAAGATAATAAATAAATGCAGAACAAATATTTAAAATGTTGTATTAAACAGGAATATTAACTTAACATAAATGCAGTTTGAGAAATTGTTCAAAACATTGCAAAATTATCCAAAGACAACGGGTGGAAATTTCCAGTCCCACCTGTCACTGGGATCATCCAGTCCCACTGGAGGTCTAAATAGAGTTTTGGCTGCCCTGCTGCATCCCACGTGGCAGATCCCGCCTAGCGGGTCCTGCCCCAGCAAGGATAGGAAATCCCAGCCAATGACTCAAACAATATATTTTAATCCAGAAATTTAAAATTTTAAAAGTGTATCATCTTAAATATTTAATTATGAATTATAGTTATATCAGGAGAGTCCAAACTATGAACCTTAAGTGGTCATTGAACATTGGCAATCTGACCCATCAACTTAGTTTTTGATCATGCTCAATTTCTCACTTGCTGGTTTTTCTTGTTTGTAATTTATGTGCCTCAAAGTTTGGAAAAGGCTGTTCTTAATGCTGTCACCTTATTAAATGTATAAAGTTCAAAATCAGAAAATCATCAGAATTTGCAGTTCAAGATCTATGCCAATGAATGGAAACTTGAGATTTAAGCTTAATATCTGTCCTTTGAGATTCCCTACAATGTCCATGTGGCACTTAAAAAAGGATTTATTGGAGTAATAAAACAATATCTGCCGCCTTCAACAAGGAAAGGCGGCTTCACAACACTGAATAAGAAAACTTCATTTAAATAAGTAGCATGCTCCATTTATTAATTTAAGTAATTTTCCATAACCGACCAACCCACAACTAATGACAGCTACGTTTCCCTACAATAACATAGAACTCATAAAAATTCCATATTACTACAAACCTTTATTCAGTAAAATATTAAAGACCATTAGTGTTTTTGTAATTTTTATTTTTCCTTGTTAATTGAGTTAGTAATAAAATTGGCAGATCACACCATACTAATTAAAAAGTGGAAATTACTTCAGTAGAGATTTGCAAAACTTGGTTACAGTGTTATTGGTCAAGTTTGCATTTGCACTTTTCATATTACTTCTGTGCATCTGCACTCAACTCTGAACACAGCACGTGCCATGCTCATCAATTTACAGAACATCTTTTCCTGGCATAAAACAAAAGTGGTTTTATTGTAATAAGACCACAAAATGCTATAAATATTCACCAGGTCAGGCAGCCCCTGCGGAGAGAAGATCAGATTAAATGTTTCAAATTGATTTTAAACGTTAAACCTACTTCTTTTCTCTCCACAGATGGCGTCTGACTTGCCAACTGTCTTCAGCATTTGCTGTTTTTATTTCAGATTTCCAGCATCTACAGTAGTTTGTTTTTCGTAGCTTTACTGTGCTCGTCATCAAGCTCATAATATCAAGCTGAAGAGCTTCAATTTTTGGTGGTGGGAAGATTAATAAGTAATCTTACCGGAGTGTGGGTTGTATAAACCCATATCACTTCTGAATGTGGATGCAGAAGTATTGGCGAAGGTACTGGCGGATAGGCTGGAGGAGTGCCTCCCGAAGGTGATAGGTGAAGATCAGACGGGGTTCGTGAGAGGGAGGCAGCTCTTTCAAACGTTAGATGGGTATTGAACGTCGTTATGGCACCAGCAGAGGGGAAGGAAACAGGAGGTGGTTGTGGCATTGGACGCTGAGAAGGCGTGTGACCGGGTAGAATGGGGGTACTTGATGGCAGTTCTGGAGCGGTTTGGAATTGGACCAAGATTTGTGAACTGGGTAAATCTACTATACAAGGAGCCGAGGGCGAGAGTCCGCACAAACAACCGTGGGACTAGGCAGGGATGTCCTATGCTCCCCCCTGCTGTTTGCACTCACAATTGAGCCGTTGGCCATCGCATTACAAAGTTGGAGGGTATGGAAAGGAATAGTGCAGGGGGGTCTTTCTCGGGGTACAAACTAAATCTAAACAAGAGTGAGTATTTTGTGGTGTCTCGGCCGGGGTGGGGGGTGGGGGGGGGGGGGGGGGGGGGGGGGGGCTGCCATTCCGTAGGGCAGGGACTCACTTTAGGTACCTGGGGGTGCAGGTTGCTCGGGAGTGGTGGTGGTGGCTTGTGGGAGGGGAAGAGGTGGCCAGAGTTAGAAAGGCGCTGCTACAGAGGGAAAGGCAGACAGGGGGTTTGGGTCTTCCGAACCTGATGTAATACTACTGGGCAGCGAATGTGGAGAGTTTAAAAGAACGCGAGGCGATCTCATTGAAACATCCAAATTCTGATGGGGCTCAGTAGGATAGATGCTGAGAGTTTGTTTCTGTTGGGTGGGGAACGAAACACTGGGGCACAGTCTCAGGCTAAGGGGCCAACCATTTAGGACTTGAGATGAGGAGAAATTACTTCACTCAAAAGGTTGTGAATCTTCGGAATTCTTCACCCCAGAGGGTTGTGGATGCTCCATTGTTGAATACATTTAAGGCTGTTTAAACAGATTTTTGGTCACTCAGGGAATTAAGGCATATGGGAAAGTGAAGATGCCCAAGATCAGCCATGATTGCACTGAATGCGGAACAGGCTCGACAGACTATATGGTCTAATCCAGCTCGCATTTCTTGTGTCTTGTGAGCTAACAGCGTCAAATTGGACATTCACGGGGAAAACTATGTAGTGCAGTCAATGGAGGAGTGTAGACTCGCGCACAGTAATTTCTGGATTTCCAGTATTTGTCTGAACTCCATGGTTGATGCCATTTTCAGTGGAGTAATGACGGCTCATGCTGAATATTGCAAATCAATGCTAAAGTTTTTTTTTACTGGATAGTTTATGGGGGGGGGGGAGAATAAATAATATTTCATAGTAAAATCCGTTGACAAGATGAAAATTCTTTGTCAGACCAACTAATTATCATTGGCATTATTATGGTCATGAAATTTAATTTGGCCATTTCCCCCATTGCATTACACATCAAATCAACATCCTGAGCGAATCAAAAATTTCAGACGAAGAATCAGATTTTTAAAATTTGATGTAAAACATGCTTAGGTTTGCAAACTTGCTGCTGAGCTCTCGTGAAAATCAGTTTTAGTCTTTCCAGGTTAATAAGCAACCTCATTTACTGCAAGGCCACTCCTGAAAAAGCACAGTTTAAATGCATCAAGATATGTGAATCATGATGTAAATTGTGATTCTGCAATGAATTTTTGTTAAAACTGCTAGACTTCAATTGTACCACAAACAGGACCCCACTACCTGAAGCAAGATAGGAATGAACATTCAAGGTTAAAACGCAGCTAAAAACAAAAGCAGATAGACAATTTATCTGTCAGGACCAGCTTGCAACACAACTACCATGTCATCCATCTGTGTGAATGAACGAGTCTCCTTTTTCTTTTTACACATATGGTGGTTTAAGGAATAATAAAATCATAAGTAATGTTCCAAGTGGCAAAGAAGAGAATTAAAAGAAATGATTTTAAAAACCTTAACCTCTAGCGGTGTGCAATAAAAGTCAGTTCTGAATCATTTAACGTGGAAGACTAAAGATTGCAGAGATTAATTGGGTGAGATTAAGTTCAATTGGCAAATGGCATTTCTCAAAAACATTACATTAGGATGCATGCCCTTCTTCCACGTGAACAAATGTTGATCATAGGTTAACTGTATTTGCAAAGTATCGAATACAATAAGCTTTTTCATTAGCAGCATTTACAAAACTCCAATCACCATTTCATATTCAACAAATTACTCAGGTGCCACCTGTCCCAGAATCTTTCAGGCCATAAGGATGACTAAAATAAGTCTAGGATTGCCTGCATATGATTGTCAACAGACCTCAAAAGAGCTATCATTATAGCTTGCCTCCACCTGCCAGGAAATACTCCCTGCAGTAGTGACCTATTTATGAAGGAGAGTTATGGATTTTGACAGATGGTTACAAAACCATTTTTCAGTATTCTCAAAACACATCCATAGATTTAGATAACGATCATTCTAAAATCAACATAAAAAACTTGTTTTCAAAGTGAAAGCTTTCACATTTCTTCCCAGGTATAGATTTTATTTGTACCTCTCCACCTAGGGAGCCAAATTAATTAATTCAGCTCCTTTCTGGTTCCAAAACTCAAAAGTAACACCAACTGAAATGCACCATCAACCAGCATTGAGAATACTGAGATTTCCAATTCACCAGTATATTCTTTAGTCACTTCACCTGCTAGAAAGCTCTGATAATTAGTTTTTAAATTAATCAGTTAGGATCATAGAGACAGCATGAAATTATGAATTGTACATAAACTTAGCTGTGCACTCACTTGCCAACACCATTCAATTCAATAAACAAAATGATGGAAGTTAGAGAGGAATACTATCCTGCAATGTTTGGGGACTATCTTAAGACATTAAGACAAAAGCATGTTTGAATCCAGTGTTAAATTGAGAGGCTATATGCGATACATGCAAGAGCACAAAGGAATCTTGCAAAAGCTTCAGTTCAGAAATGCCACTGGTCAGGATTCTGTAGATGCTGATGTTCTCAAAACCTTGACAGACCAGCTGCTACACGTCTCATCTATTTCAACTGTCCCGGTCAACCAGTGTTACATAGTTCTGGATGGCAGGCAGATGATAAGTGGCTTGTTATTTTCTACAGTGAGAGGGCCAAGTCAATAATTTTGTCAAGAAAGATTGAAGATGATGTTGCCCACCCACCTTTCCTCCGTTTGGATTACAAATTTATAATCATTCAGCTCATTAGCTTGTAAGTCAATATAATAGGTGTAAGTCTTGGCTCAGTGGTAGCCCTCCCATCCCTGAGTAAAAAGGTTGTGGGCTTAAATCACATTCCAGACATTTGAGAAAATGATCCTGATTGCCTGCACTGAGGGAGTGCTGCATGGTCAGAGGATCCATTTTTCAGATGGACTTTAAACCATGTGCCCTCTTCAGCTGGACACAAAATATACAATGGAATTACTTTGAGGAGTAGAATTACTTTGGACAGCACAGGAGTCTTCTCAGTGCCATGACCAATATTTCTCAATCAACATCATGAAAACAAATGACGCCATTGCTGTAAGGTAGTCCTTGTTTTGCTCAAATTGGCCGTTTCGTATCACAATAGTAACTACATTTCAGAAGTATGGCATTGGCTATAAAGTGCTTTGGAATGTCCCATGGTAGGAAAAAACATTACATTTAATTATTTCATTTGATCGCTGTTGAGGAAAACAAATTAAGTTTGCCAGGGAGAGAAAAGGACCCTGATGCTTAAAAATTAAATAAAAACAAATTACTGCGGATGCTGGAATCTGAAACGAAAGAGAAAATGCTGGAAAATCTCAGCAGGTCTGGCAGCACCTGTAAGGAGAGAAAAGAGCTATTGTTTCGAGTCCAATGAAACGTTAGCCCTTTTCTCTCCCTACAGATGCTGACAGACCTGCTGAGATTGTCCAGCATTTTCTGTTTTGTTTCAGGACCACGATGCTTGTCTGTTTCTGGGTCCCTTATACACCACCAATTTAACCCTCCCCCTCACATCCTTCGGATGCATGGTGGCACAGTTAGCACTGCTGCTTCACCACACCAGAGATTTGGGTAACTTGTCTGTGTGGAGTTTGCACATTCTCCATGAATCTGCCTGGGTTTCCTCCTGGTGCTCCGGTTTCCTCCCACAGTCTGTGCAGGTTAGATGGATTGGCATGCTAAAGTGTCCCTTAGTGTCCAAAGATGCAGTCAGGTGGATTGGCCATGATCAACGCACAGGGTTACGGGATAAGGTGGGGGCGTGGGGCGAGGTAGAGTGCTCTTTCGGTGGGTCACTGCAGACTCAATGGGCTGAATGGCCTCCTTCTGCACTGCAGGGATTCTATTGTGCCCAGAATTGTAAACCATTGTCACAGTGGGGTAGAACTGTTTTAAACTGTGAACTGTAAAGCACATGAAGAGCTAAGGTTTCAGTATGGATGCTCGCTACAACCATGGCTTGGTCAGACACACAACTTGGCTATTCATAAAATGCAACCAGCTAAGCCCTTTGAACCTAGCCCTATGCAATATCTGGATAGCAATATCCAAAATGCCTGAACCCACACTGCAACAACATCCTACATACAAACGAGAATTTCTTGAACTAACATAACGTACTCTATTGGCACATGATCCCTGGCTTCACTTCCCAAGTTTAAAAATGGCAAAAACCTTCCAGTAAATTAGAACCAACGAATTCGCCTGCAATGATGCGTTATATCTATCCACAAAGGTGAGCTTTAATAACTGAAAATTCACACTTTGTATGAGAGATAAATATTTTCTCATCTAAATTGAAACTAACCACATTTACAAATGTCTTGCACGAAGCATACAAGCAAACAACTACAGATGCTGGAATTCTGCAATATACACAGAAAATGCTGGAAATACTCAACAGACCAGGCAGCATCTGTGGAGAGAGAAAAAGAGTCAATGCTTCAGCTCCACAACCTGCGTTAGTTCTGATTAAGGGTCACTGATCTTTGCTTCGCTCTGCACGTATGCTACCAGACGTACTGAGCATCTCCAACACTTTCCATTTCAATTGGAGCAAAAATAACACCTTTTGCCAGCCCTCAGGAAAACAATTAAGATTCTTGTGAGCCTTTCATTCCTGTTCAAGGAGAAACCATAAAACAGCTTCCCAAAATCTTTCCTGACATATTAAACATGAGTTTTTGAAAAAAGTCAAGATATGAAGAAAACAACCTGTAAGCAAAACAAAAATCAATCACAAATCATGTACTGATTTTTTTTTAAGCAGTCAATGAAGTGCCATGCAACAGGGCTAACTCAAAAGCTTTTTGCCTTTTCACTTCAGCAACAGAGCTAGAGAAAAACAGGTGAGGCCACAAGTCCCTGTCATAAATAAAGGGTACAGGGGCTGAGATAAGGAGTTGGATTTTACTTACACCAACCTTTCATTTGCCTCTTGCGACAGACACTCCCCAAGCTGACCTCAGCGGAATTCCTATTAAAGCGGTTGCCTTTTAGTCTGGGATTACCTTTTCCTGCGGCACAGTGTGCAAACAGACTTTTAAGAAGGGAGGGGAGGACGTGTGTGCATCCATGCCCCTGCACCAACAAGCTTCTGTGCCAGTGTCTGCGTGTCCAACTCACTCACAGTTTCAGGGTTCACCTTCCTCCATTTTGCAGAACAAATAATGGACCACAGTGGTCCACAATAGAGCTTACAGCTGCAAATTCCCTTTTTTTCTATCTGGTCGGTCCATTAAACACGGTTTCCTTGTCACCTTGATACCTTTAAAGTGTTTTCTGAACTGAGCATCAAACTGATTTCCTCTTGACCGTTTACTGGGACGTGGATTGTGAAAACTGGAACGGGATACATTCACATGCTGAAGACTACCACCTCACCAATGACGTCCAGCTCCATAAACCTTGCCTTCCTGGTTTGCGGAGAGATCAGTTGTGAGTTTTTCCAAACAGCATGGCTACATTACTGGGTGTCTGAAGTAGTGTGCACATATTTTCAAAAATGGCTCTGGGGCACACAGCCCAAAACCCATCCACACTATCTGAGACTACACAGGGTGCTCTGGGACATCCACATGCTTCAGCTCCAATCACCTATGTTAATCAGGTTAGTGTTTTCCAGCAGCTCCATAAGTCAGACTGTATGGTTCATAGAATCCCTGCAGTGCAGAAAGAGGCCATTCAGCCCATCGATTCTGCACCGACTCTTCAAATGTCCACTCCCATTATCTCCATAACCCCATAAACCAATCTGCACATCCCGAGACACTAACGGGCAATTTATCATGGCCATCTACCTAAAACGTACATCATTGGACTGTGGTAGGAAACCGGAGCACCAGGAGGAAACCCACAGAGGCACGGGGAGAACAGACAACTCGACACAGACAGTCACCCGAGACCAGAATTGAAACCTAGTCCAATTGAACTGACTGGGGGGCTAGTTGCTCATCAAACAAATTTCACCCAAAAAAATGCGCATGATCCAAGGATTATCTAGTGATTCAGTGGATGTGGTGGGGGTGGGGAGGTTGGAGAGGTGCAGAACATGCATGCTGTTGTGTGGCACTAACATCGTACTAAATGGGATGGATTTCGAACAAATTTAGCAACTGAAGACTGGGCATCCATTTCAAAAAAAACATTTAGAGTACCCAATTAGTTTTTTCCAATTAATGGGCAATTTAGTGTGCCCAATCCACCTAGCCTACACATCTTTGGGTGGTGGGGGTGACACCCACGCAGTCACAGGGAGAATGTGCAAACTCCACACTGACAGCGACATGGGGCCAGGATTGAATCCGGGTCCTCAGCGACACCGTGCCGCCAAGACTGGGCATCCATGAGGTGCTGTAGGACCACAGTCAGCCACAATCTTCATGGCCTGTCATATCCCCCACTGTACCACTATCACCAAGCCAGGGGATCAACCCTGGTTCAATGAAGAGTGCAGGAGAGCATGTCAGGAGCAACATCAGGCATACCGGAAAATGAGCCATCAGCCTGAAGCTACAACACAGGATTACTTGCATGCCAAACAACATAAGCAGCAAGTGATAGACAGAGCTATGTGATACCGCAACCAACAGATCAGTTCTAGCTCTGCAGTCCTGCTACATCTAGTCATAAATCGTGGTCGACGAGACTTCCGGTTGCCACATGTAGGAGAAAGTTGCACGTAAGGTAACACCCATTAGAGTCCTCAGTTTTTGGCACTTTTTACCCAGTTTCCAAGGATAATGTGTGTACAGACTCGTCCTGGTTGAGAGTTGTTTGCCGAAGGATGTCAAAAAACTGACGGAAAATTGGGAAGAGGGGTGAGAACGTTAGCCCTCCTGCAGAGTCAAATAAGGTGCGGAGTCCATTGGGAGGAAAGATGGCAGAGGCAGGCTTGTCGGGTGGGGCCGTATCCACTTGGATACGTTGGCGGAGGTGATGGCGGCTAAATTCAAAGGGCAGTTCAATAAACACATGAATGTCAAGGGAGGGAGATGCTGGACAACCTCAAGCAGTCGATGGACGCCGCACTGGCCCCAATTAAGGAGGCTCTTGGAAAAACGTCAGAGACAGTGTGAGATGATTGGGAGGTATTGAAGGGGTTGGGGGAGACACTGTTGAGGCTATGCCACCAGCAAGCCTCTTTGGAAGCAGACCTGCTGCCGGTGGAATGTTGGAATAAGGGCCTGAGGACTAAGATCGAGGACCTGGAGAATAGGCCATGGAGGCAGAACCTCCGAATCGTGGGGTTGCCTGAGGGGGTGGAGGGTTTGAGGCCAATGGAGTATTTTGCGACAGTGTTCGCAAAGTTGTTGGGAAGTAAGATAATATTCTCTCTCTCCCCCCCACCCCCCCTCCCCTCTCTCCATCCCCCCCAATTGAGTTGGCTAGGGCCTACCGGTTGCTCCAGGCAAAATCACAGGTGAAAAAGCCACCAAGAGCAGTGGAGATGATGCTGAGATAAACCAAAGAGAATCGGGAGGAGAGGTAGGAAGACAGAGATATCCGTATATACTAAGATGTCACGGCAGAGCTGGCAAGGAAGCGAGCAGCCTTCAGCAGGGCGAAGTCAGATCTTTTCAGAGTAGAGTGCATTTTGGTGTGGTGTAGAGTTACACATAACTCCAGAGGTCACTTCCTCAAGACGGCAGAGAAGGCGAGGCATTCGTGAAAGTTCAAGGATTTGAACTGAGAGTGATGGGCAGGGTCTTTGTTGTTGGGATGGGTTAGTTTGGGGGCATTGCCGATTTCGGTGTTTTCTTTATTTAATTATCGTGTGCCCCGTAGTTTTTGTGCAGTTAGCGTTAAGAGTTTTTTTGTTTTCTTTGTCTTCTCTCCTTATGTTTTGAGGGTTTGTGAGTATATGGATGCAGGGGAGGGGAAATTGGCAGTTTCTAGGTTGGAGTGAGGGTTGGGGGAGTTTCAGTGTTTGAGGTGGACGGTTTGGGAGTTGGGGTTTTGTCTTTTCTCTGGTCACCTGTGGGACGGAGGCTCTGGCAGGAGGGCTACCTCGCTAGCAAACTGAAGTTGGCTAGTGAACGGGAGCAAGGTGGGGGAGGAAATTGATGGAGGGTTGCTAGGATTGGGGTAGTTTGCTGACGGTGACTGGGAATTATTCTATGTCCCATCTTGAGTGGGCTCCGGTTTCAGTTTTGTCGTGGTGGGGGAGATAATCCATCGCAGTTGAAATGGCTGACTTGAACGAGGGGTGGGGGGCAAAGGGGATGAGTCACCCATGATTCGTTTGGTTACGTGGATATGCAGGGGTTGGGGGGCTGGTCAAATGTGCAAGGGTGGGGAAGCACGGTGGCGCAGTGGATTTGCCCTGCTGCCTCATGGCGCCGAGGTCCCAGATTCGATCCCGGCTCTGGGTCACTGTCCATGTGGAGTTTGCACATTCTCCCCGTGTTTGCCCCCACAATCCAAAGATGTGCAGGCTGGGTGGATTGGCCATGCTAAATTGGAAAAAATGAATTGGATACTCTAAATTTTTTATTTTTTTTAAAAAATGTGTGTGTGTTCTCTCACTTCGAAGTGTTGAGGCTGCGAGGTGCTGTTGTAGGACATCCACTTGTGGGTGAAGGACCAGGTACGGTTCCATATCAGTTGGGCGAGTCAGGTGTTCCATTCAGGTTTGATAGCAGGGCTCAGGGTGTAGCAATACTGATCAATAATAGAGTTTGGTTCCAGGTGGAGGTAGTGGTGACAGATCAGCAGGGGTAAATACATCATAGTTATAGGGCCACTGGTGGTTTTGCTGGTACGTTGGTGGTTTTGGTGAACGTATACACTCCAAATTGGGACGATGCAGCGTTCATGAAGAGGATGGTGGTGGCCATTACGGACGGCATGGACATGCATGAATGGATCTTGGGAGGAAATTGGAATACAGTCTTGAATCTGAAAATGTATCACTCTAAGCCGAAGTCGTAGACAATTTCCAGGGAAGCAAAGGTGCTGGCGGCATTCATGAGGGAGATGGGGGAAAGAGTGGATCCATGGCAGTTTTTACACTCGAGGGACAGGAAATTCTCTTTTTTCCCCACTAGTACATAATGTGGCGCGTGGATCGATTTTTTAAATAACGGTGAGGTCCAGGCACGGTGGCACAGTGTTAGCACTGCTGCCTCACAGCGCTGAGGTCCCGGCTTCAATCCCCGCCCTGGGTCACTGTCCTTGTGGAGTTTGCATATTCCCCCATTGTCTGTGGGTCTCATCCCCCCCCCCAAAACCCTATGATCTGTAAAGTAGGTGGATTGACCATGCTAAATTGGTCTTTAATTAGAAAAAAATAATTGGGTCCTTTCAACTTAAGAAGAAAATAACTAAATAATCGTGAGGTTTTTATTGCCTGGGTGAGGAAATCGGAATATTCCGGGATTGTTCTCTCAAATCATGTTCTGCACTTGGTGGATGCGGCGTTGGAGAGGGGGCCAGCTCAACGGTCAGAGTGAAGTTCAGATGTGGGACTGCTGGTGGAGCTGGGATTCTGTCAGAATGTGGCACAGGTGATTGGTGAATGTGTGGGATTTAAGAAGAATGGGGAGATCTCGCTGTTGGTGTTATGGGAGGCCTTGAAGGCAGTGGTGAGAGGAGAGATAATCTTGCATACGGCACAGGTAGATATAGAGGCAAGGGAGGAACATCAACAGTTGGTGGATGAGATCCTGGGAGGTATTTGGAAAATATTTGGAGGATCCCTCCGCAGAGCTCCTGGCCAGCAGGAAGAAACTGCAGACGCAGTTGACTTGTTGTCTACTGATAAGGCAGCACACCAATTGCGGCACTCGAAGGGGGTAATGTGTGAATATGGGGAGCAGGCCAGTCGTCTTTTGGCTGGCCAGCTGAGGTAGTAGGCTGTCTCCCAAGAGATCGTTCAGGTGTGGGATATGGGAGGTGGGTTAGTGTCTGCTCTGGACAAAGTGAATGGGGCATTGGAGGCATTTTACGAGAGGTTGTATAGGTTGGAGCCACCTGGGGAAGAGTCAGATATGGCAGAATTTCTGGAGGAATTGAAGTATCCTACAGTGGAGAAGCCACTGGGGGTTGAGGAGATTCGGACAGCTATAGGAAAAATGCAAACTGTTAAGGAGCCGGGGTCAGATGGGTTCCCGGTGGAATTTCCCAGTTTGCTGACCGTCTGGTACCGTTATTGGTGGAGATGTTTGAGGATTCGGTAGCGTGGGGGATCTCTTTCGGAAATGATGCAGGCATCCATTCTGCTTCAATCAATGAAAGAAAAGGACCTGAAGGAGTGCAAGGCATACTGATCGATCTTCTTACTGAATGTGGACGCCAAGATATTGACCAAGGTACTGTCGCTTAGTTTGGAGGAGTGTCTCCCTCAGATTGTTTGGAAAGATCAAACTGGGTTTGTAAAAGGTCGGCATTTGTCCTCTAACGTGCGGCGGCTGCTAAATGTAGTACTATCCTCATCAGAGAGAAAGGGGGGGGGGGGGGGGGGGGGCCCACAGGACGTGACTGTGGCTTTGATGCAGAGAAGGCTTTTTGATAGGGTAGAATGGGGCTATTTGTTTGCGGTGTTAAACCATTCGGGATAGGGCCCAAATTTGTGGCATGGCTCCGGTTACTATAAAAGGCACATAAAAGGCTAGTGTCCACATGAACAGTGCAATTTTTAGATATTTTCAACTGCACTGGGAACGAGACAGGGGTGCCCTATGTCTCCTCTCCTTTTCATGATGATTCAGCCTTTGGCCGTTACTTGGAGGAACTCTGGGAAGTGGATTGAGATGAAATGAGCGGGGGTTGGCCGCAGAGAGAAGAGTAGAGCATGGCGTGTCCTGTACACAGATGCTCTTCTTTTGTATGTGACGGACTTCGTCCCCACAATGGGGGACATATGGTGCTGTCAAAGCGGTTTGGGGCTTTTCAGGATGTAAATTGAATATGGAGAAAAGAGGAGTGTTTTCCGGTTACTCCGCCTGGGAGGGGAGCTAATCTGGAGGTGTTGCCGTTCCACTTAACGGGCACTCATTTTGGGTATTAAGGGGGCAGGTAGCTTGGGATTGGGCCCTGCTTCAGAAGTTGAACTTTATGAGTAGGCTTAAGGCCAATGTACAGAAGTGGGATATCCTCCCTCTGTCTTTGGCATGCCGAGTCCAATCGGTGAAGATAAATATTCTACCAAGATTTCTGTTCCTATTCCAGTGTTTGCCGGCATCCTTCATCTGGACGGGCAAGGTGGCACGGTTACGAAAAACGGTTCTTCAGAAGGACCGACAGTCAGGGGGTTTCGTGTTGCCAAATTTGATATATTATTGGGTGGCAAATGTAAAGAAGGTGTTGGGCTGGTGTGGGGATCAGGAGGCAGTTTGCGTGCAGATGGAGGGAGGCAGTACAGGGTCACATGGAGTCAGGATCATGTCATAGTCGGGGCTGCAGGCATTGGTGACGGCCTCACTTTCATTTTCTCCAGAGTATTTAGGTAACTCGGTGGTGGGCGCCACATTGAGGATATGGAGATAATTTCAGCAGCACTTTAAATTAGGGGCAGTATCAAAGTTATGCCGATTTGTGCAAACCATTTTTAAGTCGGCGAGGTTAGATACCAAATTTAGAGGGTGGGAGGAACTTGTTTTTGGAGCTGCGATTTGCAAGCTTGGAGGAGTCAGGTAATTTCAGGTTCGTAATTTCAGAAAGAATTTCCCGGCATTCCCAGTGGTGCTGCCATCATTGTTGTTCCACCATCAAAGTTGTTGGAGAGAGTGGTGTCACTTGCAGGGATGGAGGAGGGGGGTGCTTCAGGGATTTATGGGAGGATCCTGGCAGGGGATATAGTACCACTAGAGGGGGCTAAGACCAAGTGGGAGGAAGAGTTGGGGGCTGAATTGGATGATGGGATGTGGTGTGAGATGCTGCAGAGGCTGAATGCTGTATCTTTGTGTGCAAGACGTGGGCTAATACAGTTGAAGGTGGTGCACAGGGCGCACCTAACTAGGTCTAGGGTCAGTAAGCTGTTCGCAAGAATGGAAAATAAGTGTGAGTGTTAAGCGAAGAGCCTGGTGAACCATGTGCACATGTTCTGGTCATGTCCTGAGCTCAGGAGATTCTGGATCTCCTTCTTTAGCAACAGCGATTCTGCAAATTGAATTGGAGCTCTGTCCCTTAGGGGCTACATTTGGGGTGTCAGACCCGCCGGAGCTGCAGACATGAGTGGGGGCTGATTTTCTAGCCTTCGTCTCGCTGATTGCTCGCATGTAGGTTCTTTTGGGAGTGGAGGCCAACTACTCCACCCAGTGCCTCAGTATAGCTAGGGGGTCTCATGGAGTTTTTGCACCTTGAGATAGTCAATTACACCACGCGGGGGCTATTGGGGGGTTCTACAAAAGATGGCAGCGTTTCTTTTGTACTTTAAAGAGCTATTCACCATCAGCTGTTAGGGAGGGTGCATGTACTGTTGCTTTTGTTTGTTTTATTGTTTTGTTATGTATTTATCAAAAATATCGAATAATGTTTTAAAAATTAATCGTGGTGGACAAATAAACAACTCACTGGAAGAGGAGGCTCCATATATATCCCCATCCTCAATTGAGGAGGAGCCAGGCACATATGTTCAAAAGGCAGGGTTGAAGCATTGGCAATAATCTTCAGCCAGAATGCCGAGGGGATGATCCATCACAGATGCCAATCTTCAGCCAATTCGATTCACCCCACGTAATATCTAAAAACAGCTGAAAGCACTGGATGGCTATTGGCCCTGACGATATTCCGGTAATGGTACTGAAGTCATGTGTTCATGATCTTGCCACACCCCTTGCCAAGCTCTCTCAGTACAGCTACAACACTGGTATTTACCAGACAATGTAGAAATTTGCCAGGTGTGTCCTGTACACAAAAAGGCAGGATAAATCCAACCCACCCAATTATCGTCCTGTCAGTCTAAGCTCATCAACAGTAAAGTGATGGGAAGGGGTCATCAACAGTTAATATGGGAAGGAGTCATTAACAGTACTGTCGTAATAATAATCTTTATTAGTGTCAGTAGGCTTACGTTACTGTGAAAATCTTCTAGTCACCACACTCTGCCGCTTGTTTGGGGACACAGTGGGACACAGAATTCAGAATGCCCAATTCACTAAACAAGCATGTCTTTCAGGTCGTGGGGGTGGAAACCGGAGCACCCGGAGGAAACCCAAGCAGACACAGAGAACATGCAGACTCCGCACAGTAACCCAAGCCGGGAATCAAATCTGGGTCCCTGGCACTGTGGCGCAAAAAAAGTGCTAACCACTGTACGACCGTGTACTTACTTAGTAATAATCTGCTCAATGAAATGAAAATCGCTTATTGTCACAAATAGGCTTCAAATGAAGTTACTATGAAAAGCCCCTAGTCGCCACATTCCGGCGCCTGTTTGGGGAGGCTGGTACGGGAATTGAACTGTCCTGCCTTGGTCTGTTTTCAAAGCCAGCGATTTAGCCCTGTGCTAAACAAGCCCCTAGAGGCACAGACCCCAGTGATTAGCACTGTTTGCAAACCCCTATCCCAGGCCCTGAACCCGACGGAGCAAGTGTTATCCACAATGCCTGGCCCCATTGGCCACCACTAGCACTTGACTTTTATAAAGTTTACGTTTAGTCATTAAATGCTTGGAGACTGTAATTTTGGTTCAGTAAATTTAATGGCCATGGAAGCCAGTCAACTTGTGTGGATGGCCAGAAAGATGCTGGAGTATCTTTGACTTACATAAATACTTAACGGAAGCAGGAATAGACTATTTAGCCTCTTGAGCTTGCTCTGCCAATTCAACACGATCAAGACTAATCTTTTGTAACTCTACTTCCTCATCTGTTCCCTAGATTCTGAGAGTCTATCCCAGCCTTGAATATACTCAATAATGGAGCATCCACAATGATCTCGGCTCAAGATGCTTAAAATTCACAATCTTGACTGAAAACATTACTCCTCATCTCAGTCCTAAATATCTTGAGGTTGTACCCTCAGGTTTGAAATACCCTAGCCTGGGGAAACTTCTGCGCTTATTCAGTCAAGACCCTTCAGAATCTTGCATGCTTCAATGAAATCACCCTTCATTTTTCTAAACTCCAGAGTACAGGCCCAATTTAGTCAGCCTCTCAATATAGGATAACCCTCTCATCTCAGGATCAGTTAAGTGAACCTTCCAATAGCAAAGTCCTTAGTTTTAAGAACACAATTTAGAACAGGTGGAAGGTTAACCAATTCTGCTATTTGTAGCATCAAGGGGTTTCGAATTGACCTAATTTGCTCCTTTGCAGCAGCCCCTTCCAGAGATGTGTTCAACAAAAGGTGCTATTATGTTGGGAGTACTGTTGACTGCTGATGTGTGGGTTTTGCAATATTAACAACTCTCCTAAATACAAGTGGCTTGACCCCTGGGCAGTGGGGGTCAGTTTTCCACCAGGATTTATAGTCTAATCAGAATAGTCACCTGCACAGAACTGCTAAATGTGCTAAACCAATTCTGAACTTACTTGTAGGCACACAATTCCACAGAACTGATTCAGCGCTATGTTCCGATCACTTTTACCACAATGAGAAGTTATATCATGATGGCACACACACAGTACATGTTTGTAATTTTCCTATTATGACTGTTCAAATAACTAACTTCACCTCAGGTGATACCCAATCACATTTTATAGCTTTTCTTTTTGGTTTCCTTCAATTTTTTTTACAAATGTTCATCTAATTCCATCTCGAATGCCATGACTGATGTGCATCAATAACCAAATGGATTAAATTCCAAGTAAAACTTTTGCATGAAAAAAATCTTACAACCAACTGCTGGCACCTTTATGAATCCTAAACATATGCCTCTTTTGTTACTGATTCATCAACCAGTGGAAACATTTTTTTCCAAGTTTTCAATCCCTTTCAAAAGATTTCCACACTTCTGTTAGAAACATTGTATGAAAGATTTCAATTGCATGAAAGAGATTTCAATTGCATGTGCAGAAGAATGGATTTCAAAAAAGCAGACAATTTATTGGAGTCTGATTTTAATAGGCTGTTTAAAAGGTACAGATTGCTTGTTACAAAAGTATAGAATATTGTACGTTATATCTCACCAAATAGGATCATTTAGCATACTCAGACATACAATCATCAAAAAGCACTATAGATGCTGAAAATACAACCAAGTTACACACTATCACACAAATGCATTTACCTTTGTCATGTTATAATATAAAATAGAAACAGAAAATGTTCATTATCCTCAGATGGGTATTCAAAGCATTTTCTGTCATTCCAGCATCTGCAGTATTTTGCTTTTGTATCACACGTCTATCAACAATAATAAATTATTTAAAGCCGAGTTCCTATATTGCTAAATAACTCAAGATAAATTTTAATATATGAACGAAATATGGTAATGTTTAGCTTACCTCTTACTTGCTGCCAATCCTATTTCCTTCCCAAACCATCCACTCACCACACAACCTGTTCTCTGACCTTCCTGATCGCTGAGAACCCTTCCTCTCACCAACCCTCTGACTTGGGACTTCTCCCTCTTCTAACCCACTCTCTCGCTGCCAACCCTCCAGTTTGCAGCTTCTGCTGCTCCAACTCACCCTCTCACTAATCCTTCCTTGCGTTGAACCTCCTGTTTGCCACTTCCCTATTCTGAACCCTCGCTTTCAGCAAAGGTTCTGGAGATGAGAGGCATGGGGTAGGAGGAGCAACAGTCGGCAACAAGAGAAAGGGTGAGGGAGATGGAAAGGCCACTCCAAAATGTTGACAGTCACGTGGCCTTGCATCAGGCCGACGCAAAATGACTAACATAGAACTTTCTATTTTAAATGAGAATCTCAACCCCATTAACTGACAAACCAAAATAACATAACACACGGTAATGTTGAATGAGGACTAACTGTGTTGGGTTATCCTAGGTAGCTCTGCTTCCTTAGGTGTTATATACTGGAACATTTTATGGTCTGCTCAGTTTAATGATACCAATGTTATAATATTTCTTAAACCAATGATCAATCTTTTTGGTATTCATTCCAATAATGCATTTTAGTCTACTCTTATGTTATAAAACATGTTGTGTCTTGCCATACAATGTGTTTTTAAGCCCTTATATGGTGGACAAAGAACTGCGAGTCAACTTCTTATTAATACAATAACGTATATTTGTTCATACAATTATTATTAGTTACGGTAATTACTTTTACAGAACGATCAAGATTCACATTTAACGCTGGACATTGACTTAACTTTGAGTGACTGACATGCATGCAAGCAGATATTGGTCTGTATCCACATGTTGGTCTCTGCAATCTCCTCGGTCATGGTCTGAACCTCTTCTTCTGGGTCTGGTCTGTTCTTCCTACATGGTAGTTGGTCTCCAGAGTCGCTGCTGCTGGCGTGCCTTGGGTGCCTATTTTTATCCCTCCTCCCTTTTGCAATTTTCCGTGACAACGGGGTCTCAGAAGTGACCAGAAGTCTGGCCCGACCGCGGCTTTGACAGTGGGATTGTGCATAACAATCGGGTGCGATGATCTCCTGTATCATTAATTGCCGGGGCAGGTCCAGACATATTCTAGCAGCTTGTCTGTTCGTTGTTTGGCCAGTTCTAATTCCCATGGTGCTGTGTGCTGGAGAATCTGTGGCTTGATTTAATATGCCCAATTCTTTGATTTAAAATACCCAATTTAATCAGGCCTAGGTTACCACAAACAAAACATACTATAAAAAACATACACAACTGAAATTCCTAGCCGAACAAAAGTTGAATGCAAACAGGATTTTGTTAGCGTCCCATTATTTAAAAAAGCTACCAAAACTATCAACTAGCAAATGTTAATTGCTACTACATTTATCTTAATTTTCACTATGAGCTCTGTAGTGTGAAATATTTCCCATATGTTCTAAACTATATCTAAAAGAGCTAATTCTATCAACACTTGCAAAAATTAACACTAAAGCAATTAGCACTTCTGGAAGTATTCCCATTCCCCCATTTTCTTTTCACTGTTTCATCATAAAGTCACAAGTTAACCTGCATGAACTAGCATAATTCCTCTTCCACAGATGCCTGTCAAAAAGCAAGCTGTCAAATCCCTATTCTGCTACTGAATAGAAAATAGCAACCGTCTATAATTCCTGTTTGTCAAACATATTTGGTTGTGACTATCTTTCAAGTGATTTTCTCACACTTCCACTCTGGGTTATTTCTGAATACACTGAGGCCTACAAATGAGACCTTCTGCAAAAAAAAGAAGGAACTATTCACTGCCATAATTTGACTTTCTTATGAACAGAACGATAATTGCCTCATTACACTTTTCGACATAACTATACCGTGCGTATCACCAAAGCATTTAATCAAAAAACAGCTGGAAGCCGAGGCAGATACATATGTATAACTCCAGAATAAAAACACCACAACTTGGCAAACAACTAAGAATTTTGGCATACGTGTACACCACTCAATTACAATCTTAGATTTCAATGGTATAGTGGCCCAAAGAATGAACTATTCGACATCACACAATAGGAAAAATAGAACTTATAACAATATATTTTAATCTTGAGCAATACACTTTTCATGCAACACCCTTATTTTGTTATTTTAATTGCTTTCATCATCTGTGCCAGACCTGTACCCACCAGCCCTTCACAATCATGTGACAACTCAAATTCTCTTGAGACAACCCAAACTTTGAAGGCCAAAATTTGGAACAGCATCCCTGAATGTGTGCAAAACAAAGAAAAAAAATCATAAGTGCATTAAGCTGTGCTGAAAATCTAATAACTCCAAATGTCACAAGCAAACGATGTCAGAACTACAGAGATTTTCTTTTAAATTACACGTACATAGTACATGCGGCGAAGTGAGATCCTCTGAAATTTTGATGGCAACTTTCCCTGGATATTTTGTGCATCATAAGCCTCTGAAGTGCCCAAGATGGAGTCTTAAGCTGCAGTGCCTGTTCAGCAGAAAACACCTTGGTGTAGGAGTTCATTGCACGCTGGGAACAGCTGACCAGAGGATCATTACAGGGCAAATTGACAATTAAATTGCCTGCTGGCACTCACTGAAGAGGCAGTACGTCATTTTGGTGCCTCATGTTTGCCCTAACACATTCCAACAGCGACCAGCTGATTGAGGGTAAACCAGTCTTTGCTGAGCATTGTAAGCACTATTTAAATTGTCACTTTTTAAATGTTCACTTGCAGCTGGGTTTTAAAGAGAACTTCTGAAACATAATCAAAAGACTGTCTGGGACATTTTGTCAAGATTTCATCAACACTATATCAACATTTATTCTTGAAATGTTCCGAGGACTTCAGCTAAATACAGGGAATGCTGTATTGATTTACAGCAGCCAGCAGGAAAGGGAAATGTTTCATCATCAGCTTCGCTTGATCATCAGCATCACTTGGATTGCATAAGAGCAGCACTGGCTGTTAATGTCAATTGCATTGTTATGGTTAAGGATAATCAGGTGGAGGGTATTGATCAAATATCTTGACTGTATTTTAATTTAATATATTTCCGTTGCAGTTGATTTGTTTTGTTACAGTGCCCCTTTAAGGGGCTGGGCAGAGTTGATTGGAAAAGGAGCCCAGCAGGGAAGACCGTGGAACAGCAATGGCAGGGGTTTATGGGGGTTATTCGGGAAGCACAGCAGAAATTCATCCCAAGGAGGAGGAAACATGCTAAGAGCAGGACAAGGCATCCCTGGTTGACGAGGGAAGTCAAGTACAGCATAAAAGAAAAAGAAAAAGCACACAAAGCGGCATGGATTAGTGGAAAGCCAGAGGATTGGGAATCCTTTAAAAGGAGCAACGGACAACCAAAAAAGCCATGGGGTGGGATGAAATCTGAGTGCAAGCTAGCTAGTAATTTAAAGGAAGATAGGAATCTGAGTGCAAGCTAGCTAGTAATTTAAAGGAAGATAGGAAGAGTTTTTTTCAATATTTTAAAGGTAAGAGAGAGGCAAAAATAGACATTGGACCATTGGAAAACGTAGCTGGAGAAGTAATAATAGGAAACAAAGAAATGGCAGATGAACTGAATAGTTACTTTGCATCAGTCTTCATGGTGGAAGACACCAGTCGGATGCCAGAGCTCCAGGAGAATTAGGGGTCAGAGGTGAGTGCAGTGGCCATCAACAAGGAGAAGGTTCTGGGGAAACTGAAAGGTCTGAAGGTGGATAAGTCACCTGGACCAGATGGACTACCCCCAGGGTCCTAAAGAGATAGCTCAGGAGATTGTGGAGGCATTGGTGGTGATGTTTCAGGAATCACTGCAGACAGGAAGGGTCCCAGAGGACTGGAAAGTGGCTAATGTAATACCACTGTTTAAAAAGGGAGGGAGGCAGAAGACAGGCAATTAAAGGCTAGTTAGCTTGATTTCGGTGATTGGTAAGATTTTAGAGTTTGTTATTAAAGATGAGGTCGTGGAGTTCTTGGAAGTGCGTGGTAAAATAAGACTGAGTCAGCACGGCTTTGTCGAAGGGAGGTCATATTTGACAAATCTGTTAAGAGTTTTTTGAGGAGGTAACAAGAAAGTTAGACAAAGGAGGACCAGTGGACGTGATTTATTTAGATTTCCAGAAGGCCTTTGACAAGGTGCCGCATAGGAGACTGTTAAATAAGTTAAAAGCCCATGGCGTTAAGGGTAAGATCCTGGCAGGGATAGAGGACTGGCTGACTGGCAGAAAGCAGAGAGTGGGGATAAAGGGATCTTTTTCAGGATGGTAGCCAGTGACCAGTGGTGTACCTCAGGGGTCTATGCTGGGACCACAACTTTTCACAATATACATTAATGATCTGGAAGAAGGAACTGAAGGCACTGTTGCTAAGTTTGCAGATGATACAAAGATCTGTAGAGGGACAGGTCATATTGAGGAAGCAAGGGGGTTGCAGAAGGATTTGGACAGGCTAGGAGAATGCGCAATGAAGTGGCAAATGAAATATATGTGGAACAGTGTGAGGTTATGCACTTTGGAAGGCATAGACTATTTTCTAAATGGGGAAATGCTTAGGAAATCAGAAGCAGAAAGGGACTTCGGATTCCTTGTTCACGATTCTTTTAAGGTTAACGTGCAGGTTCAGTCGGCAGTTAAGGAGGAAAATGCAATGTTAGCATTCATGTCGCGAGGGCTCGAATACAAGACCAGGGATGTACTTCTGAGGTTGTCCAAGGCTCTGGTCAGATCCCATTTGGTGTATTGTGAGTAGTTTTGGGCCCCGTATCTACGGAAGGATGTGTTGGCCTTGGAGAGGGTCCAGAGGAGGTTCACAAGAGGGAACCCTAAAATGAACAGCTTGTTGTATGAGGAACGGTTGAGGACTCTGCGTCTGTATTCTTTGGAGTTTAGAAGGATGGCGGGGGGGGGGGGGGGGGGGGGGGGGGGGGGGGGTCTTAATGAAACTTACAGGATACTGCTACACCTGGATAGTGTGGACGTGGAGAGGATGTTTCCACTTGTAGGAAAAACTAGAACCAGAGGACACTATCTCAGATTAAAGGGACGATCCTTTAAAACAGAGATGAGGAGGAATTTTTTCAGCCAGCGGGTGGTGAATTTGTGGAACTCTTTGCCACAGAAAGCTGTGGGGGTCAATTCACTGAGTGTCTTTAAGAAGGAGATGGATAGGTTCTTGATTAATAAGGGGATCAGGGGTTATGGGGAGAAGGCAGGAGAATGGGGATGAGAAAAACATCAGCCACGATTGAATGGCAGAGCAGACTCGATGGGCCGAGTGGCCTAATTCTGCTCCTATGTCTTATGGTCATTCATTTTGCTCATTTGTTTTATTGGCACACTCAAAAGATTATAAAAATGGACTGCTTACCCTTTACAGAGCTATCAATTTGCTTCTTAGATTCTCAAAGGAATATAAAAGCAGACTGCTGGGACACTGGGTTAGTTAGTAGATAGGAAGCAGACGATCACATGCTCCATTCTGTAAATAAACCAAGCATCAGGAAATGTGTGTCTAGTTTCATACTTCACCATCTGACTTGGGGTCCATTTACCACTAGCTGCTTGAAGAAAGAATGGACAATAGGGAGAAGTAGGCACCTTCCCTCCTTACATGTGGAACACATCCCTCCTCCTCTGTACCTCTTCCATCAGGACCTCTATCTCTTCCATCAGGACCTCAAATGCCACAATGGAGAATCCAAGCAACCTTTCAAAATCCCAGAGACATCCTTCCATGTTGACTTCTGTTCCAGTCAGCACATTCTGTACCTGGCATGGAGGTTTGGGAGTGCAGGCTGAAGATACTGTCCCAGAAAAATCTAATGAGCCCTCGAGTGCTCAGCCTGCAGTTGGTAGTTTCTTTATCCACAGGTATGTTTCAATCATGATCATCAATTAACTTGAAAATTCCATAATAAACCTGCCCTTTCTAACATGAGTTTCTTGAGTAGAGCACACATTCAGCACTGATTTTCAATTTTTGCCCAAAATAACCTACTAAGTATTTAAAAGAGGCATCTAAAGAAATTCTATATTGCTGAACAACAATGTTCTTGCGTTTCCACAATAGAGAATTTCTTATTCTTTTAAGAACTGCAGGTATTAGGGCTACTTTTTATTTATCAAAATTACTACAATATTTCACATTTGAGCACATGTTAGTGAGAGGAAAATTTCTCAAAGACACAGGATTAATCAGCTAATCAGTTTATTAATTCTTCAATATAAGCATCAATTTCAAGTCGAGCATTTATTGCCCAATCCAAGTTGGCCTTGAAGAGCTAACTTCATGAGCCGTTTCAGTCCATATGGTGAAGGTACTCCACAAGCTTGCTTTTTTTAATTCAATTTTAACGGGATATGGGCGGAGCTGGATGAGGATCTGTGGGCTGATGCCCTGAGTAGGGTTAATGCCTCCTCCTCTTGCGCCAGGCTCAGCCTAATACAGTTCAAAGTTGTTCATAGGACGCATATGACGGGGGCGAGGATGAGTAGGTTTTTTGGGGTGGAGGACAGGTGTGCGAGGTGCTCGGGGAGCCCAGCAAATCACGGCCATATGTTTTGGACGTGCCCGGCGCTGGAGGGGCTTTGCGAGGACTATGTCCAAAGTGGTGAACACCCACGTCAAGCCGAGCTGGGAGATGGCATTATTTGGGGTATCGGACAAGCCGGGTGTGCAGGAGCCGAAAGAGGCCAGGGTTCTGGCCTTTGCGTCCCTGGTAGCCCGGCGGAGGATCCTACTAATGTGGAGGGATGCAAAGTCCCCAAGCGTGGAAGCTTGGATTAACGATATGGCAGGGTTCATCAAGCTGGAAAGGATAAAGTTTGCCTTGCGAGGGTCTGTGCAGGGGTTCTCCAGGCAGTGGCAACCGTTTAGACTTTCTAGCAGAACGTTAGGTGGAGGTCAGCAGCAGCAGCAAGGGGGGGGGGGGGTTGGTTTTGTTTTTTTTTTCTTTTTTGGTCTAGATTAGAGTGGGGCGTTTTTCTTACTGGCGTGTTTATTTGTTAAATGGGGGCTATTGTATTTTGTTGGAAACCCCATGTATAATCTTTGCTTGTTTTATGTTTTACTTCTTTTTCTGTTTGGGGTGTTTGGTTGAAAATTTTGAATAAAAATATTTATAAAAAAAATAAAAAATAAAAAAGAGATATGGGCTATGCTGGCTGGGTCATCATTTATTGCCCGTCCCGGTGGTGGTGAGCTGCCACTATGTTGAACAGTTGCAGTCCATTTGTACCCACTGTGCTATTAGGGAGGGAGTTCCAGGATTTTGACCCAGTGACAGTGAAGGAATGGAGATATATTTTCAAGTCAGGATGGTGAGCGACTTAGTAGGGAACTTCCAGGCAATGGTGTTTCCATGTATCTGCTGCCCTTGTCCTTGTAGATGGTTGTGGTCACGGGTTTGGAAAGTTCTGCCTAAGGAGCCTTGGTGAGTTATTGCAGGGAATCCTGTAGATGGTACACACTGCTGGTACTGTGCGTCGGTGGTGGAGGCAATGAATGTTTGTGGAAAGGGTGACATCAGGCGGGCTCTTTGTCCTGGATGGTGTTGAGGTTCGAGTGTTTTTAGAGCTGCACTCATGCAGGCAAACGGGGAGTATTCAATCACACTACTGACTTGTGCTTTCTAGATGGTGGACAGGCTTCGAGGCTTTGACTGCCCTCGTAGTCACGTTATTTATATGGCTAGTCCAGTTCAGTTTGTGGTCAATGGTGACACCCAGGATGTTGATAATGGGGGATTTAGTGATGGTAATACCATAGGATGTCGAAGGGCGATGATTTGATTATCTCTTATTGGAGTGGGTCATTGCCTGCAACTTGTGTAGCACAAATGTTACTTGCCACTTGTTAGCCCAAGCCTGAATACTGTCCTGGTCTTGCTGCATTTTCACACGGACTGTTTCTGTGTCTGGAGGGAGTCACGAATGGTGCTGAACATCGTGCAATCATCAGCAAACATCCCATATCTGACCTTGTGTTGGAAAGAAGATCATTGATGAAGCAGCTGAAGATGGTTGGACTTAGGACAGTATCTTGAGGAACTCCTGCTGTGATTACCCGGGACTGAGATGGCTGACCAACAACCATGACCATCTTCCTTTGTGCTAGGTATGACTCCAACCAGTGAAGAGGTTCCCCCTGATTCCCATTGACCCCAGTTTTACTAAGGCTCCTTGATGCCATATTCGATCAAATGCTGCCTTGATGGGCAGTCAATTTTACCACACCTCTGGAGTGCAGCACTTTTGTGCACGTTTGAATCAAGGCTGTATCGAGGTCAGGATTTAAGGATCCTTCCTATTGCCCTTACTTTATTTTTGCTATTATCATTTTTGATGTATGTATACCTAATGGACATGTATCTTTAAATCAAGCAGCAGGGGAAACTCTGCTAGCTGTGCACTACAAAACTCATACTTTTGGGAACCCAAGAGATGGGGTTGGACTCAGTTCGATTGGTTGGCTGGTGGTTAATTAACTCAATCCCAGAACAAAACCCAGTGGCGAGATGTTTAAATTTATACAGGCCCTCCCAAAATTCGAAGAGAAGGAGGTAGAAATATTTTTATATTTTTTTAGGGCTTTTGAGAAAATAGCAACCCAAATGGAGTGGCCAAAATAAAAGTGGACATTACCCATGCAAAGTAAATGGACAGGACGGGCACAGAAAATTTGCTCCCCCCTTTCAGAAGGGCCGTCTAAGAATTATGATGAGGTAAAAAAGGCTTTTCTTGGTGCCTATGAATTAGTTCCCGAAGCATATAGGAAAAGTTTCAGAATTTAAGGAGACAGCTGGGCCACAACATATGCTGAATTCGAAAGGGTTACGCAGAACAATTTTAATAGATGGGTACAAGTATTGGTTGATAAAATTACCCATGAGGTTCTGAGAGAGGTAAATTCTCTTAGAGGAATTAAGAATTCCCTACCTTCCATGGTAAGAACCCATGTTGAAGACCAATGGGTGACAATTGCTAGACAGGCAGCAATTAGGGCTGACGAATATGAGATGACCAATAAATGAAAAGGGAGTTCCAGCTCCCACCCTCACCAAGTACAGGTTAAAAGATTGTTTAATCCTTTCATGGGATGCAAGCATCCAGTATTTGTTGCACATCCCTAATTGTCCTTGAGAAATGAAATACCAGAGTCAAATGCATGGAAATTAATTTTCTTTAAAAAAAAGGAAAATCTGAAAGATTATTTATAAAATTTTATGATCAGTTACTTAAAGATGTGCACACATATATCCAGCTATCTTCATTCCTGCACTAATTGAACATTGCACCATTTAGCATGTATTGGCGGAGATTCTACAATGGTTATTCACGGTCATTACTCCACTGAAATAGACCGCAAGGCACAAAATAATGCAAAAAGCCAGAAGTTGTCTGTGATTTTGAAATAGGAACGCTGTTGAGATTCCCCCACACTGTAACTAATGAAATCAGTTGAATTAATAAGAACTTCCACTCTTAGCTGCAAAGCCTTGCTACAAAAAACCCCTGAAAAATTTACATCTTGTTGAAAGAAGTGCAATTGGATTTTTAAAAACTGTGTTCAAAATCATGTGGGGGCTGGACAGTGCAGATAGGAAGAAACCGTTCCTGCTCATAAAAGGATAGAGAACCAGAGGTAACAGATTTTCAAAACAGGCAAATGTGATGAGAAAAACTTTTTTCACACATTGAGCAGTTTAGGGTCTTGAATGCACTGCCTGGAAGTGTGGTGGAGGCAGGTTCAATAGAGGCATTCAAATGGGCATTAGATGATTATTTGAATAGAAATACTGTGCAACGATATGGGGAAAGGCAGGAGAATGGAATTAAGTCACAATATTCATTTGGAGAACCAGTGTTGACACAATGGGTTGAACGGCCACCGTCTGCGATTCCGCAAACGACATATTAACTCCATAAATACTTTGACAACCCCTAACTGGCCCTGAATAGCTAATAGAATTCCTATTACAGAATGAGGCCTTTCAGCCCATCAAGTCTACACCTATCCTCTGAAAGAGCGCCCTCCCTAGGCCTATAGGCTAGGGAGCAGAATTAGGCCACTCGGCCCATCGAGTCTGCTCCGCCATTCAATCGTGGTTGATTTTTCTCATCCTCATTCTCCTATAACTCCGATACCCTTATTAATCAAGAACCTATCTCTGACTTAAAGACACTCAGTGATTTGGCCCCCACAGCCTTCTGCGGCAGAGTTCCACAGATTCACCATCCTCTGGCTGAACAGATTCCTCCTCAACTCCGTTTTAAAGGATCATACCTTTAGTCGGAGATTGTGTCCTCTGGTTCTATTTTTTCCAACAAGTGGAAACATCCTCTCCACGTTCACTATCAAGGCCTCGCAGTATCCTGGAAGGTTCAATAAGATTCCACCTCATCCTTCTGAACTCTGAGTACAAACTAAGAGTCCTCAACTGTTCCTCATACTGTCGTACGAGGCGCACTTCCCCCGCCCTATCCCTGTAACCCCATCTAACATGCACATCTTTAGACGCACTAAGGGGCAATTTAGCATGGCCAATCCACCTAACCTGCAGATCATTGACTGTGGGAGGAAACTCATGCAGACACGGGGAGAATGTGTGTCGCCCAAGACCAGAATTGAACCTGGGTCCCTGGTGCGGTGAGGCAGCAGTGCTAACCATTGTGCCACCATGCCATCCCTAATTCTATGCTTGTGGAATTTTAAGTTTCTCCATTTTAACAAAATTCCTAAAAATACCCCAAAAACGTATTTTCTTTAGAGCTTGTTTCGATCTTTATTTTAGCTTCTACATTAACAGCGATAAGAACAATCAGAAAAGTGTTTTAAAAAATTAAAATTATAATTTTATTTTAAAAAGTCACGGCATTCAGAACTTACTTCCTGGCTTGCTGTGTTTGAATACTTCAAAGTGATTAGCTGCTTACATGCTGACATCAGTACTGCTGCATGCCACAACATTCGCTTGACTTGCACAAGATTTGGGCTGTTGTCAGGAAAGGAATGAAACTGCACTACAGAAACGATTAGAATTTTGTGAGCAACTATCGAGGTCGCAGTAAGCTCCCTTGTTTCAAAGCTCCCTCCAAAATGTATCACATCTCACGTCTGTGTTTTAAATTTCATCTGCCATCTCAAAGACGCAAAATTAATCATGCTATTCAGTATATTATTAATTCTGTGATATGTCGGTTTATCTATGCCCTCCTAAAATTTGTTACTATTGTCCTGTTTTCTACATTTGAATTCCAGATCATATGCAAACATTGAAATTTGTCCTATGTACTCAAATATGGGTTAAAATACATCAAAAACTGCAGTGCTACTACCCATCTTCTGCAAATACCAATGTTGCACCCCCCCCCCCCCCCCCATCTGAAAACAACCATACACCCATGCGTTCTGTACCTCATGTCCATGGTACCACTGTCCCTTTAATTCCATTGGCTTTACCTTTGCTAGCTATTATGCTGTACTTTGTCGAATACCTTTTGGAAGTCCATTCAAACAGCATCAACTGGATATCCCTTGCCAACCCTCTCCTTACTTGAAAGGGCTTGATCAAGTCAGTCAAACACTATTTTCTTTTAACAAATTCATATTGACCTTCATTCAATAATTCACCCTTTTCCAAATATTAACTTTGTCCCATAATATTGTCTTTGAATGCTTCCCCACCATTAGACAGGTCTAATCTGTAGATATTGAAATTATCCATCTCCCCCTTTTTAAAGAAATCCTTCCGTCCACTGTGAAAGAAAACACAGAAGAAATCTACCCAGCAAATTTCTCATCTTAGGAGAGTCTAAAAGATCTTCGGGAACATGGCTGGAGCTTCTGAAATTTCAGTTACTTCCAACAGTAACCTATGGTTTATCCCATCCAAACCAATTGAGTTTTCTACTTTGAGAGCTATTAACCTTTTAAGTGCAGCCTCTTGTTCTATCTTTGTCTTATCCAATGTCACAACTGCTTCCTCATTTATTGTGACAACTTCCTTTCTTCTATCGAAGACAGGTGCAAAGAACTCACTTTGTATTTCTGGTATCCTCTCTTACTCCACAATATTACTTCGTTTTTAGGCCCTAATGGGCCTCACCCTTCACTTGATCACCTTTTTACGATTTGTGCATTTATAAAATGTTTCTGGTTCCCTTTTATGTTGACCAAGGCACCAAATCTCATCTGATACCCTCTTTTTGACCGTCATTGTCTTTCTTTCTTTCTTTGACCGTCATTGTCTTTCTCTCCTCCTTTGACCGTCATTGTCTTTCTTTCTTTGACCGTCATTGTCTTTCTTTCTTTCTTTCTTTGACCGTCATTGTCTTTCTTTCTTTGACCGTCATTGTCTTTCTTTCTTTGACCGTCATTGTCTTTCTCTCCTTCTTTGACCGTCATTGTCTTTCTCTCCTTCTTTGACCGTCATTGTCTTTCTTTCTTTGACCGTCATTATCTTTCTTTCTTTCTTTGACCGTCATTGTCTTTCTTTCTTTTGACCGGCATTCTCTGTCTTTCTTTGATCGTCATTCTCTTTCTTCAGATTAGACCGCCTATATATTAACTTTAAAATAGCATATTCCAGAAATTAAATTCAAGTTATTAGTTACGCCAACGAGAAAAACAATGCACTGGATTCTTTCCAACTACCGTCAGATTTAACGTGCCATCTCACAAATGTGAATTGTTCACTACATATTACAATTCTTTCAATCATGTAGATAGATTTAAAAAGTATATTCAAAACAGGAGATATATGGGAGAAATAAAAATAGAAAATGCTGGATAAACTCAGAACTGTAGACGGGTAATTTGGATTTGAAACATCAATTGTTTCTCTCTACAGATGCTGCCAGACCTGCAGAGTTTATCCAACATTTTCTGTTTTTATTTCAGATTTCCAGCATCCCAATATTCTCCCACATTCTTCCCATGTAGTAAGAAAGCGCAGACATTATTTTTCAATTCTTGGAGAATCTACTTTCCATTCATAACCAGATAAATAGAAAGATGCACACAAATCAGAAATTAATTTGGAACACTGTAGTGTAATTGATAAATGCAAAATCCATTGCAAGAGTTAATTCCTGCCATCATAATTTATCACCTAAAGGGCAAGATTAGGTAATGATTTTAAACAATTCATTCCAGGCAATTTATTTATAATGCAGTTTAATTTGCTTGTGTACTTTTATTCCAATCAAGCACTAGAATCAGAATCAATTCAGTTCAGGAGACCATTCAACCCATTGAGTCAGCACCGACCCTCTGAAAGAGCACCCATGCCCTCACCCTATCACCTAACAACACCTAACTTTTTTGGACACAAGGGCCAATTTAGCATGTCCAATCCATCTAACCTGCACATCTTTTGGACTGTGGGAGAAAACCGGCACGCCTGGAGGAAACCCACACAGACACAGGGAGAATGTGCAAACTCCACACAGTCACTCAGAAGCTGGAACTGAATCTGGTCCCTGGTGCTGTGAGGCAGCAGTGTTAACCACTATGCCACCCTACACCTGCTAATAACAAGGCCATGCACCAGCTCTTCTAGACTTCAACAACATTAAGTAAAACATACGAGAAGTACGTTATAAATTATTAAAAATTTACAAAATCAAAATATGTAATTGCTTTGGCAAGATCTTAGTTGTTTAGTTCTTTACAGTCTATCTGTGATCAATTCCATTCGATGAGGTAGTGTAGTAGAGGATGAAATCATAGATTTTAATCACTCAACTTTGTATAACATGCACCATGGTAAAATGTTCATGAAAGGCATTAAAACTGTCCTTATATACCGCCATCATGATATTTGTTCTCAAGAAAGATGTTAAATAAATCACATGATTTAATGACAACATCCATGAGGAAACTAATAAAGTGCAGCTATGTTTGCCAATAACAGGAAAATGTAGCTTTCTAAACTATCGTTCACTATTAAAGCTTTCTATTAATCTTGACTCTACTGAAAAGTCATACACAACTCAAAACATTAACTGTGTCTCTCTCTACACATGCTGCCTGACCTGTGAAGTATTTCAAATACTTTTGCAAATTACTATTAATGTACACAGTTTTACATTTCATTCCTCTAAATCTAGAGCATGACCCATCATAGAAACATTGAAAAACTGTACGGAACAGGAAATGGTCAAGAACTATAATAAGGCACATAATCCAATGTAGTATTGGGCAAAGTACAGGAGTAAAATAAAAGACTTTGCAGTTAAGATATAAATTAAGATATAAAGTATGAACAGATCATTTGTTTTCCTAAAAAATATATATTTTTACCAAAACCTGCTCTTATGGAAAATAACTATCACACTGAGGCAAAAAGTGTCAAATCTGTGGTTAAAAAATAATTGAAAGAGTAAATTGACTACATAAAAGTGAAAAACAGCTCAAAAGCAAAAAAAAATGACGGGCAAATTATAAAACAAATTAATCTGATGTTTTGTCTTTTTAATCTGGTTTCATCAGTTCAACTAGAATAAAAATCCTTTTAACAGTGGTACTTCTGTATTATTAGTATTGTTGACATTATGTTGACATTAATCAACACAATTAACAGTTTTCATTCATTGAGAAGTGTGTCAAAAATAGTACTGCACAATAACAAAGCAGTTGAATAGGGTTGGTGTTTTATTTCAACAAATAGGGGAATATTTCCTATAAGAGCTATCTATAGCAAAGTTGTAAATACAATTATGATTTTACGAAGGAAAGCACAAAGGAAATATTCCCCAGAGAATTTATCGAATTAACTGTACTGCAGTGAGGAGGTGTCAAGTGCAATTGAGACTGTTTGCTAAGTGCTTAGAGAATAAAAACAACAATAGAACGGACTTGCAATTTTCAAGCAGTGGTCTGACCCCATAAATGCAGTTAACAATAAACTATTTTTGAAAAACCAATAATTTAGATCGTTAGGTGTTATAGTGTGCCTTTGTTTAAGTTCTAGTGATATTTCTAATAACTGGGATGCAGTGTAAAACGTGAAATCTTTTTCTGCACCAACCTTGCCATCAAATTTGGAATACTCATTAAATGGGTTGTTCAGCTGCTGTGGACACTGTTCAAGTCGTATGGAAAGTGTAGACGGTTTTCCAGTATTCAGTGGTTTTGAGCGGAAGTCCTTCTTTTCAAACAAGGAACCTAATTCTGCAGCTGAAGTTGGAGAGGAAGTACGTTTGGATATATCAGTTATACTATTTATGATTTAATAGTTAATTACACATGGAATTTAAAAAATAACTTGTGCACAAGACTAGAAACACTTTGTATTCAAGGAGGTGTCCTCCAGAACTAATGCCTTGTTGCTTTTACGCAGCAAATAAACCAGTACAACTTTGACATCTCATTTAGGGACATTTACTTAAATTTGTGCTAGATCAAGGAGCTGCATTGAAATTTTCCCATCCATTTGGAATCTGTTCAGGCTTTAGAAACTGATAAAAAATTTAAGTTTGTCTCAAATCTAAAGCCATAAAAGCCATGAGGATTAATCAAACAAGAAGTAATAATACAGGTTAAGATAAAATGGTTATAGTAAAACTAATTTTTGTATATTGTTAGAAGTTCTATTTAAGCAGTACCTAAATAGAAAGCTCTTTTTTAAAAAGTTACATAAAAACAATGTTTCTAACTTTTCAACCAACAATTATGGTGGCAGAACTGAGGTATCTGCCCAGAAGTGTTGAATTCCTGACTTTAACAGTGGAAAAACAATTAATTCACAGGCACAATAGTTACAATTATTTTGTTCAAAAGCGAAATAAACTCAGTCATGGGTCACTTGCAAATTATTCAATGAATATATATTTAAACAGAGGCAGTCACAGATTGTTTAATCAGAATATTTTCTCCCTTATTCCAACTTATTCCACTAAAGCGGCAAATAACCACAAATAAAATTTCCAGAGTAGAAAAACACAAATTTCTCCTGTTCCAAATCACGTATTAACTCTAATCTATAGGCCGAACATTCCATCAATCATCAGCCTACTCATTTGAAATGGTGACACCACCATAGGTCCATTGTGACTGCAGTCATAGTACTAAAAAAATCTACATTTGTCCATATAACCTTCAAACCTTTTCATAACCAGAGATACCTGACCAAAAAAATCTTAATATAGAATGGAATTGATTTTGATGGGAATCTATTCCATACTCTACTTGAGGGGGGGGGGGGGGGGGGGGGGGGTTTACAGGTACAGGTAGTGCAATAATGGTCACAGGAGTGTTCCAATTTCTAATCTTACATGCATTCCTGTAATCATAATTTAAGTTAAACAAAGGATAATATTTTCAGAAGAATTCGGTGAAATCTTGATCTTCTTGAGGTAGAACATGCAGGCATATATTTTAATAAAGATTATACTTATCATTTATAACATGGTGAATTTGTGAAGAAAGGACAATGTTTCAGAAAATAAACTATTGGACTGCACAGGTTATGTTGTTGTTTAATAATGGGATTTTTATTAAGGGAGAGATAGGATCGGTGACTGCCTTTTTGGTGCTGTGAAAGATCGGTGGTGCAGATCTGGGAAAAATAAACTACTTAAATTTTTTAAGTTAAGACTGGAACAATATTTGCCTCTGACCTCTGCTAAAAATTTGAAATCCACAATCTTTCCAAATTCATCAATTCTAAATTGCATGTCTCTTAATAAAGCTTGCTCTAGAATTATATTCATTGGAACACCTATGATTATGAGATAAGAGACATTTAAAATCTTACTGTCTCATTGAAACATTAAACATTCTTGCATTAATGCGCTCAACCTCTACATTACATATTTGTATTGAAGACTATGCTCAGGGTTCTTCCAAACTTAACAGGTTTTAAATTATTTACACTTTTCACAAATGTATTGCAGTAACTTCAAGAAACGTTAGCATTAACCATTTCTACTGATATTAATTTTAAAAGTGACTTAAAATAAGTTCACCCATTAACTCTTCACATTCAAATACTGGGTTATTAAATTCTGCTGTAGGAAAGCACAATTGGATATAGTTTCTGACATACAAAGTTTCATCTCTATCGATAGTTTCATAAATATTGAGAATCATTTAGACTAAACGGTTTCTTAAAATGAAAAACACTCAATTCCACAGAGAAAATAATCAAATTTGTTTTTAATTATACAAAACATGCTTTACCTGAATGTATAGCATTCCTTTCTTTCCACTGAACATTTTTACATTTAATTTGATTCTGTCGTTCCTTTCTTAACCGCTCAAGCCTTTGAGCTGCAAGAGAATGGAAAGAAAGAAAAACTAAAAACAAAAAAAATCATTGTCTGGGGAAGTCAGCAATAAAAGTGTCATAATGAAATATATTTACACATTTTAAATGGGTATTTTATATTGTATTATAACTATGTGAAACGTTCATAAATTTTCAAAGATGACACCACAGCTATACAAATACCAACAAAATTCTGAAAATGTTCATGATTAATAATTGAATTTAAAAGACATAAAACATTAATAGAGCTCATAAAGAATTTCAACAGTGCAGAGAATATTAAAATGTAAAAACATGTGAGATTAATAAGCCAGTTCACAACCATAAATCATTAATAATGTTGCTTCCAGAAATGTTAATGGTTGGTAAATGTCGATTGACTATTGGATTACAGCAAATACAATTACCTGGGATTTCTTAAATTCAGAAGTTAACTAAATTTCCTGTTAGGAAATTCTTAATTACCATCAAACTAAAATACCAAGGAACTGGGTGTCTTGAATGCCGTCTGAACAAGTGAAAATGAATTGCAAATCTATTTGAAATTCTGGGACCTGATGAAGTACAAACAACTAATTTTGTTTGTTTACTACAGTATCAATAGTGCCTTTCAAATTTATAAAGGAGACACCAGGTTCCATATTTATTTCTCATAGTGAACATTTCAATTCTTTAGCAAATCACTAATGAACATTCTTTTTGATAGATTTTTGGAGGAAAAGTATTCAATAAATTTGATTCATTCAGGAGCACACTAAACAGCACTGTTTAATTGGAAACAATGAGGGTCAAATATCAAGTTAGGTGGTTAACCAGTACAATTAATACATCAAGAAAAATACAAGCATGAAGTTTGCCATGCTTTCTCTAAAAACATTTTTTGAAAAATACCACTTCAGCATGTTTGATCCAGCTGGGATATAGCTGGGTCTTCAACTATAAATTCCACTAATTAGACTGGGTGGGACTAGATGTCTTGACTAAATTGCTCGTTCTCTAGGTTTAAATTAAGAATATCCTGGAGTGTGTCTATAAAAGCTGAACAAGTGCATAACTTTTCAAACAAAATATGATTGAGTGAGTTTAAACAGAGGATGGCAGAGCCCATGAGAAATTTCTTGCCACTCAGTGTCAGAATCCAGCAAGAAAACAGTAAAAATGCTTACTTTAATTATTATTTTTAATTTGGAGTACCCAATTATTCCTTTTCCCAATTAAGGGGCAATTCAGCATGGCCAATCCGCTTAGCGTGCACATTTTTGGTTTGTGGGGGTGAGACACACGCAGACACGGGGAGAACGTGCAAACTCCACACAGACAGTGGCCCGGGGCCGGGACCAAACCCGGGTCCCAAATGTCACGAGGAAGCAGTGCTTACTTTAATTATATCAAACTAGTTCTTTTACTCTTTCCTCTTGGTCTGGAGATGCAAGATGCCACAGAACCTATGCTCATATGCAAAACTTCCTTCATTCAAATGCCAACAACTTACAATTCACGGTTCTCCTAAAAATGCCAGTATCTTGTGTTCGAAAACCTTATTCTGACTATATTCTCTAATAGATTGATCACGTAATAACCAAAAAGCACAATTTATTTCAAAACTGAAATAAATCCTGCCAATTTAGCAATTTAGAGATTTTTCTGAAGTCCAACCAATTTACTAAATTAAAACAACGAATTATGCTTCCTACAAAATAATTCAACTATTACTATGGAGTTATGGAAGTAACTCATAACTAGAGTAGACCATAAACTAGAAACACTTCTTATTCACCCAAGATGTATTTAGGTTTTACCTGTGTTTGATCGTCTCCGAATACCAAAATCCCAGCTTGAGGTAATATCAACCGATTGCGAGTAGTCATAACCCTGAGTATCAGCATTCCCTTCCCCCTGCACGTTTGTCCTAATGCTGCTGGATATAGGAGCATGCAATTTCTCCAGGTCAACATCATTGTCAATAAGAACCATCTCACACATCCCTGTGTCATCACTTGTGACATGTGATTGACGAATGTGGGCCAGGATAATAGCAGGGTTGTCCAGAAAGGCCATTCTTTTGATGAAGCAGCTTCTTTGAAAATTATCTTCTCTCTTCCATGTCACATCCTGAATGTCAAGCTGAAAATAAAATATTCAAAATCAATAGGATAAATTCACAAATCATTGCAATAACCCCAATCAAACCAAATTTGGAAGATGCTACTTTTCTAGGTTTTTTTTTATTATAAACTATTTTTGTACTTGAGGTTGATACTTAACCGAAACCGTGACAAAATTTCAATGACAAAATATTACATTGTAATTTTGCACACATGAATGGATCTATGCAGCAATATATCCACTGCAACGGATTAGATTTTGTTTATTGTCACAAGTACTGAGGTACAGTGAAAAGTACTTTTCTGCGAGCAGCTCAACAGATCATGGACATGAAAATAAAATAAAAGAAATACATAATAGGGCAACACAAGGTACACAATGTAACTACATTAATACCAGCATCAGGTGATGCATACAGGGTGTACTGTTAATCAGGTCAGTCCATAAAAGAGTCGTTTAGGAGTCCGGTAACAGCGGGGAAGAAGCTGGTTTTGAGTCTGTTCGTGCGTGTTCTCAGACTTTTGAATCCCCTACTCGATGGAAGAAGAAGTTAGAAGAGTGAATAAGCCGGATGGGAGGGGTCTTTGATTATGCTGCCCGCTTTCCCCAGGCAACCGGAGTCAATGGATAGGAGGCAGGTTTGTGCGATAGATTGGCCTGTGTTCACGGCTCTGAAGCTTCTTGTGGTCTTGGGCCGAGCAGTTGCCATACCAGGCTTGATGCAGCCAGATAGGATGCCTTCTATGGTGCATCTGTAAAAGTTGGTAAGAGTTCATGTGGACATGCAAAATTTCCTTAGTTTCCTGAGGAAGTATAGGCGCAATTGTGCTTTCTTGGTGGTAGCGTCAACATGGGTGGACCAGGACAGATTTTTGGAGATGTGTACCCATGGGAATTTGAAGCTGCAAACCATCTCCACCTCGGCCCCATTGATGCTGACAGGGGTGTGCACAGTACTTTGCTTCCTGAAGTCAATGACCAGCTCTTTAGTTTTGCTGGCATTGAGGGATAGATTTTTTGTCGCTGCGCCACTCCACTAGGTTCTCTATCCCCCTCCTATATTCAGACTTGTCATTGTTCGAGATCCAGCCAACTATGGTCGTATCGTCAGCAAACTTGCAGATGGAGTTGGAACCAAATTTTGCCACGCAGTCGTGTGTGTACAGGGAGTATAGTAGGGGGTTAAGTACGCAGCCTTGCGGGGCCCCGGTATTTAGGACTATTGTGGAGGAGGTGTTGTTGTTTATTCTTACTGATTTGTGGTCTGTGGGTCAGAAAGTCGAGAATTCAGTTGCAGAGTGAGGAGCCAAGTCCTAGATTTTGGAGCTTTGATATGAGCTTGGCTAGGATTATGGTGTTGAAGGCGGAGCTGTAGTCAGTAAATAGGAGTCTGATGTAGGAGTCCTTATTGTCGAGATGCTCTTGGGATGAATGTAGGGCCAGGGAGATGGTGTCTGCTGTGGACCGGTTGCGTCGGTATGCAAATTACAGTGGATCAAGGAGTTCTGGGAGTATGGAGGTGATGCGCTTCATGACCAACCTCTAGAAGCACTTCATTACAACTGAAGTCAGGGCCACCGGTGGTAGTCATTGACGCACATTGCCTGGTTCTTCTTTGGCACCGGTATGATGGTGGTCTTCTTGAAGCAGGTGGGGACCTCGGAGCGGAGTAGGGACAGGTTAAAGATGTCCGCGCACACATCTGCCAGCTGGTCCACGCAGGCTCGAGTACACGACCAGGAATCCCGTCCAGACTCGTCGCCTTCCGAGGGTTCACTTTCAGGAAGGCCGATCTGACTTCGGAAGCTGTGATGGTGAGTATGGGTGTATTATGGGTTGCTGGGGCACTCCACAGCTGATCGCTAGTTTCCTGCTTGAACTGAGCATCGAATGCATAGAGTTCATCAGGGAGGGGTGCGTTGTTGCTGGAGATACTGCTCGGCTTCGCTTCATAGTCCGTTACGTTGTTTAGGCCTTGCCACAACTGCCGAGAGTCTGTAACGCTAGTCCGTGACTCTAGCTTGGTCTGATATTCTCTCTTGGCATCTCGGATGGCTTTGCAGAGGTCGTAGCTAGATTTAATGCAGTGAATTTTATATTTTTTTATACTCCCATGCTCTAATGGTAGTACATATGATTTTTCTGATAGAAAGTAGTCAATTTATGATCTGAAAACATAACTAATGTAACAACTTCTAATATGAAGAAACATATATTTGCATATATAGAATCTATAACACACCATTCACCCCAACTGCAATGCTTATACTCTACACAAGCCTCCAACCACTCTAGTTACCTTTCTTCACCTTACACCAATATTCCTCTAGTCTCTATGCATCAAGCCCCCCTTATTTTATATCAATTCTGCCTGCTTCAACACCTTATGGCGTGAGTTTTAGGTTCTCAATACTTTATTGAAATATTCTACAATTCTATATACTTCATTATAGATGTTAAAGATAGAAAATCAGAGGAGGTCAGTTCATCTTCATCATACACAAATATATTTTAGAACATAGAACAGTACAGCACAGAACAGGCCCTTCGGCCCTCAATGTTGTGCCGAGCCATGATCACCCTACTCAAACCCACGTATCCACCCTATACCTGTAACCCAACAACCCCCCCCCCCCCCTCAACCTTACTTTTATTAGGACACTACGGGCAATTTAGCATGGCCAATCCACCTAACCTGCACATCTTTGGACTGTGGGTGGAAACCGGAGCACCCGGAGGAAACCCACGCACACAGGGGGAGGACTTGCAGACTCCACACAGACAGTGACCCAGCCGGGAATCGAACCTGGGACCCTGGAGCTGTGAAGCATTTATGCTAACCACCATGCTACCCTGCTGCCCCATTTTGAGGAACCAAGTGGTGCAATGAATGCTTCTTTTCCAGTATCTCTGGAAAAACAGTAGGGAGTAATATTCAATTTTGATAGGGATGTAAAACTGACAGTAGAGGGTCAATTGTCCACTTTACACATCACCCTATCTTCATTTCCATTGAAATTAGTAGAAAGGAAATTCAGATGGTGTACAACTTGCAGCCAATTAGTTTCTGCCCGCTTTGTGCTCCTGCTGATGCTCATCTCACTCGCCATTTCAATTCATTCCACACAGAAGGTCTGCAAAAGATGCTCATGAACCACATGAAATGGACTTCGGCAATGTCAATCCATCCGAGAATGTTTTTTTTAAATAATTTTTATTGGAATTTTTAACAGAAAATATAACAAACAACGAAATGCAACAAAATAACCCCATAATAACTGTAACACCCCCCCAGACCGTATCAACGCATGTATCACATCCCCCCCCCCCCCCCCCAACGTCCCGTTCCCCCCCCCCGGGTTGCTGCTGCTGCTGTCCCAGTACCCCATCGTTGAGCCAGAAAGTCGAGGAAAGGTTGCCACAGCCTAAAGAACCCTTGTACCGATCCTCTCAGGGCGAATTTGACCCTCTAGCTTGATAAAACCCGCCATGTCGTTGATCCGGGTCTCCACGCTTGGGGGCCTCGCATCCTTCCATTGTAGCAAGATCCTTCGCTGGGCTACTAGGGACGCAAAGGCCAGCACACCGGCCTCTTTCGCCTCTTGCACTCCCGGCTCCACCCCAACCCCAAAAATCGAGAGTCCCCATCCTGGCTTGACCCTGGATCCCACCACCCTCGACACCGTCCTCGCCACCCCCTTCTAGAACTCCTCCAGTGCCGGGCATGCCCAGAACATATGGGCATGGTTCGCTGGACTCCCCGAACACCTGACACGCCTGTCTTCACCCCCAAAGAACCTACTCATCCTAGACCCGGACATGTGGGCCTGGTGCAGCACCTTGAATAGGATGAGGCTAAGCCGCGCACATGAGGAAGAAGAATTAACCCTCTCCAGGGCATCAGCTCATGACCCGTCTTCGATCTGTTCCCCCAGTTCCCCCTCAGCTTTCAGCTCCTCTACTGACGCCTCCTCCACCTCCTTCATAACCTTGTAGATATCAGATATCTTCCCCTCTCCGACCCAGACCCCCGAAAGCACCCCGTCACTCACCCCCCTCACGGGAAGCGAAGGGAATCCCTCCACCTGCCGTCTAGCAAACGCCTTTACCTGCAGATACCTGAACATGTTCCCCGGGGTGAGCCCAAATTTCTCCTCCAACTCCCCCAGGCTCGCAAACCTCCCATCAATAAACAGGTCTCTCAGCTGTCTGATGCCCGCTCTGTGCCAACCCTGAAATCCCCCATCAATGTTCACCGGGACAAACCTATGGTTCCCCCTTAACGGAGCCTCCATTGAGCCCCCCACTTCTCCCTTATGTTGCCTCCACTGCCCCCAAATCTTGAGGGTAGCCGCCACCACCGGACTTGTGGTATACCTCGTGGGAGGGAGCGGCCATGGCGCCGTTAGCAGGGGCCCCAGGCTTGTATCTCCACAGGATGCCCTCTCCATCCGTTTCCATGCTGCCCCCTCCATCACCCACTTCCGCACCATCGACACATTGGCCGCCCAATAATACCCCGAGAGAATGGGTAACGCCAGCACCCCCCCCCCCCCCCCCCCATCTCTACCCCGCTCCTCGGGGTCCCATGCGCCCAAACAAAACTCATGATGCTGCTAGTCACCCTTCTAAAAAAGGCCCTAGGGATAAAGATGGGCAAACACTGGAAGAGGAACAAGAACCTCAGGAGAACCGTCATTTTGACGGACTGCACTCTACCCGCCAACGATAGCGGCACCATGTCCCACCTTTTAAATTCCTCCTCCATCTGCTCCACCAGCCTGGTAAAATTAAGCTTGTGGAGAGTCCCCCAACTCCTGGCCATCTGCACCCCCAGGTATCTGAAACTCTTCACTGCCCTCTTAAACGGGAGCCTCCCAATTCCCTCCTCCTGATCCATCCGAGAATGTTGAATCAGAGCAGCAGCGTAAAGAGGTGAAAATGTTAATCAAATTAGTTTCCCACATTTGCAATAAGTCACTTGGTTCCCGCGACTACAGATCAAGCAGATCCTTTCTTGCAGCATGACATTGTAGTGTGAAAGGTGGTCCCATGTGGTGCAAGATAAGCTCCAACAGATGGCATACAATGCAACCTCATATTTTGAGATGAAGTATCAGATACCAAAATGAAAGGAAGGTTGTCCACGTTCAAGAAACTTGAAGACTTCTTGATTCAATTCAAGAAAATGTTCAGTAGCCATTTTCCTATGGGACAGCAAGAAAGCGGTTAGCTAAACCACATGGGTTAACACTGAAGACTACACTCTACCGCAATGAAGAAAAGAATACATCAGCCCATTGGGAAAAAGAGAATTCTATTTTAGTATCACCCTAGTATGAGCAAAGCAAAAGGTATTGCAGAATACCATCCATATTAGGAACCCAAGCTGACTTAAGCTCATTACGGTAGGATGTTAAACAAGGAGGGATTCAATGCCTCCCACAATCGTGTCTGCGTGGGTCCCACCCCCACAACCCAAAGATGTGCAGGGTAGGTGGATTGGACACCTGCCTCTTAATTGGAAAAAAAAAATAATATTTTATGTTAACCCCCAACACCGGAAAACCTGTAAAAGCGCAGTATTTTGATTATAATAAACAGAGTAAACCTAGGTGAAAACACTCCCTCCTGTATGTTTAACACAGAGCAAATAGATCAAAATTTCTCTTCATACTTCAGAATCCTTACACTACACATTTTTGATCAAGCATTCATTTTGAATGTATTTTTACTCCAGCTCATTTCCTCTTCTGGATATTAGGAGGAAGTTAGAGCTTTTGAAAGAAAATTCAATGCAAAAACCAGTATGAGCAAAATGGTGGGATTCTATATATAGACTTATATATATACACTTAAAATTTACTTTCCTTCCCTGACTAGAAAGCCAATAAGACCATTCATTATGGTACTAAGAACAAACTCTTTTTCTACCTTGCAATAATTAAAAATATTCAGTACAGTAAATGGACAAGATGTCAAATGCATAATACATCTACTGCAAAAATTTTAAATATAGCCTGATTTGTGACAATGTAGCCTTTGACAGAAGAGTTTTAAAATCTCAGAACCTCCTCATATAGGCAAGTTCAGTGAGAAAATGAACAGATTTAGTTTTGAAATACAGGTGTTATGACACAATAAAAGGTTTTGCTCCTGTATTCACAAAATACTGTTAAATCATTGTATCTGATCCAGCTGGATTTGGGAAACACGGTGTTACAATTCAGTCAGTTTTAATTCATGTCCAATAAACCTTTTCATGAAAACTTCAAACTGGATTAGACAACAAAGTTCTTTGCAGTGACTCAATTTTACAAATCTAGCCTCAGAAATCAGGGACAAATATAATTCTGTTGTTGAAAATTTTCACCCTCCTTCCTCTCCAGAAGGTTTAATTTGAGGTACAATCAAAAGTTACATGAACTCTTCAGTACCTTGCCTCTGTCATAATTCAAGTGGAATTTGAGTGTTAGCAGGCATTTTGATTCTTCGGTGTCAACACAGCCAAGTAAAATCCTCTTCTCATCAGATGACTACACATATACTCGCTAGCAGGTTTCATTATATGGTATCAGAAGGAGGAACAATAGCTGATTTACACTTCTCAAGCCCAGCTGCATTAAAATCAACAGGAAATCTCAGCCTACACGAGAGAATAAACGCAACTTTCAATCATGAATCCAGTTTTCATAGATTTACGTTATTACATGAGAAATACAAGAGTAAACTTTGTTTTATAATGTCAGTCTTAAAAAAATAAAGAGACATACAAATGCAAAATAACTGCGACTATATCATAAGTGTACCACTCTGGAAAAACCAAAGTTTCCTGAAAAAACTACTCAACATTTGCATTCATATAGTTCCTTTAATGTAAAAAAGCAAAATGGTGGGATTCTATATATAGCACTACACACTTCAAATTTACTTTCCTTCCCCGACAAGAAAGCCAATAAGACCATTCATTATGATACTAAGAACAAAACTCTTTTTCTACCGTGCATTAATTAAAAATATTCAGTACAAAAAATGGACAAGATGTCAAATGCATAATACATCTACTGCAAAAATTTTAAATATAGCCTGATTTGTGACAATGTAGCCTTTGACAGAAGAGTTTTAAAATCTAAAAACCTCCTCATATAGTCAAGTTCAGTGAGAAAATAGGCTGATTTAGCACATGGCTAAATCGCTGGCTTTGAAAGAAGACCAAGGCAGGCCAGCAGCACGGTTCAATTCCTGTACCAGCCTCCCCGAACAGGTGCCGGAATGTGGTGACTAGGGGGCTTTTCACAGTAACTTCATTTGAAGCCTACTTGTGACAATAAGCAATTTTCATTTCATTTCAAAAGATTGCAAGACACAGCAGAGTGAATGAACATTAAACCAGTGAAAGCAACATTAGGAATAATGACAAAAAAAGCTCAGTCATACTGGTGGCTTTTAAAGAATGATCTTAAAGGAGAAGGCATTTGTTGAGAGTTGGAATGGTTTAGGTACAACTGTCCAGAGCAGGGGTGGGCAAACTACGGCCCACGGGCCGCATGTGGCCCGCCAAAGGTCTTTATGCGGCCCACCAAGTCATTAAAAAAAAAATTTAAAATAAAATTATTATTTTTATTTTTTTTAAAGGTTAATGGTGGGGGGGGTGGGGGGGTGGGGGCTGTTGGGTTACTTACTGGTATAGGGTGGATACGTTGACTTGAGTAGGGTGATCATTGCTCGGCACAACATCGAGGGCCGAAGGGCCTGTTCTGTGCTGTACTGTTCTATGTTCTATATGAGGCGCCCAGAATCATAACCGGGTGAAGTAATTATTTTACTTAATATACTATGCGGCCCTTTAAAATTGTGAATTTCTGAATGTGGCCCTTGCACGGAAAAGTTTGCCCACCCCTGGTCCAGAGAATAGGGACTTGATAGCTGAAGAGCAGCTGTCAATGTTACGGTAAAGGGAGGGATGAACAGGAGTTAATGTACAAAACCTTGTCTGATCTACCGGATCTACAAATAAACAATGATCTGCTCAGAGGTTTGCCAAATGCGATGACATGTACTCTTATAGATTTCATCACATGACTTGTCCCCAAACTACTACGCCAGCTTTCCTTGTGATGCACTGCCTTCCTACCTCAATTGTAAAGCAAAAACATATTTCTCATTGGATGATGTGTAACTGTCTGCCAAATGGCCTTCCTGCCCCTCCCACCCACCCCATTTTCAATATTTGATCAGATTAAAAAGATAAATGCTGGGCATCACGGTGGCGCAGTGGGTTAGCACTGCAGCTTCACGGCGCCGAGGTCCCAGGTTCGATTCCGGCTCTGGGTCACTGTCCGTGTGGAGTTTGCACATTCTCCCCGTGTTTGCATGGGTTTCGCCCCCACAACCCAAAAAGATGTGCAAGCTAGGTGGATTGGCCACGCTAAATTGCCCCTTAATTAGAAAAAAAATGAATTGGGTACTCTAAATTTATAAAAAAAAAAAGATAAATGCTCAAAGAAAAGGACAAATAATAAATATTTTTAACGTCTCAATGATTCTTCTTCAGGGATCAACATAGCAGTGTCCTGGAGATTGATCTTCAATCCCTGGAAATGCCAGGTCAATCTTGGAGGGTTTGCAGTCCTATCTGCCCATGAAACTGAGCCCATGAAACTGAGCCCATGAATGCCGACAGTCGATGCATGCATTCTCAGACCACACTGTTTGTCCATTTAGTTACACCAAAATGCTATTCAGTTAGAAAACTAAGAAAAAGTACAAATTTTAAAAGTGACATTTTTAGTGGCAATGCTGGTCGCACAATTGCGACTTCAGAGATTCTGCCAGATTTTTCAAATTATAAATGGGTTCAACAAGGTAGATGCAAAGAAACTGTTTCCACTCAAGGTTTTTTTAATTCAATTTACAGGATGTGGACTTCACTGGCTAGGCCAGCATTTATTGCCCATCCCCAATTGCCCTTGAGAAGGTGGTGGTGATCTGCTTTCTTGAACCAGTCCGTGTGATGTAGATGCACCAACTATGCTTTACGGGGGTGTTCCAGGATTTTGACCCAGCAGAACGGCGGAATATTTCCAAGTCAGGATCGTGAATGACTTGGAGGGGAACTTCCAAGTGATGCTGTTCCCATGTACCCACCGCCCTTGTTTTTCTCGATTATAGTGGTCATGGGTTTGGAAGGTGCTGCCTAAGGAACCATGGCGAGTTTCTGCACTGCATCTTGTAGATGGTACACACTGCTGCTACTGCGCGATGATGGAGGGAGTGAATGTTTGTGGAAGAGCTGCTAATCAAGTGGACTGCTTTGTGCTGGATGGCATGTTGTTGAAGCTGCACTCATCCAGGCAAGTGGGCAGTATTCCATCACACCCCTGATTTGGGCCTTGTAGGTGGTGGACAGGCTTTGGAGTCAGGACGGGAATCACTTGCCACAAGATTCATAGCCTCTGACCTGTTCTTGTAGCCACAGTATTTATATGGCTAGTTCAGTTCAGTTTCTGGTCCAAAAGGGACATAAATCCAAGAGATCAATAAAAGATCAAAAAGAATTTATAAAAAAAATTATTTCACAGAATTGTGGGAATTTAAAACTCAAATGCTACATGGTGTAGGTGAAGAAAAATAATAGACAAATTGAAGGGAAGGTTTGATGCATACATGGGGGATAAAGGAATTTGGGGCCAGTGGGAAGAGATTATATTGGAAAAGACCAAATGGCCCATTTTTGTGCTATAAGTATGCAAATTTCTATCTTAATATGCTTAACTGCAGGAGCTGCTGATCTAGAGCTCAGGAATTTTAAATATGCCCTATGGACCGAGCTATACATACCAGGAAAGCTCCTAGATTTCAGTCAAGTAACACAGAGAATAATTTGATTGGCCTCTGCATTCCTGGGTTAGCAAGGAAACAGAAGGAGAAAAATGATGGTTGTGTTTAACCAACAACAGGTGATCCATATTAGAATGGACATATGTATGGATAGGTTAAGAATTGTGATCATTTGGACAAGGGTTGTAGGATGTGCATCTTGACTGTCATCAGAACTGAGCGGAAGAAAATTAAGAAAGTGTATTTGAAAATCTTCAGATTTAATCCCATCGATTTAAAGTTCCTTCTTCATGATAGATATTTGCCTTCTACAAGAATTCAAAAACAACTGAAAATACTGGAATTACAGTTTGTCAAACACATCAAGAACAAAGAATGTTTAATGCTTTGGGTATAGACATTTCTAAAGAACTTGGAAGTGGGAGCCCTTTAATGGAACAAATCAAAATAATGGTGGTGAAGAAAGTAGTAGGTAGGATATCCAAATAAGATTTTGAAGACCAATACTCCAAGTGAAAACAGGTAGATGGCACCTTCAGCGGTTATCAATTAAAAGATTGAAAAAGGGCAAGGTAGGGGGAGAGGAATCTAAAGAAACAGAGGAGCTCAGAGGTAGAAGGTTACCCTTTGATTTTAGTTTCTCTGCTGTTTGGCCTTTCACACCTTTTATTCTCTCTGAGGACTGCCATTAGCACCCTTTTCCCTGGGTTTCTATGGCTATTAGCACTCTTTTCCCTTGGTTCCTGTGGCTATGACTCATCTTTCATTCCCTCACCCCACATAAATACCTCCCACTTTCTATGCCTTTAGCTTTGACAAAAGGGTCATCTGGACTTGAAACAATAGCTCTTTTCTCTCCCTAAGATGCTGCCAGACCTGCAGAGATTTTCCAGCATCTGCAGTAATTTTCTTTTATCATATCAAGAGTCAATGAGCTTGGTATGGAGGATGATTAAGCTAATATCCCTGCTGAAAACAATCTTGGAGTCACAAAAGTGAATTGTTGGGGGAGTGTTCAATGGACATCAAGGCATTGTAATAGCAATTTGAAAGAAAAAAAGTTATGTTAAAACCACACAAGGATAACAGAACAGCTACAACATGGCTAGAGTTAATGATGCTGGAGAGGGGAAGCGCCAGCATGTGTCCATTGGCATACGGTTGAGGAAAGAGTGGTGTCATAGAAATGTTGACATCATGGCAGATATCCATGATTGACTGGATCCAAAATATTAAATCAATCTCATGTGGAATGAATCCAAGGCAGAGGTTGAAAAGAATATTGCAAAAACAGGTTTGCGCATTTTTTAAAAATCTAGTTACATTAATAAAAATGATAAACTCAGTTATGCATTTGCCTAATGAAGATGTTTTAAATTTTATAACTGACAGAAAAAGTATGACAGTTAGTTGATCTTTAGACAAATTGCTTCAACGGTGTTACATGATGAGGCAGAAAAAGTAGATTCTGTGGTCAACACAATGCATGTGCAGAGAACATTTTAATTGGTTAAACTACCATCCTTGTCCACAGTGTTTGCGGGATACAAATCTGTCTAGTGATGCATCATTTTCAACAGCAGCTGTCTGAAAAGAACACAGCTGTTGGAATATAAACATTGAAATATATTCCGTTATGCTCATAGCCAAAAAAAAGAGACCTGCAAAAACACGGCTCTTGCCGTGAATATTGCAGACCAGAGTAAACAAATAAAACAACAGAATTCCTACAGTGCAGAAGGAAACCATCGAGTCTGCATCGACCCTGAAAGAGCACCCTACCTAGGCCCACTCCCCATAACCCCATCTAACCTGTACATATTTGGATACTGAGGGGCAATTTAGCATGGCCAATTCACCTAACCTGCACATCTTTGGACTGCGGGAGGAAACCGGAGCACCCGGAAAACACCCACGCAGACACAGGCAGAATGTGCAGACTCTGCACAGACAGTGACCCAAGCCAGGAATCGAACCTGGTACCCTGGAGCTGTGAATTAACAATGCTAACCAGTGTGCTACCGTGCCACCCAATCTTTCGACTGTGGGAGGAAATCGGAGCACCCGGAGGAAACCCAGGCAAGCACGGGGAGAACGTCTGTGGAGCTTGCACGTTCACCCAAGAGCAGAATTGAACCCGGATGTCTAGCGCTGTGAGGCTGCAGTGCCACCGTGCCACCCCAAATACCCAATTGTTTGCTTCAATAATAGTGAACTGAAAGTACATCATTTTGCATTTGTAAATATACTAGTTTCCTCAAGGTGAGAATGAAAATTTTAAAAGTTGTGCTTAAAACCTCTCAATTCACTACCATCAAATTTTCAAACATTTTTGATTATTTCCCAGCTTTCAAGGTTACAACATAAGCAGTGGGAATGAAATTTTCCTATTTTGCAAATTCTTCATTGCTGTCTGTGAATTTACAGGATGAGTAATTCTCACGTCAACCTTTATAATGGCGAGAGCAAATGGAAAGCTGCCATTTTGTAATTACATTCTCCCCAGTGGAGGCACTGCAGTGCTACCAGTGGAAGGAGGGTGCAATTACAGCATGAGAAATTTATGTAGGCAATTTGCATTAAAAATGTGGAAATAGCCACCTACAATAAAAATAGTGGCAGAATATATGACTTCAAAAATGACAGTGACATATACTTGTTGCTCTGGTAAAATTATACCCTAACCTCATATTGGTACATACAATGCCATGGAAGATCAACTGGTCAACTTTAAAATTACCTCTAAGGACAATTAACATTTTTCATACTGTGCTCTTAACTTAACTTGTCAAACGAACTGAAGGACAAGTGAAACTGCAGGTAAAAGATCCAAGATCTTGATCTCCAAGAAACGACCCCCCGACCCCCTGAAATGAATCATGCCAAACTCCAGGATATTAATCAAACCCTAAAGCCCACATTATTCATTTGGACCACCTGCATTGTCTAGATACACCCATAATCCCATCAATACATTAGACTAAAAGGGTCTTTGATATTTCAGTTTGTCTATTCTTATCAACCTAATGTTCAATCCCAGCCAGAAAGCAATATATTTTAATTTTTTTAATAATACATTGGCAGGCTGGGGGAATGGGCTGGCCTTTTTGTTGATACATTTAAAACAGTTCTGAGGGAGGTCTTGTGGCACAGTGGGTAGTGCTAGGAATTCTGGGTTCCAATTCCCAATCCAGGTTTTGATGCCACAGAAGATGCATTCATAACATGAAAAACAGGTTGATTATCAACCTGCAAATCCTTCCAATATGCCCATGGAAGGCAGTAAGAGCAAGAGTCTTCTGGTCCACCATGCTCGAGTGTCGCCCTTCAAGCTACAGCTTCTAGCGACAAGCAAATGAGCCATTAGAAAAAACAGCTACAGAAACAGATGCGCACATAGGCTTCATCCATCTCTGGCTGCAGGAAGAGAATCAAGAAGAAAACAGTTCTGTGGCTCCGAATGGAGACCAGGGAGAGTGAAGGAAGTGAACACAAGAAAGAGTGCTCATGAGAAAGACATTAAGAAAATTTACCTTGATTTTAAAACTGTGAAGTTAAAAATCCATTTTGAAAGCTTAAATATAAACAATCATAAATGAGATTGTTCTGACATTACAAATCGCAATGATATATGGAGACCTGTTCCGATGATGGCTAAGAGTCAATCAAATGCCCTGAACTAGACGTAAAGAGAGGGACCAGAGCAGCTTTGCCAACACACAAGTAGATATTTTGCACAAATTCAAATTACATACTTGGTGCATATGAAGTGGCAATCTACTAATTAACAATGCAAACCAATAATTCTACAAAATAGAATTGTATTTTAATATCTGTGAAAACATTACTGTATAGAAGATGCTGCAATATAGTACAAGTAAATTATATATTCATATTTGTTTTCTTTGAAGGGCTCTGACAGATTGCAATGTTACTTAAATGCTGCACATGTAATTTCCTTACTGCTTATTATGTTGACAATCATCACTATTAAACTTTATAATTTCAAAGCTGATTTAAAAAAAATAGGGCTGAACTACAGTACTAGTATGGCAACCCTGCAGATAGCAAGAGCTATGTCTACCTGGCTGTATAAAAGTCCACATGAATTTAGTAGAGAAGACATTACGACTAAATTCTGTCTAAGATTTTTCTTGGCATTGGCTTTTTAAATTACGTTACCCTGATATACAGGAAGCCAAAAAAATCAGCTTTGCGCACAAAGGATATCCCAGCTCATTTCATACTGAGTATTGCTTAAATGGTGGTCATCACAGAACAGGTGCCCGAGGAAGGAACCAAGCCTTCAATTTAATTCAAACACAGGCATCTTATTTTTTCAAATATATTTTTGATTGGCAGCACTTTCTGAAATAATTAATTCCTAATTTGACTAGGCGTGGTCACTTTTTTTAAACAGTGAATTATGAGCATTTTCTAAAATCAGCATGTGCCTTTGGAGCCTTTGAAGGGAGGTTGTAGTTCAGGTCCACAGCGAGAAGAGGAAAAGAGCCACAGTTGACTTGCATCATAGATTACCACAGCAGTTACAAACTATTTATTGGCTCTGATTTTGTGGTCAGTGAAATGATGGTGCTTGCCGATGACCTTGAAGAAAGCAGCCCATAAAGATCTAGCAATCTCAATGGCATTGATTTTCCGTTTCTCGACATAAGTTTGAGACCAATTCAAGGGGATCTCCAGGTGGCCTGCAAGTGATGCCATAAAACAGGTGAGGTAACCAATCACCGACAGCAAACCAGAAAGTAAATTGCACTTATTAACCTTCAATTTTTATGAAATTATTACAGAATGAAATAAATGATTAGGACACATTTGGGATTGAGACAGAAACTTAAATATCAAAAACAGACTTTTAACATTTTACCAATGTGGATTATCGTAAAGGGAAAAAGTGACATGACACAAATAAAATTCGTTTTTTGGGACCAGAAAGCTTTTTCAGTTGTAATTCTGAACTTAGTGTGCCACTAAAAACCTTGTCCACAATATTTTCAAGGGTTTGTACAATAAAACCAATAGAAAAAGGATACATTTTCATCAGTTCAGTAATTTCTAATTGGCTGCAGTCAGCAGGACTTCAACAACATTCTCTGCAGACTCCAGAAGTTGCTGCCAGTTTCATACAGAACAAAAGAACTAGGAGCAGGAATAGTCTCCTCCAGCCTATTCCGCCATTGAATAAGATCATGACGGATCAGACTGTGGCCTCAACTCCTTTCCTGTCTTCCTCTAATAACCCACGCCTCTTCTGTCGATCAAAAATCTGTCTAACTGAGCCTTAACTATATTCAACGACCCAGCCTCCACTGCTCTCTGGGTTAGAGAATTCTACAGAATGGGGTCCGTTCCATTGTCAACACTACCGCAAAATCCAACATGTTTTTTTTTACAGGGGTCAGGAGGTAAGAGTTTCAATTTCAATATTTTTTTAAAATTTAGAGTGCCCAATTCATTTTTTCCAATTAAGGGGCAACTTAGCGTGGCCAATTCACCTATCCTGCACATCTTTGGATTGTGGGGGCGAAACCCAAGCAAACACGGGGAAATGTGCCAACTCCACACGGACAGTGACCCAGGGCCGGGATCGAACCCAAGGCCTTGGCGCCATGAGGCAGCAATGCTAACCACTGCTCCACCATGCTGCCTTTCAATTTCAATATCAGTGCTGAAAGAGTAGAGCAATATCTAGTATAAACTCATTATTACCGATGAAAAAAATGAATAAGCAAAAACATACATACTTGTAGAAGGCAGCCATCATGAATATGAGAATTCTGATAGATGTCACTGTTTTGGACTTTATGCAGGCAAAAACGAATACAATGGCATTCTGAATGAGTTGGCGGAGGATGGGGCCAGGCTAGCAGAGTGAAAGTGAAGTCAAGTCTTGAGGTGACAAAAGGAGTGGATTACTGTTTCAGCAAGAGAGAAAAGTTGAGAAGGGTAGAGAAAGGGCCTGAATGAATGAGATCATAAGGGTGGAAGAGAGTGGTCAAATAAAATTTGAAAGGAAAGAGAAATTTGATTCAAGCTGAAAAACTGATAGCAACATTCTGCAACTCTCGAAGGTTGAGGTGGCAACTAAAGAGGTTTGAGGACTCAAGTTAGACGCATGCATTGATAGGAGACAACGGGTTTGGTTTTAGAAAGAAAGCTTATAAAAATTCTGGCTCATTCAGGATTTAACGTGGCAGGGCAAGGACTTCAGCAGCAGACATGTTTGACAGAAAAGCCGAAAAAGCAAAGCTGGATGTTCTCCACCTGAAAGCGAAAGCTGGTCTTATATTTCGGAATTATACTCGAGCGTTAATAAATTAAAATACTCCTGCAGGATTTAAAGCTGATTAGTTTTGAATATTGTTTAACTGGTGGCTTATAAACTAGACAAGCACTTTCACAAAAATGAATTCCTCTTTAACAAATGTAAACAGAATGAATGGAAGTGTCCATATCATTCAGATGAATTGGTGAGGATAATCTGCACAATTGCTACATGTTGAATATCACTGATGCTGTGAGGTTTTCCTCACCAATAACATACAAATGCAAAAACATACATATTTTGAATGTGAAGGGTTCAATAAGTGAGCTCAAAAATGAAACGGCTGCAGGCATTATAGAGCTAGCCAGAGAATGTAATTTAAAACTTGAAAAAGGAGGCAACAAACTTGTTGATTTATGTAGATCAAGTACTTGAAAGGGAAATGGCTGGATAACTTCATCAAAATAATCAACTACCTCTGGGTAGAAGTAGCTGAACGTAAAATCATGAAGTACTGTTTCCACACACAGAATATAAAAATTTGGAACTCTTTCCCCAAAAAGGTTGGCACATTGGAGCTTTCAAGACAGAGATACTTTGGCAAAGATCAATTTGATTTTTGTAAACAATGTGGATGATAAAAAGCTTGATAGAGAGGAGTATACAATTAATAGATATATATTCCCTTTGTAGATTCTGAAAAAGCTTTCAATCGCGTTAACTGGACCAGCCGAATGGAGCTACTAAAGAATACTGATAAGGATGGGGGGAAATAGATTCCAGATACAGGTTTTGTAAATGGGACAAACAGGAAGTGCGTTCATTTAGCAGGCACAGTCAGTAGTGATTGGAAGAGGGTAGTGCTCGCCTCCTGCGTTGTCCAATGTTTAGGCAGAAGCAATTGCAAGAGAAATGCTTATTCAGATGGAGGAAGGATTGAAGTTGAAAGTCAACTTTTTAAAGTGGTCAGATTTTCTTATGACAAAACCTTGGTAGTAAGTGCCACGATTAGAATATAATTATTGGTAGATAGCTTGAATGATCGAGCAATTTAATATGGAATAAAGATCAGTGTGGGCAAGAATAAAGTCCGAAGATTTTTTGAAATGCAAGTGAAATAGTGAGCATTTTAATAAGCAAGGAACTGTTGGATCTAGTGAGACAATTTAGATATCTGGCAAGTATAAATGAGTGTAGGTGGCAGATATGCTAATATGGCAAAAGCTGGGATTACAAAAGGAAATGCTACATTTCATAAATTTGATCTGCTGTGTGATATGCTGAGCAAAGAAATCAGGTTTCTACAGAGTGGATAGAAAAGTAAATGGAGGTGGTAATATAAGAAGATGGCACAAGAAAATCAAAGGTTGGTTGATGATATCAGATAAAAGACGTGCTGGCAAAGAATACGACTTTGAAAGGTGTGCCAGGTCAGCTGGAAAGAAGATGATCAAGACAGAGGAGGGGGAAAAAAAGGATGTCGCTGGGTCACCTGAAGAATGGGCCAATTGAAGATAAGACTGCTAATAAAACAGATTCTATGAAAATGAGCAATTTGCTTGAATTCTATTATCCTAATATTTTATCTACTTCAGCATTAAGATAGCAGTTACATACTAACATATCTAGCTTTGTGGCTTAAATAGCATCCTTCAAACTGTCTAGTAGTTTGTTTCCTCTTGTTTTATTTATGATAAAACTCCGAACATTTTTCATCTGCGGGATAAAAGCGCTTGACATGCACAATGGTCACTTTGAAAATATCAATGCGATGAAAATTTTATGATTTAAAATTTTGAAAAAATGTGGGCCAAAAGCCATCCTATAGAAGAACAATCAAACTTTTTACATCTGTCATCTAGGAAATCCTATCATTTTCAGGAAGTCAAATAACAAACTATCCAGTTTTACAAACATTGACATAAGAATTAGCGAGAACACATCAATGCCCTCAAAACAATTTCAAAACATGTCAATTTAGAGATGTTAGGGTATTAGTTTAATGGAATGGTTAATCGTTATTTTTAAATAAATGAACACCATAATCCATGACGAGCATTCCTGAATGCAACAGCTTAAAGGGCTCTAAAAGGTTGCATTTCCGACTCAAAAATTACTACTAGCTCATCAATGCATCAAATAAATGTTGGCACCTTAATTGTGCCTTTATAACATTGTTAATGGTTTGTTAATTTACCTCCTACACTGTTATTATACTTCAAATGATTTAATGACTGCCAGGGGAGTATGCAACATATGCATGAATGTTATCCTTCAGCATTATATTCAGTTTAAGTCATACATGTGGCTCTATTATGTTCAGATTGGGCTGAACAGTTTTAGAAATTTAAAAAATGTGTTAATTTTTTTAAATGTTGTTGCTAATTCAGCAAGTCTACAAAATAAGATCAAGATCTTGTCAATTCTGGAGCACAGATAAATATGCTGTGCATTGCAGACTAAACTTACCATGACTTACTATAATTTGGATCTACTAGCTATGCTAATGATGAGTTCTGGCAGCTCTTTGCTGGGGTGCTATATAAGATGCTTTGCAGTAATGTCGTATCGCACTCCAGGGAAGAAAAGCTGGCAGGATACCTTGGCCAGTAGCAAATGTGTCTTCTGTTGGCTCATTATGGTGAATTCTTGGGAAAGTCATGCAGCCATCTTCCCAGCAGCAAGGACATAATTAATCAGGGTGAAGAGAAAGGTACATGGAGGGGTGAGGGAGGAGGTAGGAATAAAACAAAACCAAAATCACTGCAACGCAAGATCCATACAACACTACTGGCTTTGCTCAAGAGCAAAATACATTAGTATGTGAAAAACTGTAGCTTCCATTAAAGCAGTTAATAGGGTATCTGTAGTACCAATATTAATTGATTACAAATTAAAGTCACATTTCAAAGTTTATTTTTTGCACAGATGCATCTAAATATGAGGGTGTTCTTTCTAACTCTACTGAAAGTAAGGGCATTCTGTCAGTGCACTCACAATACTAATCTTATAATTAGCAGCTTAATTAGGTAATTATGGCTTTGCAGGGGATGCCGAAATGAAAAATTACAACATTGTATCACGGTCACCTATTTATATAGCAGTTATTGTATTTTCATGTCAATGCAGAGGAACCAAAAATGACTTTTTATGGTGCTTTCTCAATTTGTCAACTGAATACCACAATTGGTTTAATTTAATTTAAAACTCTACATAAAATATATATTCTACAAACAAACACGCTTGAGTTATAATCTTTCAGAAGTCTCTTCCTCCACGAGTACCCTAATTAGTTTCTTATAAAGTCAAGATTAATTGTATATTAATTGTGCATTCACAGAATTCCAGCAGTGCAGAAGGAGGCCATTCGGCCCATCGATTCTGCACCTTTGAAAAGAGCAGCCCACGCCTCTACCTCTTCCCCGTGATCCAGTAACCCTACCCAAAATTTCTGAACACGAAGGGGCAATTTAGCATGGCCAATCCTCCTAGCCTGCACATCTTTGGACTGTGGGAGAAAACCCACACAGACATGGGGAGAAAGTGTAAACTCCATAGACAGTCATCAGAGGCTGAAATTGACTCTGAGTTCCTGGCGCTGAGGCAGCAGTGCTTACCACTGTGCCAAATTCAAATGTACAGAGCATGGGAAGAAAATCTAAACACATTTTAATTAAACTATTTTTAATACTCTTGAATGTCAGGGATACTAATACAGAAAGATAAAAATTGTATTTGTGCAACACCTTTTATCACCTCAGAATACTCTAATGTACAGTCACTATCATAGAATTGAGAAACACAGCAGCCAATTTACACTCAGTCCCATAGCTATGAGATAAATGGCCTGATAATCTCTTTCAATAATGTTGATTAGGGGATAAACGTTGGCCAGAATTCAGAACTCTGCTGCATTTCTTTGAATACTGGCAAACAGTATTTTACATCATCCAAGTGGGCAGATGGAACCTTAGTTTAACACCTCAACCAAGGAGCAGATTTATATTTCCAAAAAGGGCAGTCAGAACAAAAGAACGTAAGAAACTGAGGACTAAGAGAAAACTCAGCAAATTATTCCAAAAAACTGTCAAACTGGGGTCGAAAAAAAAGTAATTGAACTTTATATTTATAATGGAAACATTCTATATTTGGAGGTTTTTGAACACTTTTGTACTGCTGCCAGGTGCTCACAACCAATTCAACATAAGCATAATGAATAAAAGGGTTAATTTCATAATATTTATGCTGAAATAGGTACAGCTTAGTCAGCTCTAAACTCCATTCTAAGATAAAGTACACTCCAGCAAATCAAATAAAGCAAACACAAATGGTGCATTTCAAATGCCTATTTCAGCATTCAAAATTTCCCTTCCGTCAAATAGGGGAACAGCGCAGATCTGCTCCGCATCTTCCTTGTTCATAAGGTGGTCAGGAACCGAGCTCAGTAAGAAATCTAAACTTGAATTTCACTATTCCATCATGCCAGGTGCAGTGAAACACTGTCCCAACATTCTCGTTTTGGCACAAATTATGCTTTCCAAACAACTGCTAGTCTGTCAGTTCCCAATAAGGAACCCCATTCAATTAAATAACTCTTTGATTGCGGTTTAGACTCAGGTATGTTGTCTGTTTAAGCTTATTACTCAGATGCAAATTACATTAATTATTACAGTTACACAAGTTCATACTACTGGGTTTCCTGCAAACCCACGGTGATCAGGCTTGGCTTCTGTAGGCTCGACCTCCGACAGTCCTCCAGCTTAATCCAAAAGGTCTGCAACTCATTCTAATGTCATCTCCTTAATGAGAGTCCTCACACATGATGCTCTAAATGTGCATTGAAGTCAGGTTCTTTTAGTCTCGTACGATGATGGTTTGCACCATGGTGGTCAACAGTGTGTTGAGCATCACCTGTTGTGGCTTGCAGCAGTTGTTACAGATTAAGTCAGCAGGTGCAGAAGGTGCAGGATTCACTGGCCACTGTTTTCTTTGGGCCCTCTCCTCAGACAGCTCAGCTTTTCATTTCTGTCCATCTTTCCCAATGCCCTTCCAAACAGTCAGTCTTCAGAGGTCACGGCCTCTGGAGGTCAGCGACTGTCCAAGTTGTCAGTGTGAATTTACGCCATCTTAATTTCTTGCTTGCAAGTGTGCTTGAATTGAGGTATGGATGCCCAGGAGGTAATGGCCCAGTAGCCAGTTCACCCTGCAGAACGTTTTGGGGTATACATTTAATGAATGTGACTGAATCAACGCAGGCATTATTTGGCTCAGCAGTGAGTATGTGCTGATGGACTTATCACACTCCAGAACCTCGTGAGTCAGTGAGCTTGGGATGCCAAGGACATGGCTGAGATGGCGAAGGTGGTAAGTCTAGAGTCTTTTCTTCTGCCTCATTTGTCATCCAGGTCCCACCATGGCAGAAGACTGCATGGAGGACGCAGGCGAGGTAAAATTACAGTTTGTTATTGTTCCACATTTTCTTACTCAGCTTGGACTAACAGTTTTTCCTTTTTCAATGCATCTATTGATTTCAGCATCAAGTGACAGATTGATGGTGACTGCGAAGCCGAGGTATGTGAAGCCATCTACAACCTCCAGAGTCACATTGACAATGCTAATAGATGATGGTATAGCAACATACTGGTCCATGCCATTGACCTTCCTGATGCGGATAGTCAAATCGACCTCTTTCCAAGTGACAAAACGACCTCTTTCCAAGTGTGTGAGAAACTGTCCACATGCTGCGGAAGGTGTCCCCTCAGAATGCATTGTTTGTGCTGTATCAACAACATAAAACAACTGTCTCAAGAGAACTTGGTGCATCTTTGTCTTAGGCCTCAGGTTAGCAAGGCTGAACAGGTTTGTCAATTCTAGTGTGTAATTGGGCACCCAATGTAGATGGACTGAAGGCCTGAGAACACAACAATGGGAAGATGCCCAAGTGTGTCGGTGCCAGATTACAATCCTGTTTGACACCACTGTGGACTACAAAGAATTCTGACGCTGCTACGTCATAGCTGACCTTACCCATGTTGTCATTGAAAGAGATCACATTGAGCAGCACTAAAGTGAGGATCCTTTTCACCAAACCACCAAATGACAACATAATGATGGACTCAGCCATTTGACTGTTAATCACTTTAAAGTGATGTCTCTTGTGGCAAACCAAAAGGACAGGAGATGCCTTGGGCATCTCAAATAAATAACGACTCTGGCTGTAAAGAAACTACAGTATTCCAACACAAATCATTATCGGACGGTACACAAAGTGGTCAACTTTGATGCCGCACAAAGCAAATTCTATCATTCCTGCCATCATCGAAGGATAAAACGGATAGCAAATTCTGGCGTCTGCACACATGCAGTTAAATGTGGAAAAATCTCCAAGTTGTTGCCTGTGATACCTTGCTCCTTTACAGGCTGTGCTTATGCCATCTTATCTGAGAATCTGCATTTGACTGCAATGCTGTCAACCAGGGGCTGGTTTAGCTTAATGGGTTAGACAGCTGGTTTGTGATGCAGAACAAGGCCAGCAACGCGATTCAATTCCCGTGCCAGCCTACTCGAACAGGCGCCAGACTGTGGCAACTAGGGGCTTTTCACAGCAACTTCATACTTGTGACAATAAAAAATATTTTTACCGCATCAAAGAAAATGTTAGCATTTGTAGTCAGAAGTGAGGACATTTTAAGGCCCAAGAACTACTTATGAACAGCCTTTCCAGCCCTGAAAAAAGTGCAAAGTCTCATTTCCTAAGAAAATTAATGTTGCCGATTTTTTTAAACATTTAAAGTAAAACATTTATATTTTTCTCTTAGGTCTCTGTCTTAATCCTATGTGAATGTCCTAATCCCTTCTTTGCTCTCTGCACAATGATTTAAACATAATTTATATTTCTTATTTTATGATAAGAATCTGCTCACAGATGACACAAATTCTCAGTGAAATGCTTCACACTGCATCAGACATCCAAGTCCTAGAAATCACTCCTGACAAAGCATTGAAAAAGTCTTTGAGCAACTGTATATGAGGTAGATGACAAAAAATCATGCTTCACCACCCACAGGAAAACCCAGGCATTCATATAAATTTCCTCTCGGTGGAGTGCAAGGAATATCCTACACTTCAGTTGAGGAAGGCAGCAGCAACTTATTCCACACAATGTCTTTCCAACTAGCCATTAGGAAAATGTGTCTGAGGACTCGTCAGTCAATTCTTCACAATCATTGCAGAGAAACACCTGGTCTTGCAAAATAGCCCAACAGATTGAAGTGCAAACCTAAGTCTTACAAATTAATTGATATACCATTAGAACAACAGTTTTCCTCATTAGCCCCTTGAATGATCAAGCTTTTCACCATGCGAAGATTTAAAAACAGCGGGAGCAGAGAGTCAGAGCGGAGATTTAACAAGAGGGGAGCTGAGACCCTCTGAGCAGCGGGCTGAGTTTGAGAAACACCCCAGGAGTGATGTCCTAGGAAAACAGTAAGTTCATTGGCTGGTAAGTAACTGTTAATTTGCATGCCCTATTTAAATTGCTTTCAGATTAAAGGTAAAATGAGAAATATTTTACAGATTAAAAAGATTAAAACTAGCTGGAAATCTGTTTTAAAACAAATTCAATCTAATTAAATAAAATAGAGATGCATGGCCAGGTGAAGATTGTTCCTGCATGATGTGGCAGCTGGTGGGCACCAATGTCTTCCCAAAGACCACATCTGTTGTAAGTGTTGGTTGCTTGAGGAACACCGGCTCAGAGCTGATGAGCTGGATTCTGAGCTTCGGATGCAGCAACACATCAGGGAAGGAGATAGGTCCGACACTGTTTCAGGAGGCATGCACACCCCTTAGACTAACTTGGATTCAGCCAGTGATCAGGGACATGAGGTGTGGCTGCGAGTGAGGCAGGTAACGGGATCCAGGAGGTAGGGTTGGAAGAGACTCAGCCCTTGACCTTGTCCAACAGGTTAGAGATTCTTGCTCCATGTCTTGACAGGAGTGGGGACTGCAGGGAGAATTAGCAAATTGCCCATAGCACAGTGGTACAGGCAGCCATTCAAGTGGGCGGTAAAGAAAGTTGCAGTTGCAGATAGTATAGTTAGGGCATAGGCACTGTTTTCTGTAACCAGGATTCAGCTGCCTGCCTGGTGCATGGGTTTGGGAATCTCATCTGGGCTGCAGAGAAACCTGGAGTGGAAAGGTAAAGATCCAGTTGTCGTGGTCCACATAGGTATCATTGACATAGGTATAAGAAGAATAGGGGTTATGCTGAAGAAATAGAACATAGAACAGTACAGCACAGAACAGGCCCTTCGGCCCTCGATGTTGTGCCGAGCAATGATCACCCTACTCAAACCCACGTATCCACCCTATACCCGTAACCCAACAACTCCCCCCAACCTTACTTTTTAGGACACTACGGGCAATTTAGCCTGGCCAATCCACCTAACCCGCACATCTTTGGACTGTGGGAGGAAACCGGAGCACCCGGAGGAAACCCACGCACACACGGGGAGGACGTGCAGACTCCGCACAGACAGTGACCCAGCCGGGAACCGAACCTGGGACCCTGGAGCTGTGAAGCATTTATGCTAACCACCATGCTACCCTATGAGCAGCAAGGGGGTAAATTAAAAAGCAGAACCAAAAAGGTAATAATCTCTGGATTAATATCGGAGCCACGGGCTAATTGGCACAGGGTTAATAAGATTAAAGAGGTAGGGGCGGCATGTGGTGCAGTGGTTAGCACTGGGACTGCGGCGCTGAGTTTGAACTGCGTCCCTGGGTCACTGTCGGCGTGGAGTTTGCACTTTCTCCCCATGTTTGCGTGGGTTTCACCCCCACAACCAAAAATGTGCAGGTTAGGTGGATTGGCCACGCTAAATTGCCCCTTAATTGGCAAAAAAAATAATTGGGTATTCTAAATTTTTTTTTTAAAAGATTAAAGGAGTAAATGCGTGACTCAAAGTTTGGTGTGGGAGAAATAGGTTTGAATTCATGGGACATTGGCACCAATAATGGGGAAGGAGAGAGCCGTCCCACCTGGATGGTCAACGCAGGACTGAGGGTGTTGTACCCAAATGTGCACTGTATACAAAACAAGCTAAATTAGCTTGTTACACACATTGAAATTGGTGGGTACGATGTTGTGGGCAACACAGATGTGGCTGCAAGGGGATCGGGGTTGGGATCAAAATATCCAAGGATATGTGTCCTATCGAAAGTACAGACAGATGGACAGGGGTTGCATTGTTAGTAAGAAATTAATTTAAATAGATAGCAAGAAGCAAAACAAGGTTGGAAGGCGAAGAATTGAGGAATCACAAAGGAAAGAAGACTCTGATGGGAGTTATGTTCAGGACCTCCAGCAGTAGTCAGGATGTGGGACAGAAAATAAATCAGGAGATAGAAAAGACATACAAGAAAGGCAATATAATAATCATGGGGGACCTCAATATACAGGTGGACTGGGAAAATCAGATTGGTAGTAGATCCCAAGAAAAGGAACTTGTGGAATGTCTACGAGATGGGTTTTCTTTTGGAGCAGCTTCTGGTAGAGCCCACTAGGGAGCAAGCAATTCTGGATTTGGTGATGTGCAATGAGGCAACTTGATTAGGGAACTTAAGGTGAAGGAACCCTTAGGGGGCAGTGACCACAATATGATAGAATTCACCCTGCAGTTTGAGGGGGAGAAGCTGGAATCAGAAGTTTTACAATTGAACGACAAACACATGAGGGAGGAGCTGGCCAGAATTCATTGGAAGGGGAGCTGAGCAGGGAATTGAACAGCAATGGTAGGGGTTACTCGGGAGGCACAACAGAAATTTATCCCGAGGAGGAAGAAAGATAGAATATATAGTCTTTTATTAGTGTCACAACTGGGTTACATTAAGACTGCAATGAAGTTACTATGAAAATCCCCTAGTTGACAAATTCCAGCGCCTGTTCGGGTACACTGAGGGAGAATTCAGAATGTCCAATTCACCTAACAAGCATGTCTTTCGGGACTTGTGGGAGGAAACTGGAGCACCTGGAGGAAACCCATCCAGACACGGGAGAACATGCAGACTTCGCATAGACAGTGTCCTAAACTGGGAATCGAACCTGGGTCCCTGGTCCTGTGAAGCCACAATGCTAACCACTGTGCTGTTGTGCCACCCTATGCTAAGGAGACGTCAAGACAACCATGGCTGACGAAGGAAGTCAAGGACAGCATAAAAACAAAGGAAAAAGCATACAATGTGGTGAGGATTATCATAGATAATAGAAACCCTACAGTGCAGGAGGCCATTCAGCCCATCGAGTCTGTACCGACCCCCTGAAAGAACACCCTAACCTCGGCCCAGTCCCCCTTCCTATCCCTGTAACCCCACCGAGGGAAAATTTAGCATATCCAAACCACCAAACTTTCACATCTTTTGACAGTGGAAGGTAACCGGAGCACCCGGAGAAAACCCACGCAGGCACGGGAAGTGCAAACTCCACTTGGTCAGTTGCCCGAAAACGGAATCAAACCAAAGTCCCCGGCACTGTGAGGCAGCAGTGCTAACTACTGTGCCACTAGGCCGCACAAGCCAGAGGATTGGGAAGCCTTTAAAAGCAAACGGAGGACAACTAGAAAAGCAATTCAGGGTGAGAAGATGAAATAGGACTGTAAGCTGGCTAGTAATATAAAAGACGATTGCAAGAGTTTTTTTCGATATATAAAAGGAAAGAGAGGCAAGAATGGACACTGGACCAAAGGAAAATTAGGCTGGAGAAGTGGTAAAAGGGAAAAAAGAAAAGGCAGGGGAATGGAAAACACCAGTGGCATACCAGAACTTCAAGAGAGTCAGGGGGCAGATCTGAGTGAAGTGGCCATCACCAAGAAGGTTCTGGGGAAACTGAAAGGTCTGAAGGTGGATAAATCACACGGACCAATGGACTACACTCGAGGATTCTGAAAGAGATAGCAGAGGAGATTACGAAGGCATTGGTGGTGATCTTTCACGATTCACTGGAGGCAGAGGATTGGAAAATGGCTAATGTAACACTCCTGTTTAAGGGAGGGAGTCAGAAGACAGGGAATTATAGCTGCCATCCTGAAAAAGACCCCTTTTTCCCCAGCGGTTGGCCTGACTTCGGTTGTCGGTAAGATTTTACAGTATTATGAAGGATGAGATTGCAGAGTTCTGGAAGAGCAAGATAAAATAAGACTAGGTTAGCACAAATTCGTCAAGGGATGTCATGCCTGACAAATCTGTTAGAATTCTTTGAGGAGGCAACAAGGAAGTTAGACAAAGGAGAAACAGTGGATGTGATCTACTTGGATTTCTAGAAGGCCTTTGATATGGTGGTGTACAGGAGGATGCGAAAGAAGATAAGAGCCCATGGTGTTAGGGGTAGGTTGCTGGCATGGCTAGAGGATTGGCTGACCGGCAGAAGGTGGAAAGTGGGGATAAAGGGGTCTGTTTCAGGATGGCAGTTGGTGACTAGTGGTGCTCTGCAGGGGTCAGTGTTGGGACCACAGCTATTCACGATATATATTAATGTTCTGGAAGAAGAAACTTGAGGGCATTGTTGGGGATAGGGGGTGCTGCAGAAGGACCTGGACGGGTAAGAGAGTGGGCAAAGAAGTGGCAGATGGAATATAACGTGGAAAAGTCTTTGGTAGGAAGAATAGAGGCATAGACTATTTCCTAAATGGGAAAAGGCTTCGGAAATCAGAAGCACTAAGGGACTAAGGAGTCCTAGTTCAGGATTCGCTTACAGTTAACATGCAGGTTCAGTTGGCAGTTAGGAAGGCAAATGCAATGTTAGCATTCATGTCGAGAGGGCTAGAATACAAGACCAGGGACGTACTGTTGAGGCTGTATAAAGCTCTGGTCAGACCCCATTTGGAATATTGTGAGCAATTTTGGGCCCCGTATCTTAAGGATAGATGTGCTGCCCTTGGAGAGGGTCCAGAGGTGGTTCACAGGAATTGATCCCCGTTTTGCCTCAGGCGACTGGCTGTGTGAAGTTTGTACTTTCTCCCTGTATCTGCATGGGTTTCTTCCCACAGTCCAAAGAAGGTGGATTGGCCATGCTAAAATGCCCCTTAGTGTCCAACGGGTTAGGTGGGGTTACTGGGTTAAGGGGATAGGGTGGGGGAGTCGGCTTAAGTAGGATGCTCTTTCCAAGGGCCAGTGCAGACTCGATAGGCTCCTTCTGCACTTTAGGGATTACATGATTCTATGAATGAAGGACTTGTCATATGAGGAGTGGTTGAGGATTCTGGGTCTATACTCGATGGAATTTAAGGATATGAGGGGATCTCATTGAAACTTACAGAATACAGAGAAGTCCAGATAGAGTGAACATGGAGAGGATGTTTCCACTAGTAGGAGAAACTAGAACTCGAGGTCACAGCCTCAGACTGAAGGGACAATCCTTTAAAACAGAGATGAGAAGGAATGTCTTCAGGTGGTGAATTTGTGGAACTCTTTGCTGCAGGAGGCTGTGGAGTGTCTTTTTAAGACAGATAGATAGGTTCTTGATTAATAAGGAGATCAGAAGACAGGAGAATGGGGATGAGAAACATAAGCTATAATTGAATGGCGATGAGTCGAGTGCCTAATTCTGCTCCCATGCCTTATGGTCTTATGCCATAATGTGCCTATTTTTGCTGAACAATCAAGAGAATGATACCCTCTAATGTGGTACAATTGCATGCACATCCCAAGAATTGCTTAACCATAAGAATCCGAGTATGAGCAGAAAATCTACAGAAGGACAATGGTGATGTGTTTTACTGTCCAGCTTTCACCATCAGCAGTGAACATTTGTGCCCACCCCACTCAGCCTTTCAGCATAACTCATATCATTCTAGTCCAGGCATCCGCAACCTCAAAAAATTGATTCTGCCCAAATCAAGTGATTTTCACCACACCATCCTAAAGATCCACTAACTCAGCACAGATTGGGAATTAAACCAAGGATTCTACACAACTCTTCTGTAAGAGTTCTTCTGGAAAAATGCAAAACATCATAAAAACTGGGATATGAAAGTCCCAAAATAGCTCAATTCTGAATGTTATAAAGTTGGACATGCTAATGTATGGAAAATGTTTTGAATTCAAGGAAAATGGTAGTCTAAATTGCATGGAGTAGAAACAAACGCATGGTGAAATTTCCTCAGCTTGCCCAAGATTGTGCCATAACTTGAATTTTAAAAATCATCCTCCTCATACATAATCTTCCCATTTTCCCCTTGTCACTTTAATATTACGATTAGCACGCTCCAAGCATAAAATTGAACACACCTACAGACACTTTACTTTTTACTGTTGGGTGACTGGGGGAGGGGGGCAGTTAGTGTGGCAGAGGGCTTCAAACTCAGGTTTTAGCTGATAAAGGTGTGCCATTCCGTGTACTATTGCTATACTTTGATAAAAAGCAAATTACTACGGATGCTGGAATCTGACGTTGTCAAAGCAGAGGTTTTGATAAAGAGTCATTCAGACTAAAAACATTAATTCTGTTCTCTCTCCACAGATGCTGTCAGACCTGCTGACATTTGATTGCTGTATTTTGATCTGAAGATATCTTTGAATTTTCTGCAACCACATTAACTTTTATACTTCTAAGTATTGAAATATTTAAATTATGGCCAACTCCATGAATGAAGAAACTAGTCACATTGGCTGACCCAGAAAAGGAACACTCAAAAGAAGCAATCCCATCCTTTTCAGTATGCTACAGAAATTGCCAGACAGCGAAGTCATCATCTGGTTAATTAGGCCCATGATAAAGAAGGAGGTTAATAAGTAGCATCAAAGCTTCAGAAAGAAGCTTCAGAAATGCCCATCTGTGGACAGATAGCAAAAAGCTTGGAGGTCAGTTTCAAAGGAGGAGCTTAAAGTGGCGTCAATGAACAGAGTTGGAGATTGGGAAAGAATTCAGGACTATGCATCTGACAGTTAAATAAAACTTCCATGTGAAAGAAATGTTCATTTCCTGTAAAAGACTGTAACAGATAGACTTGAACTGCACAACAAGCGACATCAAACACTATATAAAATGTTTTCAAAAAAGGTGGACAAGAAAAGCCCAGAATTCCATTCAATTACAAATTGTGGGGCACAATAAGATTGTTCACAACTGATTTTCCAAAATTCCCTAGATTCTAGAATGGTCCCAGAGGATCAAGGTTAGCAAATGTAATGCCACTATTCAAGAAAGGAAGGCGAGAGAGAGAAACAGGCAACTGAAGGCCACCGAGTCATCAGGAAAATGCTGGAATCTATTATTAAAGAAGTCTTATGCATTTAAAACATCATGGTGTGATCTTGGGTCTTTTTCTGGCTATAACATTTAGAAGGAAATATGTCGTCTTTACCTGGTCTGGCCTACATGTTACACCAGTACCACAGCCATGTGGTTAACTCTTTAATGTCCTCTGCAATGGCCTAGCAAGACATGTCAAATTACTAAAAGGCTTTAAAAGGAATTAAACTGGTTGGATCACCCAGCATCAGCTGGTCACCGTAAAAGACAACAGCAAACTCAGCCCTGTAGACCCTGCAAAGTCCTCCTTACTAACATCTAGGGGCTTGTGCCAAAATAGGGAGAGACGTCTCACAGACTACTCAAGCAACAACCTGACACAGTAATACTCACAAATAATGTCTGAGACACCACCATCACCACCCCGGTATGTCCTGTCGCACCACAGACCTACCAGAGTTGGCAGCACAGTGGCATACAGTCAGATGGGAATTGTCCTGGGAGTCCTGAACGGCAACCCCGCTTTCCATGAAATCTCATGGCATCAAGTCAAACATTGGCAAGAAAATCTCCTGCAGAACATGGGGAGAAGGCCTCCTATCCACACTCAACAGCTCCTCCACCAGTCTCTCCCTCTCCCTCCTCTCCCCCAACAACCCCACGTCCAGACGCCAAAGCGGGCGCTGGTCCCGCGCCTCCCCCATCTCCAGATCCACCCAATGCGGAGCATGGTCCGAAATCGCGATAGCCGAATATTCGGCCTCCTCCACCCTCGGGAACAGTCCCCTGCTCAAGACAAAGAAATCAATGCGGGAATAAACCCTGTGCACATGGGAGAAAAAGGAGTACTCCCGAGCCCTCGGCCTCCCGAACCTCCAGGGATCCACTCCTCCCATCTGGTCCATAAACCCCCTCAATACCTTGGCCGCCACTGGCCTCCTGCCTGTCCTTGAACTAGAACGATCCAGTAGGGGATCCAGCACCGTATTGAAGTCCCCACCCCATGATCAAGCCCCCCACCTCCAGGCCAGGAATGCGGCCCAACATACGCCTCATGAAACCAACATCATCCCAATTTGGGGCGTACACATTAACCAACACCACCCTCTCCCCCTGCAGCTTAATACAGGCAGACTTTTGTGGACAACATAAATGATAGATAGTTGGTAACTGGGTGAAGGCCTCCACATTAATTTCATGTTATATAGTCAAAAGATAGGGAAGGCGCCGAGAAGGCCTTTGACCGGGTGGAGTGGGAACATCTATGGGAGGTGCTCGGACGGTTTGGGTTCGGGGAGGGATTGGTGGATTGGATCAAATTATTATATCAGGCCCCGAGGGCCAGCGTCAGGACCAACAGAGAAGTGTCGGAGTACTTTAGGTTGTACCGAGGGACCAGGCAGGGATGCCCGCTCTCCCCGCTGCTGTTTGCGCTGGCCATAGAGCCGCTGGCGATTGCGCTGAGAGCCGCAGAGGGTTGGAAGGGGATGGTGAGGGGCGGGGTTGAAAACAGGGTTTCACTTTATGCAGACGACCTGCTCCTGTACGTGTCGGACCCAGTGGCCGGGATGGGAACTATACTGGGAATGCTGAGGGAGTTCGGCCAGTTCTCAGGATACAAATTAAATACGGTCAAGAGTCCTGAACGGCAACCCCGCTTTCCATGAAATCTCATGGCATCAAGTCAAACATTGGCAAGAAAATCTCCTGCAGAACATGGGGAGAAGGCCAGACTGTACCGGGGGACAAGACAGGGATGCCCCCTCTCCCCACTGCTGTTTGCGTTAGCTATAGAGCCGCAGGCAATTGCTCGGAGAGCTTCAAGGGGCTGGTTCGGGGGGGGGGGGGGGGGGGGGGGGGGGGCATAGGGTCTCGCTGTACGCGGACAACCCGCTCTTATACGTATCAGATCCAGAGATGGGTGAAATTATGGCGATTTGGGGGGGAATTTGGACGGTTTTCGGGGTATAAACTGAATATGACGGAAGGAGATGTTTGTAGTCCAGGCGAGAGGTCAGAAGGGTCGGCTGAGGGAGCTGCCTTTTTGGTTGGTAAGGGATAGTTTCAGGTACTTAGGGATACAAGTGGCGTGTGACTGGGGCCGGTTACACAAGTTGAACTTGTCCCGGTTGGTTGAACAAATGAAGGGCAAGTTTCGGAGATGGGAAGCACTCCCGCTGTCGTTGGCTGGGAGAGTGCAGACGGTCAAAATGACGGTCCTACTTAGATTTTTATTCGTATTTCAGTGTCTCCCAATTTTCATCCCATGGTCCTTTTTTTTTTTAAAAAGAGGGTTAACAAAATCATCCTGGGCTGTGTGTGGGCGGTTAAGTCCCCACGAGTGAAGGTGGTGATGCTCGAGCGGAATCGGGGGGAGGGAGGCTGGCCCTACCGAATTTCAGTAATTATTACTGGGCGGCTAACATAGCCATGATAAGGAAGTGGGTGGTGGAGGCAGGGTCGGTTTGGGAGCAGATGGAGGCAGCTTCACGTAGGGGCACCTGTCTGGGGGCATTGATAATGGCACCTCTGCTGTTCCCGCCGGCGAGGTACTCCATCAACCCCATGGTGCTGGCAGCCTTGAGAATTTGGGGTCAGTGGAGGAGGCTAGTTGGAGCAGTGGGAGCATCGGTCTGGTCCCCAATATGTGACAATCACCGGTTTGCCCCAGGGAGCTAGGATGGGGGGGAAGGGGGGAGGGGGGGGGGGGGGTGAGTATGGCAAAGGGCAGGAATTGGGAGGACGGGGGACCTGTTCTTAGAGGGAAGCTGGCTGAGCTTGAGGGCATTGGAGGAGAAGTTTGGGCTGGCAAGGGGGAACCAATTTAAATATTTACAGGTGCGGGACTTTCTGGGCAGGCAGGTATTATCCTTCCCAATCCTACCACCAAGGGGGATCCAGGATAGGGTAGTGTCTCCAGGACGGGTGGGAGAGGAGAGTGCCTCGGACATCTACAAAGAACTCATGGAGGCAGAGGAGACGCAGACCAAGGAGCGGAAGTGTAAGTGGGAGGAGCATGGTGGTGAGATGGAGGATGGCTTATGGGCAGACGCGTTGAGCAGAATCAACACGACTGCAACATGCGCCAGGCTCAGCTTGATCCAATTCAAGGTGGTCCACCAGGCCCACATGACAGTGGTCCGGATGAGTAGATTCTTTGGGGTAGAAGACAGGTGTGCAAAATGTGCAGGAGGATCAGCAAAACATGTTCACATGTTCTGGGCGTGTCCAAAACTTCAGGGACACTGGCAGGGATTTGCGGACGTCATGTCCAGAGTTTTGAAAACAAGGGTGGCAATGAGTCCAGAGGTGGTGATTTTTGGGGTGTCGGAAGACCCGGGAATCCAGGAGGAGAAAGAGGCAGATGTTCTGGCCTTTGCTTCCCTGGTAGCCCGGAGACGGATACCGATAGCTTGGAGGGACTCAAAGCCCCCGAAGTCGGAGACCTGGCTGACTGACATGGCAAGCTTTCTCAGCCTAGAGAAGATCAAGTTCGCTTTGAGGGGGTCACTGTTAGGGTTCGCCCGGAGGTGGCAACCATTCATCGACTTCGTCACGGAGAATTAATCGTCAGCCGGGGGGGTACAGTAGTGTAGAATAGGCGGGTCTTGGCAGGATGGGAGTCGGTGATTGCACTATGTTTCTTGTTCTTTGTACTATTGATTTTTTATACTGTTGTTGTTTGTAATGCCAAAAATACCTAATTAAAATTGTCTATTAAAAAAAAAGAAAATCTCCTGCAGGTTATCATTTCCAGCCTACCTCAGCTGATGACAGTACTCGACCATACTGAGCACCACTTGGAGGAAGCACCATGGGTGGTAAGGGTGCAGAATATACTCTGGGTGGGGGACTTCAATGTTCATCACCAAGCGTAGCTTGGTAGCACCACTAAAGACCGAGCTTGTTGGATCCTAAAAAACATAGCTGCAAGACAGGGGTCTGCAAAACTGGTGACAACATAACCAACATAATGGAAAAACATATTGTGACCTCATCATCACCAACCGGTCAGCTACAGATGCACCAGTCTATGACCATCATACAGTCCTTATGGAGGCACGTTCCATTTTCACACTGAGGGTAGCCTCCATCGTGTGGTGTGGCACTACCACCATACTAAATGGGATAGATAGCAAACAGATCTAGCAACTCAGCCTGGGCACCTTGAGGCGCTCTGGGCCACTGACAGCAGCAGAATTGTACTGTAACCCCATGGTCTGGTATATCCCTCATTCTGCCAAGACCCTCAAGCCCAAGGGAGCAACCCTGGTTCAATGAAGAGAGCAGGGGGAATGCCAGGAGTAGCTCCAGGTGAAGCTACAACATAAGCCTACTTTGTGTCAAATAGCACAAGCGGCAAGTGACAGGCTAAGTGATTCCCCAATCAACCGATCAGATCAAAGCGCTGCAGACCTGCCATATCCAGTTGAGAATGGTGGTGAACAATTAAACTCACTGGAGGAGGCTCCACATATATCCTATCCTCAAATGATGGAGGAGCCCAGCACTTTAGTGCAAAAGACAATGCTGAAGTCTTCACAATAATCATCAGCCAGAAGTGCAGAGTGGATTGGATGATCCATCTCGGTCTCCTCCAGAGATCCCCAGCATCATAGCTGCCAGTGTTCAGCCAATTCGGTTCTCTCCACATGACATCAAGGAAAAGCTGACGGCATTGGAGACTGCCCTGACAATATTCCGGCAATAGTACTGAAGACATGCTCCAGAACTTGCTGCGCTCCGAGCCAAACTGTTCCAGTACAACTACAACACTGGAATTTACCCGGCAATGTAGAAGATGGACATAGGGGAGGGAGATGGGGTTGTTGTTTTGTTTGGGAGATTTGGGGTGGGGGGGGGCTGCTGACAAGGGTGTGGTTGATGTGGCGCAGCTGAAAAGGGAGTGATTTTGGTGGACATCCAAGGGTGGGTTGGGACGGTCACTTGACACAGGCCAGCCCAAAAAGGGATATGGTTGATCAGTAAGGAGGGGGACGGGGAGCCCCGAATCAGACTGGTCACGTGGAACGTGAGGGGGCTGAATGGGCCGGTCAAATGGTCACCCATGTTCGTGCACCTGAGACGTTTGAAGGCGGGTGTGGCCTTTATGCAGGAGATGCATTTGAAGCTAGGGGACCAGACAAGATTGAGGAAAGGATGTGTGGGGCAGGTGTTCAACTCAGGACGCAACATAAAGATGAGGGGGTTGGAGTGCTGGCGTTCGAGGTAGGGAGCATTGTGGCAGATGCGGGTGGGGGTCATGATGGTGAACTGGAAGCTGGAGGGGTAGCAGATAGTCCTGGTAAATCTTTGTGCCCCAAATTGGGATGATGTAGACTGCATGATGCAGGTGCTGGGACTGGACTCGCACCAGATGATCATTTGGGGTGGGTGGGGGGAATTTTAATATTGTCTTAGTGCCAAGCTTCGACCAGTCGAAGAGGGTGGGGGTCCGGGGGGGGGGGGGGGGGGGATGTTGGGAGGTCATGGCTGAAGGAATTTTCATATTTTTTCCCATGCGCACCAGGTGTCCTCCCGGATTTATTTTTTTGTGGTGGATAGGGCGTTGTTGTTTTTTTTATTTAGCGTATCCAATTATTTTTTTCCAATAAAGGGGCAATTCAGCATGGCCAATTCACCTAACCTGCACATCTTTGGGTTGTGGGGGTGAAACCCACGCAGGCACGGGGAGAATGTGCAAACTCCACACGGACAGTGACCCAGGGCCGGGATTCGAACTTGGGTCCTCAGCGCCGTAGGCAGCAATGCTAACCACTGTGCCACCGTGCTGCCCGATAGGGCATTGTTGACGAGTTTGGTCGGCAATCGTGGACTTTGATTACGTGCCACGCTGGGTGGATATGGGGGGGGGGGGGGGGGGGGGGGGGGGGGGGGGGGGGGGGGGGGGGGGGGGGGGGGGGGGGGGGGGGGGGGGGGGGGGGGGGGGGGGCGCCACAGGGAGATGGTACAACGGGCAGAGATGGCAAGGCTGGTAGAGGAGATTCTGAGGGTGGACAGAGGTATTCGGAGGCCCCGGAGGCAGGGTTGTTGAAGGAGAGGGAGAGGCAGAGGCTCCAGATGGAGTTTGGATTAGTATCCACGGGGAAGGAGGTGGGGGAGCTGCAGAGGGCCAGGGAGGCATTATATGAGTATGGCCAGAAGGAGAGTAGGATGCTGGCCCACTAGCTGAGGAAGCGGCGAGGGAGATTGGCAGAGTTAGGACGAGACGGGAAGGGTGGGAGTGAAAGAAGCATTTGAGGCTTTTTGCAGGAGATTTGAGGCTTTTTACAGGAGATTGTATGAGTCGGAGTTCCCGGCCAGGGGGAGGGTGGGGTGCGTGGCAGTTCCTGGATGGGCTGGGCTCAGTGCCGTGAGGCAGCAGCGCTAATCACTGCACCACCGTGCTGTCCCTTGATACATGGTTTGATTTCAGCATCAAGTGACAGATTGCGAAGCCCAGCTATATGACGCTATCAATAACCTTCTAAAATGTAACATTGTTGCCATATCACCATTAATCGGCATGACATTCTGGATCTTGACATCCGTCTTCCTGATGCTGATGGGCAACCAAATTTTTCCAGGTGTGTGAGAAACTGCCCATTTGCCACTAAAAGTGTTCCTCGGAATGGAATGCTTGTTTGGTACCGTCCACCCAGAGCACATCTCTAAGTAGAACATGATGAATTTGGTCTTGGATTTGAGGCAGGCAAGGCTGAACAGCTTTTTGTCAATTCTGGTAGGCAAGTCAACATCCACTGCAGATCAAATGAAGGCAGAAAACGGAAGAATATGCCATGGAGATAAAAGCAAATCACTGCGGATGCTGGAATCTGAAACCAAAGAGAAAATGCTGGAAAATCTCAGCAGGTCTGGCAGCATCTGTAGAGAGAGAAAAGAGCTAACGTTTCAAGTCTTTGTTAAAGCAATGGAGTACTGTTGCAATGGAGTACTGACTACAAATGTTACCCCCATCACAGCTGATCGTAACAAGCATTTTGTCATATAAAGAGGAGAATATTAGGCATTAATGTCACACCTCAGCATGTCTCAATGGGCATCATGGTTAGTTGCTGTTAAAGTGAAGCTGCTATGTCGGCAAATGCATTACTCCACTGGAAACAAAAGTTCAAACAAATACAAACTGCTGCAAAAAACAAAAAGCTATGAAGATACTGCTGACTTCATTAACCAGTTTTAAAAAGCCTTTTATAGGCCGAATACATTTCCATTCTGGTAACCAATATCATGACACATCCTCAAATTCAGAAATGAAATGGAATGAGGAGTAAAAAGTAGAGAACAGAATAAGTGGTTGAAGTCAAGACGGTTATCTGTCAATAATGTATCTACTGATTTTGTTTTCTTTTATAAAACTAGCAATGGTAGATTCAAGAGTGCATATGAAGAGGGTAATAGTGTACGCAGATGGCGAGACTGGAAATGTGATTCTGGTGCAGGAACATTGGAATTGATAACATCAGACATTTTCAAGCTCAAAGAACACAGTTGTAGAGCACTTCGCCTATCTTCCAACATAATGTTATTAGACTGGTGCACAAAATCTGGCAAAGTACTTTGTGCTTTTAACAAACATCCAAAAAGTTAATTCTCTCTCAAAACAATCAATCAGACTATAAATCATAGTAATATCTCATTTATCCTAATATTTGGCACCACAATCTGGTCAATGACAAAGGCTACAAAGAAACCTGACACTTTAATATCAACACTCTTGAGAAATAATCAAGATTAGCTGGAAAGATAAAGTGCTAAAGACAGTTGGGAGAAAAAACACAAAGCATATTGACAATAAGCCAAATTGCAGCCGAGATGACTAGATCAACCTCTCAGGAATTGAAAATTCCAAACCAGGAGATTGAGCAGTCAAACTGAAAAGGTAAGTATGCAAGGCCAAAAAGACTACAGAAAAGACTTTCTGCAACTGAAAAGCAACTGTGATGATGAGCATCAGTTAGCAAATACTCCAGCTGCAGAAGAGACTGATGCTGTTTGGATCCATATGCAGAACAGAGTCATTCTGTTCATGCAATCAAGCAAGACAGAGATAAAAATAAAAACCCTCCAATAAAATGTTACTGCCACTCCATTTGTCAAAGAAAGGGAATAGAGATTGAATTGATGTATCCTTTCATATGCTCAGGACACGGCCTAGTCACCTCCAAATAGTACTATGATATTTTAAATCCACACAACAGTTAACACAAAGTTTCAGTTTAACAATTCATCCAAAAGATGGCACCTCCAACAATACCAGTCCTCAGCCAATTTGATTCATTCCAAAGACCTTCCCTCCATCTTAAGATCAGACGTGGACATGTTCACTGGTGGTTTCACAATGTTCAGCACCATTCGCAACTCCTCAGATGCTGAAGCAGGCTATGAACATATGCAGCAACACCTGGACAATATTAAGACTTGGGCTGATTTGTGCCACAGCAAGAGAACTGAACCTCTGCCATCAACATCCTGGGGGCTACCATTGAACAGTAACTTAACTGGACCAGTCATATAAATAGTGTGGCTGCAAGAGCAGATGGGAATTGTGCAGCAACTAATTCCCCAAAACCTGTTCACCATCTCGAAGGCACAAGTTAGGAGTGTCGTGGAATGCTCTCCATTTACATGGACAAGTGAAGCTCCAACAACACTCGAGCTCAATACCATCCAATTGATCAGCATCCCATCCACGACATTCACTTGCTTCACCACCATCTCGGCATGGCAGCATATATTCCTGTTCCTTCACTGTTACTGGGTTAAAATTCTGAAACTATCTCCCTAACAGCACGGTGGGTTAAGTACACCCATGACTGCAGTGGTTCACCTTCGAGGGCAATTAGGGATGAACAAATATTGACCTTGCCAGCAATGCTAACATCACAAAAATGTATTAAAAAATATTGCTCATGCTCACAACTGCACTGTCAGCCAAGATTCTGCCCCATAGTAGGGCTTGAACCCAGAAGTTTATAGTAGATGGGAGACACTGCTAACTCAGCCAAGCATACAGTTCAAAGTATAAAAGTGCATCTTTTTTTTTTTTAAGTTTTTATTCAAGTTTTTCTTCAACAAAATTTTACACAACCAATAACAAAAAAAGAGGAAAATTTAACAGGTGGTTATATTCCATTTACAAATGATGTGGAGATACCGGCGTTGGACTGGGGTGAGCACAGTAAGAAGTCTTACAACACCAGGTTAAAGTCCAACAGGTTTGTTTCAAACACGAGCTTTCGGAGCGCAGCTCCTTCCTCAGGTGAATGGAGAGGTATGATCCAGAAACATTTATATAGACAAAGTCAGAGATGCCGGACAATGCTTGGAATGCGAGCATTTGCAGGTAATCAAATCATTACAGATCCAGAGAGAGGGATAATCACAGGTTAAAGAGGTGTGAATTGTCTCAAGCCAGAACAGTTGGTGGAATTTTGCAAGTCCAGGCCAGATGGTAGGGGGTGGATGTAATGCGACATGAATCCAAGATCCCGGCATCTCTGACTTTGTCTATATAAATGTTTCTGGATCATACCTCTCCATTCACCTGAGGAAGGAGCTGCGCTCCGAAAGCTCGTGTTTGAAACAAACCTGTTGAACTTTAACCTTGCGTTGTAAGACTTTACTGTCCATTTACAAAAGAGTATACATTCCATATCCACCTATCTCCGACATCTCAAATATCGCTATCTCCGGACTCGGCTTTACCCGAGCGTCCAAGACCTTGGACATAGCCTTTGCAAAGCCCTGCCAGACTTCCTCTGCGCGGGCGGGAATGCCACCACCTGTTTCTTCAGAAAACGCAGACTTAGAGGTATCTAAAGGCATTCCCTGGAGGCAGACTAAATTTCTCCTCTAGCGCCTTCAGGCTAGGAAAAGTCCCATCTATAAACAGGTCCCCCATCCTTTCGGTACCCGCCCTATGCCAACTGTGAAACCCCTCCGTTTATCTGCCCGGAATAAATCTATGATACGCCATATCGGTGTCCAGACTGAGGGCCCCTTCCTCCCTCCTGAGCCTTCTCCACTGACCCCCAGATCCTTAGTGCCGCCATCATCACCGGCATTGTAGTGTACCGTGCTGGCGAGAACGGCAGCGGGTGCCGTTATCAGTGCCCTATGCTGGTATGCTCGCATGACGCCGTGTCCTAGCTGCTTCCATGCCGCCATTACCCATTTCCTAATCATCGCTATATTAGCCTCCCAGTAATAAATGCAGAGGTTTGGCAGCGCCAGCCCTCCTCCCTCTAGGCTGCGCTCGAAGAACAGCCTTTTAACTCGCGGGGTCTTGTTTGCCCACACAAATCCCGTGATAATCCTGTTCACCTGCTTGAAGGAGGATTTGGGGATGAAGATGGGAAGGCACTGGAAGACGAACAGAAAGCTGGGAAGGACCGTCATTTTCACGGACTGCAACCCTACCCGCCAGGGAAAGCGGGAGCATGTCCCACCTTTTGAAGTCTCCCTCCATCTGCTCTACCAGCCGAGATAGGTTGAGCTTGCGTAGGTTGAGCTCATATGTAGGGCATCCCAATTCCTAGCCACCTGTATACCCAGGGACAGAAAGCTCCTCTCCAATCTGTTGAGCAGGAGCTCCCCCAGTCTCTCCTCCTGGCCCCTCGCATGCATCACAAATAGCTCACTTTTCCCCACGTTCAACTTGTACCCCGAGAAACTCCCGAAGTCCTTTAGGATCCGCAAGACCTCCCCCATCCCCTCTAACGGGTTCGAAATATACAGGAGCAGGTCGTCTGCGTAGAGCGAAACACCATGCCCCTCCCCCTTCCCGAACCAGCCCCCTCCAGTTTCTTGACATCTTCAGCCCCATGGCCAACGGGTCAATTGCCCAGGCAAATAGCAGCGGGGACAGGAGGTATCCCTGCCTCGTCCCTCGGTGCAGCTGGAAATACTCCGACCTCAGTCGGTTCATGGACACACTTGCTACGGGGGCCTGGTACAGTAATTTGACCCACCCTATGTCTTCCTCACCAAATTCAATCTACTTAACGCTTCCCACAGGTACTCCCACTCCACCCGATCAAAGGCTTTCTCCGCATCCATTGCAGCCACACTTCTGCGTCCCCTCCTTCGGAGGGCATCATAATAATGTTTAGGAGCCTCCGCACGTTCGTGTTTAATTGCCTGCCCTTGACGAACCCTGTCTGATCCTCGTCAATCACCCCCGGGACACAGTCCTCTATTCTGGTGGCCAAGAACTTAGCCAGCAGTTTGGTATCTACATTTAGGAGCGATATCGGCCTGTAGGACCCACACTGCAATGGATCCTTGTCCCGCTCAAGGATGAGCGAGATCGAAGCCCATGACATCGACGGGGGGAGGGTTCCCCTGTCCTTGGCCTAGTTAAAGGTTCTTAGCAGGAGTGGGCTCAGCAGCTCAGAGAATTTCTTGTAGAATTCTACAGGGTAACCGTCCGGTCCGGGGGCCGTGCCCAACTGCATATTCTCCAAGCCCCTAACTATCTCCTCCAACTCAATCGGGGCCCCCAATCCCTCCACCAGCTCCTCGTCTACCCTTGGGAACCTCAAATCGGTCCATAAATTGCTTCATTCCCTTCCCTCCCCTCCAGGGGCTCTGACTCATACAGCTTGCAGTAGAACTCGTTGAGGACTTTGTGGATCTCTTCCGGGCTCAGGACAATGTTACCCCCCCTTATCCTTAACTCCTCCAATTTCCATGGCTGCCTCCCTCCTTCGAAGTTGGTGCGCCAGCATCATACTTGCTATCTCCCCATACTCATATACTGCCCCTTTCACCTCCCTCAGCTGTGCCTCTGCTTTCCCTGTGGTCAGCAGGTCAAACTCCAGCACTCCTTTAGCAGCCCCTCCTCGGGGGTCTCCGCGTACCCCCTGTCTACCCTGAGTATCTCTCCCACCTATCCTTCTTCTCTCGGTGGGACCGGATAGAGATTAACTCCCCTCTAATAACTGGCTTCAAGGCCTCCCAGACGGTAGTCACCGTTACCTCTCCCATATTGTTTGTTGTCACATAGTTCTGGATACTCCTAATCTGCCCACAGACCTCCTCATCCGCCAACAATCCCACGTCCAATCTCCAGAGAGGGCGCTCCGCCCCCAGTCTCAAGTCCGCCCAGTGCGGTGCATGGTCCAAGACCGCAATGGCCGAGTACTCTACCCCCTCCACCCCTGGGATTAGCACCCTGCTCAACACGAAAAAAATCAATCCGAGAGCACACTTTATGCAAGTAGGAGAAGAAAGAACTCCTTCGCCCTTGGCCGAGCGAATCTCCAAGGATCCACTCCCCCCATCTGGTCCATGAAACCCCTCAGGGCCTTGGCCGCTGCCGGCCTCCTCCCCGAACTGGACTTAGACCAGTCCAGAACTGTGTTGAAGTCCCCCCCCATTATTCAATTGTTTGACTCCAAGTCCAGTATTTTACTCAGCATGCGCTTCATGAATTCCGCGTCATCCCAATTCGGGGCATATAAGTTCACTAGCACCACCCGGACCCCCTGTAGCTTACCATTCACCATAATGTACCTGCCCCCTTTGTCCGCCACAATACTTCCCACCTCAAATGCCACCCGTTTGTTTACCAGGATTACAACACCCCCCCCCCCCCCCCCCCCCCCCCCCCCCCCCCCCCCGGTCTTTGCGTCCAACCCCGAGTGGAACACCTGGCCCACCCATCCCTTCCTCAGTCTAGTTTGGTCAGCAAGTTTCAAGATCGTCTCCTGTAGCATGGCTACGTCTGCCTTTAACCCTTAACCCTTTAAGTGCGAGAACACGCGTGCCCTTTTGACCGGTCTGTTTAGGCCTCTTACATCCCACGTGATCAGCCTGGGCGGGGGGTGTTGACACACACCAACACCACCACCCCCCACCCGACTAGCCATCCCCCTTTTTCGCCCAGCCACGTGCCCCGCGTCCCCCGCTCACTCTAACCCTCCCGTCGGAGGCTCTCCGTCCCGACTCTCCGTCTGTTCCTGAAAGTTGGCTCCCCTTCAGCCAGCAAACAAGCACCCCCCCCCCCCCCCCAGTTAACACCAACTCTCCCCCCATTGCACTTCCGTAAGTCAGATGACCCATGCTGACCACAGCCACACCCGCCTCTACCTCCAATCCTACTGTTGTCTCCTTCTTCGGGCCCCCAATCTTCCCTCCCCTACAGGGTGAGAGAGAGAGAGAGCCACCCCATTCTTCCCATGTAACAAGACAAAAAAAAAACAAAAGGAAAAAAAATGAGAAAAGGAACAAACTGCGGGCGTAGCCCAAAACAACGAATGACCCCCCCCCACCTGGCGAGCTGCCCTAACTGACAGGCCCATCTCCCCCTTCTGCAGCCTGGCTCCGCGAAAGCAGAGAGCTGGCAAAGGACCCAGAGAGCAAAAACCATGAACGGGACAAACCAACGTAACATAGTCAATTCCAGCCGTCTCCCCAGCCCCCATACAACTTACACTCTGCTTCTAATCTTACATTCGGACAGCACCCGGTTACATCTCTTCACCCGGGCGTTCCAACAATGTGCAGCTGCCCATTAGCTCAAGTCCAGCTTATCATTCTTAATGAATGTCCACGCCTCGTCCGGCGTATCAAAGTAGTGGTGCCGGCCTTGGTACGTGACCCACAGCCTCGCCGGATGTCGCGGCCCGAACTTCACCCCTTTGTGGAGGCCGTCTTGGCCCGGTTGAATTCCGCACGTCTCTCAGCCAGATCTGCTCCCCAGTTAATGGTAAATTTGAAATCTCACAGTTCTTCCATTTACTACTTCACTCCTTCTTTGCCCACCGCAGAACATGTTCCTTGTCTGTGAAGCGGTAGAATCTTATCACCATAGCCCTCGGCGGTCCGTTCGCCCTAGGCTTCCTCGCCAGGACTCTGTGCCCCCAGCGCCCATCAGCAACCCCAGCATCTCAGTCACAAATGCGCTCGCATCCGACCCCTCCGCAACTTCAGGGAGGCCCAGGATTCGCAGGTTCTGCCTCCTCGACCTATTTTCAAGGTCTTCCAGTTTCTCCTGCCATCTTTAATGCAGGTCCTCGTGCGCCTCCACCCTGACCGCCAGGCCCAAGATCTAATCCTCACTTTCAGAGACCTTTTTTTCCACCTCTTTGATCGCCTTCTCCTGCATCTTCTGAGTCTCCACCATCCTTTCCATGGAAGCCTTCATAGGGGCCAGCATCTCCATCTTGAGCTCTGTGAAGCAGCTTCTCAGGAACTCCTGCTGCTCCCGCGACCACTGTGCCCACACCTCCTGGTTTTGCGCCTGTTCCTCGTTTCACCGATCCAGCCTTCTTTACTGCCCCACTCCACACAGCGCGGGTGGGGGAGCCTCACCAGCATTTACTGCCCCACCGGGGATCGCCGCCAAAGTGCTGCTAAAGGTCTGTTAACGGGCCAAATGTCCGATCTCGGCAGGAGCTGCCGAATGTGCAACCTAGGGCATGGCCGCAACCGGAAGTCATAAAAGTACATCTTATAGCACTTCCCTACAGTACTTCTATTTTCCTTTTTTTTTTAAATTGTGACCATTATTTCCTGACAATAATGTTTTTATCATTTGCTGAATGAATACTTTGTGATATCTGTGACCTGAAAAAATTCAGCTGTTAACCACCATGACCAACAAAAACACCTTTATGGTATTTTCACAAAACCTAATCATAAATAGTCAGCAACAATGGTTCAAGAATTATCAGCAGTTTATGACATCATGCAAATCCATTTGATAAAATTACTTTTTTGATCCCTTATAAATCGAGGAATGCAGAATGACCAATTGGCACAGAAAATCAGCAGAAATGTCATTGCACTTCATGCAGAAATTCAGCTAGGGGCGAGAACATCAATATAGCAACTTTAAAAAAATAGCAGAAAGGGTTTGGAATAAAACACTATTGAAATTACTTCTAGTGCGAATATTTAAGAAATGCTCTTTACTTCCATAATGCAAGTTCCTAATCTGTCATATGATAATGTTTTTCTTATGCAAGTTTGAGTTAATTTGTGATTACCAAGGTAAAGGGTGTTAACTCTATGATACTAAACACGCTCAGTCCACAACATGCATCCAGAAGAGAGATAATTGCTGCTGGCTAAACAACAAAACTTTTTATTTTGCCCTCAATATTTTTTAGTACCTGCCTCAACGGTATCACAGAGAATTTTGCCACACAGAAACAGGCCATTCCATTCTTGCAGCTTATTTTTCCTGAATTCCTTAATATATTTACTAGTGATCACCAGATATTATGGCCACTAGTTTTAGACTCTCCACAAGTGGAAACATCATCTTTGTATCGACTCTTTCTTCATAATTTTCGAGACCTCTATCAGGTCGTCACTTCTCTCTCAGTCTTCTCTTTTCTAGATCAAAAAGCTCCAGCTGTTCAATCTCAGCTGCACTGGAATAGATCCAGTGTGGTTGTCATCCACTTCTCACACATGCTTATGGCTTAACTAAATACAGGCAGACTTTTTTTTTTAAATAATTTTTATTGGAAATTTTTGAAAAATATATATCAACAAAACAATAATAAACACCCCCGGCACCCGTAACAACGCATATAACAACCCCCCCCCCCCCCACCCCAATAAACAACAGAATAAATTAACAATAAGCAAATTAACTTAAACACTATCCCCCTAAACCCCCCCCCCCCCCCCTTTCGGGTTGCTGCTGCTGCTGACCTAGTACCTTATCGTTGAGCCAGAAAGTTGAGGAAAGGCTGCCACCTCCTAAAGAACCCTTGTACCGACCCCCTCAGGGCGAACTTAACACTCTCCAACTTAACGAACCCCGCCATGTCATTAATCCAGGTCTCCACCCTCGGAGGTCTTGCATCTTTCTACTGCAGCAAGATCCTCCGCCGGGCTACTAGGGACGCAAAGGCCAAGACATCGGCCTCTTTCGCCTCCTGTACTCGCGGCTCCACCCGAATCCCAAATATCGCGAGTGCCCAGCCTGGCTTGACCCTGGATCCCACCACCCTCGACACCGTCCTCGCCACCCCCTTCTAGAACTCCTCCAGTGCCGGGCATGCCCAGAACATATGGGCATGGTTCGCTGGACTCCCCGAACACCTGACGCACCTGTCTTCGCCCCCAAAGAACCTACTCATCCTAGATCCGGACATGTGGGCCCGGTGCAGCACCATGAACTGGATGAGACTAAGCCTCGCACATGAAGAGGAGGAGTTCACCCTCTCCAGGGCATCCGCCCATGTCCCCTCCTCAATCTGCTCCTCCAGCTCCACCTCCCACTTAGTCTTCAGCTCCTCTACCGACGCCCCCCCCCCCCCCACCTCCTGCATTACCTGGTAGAGGTCAGACACCTTCCCATCCACGACCCACACCCCCGAAAGCACCCTATCCCTTACCCCCGCGGGGGCAGCACAGGGAACCCCTCCACCTGTTGCGACCTTGACCTGAAGGTACCTGAACATATTCCCCGGGGGGAGCTCAAACTTCTCCTCCAGTTCACCAAGGCTCACAAACCTCCCGTCAATAAACATGGCTCCCAACTTCCTAATGCCCGCCCTGTGCCACCCCAGGAACCCGCCATCCATGTTCCCTGGGACAAACCGGTGGTTCCCCCGCAGCGGGGCCTCCACCGAGCCCCCCACTTCCCCCTGTGTCGCCTCCACTGCCCCCAAATTTTGAGGGTGGCCGCCACCACCGGGCTGGTGGTGTACCTCGTTGGCGGGAGCGGCAACGGAGCCGTTACCAGTGCCTTCAGGCTCGTGCCTCCGCAGGACGCCATCTCCATCCTTTTCCATGCTGCCCCCTCCCCCTCCATTGCCCACTTGCGTACCATTGAGACATTAGCCGCCCAATAGTACCCAGAGAGGCTGGGCAGCGCCAGCCCCCCTCTATCCCTGCCCCGCTCCAAAAAGACCCTCCTTACCCTCGGAGTCCTATGCGCCCAAACAAATCCCAGAATGCTGCTGTTCACCCTCCTAAAAAAGGCCCTCGGAACAAAAATGGGGAGGCACTGAAACAAAAACAAAAACCTCGGGAGCACCATCATTTTAACGGACTGTACTCTACCCGCCAACGACAGCATGTCCCACCTTTTAAATTCCTCCTCCATCTGCTCCACCAACCTAGTAAAAATGAGCTTGTGCAGAGTCCCCCAGCTCCTAGCCATCTAAAACTCCTCACTGCCCTCTTTAGCGGGAGCCTACCAATCCCCTCCTCCTGATCTCCCGGGTGTACGACAAACAGCTCACCCTTGCCCAGATTCAATTTATATCCCGAGAAACTCCCAAACTCAGCAAGAATCTCCATCACCTGCGGCATTCCCCCCACCGGGTCTGCTACATACAACAGCAAGTCGTCCGCATACAGCGACACTCGGTGCTCCTCCCCACCTCGCACCAAACCCCTCCACCTCCTCGACTCCCTGAGAGCCATGGCAAGAGGCTCTATTGCCAGCGCAAAAAGCAAGGGGGACAGGGGCACCCCTGCCTCGTCCCACGGTGGAGCCTGAAGTACTCGGACCTCCTCCCATTTGTCGCTACACTCGCCATCGGAGCCTCGTACAGCAACCTCACCCATTTAATAAACCCCACCCCAAACCTCTCCAACACCTGCTCGCCTTCTCTCCATGCTCATAGACTGCTCCCTGCGCCTTCCTCCACTGTGTCTCCGCCTTTCTGGTGGTCAATAAATCAAACTTGGCCAGCAAGCTACGCCGTTCCCCCAGCAATCCCTCCTCTGGGGCCTCCGCGTACCTCCTGTTGACCGGGTGGAGTGGGAACATCTATGGGAGGTGCTCGGACGGTTTGGGTTCGGGGAGGGATTGGTGGATTGGATCAAATTATTATATCAGGCCCCGAGGGCCAGCGTCAGGACCAACAGAGAAGTGTCGGAGTACTTTAGGTTGTACCGAGGGACCAGGCAGGGATGCCCGCTCTCCCCGCTGCTGTTTGCGCTGGCCATAGAGCCGCTGGCGATTGCGCTGAGAGCCGCAGAGGGTTGGAAGGGGATGGTGAGGGGCGGGGTTGAAAACAGGGTTTCACTTTATGCAGACGACCTGCTCCTGTACGTGTCGGACCCAGTGGCCGGGATGGGAACTATACTGGGAATGCTGAGGGAGTTCGGCCAGTTCTCAGGATACAAATTAAATACGGTCAAGAGTGAAATGTTTGTGGTACAGGCAAGGGGCCAGGAGAACAGATTGAGAGGGCTACCGTTTAGGTTAGTTGAGGAAAATTTCCGGTATTTGGGAATCCAGGTGGCACGAGACTGGGGCAGGCTGCATAAGTTAAATTTGGCCAGGGTGGTGGAGCAAATGAAGGGAGAGTTTTGGAGATGGGATGCACTCCCGCTGTCGCTGGCAGGGAGGGTGCAGACTGTAAAGATGACAATCCTCCCTCGATTTTTGTTTATTTTTCAGTGCCTCCCAATCTTTATCCCACAGTCCTTCTTCAAAAGAGTTAACGGGCTGATCATGAGCTTTGTCTGGGCGGGAAAGTCTCCGCAGGTGAAGAAGGCGATGTTGGAGAGGAACCGCAGCGAGGGAGGGCTGGCTTTGCCGAGTCTGGTCAATTATTACTGGGCGGCCAACATCGCTATGATAAGGAAGTGGATGGTGGGTACGGGGTCTATTTGGGAGCGGGTGGAGGCGGCTTCGTGCAGGGGCTCCAGTTTGGAAGCCCTGGTCACGGCTCCTCTACCGCTGCCGCCGGCCAAGTACACCACCAGCCCGGTAGTGGTGGCGACCCTGCGGATATGGGGCCAGTGGAGGAGGCATGTGGGGGAGATGGGGGCGTCTGTCTGGGCGCCAATCTGCGACAACCATCGGTTTGCCCCCGGCAGTATGGATGGGGGGTTCCGAGTATGGCGGCGAGCAGGGGCGGGAAGGGTGGGTGATATGTTCCTGGAAGGGAGCTTCGCGAGTTTGAGGAGCTTGGAGGAGAAATTTGGGTTGGTAAGGGGAAATGATTTTAGATACCTACAGTTGCGGGACTTTGTTCGTAGACAGGTCCCATCTTTCCCGCGCCTCCCGCCAATGGGGATCCTAGACAGAATAGTCTCTGGGAGGGACGAAGGGGAGGGTAGAGTCTCGGGTATTTATAAGGTGCCCATGAGGGAGGAAGGGTCCCAGACAGAGGAACTGAAACTTAAATGGGAGGAGGAGCTAGGCGGGGAAATGGAGGATGGGCTGTGGGCAGAGGCCCTGAGTAGGGTAAACTCGACCGCGACATGTGCTAGGCTCGGGCTGATCCAATTTAAGGTCGTTCACCGGGCCCATATGACGGTGGCTCGGATGAGCAAATTTTTCGGGATAGAGGACAAATGCGCTAGGCGCGCGGGAGGACCAGCGAACCATGTGCACATGTTTTGGGTATGCCCTGAGCTGAGGGGGTACTGGGAGGGATTTGCGGGGGTCATGTCCCAGGTGCTAAAAACAAGGGTGGTGATGAGTCCAGGGGTGGCAATTTTTGGGGTTTCGGAAGACCCGGGCGTCCAGGGGGAGAAAACGGCCGATGTGCTGGCCTTTGCTTCCCAGATAGCCCGGCGACGAATATTATTGGCGTGGAGGGACTCAAAGCCCCCGAAGACTGAGTGGTGGTTTGCGGACATGTCAAGTTTCCTGGGGATGGAAAAAATTAAGTTCGCCTTGAGGGGATCTGTGCAGGGGTTCACCCGGAGGTGGCAACCATTTATTGACTTCTTTGCGGGAGAGTGAGCGTCAGCAGGGGGGTTGGGGGGGGGGGGTAGAGTAGAGTAGAGTAGGAGGGAAAATATGGCGGGTAGTACGGGTGGGAGGGGAGCGGGCTTGTGCAATACGGTACGATGGAAGTATTGAAAGTACGTGGATGTTTGCACATTTTTGCCTTTTTTGCTTCCTTTCTGATGATGTCTGTAACTGTTTATAAAGCCAAAAACTACCTCAATAAAATTGTTTATTAAAAAAAAAGATAGGGAAGGGTTTAATCCATCAATCTGGCCTAGATCTGGTCCAAATACCAGAATTGAACGGGCAATATGTTTACCCACAGTACCAGTCCATTAGAAGGCACTTTGATAGATCTAACACAATTAAAAGGAGCATTGATCAGCTAATAAAATCAAAATCCATAGTTCAGCAGTACATTATTTTTGGTTATCTTCAAATCAGATTGAAGTTACATCTCAATGCACTGAAGTAACATTTAACTTTGATGGGGAAATATTTCCAATATTCAAACTATGTCCAAGTTTTACTTCTAAAAAAACATACTTTTTAAGGTTTCATAGAACTTGCAATATCCTGTACTGACCATTTCCTGACTTTTTAAGCAGTTTCTCCAGTGACATCGAGACTTAGCAATGAAGGTAGTAAAATGTTCACCAAAAATCAATCCACCTAACCTGCACATCTTTGGACTGTGGGAGGAAACCGGAGCACCCGGAGCAGACCCACACACACACGGGGAGAACGTGCAGACTCCACACAGACAGTGACCCAAGCCGGGAATCGAACCTTGTGCGCAGCTTATTTGAAGAAGTATGTTCTTGCTCTAGAGGGGGTGCAGAGAAGGTTTACCAGACTGATTCCTGGGGTGGCAGGACTGATGTACGAGGAGAGTTGGTCAGGACTGTATTCGCTGGAGTTCAGAAGAACGAGGGGGGAATCGCACAGAAACCTAAAAATTCTAACAGGATGAGACAGGATAAATGCAAGAACGATGTTCCCTAATGGCAGGGGTGTCCAAAACTTGGGATCATAGTCAAAGGATACGGGGTAGACCATTTAGACAGAGATGAAGAGAAATTTCTTCACCCAGAGAGTAGTCAGCCAGTGGAATTCACTACCACAGAAAGTAATTGAGGCCAAAACATGTTTTCAAGAAGCAATTTGATATAGCACTTGGCGCGAAGGGAATCAAGTTATTGAATTGGATGATCATAATGAATGATCACCCACTGCACCACCTTGCTGCCCCCTTGTTTCAAATGTTTTAAATAAGAGAGTGATGTGTAGATAGAGGTGAGGTTGCAACCTAACTTAAGGTCATACTAAAAGTCAGAATCTTCATTTTTGCACTTAAAAGATAGAGAATACATAAGCATGGAGGTAATGCTAAATTCGTACATCATCTTAGTTGGCGGATGGTGTACAGCGTTGTCAATTGCCCAATTGAAAAAGGTGCAGCGTTGATTTAATGGGATGCTGTCAAGAATTAAAAAGGAACAGATGTAAAGACTGAAAAAGTCAGGGGGGGGGGGAAAGAGAGAGAGAGAGAGAGGTGTTTGTAGGAAACGGTAGTTTGGATAAGGTTGTGGCAGTGAAAAAGGAGAGATTAGAGAACTTCACACACCAGGACCCACTTCCACACAATCTCTATGTACTGGGCCACCCATCTGGTGGGCTTGCAGCACTGACTGGCAAGAGCAGAGCAATGTGGAGCTGTCCATCATACACACAAAAGGTATACACGTCTGACATCTAATACTGTATCAGAAGAAATTTTGTCCAACTAACCATGGAGAAAACTGAAACCATTGTCCTGGGTCCTTGTGAAAAACTTGGTTCCTTAGCCACCAACTGCATCCCTCTTCCTGCCAAGCACCCAACTCTGAACCAGACTTCTCACAACCATGGTGAAAGTCTTTGACCAGAGATGAGCTTCTGACCACATATCCGTGGCATAATTAAAACTGTCCATTTCCATAATATCGCCCAATTCCGCCCCTACCACTACATCTGTCGTTACCACTACATCTGTTGCCTTTAGACAAGACACGCCTTTGGACAGCTCCCATGTTACACCCTCCATAAACTTGAGGTTGTTCAAAACTCGGATGCCATGAACTAATTCACACCAAAGCCCATTCATTTATCATCCCTGTGCTCGTTGGCCCACACTGGCTGCTGGTTAAGCAGCGCCTCAATTTGAAAACGCTCATCCTGGTTTTCAAATCCCTCTATGGTTACGCCCTTCTCTTTCTCTGTAATCACCTGAGGCCTGAGGTAACTGCCCTTCTCCTATTCTCTTGAGCATCCAGATTTTAAAATCGTTCCACCACTGGTAATCTACTCTTCAGCTGCCAAGACCTGGAGCTCTGAAATTCCTTCCCTACACCTCTCTGCTTCTAGTCATCTCTATCCTCCTGTAAGGCACTCCTTAAACGCTCTTTCTCATCTACCACAATATCCCCTTTCTCAGTTACCTAAATATTCACTATGTTGCTTGGTGTCAAGTTGAGTGATAAAACTCCTGTGAAGCAACGTGTGACATTTTACTATGTTAAAGACACTATATAAATGCTAGTTCCTGTTTTTCTCCACTATCACCCAGCTACATGGGACTGCATTCTCCTAATATAATTCATTATTTAATCATAACTTGAGAATCACTAATGACTTCTCTTGCCAATCATGCACATTTACCACTGGTTGTAATTCCCTCCCTAAACCTCGCTCTCTACCTTGCTTTTCTCCTTTTAGATACGCCTTAATACCCATCTCTTCGACAAAGCTTTTGGTCATCTGCTCTAATACCTCATGTTGCCAGGAGTCATATTTTATTTTATAACACCGTTCAATTTTTTTAAGATATTTTTATGCTATATTCACTATATAAATACAAGTTGTCTTCTTCAAATTTATGAAGTTATGGTCAAATTAGTGTTAGATTCCCTCTACTACTCCGAGAAAGCAATTAGGATCATGAAAGAATTTATGGATTTTGCTCAGAAGGTGGTCCACAGCAGAGATTTTCAAATTGTAGTCACCCTTTGTGTAAATTTCTTCTCACCTATTTATGTACCTGTGGGCAATACACAATACTTATTTTCCAAGAACCAATTAAAAATACCAACTTCACATACCTAGGGAAATCAGCTCTGATTCTATAGAGAGTATATATGCGTGTGCCAAGAGCAACACCAGGCAAACCTTAAAAATTAGGCATTAACCTACTGAAGCTGCATTACAAGGGTACTTGCATGCTCAACACCAAATGTAGCAGGCTGCAATCCACAGATTAGAGAAAAGCTCTATAAACCCTACCACATCCAGTTGAGAATGGTGGTGGACAATCAGGCAACGAATGGGAGGAGGTAGCTCCATGAACATCCCATCTTCAAGCATGGAGGAGACCTGCATACAATTGCAAGAGATAAGGCTGAAGTATTTGCATGCGTCTTCAACCAAAAGTGCGGAGTGGATGATCTAATTTAATCTTTTCTTAAAATCCTTCTACTATTATAGATGCTAAAACCCAATAAGGAATGGTCGAGTACACCGATTAAGGCAAAAACAATGGTGCGAATAACATCTAGACTAGATCTGAGTATCAGAAGTAGCTGCCCCTAGCTAAACAATTCTAGTACATCTATCACACTGTCATCTATCAATAACATAAGAAATGTTCCAAGTATGTTCTATCCATTACAATAATGGATTAAAATGAATAGAGATTACTCTGCAGTTGGTAAACTGCTTTCTGAGGTTGTCCAGTAGCTGCAATGGCCACTTTGTAGCTGATCAAATCTTAAATGGCAGCTTTAACTGGTGTAAATATTTCAGGATCTTCAAAGGACAGAATTTGTTGATTTCTGTGAAGGGAATTGGGAAGCAAAAGTTGTCAAGAAGTAATTCCATTCTTAGTGAGCGCAAAGCATGGACTTCCTAGTCAGTTGCTTATACAATGACAGCAATTAAATATTTAGAAAGATCAGAGATAACTGCACAAAAGTTTCAGTTTTACTTTAAAATTTTAAAAATGGTCACTGTCTGTGTGGAGTTTGCACATTCTCCCAGTGTCTGCATGGGTCTCACCCCCCACAACCCAAAGATGTGCATGGTGGGTGGATTGGCCACATTCAATTGCCTCTTAATTGGACAAAATAATTGGGTAGTCTAAATTTATTTTAAAAATGGTGCGCTTGGCAATTCAAGGGGCCCTAGCGTGGGCCCTATCTGAGTCAACATTTCTCCTCCTCACTTTCCTTCTTTAAGCCTTCTCTGAACAAGCTTGCAGTCAGTCCTCCTAATATCTTCTTTGCCAAGGATCAATTTTATATCTGATTACCCTCCTCTGAAGCACCATGGGACTTTGTCTAATGTTAAAGGTGGTATATAAATGCAAGTTGCTGTTATCATATTTTATAATTGCCAAAGTCCTTGTTACCCCAGAACAATATTGAAATTTCCTTCCTCACTGAACAGAAGCTAAAGCAAAATGCAGAAAGTACAAACAAAACAAACAACTTAACGTATATCGCTCACTATATCTGCATTTTTCCAGAGTACAAAAAAAGGTGATTCCTAATGCAAGGAGCGACCCCTTCTTTGTATTTTACTGATGACTGCTGAAACTTTACAAGACTTGGTGCATTCGTAACACACTGCCAACAAGCATGACAGGGATTTTACCAAACTATATATACAGGCTCCATCAGGGGCATGCAATATTTTTAAATATACCACACCTGTTCTCCCCCTGACTCCATTACTGTCAACCTTGCCCATCCTCATCAACATACAACACAATCTCAGTAGTTTCAAAGGTCATTTCACCATCTACAAAGCATAAATCACAGGTGTGATGGAACTCTCCCACTTGCTTGAAGGACAACAGTTCCAACAACATTTAAGAAGCTGGATACTATCCAAGAGAAAGCAGCTTGCTTCAGTGACACCCCACCCACTACCTTAAACATTCATGCCTTCCACCACTGGTGCACACTGGCAGCGGTCCGATTGTCTGCAAGATCACCGATTCTCAAAATTGTTACAGCACAGAAAGCCATTCAACCCATGTCTGAATCAATTCCCCTAATGAGCAATCCACCTACTGCCATTCCCACACCTCCGCCCCATCACCTTGCACGTTCTTCCTTTTTAGATAACAGTCTTATTCTTTCTTGAATGCTTTGATTGAACAAATTCATCCCAACAGAACCTCCAAAAGTACATCACTCCCTCAGTATTACGTTGGAGTGTCAGCCTAGATTTTTTTTTGTCTCAAATCTTTGGATTGGGGCTTGAACCTTACAACCTTCTGACTCAAGGATAAGAATGCTATGAACTGAATACAGCTGACACATCAAAGACAAACTGCAACAAATTACCACAGTCCGTTTGACAGTACCTGCCAAACTCATGACATCTACCACCTAAAAGACAAGGGCAGCACGTGCAGAGGAACACCACCATTGCCCAAAGACTTATACTGTCCTGCCTTAGATATACTGGGGCTGGTTTAGCACAGGGCTAAATCGCTGGTTTTGAAAGCAGACTAATGCAGGCCAGCAGCACGGTTCAATTCCCGTACCAGCCTCCCCGAACAGGCGCCAGAATGTGGTGACTAGGGGCTTTTCACAGTAACTTCATTTGAAGCCTACTTGTGACAATAAGCGATTTTCATTTTCATATATATCACCATTCCTTCCTTCTTGTTGGATTGGAATTCCAGAACTTCTTTCCCAACAGCACCACGAGAGCAGCTACACCACAGAGACAGTGGTTGGAAAGACACCTCAGCATTATCTTCTCAACGGCAATTAGGGGCATGCTATAAATGCCTTGAGCCTTGCCAGCAACCCTCAAGTCCAGTGAAGATATATATTTTTTAAACGCTCAAATGCTAACATAAGGGGGGAAAAAACTCCACAAAATTCTATCCATTTGTTTACAACTTGGATCTGCAGCTTCAACCATCAGGAAATCACTGGAATCATACAAATATAAATAAAACATTAGAGTCCATACATAACGTGAAATAATCAACATCAGTTGAAGTTAAAACCTCGGGTGGGGGTGGAGACGGGCAATGTGCTCAGAATAATTCAAATTTAAGTAGGTTTCATCCGCCGGACCTCTCGCCATTGCTACAATCTTGTTTACTCCTACACATGCACAACGTGTGCAAAATGATCACAGTAAATGACTAATCACATTAGCATTGTATTCTTGGTTGCCACGTCTAGTGACAAATGAGAGAATAAACCAGCGTTACGGGTATGACATCTACCAGCTTTGGGTGGATGTTTTTTAAAAATTTGCAAATTAGAACATTGAGTTCGGGGGGGGGGGGGGGGGGGGGAAGGGAAGAGACTTGGGACTAGAATACTTTGACCCCTGCAAAATACCACAGGCCTACATCAGCCGTGCTACTAACAGGCGACAATAGATCAACCCTCCGCTCTTCCCACCAGTTGAGAGTTGCTGTAAACAAACAGGGCCGAGACAGAGAGCAGGAGCCGGGCTGTGTGTGTGCTGGAGGGGCACGGGTGTGTATGTTTACTCCAACACCAGGCTCCATCAGCGGCCTAGGCTGAGGGACTCTCCCCAGTGACAGGTAAGGAAAACTTGGAAGGGAGAATAAAAAAAACATACCGTCAATCTCAGCACTTCTCGGCGGTTGGTCAGGCTCGAAAACACGTGTCACCTGTACATAGCCCAGCACTTGTTTAGTCGGCCGGGAAAGGGGGGCTCAGGGGGTAGCTTCAGTCCAGCCGTTTAAAGAGAGCATTCCGGACATCTCACCGACTGCCCCTCCTCCCGCTCCGTTTCTTCCCCGCGCGCACGTTCCCCGCCCTCTCAAATCCCCGGCCCAGAACCCACTCACAGCTCGAGCCGTTGATTTGAACACCAACCGCACTCCGCTGCGCGAGGGTGGAGGGCGAACCGAGAGACAACCCAACTTCGTGCCGGTGAGTCGCGCCTGAGTGACGGCGGCGAGCGCCCAATCGGCACGCGCCCTGGCGGGGGCGGGAGCGCCGTCGCCATCGGCGATTGGAGGGTGGGCAAAGCTCGCTCCAATCCAGAGCAGGAACGGGCGCGCGCAGCTGTGCCAGCAGGTTGCTGTGACCGGAGGCTGCCTGGCTCACGCGCACTGGCTCGCGCACGCGCGCCGCCCTGCGAGCGGCTTGTTTTGAATTGAGCTGCTAGTGGGCGTCTGCCATTCGCCCTAGAGGAGGGAACAGGAGAGGAGAGGATCCCTTCTTGCGCTTAGGGTGAATTGCAATTATTTTCCACATCTGATTCACTCCCAAAGCTTTATTTTAATGTTTTTTTTTAAAACTACCGTGCTCAACAACGTCTTTTAATTTTTGCTGTCCAGGTTAAGTTCCTTCTGAGAGAGCAGAATATTAATTTACAATTGGTCAGATCTCTGAAGAGTTTCAACATATTTGAGTTACAACAATGATGTGGGGCAATCAATAATCGTCATCTGCATAAAGTTTGTTATGTGATGCCACGCTACTTTGTTTTGGGAAGAGTTTTTTTGACATTTCAGTTAGGAAGTGTGTGATTGTAATCCTGTTGGTTACGTGATGAAGTGACAAATATTAAAGATGGGTAAATGGACGTGAAGCACATGGACACAGAAAAGCTTTGACAAAGTAACATGTTGAAAGCTTTTGACAAAGGCTTAAAAGGAATGGAATGAGGGGGTGACCTTACCTCGACTAGGAGACAGATAAATGACTGTTGAATTTTGTGTGTGCCTGTATTAGGGGGTATACAGCAGTACCTGTATTACAGGTTCGCCGGTAGCCCCTGCCGGCTAGCTCCGCCCACAGGGAGCTGTATAAATATGTATGAGTTCTCCTGAGCTGCCATTCTACCAGCTGTAGTCGGAGGATAAACATCTAACTGTAATAAAGCCTCTCTTGTACCGATTCGAGTCTTTAAGTGCAATTGACAGCGCATCAATTTATTACAGTTAGATTTTCCGCATCATGGACATCAGGATAAAACCAGATCGCTTGCAGCTGGATCCGCAATCGCCAAAAGCCAGAAAAGACTTTAATCACTGGCTGGCTTGCTTCGAGGCCTATATCAACTCAGCGAATCCCGAACCGATGGAAGCTCAGAAAATTCAACTTCTCTACTCAAGGTTGAGCTCCAGCGTGTTCCCGCTGATACAGGACGTGCTGAATTACGCAGGCGCCATGGAACTCCTTAAAGAAAATTAGGTCCAGAAGACAAACACTCTGTTTGCAAGGCATGTACTCGCCACTCGCGTACAACTACCTGGTGAGTCGATTGAAGACTTCTGGCGGGCTCTTATCCCTCTAGTACGGGACTGTGACTGTCAGGCCATCACGGCCACGGAACATTCCAATCTCCTCATACGTGATGCATTCGTGACGGGGATTGCATTGGACCCCATCCGGCAACGACTGCTGGAAGGGCTCGACCTAACGGCGACGAAAACTTTAGCGCTCTCAATGACGGTCGCTTCTCGTAATGTACAGTCCTACCCCGCTCGCCACACGGCCCACCCATCCTACCCCTTGTGGACCCCGCAACTGACCCCCCCCCCCCCCCCCCCCGACTGGGGCTGCTCCAGCACAATATGCCTGCGCTGCTCGCCACACCGGGCACTCTGGGGGTCCCCCACTGCTACTTCTGCGGCCAACAGAAGTACCCCCGCCAGCGCTGCCCGGCCCACACCGCCACCTGTAGATCCTGTGGCAAGAAGGGCCACTTTGCGGTGGTGTGTCAGGCCCGCGCAGTTGCCGCTATCGCACCTGACGTCACTCCCTTCCCTCAGCCGATCGCGCAATGGGCGCCGCCATCCTCTGCTCCCGGGGCCACGTGCGGACAGTGGGCGCCGCCATCTTGCCCCGCACCCACAACGTGTGCTGCATGGGCGCCGCCATCTTCTTCCCCGCAGGTACTTCGGACGCCGCCATTTTGTCCTCCCTCGGGACTGGACTGCGGGACCCGGGTCGCTGCCGCTCCTCGTCGGACTCCTCGGACGATCGCCCGCTGCTCGCCTCCATGACGCTGGACCAGTCCCGTCCTCACAACCTGGCTACTGCTTCAACGATGGTGCTCATCAACGGCCACGCGACCTACTGCCTACTAGACTCCGGGAGCGCCGATAGCATCATCCACCCGGACACGGTAAGGCGCTGCTCCCTCGCGGTCCATCCCGCCAACCAGTGGATCTCCCTGGCTTCCGGATCCCACTCTGTCCCGATCCGGGGTTTCTGTATGGTCAACATCACCGTACAAGGCGTTGAATTCAGCAGTTCCCGCCTGTACGTTCTCCCCAATCTCTGTGCCACACTATTACTGGGCCTGGATTTCCAATGTAACCTCCAGAGTCTTACCCTCAAATTCGGCAGGCCCCTACCCCCACTCACCGTTTGCGGCCTCACGACCCTCAAGATTGACCCTCCCTCCCTCTTTGCCAATCTGACTGCAGATTGCAAGCCCGTTGCCACCAGGAGCAGACGGTACAGCACCCAGGACAAGAACTTCATCGGGTCCGAAGTCCAGCGGCTGCTTCGGGAGGGTATTATTGAGGCCAGCAACAGCCCCTGGAGAGCCCAAGTGGTGGTGGTTAAAACTGGGGAGAAACACAGGGTGGTCGTGGACTACAACCAGACCATCAATCGGTACACGCAGCTCGACGCGTACCCCCTCCCTCGCATATCTGATATGGTCAATCAGATTGCACAGTACCGGTTCTTCTCAACGATTGACCTTAAATCCGCATACCACCAGCTCCCCAACCGCAAATTGGACCATCCATACACTGCCTTCGAGGCGGACGGTCGCCTCTATCAATTTCTTAGGGTTCCCTTCGGCGTCACTAACGGCGTCTCGGTATTCCAAAGAGAAATGGACCGAATGGTTGACCGGTACGTTTCCGTACTTAGATAATGTCACCATCTGCGGCCATGACCAGCAGGACCACGACGCCAACCGTGCCAAATTTCTCCACACCGCATCTCTCCTCAACCTCACTTACAACTAGGAGAAGTGCGTGTTCAGCACTAACCGCTTGGCCATCCTCGACTACGTAGTCCAAAACGGACTCCTGGGGCCCGATCCCGACCGCATGCGTCCCCTCATGGAGCTCCCCCTTCCCCACTGCCCCAAGGCCCTCAAACGCTGCCTGGGGTTCTTCTCCTACTATGCCCAGTGGGTCCCACAATACACGGACAAGGCCCACCCATTGATACAGTCCACTCAATTTCCCCTCACGGCCGAGGCACAACATGCCTTCGCCCGTATTCGCTCTGACATAGCCAAGGCCGGGATGCGTGCAGTAGACGAGACACTGCCCTTTCAAGTAGAGAGCGATGCTTCAGATGTTGCCCTTGCCGCCACTCTAAACCAGGCAGGCAGACCCGTGGCATTCTTGTCCCGCACCCTCCATGCCTCCGAAATTCGCCATTCGTCTGTTGAAAAGGAGGCCCAGGCAATCGTTGAAGCGGTGCGGCACTGGAGGCATTACCTGGCCGGCAGGAGGTTCACTCTCCTAACTGACCAACGGTCGGGCTCTCCACCTATAATTACGAGATCTTGTATTGCCCCGGCAAGCTCAACGAGCCCCCAGACGCCCACTCCCGAGGTACATGTGCCAGCACACAAGTGGACCAGCTCCGTGCCCTGCACGACAGCCTTTGCCATCTGGGGGTCACTCGGTTGTACCACCTAGTTAAAGCCCGCAATCTGCCCTACTCCGTCGAGGAAGTACGGACAGTCACCAGAGACTGCCAGGTCTGTGCGGAGTGCAAGCCGCACTTCTACCGGCCAGACCGCACGCGCCTGGTGAAAGCGTCCCACCCCTTTGAACACCTCGGTGTGGATTTCAGAGGGCCCCTCCCCTCCACCGACCGCAACACGTATATCCTTAGCATGGTCGATGATTTCTCTAGGTTCCCATTTGCCATCCCATGCCCGGATATGACGTCTGCTCCGTCATCAAGGCCCTCAATTCCATATTCGCTCTGTTCGGTTTCCCCGACTATATCCACAGTGACAGGGGATCCTCATTCATGAGCGATGAGCTGTGTCAGTTCCTGCTCAGCAGGGGTATCGCCTCCAGCAGGATGACCAGCTACAACCCCCAGGGAAATGGGCAGGTAGAGAGGGTAAACGGGACGGTATGGAGGGCCGTCCAGCTGGCCTACGGTCCAGATACCTCCCAGCTGCTCGCTGGCAGCAGGTCCTCATGGATGTATTGCACTCTATCCGGTCTCTACTGTGCACTGCCACGAATAACACACCCCATGAACGTGTTTTTACCTTCTCTAGGAAGTCTACATCCGGGGTGTCGCTCCCGACTTGGCTCGCAGCTCCAGGGCCGATTCTACTGCGTAGGCATGTCCGACTCCACAAGGCGAACCCCTTGGTGGACAGGGTACGCCTGCTCCACGCAAACCCCCAGTATGCCTACGTCGAGTTCCCCGACGGCCACCAGGATACGGTCTCGCTCAGGGACCTGGCTCCCTCGGGTGCCAATCCTACTCCCACACACCTCTCCACCCACGCGCCACCCTCCCCTCCCCCGGCGCTCCCAGCATCAGCCCCACCAGGTCCATCCCTCCTTCCCCTGCCCACGCTAGAGGACAAGGAAGATTTTGGCACGCTCCCGGAGTCATCCAGCCACTGGCCAGCACCAATACCGCCAGCTCCAGCACTGACACCGTCAACGCCGAAACCGCCTGTACAGACGTCGCCACCACTGTTGTGTCGCTCCCAACGAACCGTCAGACCACCGGACAGACTTAACCTCTGACGGGCACCGGGTTGCAAGATGGACACTTAATTTTTTTCCCCCTCCCCTCTATAAATAATTCACGGATTCTGTATATAGTTCCAGGTCACCCCGCCGGACTCATTTTTTTATTTTTTATTTAGATTACCCAATTATTTTTTTTCCAATTAAGGGGCAATTTAGTGTGGCCAATCCACCTATTCTGCACATTTTTGGGTTGTGGGGGCAAAACCCACGCAGACATGGGAGAATGTGCAAACTCCACATGGACAGTGACCCAGAGCCGGGATCGAACCTGGGACCTCAGCGCCATGAGGCAGCTGTGCTAACCACTAGGCCACCGTGCTGCCCGTGCCGGACTCATTTTTAACAAGGGGTGAATGTAGTGATCCACCACTGTGAAATTGTGCGTGTGCCTGTATTAGGGAATGTACAGCAGTACCTGTATTACAGGTTCGCCAGTAGCCCCTGTCGGCTAGCTCCGCCCACAGGGAGCCGTGTAAATATGTATGAGTTCTCCTAAGCTGCCATTCTACCAGCTGTAGTCGGAGGATAAACATCTAACTGTAATAAAGCCTCTCTTGTACAGATTCGAGTCTTTAAGTGCAATTGATAGCGCATCACTGAGGATCAAAAGAAGTTGGGAAGAGATGTTAATCAGATAATTGATTGGCAGTGTGGTGGCAATTAAAATTTAGTGTTAGAAAATCTGGTGTTCAGCTTTGAAGAAAGAAAGACTCACATTTATTTTTATTAATGTTTTTATTCTCCATTTTCACATTTTCCTTCAAAATTTACACCCCACCCACAGACAGTAAATGATAACAAATACAAAATCAATCCCCTGAACAATAACAACGATCCCATCCTCCCACCACCCCAAACAACGGCCCACCTGTCAATATATGCATCCAAAAAACAAACCCTCCCACGGTGGAAACAATAAAGAAAGGAGAAAAAGAAAAAGGAGTCTGGGAACGCCCATGGTCACCATTTTTTAAAAAAAAATAATTTTTATTGAATTTTTTGAAAAATGTATAACAACAAAACAATAATAATAACAATAATAAACACCCCCCGGACCCATAACAACGCATATAACGAGCCCCCCCACCCCCCCAAACCCGATGAACAACAAAATAAATAAAAAATAAATTAAATTAACATAAACAATACTTCCCCCCCCTCCCCCCCGGGTTGCCGCTGCTGCTGACCTAGTTCCCTATCGTTGAGCCAGAAAGTCGAGGAAAGGCTGCCACCGCCTAACACCCTTGTCGCCTTCACTGCCCCCAAATCTTGCGGGTAGCCGCCACCACCGGGTTCGTGGTGTACCTCGTTGGAGGGAGCGGCAACGGCGCCGTTACCAGTGCCTTCAGGCTCGTGCCTCCGCAGGACGCCATCTCCATCCGTTTCCATGCTGCCCCCTCCCCATCCATTACCCACTTGCGTACCATCGAGATATTAGCCGCCCAATAGTACCCAGAGAGGTTGGGCAGCACCAGCCCCCCTCCATCCCTGCCCCGCTCCAAAAAGACCCTCCTCACCCTCGGAGTCCCATGCGCCCAAACAAATCCCGTGATGCTGCTGTTTACCCTCCTAAAAAAGGCCCTCGGAATAAGGATGGGGAGGCACTGGAACAAAAATAAAAACAAAAACCTCGGGCGCACCGTCATTTTAACGGACTGTACTCTACCCGCCAACGACAGCGGCAGCATGTCCCACCTTTTGAACTCCTCCTCCATCTGCTCCACCAACCTAGTAAAATTAAGCTTATGCAAAGTCCCCCAACTCCTAGCCACCTGAACCCCCAGGTACCTAAAACTCCTCACTGCCCTTTTTTTAAAAAATTTAGAGTACCCAATTATTTTTTCCAATTAAGGGGCAATTTAGCGTGGCCAATTCACCTAACCTGCACATCTTTGGGTTGTGGGGGCGAAACCCACGCAGACACGGGGAGAATGTGCAAACTCCACACGGACAGTGACCCAGGGCCGGGATTCGAACCCGGGTCCTCAGCGCCGTAGGCAGCAATGCTAACCACTGTGCCACCGTGCTGCCCTTTCACTGCCCTTTTTAGCGGGAGCCTACCAAACCCCTCCTCCTGATCACTCGGGTGTACAACAAACAGCTCGCTCTTGCCCAGGTTCAACTTGTAGCCCGAGAAACTCCCAAACTCATCAAGAATCCCCATCACCTCCGGCATTCCCCCCACCGGGTCTGCTACATACAGCAACAAGTCATCTGCATAGAGTGACACTTGGTGCTCCTCCCCACCCCGCACCAGACCCCTCCACCTCCCCGACTCCCTTAGCGCCATGGCCAGAGGCTCAATTGCCAACGCAAAAAGCAAGGGGGACAGGGGGCATCCCTGCCTCGTCCCACGGTAGAGTCTGAAGTACTCGGACCTCCTCCCATTTGTCGCTACACTCGCCATTGGGGCCTCGTACAGCAACCTCACCCATTTAATAAACCTCTCCCCAAACCCGAACCTCTCTAACACCTCCCACAAGTACCCCCACTCAACCCTGTCAACGGCCTTCTCCGCATCTAATGCCACCACAATCTCCGCCTCTCCTTTTGCCGCCGGCATCATTATCACATTTAGCAGCCTTCGCACGTTAGTGTTCAGCTGCCTCCCCTTCACAAATCCCGTCTGATCTTCATGTATCACCCCGGCACACAGTCCTCTATTCTAGTGGCCAAGATCTTCGCCAGCAACTTGGCGTCCACGTTCAACAGTGAAATTGGCCTATATGATCCACACTGCAGGGGGTCCTTATCTCGCTTCAGGATCAGGGAAATCAGCGCCCGTGACATCGTCGAGGGCAAAACTCCCCCCTCCCATGCCTCGCTAAAGGTCCGAACCAACAGGGGGCCCAACAGGTCCGCATATTTTTTATAAAATTCAACCGGGAACCCATCCGGTCCCGGCGCCTTCCCCGACTGCATGTGGCCAATCCCTCTAACCAGCTCCTCCAACTCGATCGGCGTCCCCAGTCCTTCCACCTGCTCCTCCTGCACCCTTTGAAATCGCAGCCTGTTCAAAAAGCTCTCCATTCCCCCCCCCCCCCCCTCCCCCCACCACCGGCGGCTCCGACCGGTACAGTTCCCTGTAGAAGTCCCTGAAGACCCCATTAACCTCTACCCCCCTTCCGCACCACATTCCCACCTCTATCCTTCACTCCACCAATCTCTCTAGCCGCGTCCCGCTTGCGGAGTTGATGCGCCAGCATCCTGCTCGCCTTCTCCCCATATTTGTAGACCGTTCCCTGCGCCTTCCTCCACTGTGACTCCGCCTTTCTGGTGGTCAGTAAATCAAACAGCCTGCAGGCTACGCCGCTCCCCCAACAATCCCTCCTCCGAGGCCTCCGCATACCTCCTATCTACACTCAGCAGCTCCCCCACCAGTCTCTTCCTCTCCCTCCTCTCCCCCCCTCTCCCTATGGGCTCGGGTGGAAATCAGCTCCCCCCTAATCACTGCCTTCAGAGCCTCCACACCATCCCCACCCGGACCTCCCCAGTATCATTGGCCTCGAGGTACCTCTCAATACATCCCCGGACCTTCCTACACACCTCCTCATCAGCCAACAACCCCACGTCCAAACGCCAAAGCGGGCGCTGGTCCCGCACCTCCCCCATCTCCAGATCCACCCAATGCGGAGCATGGTCCGAAATCGCTGTAGCCGAATATTCGGCATCCTCCACCCTCGGGACGAAAAAATCAATACGGGAATAAACCCTGTGCACGTGGGAGAAAAAAGAGTACTCCCGAGCCCTCGGCCTCCCAAACCTCCAGGGATCCACCCCTGCCAACTGGTCCATAAACCCCCTCAACACCTTGGCCGCCGCCGGCCTCCTGCCCCCTGCCCGTCCTAGAACTAGAACGATCCAGTGGGGGATCCAGCACCATATTGAAGTCCCCCGCCGATGATCAGGCCCCCCGCCTCCAGGTCAGGAATGCGGCCCAACATACGCCTCATGAAACCAGCATCATCCCAATTTGGGGCATATACATTTACCAGCACCACCCTCTTCCCCCTGCAGCTTACTGCTCACCATCACATATCTGCCGCCACTATCAGCCACCACCTCAGACGCCTCAAACGCCACCCTCTTCCCCAGCAGGATCGCCACCCCCCGGTTCTTCACGTCGAGCCCTGAATGATAAACCTGCCCCACCCACCCCTTCCTCAGACGAACCTGGTCCACCACCTTCAGGTGAGTCTCCTGAAGCATGGCCATGTCCGCCTTCAGCTCCTCCAGATGCGAAAACACCCGGGCCCGCTTAACCGACCCATTCAACCCCCTCACGTTTCACGTGATCAGCCGGATCAGGGGGCACCCCGCCCCCCCCCCCTCCCCCGCCGACTAGCCATAGCCCATCGACTGCTCGCCCCTGGCCAGCATCCCCCCGTTTCCCATGGCGATAGAACCTTACCCCGACCCCCCGACCCGCACCAGCTCCTCCCTGGCCATTCCAGCAGCAACCCGGTATCCCCCCACTTCCCAACCCCCCCAGGCTAGGACCCCTCCTAGCCGCGACACTCCCTCCATAGTACTCCCGTGAGCCAGCCGACTTCTGCTGACACCGGCAGCTCCCGCCCTAACTCCGACCCCTCCCGATATGGGGTCAACCCCCACCCTGCAGCAGCTCCTTGGCACCGCTCCAGCGCGGGAAAACGGAACTGATACCCACGCCCCTTACCTCCAGCTCCACCCCCCTCGTCCCGCAGCGCGGGAAACCAGAGGAAAGCCCGCGCTTTCACACTGCCCCACCCCACCCCCCCAACACAGCTCCCAAATAGCAGTCCCAACCCATCCACCAACCCCGTACAAAAAAAACAGACCCCCAACACCCCCCTTAATACACAAAACCATAACCAACACCATCCGAAAGCAGAAAAAAACCCAGATTAACCAGCAACAGCATAAACAGTGATACAAAAACCCCCCACAGTCCCCAATCCCTAGTTCGAGTCCAACTTTTCAGCCTGCACAAAGGCCCACGCCTCCTCTCGGGACTCAAAATAGTGATGCTGGTCCTTGTAGGTGACCCACGAGCGCGCAGGCGGCAGCATGCCAAATTTCACCTGCCTGCTGTGGAGCACTGCCTTCGTCCGGTTGAACCCGGCCCTCCGCTTAGCCACCTCTGCACTCCAGTCCTGGTAGATGCGCACTACCAAATTCTCCCACTTGCTGCTCCTCACCTTCTTGGCCCATCGCAGCACACACTCCCGGTCACTGAACCGATGGAACCGCACCAGCACCGCCCGCGGGGGTTCATTCGCCTTAGGCCTCCTGGCCAGTACTCTGTAGGCCCCCTCCAGCTCCAGGGGCAGATGGAAAGATCCTGCTGCCACCAGTGAGTTCAGCATCACGGCCACATAAGCCGGTAGGTCCGACCCCTCCAGCCCCTCCGCGAGGCCCAGGATCCGCAAGTTCTTCCTCCTCGACCGAAACTCCATCTCCTCAAAACGATCTTGCCACTTTTTGTGGAGCGCCTCGTGCATCTCCACCTTCCCCACGGGGGCCGAGACCTCATCCTTGCGCTCAGAGGCCTGCTGCTGCAACTCACGGATCTCTGCACCCTGGGTTGTCTGAGTCTCCAGCAGCTTACTTGTAGTAACTTTCAAAGAGTCCAGCAACTCCACTTTCAGCTCCGTAAAGTAGCGCAGAAGGGCCGCCTGCTGCTCCTGTGCCCACTGCCTCCACTCCTCGGGGGCTCTACCGGCCGCCATTTTGTCCACCTTCCCCCGCTTTTCCAGGGGAGCTGCTGCCGTTTTTCTCCTCGCCCCACTCCGGGTCCGCACCATAAATCCCGGGGGTTATTACTCCAGACACCTTCACACACCGGGAATCCTTGAACCAGCGCCGTTTGGGGCCCTTAAAAGAGCCCAAAAGTCCTACGATACGGGAACTGCCGAACGTGCGGTTTAGCTCCGCATTGCCGCCACCGGAAGTCCCCCATGGTCACCATTTACCTACATAGTCCACTCCCCCCCCCCCCTCCCCCCAACCCACTCAATGCCATCCTACCTCTGAAAGAGTACCGTACACACCCCCCCCCCCCCTCTCCTACTCCTCCCCTCCACTGCCTCTTGTAAAACTCCTCCCTCCAACCTCGGTTCCTTGCCCGCCACTTTCTGTTCTGCCAAGCTCCAATGGCCGCAGCTCCTCCCCCCATCTCACCCCCGTTCACTAGCCGGCTTAAACTGGCCAGCGTGGAGGCCCCCTCCTGGGTCCCTTGCCTGGCCCTAGGAAAGCCCAAAAATCCCCTTTTCGCACACAAACCTCGCATATCCACCGACACCCGAAAGAGCCCTCATTTCGAGTGAAAGTCCCATCACTTCCCTTGTCCAAATATATGCAACATTGGCTTCTTTAGCCCATACACCCGCACGCAGTGAAACAAAAAAGAAGAAAATACAGTCATGAGGTTACATCGGCACATGGCCATTTCTCAATTTCTCAGTACTGCCACAGTCCTTCTGCCTTCGTAAGCTCCTCCGCTGCTTCCGCCGTTCCAAAATAAAAGTCCATGAGCTTGTACGTCACCCTCAGCTTCACTGGATATACAATGCCGCACTGCACCTTGCTAATGTACAGTGCCCTCTTCACCAGGTTGAAGGCAGCCCGCCTCCTAGCCAGCTCCACCGTAAAGTCCTGGTATGCACATATACCAGCTCCAGCCCACTGCACCACCCGCTTCTGCTTAGCCCAGCACAGGACCTTATCCTTCACACTGTACCTACGGAAGCACAGAGTCACTACCCTTGGCGGCTCACTCGCCTTTGGTACAGGCCTCCATGACCGATGAGCCCGATCCAGTTCATATCGGGAGGGATCCTCCCCCTCCCCCAATAGTTTCGCCAACATTGCAGCAAAATACTCAGTCGGCCTCGGTCCTTCAACTCTTTCGGGCAGCCCCACAATCCTCAAATTCTGTCGCCTGGATCTGTTTTCCAGGTCTTCCATTTTTCCTCGCAGATCCTTGTTAATCTCCATCACCTTCCGCATCTCCTTCCCCATCGAGGTAAGTTTTTTAAAATAAATTTGGATTACCCAATTATTTTTTCCAATTAAGGGGCAATTTAGCGTGGCCAATCCACCTACTCTACACATTTTTGGGTTGTGGGGGCGAAACCCACGCAGGCACGGGGAGAATGTGCAAACTCCACACGGACAGTGACCCAGAGCCGGGATCGAACCTGGGACCTAAGCGCCGTGAGGCAGCTGTGTTAACCACTAGGCCACCGCGCTGCCTCCCATCGAGGTAAGTTGATCACCGTGCTGTAATAATGTCTCCTCCACTTCCTTCAGCGCCTCCCCTTGCTCCCGCACCTCCGCCACTGCGCTCACCACCGCTGTCGTCACCGGGGAAATCGCCTCCTCCACCAGCACACTGAAAACCTTCCTCATCTCCTTCCTCATTGTCTCCATGTATTTTGTAAACTGCCTTTCAAATTCCGCAGCTATCACCTTAGTAATTTCTTCAGCTGTAAACAATGATGCCTCCCCTGGTGCTCCAGCCTCCATTTTCCTTGGTGACCCCGCGGTGACCTTTCCACTGCCCGACGGATCTTCAGCTGTTTTTTTTACGGCCGTTTTTTTGCTCACCTTCAACATTTTCCTCTACTGTGCCTTCACTGTGCCTCCTCTGTGCCTTTGCCCTGCTTTTGCCACCTCCGTGGACCCTGAGACTGGGCGTAAAGCCCCGAAAATGCCGTTCCTGAACAAGAGCCCTCCATTGTGCTGCTGGCTCCCAACCGCCATCACCGGAAGTCAAGACTCACATTTATATTGCGACTTCCACGACCATCAGACATCTCAAAGCACTTTTCAACCAATGCGCTCTTTTGAAATGTAGTCACTGTTGTAATGTAGGAAACGCAGCAGCCAGTTTGTGCACAGCAAGCTCAAACAAACAGATGTAATGAACAGACAAGTGTTTTTGATAATGTTAATTGAGGGATAAATATTGGCCAGGACACCATGGATAACTGCCCTTTTTTAAAAACAAAATAGCATTTAGGGTTATTTTATGTCCCCCTAAGAAAACAAACAGGGCTTCAGTTTAATGTCTCATTCAAAGGACATCTCTGGAAGTGTAGCACTCCTACAGTACTGAGGTAGAGCCTTGATTTTTGTGTTCAAATCCTGGAGTTGAACTTAAATCCAAAAACTTGTGACACAGAAGCCAGAGTTCTACCCACTGTGCCATAGCTAACACTGCTTTGATATGTTAAAACCAGCACTCCAAGAGAATAAAAACTATAAGTGGGCATTAGTGGGCAGCACAGTAGCAACAGTAGAGTTGCTACACAGCTCCAGGGTCCCAGGTTTAATTACAGGCTTGGGTCACTGCCTGTGCGGAGTCTGCACGTTCTCCCCGTGTCTGCGTGGGTTTCCTCCAGGCGCTCCAGTTTCCTCCCACAGTCCAAAGATGTGCAGGTTTGGTGGATTGGCCATGCTAAATTGCCCTTAGAGCCCAAAGTTGGGTGGGGTGACGGGGATAGGTTGGAAGTGTGGGCTTAAGTGGGCCGGTGCAGACCCGATGGGCCCAATGGCCTCCTTCTGCACTGTAAATTCTATGCTAAGAAATAGGAAAAGCAGTAGACCGTTTGACCTTGCTTCACCATTCAATAGGATCATGGCTGATCCAACTTTTTTTTTCCTTTATTTGTTCATGGGACATAGGCCAGAACAGGTAGGACTTCCTTCCCTAATGGCATTAGTGATTAGTGTTTATAAGACAATGGTTTCATGGTCATCATTAGACTTTTAATTCCAGATTTTTATTGAATTCAGATTTCACCATCTGCAGTGGCAGGATTTGAACCTGGGTCCCCAGAGCTTGACTCTGGGTCTCTGGTTAACCAGTCCAGAGACAATACCACTATGCCACCGCCTCCCCATTCCTCACATCCACTTTCCCGTCCTTTCCCATAACCCTTGCTTGCCTTACTGACCAAGAATCTATCTATCGCGGCCTTAAATATATGGAAGGACTCTGCTGCCTCAGATCTCTGTGGCAAGTAGTTCCAAAGAGTCACAACCCTCTAAGAGAAGAAATTCCTCCTCATCTTAGTCTTAAATTGGCACCCCTTTATTCTGAGACTATGCATCTGGTCCTAGACTCTCCCATGAGGGGAAACATCATCTCAACATTTATCCTGTCAAACCCCTTTCCAGCAACAGATGTTAGGCTAATCGACCTAAAGTTACCCGCTGTTTGTCTCCCTCTCTTTTTGAATAGGGGTGTCACATTGGCAGTTTTCCAATCCTCCGATACTTTTTCAGAATCAAAGGAGTTTTGGAAAATTGTAACCAATGCATCCACTATCTCTGTGGCTATATCCTTTAGGATCCCAAGCTACAAGCCATCAGGGCCAGGGGACCTATCTGCCTTTAGTCCCATTAGTTTGTCGAATACTACTTCTCTTATGATAGGTGGTGATGGGATTTAATTCCTACGTCTTATTCTTTAGCATTAATGGGATGTTCAAAGTATCTTCCACCATAAAGACTAATGCAAAGTATGTGTTTAACTCTCTGCCATTTCCTTGTTCCCCATAGCTATCTTCCCAGATTCATTTTCTAAGGGGCTGTGTTCACTTTGATCTCTCTCTTCCTTTTTATATATTTAAAGAAGCTCTTATTGTTAGTTTTTATATTCTTAATAGTTTGCCCTCATAGTTTGTGTTCTCTCTTTATTTTCTTTTTGTCCTCCTTTGCTGGATTCTAAATTTATCCCAGCCTTCCGGGCTCTAACTGACTTTTGCCTCTTTATATGCTTTTCTTTCAACCTAATACTCTCCTTAACCTCCTTGGTTAGCCATGGTTGCTTTAGCCCATCAAATACCAAGTGGTCTGATTGAGGGGAAATATTCTTTTTTTAAAATTTAGAGTACCCAATTATTTTTTTCCAATGAAGGGACAATTTAGCGTGGCCAATCCACCTATCCTGCACATCTTTGGCAAACACGCAAACACGGGGAGAATGTGCAAACTCCACACGGTCAGTGACCCAGAGCCGGGATCGAACCTGGGACCTCGGTGCCGTGAGGCAGCAATGCTAACCACTGCGTCACCGTGCTGCCCATGAGGGGAAATATTGTTAGTATTCAGTTAATTTATATTGCACCAGCTAATATGGCAATAATATTGTCTCAGGCTTCAATTCGCTGCCTTCCAAAGTCTAATTTTTCTCATGAGTAGCAACTTAAGTCAATACATTAATTTGTATTCTTATTTAATGAGGATATGTTACATTTGTAAACCAGTCACATGAGCATGAGATAAGGTTTTCATAAAGAAAATACTGTGATTTACACTGTTATGGACTTCTAAAAATCTGTATAATCTATGCATTTATATATGAACTGCATTTTGTGTACTATACATTTTCCTGTTCAATAATTAAATAATAAGTTCCGATCAACAAGTGTACTTATTTTCAGAAAAAGTGTACTTACCACTCATTTAATTCCATTTTTGTAAAATAATTTGTATAGTTTGCATACTTACGGTGTGATTCGAGATCTGATAACAATAACTTCACCTTTTTTTTAATGCTTTTTATTTCTTCCTTGGCATTATTCCCCTACATAATATGAAAGAACACAGCTAAATAATGCTAATGATAAGCAACACAATTTATACTTTCATAGTCAAAGTGCTGCAAAATGTGCATTTAACTTCATACAAAAGTTGTGTTTTGTAAATATATTCTTATTTTTGAGATTGGAGTTTTAGTGCAACAAGTTATTACTATAAGGAAGCAAAATGAAAAACAATACATCAGAAAGAGGATAGTCACACATAAGGCAATATTTGAACTATGTTAGGCAATGCAAATACAGATAAATGCATTTATTGGGAATAAATTAAACTGTATTCACACAGTAAACAGTAAAACATCACTGATCATGATCTGCTTTCACTATAAATATTCAACCCTTTGTGTTGGTTGTAAGGTGTGATAAATGTCTCAACACTGAGTTATGATAATCCATCTAAATGATAGAGGTTTTTTTATATCTCATTACTAGCCTTGAAATGCCACTCATGAACAGTGCAAGGTGAAAGGATAAGGACATAGTATAGAACACTGTCAGAGTTGAAAAGTGTACAAAAAATGAGATGAATTGGAATGTAGTGATCATGTGGCACCACATTTATGCTTTGAAAACTGAGGGATTATAAGAGAAAGGAGAAGATTGAGCTGGAGACTGTGCATTGAGTTTCTATTTCAATAAGGAGGAGAGGGGAGAGAAGAGAGATACAAATGATAGCTGGATCATCTATCTGATGACAAGCTTTCTGAATCAAAATATCCTTTCTCTTATAGGATTGAGAGAGAGGTGTTGGCAGCATCCAAGCCTTTAACAAAATATGGCTTTTTATAGAGGTTACAGTTAATAAAAGGAAATCAAGTGTTTGACACAGAGAAAAGAAGGCTCTTATAGAATAAGAGAATCCATACAGTGCAGAAGGCAGCCTTTCAGCCTATCGAGCTTGCATCGACCCTCTGAAAGAGCACTCTACCTAGGCCCACTCCCCCGCAACCCCATATCCACCTAAGCTATGGACACTAAGGGCAATTCAGCATGGCCAATCCACCTGACCTGCACAACTTTGGACTATGGGAGGAAACTGGAGCACCTGGAGAAAACCCACGCAGACATAAGAACATAAGAACTAGGAGCAGGAGTAGGCCATATGCCCCCTCGAGCCGGCTCTGCCATTCAATGAGATCATGGCTGATCTTTTGGGGACTCAGCTCCATTTTCCGGACCCTTAACCCTTAATCCCTTTATTCTTCAAAAAACTATCTATCTTTATCCTAAAAACATTTAATGAAGGAGTCTCAACTGCTTCCACTGGGCAAGGAATTCCATAGATTCACAACCCTTTGGGTGAAGAAGTTCCTCCTAAACTCAGTCCTAAATCTACTTCCCCTTATTTTGAGGCTAGTTCTGCTTTCACCCGCCAGTGGAAACAACCTGCCCGCATCTATCCTATCTATTCCCTTCATAATTTTATATGTTTCTATAAGATCCCCCCCTCATCCTTCTAAATTCCAACGAGTACAGTCCCAGTCTGCTCAACCTCTCCTCGTAATCCAACCCCTTCAGATCTGGGATTAACCTAGTGAATCTCCTCTGCACACCCTCCAGCGCCAGTATGTCCTTTCTCGGGTACGGAGACCAAAACTGAACACAATACTCCAGTTGTGGCCTCACTAACACCTTATACAATTGCAGCATAATCTCCCTAGTCTTAAACTCCATCCCTCTAGCAATGAAGGACAAAATTCCATTTGCTTTCTTAATCACCTGTTGCACCTGTAAACCAACTTTTTGCGACTCATGCACGAGCACACCCAGGTCTCTCTGCACAGCAGCATGTTTTAATATTTTATCATTTAAATAATAATCCCTTTTACTGTTATTCCTACAAAAATGGATAACCTCACATTTGTCAACATTGTATTCCATCTGCCAGACCCTAGCCCATTCACATAACCTATCCAAATCCCTCTGCAGACTTCTGGTATCCTCTGCACTTTTTGCTTTACCCCTCATCTTAGTGTCATCTGCAAACTTGGACACATTGCCCTTGGTCCCCAACTCCAAATCATCTATGTAAATTGTGAACAATTGTGGGCCCAACACTGATCCCTGAGGGACACCACTAGCTACTGACTGCCAACCAGAGAAACACCCATTAATCCCCACTCTGCTTTCTATTAATTAACCAATCCTCTATCCATGCTACTACTTTACCCTTAATGCCATGCATCTTTATCTTATGCAGCAACCTTTTGTGTGGCACCTTGTCAAAGGCTTTCTGGAAATCCAGATATACCACATCCATTGGCTCCCCGTTATCTACCGCTCTGGTAATGTCCTCAAAAAATTCCACTAAATTTGTTAGGCAGGTCCTGCCCTTTATGAACCCATGCTGCGTCTGCCCAATGGGACAATTTCCATCCAGATGCCTCGCTATTTCTTCTTTGATGATAGATTCCAGCATCTTCCCTACTACCGAAGTTAAGCTCACTGGCCTATAATTACCCGTTTTCTGTCTACCTCCTTTTTTAAACAGTGGTGTCACATTTGCTAATTTCCAATCCGCCGGGACCACCCCAGAGTCTACTGAATTTTGGTAAATTATCACTAGTGCATTTGCAATTTCCCTAGCCATCTCTTTTAGCACTCTGGGATGCATTTCATCAGGGCCAGGAGACTTGTCTACCTTTAGCCCCATTAGCTTGCCCATTACTGCCTCCTTAGTGATAACAATCATCTCAAGGTCCTCACCTGCCATAGCCTCATTTCTATCAGTCACTGGCATGTTATTTGTGTCTTCCACTGTGAGGACCGACCCAAAAAACCTGTTCAGTTCCTCAGCCATTTCCTCATCTCCCATTATTAAATCTCCCTTCTCATCCTCTAAAGGACCAATATTTACCTTAGCCACTCTTTTTTGTTTTATATATTTGTAGAAACTTTTACTATCTGTTTTTATATTCTGAGCAGGTTTACTCTCATAATCTGTCTTACTCTTCTTTATAGCTTTTTTAGTAGCTTTCTGTTGCCCCCTAAAGATTTCCCAGTCCTCTAGTCTCCCACTAATCTTTGCCACTTTGTATGCTTTTTCCTTCAATTTGATACTCTCCCTTATTTCCTTAGATATCCACCGTCGATTTTCCCTCTTTCTACCGTCCTTCCTTTTTGTTGGTATAAACCTTTGCTGAGCACTGTGAAAAATCGCTTGGAAGGTTCTCCACTGTTCCTCAACTGTTTCACCATAAAGTCTTTGCTCCCAGTCTACCTTAGCTAGCTCTTCTCTCATCCCATTGTAATCTCCTTTGTTTGAGCACAAAACACGAGTGTTTGATTTTACCTTCTCACCCTCCATCTGTATTTTAAATTCCACCATATTGTGATCGCTCCTTCCAAGAGGATCTCTAACTATGAGATCATTAATCAATCCTGTCTCATTACACAGGACCAGACCTAGGACCATTTGTTCCCTTGTAGGTTCCATTACATACTGTTCTAGGAAACTATCGCGGATACATTCTATAAACTCCTCCTCAAGGCTGCCTTGACCGACCTGGTTAAACCAGTCAACATGTAGATTAAAATCCCCATGATAACTGCTGTATCATTTCTACATGCAGCAGTTATTTCTTTGTTAATTGCCTGCCCCACCATAATGTTACTATTTGGTGGCCTATAGACTACTCCTATCAATGATTTTTTCGCCTTACTATTCCTGATTTCCACCCAAATGGATTTAACCTTATCCTCCATAGCACCAATGTCATCCCTTACTATTGCCCGGATGTCATCCTTAAATAACAGAGCTACACCACCTCCCTTACCATCCACTCTGCCCTTCCGAATAGTTTGATACCCTTGGATATTTAACTCCCAGTCGTGACCATCCTTTAACCATGTTTCAGTGATGGCCACTAAATCATAGTCATTCATGATGATTTCCGCCATCAACTCATTTACCTTATTCCGAATACTACGAGCATTCAGGTAAAGTACACTTATGTTGGCTTTTATACCTCTGTTTTGAATCTTAATACCTCAATCAGTAACCTCTCCTAAGTTATATTTCCTCTTAACTTTTCTCCTAATTTTCCTTGTCGTTGAACCCATATCTTCATGTAACAACCTGCCGCGTCACTTACCATTTATGTTTTTACTTCCCGTTTTATTCCTTTTAGTATTACTGGGCCTATTCACTGAGCTTCCCTCAGTCACTGTACCTTGTACTGTCGCCCTTTTTGATTTTTGACTATGGCTCCTGTGTCTTACACTTTCCCCCTTACTGCCTTTTGCTTCTGTCCCTGTTTTACTACCTTCTGACTTCCTCCATTGGTTCCCATCCCCCTGCCACATTAGTTTAAACCCTCCCAACAGCTCTAGCAAACACCCCCCCTAGGACATCGGTTCCAGCCCTGCCCAGGTGCAGACTGTCCGTTTGTACTTTGTACAGACACGGGGAGAACATGCAGACTCCATACAGACAATACCCAAGGGAGGAATCAAACCCGGGATCCTAGCGCTGTGAGGCAGCAGTGCTAAGTTTTTTACACAGTTTTTACACAGAGGGTAGTGGGTGCCTGGAACCGGCTGCCGGAGGAGGTGGTGGAAGCAAGGACGATAGTGACGTTTAAGGGGCTACTTGAAAAATACATGAATAAGATGAGAATAGAGGGATACGGACCCCGGAAGTGGAGAAGATTTTAGCTGAGACAGGCAGCATGGTCGGCGCAGGCTTGGACGGCCAAAGAGCCTGTTCCTGTGCTGTACTTTTCTTTGTTCTAAGCTTGCTGTTCTTGAAGAGCTTCTCTTGAAGGCAGCATTCACGTTTGACACCATGGGAAATAATGAAGCCAAGATTATTGACTGATGGTGCATGATATGGAGAGCCAGAATGAGGAGGAGAAGAAATACAAACATGTATAGTATGTAAACAAATTTGTTTTTGTGTTCTCACAAAAATGGGATTTTCTTTCATTTCCCAGACAACATGTATGGTTTAAATTGCTTTTCTAATTTTAATGTGTAAAACATACAATCAACAGAAATATGAATATATCTCAAATATTGTGCAATTCTACATGGTTGAATATTTTAAAGTTAGTGAGAAAGATAATTAATATCATTTTGTGTTGTCATTTAAATGAAGTACTTCCAGCAAGATATAATGTGTGTGATCTACAAAGTGCAAAGAAAATTACAGCACAGGAACAGGCCCTTTGGCCCTCCAAGCCGACACCGACCATGCCACCCGTCTGAATTCAAAACCCCTAAAAGAACAAAGAAAATTGCAGGCCCTTGATCTTACCGAATTGCAACAGAGACCCGTATCGAGTGCATTTAGACAGGTGTGTCCTGATGCTCGGAGCACCGAGAAAGGTCACGCTATCGAACGGGACTCGGTTCAATCTGAGTGCAGGAAGAGCTCTGGGCGCCATTTTTAAATGGCTCCCCAATCTCTCGACCCCCGATGACTAGACCCACAGACATCCTCCCCCCCACAAAGCCCCAACTCACTTATAAGGAGTCCTCTGCCCCCACCACGAGCAGGGCATCCCCAGGCCCGATTCCCAGAATGGGCCCGATGCTGGGCACCGTGCAAGAATTTATGTAGGAGACTTGTTTTACAGAGAGGCGGTGGAGTAGTGGTATTGTCACTGGATTGGTGATACAGAAGCCCAGGGTAACACTCTGGGGACCCGAGTTCAAATCCTGCTATGACAGATGGTGGAAATTAAAACCAATAAATATCCGGAATTAAAAGTCTAGTGATTACCATGAAACCATTGTCGATTGTCGAACAAAGCTGGTTCATTAATGTCCTTTACAGAAGGAAATCTACAGTCCTCACCTGGTCTACATGGGACTCCAGATCTACAGCAATGTGGATGAATATTAAGTGCCCTCTGAAATAGCCTAGCAAGCAATTCAGTTGTATCAAATAGCTACAAAGTCGATAAAAAGAAAAGAAACCGGACGGACCAACCAACATTGACCTAGGCACTGGGAATGACAACAGCAAACCCAGCACTGTCGACCCAGCAAGGTCCTCCTTTCTAACATCTGGGGGATTGTGCCAACATTGGGAGAACTGTCTCACAGACTAGTCAAGCAACAGCCTGACCTAGTTATACTCACAGAATCACACCTCCAGGTAATGTCCCAGTCATCACTATCACCATCCCCCCACTCTCATGGCTTCAGGTTAAACATGGACAAGGGAAACCTCCTGCTGATTACCACGTATCATCCACCATCAGCTGATGAATCAGTACTCCTCCATGTTGAACACCACTTGGGGAAAGCACTGAGGGTGGCAAGGTGGTGGTGTCCATTATCAAGAGTGGCTCACTTGCACCATGATTAACCGGGCTAGCTGAGTCCTAAAGGACATAGGTGTTAGAGTGGATCTGAGGGAATCAAAGGAGGGGAAAACATATTGAAGCACATCCTCAGCAACCTGCCTGCCACAGATGCATTTGTCCATGACAATATTAGTAGGAGTGACCACCGCATAGTCCTTGTGGAGATGAAGTCCCGGCTTATCATTGAGGATACCCTCTATCGTATTGTGTGGAATTACCATTGTGCTAAATAGGATAGATTCAGAACAGATTTAGCAAGTCAAGAATGGGCATGCCTGGCACTGTGTGCCATCAACTGCAGCAGAATTGTACTCAGTCACAATTTGTAACCTCATGGCCCGGCTTATTCAATGAAGAGTGCAGAAGGGCATGCCAGGAGCAGCACCAGGCATACCAAAAAATGAGGTGACAACCTGGTGAACCTACAACACAGGACTACTTGTGTGCCAAACAACATAAGCAGCGAGTGATAGACAGAGTTAAGTAATCCCACAGCCAACAGATAAGATCTAAGCTTTGCAGTCCTGCCACATTCAGTCATGAATTGTTGAAGTGTGTTCCCAAGGCAGAGGCACTTACAATAAATATATAAACCACATGTATTTCTAAAAGCACACTATACTGTATACCAAAAGATATAATCATGATTAGCAGTACAATGTCTGCGATAAATCATGGGACTTAGCTAATTAACTTGGCCACATTCCTTGTAAGGACTGTCTTACACAGACACACACAGAAAAGACATATTCAGCAGAAATGCTCCTAATCAGCAGCTCCAGTCAGACACTCTTGTAGGATGCTGACAATAGTGCCAGCCTGTAACAAACCAAAGGACAGTCAATAAGGGCATCTGGAAGATATCATGAGACCATGAGTACCCCCTAGTTGTCCATGAGATGATCACACCATTCCCAGCTGCTTAGTAACCAATTTTATTGGTTCTAAAAATCAATGTATAATCGTTATGATTGGATAGTGTCCAGCTGAGGTGGGCGAACTGTCATGGACAAATGCATCTGTGGCAGGCAGATTATACAATGTAATTGTATAAATGATGATAATTTTCTTTGTTCATCGAGAGATATCTGGATTGCCCAGTAGCCTGTTCTCTGCCGGTATAATAAAATAAACTGTTTGATGTTTGGACCCAAGTGTCGTGTGATTCTTTTGGATTCATTCCCGCTGACGTGAATGAACAATTAAAAAACTCACTGGAGGAAGACGCTTCAGCCACAAATGCTGAAACGAGAGGGTGATCCATCTTGATTCCTCCAGCAGTCCCCAGCAGCACAGATGCCAGTCTTCAGCCAGTTTGATTCACCCCATGTGATATCAAGAAACAGCTGAAGGCACTGGATACCACAAAAGCTATGGCCCCTGACAATATTCCGGCAATAGTACTGAAGACCTGTGCTCCAGAACTTGCCATGTCCAGAGCTAAGCTGTTCTAGTACAGCTACAACACTGGCATTTCCCAGCAATGTGGGTATGTCCTGAACACAAAAAGCAGAACAAATCTAACCGGTCAATTACTGCACTATCAGTCTACTCTCAATCATCAGTAAAGTGATGTGAGGGGTTTTCAACAATGCTATCAAGTGGCACTTATTTAGCAATAACATGCTCACTGATGCTCAGTTTGGGTTCCGCCAGGGTCACTCAGCTCCTGACCTCATTTATAGCCTTGGTTCAAACATGGGCAAAAGAGCTGAATGCCAGAGGTGAGGTGAGAGCGACTACTCTTCATATCAAAGCAACATTTGATCAAGTATGGCATCAAGCAGCCCTAGCCAAATTGTAGTCAATGGGAAACAAGGGGGAAACTCTCCGCTGGTTAAAGTCATACCTAGCACAAAGGTTGTGGTAGTTGGAGGTTAGTCATCTCAGTCCCGGGACATCACTGCAGGAGTTTCTCAGGGTGGTGTCCTCGGCTTAACCATGTTCAGCTGCTTGATCAATGGCCTTCCCTCCAACATAAAGTTAGATGTGGGGAAACTCGTTGATGATTGCACCATATTCAGCACCACTCGCGATTCCTCAGACTCTGAAGCAACAAGACCTGGACAATATCCAGGCTTGGGCTGACAAGTGGCAAGTAATATTCGCGCCACACAAATGCCAGGCAATGACCATCTCCAATAAGAGAGAATCAAACCATCGCCCCTTGACATTCAATGGTGTTATCGTCACTGAATCATCCAGGGGGTTATCATTGACAAGAAACTGAACTGGACTAGCCATATAAATACTATGGCTACAAGAGCAGTGCAGATGCTAGGAATCTTGCAGTGAGTAACTCATCTCCTGACTCCCCAAAGCCTGAGGGCAGCAGATACCTGGGAACACCGCCACCTGGAAGTGTTGTGTCCCTCCAAATCACTCACCATCCAGACTTGGAAATATGTCACTGTTCCTTCACTGTCGCTGGGTCAAAATACTGAAATTTCCTCCTTAACCGCACCATGGGTGTACTTACACCACATGGACTGCAGCGGTTCAGGAAAGCAGCACACCACCACTTTCTCAAGGATAATTATGGATGGGCAACATATGCTGGCCTAGCCAGCGAAGCCCACATCCCATATAAATGAATTTTTAGAAAATGATTGACATCTGAGAATCTGGTTAATAGTTACAACGGAGTTCATTGTGTACTAAGTATAAAATATTTCCCAAGGAACCATGTATCTTCAAAACATGAAAAGTGATGCCATCAACATGACAATACAGTGAGAAAAGCGTAGAGGCAATATCTTTTTTTTTTAAACAAACATTTTATTAAAGCATTTATGGTTTTAGAACAACAAAAGATACAAATACAAATGTCAACATAATTCAGTGCGTAACACCCCCTTCAAATCTTCTCACTGTTCCCGCATAAACTAAATTACACTAACCTAGCTCCCCCTGCCCCCCCTTACTCCCGAACACCCCCTTATTCAATCTGTGAACAATTTAGTTTTCCCCAAAGAAGTCGATAAACGGCTGTCACCTCCGAACGAACCCTAACATTGATCCTCTCAGGGCGAACTTAATTTTCTCAAGCCTGAGAAATCAGGCCATGTCGCAAACGTCTACCCCGATTTCGGAGGCTCCAAGTCCCTCCACGCCAATAAGATCCGCCTCCGGGCTACCAAGGAGGCAAAGGCCACAGCGTCAGCCTCTCTCACCCCCTGAACTCCCGGGTTTCCGACACTCCAAAAATCGCCACCTCTGGACTTGGCGCCATCCTCATTTTTAGTACCGTGGACATGACATCAGCAAGACCCTGCCAGAATCCCCTAAGCTTCGCACATGCCCAAAACACGAGGACATGATTTTTGGGCCCTCCAGCACACCTCACACACGTGTCCTCCACCCCCAAAAACCTGCTCATCCAGGCCACCGTCATGTGTGCCCGGTGAACCACCTTGAATTGTATCAGGCTGAGCCTGGCACATGAGGACGTGTTAACTCTGCTCAGGACATCCTCCCACAGACCCGCCTCTAACTCCGTTCCCAACTCATCTTCCCATATTAAATGAAATGAAATGAAAATCGCTTATTGTCACAAGTAGGCTTCAAATGAAGTTACTGTGAAAAGCCCCTAGTCGCCACATTCCAGCGCCTGTTCGGGGAGGCTGGTACGGGAATTGAACCGTGCTGCTAGTCTGCCTTGGTCTGCTTTCAAAGCCAGCGATTTAGCCCTGTGCTAAACCAGCCCCTGCATACGATTTAGCTCACCTATCTGGGTTTGCTCCCACTCCATAAGTTGTTTACAGATTTCCGATACCTTCGCCTCCCCACTCCCGTTCTAGAAACTACTTTGTCCTGGATCCCCTGTGGCGGTAGAAGCGGAAACATCAAAAACCTGCCTTCGCACAAAATCCCTCACCTGCAGATAACAAAACCGATTCCCTCCCAGCAATTCAAACTCCTCTTCCAGATCCTCCAAACAGGGAAAGCTCCCATCAATAAACAGAACCCAGGGTGGCATGTGGCGCAGTGGATAGCACTGGGACTGCAGTGCTCAGGACCCGGGTTCGAATCCCAGCCCTGAGTCAATGTCCATGTGGAGTTTGAACATTCTCCCCATTGTCATGTGAGAGTACCTTTAAGGAATGGGTGTTTATAAATGGGTGTGTAGATAAATATCTGTAGTGAGAGTACCTTTAAGACATAAGTGTTTATTACTGCGGTCACGTCAGAGAGGGGCTGGAGCTCTGTCTGCTTTTTACTTTCATTTTAGGCTGTTTGCTGCAGGGTGTGTTTTAGTTTCATTTTCAGAGCTGGATAGCTGCAGTCACAGCCAGAAGGTGCATGAATCTCTCTCTGTAATCCATCCTGGTGTTTTAAAAAGAATAACAGTAGTGACTTTAACCTGATGTGCTTTTGGTAAAGGGTGTTTTAAGTCTTATGGATGTTAAACGGAAAGCTTAAAGGATTACTTAATGTTGTACTCTTTGGGGTTGTATTTGAATTAATGGTTTCTAAGATGTTCACTGTATGTTTTAAAAGGTTAACTTGAGTTCATAGAATAAACATTGTTTTGCTTGAAAAAATACTTTCCCATTTCTGCTGTACCACACCTGTACAGTGGGCCATGTGCTCCCCATACCACAATATCTAGTAAAAGTTGTGGATCAGGTGTGCTCCATGATACACTTTGGGGTTTTCTAAATCCTGGCCCTTAACAAATTGGGGGCTCGTCCGGAATAAAGGTCTATCTATTGGATTGGCTTAATGAACTCAAAGACAGTGAGGGGTGAGCATATTGTGGGTGCTTTTCAGGTGTGGTATTTTAGTTTAAGTAGGGAGTGTGTTGTGGACAATGGCTCTTTCAGAGGCTCTGAAGTTTTTGGGGGTGGAGACGGTCACACAGAGAAACATTGCAGTTAACATTACCTGACAAAATGTGGGAAGATGAGGTCATTATGGCAGTGACTAAGCATTTAAAGTTGCCTGAGATACAGTTTGATTCATTGGAAATGGCAAAAATAGGGCAGCACGGTGGCACAGTAGGTTAGCACTGCTGCCTCACAGCACCGAGGTCCCAGGTTCGATCCCGGCTCTGGGTCACTGTCCGTGTGGAGTTTGCACATTCTCCCCGTGTCTGTGTGGGTTTCACCCCACAACCCAAAGATGTGCAGGCTAGGTGGATTGGCCACACTAAATTGCCCCTTAATTGGAAAAAATGAATTGGATGTTCTAAATTTATTTTTTAAAAAAGGAAATGGCAAAAATTCTGTTACAAATTAAACAAATGGAACATGAGAAAGAATACAGCTTGAATACGAAAGAGAGAGAGAGGAAAGAGAAAGAGAGAGAGAAGAAAGAAAAACAGAAAGAATAACCCTAGCAGAACAAAAAGAAAGAGAAAGGGAGATACAGATCAGGGAAAAAGATAAAGAGAGAGAGTTTGAAATTCAGAAAATGGCCATGAAACACGATAGGCAGTTAAAATTGGCAGACTTAAAGGGAAATGTACAGTTGGTGGATAGTGATGAGGATAGTGAGAAAGAGCATCATAGTCGAAAGCTTGGTGGGAATCTATTTAAATTTTCCAAGCATTGCCTAGGTTTGACAAGAAGGAGGGAGAAGCTTTTTTCATTTAATTTGAGAAGGTGGCTAAACAAATGAAATGGCCACAGAACTTGTGGGTATCACTGATTCAAACAAAGCTGGTAGGTAGGGCTAGTGAAGTGTTTGCATCACAACCGGAGGAGGTATCTGGGACATATGAGGAGGTGAAAAAATCCACCTGAAGTGCATATGAACTAGTGCCTGAAGCCTACAGACAAAGGTTTAGAAATTTAAGGAAATAACTTGGTCAAACATACATGGAGTTTGAAAGGATCAGAGTAATGTTGATAGGTGGATAAGGCCTTTGAAAATAAACCAAACGTATGAAGCTCTCAGAGAAATTATACTTTTGGAGGAGTTTAAAAATTCAATTCCAGATGCAGTGAGAACTCATGTGGAAGAGCAGAGGGTTAGAACTGCGAGATTAGCAGCCAAAATGGTAGATGATTATGAATTAGTTTGTAAATCAAAGTTTGGTTTCCGACATCCGTTTCAGCCTATGGGGGATAGAAACTGGGGACAAGAGAAATACTCAAGTGGTAAAGGTAAAGGTGATCTGATGGGAGATACTAAGGGGAGTGTACCTCAGACTAAAAAATTAATCCAGGAGGGTGGAAGAGACATGAAAAGTTTCAAATGTTTCCGCTGTAATAAACTAGGCCATGTTAAGTCACAGTGTTGGTGGTGGAAGAAAAGCACTGGAAAGGCTGATGTGGTAAAACAGGATAAGACAGTGGTGTTTGTTAAAGTGGTGAGGGAAAGCCCAAGTGAAGAGAAGGAGATGCAAAAGATTGTACAGCTTGATCAAGAGGTGATTTATAAGAAGGTGCCAGATCGCTTTAAAGAATTTACTTGTTTGGGAAAGGTACTCGTGTGTATCAGGAGGAGCAGGTAAAGAAGTCACAATTTTAAGAGATACGGGAGCTAGTCAATCTTTAATGGTAAGAGATGAGGAGCTATGTAGTTTGGGAAGAATGTTGCCAGAAAAGGTGGTGATATGTGAAATTCAGGGTGAGAGGAGTAGTGTTCAATTATATAAGATAAGGTTGGAAAGTCCAGTGAAGAGTGGTGAAGTGGTAGTAGGAGTAATAGAGAAACTATCTTGTCCAGGAATACAGTTTATCTCGGGTAATGATATAGCTGGATCGCAGGTGGGAGTAATGCCTACTATGGTTGATTAGCCAGTGGAAAATCAGACAACTGAAGTGTTGAAGGACGAATATCCTGGGATTTTTCTGGATTGTGCAGTGACAAGGTCGCAAAGTACAGGTTAAGACAAATGGAGAAATCAAAGAGTGAAGATGAAGTGCAATTATCAGAAATGATTTTTAATCAGATGGTTGAAAAAGAACAAGAACAGGTGGAGGATGAGACGGATATTTTTAGGTCAGGAAAATTGGCGGATTTACAACAAAAAGATATAGAAATAAAACGGATGTATCAGAAAGCATACACGGAAGAGGAATCTGCGTGTATACCAGAGTGTTATTACCGTAAAAGTGATGACTTGATGAGAAAATGGAGAGCTTTACATGTGCAGGCAAATGAAAAGTGGGCAGAAGTTCATCAAGTAGTATTGCCGGTAGGGTATAGAAAGGAGGTGTTGCGATTGCACATGAGGTACCAGTGGGAGGTCATTTGGGAATGAGGAAAACTCAAACTAAAATCCAGATACCCACAGAAATACAATCGGATCAAGGATCGAATTTTACCTCAAGGTTATTCAAAGATGTTATGGATAGCTTAGGAATAAAACAATTTAAATCAACTGCGTACCATCCAGAATCACAGGGAGCATTAGAAAGGTGGCATCAGACATTAAAGATAATGTTGAGGGCTTATTGTCAAGATTATCCAGAGGATTGGGATAAAGGATTTCCATTTGTACTGTTTGCAATTAGGGATGCACCTAATGAGTTAACCAAATGTAATCCTTTTGAACTAATTTTTGGTCATGAGGTAAGAGGACCACTTAAATTGATTAAGGAAAAATTGGTGAGTGAAAAATCAGAAATTACATTATTGGATTACGTGTCAAATTTTAGGGAACAATTAAATAGAGCAGGTGAATTGGCTAGACAAAATTTGAAAGTTGCACAAAATGTGATGAAATGGGTAGCGGACAAGAAATCCAAAGTTCATGGTTTTGCCAGTGGAGATAAAGTTTTACTGTTGTTACCAGTGGTAGGTGAACCTTTAAAAGCTAGGTTTTGTGGACCTCATCAGATTGAAAGGAAATTAAGTGAGGTGAATTATGTGGTAAAAACACCAGAAAACTCACCAAGTGTGTCATGTGAATTTACTTAAAAGGTACTTTGAAAGGGAAGGAGAGAAAAAGGAGGTTGTAATGATTCTAACTCAAATTGACGAACCAAATCCAGATGACTGTGAATTTGACATACCTCAAATTAAATTGGAAAATGAGGATGTTCTTAAACATTGGGATAAATTGTTGAGTTACCTTCCAGAGGAAAAACGGACTGACCTGAAAGAGTTATTGATATCACATAGGCATATTTGTGGAGATAAATTAGGAAATACTAAAATGGCTATACGTGATGTAGACGTGGGAAATGCTGTTCCAATCAAACAACATCCATACAGACTTAACCCTTTAAAATTGGCACAGGTTAACAAAGAGATTGAGTGTATGCTTAAAAATGGCATAATTGAAGTGGGTTGCAGCCAATGGAGCTCACCCATAGTGATGGTACCTAAACCAGACAGTACCCAACACTTGTGTGTGGACTATAGAAAGGTTAATGCAGTTACAAGAATGGACTCTTATCCTATCCCACGTTTGGAGGATTGCGTTGAGAAAGTGGGACAATCAGCTTTTATTTCTAAACTGGATTTACTTAAAGGTTACTGGATTTACTTTATCCGAAAGGGCGAAGGAGATTTCAGCTTTTGTGACTCCAGATGGTATATCAAAGTTATGCCATTTGGCATGAAAAACGCCCCAGCCACATTTCAACGGTTAACTAACAAAGTCGTTTCAGGATTACCCAATTGTGCGGTATACATCGACGATCTGGTAATTTTCAGCCAGACATGGAAGGAACATTTAAAACATCTGATGGAGTTATTCGATCGAGGTCAGGAGACGGATTTGGTGATAAACCTAGCCAAAAGTGAATTTGGAAAAGCCCAAGTCACTTTTCTTGGCCATACAATTGGACAGGGTCGAATGGTCACACGGGATGTGAAACTAACAGTTATTGAGGAGTTTCCAATACCCTCAAGACAAAGGGAAATAATGCGAGTTCTTGGCATGAGTGGATTTAATCGAACATTTGTGTAAAGGTTTTGTGGCGTGATTGCCTCACTGATGGACTTGCTGAGGAAATGTCAAAAATTTCAGTTGACAGCAGAGTTTCAACATCCATTTTCCTGCCTGAAAACTATGATAACCAATAGTCCTGTGTTTAGAATTACAAGGGACTCTGTGATCAGATTGAACTAAAGTATATGACTTTAAAGAGAAATGCCGAGGCGTAGAGAAATGGATGGATCGTGCAGAGACCTTCTTGTTTAAAGAGACTGTCAATCGAGAAGGATTTCAGTTGGAGGAAGGAAAACGGAAAAAAAATGGACTATACTATTATACCTGTTTGCGTGTGTTGTTTTTTGAAACAAAAAAGTATATTTACTGTGTGCATTTCTTAAAGGATAGTGAAAAGGTGAAAAATGAAACCATCTTGAAGTTGATGGTTTATTTGTGCTCCCCATACCACAATCTAGGAACAGTTGTGGGTCAGGTGAACTCCATGATACACTTTGGGGTTCTCTAAACCCTGGCCCATAACACCATGTCTGCATGGGTTTCATCCCCACAATCCATAGATGTGCAGGTTAGGTCGTTCGGCCACACTAAATTGCTCCTTAATTGGAAAAGAAAAATAATTGTGTACTCTAAATTTATATAAAAAAAGAAATAAACAGATCCCCCAGCCTCTCAATACCTGCTCTCTGCCACCTCCGAAACCCCCCATCTAACCTCCCTGGCACAAACCGGTGATTACCGCAAATTGGAGCCCACACCGACACTACCTCCACCCCATATCCTTTCGCCACTGCCTCCAAACTCTCAGGGCTGCCACTATCACCCGGTTTGTGGAGTACCGGGACTGTGAGAATGGCAGAGGTACCGTCACCAGTGCCCCCAAACTTGTGCCCTTACTTGATGCTGCCTCTACCCGCTCCCATGCAGACCCTCCCCCACTACCCACTTCCTGATCATGGCTATATTTGCAGCCTAATAATAGTTCCTAAAGTTCGGCAGTGCCAACACCCCCCCCCCCCCCCCCCCCCCACTCCGCACCAGCAGCACTTTCCTTACTCTCGGGGTTATACCCGCCCACACAAACCCAGAGATCACCGCACTCACTCGCTTAAAAAAGGCCTTTGGATCAAAATAGGGAGACACTGGAAAACAAACAAAAATCTCGGGAGAGCCATCATCTTTACAGTCTGTATCCTCCCCGCCAGTGACAACGGGAGCATGTCCCACATCTGCAGGTCCTCCTTCATTTACTCAACTAATTTGTGTAGCTGTCCCCATCACTTGGATACCCAGGTATCGAAAATTCCCTTCCACCATTTTAAACGGCAACTCCCCCAGTCTCCTCTCCTGCCCCTCGCCTGGATCACAAAAACCTTGCTGTTACCCATGTTCAATTTGTACCCCGAAAACCGGCCAAATTCCACTAATATCTGCATAATCTCTCCCATTCCCTCCTAACGGGTCAGAAATATACAGGAGTAGGAGGTTGTTTGCATACAACGAGACCCTGTGTTTCACCCCCTCCCCCGGACTAGCCCCTTCTAGTCCTTTGACTCTCTCACCCATCACCAATGGCTCTATAGCCAAGGCGAAAAACTGGGAGAGGAGAGACCCCTGCCTTGCCCCCCCCCCCCCCCCCCCCCCCCCCCCCCCGGTGCAGTCTAAAGTAGTCCGAACTCACCCGGTTCATCCGCACACTCGCCACCGATGCCTGGCACAGCAACTGAACCCAGTCAACAAAGCCCTGCAAAAATCCAAACCATCCCAGGACCCCCCACAGATAATTCCAGTCCACCTGGTCAAAGGCCTTCTCCGCGTCCATAGAGACCACCACCTCCACCTCCCTCCCCTTGTAGGGCATCATGATTACATTCATGAACCTTCTAACGTTGGCCATTAACTGCCTGTCTTTGACAAACCCCGTTTGATCTTCCCCTATCACCCCAGAAAACAGTCCTCTATTGCCGAGGCCAAAATCTTGGCCGGCAATTTGGCGTCAAATTCAGTCGGGAGATTGGTCTGTATGACCCGCATTGCTCTGGGTCCCTCTCCCACTTCAGAATCAATGAGATCAAAGCCTGTGACATTGTTAGGGAAATAACACCCCACTCCCTTGCCTCATTAAATGCCCTCACCAGCAGCGGGCCCAGTATCCCAGAAAACTTCTTGGAAAATTTCACTGGGTAATCGTCCGGTCCCGGTGCCTTACCCGACTGCATGACCTTCAATCCCTCTACTACTTCTACAATCCCGATCGGGGCTCCCAACCCCTCCACCAACCCTTCCTCCACCTCCGGAAACTCCAACCCCTCCAAAAACTGCCTCATCCCCTCCACCCAAGGTGGGGGCTCCGACTCATACAGCCGACTGTAAAACCCCTTGAACACCCAGTCCAAGACCGTGTTCTCCCCTCTGTCCCCTCTTTCTATCTTCCTGGCTGCCTCCCTTTTCCTGAGCTGGTGTGCGAGCAACCTACTGGTCTTCTCACCATACTCGTATATCACCTCTCTCGCCTTCCTCAACTGCCCCACTGCCTTCCCTGGATATCAGACCAAACTCCATCTGCAGCTTCTGCCACTCCTTTAACAGCCCCGCCTCCGGGGCTTCAGAGTACCTTCTGTCCATCTGGAGTATCTCCCTAACCAACCTATCCATCTCTGCCCGCTCCACCATCTCCCTATGAGCCCATTTTGAAATCAGTTCCTCCTTACCTACTGCTGTCTGCGCCTCCCACACCGTTGCTGTTGAAACCTCCCCTGTGTCATTTATCTCCAAATAATTCTGGATGGCCTCCCTCACCCGCCCGCATATCTTCTCATCCGCTAACAGTCCTACATCTAATTTCCATTGCGAGCGCTGACCCCCCTCCTTGCTCACCCGTAGATACACCTAGTGTGGGGCATGGTCTGACTCAACAATCGGCAAATACTCGGCATCTACCACCCCCGCCAGCAAAGCCCTGTTCAAAATGAAAAAATCAATTCAGGAGTACATTTTGTGCACGTAGCAAAAAAAGAAAACTCCTTCGCTCTTGGCCGTCCGAACCTCCACGGGTCCATCTCTCCCATCTGCTCCATAAACCCTTTTAGTTCCTTCGCCGCGGCTGTCACCCTCGCTGTCCTTGAACCCGACCGATCCAACCTCGGATCAATGGCCATATTAAAGGTCCTCCCCCACTGTCCCCATAATCAGCCAATGTGAGTCCAAGTCCAGGAGCTTCCTCAACACCCGCCTCATGAACTCCGCATCGTCCCAGTTTTGTGCATAGATATTCACTAATACCACCAGCATCCCCTCTAGCTTCCCACTCACCAGAACGTACCTACCCCCTGAGTCCGCCACTATACTCCCCACCTCAAATTACACCCTCTTATTGATCAAGATCGCTACGCCCCTAGTTTTAGAGTCTAGCCCTGAATGAAACCAACCCACCCCTTCTTCAGCCTCGTCTGATCCAGTACCGTCAGGTGTGTCTCCTGCAGCATTGCCATGTCCACCTTCAAACTCTTCAAATGTGCAAACACGCGAGTCCTCTTGAGCGGCTCATTCAGCCCTCTCTCACATTCCATGTGATCAGCCTGATCGGGGGGCACCCGCCTACTCCTCTCCCCCCCCCCCCCACCCCCCGCTAATCAGCCATCGCCCTTCTTAGGCCAGTCTTCGGCCCGCGTCCCACACTTCCTCAGGCCCGCCCTCGGGTGCCCACCGTCATCGACCTCTGAGTTGTCTCCAAGCGCCAGTCCCTCCCCTGTCAGCAGAACAATCTCCCCCCTCCCTACCCCTCCCATAGCAAAATAGCAATCCCGACCCCCCATGACAAACTTATCGTCTGCTCTCCCCACTGTGCTTCCGTGAGCTAGCCTGCCCAGCTAGCCCATGGTGCCAAACATCCTACCCTCCAAGGGTCCCCCTCCCCCTCCCCCCCTCCCCCTCCCCCTCCCCCCCCTCCCCCCCCCCAGCTCGAACAAACATATGCAAAACATCACATTCGCCAACAAACACAAAGGAGAAAATTCCACACACCAGCCCCCATTAAGAACAACGTTTTTAAAAATAAATTTAGAGTACCCAATTCATTTTGTTTCCAATTAAGGGGAAATTTAGCGTGGCCAATCCACCTTGACTACACATCTTTGGGTTGTGGGGGCGAAACCACGCAAACACGGGGAGAATGTGCAAACTCCACATGGACACTGACCCAGAGCCGGGATCGAACCTGGGACCTCGGTGCCGTGAGGCATCAGGACTAACCAGCTGCGCCACCGTGCTGCCATTAAGTTTACAGTACAAAACTGAGCAACAGCCCAAAAATTAGTACAGAAATTAAGCAGCATAAGTACAGAATTACTCGTCCGCAAGTTCAATGTCCTCCATAACCTGCCAATCCCCTCTCTTTAACAAAGTTCATCAAAAATAAAGTTCTTGGAACTTCCAGTGTGCACCATGGAGTGAGTGGTCACAGAGAGGCAGCTTCTGCCGAAGGTTACAGAAAAGAGCTCTTTTTTAAGCAACACGGGTTGGAATTTCGCTGAAAAGGCATAGGTGAATGTTGGAGGAGTACTTTCCCCCAGGAATGGTGTGTTTCTTGGTTATCAGACCCCCAGAAACAGTGCAAGATTTGGCTGAAGCAGCAGCAGACAAAAGCCTCTGCAAGCATGCAGGTGGGGGGAAGGGCCAGCTTAGAGGCCTCAAGCTGACTTGAGGGCCTTTATGAAAGCTGAATTCTAGGACCAGAGGGAAGAACTGTGAAAAGATCTCACCAAGGCCATTGAAGAAGCGGGGACGGAATTCCGGTTGCGGTGATGCGGAGCTAAGCCGCACGTTCGGTGGCTCCCGCTATTTTCGGACTTTGGGGCTTTTTTAAGGGGCCGTAGTGGTGCTGTTTGGACTTTTCCCCGTGTGGGAACACTCCTTCTCAGATTCTCCACTGGTGGATGGCCTGGACTAGGAGTGGAGCGGTCAGAAAATCGGCTTTGGAGCAGAAAAAGGTGCGAGGCAGGAAAGGCGGCGGGCGGGGAAGCAGCAACGTGGCAGCAGTGGGCGCGGGAGCAGCAGGAGCTGCTTCAGCGCTCCTTTAAGGAGCTGAAGGCAGAGGTTCTGGAGCCATTTAAGGCCTCCCTGGACAAGCTCATGGCGACCCAGACGACTCAGGGTGCAGAGATCCGAGAGCTTCGACAAAAGGCTGCGGAGAGCGAGGATGAACTTCTGGGCCTGGCAATGAAGGTGGAGTCGCACGAGGCGCTCCATAAGAAGTGGTCAGCGAGGCTGGAGGAGATGGAGAACCGGGCCCGTCGGAAGAACCTGCGGATTCTGGGCCTCCCAGCGGGGTTGGAAGGTTCGGATTTTAGGGCCTATGTGGCTATGATGTTGAACACGCTAATGGGTGTGAGGTCGTTCCAGGGACCCTTAGAGCTGGAGGATGCCCATCGGGTGCTGCTAAGGAAACCCAGGCCAAATAAGCCGTCTCTGGCGGTGCTGGTCCGTTTTCACCGCTTCGTCGACCGCGGGTGTGTGCTGCGTTGGACGAAGAAGGAGAGGAGTAGCAAGTGGGAGAATACGGTGATCAGGATCTACCAGGACTGGAGTGCGGAGGTGGCGAAGAGAAGGGCTGGTTTTAACCGGGCGAAGGCAGTGCTCCACAAGAAAGGGGTCAAGTTTGGCCTGCTACAGCCGGCACGCCTGTTGGTCACTAATAAAGACCGCCAGCTATATTTCGACTTCCCGGAGGAGGCCTGGTCTTTTGTCCAGGCAGAGAAGCTGGACTTGAACTGAGGACTGGGGGCTGGGGAATGTTTTACACAGCCCGGAGGTTTTGTCCTCCTTGGTATCCTTTTGTTTTATCGGTTCTGTTGAATGATGTTGGTTTTTTTATCTGTTTACTTGGGCGTTTGTTTTGTTTGGATTTTTATTTTCCTTCAAGGTTGGGTGGGGTTCGTGGTCCTGTTCGGTCATGTGCCCGCCTTTTCCCACGTTTTGGGTCGGGGGGGGGGGGGGGGGGGGGGGTTGGGAGTTGGGAGGGAAGCGCGGGCTTTTTTTTCCCGCGCTAGTGGAGTAGTGGGCGGGACCGTCACTGGGGGGGGGGGGTGGTTGTGTTGCAATGGGGAGGGTCTTTGGGGTGGCGGGAGCAGCCGGGGTCAGCAGGCGTCGTCTGGCTTACGGAAGTACAATAGAAGGGGTTACGCAGCAAGGGGGGGGGCTAGCTGGGGGGGGGGGGGGCGGTGGGAAGGTTTGGGGGGGGGGGGAAAGGGGGGTGGGTACCGGGTTGCTGCTGTAGTGGCGAAGGAGCTGGAGCAGGTAGAGGGGGTCGGGATGGGGGTTTGCCGCTGTGGGGAACGGGCTGAGCGGGGGGCGCGGGCACGTGGCGGATTACGGAAGGGTGATGGCTAGTCGACTAGTCCGGGGATAGGTGGTCCCCGGATCTGGCTGATCACCTGGAATGTGAGGGGACTGAATGGGCCGGTTAAACGGGTCCGTGTGTTCGCGCACCTGAAGGCGGATGTGGCCATGCTGCAGGAGACGCACCTGAAGGTGGCGGATCAGGTTCGATTGAGGAAGGGATGGGTAGGCCAGGTGTTTCATTCGGGGCTGGATGCAAAAAATCGGGGGGGTGGCGATCCTGGTGGGGAAGAGGGTGTCGTTCGAGGTGTCGAATGTGGTGGCAGACAGCGGCGGGAGGTATGTGATGGTGAGTGGGAAGCTGCAAGGGGAGCGGGTGGTGCTGGTCAATGTATACGCCCCGAATTGGCATGATGCAGGTTTCATGCGGCGCATGTCGGGCCGGATTCCAGATATGGAGGTGGGAGGTCTGAAAATGGGGAAGGGGATTTCAACACGGTGCTGGATCCGCCACTGGATCGATCCAGTTCCAGGACGGGTAGGAGGCCTGCGGCGGCTAAGGTGTTGAGGGGGTTTATGGACCAGATGGGACGGGTGGACCCATGGAGGTTTGCGAGGCCGAGGGCCAGGGAATTTTCATACTTCTCCCATGTGCATAAGGCCTACTCCCGGATTGATTTTTTCATTCTGAGTAGGGCGCTGATTGCGAGGGTGGAAGATGCTGAATATTCAGCGATAGCCATTTCTGACCACGCCCCGCACTGGGTGGACCTCGAGCTGGGGGAGGAGAAGGACCAGCGCCCGCTTTGGCGCTTGGAGGTGGGGCTGCTGGCGGACGAGGAGGTGGGCGGGTGGGTCCGAGGATGTATCGAGAGGTATCTGGAGGCCAACGCCAATGGGGAGGTCCGAGTGGAGACGGTCTGGGAGGCGCTGAAGGGGTGGTTCGGGGGGGAGTTGATCTCCATTCGAGCATACCGGGAGAGAAGGGAGCGGAGAGAGAGGGAGAGATTGGTGGGGGAGATGGTGAGGGTGGACAGGAGGTACGCAGAGGCCCCGGAGGAGGGATTGCTGAGGGAGCGGCGCAGCCTTCAGGCTGAGTTTGACTTGTTAACCACCAGAAAGGCGGAAGCTCAGTGGAGGAAGGCACAGGGTGCGGTGTATGAATATGGGGAGAAGGCGAGCAGGATGCTGGCACACCAGCTCCGTAAGCGGGATGCGGCTAGGGAGATTGGTGGAGTTAAGGATCAGGGAGGAAATGTGGTGCAAAGGAGGGTAGACATCAATGGGGTCTTCAGGGACTTCTACGAGAAACTGTATCGGTCCGAACCCCCAGTGGAGGAGGGGGGGATGGGGCGCTTTTTGGATCGGCTGAGATTCCCAAGGGTGGAGGAGGGACAGGTGGAGGGGCTGGGAGCGCCAGTTGAGCTGGAGGAGCTGGTTAAAGGTATAGGGAACATGCAGTCGGGGAAGGCGCCGGGGCCGGATGGGTTCCCAGTTGAATTTTATAAGATGTATGCAGACCTGTTGGGCCCCCTGTTGGTTAGGACCTTTAACGAGGCAAGGGAGTGGGGGGGGAGGGGGGGGGGGGGGGGGGGGAGCTTCGCCCCTAACAATGTCTCGGGCGCTGATCTCCCTGATTCTTAAGCGGGACAAGGATCCCCAGCAGTGTGGGTCGTACAGGCCGATCTCACTCTTGAATGTGGACGCCAAGCTGTTGGCAAAGATCTTAGCCACGAGGATAGAGGACTGTGTGCCGCAGGTTATCCACGAGGATCAAACTGGGTTTGTGAGGGGGAGGCAGCTGAATACAGTAGTCCCCCGTTATACCGCGCTCCGCAATACCGCGGTTCGCGATATACGGTGGGGGGGCTTATGGACCCCAACTGTCAGCTTCCCTCTCCGGTTCAAAGTGAGCCGGCCGCTGAAATTGACACTGCTGGCTGATTGGAGGGAGAGAGCAGCCGGCAGTGTCAATTTCAGCGGCCGGCTCACTTTGATCCGGAGAGGGAAGCTGCTCTCTCACTGAAACAATCAGCCAGCCGCTGAAATTGACACTGCCGGCTGCTCTCTCCCTCCAATCCAATCTTTAAGTTGTTAAAAATGCAGCAGTGCTTGTTTTAATTAGATCCACGGTGGGGGTTTTAAATTTATTTAAAAATCTATGCTAGCGCTTCCCATTGTGAGTCTACGGGAGTTTGACCTCTCCCCCCCGCCCCCCGTAGACTCACAATGGGAAGCGCTAGCATAGATTTTAAAATAAATTTAAAACCCCCATCGTGGATATCCGCGGCTCGGATGCAACGCGGGTGGCTGTCTTGGACCCCAACACCCGCGTTATAAAGGGGGACTACTGTTCTAACATTCGAAGGCTCTTGAATGTGATGATGATGCCGGCGGTAGAAGAGGAGGCGGAGATAGTGGTGGCACTGGACGTGGAGAAGGCCTTTGATCGGATTGAGTGGGGGTACTTGTGGGAGGTGCTGGAAAGGTTCGGGTTTGGGGAGGGGTTTATCAGTTAGGTGAGGCTGTTATATGAGGCCCCGATGGCGAGCGTGGCCACGAATAGGAGGAGGTCGGAGTATTTTCGGTTACACCGAGGGACGAGGCAGGGGTGTCCCTTTTCCCCCTTACCTTTTCTGCTGGCAATTGAACCCCTGGCTATGGCGCTGAGGGAATCGAGGAACTGGAGGGGGCTGGTGCGGGGTGGGGAGGAGCACCGAGTGTCGCTCTATGCGGATGACCTATTGTTGTATGTGGCGGACCCGGTGGGGGGAATGCCGGATGAGGATTCTCCGGGAATTTGGGGACTTTTCGGGGTACAAGCTCAACTTTGGGAAGAGCGAGCTGTTTGTGGTACACCCGGGGGACCGGTGGGGGGGGTATTGGTAGGCTCCCATTGAAAAAGGTGGAGAGGAGCTTTAGGTACTTAGTGGTGCAGGTGGCCAGGAGCTGGGGGGCCTTGCATAAGCTAAACCTCACAAGGCTGGTGGAGAAAATGGAGGAGGAGTTTAAGAGGTGGGACATGTTGCCGCTGTCTCTGGCGGGTAGGGTGCAGTCAGTCAAGATGACGGTGCTTCCGAGATTTCTGTTCCTGTTTCAGTGCCTCCCCATCCTTATCCTGAAGGCCTTTTTCAGACGGGTTAACAGGAGCATTACGGAGTTTGTGTGGGCACATGGGACCCCGAGGGTGAGGAGGGTGCTCTTGGAGCAGGGCAGGGATAAGGGGGGGCTGGCGCTGCCCAACCTCTGTGGGTACTATTGGGCTGCCAATGCAGCGATGGTGCGTAAGTGGGTGATGGAGGGGGAGGGGGCAGCATGGAAGAGGATGGAGATGGCGTCCTGTGTGGGCACGAGCCTGGAGGCGCTGGTGACGGCGCCGCTGCCGTTCCCTCCAACGAGGTATACCACGAGCCCGGTGGTGGTGGCTACCCTCAAAATTTGGGGGCAATGGAGGCGGCACAGGGAGGAGGTGGGGGCCTCGATGGGATCCCCGATACCGGGGAACCACCGGTTTGTTCCGGGGAGAATTGATGGCGGGTTCCTGAGTTGTCACAGGGCAGGTATCAGGAGGTTGAGGGACCTGTTTATAGACGGGAAGTTTGCGAGCCTGGGTGAGCTGGAGAGGACGTTCGGGCTCCCCCCGGGGAACGCCTTTCGGTATATGCAGGTGAGGGCGTTTGTCAGGCGGCTGGTGGCGGGATTCCCTCTGCTGTCGCCGCATGGGGTCCAGGACAGGGTGCTCTCGAGGGTGTGGGTTGGGGAGGGGAGGATCTCGGCGGCGTACCAAGTGATGCAGGAGATGGATGTGGCCTCGGTTGAGGAGCTGAAGGGTAAATGGGAGGAGGAGCTGGGTGAGGAGAATGAGGAGGGGACGTGGGCGGACGCCCTGGGGAGGGTGAACTCCTCCTCTTCTTGTGCGAGGCTTGGCCTCATACAGTTTAAGGAGCTACACAGGGCTCACATGACCGGGACAAGGATGAGCCGGTTCTTTGGGAGTGAGGACAGGTGTATTAGGTGCTCTGGGAGCCCAGCAAATCATGCCCATATGTTCTGGGCATGTCCAGCATTGGGGGAATTTTGGAAGGGCGTGGCAGAGACGTCGTCGAGGGTGGTAGGATCCAGGGTCAATCTGGGCTGGGGGCTCGCAGTATTTGGGGTTGCGGAGGAGCCGGGAGGCAGGAGGCGGAAGAGGCCGGTGTTCTGGCCTTTGCGTCCCTGGTAGCCCAGCAGAGGATTCTTCTTCAGTGGAAGGGCGCGAGGCCCCCAAGCGTGGAGGCCTGGGTCAACGACATGGCGGGGTTTCTCAAGCTAGAGAAGGTGAAATTTGCCCTAAGGGGATCAGTGCAGGGGTTTTTCAGGAGGTGGCAGCCATTCCTGGGCTTCCTGGCAGAACGATAGAAACAGGCCAGCAGCAGCAGCAACCGGGGGGGGGGGGGAGGGAGGGGGGGGAGGTTTTGTTGTTTTGTACTAAAGGGACGGGCATAGTTGTTCTGTGCCAATGTCGGGCATTAATTCATGTCCTCTTCTGTGTATACGGGGGGGGGGGTTTCTGGCCTGTCTATTGAAGGGACGGGCAGATGTTTTGGGGGAATGATGGGTGTTAGTTTATCTCTTCCGCTGTGTATGCGCGGGGTGGGGGGGGGGGGGGGGGGGGGGGGGGACTGTTCTTTCTGTTCTTTGTAAAAACAAATTCTGTCTTTTTGTTGTTGATATTATGCAAAAATTTGAATAAACATTATTTTTTTTAAAAAAGTTCTTGGCCTTCGTAAGTGACCCACAAACGAGCTGGGTACAACATGGTGAACTTCACCACTTCTTAAAGAGGGCCAATTTAACTTTATTGAAGCTCGCCCTTCTTTTCAGTTCCACACCCAAGTCTTGGTAAATGCGCAGCTCATTATTTTCTCATTTGCAGCTCCTCGTCTGCCTGGCCCACCTCAAGATTTGTTCCTTGTCCAGGAACTAGTGCATTCCTACCACCATCGCCCTAAGGGCCTCATTCTTCAGCGGCTTCCTCATAAGGGCTCTGTGCATCCTGTCCACCTCCAAGGACCAAGTAAACACATCTTCCCCCAGCAGCTTCTCGAACATATGCGACACATATGCGACACATATGACCCTGCGTCCGATCCCTCGCTGCCCCCCGGGAGGCCAACGATCCTCAGGTTCTGCCTGCGCGACCTGTACTCCAGAACCTCCACCTTTTCTTGCAGCCTTTTCTAGTGGTCCTTCATAATCCCCATCTCCGCTGCCATTGCGGCTAGCTGATCATCATGCTCAGCAACAGCCTCTTCCAGCTTCTTGATCAACTGGCCCTGGGCTTCCAATCTTTGCTCCACCCGGTCAATCCCAGTCTTAATCAGTTCCAGGTACTCTTGTCTTTGCTTGGCTAATCTCTCCTGGAGGACGTTCACCAGCTGCTCCGTTGACCACTTGGCCGGCAATTCCAATCCTTGAGCCTCCGCCATGTTTTCCTGTGCTGCAGACTCCACTCCCTTCTTTGACCAATGATCTCTCCTTTTCAGACCACTTCTGGTCCACAAATCCATACACTGGTGGGGAATCCTTCTCCTCTACCTCACCTGTCTCCTATTTTGCCAATCAAATCCGCCATAAGTCAGGGGAAAAGATCTCAAAGATCCACCACAAGCAGGAGCTATCAAATAAGCAGCCACTCACTCCTCGGCCGCCACTGGAATTCCGCATAGAGGCAACATCGATTAGACTTTTTCACTACTTATAATGTATAGCTCTGGTGCAACAATTTTCACACTTTATTTTTATGCTAATTCATTTGTTAGTTTGTGTGAAACTTTGCAAGTGAAATTTTAATATGCATGTAGATTAGTAGAGTGTTATTACAATAAATACATAAATTAATCAAATGCATGAGAACATTCATTATTAACTTTCAATGTCAAAAAAAATAAATGCCATAAATCAACGCAGATGCTCCAATGTAGGAGAGGAAACACTGCATTGTTTCAGAGGCCATCTTTTGAATGACATTGTAAACCGAGATCCTGTCTGCTTGCTCTGGTGGATGTAAACAATCCCACGCCACTGGATTGAAGAAGAGCAGGGGAGTTATTCCCGGCGTCTTGGCCACAATGTATCGCTCAATCAACACCACAGGAAATAGATTATCCAGTCATATATACAATTTACAATGCAGAAGGAGGCCATTCGGCCCATCAAGTCTGCCCCGGTTCTTGGAAAGAGCAACCCTACCCAAGCCCACACCCCCACCCTACCCCACAACCCAGTAACCCCACCCAACACTAAGGGCAATTTTGGACACTAAAGGCAATTTAGCATGGCCAATCCACCTAACCTGTACATCTTTGGACTGTGGGAAGAAACCGGAGCGCTCGGAGGAAACCCACGCACACACAGGGAGAACGTGCACACTCCACAAGAACAGTGACCCAAGCCGCAAATCGAACCTGAGACCCTGGAGCTGTGAAGCAATTGCGCTAACCACTATGCTACCGTGCTGCCAGTCATTATCATATTGCTGTTTGTGGGTATTCGCTGAGGGTATTTTGGCTGCTGAGTTCCTGCATTACCACAGAGACTTTACTTCAAAATGTACTTAGTGGCTGTAAGGAGCTTTGAAAGGTCCAGTAGCTATGAATAGCTCAACATTGAATGCCAGTCTTTCTTCCCTTTTACTATAAATACCTCAAGCTTCAAGTTTCCCATGGTAGTGGTGGCTATTCCTCATTTCGACAATGACAACTACTTAGGGTCATGTGTTTTTAACCTTGAGTCTTCATGTGACTGAACAGGCCAATTCCCAACCTGCATTACTTCAGGCACATGGGATAGGATGTCCCACAAGGTGCAAAATTTGCTTCCTTTTATTTCCTTCTCTGCCACCACTCTGCCTCATCATAAGCCGCTGTGACTCAGAGCATGATGCAGTTTGATGGATAAGTTAGCACCATTATGAATGATTGGTAGCAAGATACTCCCAAGCTTCAAAGAGAGCTTCTGAATGTGTAGTAATCCACGGGAGGCAGGAGTTCCGTCACCACACCAATATTTATTTCCAAAAACGATATTACAGGAGCAGCTACAAACAGTGCTGCTAGCAGTCCAGTCAACTTAAGACTGCTCACAAAGCCTACACAGGTGATTATATGGGCCCCCTCAATGAGCTATCATTGAGGGAGCTCATACTCCAATTGGCCAACCAATAAAGCCAATTGGAGTTCATTACACCCCTCCCCCCCAAGGTCCGAGGAATTCCTGCCAGCTGGCATTCCTCTGAGCTTCTTCCTGCTCCTCATGTCTGGGTCTGTCACCTCTGTCTCGTCCGCCGGGTCGTTCTCCGAAGTGGGCAGGGTGTACCTTATAGGTGCCCGTCTTTTCCTTGACGACATCCTTGGAAGTTGTTCTTCCTCCTCCTCGGGGAGAGGTGTCGCGGCGGCCTCGTTGAGTGTGTCCATCTCCGACTCTGATGACTGGATGACGGGGTCTGGAGAAATTGCTCGGGGCTGGGGTGTGGGTATCCTTTCCGTCTGGGCTATCCCAGCTTGAGGCGGTCCTGCTTCGCCTGCCTCCAGGTGTGGTTCCGCTGCCCTTATTTGGTCTCGGTGTTTCTTCAGCACCTTACCTCCTATTGAAACCTCATAGGATATGGGCCCTGTTTGGGACTCTACCGTGCCTTTGACCCACGTTGGTCCATTCCCATAATTCTTGACCCAAACCGGTGCCCCCACCTGGAAATGTCTCTGCTGCCGACTATTATCATGCCCCCTGCGTTGGGCCTCCTGTTGTTTCTCCACTTTCCCCATTAAATTTGGGAAAAGGAGACTCAGCCTCGTTCGCAGCCGCCTTCCCATTAAGAGTTCAGCTGGCGGTATGCCCGTTGTGGAATGCGGTGTGGTCCTGTAATCAAACAGTCAGCGGGAGAGCTTTGTGTCTATTGACGCTGCCGGCTGCTTGTTGAGTCCCGCTTTAAGTGTCTGGACCGCTCTCTCTGCCAGGCCGTTGGTCGCTGGATGGTAAGGGGCTGTTTTGATGTGACGGACTCTGTTTTCCTTCAGGAATTTTCCAAATTTCCCACTTGTGACTGCCGTTCCATTGTCCGACACCAATACCTCCGGAAGTCCATGTGTTGCAAACGAGGCCCTGAGCTTTTCAATTGTCGATGCTGTGCTTGCCGTGTTTACCCAGTGGACGTCCAACCATTTGGAGTGGGCGTCCACTATCACCAAAAACATTGAACCCATGAAAGGGCCGGCATGGTCAATATGCAGGCGGATCCACGGTCTGCCTGGCCATTCCCACGGGTGCAATGGCGCCGCTGTAGGCACTCTTTGCCCCTGTTGGCACTCCTGGCACCGACGTACCAAGGCTGCTATGTCTGTGTCCAAACCTGGACACCAAACGTAGCTTCGAGCTAGCATCTTCATTTTAGACACCCCTGGGTGTCCGTGATGTAACTCAGTTAAGATTGCCTGACGGCCCTGAGCTGGGACGATTACCCGGGCTCCCCATAATAGGATACCGTCTTCTACGGTTATTTGGTCCCTTTTGCTCCAGTATGGGTGCATCTGGGGCTCCACTGGTCTTTCCAGTTCCCCTGTTAGCAGTAAATGCTTCATCTTGGCTAAAACTGGGTCTTTTTGCATCTACAACCGAATATGTTGTGCGTCTACTGGTAGGGTGTCCAAAAAATTTAGAGTCATTACTGTCTCCTCTACTTTTGGTATTTGCGGCGGAGTGTCCGGGAGGGGAAGTCTGCTCAAAGCATCTGCATTTGCTACTTGCGTTCCCGGTCTGTGCTCCAGAACGTATCTATAATGCCGCCAGTAGCAACGCCCAGCGTTGGATTCTAGCTGATGCAATCGGGGGTATTGACTTGTCTTCTTTTAATAACCCTAATAACGGCTTATGGTCCGTCACTATGGTGAATTTCCGCCCGTACAGATACTGGTGAAATCTTTTTACTGCGAATATCACCGCCAGTCCTTCCTTCTCGATTTGGGCATACTTCCCCTCAGCCATCGCCAAGGTCCTCGAAGCATAGGCTATTGGCCGTTCTTCCCCATTCCTTCCTTTATGGGCTAAGACGGCTCCTACCCCGTAGGGGGATGCACCACAAGTGACCACCAACTCCTTCCTTGGGTCATAATGCTCTAGGACATTTTCGGATGACAGCTGTTCCTTAATGTCCCTAAATGCTCGGTTTTGGCGGGTGGACCATTTCCATTCTTGCTCCTTTTTCAGTAGCTGGTGGAGGGGTTCTAGGATGGACGTCCTATTTTCAATAAATTTTCCATAATAGGTTACCAACCCTAGAAATGATCGTAACTCCTGGACCGTGGTGGGAGCTGGGGCTTCTTTTATTGCCCTTACTCTGTCTTCTAGTGGGTGTAAGCCTGACTCGTCTACTTTATATCCCAGGTACGTCACTTGTGGGGCCAGAAAAACACATTTTTCCCTTTTTAGCCGTACGCCTGCCTTTGCGAAATGCCTGAGCACTTCCTCCAGGTTCCTTAAGTGTTCCCTGTTTGTCCTACCCGTGATTAAGACATCGTCCAAATAAATCGCCACCTGCGGTAGTCCCTGCAGAATATTTTCCATCGTATGCTGGAATATAGCGCAGGCTGATGACACTCCAAAAGGTAGCCTAGTATAACGAAAAAGGCCCTTCAGGGTGTTCATCGTAGCAAACTTCTGGGAGACCTTGTCCAGTTTTAACTGCAGGTAGGCGTGGCTCATGTCTAGTTTCGTGAACAAAAGCCCACCTGCCAATTTGGCATATAGGTCGTCTATTTTCGGGATTGGGTATTTGTCCAGCAGTGCGTATTTGTTTACAGTCTGTTTGAAATCTCCACAGAGACGTATCAAGCTGTCTGGCTTCAAAATTGGTACCACCGGCGCTGCCCATTCCGAAAACTGTACTGGTCTGATAATGCCGTCGCGCCGTAACCTTTCTATTTCGTCATCTACTTTCTTCCTTAATGCAAAAAGTACCGGCCTGGCCTTACAAAATTTCGGAAGGGCTTCTGGGTGCACGTGCAAAGTTGCTTTGGCGCCTATGATTTCCCCCAAACCTTCCTGGAAGACCTCCGGGTATTTTTGGAATACTCCACTCAACTGCCCGCTTCCACTCTGGAAAATTTTCATCCAATCTAATTTTAGGTCTTTCAGCCAATTTCGTCCAATTAAGCTCGGTCCGGAGCCCTCTACTATCGTCAACGGTAATCTGAGCAATTGTTTCTCATATTCCACAGGTACATGAGTCGTGCCAAAACTTCCAGGGGTTCCCCCGTGTAGGTTTTAAGTTTTGTCTATGTTTTTGTTAGGGTTAGTGGCTGGAGTCCATCTTTGATTTTTCTAAATGCTGCCACTCCCATTACTGATACGGCCGCACCCGTGTCTATTTCCATTATTGCCGGCCGCCCGTTCACCCGTGGGGTAATCCTAATGGGTTCTGCTTTCTTCGTTGTAATATTATATAATTGTTCCCCTTCGGAGGAGGATGGGGCGTCTAGGTTGTGTACTTCCCTGCGTTCCCACCTGCTATTCTTCTTTTGCCACCTCCTTCTAGGGTTTCTGTCGTTGTTACCCCACTCTGTCTGGTGCCAGAAACGGTCCTTCTATGTTGGGGGAGCCTCAGCCGGTACTTCCCTCTGTCTCCAGTTAGTCCTGGCAGACTTGGGGGCAGTTCTGGGGTTTTCCTTTTTCCCTCTATTCCTCAGGTTTTTCCTGAGAGCGGCTATCTGGTAGCAGGACCCGTTGTGGTAGTCCCTCTCACAGGTATCTACCTCCATTGGCGTGCCCTGTAGTTCCTGCGCCCCACTTGCTGCCTTTTATAGGGACAGTGCGAGCTGTAACGCCAGCCTACAGTCTAGCTCCGTTTCCGCCAACAGGCGTTTCTGTATTGTGTGATCATTTATACCACACACTAACCGGTCCCGAAGCATTTCATTTAGCATCGGGCCGAACTAACATTTTTCCGCCAACCTTCTCAGGCGGGTCAAGAAATTCGTGACTGACTCCCTGTCTTCCCGCTTCGCTGTGTAGAATCTGTACCTATGCAAAATGAGGGGTAGTTTTGGGTCGTAGTGCTCTTTCACCAATTCCGTTACTTCTTGGAAAGTTTTCGTGTCCGGCGCATCGGGATAAGTCAGACTACGTATAATGGCGAAAGTGGAGGGTCCGCACGCCGACAGCAGGATAAGCCATCTCCTTTCGTCCGTCAGTATATCATTTGCCCGGAAGAAGTAACACATTCTCTCCACATACTGGGACCAGTCCTCAATAGCCGGGTCGAATGCCTCCAACCTCTCAAAAAATGGCATTTTTAAAATGGCAAGGCTTACCCTCCGAGTGCGGCAGCTGGTCTCCGCAAAATCCGTAGTTTACCTCGTCGCCACTGTAGTAATCCACGGGAGGCAGGAGTTCCGTCACCACACCAATATTTATTTACAATAACGATATTACAGGAGCAGCTACAAACAGTGCTGCTAGCAGTCCAGTCAACTTAAGACTGGCTCACAAAGCCTACACAGGTGATTATATGGGCCCCCACAATGAGCTATCATTGAGGGAGCTCATACTCCAATTGGCCAACCAATAGAGCCAATTGGAGTTCATTACAGAATGCCTTTGAAGCATTTTCTTTGTCCATGCGTGTTGTATGCAGCATGCCATCACCGGAAGGTGTCATGTGATCCAGCCTCAGTTTCACTTCGGCCCAGAGCAGAACACAGCAAACACAGCCCTGCTGTTGATGTCTTCATTCTATCCATGTATACATGTTCTCCTGTGGCTTAGTTTAAATAAATGAACCCATAATGTGTTTATCGAATCCCTTATAAGTAATTGGTGTTTTTATATCATTATAACAACATGGTGTTCAGTGGTGGGAAAGCAGCAAGATTAAGTACAGGTATGAGCGGCCTTATAGATCATGCTAGATAGCATGAGGCAACATGTGATGTTTTGGTAAGACCACTACGAAGCTGCAATGTCATTGAATTTTATAAATGCATCGCACTGACTGCACAGAAAAGCTTTGAAGACACAGTGCTGAGAGAGTGCTCAAGTAGAAAGCTTGTAAGCAGACAGGTTCCTAATGGTGAGATTGCAGCACATAGCCTGTCAGTTCAGTGAGTGGTACAGTGCGTCAAGAAGACCAGCACTGGGTTAGCTCAGTCGGGAAAGGAGTGTCGGGATTGCGGGCCGGATCTACAGTGAGCAAGGGAAAGTCAAATGTAATAAACAAAAAAAAGTCAGAAAAATCAGCCAGAGAAGGTTGCAGCAGGCAGGACTTTAGAAAAGTGCAAAGGTGGTGACAGCAACACATTGTGTCCATACTGGCTGAAAAATGATACACCCAGCCACTTTACCAGCGTTTGGTCCGAAGCACGGCAGATTATGGTTTGAAGGTGCTGTTGGAACCAACAATTCTACGGACATGTGCTTGTAGGATTAGAATAGCGGTTTTAATATACTCACAACAGAGCCATCCTATTCGCCATTGAACTTTCGGTGAACTGGCCGGCTGACCATGTGGCACTGATCTTTTATACAGCAGCTTCCGGGGGAGGAGTCCTGGGCAGAGCCAAGGGAGAAGCCCCGTACAACTCGAGCATTCCCAGAGCTACTCCCCCTGGAGGACAGGTAGTGCAACTGCACTTACAATACAGACACATGTATATACAGATTATAATCCGGTGTGAATCACATTCACCACATTCACCCCCTCTGAAAAAATCGAGTCCAGCGGGGGTGGTGGCTCACAGAGTTAGTCTGTCCGGTGGATGAATTGTTCTTTTCGATCTGCGGAGCACCGGGGTTGCAGCCTCTTGCGGTGGCTGTGTGGGTGTTGAGAGCTGGGGTACGATGGCAGACTCCGGGGCGGGTCTCGTCCGAAGTTTATACACCTCTGGCTCGACCGGAGACTGGGGGCGCTGGGGGTGGGCTGGTTCTGGCGCGTGGAACCAGTGGGGTGAGCTTGCGGAATCGGGGGCACGAGGGGGCGGCAGCATAGGGAATGGGGTAAGGGGTTCCTCAGCGGGGGTGGGGGGAGGGCTGGATCCAGCGGGTGCCAGGTCCCGAAGGGATACTGTGTCCTGGCGATCGTCCGGGAACTCCACAAATGCGTACTGGGGGTTGGAATGGAGGAGGTGCACCTTTTCAACAAGGGGGTCAGTTTTGTGCCCCCTGACGTGCTTCCTCAGGAGGACCGGGCCTGGTGTCCTCAGCCATGCTGGAAGTGAGACTCCCATGGTAGTGCGCCTAGAAAAATTGAAGAGTCGCTCGTGAGGGGTTTGATTTGTAGCTGTACAGAGGAGGGATCTGATTGCGTGGAGCGCGTCTGGGAGGACTTCCTGCCACTGGAAGACTTGGAGTTTTCTAGACCGGAGGGTCAGTAGGACGGTCTTCCAGACCGTCGCGTTCTCCCTCTCCACCTGCCCGTTCCCCCTGGGGCTGTAACTGGTAGTCCTGCTCGAGGCGATGCCCTTGTCGAGCAGGTACTGACGCAGCTTGTCGCTCATAAAGGACGAACCCTGGTCGCTGTGCACGTAGCTGGGCCCTGCATAGTGAAGACACTATGCAGGGCCCTAATGACTGTGTGGGAGGTCATATCAGGGCATGGAATGGCAAAAGGGAATCGGGAGAACTCGTCGATGATGTTGAGGAAATAAATGTTCTTGTTAGTGGAGGGGAGTGGCCCTTTGAAATCGATCGCAAGGCGTTCAAAGGGCCTAGAAGCCTTGACCAGGTGGGCCCTGTCTGGTCTATAGAAGTGCGGTTTGAAATCTGCACAGATCGGGCAGTCCCTGGTGACCGCTTTTACCTCCTCGTTGGAGAAAGGCAGGTTTCGGGCTCTGATGTAGTGGGCGAGCCGGGTGACCCCTGGATGGCAGAGATCAACGTGGATAGCTTTCAGACGGCTGATCTGCGCGCTGGCGCATGTCCCGTGGGATTGAGCATCCGAGGGCTCGTTGAGCTTCCCCGGTCGATATTTAATATCGTAACTATAGGTGGAGAGTTCGATCCTCCACCGAAGGATATTATCATTTTTTATTTTGCCCCTTTGCGAGTTGTCAAACATAAAGGCAACCGATCGTTGGTCGGTGATGAGGGTGAACCTCCTACCTGCAAGGTAGTGCCTCCAGTGACGAACAGCCTCCACGATGGCTTGTGCTTCCTTCTCGACTGAGGAGTGTCGGAGTTCTGAAGCGGATAGGGTACGGGAGAAAAATGCAACGGGCCTCCCTGCCTGATTTAAAGTGGCTGCTAGAGCTACCTCTGAGGCGTCGCTCTCAACCTGAAAGGGAGTGGATTCATCGACCGCCCGCATGGCTGCTTTGGCGATGTCCTCCTTGATGCCGTCGAAGGCCTGGCGTGCCTCGGCTGACAGGGGAAATCGTGTGGCCTTAAAGAGTGGGCGGGCTTTGTCCGCATATTGAGGGACCCACTGGGCGAAGTATGAGAAGAACCCCAAGCACCGTTTGAGGGCCTTGGGGCAATGAGGGAGGGGGAGTTCTAAGAGGGAGCGCATGCGGTCCGGGTCTGGGCCCAGGACTCCGTTCTCCACGACGTAGCCGAGGATGGCCAGTCTGTTTGTGCGGAAAACGCATTTCTCCTTGTTATAAGTGAGATTTAATTTCTGTGCCGTTTGGAGAAAACGGTGGAGGTTGGCGTCGTGGTCCTGCTGATCATAGCCGCAGATGGTAACATTGTCCAGATACGGAAACGTGGCCCGCAGCCCGTACTGGTCTACCATTCGGTCCATTGCTCATTGGAACACCGAAACCCCGTTAGTGACGCCGAAAGGGACCCGGAGGAAATGGAAGAGGCGGCCATCGGCCTCGAATGCCGTGTAGTGGTGGTCCTCTGGGCGGATTGGGAGCTGGTGGTATGCAGACTTCAGATCCACCGTGGAAAATAGCCGATATTGGGCGATCTGATTAACCATGTCTGCAATTCTGGGGAGGGGATACGCGTCTTGGAGCGTAAAGCGATTTATGGTCTGGCTTTAGTCGACGACCATGCAAAATTTTCCCCCGGTCTTGACGACCACCGCTTGAGCTCTCCTGGGACTATTACTGGCCTCTATGATCCCCTCACTGAGCAGCCGTCGGACCTCCGATCGGATAAAGACCCTATCCTGTAGGCTGTATCGCCTGCTGCGAGTAGCTACTGGTTTGCAATCTGGAGTGAGATTGGCGAAGAGCGGAGGGGGGGGGGAGATGCGCAGCGTGGTTAGGCTGCAGATAGTGAGTGGGGCAGGGGCCCGCCGAAGCTGAGGGTGAGGCTCTTGAGATTGCACTGGAAATCCAGCCTAATAAGAGTGGCGCGCAGAGGTCGGGCAGGACATAAAGTTTAAATTTAGAATAACTAGCGCCTCGAATTGTGAGCGTAGCAACGGTGCGTCCTTGGATTTGGACTGAGTGGGAGCCCGAAGCGAGGGCGATAGTTTGGCTCACCAGAAAAATAGAAAGCGAACAGCGTCTTACCAGCTCTGGATGTATAAAGCTCTCGGTGCTCTCGGAGTCAAAGAGGCATGGCGTGCTGTACCCGTTGATCTGGACCTCCGCCATCGAACTTCGTAGGTGCTTGGGGCGGGATTGATCCAGGGTGACTGCGCTGAATTGCGAGTAGTCGGCGGCTCGATCAGCTGTGCTGGAGTGGCCCCGTGATGACTGCCCTCTGAGGTCGTAGTCGTTGAGGTGAGTTTCAGAGTTTGAAGGGGATGGATCCCAAGATGGCCGCCCCCATGAGTCGCACATGTCGGGTGGGGACGGAGTCGGCATACAGGCTGCAGCATTTCGGGGTCTGCAGGCCTGTGAATTCAGGGAACGAGTGCTTTGAGCCGTGGGAGGGTTAGAGGCTGGGGCTTTCTTCGCCAGACACACTCTGGCATAGTGTCCTTTTCGCCCGCAGCTGCTGCAGGTCGCGTTACGGGCCGGGCAGTGCTGCCGCGGGTGCTGGCTTTGGCCACAGAAATGGCAGGCTGGGGAAGCTGAGTAGCTGGCTGAAGCAGCCGAGTAGCTGGCTGGGGCAGCAGAGTAACTGGCTTTGGCAGCGCGATAGCGGGGGGGCCGTGCGGCACAGGCTTGGGGGGGACTGTTGGTCGGGGGTCCACGATGAGGTCGCGGGGTCCGCGGGAAACGAGGTGAGGCTGCGGAAGGAAACTTCCATAGTGGTAGCAGCCTCCACAGTAGTGTCTAAGTCCTGAGCCCCCTTTTCTAGCAGTCTTTGGCGCACATAGTTAGACCTAAGGCCCGCCACAAAAACGTCCCACACAGCAAGCTCCCTATGTTCAGCCGCGGTAACGGCTTGATAATTACAGTCATTGGAAAGATTGTTCAATTCCCTTACAAACTCGGCTAGCGTTTCTGTAGGCCGCTGACGGCGAGTCGTAAACACGTGGCGTGCATAAACCTCGTTAATGGGCCTAATGTACATTTTGTCCAATATTGCCAGCGCTGCGGTGTAAGAACCGGCCGAATTTAGCTATGTGGAGATTCTGTGGCTTACCCTCGCGTGCAGTAGGCTGAGTTTTTGTTCCTCCGTTGTTCCGGCGGTGCTGGCTTCTGCCAGGTAGGCTTTAAAACATCTCAGCCAATGGGAAAAAATTTCCTTAGCCTCTGCATCCTCTGTGTCGCGTTCTAGGCGTCCGGGCTTGAGGGCTGCTTCCATGATTTCTTTGACTGTTTCGTGAGTATATTAAATTGTTGGAACCAACAATTCTACGGACACGTGCTTGTAGGATTAGAATAGCGGTTTTAATATACTCACAACAGAGCCATCCTATTCGCCATAGAACTTTCGGTGAACTGGCCGGCTGACCATGTGGCACTGATCTTTTATACAGCAGCTTCCGGGGGAGGAGTCCTGGGCAGAGCCAAGGGAGAAGTCCCGTACAACTCGAGCATTCCCAGAGCTACTCCCCCTGGAGGACAGGTAGTGCAACTGCACTTACAATACAGACACATGTATATACAGATTATAATCCGGTGTGAATCACATTCACCGCAGGTGCATATCCAGATACCTTTTGAATGAGTTGAGGATTTCTGCCTCTACCACTCTTTCAGACAGTGAATTCCCAACCCTCACAACTTGCTGAAAATTGTGTTCCTCATCTCCCCTCCAATCTTTCTACAGGAAAAGAAAGGTCAAAGGAATAATTTCAGAATGCCCACAAAATTCCCCAGTTTGAGTTATGATGCTGCTGAGCTACTATCCAAATTCAAAACATTTGAACAGTGTACAGAGTTATGGGGCTGGATTCTCCCCTACCCGGTGGGGCGGGGGATCCCGGCGGGATGGAGTGGTTGGCGCGCCACCGACCGGCGGGAAAGGCCTTTGGCGCCACGCCAGCCGGTGCCGAAGGGACTCCGCCAGCCGGCGGACATCCGCGCATGCGTGTGAGCGTCAGCGGCTGCTGATGTCACCCCACGCATGTGCAGGGGGGGTGGTCACCACCGCATCGGCTATCGCAAAGGCTGATGCCCGACATGGAAGGAAAAGAGTTCCCCCACGGCACAGGCACGCCCGCGGATCGGTGGGCACCGATCGCGGGCCAGGCCACCGTGGGGGCACCCCCCGGGGCCAGATCGACCCGCCTCCCCCTCCCCCCCCCCCCGGACCCCGGAGCAAGCCCGCGCCGCCTGGTCCACCGCTAAGGGAGGTGGTTTAATTCACGCCGGCAGGACTGGCATAACATTGGGGGCCGGAGAATTGCTGGGGGGGCCCGCCAACAGGCGCATCGTGATTCTCGCCCCTGCCAAATATCCGGTGCCGGAGAATTCGGCAGCCGGCGGGGGCGGGATTCACGCCAGCTCCCGGCGATTCTCCGACCCGGCGGGGGTTCGGAGAATCCAGCCCATGGTCTTGATTCAGGTGTATCTGAACCAAACAAACAAGTCAAAAAAATGTAGTTAGTGATTCGAAATGAAGATCTAGTGAGGTTGAACATGGCAGGATTAACCACAGAAGAGGTAAAGGACCCCCAAGAGCTGTGGACTACATTGGAAAACCAGTTCAGAATTGAAGTAAACTTCACTGACTAGAGTTCACACCATGTCAACAAGAGCCTACTGAATCCATAGATCACTTGGTCAGCAGATATAAAGAAAGATGTGGGTCTGGATTCTCCCCCGGTGCGATGCTCCATTTTGCTGGCAGCCCGGGAGTTCCCGACGGCGTGGGGCTGCCCCACATTGACCAGCCGGCGTAACGGACCATCCCGCCGGCAGGGTGAAACAGAAATGTGGCGTAGCTGGGCGGAGAATCAAACTCGTGGTTTTTCTTTTTTTTTAAATTTAGAATATCCAATTCATTTTTTCCAATTAAGGGGCAATTTAGCATGGCCAATCCACCTATCTGCACACCTTTGGGTTGTGGGGGCGAAACCCCACACAAACAAGGGGAGAATGTGCAAACTCCACACGGACAGTGACCCAGAGCCGGGATCGAACCTGGGACCTCAGCGCCGTGAGACTGAACTGTTGAGTTGGTGATCACATCTATTCCTATGGAAGCATTCCAGAAACATCTGGTAGACAAGCCCAAAGCTTATAGCATTGAACATCTAGTCAAGGATGGATGTAAGTATGAAGCGACCCTCACAGGTCGATGAAGCTTACAGGTCTTAAGTACATCCCCTACATTCACTAGGACACCCAAACCTAGCAACACCGATGGAAGCTGTGCCCTTCTGCATGCACCAAGGAAATGTCCAGTTTTCCAACAATTCTGCAAAGCATTTGGCAGACAGGGCCGGTGGCAATGGCAGTGCACTACAGCAAGGGTAATGCACTACAAATATCTCTTACACTGATCCACACAGACCGTACACAATGGGTACACTTAGTCAAGAAAAATCGCCATCTGGTATCCCATCAGAAACATAAGTGAGGTGATGGAAAAACCAAAGAATGATAATGATGTGCGTGATGAGACAAAGAACAGTGAACACATGTTTTACACTACTAATCTCACGGAAAACATAGATGCTAGCTCACCACCCAAAATGTTTTCCAAGATTCAAATTATCTGACCTAAGAACGTTGGTAACTATTCATTATTGGCCAAGATTGACACAAGAGCAAGTGCCAATTTACTGCCTCTGTGAATTCTAAAAGACATTTATCCACAGACATGGGAAGCTGTAGCAAAACCTACAATTGTGCAACTTTCAAAATTTAACAGTTCATTTCTTTCTTGTCCAGGATCCATAGTCTTGGAGTACAAATACAATAAATCCTCCTGGAAGCCACAGATGTTCTACACAGGTCTACTGGCATACCATGACTTTGCATTAGTGGCAATACATGAAATCAGTCAGGCTGAACATCACAATATCCAGAATGTTTCAACAAAATTGGCAGGTTCAAGGGAGCTGCAACATTACATTGTAGGAGAATGCATGTCTGTCAATTGATCCATCACACAAGTACAGCAACCACTTACAAGACAAATTTTTAATAATCTTTATTGTCACAAGTAGGCTTACATTAACACTGCAATTAAGTTACTGCGAGAAGCCCCTAGTCGCCACATTCTGCCGCCTCTTGGGGTACACAGAGGGAGAATTTAGAATGTCCAATTCACCTAACAACACGTGGGAGGAAACCGGAGCACCCGGAGGAAATCCACGCAGACGCAGGGAGAACATGCAGACTCCACACAGTGACGCAAGCTGGGAATTGAACCTGGGACTCTGGCACTGTGAAGCAACAGTGCTAACCACTGTGCTATCGGGCCGCCCATTGAAGGTTGAACTAGGCAACCTAGAGAAAGATGGAATAATGAAAAGAATACAAGGATACACATTGGTGCAGCTCAACTATGTGTGTCCCTGCCCCCCCACCCCCTGACTGTGGCAATGCTGGACACAGTCCGCAGCCGCCACGCCAGGTTCAGAAATCTGAGAGCACAAGTGAACCGCGCGTCATGAACTAGGCCCATTGGAGGCGGAGCTTCAGGGTAGGGCCTTCAGATAACGTCCTGAGGCCATCCCTATGGCGTGCGGCGAACTCCCCAATGATGCCATTTTCGAGGGGGTAGAGCATCTGAAAACAGGCACCGCCCCCCGTTCGGTCATAAACGGGGATTATCCACCCAATCGCCAATTACGATATTGGCGTCGAGCAACGCTGTGGAAAATTGTTTTTCTGTGAAGTTTGAAAGAATATCCTGGAAACGTCACCCAGAGTCACAGCTGATAGGAGGGAGAAGTAATCATCCAAATATACCTGCCTTTGTAAATAAATCCAAAGAAAAATCTTCCTTCCAAAGGTTCACTAGGCATGGGCACTCCCACAGATTGTTATCAAAACGACTCACCCATCTTCAACATCTACTGTCAGGTCTAATTTCCATTCTTTACAATCATCTTTAAATATAATTTTGAAATATTGTACTTGCCTGCATTATCCAAGTCCCAAGAGCAAAACAAAAAAAAAACAGATTTTAAAGATTCTAGAAATATAATAAATTGAAAATGTAAAATTTGAGTTGCAGTTGAGGCCCAATACACTGTCCCACAAATGTATTTTGTATCCAAATCGTACAATTTTAGTGTGTTGTCACTCATGTTTAAAAATTTAGTTCATTTGTTTGTATTAAACAATGTAACTTGATTAAAAATTAAACTTATAACTGAATTTGAGAAAAAAGAGAAGTACACAGATTGGTACTGAAGTTTCATGCAGTTCGTAGCTGAAGTTAATTTCATTCTAGTATTCGGCAATAAAGTTTGGTTAATGGAAGAGTTGTCCACTACGATCACAACATCATTCTAGTGCACTTCCTGGGAAAACAGGCCTTTCATACAGGCCATTTTTTATGAGCACATAGTCATGACCTAATCAGACAACATGCTGAGTCGGCTGAACTTTACTAAAAGGGAGAGTGGAAGAGAACAATGAGTTCAAAAAGAATATTTAAAATAGAGATGCACAAGCAGGAAAGCTGTGACAGCCTAACACGATGGTGTAGTGGTTAGGCATCACGGTAGCATAGTGGTTAGCACAATTGCTTCACAGCTCCAGGGTCCCAGGTTCGATTCCCAGCTTGGGTCACTGTCTGTGCGGAGTCTGCACATCCTACCCTTGTGTGCGTGGGTTTCCTCCGGGTGCTCCAGTTTCCTCCCACAGTCCAAAGATGTGCAGGTTAGGTGGACTGGCCATGCTAAATTGCCCTTAGTGTCCAAAATTGCCCTTAGTGTTGGGTGGGGTTGCTGGGTCATGGGGATAGGGTGAAGGTATGGACTTGGGTAGGGTGCTCTTTCCAAGAGCCGTTGCTGCCTCGATGGGCTGAATGGCCTCCTTCTGCACTGTAAATTCTATAATTCTATGGTTAGCACTGCTGCCTCATGGCACCGAGGTCCCACGTTCGATCCCGGCCCTGGGTCACTGTCTGTGTGGAGTTTGCACATTCTCCCCGTGTTTGCGTGGGTTTCACCCCCACAACCCAAAGATGTGCAGGGAAGGTGGACTGGCCACGCTAAATTGCCTCTTAATTGGAAAAAATGAATTGGGTACTCTAATTTTTGTTTTTCAAATAGGAAGGCAATGGGAGAGAAACACATCAAGCTTCTGAGGCCATACTTATTTCCCTTTTTAAATTTTAGCACTTAAGTAGACATTTGTAAAAAGTTATGTAATGTTGGTAGAAAATATTGTATGTTTGGGTTCAGCCTAGATGCGAGAATCCTTAGTCTTGCAAAATGGATTAGAGAACATGAGCAAAAAAACTGTCAACAGTCTTTGTAGGTTAAGATCATATCAATTAAATTGTACACCATTTCATAATTACATCAGCTGAAAGGTATTTTATTGAAGATCATACCCAATGATAATGAAGTTAGAATTAGATACGATTAAAAGGTTAACCCAGAGTGAAAGGTACAACAGAGCAGGAACAGTAGTACAAGCAAAGGGGAACAGAGATCACAACTCATAGCACTTTTCTACAGGCAGAGTCTACCACAATTGAGTCAGCTCCCTGGACATGACAGAGGGATAGTACAAGATAATGTTCAGATTTACCTGTCCTGGAAGTCAATAAAGACCAGCTGACCTGCAATCCAACTGCAATGAAAGTTAGATAAAAACAGTTCATCTTTTGGCTTACCATCCTCTTTTTTTCTGGACAAAGAAATAATACAGACTGCAAGGAAAAAACTGAATGCCTTACTTTTATGCTTTTCTTGCCCAACATCTTTGAGGTCTCCCATCCGTGTTCTGTGCCATTGGTATCACTCATTCAGTGACATCCTGCCTTGCTTATTGCCTTTATCTATTCGGGGGTTGTTCTGCCCTATTAAAACTATGCTCATGTTTGCCAGTAACAGAGCGTAGTTAAACTTTCAGGGTTTTATGATAAAATAGACTTTTTCTTTATTCTTTTATGAGTTGTGAACATCGTTGTCAAGTCCAACATTTATTGCCTGTCTCCAATTGAACTGAATGGCTTGCTCAACCATTTCAAAGGGCAGTTAAGAGTCAACTACATTGCTGTGGGTTTGGATTCACATATAGGCCAGACCGAGTAAGCATGGCAGATTTCCATCCCTCAAGGACTTTAATGAACCAGATGGGTTTTTAATGATGGTTTCACCATTACTGAGACTAGCTTTCCAATTCCAGATTTATTAACTGAATTTAAATTCCACCAGCTGCTGTGGTGGACCTTTCGCATTTGATAAGGTCTTTCACGGCAGACTCGTCGAGAAAATAAGGGCCCAGGGGATCCAAGGCAAAGTAGTACAGTGGGATAAATAGCTGGCTTGTAATGCAGAACAAGGCAGCAGCGTGGGCTCAATTCTCGTACAGGCACCGGAATGTGGTGACTCGGAGCTTTTCACAGTAACTTCATTGAAGCCTACTTGTGACAATAAGTGATTATTATTATTACATGGATCCCAAATTGGCTGAGAGGCAGGAAGCAGAGGTGGTAGATTGCAGAGGGATGTTTCTGTGACTGGAAGTCTGTTTCCAGTGTGATTCCGTGAGGCTCAGTGCTGGGGCCCATGCTATTTGTGCTGTACATTAATAATTTGGATTCAAATCGAGGGGGCATGATCAAGAAGTCTGTGGATGACATAAAAATTTGTTGGGTGATAAATAGTGAGGAGGATAGCTATACACTGCAGGAAGATATCAATGAACTGGTCAGAGAAAAAAGAACAAACAATACAGCACAGGAACAGTTCTTCAGTACTATTGTCGGAATATTGTTAGGGCTCATAGTCTTTGTAGTATCCAGTGCCTTCAGCTGTTTCTTGATATCATGTGGGATGAATCAAATTGGCTGGACTGGCATCTGTGCTGCTGGGGACTGTTGGAGAAATCAAGATGGATCACCCTTGGGGCAGCACAGTGGTGCAGTGGTTAGCATTGCTGCCTACACCGCTGAGGACCCGGGTTCGAATCCCGGCTCTGGGTCACTGTCCGTGTGGAGTTTGCACATTCTCCCTGTGTCTGCATGGGTTTTGCCCGTTGCTCGTTATGCTCTCTCCTTAATTGGCTCTGTTTATGATGGTTAATATGGTCGTCGTCCTTAATTCTAATTATGCTTGCTCAAGAGTTGCCAGGTATCTTTCCGATACTGCCACAAGGTTCAAAACCGAATACTGATCAAAGACTTGATACACCAGTTAGGAAGTTCAAAATCAATAATCATTTATTTACACACAGTCAATTTTACCCATGCACAAACTCTACCAACTAAACTATCACTACTACTAAAAGCCTATACTTAGCTTCGGGTGCCCACTCAGTCAGAGGAACAATGGCCATTGTCCAGTTCTGAGGCTGCTGGCATCGACCTTGTATAGAATAGTAGCTAGGAGCGTCTATCTCGTAGCGTGCGTTGACTTTGGACTTACTTGTCTGGTGCAGCTGCTAGGCAGGTCTCTCGCTGCTGAGAGCCAAGGCCAAGAAGAACAATTCTTGCTTGGGGGCTTGCTTTATACCCCAAGGGGCTTCGCAGGCTTATGGGCGGCCCTTGAACTTGGCCCCAATTAATTGGACCATATCCTAATCTTCGGTATTGATTTTCTCCAATAAAGGCTGCCTGATCACTGGGCGGGCCCTAGGTGATGGCTGGCCTGCTTTGTCTTAGTCTCCACTGGCGCCGGGGTGTCTGCTTTGGTATCGTTTGCTTAAATGTTTCTCTTTTGTCCCCGGAGATAGCTCATTAGTATGCTAATGGCTTTGCAGTATCGGTCTTGTCTGGGAGCTGCAAACTTCAATCCACAGACAAACCTTGCACCTGCATGCTTTCTTAGCATTGTCCAATTTACCCTTCATTCTCTGCAAGTGTCCATTTTGTAATCGGGACGTGGCCACCCCAGGTGGCTACACCCCACAACCCAAAGATGTGCAGAGTAGGTGGATTGGGCAAGTTAAATTGCCCCTTAATTGGAAAAAATAATTGGGTACTCTAAATTTATAAATAAATGAATAAATAAAAGCTGGCATGGACTAATTGGGCCAAATGGCCTGTTTCTGTGATACATATCTCATGCAATATTTTGAGATTTATATTAGGTAAATAATGTATGAGTTGAGAAGCATGAAGACTCACTATTGCAGATTAGCTGCCACTTTTTCATTATGGCAAAATAAATTGCATTGCCCGGCAATTTGGTTTCAAACTTAGTTTTCCACAATGGTGTGAAGGGAAATACTCAGCCAATCTGGCAGTGTCTGTGGAGAAAGAAACAGTGTTAATGTTTTGAATTGAATGTGGTAGTATGACCAGGGGTATTACGGTACCTTGGAAGTGAGCTGCTATTGGTGCAGAGGACTCGCTGCCCATTGGCCCGGGTAAGTCATGTGCCTCTCAGCCGATTGGCTGAGAGGTAGGTAGCTCCGCCTACAAGGCAGGATATAAGAATCCGTGCTTCCCGGCAGTCGGCCTTTCTTCTGTACGTCTGCTGCCGGGCACACATCTTGTGCATTAAAGCCTATCGTTTGGATCTCATCTTCGTCTCGTGTCCATTGATGGTGCATCATTGAATATGACTCTTTTTCAGAAGTAAAGGGAGTTAGAACTGCTAACCAGTCTATCCCTTGAAGACATGATACAATTGTTTAACAGAACAATTTTTCTGTTGTAACCCCCACGTGACCCACTGGGATGTCTCAATTGATCTACCTGTACGGCCCGTGGAGTACGAGCTCTCCCGCTGAGTGCCAGAGGCCCAACAGCGGGCTTGCTAATTCCCCGAGATAAAAGCCAACCCAAGAAGGAACCAGCATCTTAAGATGGTCCTGACTGGGGCTTGAACTGTTGCTTAATTGCTGTATTTCGTAGCTGTGAATAGGAAATAAACTACTCACCTTTTTGGGGCTCCTCATTGACTGCAATATTTTCTGATTTAAATTTTTTTTTTATAAATATTTTTTTATTGAGTTTTCATATTTTATATATGACAAATTACAAGTTATTAGAGAGAGAGGAAAAAAAAAAGGAAAACACAAAAATGTAACATGAATATTTACAGGTAAGCATCTTCATAACAATAATTGTGGCCGCCCCCTTTAGCCAGCATACATATTTTACATTCCCCAATATGGCCGAGGCACATGTTTATAGGCATTTATTTATAGTTTGGTTTTGGGCCTTGGCTTGCCATCAAACCCCCATACCGAGCCCGTAGCCCCCCCCCCCCCTCCCCCCGGCTACCTTCCCCCGATTCCCGTCCATTTTCCCCTGGTTCTTGGCCACCCGACTATTCTTCCTCATGTACGTTGGCCACAAACAGGTCCCGGAACAGTTGCATGAATGGCTCCCACGTTCTGTGGAAGCCGTCGTCCGACCCTCGGATGGCGAATTTGATTTTCTCCATTTGGAGAGATTCCGAGAGGTCGGACAGCCAGTCTGCAGCTCTGGGTGGTGCTGCTGACCGCCAGCCAAACAGGATTCTACGGCGGGCAATCAGGGAGGCAAAGGCAAGGGCGTCCGCCCTCCTCCCCAGGAATAGATCTGGCTGGTCTGAAACCCCGAAGACCGCCACTATCGGGCATGGCTCCACCCTCACCCCCACCACTTTGGACATAGCCTCGAAGAAGGCTGTCCAGTACTCCACAAGTCTGGGGCAAGACCAGAACATGTGGGCGTGGTTGGCCGGGCCTCTTTGGCACCGCTCACATTTGTCCTCCACCTCCGGGAAGAACCTACTCATACGGTTTCTCGTTAAGTGGGCTCTATGTACCACTTTTAGTTGCGTCAGGATGAGCCTTGCGCACGTGGAGGTGGAGTTGACCCTATGCAGTGCTTCGCTCCAGAGTCCCCACCCTATCTCCATCCCCAGGTCGTCCTCCCATTTCCTTCTTGTTGCGTCCAGTACGGTGTCGTCCCTATCTACCAGTCGGTCATACATGTCACTACAGTTCCCTTTCTCTAGGATAATTGCGTCCAGTAGGTCTTCCAGTAGTGTCTGTCGTGGCGGTTGTGGGTACGTCCTTGTCTCCTTTCGTAGGAAGTTTTTGAGCTGCAGGTACCGTAGCTCGTTCCCCCCAGCTAGCTGAAATTTCTCTGTCAGTTCGTCCAGTGTTGCGATCCTGTCGTCCGTGTATAGGTCCCTGACTGTCAGTGTCCCCCCGTCCTGCCTCCACCTTTTAAAGGTGGCGTCAGTCAGTGCTGGTTTGAACCTATGGTTGTTGCAGATGGGAGCCTTGTCCGACATTTTGTACAGGCCAAATTGCTGCCGCAGTTGGTTCCAGGATTGGAGGGTGGCTGTCACCACTGGGCTGGTGGAGTGTTTTTTGGGTGGGGATGGGAGTGCTGCCGTGGCGAGGGCCCGGAGTGGGGTTCCCATGCAGGAGGCCTCCTCCGCACGCACCCACTCGGCTTCTGGCTCCTGGATCTATCCCCTTACTCGCTCGGCTGTTGCCGCCCAGTGGTAGAATTGTAGATTCGGGAGGGCTAGCCCCCCCCTGGATTTTGTTTTTTGTAGGACCTTCTTTGGGTTCCTAGCATTTTTACCCCCCCATACGAACGCCATGATATGTTTGTCCAGCGCTTTGAAAAAGGCCTTGGGGATGTAGATCGGAATGGATCTAAACAGGAAAAGGAACCTGGGCAGTACGTTCATTTTGATCGTCTGGACTCTCCCCGCGAGGGAGAGCGGGAGTGTGTTCCATCTTTGCAGGTCCTTTTTAACTTCCTCCGTCAGGCTGGTGAGGTTCCATTTGTGGATCCCTTTCCAGTCATGGGCTATTTGGATCCCCAGGTAGCGGAATTTATTTCGGGCTTGTTTGAACGGCAGCCCCTTTAGTGCTGCCCCCCCTTGCGGGTGTACTGGGAAGATCTCACTTTTGCTCATGTTGAGTTTGTAGTCCGAGAAGGCTCCAAACTCTTTCAGGAGCGCTATGATTCCGTCCATGCTGCTTTGTGGGTCCGAGATATAGAGGAGCAGATCATCCGCATAGAGTGAGACTCTGTGCTCTCTACCTCCCCTTCGGATCCCCCTCCAATTTTTTGCTGCCCTGAGCGCGATTGCTAGCGGTTCGATTGCTAGTGCGAACAGCAGCGGGGACAGTGGGCATCCTTGTCTAGTGCCCCTGTGCAGCTGGAAGTATTGGGAGTTGGTATTGTTGGTCTGTACACTCGCCATGGGAGCGTTGTATAGGAGCTTTACCCAAGCGGTGAACCCTGTTCCAAGCCCGAACCGCTCCAGTACCTCTATGAGGTATTTCCATTCGACTCTGTCGAAGGCCTTTTCTGCGTCCAGGGAGACGATCACCTCTTGTGTTCTCTCCCCGGAGGGGGTCATTATCACGTTCAGCAGGCGCCTGATGTTCGCGGTAAGCTGTCTACCTTTGACGAAGCCCGTCTGGTCCTCTGTGACCACCTCAGGTACACAGTCTTCTAGCCTTTTGGCTAGGATTTTGGCCAGTATTTTGGCGTCTGCGTTCAGCAGAGATATGGGTCTGTATGACCCACATTCCGTTGGGTCTTTGTCTTTCTTAGGTATCAGCGAGATTGAGGCCTGTGCTAACGTGGGTGGCAGTGTGCCCCTAGCTAGTGAGTCTGTGAACATCTCCCGCAGGTGCGGGGCCAGCGCTGTCGCAAATTTTTTGTAGAAGTCCGCCGGGAATCCGTCCGGTCCCGGCGCCTTCCCCGTCTGCATGGAGCTAATGCTCTCCATGATCTCTCCCAGTGCTAGTGGTGCTTCCAGATCCCGTTTTCTGCCCTCTCCCACGACTGGTATGTCCAGTCCATCAAGAAACTGGTTCATCCCAGCCTTCCCCGTTGGGGGCTCCGAGGTGTACAGCTCTTGGTAGAAGGCCTTGAAGGTTTCGTTAATCCTCTCTGGTTCTGTTTCCCACGTGCCTCTGGTACCTCTGATTTGCGCAATTTCCCTGCTGGCTGCCTGCTTTCTCAGCTGGTGTGCCAACAGGCGGCTGGCTTTGTCTCCGTGTTCGTACAGGGCCCCGCGTGCCTGGCGGAGTTGGTGTACTGCTTTCCTGGTGGAGAGCAGGTCAAAGTTCCTTTGTAATTCTTTTCTCTCCGCCAGGAGCTCTACGGTCGGGGCCTCAGAGTATTTACGGTCTACCTCCAGTATGGAGTCGACCAGCTTCTGCCTAGCCACCCTTTCCTCCCTATCTCTTTGCGCTTTGTAGGCAATGATTTCCCCTCTTAGTACGGCCTTAAGCGCTTCCCAGAACGTGGAGGATGAGACCTCCCCATTTTGGTTGTTTCTGATTTAAATTACTAGAAGTGAGTGAACTTTGGTTTCTTAAAGTTATTTAGTTAGGTGTGAAACTGTCCAAAGTAATAATATTTGGCTCATTTTAATAGATTCTGCACTGGTTTGTCCCTCAAAACAATGATTTCCAATGCTGGAAATATGCTTCTGTTTTGAACAACAAAGGTCCATTGAAAGCGTACAATGTTAACAAGGTTTCTCATTGTCTGATTAAAGAATTAGTGAATGGGTTGATGTGTTTTTGATATTGGTACAATGTGATTATGTGCAACAAACTCCCTGTTACAGCAAATAAGTGAGGCACAGCACCTGAACTATACATCTCTTCAAGGAACTAACTTGGTTACCCATAATTAAATGGGATAGTATATCCTCTAATCTATATGCAACGGCTCAGTAGAGGTTTACAATCCAGAATATGGAGTGAACTGGGGCAATCTCTACTTTGACGCAAAAGTATTTTTGCTGCAGGGGTTCACTTGCTCTCATTTAAAACTGAATTGAGGCTGTGCTGAAGATGTCTTTAAGATGTCTCTATCATGACTAAACAATCTAATCTCATGGAGAACTGAAATCAAAACTGCATTCATATATTCAAGCAAGCTGCCAAATTTCAATGAATTTGTTTTGAATATACACAGCAGTGGTACCAACTTTGAGCAGGGGTATATCTAACCTAGTCAAAAGCCGTAAATTGTGAAAGCTAAAATATCTGTATTTTCTTCGCTGTGATACGACCTTCAAATATGGGTCGGTGTGATATGGGCTCCTGCACCAATACATTGTATGCCTGTTGGCACTGCTAGGTTTGTTTATGCTATAAAATAGCATATCTGTGTGACATTAATGAGTGAAATTTACGCAACTTGATTAGAATTTGGGGAAAATGCATGAGGTATAAATTATTGGTAGCTGATAGGAGAAATCTTCAAAAATAGTAAACATAAATTCTGAATCATCAGAACTGGGTGATGAAATGATGAATAGACTTAAATTAAATGTTGGGCACTGCTTTGATCATCGAGGTCCCTGGACAGTGTTGAATCTATGTAAATACAGCTGGGTGATGAATAAATCTGTTCAACCTCCAATGCACGTACTAAATTATTTTGAGTCAATTTATTCTGATATGCACCAACTATTTTCACAGCTAACTTTGAAAAAAGTTGTCAACAGTGAAAGCAAATTGACCTGGGTGTATGAAAAGAAGATGCTATAATATGTTGTAGACTACACGGTATTTACAAAGCCCTGAAATCTCATTCTCCAGGATTTACTGCCTTCTAATAGTATAGTCTGTCCACCCACAATCCATAAAATATGATCAGAAATACTGCAGCATTTTCCACTGTGCTGTGGTAGAAACCCGTGGCATTCATAGAATTTGTCCTGTGTTCCTTAACACTTCCTAGAATGTCAGTCTTTATAATTTACTTTCACGGGCAGCACGGTGGCGCAGTGGGTTAGCCCTGCAGCCTCACGGCGCCGAGGTCCCAGGTTCGATCCCGGCTCTGGGTCACTGTCCGTGTGGAGTTTGCACATTCTCCCCGTGTTTGCGTGGGTCTCGCCCCCACAACCCAAAAGATGTGCAGGCTAGGTGGATTGGCCATACTAAATTGCCCCTTAATTGGAAAAAATGAATTGAGTACTCTAAATTTAAAAAAATAAAATAAAATAATTTACTTTCACTTTGACCATAGGAGAGATTTGTTTTCAAATGACTTAGTTCTTCAACTTTGAATGTGGTAGCCATGGTAATTACATTAGTTGGTATCAATGAAGCAGAGATGGAAACTCTTTACTGTCACCAAGTTAAAATGGAAAAAAACTAGCAGTCAACGTTTTCATTACTTTGTTGTCGGGGGTTGCAGAAAACACTCTTTTTTTTATTAATTTCCTTTTGACATTCAAGGTCTCCCTTTCTTTCCAATATAATTGCTATTGCATTTCTTGATGATCAGTATTTTATGCCATTATCTTGATTGCATGTTTAAGTAAATAACTTTTCTTGCCAATGGGTAGAGTTTAAGTTTTTTTTTGTTTTTTTTAATAAATTTAGATTACCCAAATATTTTTTCCAATTAAGGGGCAATTTAGCGTGGCCAATCCACCTACTCTGCACATTATTTTGGGTTGTGGGGGCGAAACCCACGCAGACACGGGGAGAATGTGCAAACTCCACACGGACAGTGACCCAGAGCCGGGATCGAACCTTGGACCTCAGCGCCGTGAGGCGGTTGTGCTAACCACTAGGCCACTGTGCTGCCCGGGTACATTTTAAGTTAGCAACACGATAAACGTTTCTCTTTCTTCTAAAGATGGTGGAGTGATTTTTTAAAAATTGACTTTTAAAATTTGTTTGTGAAACAACGGAAAGCTGACAGGCCTCAGCCTGCACCACTCTGAAATGATGCTAAGAGCTGTGAGTGAGTGGACTTAGCAAGTCACCCACCAGTTTCCTTTAATTCTCTATGCAGAAGTGTCGAACATCCTGTCTCAAATAGGACTACCTAATTTGGGAATTAACTTAATAGTGAATCACATGTTTTTCACTCTGTGACACAATTTAAATTTAAATCTTCTGCTCAACGGTAGAGGAAATGCTGCACTGCCCCCATCGCAACTCAGGGTAGTAGGCTTTACATTGCTCATGGTGTCACAAACTGGATATGTTTGTGTCCAGGAGAAAGATTAGGATTGTCAATTCTTCAATGGAATCCTGTTGCAAAAAGTGGGATTTTAGAGTCCAATGAAATTAGGACTACCTTTGGGTCAGGGAAGAAAGGTGCAGCTATAATATTATGGGATGCCATTTAATGTTTCATCCAAAGACATTACTTCCTCAGTACGAGAGTGAAGTGACAACCGAGATTATGCACTGAATTCTCTAGAATGGACCTTGAGTCCACAGCCTTCTGACTCAGAGGTGAGTATTCTACTGCTGATCCGAGGCTGAGTTAATTAATACTGCATTATTTAAGAATGGTGGGAGGGAGGTAACAGGCCCAGCAAACTACTCAGTTCAAGGGCAATTAGGGATGGGCAACAAATGCTGGCCTTGCTAACGACGCTCAGATCCCATTTTTTTTAGAAAGGGTAGAGAGGAATTAATTATCTGGTGGGGTTATCCAGGGAAAGGGCTCTCAGTCTGAGAGTTATGACAGTTACGACTGAAATGAGGAAACATTTTTTCATGCAAAGGGTAGTGGAAATTTGGAATTCTTTCCCCCAAAAAGGCTGTGGATTTTGGGTCAATTTAAATTTTGAAGACTGATATCTAGATGCGAGTAGAATTGGGGTTCACATCTACACTTTTTATGGACTTAGCTTGTCATTTGATTCACCAGCTGCCTCCATTAGGAGGAGTTTGGTAGTCCTGGAGTGTGAATCCAAAAGTGTATAGATTGGAACATGTAGGAGGAGATTTGAACTTGGTGGATTGATCCGGATAGTCAGGGTACCCCATTAAATATGGTCCCGGGACAACTTTGGAAGGCATAAGGAACCCTTTTGGTAAATAACACACCATTTCGGATTGTTAAACTTGAGTGTGATTATGCACTTCTTACACAAAAACCCATTAGAACTATCAAGGAACTGCCAAGCGGTCAAAGAACTGTCCAGCTGTCAAATAATTGTCAAGCCATCAAGAAACTGTTCAGCTGTCAGAGAACTGTCAAGCTGTCAAAGAACTGTCAAGCTGTCAAGGCAGTGTCAGAGTTGTCAAGGTGCTGTCAAGGAACTGTCAGGAATTGTTAAGGACAGTAGATGAGCTGGCATGGAGAGAGTAAAGGCAAATGGTGTTGGATGGAGGCATAGGTTAGAATGAGCTGACACTAAGTTGGCAAAGGGCTGTAAAGGACCATGAGGATGTTGGGTAATAGGGAGCATGAGGGCCATGGGGAGGTAGTTAGAGGAGAATGGGTTTGCATAGTGGGTATGAGAGGTCATGGAGGGTGGGTGAGGGATATGAGGTGGCATAGTTTGGCATGAAAGTGGCATTGGAAGTGTGCAGGTGTGGGACGGGAGTGTAGGGTGAAGGCTGAAGGGATGTTTTTCCTTTATTCTCTTTTATTTCAACAGAGGGAGGTCTTTCCTGCCCACCTACGCACCTGGCAGCTTCCACATTTGTTTTAGGGTTGGGAGCCATGCACCCCCACCCCTCCTCCCAATCCTGGAATGAAAATCCAATCTGCAGGTCACATTCACAGAGCCAGGAATTCTCTCGTCTCTGCACACCTGATCCGAATGTGGCGACTAGGGCCTTTTCACAGTAACTTCATTGCATTGTTAATATGAGCCTTTTTGTGACAATAAAGATTATTATTATTATTATGATCCAGGAGGGAAAATCTGGGCCCGAGATTGATGGTAAGTATCAATTGACTTGGAGAATGGCAGGTGCTGCATAGGGAATTGAGGTACTGATCAGGGATAGTCTAATAAAATGGCGGAACTGGTTCAAGCGATTGATTAGATTTCACATCTTCTAAATATTGAAAAATTGGTGCAACAACGTAGCAGCTCAATAAAAGTGCACAATCTGATAAAATGGACCTAAACTTACACAAATGTGTTCCTCGTTTTTTTTTAGATCAGCTAAACATCATTACAGATTATACAAAGAAACCTACATGAGCTTATTCAGGTTATTTTTTAACCCTGGCTCTATAGCACCCAGGTAAATGGAGAATATATTTGGAATTCCTGAACTAAAATTTCACCTATTCTCTTTGTAAGCTATTATGACAGCATGTTATTTTATTCATAAATCACATCTCATTGTTGGTGCCATTAGGAACCTAAAAATGAGGTTATAATCGACAACATTTATAACGGACAATGCAGAGGAATGCATTACAAAATCCCTGTAGTTATGAATTGCTTTTAATTATTTATTTTAAAGACTGATTTTATAAAGCTTTAAGGAGTGACTGATGGTATAATATTGGGGTAATGTTGGTTCTTCTGCAAGTGTGAGCAATCAAAGGTATTCTGACTTGCAGTATTGCCACAAAACAGAAGTGTGATGGGCGTTCAACATCAAAGCAAAATATATTATTGTCCTTGAGCTTTACTTAGAAAAGCTCAATGTAGTTTATTTTACACACTTTACAATTATTTATTAAGGAGCTAAGGTTACCTCTTTGAAGAACATATCAGAATGTTTTGTGATAAATTTACCAATTTCTTAAGTGTAAAATGAGAAATACAGTGTTACTTTGAAATAAAGAGCAATTGCATTATTTAGAGCATGCGATCTAGAAAATAGATGCATGTAAAAACAATAATAAAGTACTGATGCAGTCTTCTGGTTGGAATGATTCTCTTTTTTTTAAATTGTGACTTTTGTTTCTTAACTGCTGAGAACAATTCTGTATTTGAGTTTTGAGAACAACTGTTAAGATGTTTTAAAATTATTGTGGTGCCAAATCACTAAAATTAATGTTAATGTTCTATTATTTAATATTACTGTTTGGTTGAAATTCATCCTTAAGTAGTTTCAATGGTCCAATTATGTATGCAATGTATTTCTTTAAAAGTACTACAAAGACCAGAACAATTCCTTTGTGTTTCCCCAAAGGTCAGATCTCTCCCATAGAAAGTGAGCCATCTATATACCAGTTACATTCTTGTGCCCTTAAAGAGAATAGAGAGGAGTGCAATGGCCAAAGAACAAGTTGTTGTTTTCTTCTATTATTAATATGGGCATTGTTGTTAATGCAATTACCCCAGGAACCTGGGTAATGAAGAAGACATTGTAAACATAATAAAGTAAGAATAAAACTAAAATGCAGATCCAGAAACCAAAACCTCCCCCATATAACATTAGAATATTAATTATTCAGCCAGAATTCCTCACTCATTAAGTTCTAACTTTAAAAATGGCCATGTCATTAGAGAAACCTTAAAGGTAGTTTTCCAAATGGAGAAAAACAAATTAGAGGTGAGTTTTCCACAGTATTCTCTCACCCCCTCAAGTAGCCAATTGAAAAGCAGCACTGGTGAAGATTGTCCTGTAAGGAAATTTGGTGGAAAAAGGGCAAATAATTTATTCGATTTTTGTAATAATTTTCATTTCCCATTTTAATTTACACATTTGTCTCTGAAAACTCATCTGTGTTTGGATTTTAGAAAAATGAGACTAAGCACACTGGGTTAGCTTTTCATTTTATGGAAATGAAAATTAGGTAATGTCTAAAAAGGTTGATCTGTGCCTGTCTGTTTCCCACTTTTGCAGTAAAAGTGAAAATTAACCCCAATGTATTTTAATTAAGCCTATCCAAAATGTGAACGCAAAATAAATTGCATGTAGCATGTAGCTGAAAAGAATGAATAGTTTGTCAAATCTAATACTTACATTTCCATGAAGAGTTTAACAACCACATTAGGTCTGTCTGTTTGATCACTAGACCATTATGTCATGTCCCTAAGACATGAAAGCGATCAAAAACTGTTTAAATCAAATCTTATCTTTCTGCTTATTTAAAAAGTGGACTTTGCTGAAGGAAAAGATGGCTGCTACTGGTCACATGAGTCACAAATTGGCTACAGTTTCTGGAAATTTCCAACAACAATTGCAGGAAAAAATCTCAACCCTCTTCCTTGTGGAATCTCACATCATTCCTTGTGAGGACACATTACAATCAACAAAACTAGGGACAAGCAAATGATCTGTCTTTCCATCCTGGTCCTATAACAAAGGGAGAGCTTTCAAAACTCATTATTCCTATGGATGCACTAATAGCCACCATCTACATCCTATGGTGAACAATGAATTTTGATGAGAAACATAGAAACTATTTGTTAGCCCTAAATTGACTCATTAATGGGCAAGGTCACATTACCTAAGCTTCTGGCCTTTGGAAAGTTTCATATTACATATTGAGACTCGCAAATCAGTCTACAGTTTTACCTCCAGCCTGCAAACACCATATCGACAACTTGCATCAAGCCTAAGCCTCCTCGAAGCCAGTTTCTCCGCAAAATTCCTGCATTCGATTGTTGAACACCCAAGTCTCTGTATACCAACCTCATCTTGCTGCACCATCAACTTTAAAGAAATCCTGCAACTCCTTCTTCAGTGAGCTAAACCTATCTGAACTGTAACTCCTCCATGAAGGAACCCTCACTGGGCTAACTTTCTAAACTCTGGAAATCACATGATCTGACATACATATCTGTGGTTCTTTTTTGTTTGACATTATTATGAGTTGTAAAACTCCTCTTTCCTATATTCTTATTGTGTGCTTGTCCCTGTGTGTGAAGTTATGACCATCCCCCATGTTTGAATGTATGAATAAACAATACTTTTGATTTAACTCTAAAGAGTTTGGTGTGAGTCACTTTCAGAATTGACCACAAACTGAGGGTTTGAGGAAACACGCCACAGTCTATTTCAAAAATGGACACACCACTGTTTACAGAGAGATGATGAGAAAATAAATGAGTTCAGATTTGCCTCTCTCTCTTGTTCATGACAATTATGATATCTGGATAACAGTAGAGTTAAAAAGTAGAACTGCACACTTGAGGTTGTTTATAAACACTGTGGGAAATTATGGAGCAGTGAGCCGAGAGTTATGTTAACCGCAGGAGACTATATTAGATGTAAGGATTCTAGAAATGTAAAATATACTGGAGTGAGAGGGCTTATTTAAAAAACATTGATGTAATGTTGTTAACTTGTGAATTAGTACAAATATATTTTTCTCTGAGGGATATCTATGATAGCAGCTAACTTATGTTTGCATTTAAAAATAAGTCTGATATATAATTATATGAATTCTGGGTGAAATATGAACTAATATTCATGTTTGTGAACAAAATACGTGCATGAAATAATATTTTTTAGCATTAATTTTTATAATGCATTTTCCCACTCATTTTTCTTGTGCCAATTCTTAAATCAATAGGATGACCAGGTGGCTTGGCTCTTAAAACTGATGCTAAGAGGTGTATGATACTGATTGTCATGACTTGTCCTTTTTGTTTAATCATTCCTGCTTTTGCATTTGACCATCCCAGATACCACAACTAAGGTGAAGAATGAGCGAGTGACATTTTCCTATCACATTGGTACTCCAAGAGCAGCCTGACCATAGCATTGTCATTTTGGCAATTTTAAGAATGGCAGGAGGAGAAAATATCACTGCGTCTGGATATAACATTTTGTAAAAATTTACAATGGGTGTAGTAAAAATCTAACACATTTTAAAACCAAAGCTTGGTGTCTCCTAAACACTGCTTCTTGATCTTGCATCTATTCTTTGCAACTTGGAATGTTTCTACAGTGAGTATTGGTCCTTCATCTAGCTTTCTCTATAGAAGATACATTAAAGGAAAATTTCCATATTTGTTATTTGTTTAGTCATTAACAATAGTTTAACAAAGCAGCTTAAGTAAGATAATTTTCTTAACAAAATATCAGTTTTTTTAGATTGCTGTTTGTGTCATTGTGGTAGCATGTTTATCTTCAAACCAGACTGGCTGTATTCCGAAGTCCCAGTGCTCTGTATATCTAGTTGTTGTCATCAGTCGTTTGGGCGATATCAATCATTAGGTTGTGAGCATCACCCAGGGATAGGAACTCTTCTCACTTGTACATATGAAGGGCTAATGAGGGCCCTCTAATGAATGTTTTATGAGGATACTATTGAAAAACCCACTGTGTCCCTTACCTGCAGCTTGGATAAGAAACAAATGTGTATAGTGGTTTGCTAAATATTTTTATGGAGATAAAGATATAACAGTATTTCGCAGAATGTAATGAAAACATTAGCCTATGCAATTTTAGTATTGTACAAAAGTACCGATAAGCAAAGTAAACACAAAGGCATATGTTTTATTGGATTTTGCAACTATCAGTGTTCAAATTTCGATTGCTTTTGCGATTTAAAGATGCTGTCCTACTATCTTTAATGATGCAAAGCAGAGCTTATAGTTTAATAATCTGAACTATTGTTAAAGCACTTTTTAATTAATTCTTGTTGCTTACAATATTGAGGACCTCAACAACATGATGCAGCTTTGGTGTGGTCTGTAGAGTGCTATGACTCAACAAAGTCAATTGCCTGTGACATCACCTGATTTAGCTGTTGAGGAGAGCTGGCAACCAAAGAAGGGAACTTCCCTAGCCATGTTGGGCCGCTGAGCCATTCCCAAGTTCCTTTAAAGAGATCAGAATGAGTAAAGTCTAAAAGAAAGATAATCTGTGCACGTCGTGGGAGAGGTGGAACCAATGGGATCAAAAAGTGAAAGAAGAATAAGAGATAGAAAATATATTCTCTACTCTTGCACTCCATGGTCTTGCATCTGGGAGCTGTGACCATGTTTTGTGTCAGTCAGGAACAGATTTCCATTGTTTATTGTAGTGTTTTATTGAATCGATAAAATAAAAAATAAATCCCATTCAGTCATGAGAAAAATAATGTTGATCACTCATGCACATACTTCTTGTTCAGCTATTTTGTAAGCCAAAAAAGGTCCTGTTGCAACATTAGCATACAAATGCTTAACATTTTCATTGCATTCTGTCTGCTACTTTATGGAGTGGATTGTGCCTTTAAATGAATAGGTGAATGCACCTGTTAAAATAGTGGACGAGTATTGCAAACATTGCTTACCTATAGTTTCTAAGCTGCAACTTTTTCAGGCGCAAGCATGGCTGTTGCGGGCACAGCAGATGCAGTGGTATTGTAGATTTTTGCAATGTAGTTATGCCCACTATATTCCACTGGAATTCTGATGCATTATCTGTGGACATTATCATGCCATACTCCATTTATGATAAAGACGCAAAGCTAGAAAATTAATTACAGCTTTAGTTTCAATACTAACAACCAATACACAGTGAAACTGAAACCAAAAACGAGCATTAAACTTGATGAGTTGAAAAGTAAGACCCTATCAACAAGAATAAATAAATATAAGATACAATATAATGAAGAAGCAAATGGAGTAAGCCAATCAAAGCTGATAAGCGAAAGACACATAACAAAGAATAGTATTAAATCTTTATGGAGTTAAGAATACGTCTATATTATTTACTACATTACAACATAAAGGTGTCGAAACAAATATAGATGTGTTTTATAGCCTACGGACAGTTATTGGATCATTTTATTCTGATCAATTACTAAAAAATATATAAACCCCAATAGAACTACCCAGTCTAATGATTGAATTCCAATGTTGAAGATTATCCTGAAAGTAGTGATTTACGTTAGAGTACGGTTCCAGCACGTCTTGTGGTGCAATGGACAGCATCCTTACCCCTAAGACAGAAGTTCCGAGTTAAAGTCCTACTCACGGGACTTGCTGGCCACGGAAGGAATGTTCATATTGCGGCCAAACAGGTCGATGGCCAACCTGCTATTTTTTTCCAACACGCACGGGGGCAGCGGTAAGAGCAGGAACTATTCTTGGTCAGCCATACTTGAACCAGATGGGCGTCCGATTAAGCTCTAACCATTTCTCTCGCTCTCTCACTGTAACAGAGATAGATACCTACAGTGTCATACAGAATATGGGTAATTGGAAATGTACAGTTCCAGCAACCTGCCATACTGTATCCAAATGCCCAGTGTTTCATTGTCTTGTGACCCATGGGACCATTAAGGTAAATTACAATTCTGCCATCGCCCGATGTACCTGAAGTGGATCACTGGATGGTAATCAGAAATTGGCATTTTGTATGTTTTCCCTTTCTCTAAGAACTGGCATTTGAGGTCAGCTGTAACACCCATATTTTCATTCCAGTTGAGATCAACAACTTACTACAGACTAAAATAGCTCAGGTTCAACAAGGTATTCCTGATTTATGTGACTAAATCGTCCATTTACTAACTGTGTTACCAATAAGCCCATGTTGTTCTTTATTTGATATGTTGCCACTCTTTAGGCATGTAGCATTCTTAATTTTTTTAATGAATAGGAAGGATGCAAACACCTGGGATTTTGTGAATTCGATCTTTGTTTCCTGTGCAGAATCAACTTGCCTGAGACAGACTGTAACATTGAACCATCGCCATAAAGGCTCACCTTCATTTTAAGGGTACGAGAACCTTTATACTTGATACACTGTCCTCGAATGACTAAATAAACCTGTAACTTCAGACTGGCAAAGTCAACACTATCGATGATTTTGTTGGATGTTACCCATTGTGTAAGATATTTACTCCCACTTTTCTTCACTTGGATGGAAAATCCCGCGTGTGTATCCCACATGATGCTGCGTGTAATTCTGATCTAATACAAATTCTAACATCCAACTTCATTAATGTGTTTCTTTTAAACTAAACTAAATCCAAAGAATTACGACATGAACAGTGACGTCAGGGTACTTCTGCAAATATACTTACCCAATAAGTGGAATCAATGGCATATGGCGCAAACAACAGTGGTTTATGCATTATTCAGATTTGGATAAATTTCCTGTCCAATGGAATCCTAATACGAAACCTTTTTGCTTCTCGTTCCTATGCACCAATTCAATCGATTTATTTCCAAGATCAATCATACTGGCACAGACCACAGTTTAATGGTTAAACGCTAGAGCTAAAATAGCCCACACGCCATCCCATTGTTATTATGTGCCTTGTTTCTTTTTCTACTTTTCATATGTGTTTTCGCGATGAGTAAAGATCGACACCACCGCCTATCCATTTTGCTTCAGGATAATTGCCTCCTGCTGGATGATCCATTGAAAATCAGGGAGAAGTTGATAGCCTCGCACATCTGCCTCTCCGAGTTGAAAGGAGAAGCGCTGGAGGTAGCTATGAAGGAAAGAATACAAAGAGGGAAATAAGAAAATAAATTAAGGTGAATAGGGAGTGGTATCCTTCTGCTGTTTGGTACACCATCTGGAACATGCTGCTACAGTTGTAATACCTGTCCACTGAGTTTAGTGTTGAATACAACAAACGAGCGAACAACCTTGCTTCAGTTTCACTGAAAGGCAACATTATTTGCACAATGGTCTATTTCAGTAAACAATTGCCACAAGTAATTACAAACCACCTAGTATTTATTTTAAGGTTAGAAAAAGTACATCAGCAGCTGTGTTTCAAACTTGCCTGAGAGGCAATGAGGGTTGCAACTGGCGCCTCAGTACCGCCAATTATTTAGACACTGATCAAATATAAGCAATAATCCATAAACCGTGCTTTGTGGTCTTTTATGCGTGGCAATTTAGATAGAAATATGAATTACAATAAATTCTCAACTGCAATGAAGCTTGATCGTAAAGTTCGCAAATTAGGCTAAGAAAGGGATATTTTCGAACCTAATTCTTCCAATATCGAAGATTGTAATTAGTATTGGATAACGTGCTATTAAGTTTCAAATGATTTTCAAATGTGATTCATCCCTAATTATAATATTGTTCCTTGCAAGCCGAAATAAAGAGTCTGTGTAAATCGAAGACTTATATCTATAGCTGGCATTTTCGTTTAAGAAACCTCATCAGCCGTGTTATTCTTAGGTGCTGTGAGGATTCTACAGAAAATATATGGTGGCTACTTTTAATTAAAATATCGAATGTGATTTCAGAAAAGGCAGATTGATTTTTTTTTGAAAGATTGAACTCAGTTTAAGATGAGCAATTAAGAATAGAGATTATAAAATACTCGTGATCGGCAATTTAGGAACAAAATGAGTGGAGTGTCTTATCTGATCACAAAAGGTTACAGACAATGATGATACCTTATGCACTTAAAAAAAATAATAACTTGAATTCATTAAAACAAACTCCATAAATGCTGACAACAAATCCTGGGTCTGACCAATACGTATTGATAAAATCTTAAATTCCCCTACAACTTGGTTAAAGTGGTGTTATCTATTATGCTGCTGCTGCATTGAAATACCATTAATAAAAGACAAGGTTTCTGAAGGCAGAGAAAGCGGCTCCTGTTCGAGGCACCATCAATGGGACCCCGCTTGCACCTCGCTGTTTCAAGAATCAATGAACTCGACACCAACTGAATGTAAAACTCTTTCCTTCGCGTGACCATAAAACATCAGTGTAAATGAAACTACCGCGCGAGGAGCGGCTATCAGATAATTCCGACATTCAGCGCATGTTTAGATTGCAACCTCCTGCAAATAACTATTTAATTTCCAATGTTTCGCTGATTTCTGAAAGTCGTGTCGCTTTGCGAATAATGGAATGCAAACTTGTTTTTTTTTAAACGGGTAGGACCCGTTCTGTTTCGCTGTCAATTTGAACATTTCAGTAACTTCCGAGTCTCTATACACACACACATATATATATATATATATAGGTAGGTCTATGTGTGGCCATTGGGTTGCTGCTCAGCTGCTGATGCCCGTAGCGCCTGAGATGGCCACCAAGCAACAATAGAGCGCTCCCAATAAAGTCGTCTGCTGCCATGGCAACCAGCGGGCTGCGCCGCATGCGGGTGACGTCAACATTCCGAAGCTCGCTCCCTTTCGAAACGGGCCAATCGCAAGTTGCCGACCGTTGAAACGCAAACCCCGCCCCCTCCCTCCCCCCAAACAAAACCGAACTTGATGGCGCGCGGGAGTCCCGCCCCCTCTCTCTCCGCTCCAGCCATTAGGGGGCGGGGGGAAGGGGCGATTGGACAGCGGAGCCCTCGGCCTGAATCGAAGAGGGGGGGAGGGGACTCTGTGATTGACGGGCGGTTGGCGGCGGCGGGGGGAGGGACGTCAGCGCCAGGAAAACATTTCCGCCGTCAAGTTAGAGCGACGCATGGAGGCATGGATTTAAAAAAAAGCTAGAGAGGCGAATCATTCCGCTTTTAAAAAAGAATCAATAGAGAGTGGAAGAAAAAAAAACGGCACCGGGGGAGGGGGGGGGGGGGGGAAGGGGTGGGGATTTAAAAAAAAATAAAACAACACGGGGAAAGTGTGTGAGAGGAAAAAGGTCTTTATTTCCCTCCCCCTGTGTGTTTGACAGGAATGGTAACCGTTAACTGAAAGGGTTCAGGGCAGAGAGTGAGTGAGTGAGGGAGCCGTGTGTGTGTGGAACTGGGATCCCAGTCACGGGCCGCCCTGTCGAGGGCGGAGTTTGCATTTTATATATATATTTTTTCCCCCCTTCCCTTAAACTCTGACACGTCTGCAGTGAGTGAGTGGCATTGGCAGTCTGTCAATCCCTCACCAAAGCGGCCATCAAAACATAAAGAGTTGGCTCGTAAATTGATCTGGCTTTCACTGCTGGGGCAGTGCAAATAATTTTTATGATCTTTTCTCTTATTTTTTTTCTCCCCCCTTATTATTTCCCTCCCGTATTTTGAAGAGGGAGCTTACTTTTTTTACTTGATCTTGTTTCCATAGATTTTTTTTAATGATCTCGGATTTTGCTGCTTTTTTAATTGTTTTTTCTCGCTCACCAACGTCGCGGCTCCTCGAAGCTCTCCCTTTTCTTTTTCAACATACATGATTTTGGCAAATTTTTCTTGTTTTTTCTGCCCCCCTTAAAAAAAGTCGGGGGGGGGGGGGGGGGAGAGAGAGAGAGAGGTGGCGGCGTGGAGAGAGGTGGTGGAATTGTAGACAAGTTTTGAAAAAGGAATTGAAAGCACCCCAAAGCAACTGTCCCCTTGTCTTTCTTCGGCTCCAGTGGTACCTGTGCTAGTTTTGTTTCTTCTGTGTTGCTGCTGCGGCAGAGTATGGACGATCAATCCAGGATGATGCAGACTCATCCCGGTGTGAGCTTGGCTGGACACTCGGTACAGGGGGGCATGGGTTTGCCTCCACATGTGCAAGGACACGAAGGTGCAGACGGCGACGGAAGAAAGCAGGACATCGGGGATATCCTTCATCAGATCATGACCATCACTGACCAGAGTCTGGACGAAGCACAAGCAAAGTTGGTTGCCCGCGAAAAAAAAAACATTCTCTCTCTCTCTCCCCCTTCCTCCACCTCCTCCTCTTCCCTCCATCCCGCTTTCTTTTCTTTTTTATTTGTTTTGCCTGTGTCTGATTTTGATGTCTTTAAGCGCTCAAATTCGCCGCCATATTTTTGACTTTGAGTGCTATAAATCTTGTTAATTACTTATTATTTTTTTTATATTTCAGGAAACACGCGTTAAATTGCCACAGAATGAAGCCGGCCTTGTTTAGCGTCCTGTGCGAAATAAAGGAGAAAACAGGTACTGCTCCGATTAATTTTAACACACAAATCGCCACACTGTTATACTTCTGCTAGCTGAACTCCAGCGACATGTGCACCGCCATCTTGATTTCTATTTCTCTCCTATTTCATTTTGTTCACTGTAATAATGCTTCACCAAATTTAACAATTCATAACCGTGATGTTAAATGAAATGTACATTAAAATGCTCGTATATCATCCATAGCATAATCGCCCTTGGCATCTATAATAGAGCCGCCTTTGGCGCACTTTGCCTTATGCGGAGTAGAAAAGTAGCAGCGTGTGTAAGATTGTAACATTACAAACAAACTGTGGTTGGACTTTTCACTAGAAAGAAGTGACAATCATATCTATATCTGGGGCAGAGTGGCAGTTGTAATGTTGAGAGAGAATATGTTATGTTTTGTTTTTTTCCCGTAATTTGAAGCGGTTGTATTCGGTGGGAGATACTGGCGATAGTCTTGCTCAAATCAAGAGTTCAGCGTTTTGGAGAAACGCAATATTGTAAAAATGAAACAAAATTAATAGAAGCAGTTATTTACAGAATAGTTTGTTATGCTTCAGTATATGGTAATTATAAGAAAATACATCTGGTTTGCACAATGGTAGACTGGGCTGGGAAGCTTTTACCCTGACAGCAGCTAATTTTCCCTGTGCACAGGCGAGACGATTACCTACAATGGATTTTCAACGGGAAATAAACAATATCTCAACTCGCGTATAGTGAAGATCAGATTTAAACCACTGTAGCTTTTAGTTTCCTACTGTGCACATCAACTGCAATAAAATGCCCTAAATAGTAACTTTCAAAACGTTAAATATCTTACAACTCTGGATTCAGTTTGTAACGTTGAAAGTTTTTTATGTATGATGCGCCTTAGCACCCTGTTTATCTGAGACCGTTGTGCAAAGTGATGGAGGAACGGGGCTGCTTAAGATGTGAGACAAGCGGCATTTCCACCTAAATACTTTCATGAGGATTCGTGAGTCTTCATTTCTTTTTGCGTGACCCGTTCCTGTGACATTTTCGCTGTTTAAAACAGGTTATTGCCGAGGCGTTGTTTAGTCTTTAACTGGAAGGTTTAGCTCGCACAACAAAGAATAACGTAAAGTAGAAGAACAGAGCAGTATGTTCGGAAAAAGAGTCTTCAAAGTTTGTTGCCCCTCTTTAATGAACACGTTTCTTGCGATGTTTTTTGCAAAGCAAAAAGGCAGAGAGATAGATCACTGCGGAGACCGATACTGGTTGTAGTATGATCAAGTTTTCTGTTACATTTCTCTTCCACCAGCCTTCATTTAAATTGATATCGTACATAGAATTAGATAAACGTGGAAACGCTGTGATTCAGATGGTCAGAATAGTAGATAGACACCGGTACAGTATTCACTACGTGAAATTGGAAATACGGTCAAACCGATAAAGATAGACGAATAAACAGTCCGACTAAATATACCTATTTTCCATCAAAACAACATTCCAATAATTCCCAATGACAAAGGAAAGTCTGACATTACATTCTGGAAAAGAAAGTTGGTGTTGTAGTGATGCTGTATTGTTGGGAGGTTCAGTGTTTGACAAGGGTTTGGATGATAGCAAAGCTAAGTTGATGTCAAATATTTCCACACGTGTGGTACGTATTCTTTCCCGAGTGATGACATTTCTGACGCGATTTAAACAGGACTGTAAAAAACGATTTTACTCTGAGGGCTTGCTCGAGGTTGGCTTCATAAAGAAAGCATAGCTACAGAAAATGTGCAACCACTTTTCCAAAAACCCAGGAAGAAAGTTGGTCGGAAAGCGAAATTGCCAGACGTAGTGCTGCTGAGAAAATGCGATTTAAGTTATAACTAAAGCAGAAATCCTTTAATATATTACTTAAATAAAAGCATTACATAAAACAGGTAGATCTGTTTTGAATGTTTATAATCATTAAAATATTAAAGCAAATTCGGGTGCAAATATTGCGTGAACAGATGGCGTTGTTACAAGAAACTCTTAAGTCCATCGGGTAGATTAAAATAGTCTTGCATCGGTTTTGTAAACGAACAATTTAGTTAGCCATTGGAGTGAGTTTATTTCCCTTTTTCTTAATCTGGCCGTTGACTTGGTAGCGAGGCAAATTATAACACTTTAATGATTTTGTATGTGCGTGTGTATGGTTAGAATGTTACGTGTACACAAAACCATTTGTGGTTGTGGAAGTGGTGTATCACCGTGATATACAATGCAAAACATTTGTTTTCGTTTGCAGAATATGTACGCAGTGTTTGGCACCGGACTGAAGTTAACAATATCCAATAGCATCAGGGAAGCTAGTGCTTGCTTCGGAGTTTCTATGTAGCGGTTCATTACTTCTTTGCCCAATTAATGCAGCATTGTTTTCCTCTAGATAGTTTAATTATGAACCAATACTTCTGGGTAGAATTCGCAGCTGCAGCATCAGCTTTGTTTGTCTTATAAATCCACTCACACTCATTGTTCCGGTTATAGAATAATTGATGATCGATTTTGCTCCATAAGACTTTTGTGTTTGTGGGACCGGATTGGACTAACTCATATCTTTGTAGATTTTATTAAGGCATTTTGTGCATGTAGAAAGTCTATTTCCATAGCGAGGATATCTGTTATAACTACACAAGAAAGTCAAGCAGATTATATGCATTCCTTCACTTTACCACAAGGTAGCAGGCTTTTTCATAAAGACATTAATTCCCCTACTCCTTTTGAAGGTATTTTTTATTTTTCACATTTTTATCAATTACCAGTTTAAACAACTGATAAAAGCTATGGAAACCGAGGTCCATTGCAACAAAATTAAATGATCTCATGCTTCAAAGAAGTATCGCAGACTTGCTTTTTGTTACAGCGAATGGTATTTTGAATGTATTAGAATATGCAGTGTTTAAAGCTAGGGCTGTTTTAAATGAAGGCTATTATTATACACAAGTTTGTAATACACTTTATCTGCTTTCTCCTGCAGTGGACATAACCAGATTTGTTTTTGGAATGCAGGAAAAGTTTAGATTGGTACAAGATGTCAGCAGGGTGCAGTTTGATGAGTCTTTCCCGCTGCTTCCATGACAGGGAAATTTCTTTCTTGTGCTCTGTTTAATTGACAGGTTCGATTATTGTAGAGTTTCTTTTGGTAGCTCCATACCCCATCAGATCAGGTTATCCCTCATTACCATACTGGTACAGTATCCTGTATTGGCCTTGATAAGAATTAACTTCTATTTTGCTGAAGCTGTTTACGGGTTTGTTGGGCTCTATCAATACAGAGAGATTTGTCCCTTTGAAATTTGATTGTAGAATTCATGCAGCATTGTGCTCCTGATGGTTATAATATAAAATGTTGAAATGTTCTTTAGGAAAGTAGGAATGTGAGTAATAGTTTGGCATCATTCCTTAATTTATGTTTTGTTTAAAATTAAAACATTGTGAAGATTTAATGATTATGGTTCTTTCAGAAATGCATTTTGTTTTTTATATTGTGAGTATATTTAAGATCATTTTGACCAAATGTAAATTTACAGCTTTTTAGTTTGATCATATTAATAATATGAAATATATTATGTATTGGATTTGGTTTCTGTTAATCTGAAAGCCGGGTTTCTTTTTAGTCCACAATACTGAAACGTTTCTTTAATGTTAATCAGGTTTGACGTGAACATTTTTACTTTTGTTCCATATCTTTTATGTTCTTCGCTGTAGAACAAACCAGTCCTTTTCAAGGTGGAATGATGTGAGCTATTTTATTCGGATATAATCTTGGTAGCTTGTCTGTTAAAGGTAAAATTACTGGATAACTTGCACTGAAAAATATATATGGACAGCTGTCAAATAAACTTTTATGATAGACTGCCAACTTGACTGATAAAAAGTAAATGACATTCATTTGCTGAAAGTGTCTAATGGTGTACTTGATAGTTCATCAGATTTGTAGCCATTGTGAGGCTTATAAGCGGAACAGACTTGAGGAAGATCATAAAACTTAATGAACTCCTAGGCTGCAGGAGGTGTCCGCAGGGGGAGTGAAAGGGCTGCTTGGCTGGTTTGTCTGGTAGTTGAATTCTTTATGCCTTAAGAGAGAAGAAAATGTTCACCGGTGTCTCTAAATCTTGTTCTCCCATGTTATTTTTGACTTTCTGTTAGTTTCATGCATACAATGGTAACATGTGAGCTTCAGTATGATTCCATGGATTTGTGTCTTGATCCTATATTTCACTTTGTAAATAAAGTAAGACCTGGTGGTCAATACAAATATAGTAATGTTGAAAGATAATTCTTTCCGTGGTGTGCATGCTAGTTCTTGACAAGGTGGATGCTACTTATGTTTTAATTGCTACATAATGTGGATAAATGAGCCTGCCTTGTTGATTGAACTTTTAATATATTTGTTCCAGGGAATTTGTGGAGTTGAGTCTTTATATAGGTTGGTTTAATCTTTCATTTCCTAGAAAATTTGATTGACTATACAAGTTAATGAAAAAGGAAAACAGAACCTGTAACATTAAAATAATGATTTGAGGATTAATGTCATTACAGATTAAATTGACTATTCTGAGGAACCAATAGATAGTTTAATAACACTAGTAATGAAAAACACTGCTAATTGTAATATAATTTCTCTCATTTCCTTGACAAAGTCAAGTTCTTCCAAGTACTGTATTTAATTTCTAGAATTAATATTTTCAAATATATTGGGATCCTGCTCTTATGGCAGTCAGATCATACTCGGGCGTTCCTTATAAACAGATATGTGTGTATTAGGGCAGTAAGAAGAAACTCGGGAATAAATTCATGCTTGGTAAAGAGTCTTGGAATATTAGAAGCTTGCTATAATCTAAACTCATATTTATGAATATCTGGTGTTGAATCAACTTTTGTATGAAGCTACATAATGCTAGAAACTTCTGCAGGATTTGAGGCCGATTTTTTTGATAAAGTTTTCTAAAACTGCCACGTTAACACTGCCTAATCTATGGTCTTTTTGTATGTAGACTATTTCTGATCTTGCTGAGTCTTATTAAGCAGGCAATTTTCAATTTCTCTTATTTGAGAGATTTATTTGGGTTACTCTTGCATTTTATGCTGTGAATTTACACTGAGAAGAATGCTTTGTTTGTTTTCACAGCAATCTACTTTTATTCCATTGTCTTATCAAGGTGATCTGCTTGGTTGAAATAACACATCTCTGCCAAAGCCTACTTTCACACATTAGATGCTGACCTCATGTCATGTTGGTTCTTGTTCAATAAACCATTCATGTCTTCTATGTATGAATTTGGTAAATAATTTATGCCAATATTTAATATAAATTTTTAACTTGTCAGTGCTCTCTTTTATTGCTTTACCAAGCTTGCTTGTTCATTCAAGTTAGCTGATGGATTAGTCTACCTTTCTCTGTGTTGTGGTCACTTGTTTAGAACAGATGAAATAGTTTTATTGAGGTTAAATTGTTATCTTTACAACACAAGTGAACTTGTAGCCAAGTAAATACTTGAGATATTTAAGGCTACAAAAACATCTGCACTGTCTATTGTCATTGAAATTATTAGCGAAGACCACTGGATAATGAGTAAATAGTTTGACAACAACATATACTGCAAGACTGAACATAATGAATGATAAATATAAAATTTTTCTGAATTTATGTTCTAATTTAATGAATTATACTGCAAATATTAAATAAAATTGATCGTAGATGAAATTAGCTTTTGTTACCTGTCTGATTCATGATGGCCATCTCAATTTGAAATGATGAAGCGTGCTTTTCATTTTTTTCTCCTTTTGAATTTAGGAAATACCTGTTCTACTCATGGGCTCTTTAAACAAAAAGATGTCTGAATTACATTAAATAAAGCCAAATAGGTTTTAATATTTTCAGAATCTTTAGTGCCGTATCATTTGGATACTTTCATTAATCATTTTGTTTGGCCGAATTGCTTCTTGGAACTCTTTGTTTGCCTGTTATTTTGTGAATTTAGTTGGGCGTGTGTTTGAGTTTAGGCTGTAAGGTTTGTTGATTTTGAAGATGCTGAAACTTAAATGATTGCTGATATTGTAATGCCAATGAATAAGTTGGAAATAGAATAATTGCTTACTGTTTTGTTAATTAACAAGTAATTGAGTCACTCTGTATGGATGTGTTAAGGTACTTGGTGCCAATGGTTTTCATATTTGTGATGGATGTTTCCCATTTGGCGATAATATGAAATTGCAGGTTATCCTTGTTCCAATGAAACCTTCCATTTGTATTATCCAATTTAGTCTGTACGTTGAGTGTTTTTTGTTGAGGCTAGTATTTTGACTTTATTATTTTGACTTTTATTTGTAAAAGTGAGTTTGTGGATGATTGTTTCAATGTCTCAAGCATCATCTGAAAGAAACGTTCAGAACTTCTTTCGCTAGTAGTCAATTACATTGTTGATCTGAAAATAATGTGATATTTGCAGACCCGGTTCCCATGTAAAGAATAAATGAACTTCTGCAGACGTAAAATAAAAAGACAACCAAGAATTCAGAAGACAAGAAAAATCTTGATTGCTTTGTTCATCTTCTGCTATTAGTGAAGAGCTTTTGGCATCTGGTGGATATACTTAATCCGGTCACTCTGATCCTCTTCTATAGAGCAAGTAAACATTGTGTTTAGGGCTGTATCAGGATTCAATGTTCTGTTTGTTTAACACACATTCAAAGCTCATATGTCAAGTTTGACGCTTCATTACTGCTCTAATTCATGTTCCATTGGCCTTGATCGTGCTTCTCTAGATGAATATTGCTATCTCAGACTCAGGACATCTAAAGCTTTGCTACAGACTGTATCAAAAGCTTTGAAAGCACCAATACTAGTTTTGTTGCGTCCCTAAATGCATGAACAAAACAAACACTGGAATATATTTTAGATGTTTAGCTGTTAGCCTGGCAATTAGCACATAGATTGGCTGAAAAATGAAGTCCAAATGAGCTGGGGTTCATTCCATGTGACGTTAACACATTGCTGTGCAAGACATTCAATCTTCATGCAGCCAGGAAGATGTACCATTTTTATGATGAATGAATGCATCTAGAAATGTGATTAATTGTTCCAGTAATCAACAGAATGTTTGATTTGCCAAACTAATCGATTGGCACAATCCTAGCTGCCATGTAATCTTTTATAATATGGTTATGTGGTCTTTATATTTTTAAAGTAACGTGTTTACATGTCAATATTATTTTGTTTTTCTATTTATATTCCTGATTTGGTTTGAAAATATTTTTAATCAAAGCTGGTCCTCTTCTTGTGTGCCTGGATAAAATTTTGGATCTT